>NC_139020.1:42530537-43833150 GCF_964662115.1 Mustela nivalis
AACAATTGAGATTTAATGTACCAAATCCCTATGTGTATGGTAGATTTTGTGCAATAGTAGCAGGACTTAATTACTATTGAACAAAAATATTTAAGACACACTAAGAAAGAAGTTGTATATTGATTCAAGTTAAGTCGCATGCCATCTGGATCACTGCATCTTGTTCACTGTGCATTCAACCAATGTAAATAGAAAACATTTTTCATGGCATACCTCCATAACAGATGTTTTGTGAAGCATCATGCTAATGGAAAATGTTCTGGAAATTGAGCTGTGTGATGTATCTGGGAGTAGTTAAGGTACTTTGGGTGAAAATAGAATAAGCCAGTGTTATAACAACCATTCATACATTCATCAAAATATCCACCAAACCAGTATTAATAGAACAAATATAAAATGTTCACCTAGATTATGTACTTTAATTATTCACAGATTTGTATGGTAGACAAAATACTGTATGCCAACTGGTACTAATTAACACAAGACCAAAAACTTAAAGACATTGTTTAGTTATTTACTGCAGCACAGTAAATTACCCTAAAATATCACTTAAAACAACACAGATTTATTATCTTACAGATTCTGTGTCAGAAATTTGGGCACAGTTTAGCTTGCCACTCTGTTTCATAGTCTCTCATAAGCTTTGGCCAAGAAGTCATCTAGGGGGCTGAGGAATGATCTTTTAATCTTCCTTACTTGGGATCTGGCAGGATTCAGTTCCTAGATAGATCTTGGATTGAGGGCCTCACTCTCTCTCTCATTGGCTGTTGGCTGAAGACAGTTCTGATTGATTGCCATGCAGAGCCCTGTAACATGGTAGCTTGCTTCATCAAAGCCAATGTGAAATAGAGGGGGGAGATTACTTGCAAGGTGAAAGTAACTATATCTTATAACTTAATCATGGTAGTTTTATCCCCTTAGTGTTGCCATAGCCTATTGTTTAAAAGCAAGTTACACAAGGGAAAGGACTACATAAGGTTGTTGGTAATAAAAGGTGAAGATCATTTGGGCACTTCTTAGAAGCTTACCTACCACAGAAGCTTAGAGGAGTATGAGACTAGGATAACATTTTTTCCCCCATGATGATTAATTATATTTCGAAGTCTTCTTGTAAAGGATTTCTATTCTTAATAATTATTTTTGTGTAAACGCTGGACTGAAAACATTGTCAAACGCATCTAATTTACCCTTCAGAGAAACAATGTAATTTGGATTTTACTGTCCTATTATGCAGATGATAAAAATTAAAACAGACATATTTAGTACTTTATCCAAGAGTATATGGCCAATGAATGACACATTCAATATTCAGATCTAGATAATGATTACACAATCAATTACATTAAACACTACACTACATACTTTTATGAAGGAGGTTGCATTTGAACTTTGATTTCACACTTTGTAACCAGTACAAAAGCAGACAAAGAAGAGAGAATAATTAAAGGCATTAAATGAGAGAAAGAAACTTTCTTTACATGAGTAAGAACTAGGTCTTAAACTGGGATATTAAAATGGGCATGGAGAAAATGGAACAAATGTGCATGTTAAATAAAGAAGCAGAGAGGTGCCTGGGTGGGCTCAGTAAGTTAAGCAACTCACTCTTGATCTCAGCTCAGGTCTTGATCTCAGGGTCATGAGTTCAAGCCCCACACTGGGCTCCATGCTGGGCATGAAGCCTACAGCAAGCAAGCAAGAAAGCAAGCAGTCATAGAATGGTGAAGATTTCTGATTATAGTTAGAAAAAATTTAAGTCTTTGGCTCCTTTTTTAGCTGTTTGACCTTTGGTCAATTACACAATCATACTGAACCTCTATTTCTTCACCTGTAGAGTATAGATAGCAATAAAGTTCAACCCATAGAATGGCTCTATTGCTCTGAGCTAATTTTGAATTAATTTCTTTGATTGAATCTTTTAAGAGTTAGCACTCAGTAAATATTTCCGAGAAATATTATTCACTTTTTTCAACAGAACTTGGAGTAAAGCAGAAACAAACAAGAAAACAGAATCAAAGACTATTGGCATTAAGAGAAAAATCATAAACAAGAAATAAAAATGTACAATAAATATAAGCACCAGGTAATTACAAATTAACATAATTCCATCTTTAATAATTACATTGGAGAAAATAAACAAGTAGTTCATTTTAGTGAGGAAGCTTTGAGACAATATTCTTGCATAATATTTTAGAATGATTACTTTTATACAGAATACAGTGAACTTTATTTCACATTTTATTATGGAAAATGTCAAACATCTGCAAAAGTAAAGAGAATGTATAATCCGATTATTAGGAAAATCCAAATCAAACCTACAATGAGATAACATATTATATCTCATAGGGTGACTATTATGCAGAAAAACCTAGAAAATAACAAATGTTGATGAGGATGTGGAGAAATTATAATCCTTGTAGTGTTGGTGGGAATGTAAAACAGTACTGTCATTGTGGAAGCAGTACGGCCATTCATCAAAAAATTAAAAATAGATTTTTTGCATAATTCAGCGATTCCATTCTGGAAACAGAAGAAGAATCAAAAGCAGGGTCCAGAAGAGATATTTGCACACTTGTCTTCATAGTAGCATTATGCACAGTAGCTAAATCATTTAAGCAATCCAAGTATCCCTTGACAGATGAAGAAGCAAAATATGGAATATATAAATACTATAGAATATTATTCAGCCTTATAAAGAAAATAAATTCTGACATGCTACAACATGGATGAACTTTAAAAACATTATGCCAAGTGAAATAGACACAAAAAGACAAATAGTTGTAATTCCAGTTATATGAGGTATGTAAGAGTAGTGAAAATCATAGAGACAGAAAGTTGAATTGTGAGTGGCTGGAACTGTAGGAAGGTGGGGAGCAGGGTATTACTGTTTAACAGACATAGAGTTCAGTTTCACAAGATGAACAGAGTTCTGGAAATGACTAGTGACGATGGTGGCACAATAATATGTACTTAATGTCATTGAATTGTGCACTTAAAATTCGTTAAGATATTAAATTTCATCTTATGTGCATATAACTACAATTTAAGAGGGGAAAAATTAAGGAGAAATAAAGACTTTCCAAGTTAAAAAAAAAAAAGAAGAAGAAGAAGAAGAAAGAAAAAGGAAAAGAAAAGTGAGAAAAGAACAAAGAAAAGCCAAGGAAGTTCATCATGACCAGGCCTGCCTTACAAGACATACACTAATGTTCCTAGAAGTTGAAACGAAAGGATGTTAGTTAGACATTAATGCAAAAAGCTCATTTGTAACAGTAAATAGACAAATGCATATTACTGTAGTACTTCAAAAAAAATCTCTAATCAATAATCGATTTTTACACATTAAGGAACCTTGAAAAGGAAGAAAAAATGAATCCAAAAGTTAGCAAAAAGAAGGAAATTATAGATTGGAGCAGAAATCAAGGAAAGAGAGAATACAAAGGTAATGGGAAAAATAAATCAATAAAACTGAATTGTTTTTTTTTAAAGACTGACAAAAATGGAAAGTCCTTAGCTAGATTAGTGAAGAAAAAAAGGGAGAAGACTCAAATAGTTAAACTCAGAAATGAAAGAGGAGACATCACAACTAATGTCAACTTTTTTCCATCTACTTCCTCTGACCGTTCCTTCCCTTTTTTTTTTTCTTTTTTTAGTAGCCACATAGTATTAGTTTCAAAACCTGTATTCCCCCTCCAGATTTCTTGTTTTTCCAATGTGTATCAAAATGCACAATTAAAGGGGCTCACAGGAATCTAATAGGTCCCCTTCTGAGGTTATCTTTCTCCTTCAAATCTGAGCCTATTTCTGTACTGCTAAATCTTGGTGAACAGTAAAATGTTAAAATAATTGTTGGCTCAGGCTATTCTTTAATTTCTCACTGCATACTGTTTATTTTGTTTTTTAAACATCTTCATATGTCTGCATTCAGCCACTGGTACCAGGCCACTATCGTGTCGCTCCTGAATTAATGAAGCCTCCGCATGTTTCTTATTGCTTCTATGGATCTCTTGTCTGTGCTGCAGCCAGGATGATTATTCTTAAGATAAAATATACTCATTTATCTCACTAGCGTAATGCCTCAGTGGTTTTCCATTGCCCTTAAAATAAAGTCCATGTTCTGACATGGCTTATAAAGTAGATTGTGAGGGAATCCTTTTAGCAAGCATACTCTGTCAGTGGCTCCCCAGGATAGTGTACTTCTTCCAGCCAACTCCTCCTTATGATCTAACCAATAAAATTGTTGTATATATTATTTTCTCTCCTCTTTCCTTTTAATACATACTTATAGCAATCTTGACCCTGCCTCACCCCAATTCTACTTACTCCTTGTAGCCCACAGCAATTAGCAGAAACATAAAAGAACTAAATAATTAAATTTGGATAAATAAACAAGAGTATAAGTTTAAATTTCTGAGAAAAAGCCAAGGGTTATTTCATGATGCTTGTGTAATTTTGTGGAGTTTTTCCAAATTTGTAAATATAATCAATAACATAGGAGGTTGTCAAATACATACTGAAAATTTTAGATCCTATTTAAACATAATTTGAGGCTCTTTATTTAGTTTCTCTGAGTCATATATAAGAATGTGGTTGTCATAGTTGAATAAAATGTGTGAGACATTTTGTGACAATTATTATTTACAAAATCAATACATCTGTCTTGTTATATATGTGCTTTTTCAAAGTAGTTCATAACTTGCTGACAGTTGACTAGAGGACTTTTATCATAGAGTGTAAGTTTTCACATGAACAATGATTGGAGGGTTTTTGTGGACTATTCTTCTGTGGGGATGAGAAGAGAGAATGATATTTCTTTCCTAAGTAAATATGAAATGTATTTTTATGTAATAAAAGTAAAAATGAATTTCATATAAAAATGTAATAATTACATTGGAATTTTCTATATTGTCTAATTTTAAAGAAAAAATATTGGAGATAAAAGACACTATAAAATCTAAATGTCACCATAAAAGTTAGTTGGCCAGATATTACGGCTTGCTTATAACTATCAATTAATGTTTGAGTTTCATATCACCAGTGAAATGGTTGTACTTTTTATTTCTTTATATTCAGTAGAGAATAATATTGCTTAACCCAGTACAGACTGTTGGAGCACTAGGGAAACAGTCCAGCATTAGGTATGAAGTAAAAGTGTTAAATTAACTTAAAATTAGGTCCAAAAATAAGTGCAGAGTATCAAACCTCAGATAAACAAAGGTATCAAAGAGAGTATCAAAGGTATCAAAGAGAGTATCAAAGCTCAGATAAACAAAGGTATGGAAGGGTATGAATGCTGAACAAGCCATCAGTGATTTTAGAACAAATGAAGGCAAGCTGGACCATTCAGATAAGCATTCCCTTCCCTTCTCTTCTTCTCCTCCCCACCCTCTCAGAAATAAAGGTGATTTCTTCATTTCCTTTGAATTAACTATGCAATTGTTGGTTTCTTTACATCTCATTTAGTTTTCCTATTGACAAACAATCATATGCAGTTTCAGCTGATACAAACACAGTGTGTAGGCTACCCTTCCCAAATATCGCTGCTGCTTGGGATCATGTTTATCAGCAGGGAATCAGGTCAGGCTTCATAGATAACAAGTCAATGTTCATTGACCCTCTTCTTTGTTATCTAAACTGTGAAATTTTTCATATGCTGGAAGGACATACAGATGTGCATCCAAACTGCGCATTTTACAACTATGACACTATATCCCCCATACTTTATTTTAAATTGATTTCTCAGTTTATCCGGGAACAGAACAGGCTTAAATGTCAAGGATACATCTTTTTCACAAAATGTTTTGTTTGCTTGTTTACAGATGCCTTGGTGCTAAATTAAATATTATTCAGAAATCTTATATAATTATTTTCTTAACCTCAAAAGCATTGCTTTCATTTCAGAAACACTCTAAAAAAAGGTAAATCACCTCAAGCTTCATTGTAAAAGAAAACAAACTTCTGCAAAAATATTCTCCTTTCAATAAATTTTATTTCCTAAAACTATTTGCTTTTCATTTTTCTGTTGTTTGGGAGGGCCATCATTGATAGATCAAAAGTTCATAGCACTTATATTACCTATAAATATATTATTTCGAGTGCAAATAAAATGAATTTTATGTTGTCAGTTGTTTGTTCACATTCCACAACTTTGATTTCTCTTAAAAGAGAGATGGAGCTGTCGGGGATTTTCAAACCTGGAGCAAGTTAAACTGCCAGAGACCAGGAAGTTTATAGAACTTCTGTCTATTATACTGACAGATCCTCTCTAACACAACCAGCATTTCTCTTTAGGGCAGTCTAAAATTTATTATCCTGTTATGAGGTAGAATATGAAGGTGTTCCCATATGCCTTTCCTTTCTACCTCTAGTCATATATAACTTCATCATTATTTCTTGGCTCAGCCATCCAAAAGACTGAGAACATTAACAGAACAACAAAGGGTTTATCAGCAGAGTCATTGAGTGGTTCAAAATATTTAACTGATCAAAGTAAATACATTTTCTTAAAAGAAAACTCACAGTTTTTACAAATATGTTGCAATCAAGTTCTCTGCTGGTGATTATAGGTATTTTTGATTAGAAAACAAAACATCTCTGAAGTGAAATAACTTCTGGGTTGTCACCAATTAGCTGGGTGAATATGGCCTTTCTCTTTTCAATCAAACATGTAATAGTATTTTCCCATCATGTTATGGACATGTGATGATATTTTAAGAGAAGCCATTATTGTAGCTCTGTATTTTTCTTATAGTGACCAAACATCTTGAAAATTAAAAATATTAAAAAAAGTAAAAATATTTGCTTCCACAAAAGAAATAGTTAAATTAAGACTTGTTTAGTTAGGTTTACTGTTGTCATATTTCCTGGGAAAATATTTTGTTTTCTATCAATTAGAAGTAGATATTATTTGCGTCTTTTGCTTATACATCACACACACAGCACACTAAACAATTGGGCCACACTGGGGAACCTTTTACACCAACACATGTGTCATGGCTTATAGTCTCATTCTGTTACAATGTGTGGCTGATGCCACTTTAACCCAGCACTCTCATCTATAAACTAATGAGATTAATGTTCTCTAATTTACTTAACCCTCCTTAGTTGTTATGAGAAAATAGAAAAATGGCAAACAAGTATACACATAGTGAAAATGAATACATTAAAAATATAAGATGAGATACAAATAAAGCTATGAGCATTAAAAATAATTTTTGATGACTCATGAAGCAAACTGCATTTTCTCTAAAAATATATCTATGTGTTATAAGAAACTGCTACTCTACCTAGTTTGATAGTTTCCAAAGTTATTAATTTTTCTACTAAATCAGTGTCATCTAACCAAGATGGTCTAAATGTTCTCCTTGGTTTGATTAAATTATAGACAGGATTTTTCCTAACTTGAGGTCTCTGATCTCCTTTTCTTCACAATGTTTACTTTAGAAACCTTGTACATTATTTCTCTATTCCCTTAAGATGTAAATCTTTAAAAAAAATTTTTTGTGTTTATAATCAGAGAATGTCTTTCTCAAGGACCTGAGAGTCATCTCTGAAATACAATCATCCAAGAAAGCATGTCTATATCCCATTTTTTGTGGGAGGGTTGGTGCCTTGCTCTAAGTTGTACAACCACTCTCTATCATAAAGATAGGAGTATGTTTACTCCTGTTACCATTAGTAATAGCAGTTATAGGAGGAAGGCCTGTGATCTCCTCATTCACTATTGCTCTTAAAATCTCTCTAGGCTTTTATTTTAGTGGAGTTGAACTCAGACAAAGTTCTGGGCCCTTTGCCCTATTACAATAGCCTAAAATAAAAATGTCTCTTTTAAATTTAAATTTAAAAATGTTTAACTTTTTCCAGTGCAATTTTTTGTCTTGCTTCACACCTCCAGTGCTTTACCAATGAGTGTTCCATGTTTGAGTTAATATGGTCTTTTAGGTAGGACAGTATGGCTGACTCTAGCAATGAGAACAAGGGGAAAATAATAACTAAAACTCGTTTATTGCCCTTGTAATGAATGTAGAAATCCAGACTGGAGATTTCAGTGTCTGACAATTTTGTACTGTATGAGTGAATAACTCTAATGCTAGTTAGAAGTTTGTTTTTCCTTAATACATTACTATTTAAATTTTAGTTATTACAAAAGTTGTTTTTTAAAAGCTCATACAGGGTTCTTATTCCATTCCTGTATTAAAAATGTAGCTTATGGTTCACAGCAAGAATGAATTAATAACTCATTAATTGAGGTTTTTGTCACATTTAATTTGTTGTAATCTTTATGTCTTCAGACTTTTATTCAGTCTGAAAGTAAAACTAATTCCACTTGTCTGCTGAATCTGAAAGGGTACTAATGATCAACTAATCAGGGCTCTTGTTTTAGAAAAAAGGAAACTAAAACCTGTAGAGATTAATGACTCTTCCAAGGTCGCATAGTTACATGCAGAGTTGGGCCTAGGACTAAGGATTTCCAGTTCTTAGGCCAGTAGAAATAGCTCAGTGAGGTCAAATGTTATCGACTGATGCATGTATTTGACGTGGTTGGTTACTTACTGCAGAAAGTGAAAGCTAAATATTTCTGTGTATTTAATTTACTCCCTTCGAATTTATATTGGTAACTGCTACTGCTACAAGGGTTAATCTAGGTCAAAGCATGAATTTAGGGATAGACTTGTATGTGAAAGTTATTACAAAGTGTTGGTTGCTCAAATTAAATTCTTAGGCCATGTACCTTTAAAAAAATTTTTTTTTAATGTCAATCTCATGATGGCAATTTACAGCTTGCTTAAAGTCTTTTAGCTGTCTTCAGCCCTGATCACTCAAGTACCTACTAAGTTGATAAGAGTTGATTTAAGAAAATAATTCCCATTTAGCAGATGTTACAGTCCTCAAAACAGATTAAGGTCTCTTTCAATATATTCTCATGGGCCTTTAAATCTCATTTCTTGCTCTGCTATTGACCCTAAGAAAGTGAAAAGCTAGTACTGAGCGTGGTGTTCATAACACCCCAAGACCAAGCAAGTGTTAAAGAAAGATGAATGGAAATAAGAATTTGCTTTTAAATTAAATATAAGCAGTAACATGTCATTCATTTTCTGAAACTGACTCATCCCTATACTATAATGTCAACTATGGTTTTTCTACTAGATAATCTCTAATTTCAAATTATGTATATTGGAGATGAATAGCTATTTGTTGTCTCTTCTTTAAGGGTCACATTTGTTCAAGTTTATTTTCTATATGACAGTGGTGCTGGGTATTGGTTGGAGGAGAAGGAAAATCATTTCAACCTCTGTATTTGTGGAAGGACATTATCAGTAGTCATATTCCTTATTTTAGACTGTCCTGTCTGCTTGAGGATAGTGAGAAAAATTATCCTTTTTTTCTGTTATAAAATATGTCTCTAAATTTCTAGTATAATTTGATGAGGAAAGTCACTGTTTTATAATAAGCCCCAAAATTTTAACAGAATCAAGTGACATTTTTTTTTCTCAGAATCAAGTGACATTTAAAATAAAATAAAACAATAGTTGAGACCATGCCTATGATTTCAGTATGACTAGCATTTCCTTTTATTTGCCCCAGAGTGTCTTCCTCCTACCTAATGCTATTTTTCTACTTCTTTAGTAAGGAAGCAAAGTGAAAGCTGCTGAGGCCTGAAACTGGAAGGACAGTTGATTTCACTGATAGCAGGATAAATAGAAGCTCTTAAATCAACCAAAAGTCACTTATAGCTTTTTGTTATTCCACTGTATACATGGATAAATATAAAAAGTCGTCTTATATTCTCTTTTAAACAAAAATAACTTTAAGCAACTTAATATATTTAAGTATTAAAACAAACAAACAAACAACAACAAAACAGTCCACTAACAAAAGATTGCTAGAAGTTTCTCCTTACTGAAATTGAGAGACAAATTGCATTATCCTTCCAAAGTCCGGTACATGTTTAGTTTCTATGGAGAAAAAAAAAAAAAGGTAAATTCTGTATTATTTTTGTTTGGCTAATGAGCCTGTTGCCCCCTTGGTTCAGTTGCTGTTCCCGTGTAGACACAGCTTTAAAGGGAGTTTGGAGAAAGGGTGGACACATACCAATTGCAGTTTTGATTTGAAATCTCTGAAAGCCAAGTAAGAATGGAATAATGCAATTCTTTATATTCTTTAGGTACAAAGAAATAAAGCCTCCAGGATTAAGTTCAAAGGACAAAAAGAGGTAAGATTTTGTTTCAAAGAAATAAATACAAAACATGGGTTTGCAATGGCAACCATACAAAACAACAACAACAAAAAAACCCATACAAAAATAAAGAAGTTATCTTTTTTAAAAAGGCTAAAAATTAGTCAAAAAAATACTGTTGCATAGTGAGGAATTCAAGTAAGACTATAAAAAAGGGGGCTAAAGTATCAAATCTGAAAATTTTTTTTGGTTGAATTCTCAGATTTAGTATTTTTTTCCCCATGTTTGTCTAAAATCAGCCACCTGAATTAACGAAAACATAAGAACATTTCAAATGAAACATCTAAGAGAATACAATTAACTTTCTTTAAACATTCCAAACATGAGGGAAAGTAGATCTATGAATTATGATCTAATTTTTGAAAATTATTCTTTATGTTTTTTTTCCATTAACTGACTGGAAACATCCTAATCTCATAATTCTGCATTACACAATTTATAGTTTTATCAGAGCATACTTTTTTGGTAAAATAGTGTTAGACATTTAGTAGCTTTATATCTTTCTGATTCTAAAATATGGAAAACTCTTTTCTGAATCATGGTTCTAATTCCCACAGCATTACTATAATATAAGCAAGGTTACTTGCAGAAAAAATGTTAGCAGTCTAAGTGATTGGAGTTAAAAATACAAACTCTAGTTTAGCTACAGGTGAAGGTCTTCACGGACAAGGTTGTGATCAGAATGTAAGGTGAATGAGGCATCCAGTTAGGCTAGGAAGGCACGCCCATCCTGTGTCTGCGTGACTCAAGTTCAGCAATTTGGCCAGGAAAAGTTTAGCATCAGCAGAGTTAGCTTTTCCTCAAGAAATGGGGAAAGCTTGCTCCCCTTCAGAAATTGTACAACATAATCAGGCTTTTTCTTAGAGGTGTAAGGTTCTTGTATTAGTTGCCTATCCCTGCTGTAATAAGTTAGCACAAATGTAAGGGCTTTAACAAGTGCACATTTATTACTTTATATTCTGGGGGTCAGAAGCTGTCAGCGGGCTACATTCCTTTCTGGATAGCAATAGGTAGTAAATCTTTCTCGCATCCCCCACTCTGAGGCTTACTCTTTGGCTGCCCTCTTTCACATTTAAAGAACACTTATGATTACATCATGCCCACCTGGATAATCCAGAATATTCTATTTTAAACTCATCTGATTAGCAGTCATCTCAAAGCTAGTTAATGCCTAATATTTATCTAGCCATGTAACCTAACTTATGCACAGATTCTCGGGCTTTAGGATATTGACATCTTTTGTGGGGACCAGTATTTTTTCTATTCTATTCTATTCAACATGTTCTTAGCTACCCCTAACTTTATGTGGACACTTCCCATTTTTAAAGCATTTGGAGAAGATGTAACAGTTCCAGCTGTCTTTAGGGAACTGATCCTTTTTAACCAATCAGTGCTGGGGACAGGAGTGGACCATATTCTTAGTGTTGCCCAAATTGAGAATTGTTTTCCTCTTCCTAGGAAGATGGACTAGTTAGGTTATTTCCATTTCATATAGGTAGAGGATGACTATCTACAAACTAGATCATCTGCATTCATTAAACAAGCAGGGCAATGATGGTGGATGTTGTGTATGGTGGGCAGTTATGTTTATTTTCCAAAATACTAGTCTTCACCTCCTGTGACTTTGCTCTGCTTTGAGACATGACTGGTAATCCCTAGGAACTTGGGTTTTGGTAGTGTAAAAGTTTATAAATTTTGATTATTATTTAATTTTTACTCCCCCTCCATTTCTTCTTTCCTTACCTTAAAGATCCCATGTGTAACCCATACACACACATTTCTGATATTTCTCCATTTTCCATTTTTACTTTTGGGATAGTTGCTAAGCAAAATGGAAAGAAGCATAAATGTATAATATCTCAAATAACAACAATAACAACAAAAACTTCAAGGGAATGTTATAAGCTAAAGAAAGCAAGAGATATTCTAGTTAAAACATTATTTATTAAAGGATACTATCTTTCTTTAGCCTTTCTGTTTCCTACATGAGAAAATTGAGGTCATTTAAATGTCATGTCCCAGTTCTTGCAGGAAAGAAAAAACCAAATCAGACTTAGAACTCAGTGTTCTTAGTTACATGTAGCGCTCACCTTGACAAATTATGAAATAAGTATAAAATAAAAAGGAGCAGGGGAAGAGGTGATTAGCAAGCCTTTGTGGTTCAGGACTCTTTCACAAGTCAATGAAATTCCAGTAGCACTGTTTCAAATCTGATGAACACCATATAAACCTGTCTGCATTTGATAAATATTATCATTTTGAAATGAGTCCTTTAATGGTATTTTCACAAGCTGTTAATGGTTGTGGTTGAAAGAGCCTATCTCACATAGCCCCATGTGTCATAATTCATGCTATAGTCACTGTTTTTTCTTCTAGGTTGATGGCCTCTTGTTGACTTTAAGTATAGCCTGCCTGCTTTTTTTAACCTTACATTTAATGTATCACACTGCATGATATGATTACACAATAGTGAAAGCCTATGGTCATAAATGCCACTTCTATAATTATATGACCCGCTATCCTTCATTGTATAGAAAAGTTGCAGAAACAGAAACAGTTGAGCATTTATAGGCATATAGCACATGTTCCTTTCTAGCATTATTTATGTGCCATAAAAGTTGGAATTTATGAAACTGGAGTTACAAAATTAAAAACAGAAGATGGAAGTTCACTGAACATATAACTTTTGTGAAAATGGATTGACTCTACATAAAAAAGATAATGGATTAAAATAATTACATTCTAGCCTGTCAAGGACTACTCACCTTCAAAATGAATCAATAAATGTGTATTTATTAATTAGTAGGTAGATTATGAATATTTCTATAATATAAAAATGATAATTATTTCCACCCCTTTTAATAGTACTACCATTTTATCAGTTTTCATTGTCAAAACAACATAATAGTAAATATAAATTTGCATGAATATTAGCATTATTTCATCACTCTTACAAAATTGTCCTTTTCATATTTTTCTTAGCATATGCTCCTCTGCATATGTTGTCACAGACATTTAATGATATCAAACATACTGCATACTATGTTTCTAAAAAATAATTTATATACCTAAATTTCTCTCTGCAGAGTGGCTATTCCATAATTTACGAAACCATTTCTTACTGTTTGCATATTGAGTTAATCTCCAATATTTGCTCTTATAAATTATTTCCTGTTGAATATTTCCATTATTAAAAAAGGTCTTTTTATGTAAATGAGTAATTTCTTAGGATATATTTCCAGACAGCAGGTGACTAAATCAAAGAGCATATATTTTATGCCTTTTGATTCAGGTTTAGATACTGATTTTCTATTAGTGTTTGAAATAACATGTTTTACTTTATGACCTGTTACCTCTGATTAAAAATTGGATTAACATTAAATTTTAAGAAGAAGTGTTTGCATTTTCTGTTCATACTTTAAGATTGGGAACATTATATTTATCACTTATAGGATTAACTGTGGGGATAGAACATGAAGAGAAATATCATTTAGTCTATACATAATCAGGATTGATTTATTTCTGACTTAAAATAATTATAAGCAATGCATTTTTTAATCACAGGTAATCTGGTTATAGAATAGATATCATAAGTAATCTGGTTATAGAATGAAAACAGTATTACAAATTTCCTGAAAAGAATATTTAGAATAAAATGATTTTGGAATTACACAGACTTGTTAAATATTGGACCAATTATCAAGATCTTAAAAGCAAATGCTAATTTTAGGGAATTTATGAAATAAATCATTGTGGTACCTGATAACTCCACCACTAGAAAAATCATAAGAGAATTAATTATCTTTTGCATATGTCGGGGAAAGAGGATATATTTTCAGAGTGTCTTGCATGACTCTGAGATTAAAATATGGAGATATTTTTATTAGGGATAAAGATTGCTGCTTTTTTTTTTCTTTTTTTATTCTCCTTTCCAGTTTTAAGGCCTGATCATTATGGTGGGTTAAATAGATCCACATATATTTGTCTGTAATTTTATTTAGCTAATTTCCCTAACACCTACTTCTTCTACTGCATAAATTATAAGTCCCCTTTGGAACCATTAGACAAACTTTGAAACAAATGATGGATTTTTACATCTACCATCAATAAGTTTAATGTAGATTTTTTTCCATTTTTTATTTAAATGGGCATCTGCTGTAAATTATCTATTTATATATCTATATTCTGCTTATTCCAAAGAGGATTTGAACTGACTGTCAGTTATTCATTGATAATGCCAAGAAAGGTTTTGTAGCTTACTTGAAATATTGAAAATCTCCCATTGGTAAGAAAAATCCAAGTCTTAATATCACGATGGGGTAATGGAAGGATGACCCTAAAGTTCAGCTCATTTCCTCTTTGCATTTATCAATATCAGGTTTTATATTAACAAGAACACTTGATCATTTTAACGCTGATTATTTAGGTTAAAATCAAGTCATAACAATCTGAAAATATATCAGTTTTGACATAGTGAAGAGAAGGAGTATTTTGAGTTTCTTTTTGAATGTTTTTGTGCATGTGTTATGTTAAAACACAAAACTCAACAGAGTAAATTGTCTTTATTCAATGATTTATGAACCAGGTTAGTGTCCCTGCTTCTAACAAATGGAAGGGTGCTCAGAGGAGTTGTACAAAATGGAAGGCTTTTACAGGCAAAAATGGTGTGGACAAGAAAATTATTAGCAAAAGAAAGGATTTATTTCAGGCAAGGTCACCTTCCCTTTGGGGGGGGGGGAGAAGGGAATCTTATCATAGGGATTATCTCACTAGAGCTGATCAGGAATATTGACTGATTGGTTTAAAATTCCACTTTAGGGAGAGGCTGAAACTGTAATTAGCTTTGGTGTTAAGTATAGGTGGGGCTTAACTAAAGTAACACCATTTGGGGCCTGATGTTCCATTTTAAGGATTAGGTTGTATTGTCTTCTCCTTTGCCAAAATCCCTAGCTTCTATAGCTTATAACTTTTAGCCTCTACCTTATATCTTTTAGCTTTTCTCTATCCTTCCATAATTCTCAAAGCTATTCCTACTCTCTCGCCTGCCTCTGGAAAACTATTGTAAAGAATTTGAGCCTGAGAAGGATTTAACATCTATATTCTGGGAACTTTGGAGATAAAGGGAAAAGCTCATGTATGATTGACAATCTTGGCTAGAAGTCAGGGAGCGGATGTTCTCAATATTTACTACTGAAACATTATATTCATTACAAAAGAGTCTTTTGCATTTTGGCAGGAGCTGTTTATTATGCATGTGATTTTGCTGTATTCATGCATTCATGAATGGTATTGATGGCATTTACTGACCCATGTACTTTGTTTTGTCTGCTGAGATGGAAAGCCAAAGCTGTGATAAAGATATTTTCTTAAAAATATTGAAGAATGTTTTTTAGGAAAAATTGTTAGAACCTTTTAATCTCCCATTTAAAAGAGTTGCCTCTTTATTTCCTGTCCAAATTTAGTAGCAATCAGAAAAATGAAAGATTAGGTATTTGGATCAGGACCATAAGAGTTTGTATGTAATTGTCTTAATAAATATGTAGTGAAATTTTTAAGAGTTGTCATTTACCATGAACACCTTTTTTCAAACTATATTTTGAAACTATAAGAATGAGCCTGTGTGTTACAATTCTTTGTGTATTAACAATAGTATTTTATTTCATGCATTATGATGATTATTCTTAATATTATTTTCAAAATATTAATACAGCTTAAAATATTCTTCAAATAAATATTAATCTCAGTATTAAACCTGTCATCACTAGTGCCATTTTGCTTTTTGGTTTTTTGTGTCTAGGTGCCTGATGAGTGTAGATTGTTACCTACTATAAGAGATTGATGAGATTTATATTCTTGTGTTTCTTTTAGAGTTCAAGAATAGTGTTGGGCATGTGAGAGTTTATAAATTAAATTGATTGACTCATGCTTTTTCATATAAGCTTATTTTATATAAATTCAAACAATGAATGTGTATACTATTTAGATGATTCTCATCTATTTACTGCAGCCTATGCATTATGCATTCAAACATTTTTTTTAGTAATGTTCAGAGTCTTCAGAGGTATTGATTTGTAGTTGCACACCAAGTATTTATTTATCCAAGTATTTTGTTATCCAAGTATTTTCTTTAATTATATACAGCTATTGCTTTGTCATAGATGGGTAAGAACTGACTTTCAGAGACCAAATTTGGCTTCAAATCTCAATCCTACCCCAGCTCACTCTATGATCTTATACAAATTATATTACATAAATGTGATATAATTTGTTTTTTGTCTTTAATTTATACAATAATAATAAAAATACCCAATTCATGGTCTGTTTAGGATTTAAATAAAACAAAGTTTTCAATAAAATAATTTGTTTTTTAATTTTAATTTATTTTTATTTTATTTTTTAAAAAATATTTTATTTACTTGACAGACAGATTACAAATAGGCAGAGAGGCAGGCAGAGAGGGAGAGGGGGAAGCAGGCTTCCTGCTGAGCAGAGAGCCTGATGTGGGTCTCAATCCCAGGACCCTGGAATCATGACCTGAGCCAAAGGCAGAGGCTTAACCCACTGAGCCACCCAGGCGCCCCAATAAAATAATTCTTGATGATTAGATTCTTTCCATGTTTCAATATAATGGTTATCATTTCCCATATAACAAATCAGATTAAATCAGATAGTATTTTCCAAGTGAATGTTTTCTAATCTAGAAACTCTTCTGTGTAGACCTGGGTAGCAACTGGCCTTTATTCCCCTTAAGTTTTATCTTGTCCTTTCACAAGGAGACTTATTGCCTGAGTGAATGAAAAAGTGACTGCACATAATACACTCTTTGGCTAAGGTTTGTGTTTTCTTAGAAATGCTACTATCAATTGATCCATCATCATTAGCTCTATAATAACCAGCATTGACTACAACACTTGGTTTAGTTATGTAAGGATTCAGGTGGCATCAGGCTTCCTTCTCAGTGAAAGAATTTGAATTTCCCATGTCTTCCTAAGGGATTTGGTTCAAATGAAAATATGCTATAACTGAACCATAATTGATTTGCAGAATTAAGCATTTGCACAGGGCTAGACATGCATATATTTGTGGAAAAAATAGAGAACTGTAGTCATTAAAAAGGACTGTGATATCAAGACTTTGCTTTTGTATGGTTAAAATGAGTGAGTCTAAGATCCTTCACAAGTAGGAAATGAAATATTTTCTAGACCCCTTTATAAAATAATTCCAAATATTTTCACACAAGTAATTTGAACTGTGGTTTAAATATAAAGATCTGGTTCTGTTTGTGGACTATTTACTTTGTTACTAAATCTGAACAAATTCATTGATCAAAGAAAGGCAAATAAATCTGTATTTAAGAATTGGCAGTAGAGGTGCCAGTAAAGGGGTTTGTTAAGTGAGAGCAAGGGCTTGATTCTCATTGCAAAAGCAGGCTTCTGTGTTTTTATAACTGAGTTGGAGGCCAGGTCCTGAAAATCCATTTCAAATAAGGACTGTGTTATTAGATGACTCCTTGATAGAAATTCTATGTGAGGCTTTGGGTCACAATTGGACAGCTTTGTATTTTCACAGGTAACATATGATTCAACTAAACATAGTTCTGACTCAGAAAACTAGAAATACACTTATATTTCGTGCTGTTTGTTGCCAATATTTTTACAGTGACCCTTAATTAATAGTCAGACCTTTCTTTCTTTCTTTCTTTCTTTCTTTCTTTCTTTCTTTCTTTCTTTCTTTCTTTCTTTCTTTCTTTCTTTCTTTCATACCACCATGTTATACATGTTAGGAAAACTTAAACTCTAAATTAGCATGAATGTAAGTCTTAGACTGAGTTACTCTTGGACTTTAACTGAATTATTAGAATTCTGACAGAGTGCTTTGTTTTCAGTATCTAACATTTAAGAGCCTTTTTAGGGGCGCCTGGGTGGCTCAGTGGGTTAAGCCGCTGCCTTCGGCTCAGGTCATGATCTCAGGGTCCTGGGATCGAGTCCCGCGTCGGGCTCTCTGCTCGGCAGGGAGCCTGCTTCCCTATCTCTCTCTCTCTCTCTCTGGCTGCCTCTCCGTCTACTTGTGATTTCTCTCTGTCAAATTAATAAATAAATAAAAATCTTAAAAAAAAAAAAAAGAGCCTTTTTAGAGCCAGACTTAAGGAGAAGAACTACTTGACGAAGATCAACAATTCCTGAAAAGGGTGTAAAATCTCTCTTATGCAAAGTTTAAAAGAAAAAAGTGGTTGATTTATCCATAAGATGAATTTATTAATCAGATTGGTTTGCCTCGAACATCTCTGTGAGATGAGACATTTGCTGTGACTGGCAGTGTGCAGTGCTCTGCGAGGAGCTCTGACTTGGTTGATGGAGGTGAAAGGCATCTTTAATACCAGCCTTGCAGTCCCACCTGGCAGATGCCTGTGTGGTTCAGGGACTCTGAGACTCTGACAATAGTCTACATTTCCCCTCTCCTGGAGTACTACTCCTAACAAGAAGGAAATGGAAGACAAAAAAAAAAAAAAAAAAAACAAAAACAAAAAACATTAGAAGAGGACTAGCCAGAACACCCTGTAGAAAAAAAATATGAAACTAAATTCCAACTTTCAACTTCAGTGAAGCATTAAATACAAATATGTAAGCAGTGAAGTTATTGCTACCATCATTTGCTTGATCAATTTCACTAAGAGATTAGGTCACAATAAAGTTGGAGGGAGAAGAAGGTGCGGTAGTATTAAAATGACTGAAAAATATAGAAATAGATTTAAAAATATTTACCGATACAGATACTTACTTGAACACACACACACACACGCTTGTTTTTTGACCTTTACTCTTCTCAGCATTTTTTAAAAAATAAAATCCTCACCTTTCCTTTTCCCTCAAATTATTCTCACTGGTATTACAAATCATCTCTAAATCCAGGGTGAGTGTCTAACTCTAACCTCAATCTAGCTGATTTATCGATTGGCTGGTTTCTTCACCTATGATCGTTTTCCCCTGTTCCTTCTCTGGGAATTCATGATTCTATTTTCTTTTGATCCTCTTGTTTTCATCTGACCATTTCTGCCGCTTTGGGCTGAGTATCTTTATTTTTTTTCTTTTATGAGTCATAGTTATCTGTAGACCTGACTTTTTGTTAAATTTTTTTCTTGTCCTCTAGGACTCAGTACTCTATGTCAATTATAATTTGGACAACATCAGTCCTATACCACATTGACTGTATGATTGTACCCAAGGAAAATGATTTCTGGCAAAACTTCAGGTAGGAGAGTTCTGTTAAGTCATGGCAAATATAAAAAACCAATACTAAACAAAATGATAATTATTCTGGCATATATTATTTTGTATGTAATTGCCAACACCATGAAAGTAAAAAAAAATAATATTCAATGTAAGAAATCAGAATAATAATCAATTAAAAAAACCTAGAATTCCATCAACATAAGTATAAGGCCACAAACTTGGCAACCAATAAAAACATGACACCTGAATGAGAAAATGCTGGTTATAATACAATATACTATAATAAAATACCTTACCATGATTTAGTTTCTGATATACTGTTTCCACAAGAAATTCCATGAGAAATACAGAAATCAATATAAAAACTCTAATGTATTCTTCTGGCTTCACATGTAAGTTAGCAGTTTGCCTTTTCTGAAAGATATCTCTACTTTTCAATATTTTAAGTATCCATCTTCTATATAATCTAAGTTGAATTTGAAAAGATTGTGTTGGGGGACGCCTGGGTGGCTCAGTTGGTTAAGCAGCTGCCTTCGGCTCAGGTCGTGATCCCAGCGTCCTGGGATCGAGTCCCACATCCGGCTCCTTGCTTGGCGGGGAGCCTGCTTCTCCCTCTGCCTCTGCCTGCCATTCTGTCTGACTGTGCTTGCTCTCTCCCTCTCTCTCTCTGATAAATAAATAAAATCTTTTTTTTTTTTTTAAGATTTTTTATTTATTTATTTGACAGAGAGAAATCACAAGTAGATGGAGAGGCAGGCAGAGAGAGAGGGGGAGGAGGAAGCAGGCTCCCTGCTGAGCAGAGAGCCCGATGTGGGACTCGATCCCAGGACCCTGAGATCATGACCTGAGCCGAAGGCAGCGGCTTAACCCACTGAGCCCCCCAGGCGCCCAATAAATAAAATCTTAAAAAAAAAATAAAAATAAAAATGAAAAGATTGTGTTGGAAAATAAACTCATAAAGATTCTTACTATTAATTTCTTACTCAGAGAATGCTTTTAACTTCTATTTCAAATAGCCTTGAAATTTTCCTCTTTAAATATTTCTTCAATAATTAATTCTACATGCTCCCACAAGCTATAGAATGATTTGTTGTTGTTGTTGTTTTCCAACAAATTAATAAAATTTAAGAAGAAACACTTCTATTTTTATTATTGACACACTTTTTCATAAGGACAAAAAATGTATTTTGTAAAAGCTCTTTCATAGTATGAATTATTTTTTTTTAATATTTTATTTACTTATTTGACAGAGAGAGAAACAGTGAGAGAAGGAGCAGAAGCAGGGGGAGTGGGAGAGGGAGAAACAGGCTTCCAGCTGAGCAGGGAGCCAGATGTGGGGCTTGATCCCAGGACCCTGGGATCATCACCTGAGCCAAAGGCAGATGTTTAACAACTAAGCCACCCAGGTACCACCATAATATGAATTACTACATAGGTCAGATGAAACTCTATTTTGAACATATGACTCCCTTTTATTGAGTCACGTATTAAGAATTATCAGAAATAAAAACAAACTTTTGGTGCCTCTGTACATTAGACAAGGCACAGTAACCTTCCTGAGGCTAAGGTTCATTTGCAAAAGTTAAAAATAAAAACAATAATGTCTAATATCCCATTTAACTATAAGACCTTCTTTTCTGTTGTGACTTATACGTTACCCTCAAAAACTGCATCTCATCTTTGCACATGAAATGTCCCATTTCTCTTTTACACTGTGTTATTTTAGGAATTTTGTCTCCATCTACATGTAAATATTGCTAATCACCTAACAGGTTACTACAGACTATCCCAAACAAAGAAGAGAAAGAGAGATGGCAGGGGAGAGTGAGAGAGAGAGAGAGAGAATTTTTGCTTCCCTCAAAATTGAATTCACCTTGGCACTCATTCTGAACAAGAGGCGTAGGCAGGTTTTACTCGAATCCATGCTCTGCTGCCAAGGAAAGCTGAATGCTTGAGAAGTGGATTCAGAAGGATTTGGCAGTAACCCTATATTGGAAGAGACCCTGTAAAAAGCTGCTGCCAGACCCCATGCAAGCTGGGCATTTTGACTAAAGCCTTGCTATTGTTCCTACTTGACTCCCAAACCACTTAACATTCAATGATCCCTGAAGCATAGGACAAATCTTCAATGCTGTGACATCCTGAGGGTGTCAATCAACATCAATAATTGTGTTCCTTCTCTTCTTTTTTCTTTTTTTTTAAAGATTTTATTTATTTATTTGAGGGTGTGGGGGAGGGACAAGCACCCTCCCTGTTGAGCGGGGAGCCTGCTGTGGGCATCCCAGGACCCAATATCACCACCTGAGCCAAAGACAGATGAGATCAGGACCTGAGCCAAAGTCAGAAGCTTAACTGACTGAGCCACACAGGTGCCCCTGTGTTCCTTCTTTTCTGTAGCCTTCTTGTTTGTGGAGTTTCTTCTCACCTCGACCTAAATTCACCTTTTACTTTATAGTCATCTTGTGTTCAGTGCCATAGTCTGCACCGTTAAGTGACAAATACTAAATTCCTTAGGTACTAAACTGTGATAATCTCAAAAGATGGGACAGAGTATAAATCTTACTTTATGGGGTTGAAAAGATCAGTCTTAGACTAAAAGCATTTTTAAAAATTAACATTAAAAAAGGCTATTTTTTAGAACAGATATTTAAGTCATTGCTGCTTAAAGTGGGAAGTAAGAAAAAACTATTTAAAAGGGAGACTAGGGAAAGTGAATATGGACACAGGTGAAGGTCAGATTTTGTTATGGTTTTTGCTGTGAAGATAAAGCAAGACATTCGATTTTGTACACGTATACATATATCTTTTAGCTGAAATAAAAAGTATGTCTCACAATTTAACCTTCTTCCTTTATCTGTTGCTTTGAAAAACCCATGTTAGATTTTCTGTTTTTTATTGTTTGTATCATTTTCCAGACTGTTCATGATTTGGTCTACTAGGAGTACCCTAATGTTCTTTCAAAATGCATATATATAAGTTTTCTGATTGGTGAAATGTGGTTAATACTTTTATCTTTAGATTTTTTGTCTCTGCCCTATATTTGGCTTTCTGAAAAGACATGAACTTTGATGCCTAAGAAAAATAAACTATGGTTGACCTATTTCACAGGCATTTCTAACAGGAAACTTCCTGCCATAGGCTGATGGATGGCAAATTAAATGATCCCCATGTTTGGTCCTACTTAATTATCTTTGCAAGAATTTTCTATAGCAGCAAACCTATGATGCTATGTTCAGGTACCAACCAGTACTAATTAATATTTTCCTTTAAAATTGCTTTTTACATTGTTGGATTGTCACAAATATTGATAAGCAATTTATTTAATGTAGCACAATTTCAGAAATTATAAATGCAAACTTTCAGTTTTCTCTTATGATTATTCTAACATCACATTGTTTCATTGTAAGTAAGTTACATTTTCTTTCAATAAAGACTACTAGGACTTTTTTCCTTTGGTTCTTCTCTTTTTACAATTTCTTGTAGGATCTAGATTGGTAGTATTATTGGAAACATCTCCATACATTACCACTCCAAAACACCCATAGTGCTATGAATTTTTTTTTTTTTTAGAAAAAAGTAACTTATTTATTTTTGTAAAATTTTTATGTTTTTTTAAAATTTTTTATTTTTTATAAACATACATTTTTATCCCCAGGAGTACAGGTCTGTGAATCGCCAGGTTTACACACTTCACAGCACTCACCATAGCACATATCCTCCCAAATGTCCATAACCCCACCCCCCTTCTCCCAACCCTCCTCCCCCAGCAACCCTCAGTTTGTTTTGTGAGATTAAGAGTCACTTATGGTTTGTCTCCCTTCCAATCCCATCTTGTTTCATTTATTCTTCTCCTACCCCCTGAACCCCCCATGTTGCATCTCCACTTCCTCATATCAGGGAGATCATATGATAGTTGTCTTTCTCTGCTTGACTTATTTTGCTAAGCATGATACCCTCTAGTTCCATCCACGTCGTCGCAAATGGCAAGATTTCATTTCTTTTGATGGCTGCATAGTATTCCATTGTGAATATATACCACATCTTCTTGATCCATTCATCTGTTGATGAACATCTAGGTTCTTTCCATAGTTTGGCTATTGTGGACATTGCTGCTATAAATATTCAGGTGCACGTGCCCCTTCGGATCACTACGTTTGTATCTTTAGGGTAAATACCCAGTAGTGCTATTGCTGGGTCATAAGGTTGTTCTATTTTCAACATTTTGAGGAACCTCCATGCTGTTTTCCAGAGTGGTTGCACCAGCTTGCATTCCCACCAACAGTATAGGAGGGTTCCCCTTTCTCTGCATCATCGCCAGCATCTGTCATTTCCTGACTTGTTAATTTTAGCCCTTCTGACTGGTGTGAGGTGATATCTCATTGTGGTTTTGATTTGTATTTCCCTGATGCTGAGTGATATGAAGCACTTTTTCATGTGTCTGTTGGCCATCTGGATGTCTTCTTTGCAGAAATGTCTGTTCATGTCCTCTGCCCATTTCTTGATTGGATTATTTGTTCTTTAGGTGTTGAGTTTGCTAAGTTCTTTATAGATTTTGGATGCTAGCCCTTTATCTGATATGTCGTTTGCAAATATCTTCTCCCATTCTGTCAGTTGTCTAGTGCTATGATTTTTTAAAAATTTTTGTTTAAAGATTTTATTTACTTACTTGGGAGAAAAAGAGAGAGAGAGATTGAGAGAATGAGTAGGAGAAGGGGTAGAGGGAGAAGCAGACTCCCCAGCAAGCAGGGAACCCAATGTAGGAATTGCTCCCAGGACCCCAGGATCCTGACCTGAACTGAAGGCAGACGCTCAACCGACCGAGCCACCCAGGCACCCAATGCTATGAGTTTTAAACACCACCAGAAGTCCTTTGTTTTCCATCTCATATTTCTAACTAAACTGTAACTTGGCAATCTTATTTTTTGACTCTTATGACATACTTTTGCTTTAGGCTCTCTTCCAGTTCAGTCCTAATTACCATTGTAAAAATTAAAAAAAAAAATTTCTTTCTGACTTAATCATTCCTTCCTCTCTAAGAATTCTTCTGATAAAGCAAACTATTCTCATAAGCACTACGTACCTCTCAACAAGTTGAAATAAACAAAATTGGGATAATTAACTCAAAACTGAAACAGCAGTTTTTTTCCTGAAAGCTCTGGGGGAGCGTGAGAGTTTTAAACATTGGGAATTTTTAAATCCTATTCATTTGAACCAATCAGGAGTTGGAGTATATGCACCATGACCTACTATCATGTAGCTTATCAGATTCAGAAACAGAGGGGTGGAGGGCATTTAAATAAAGAAATAAAAAGATATATTGATCACAGCTAAAGCAAAGGACATTTATGAGTCAGACACCATAGGAATCTGTCCAAGACTGAGGAAATCAGTGATGTTCTTAATTGAGGGGTCAATGAGGAAAACACCCGGGAAAGGTAGTGTCATAGACGGAATGCTCTGTCTGTCCCAACCTTAATTCGTCATGTTGAAGCCCTAACCCTCAATGTGATGGTGTGAGAAAGTGAGATGTAATTAGGAAGTGAGAGGTAATTAGGTTTAGATGAGGTCAGGGGAATGGAGTTCCCATGATGGGATAAATGTGTTTGCAAAAAGGAGGGACACCAGAGTTTTCTTTTCTCCATAGTGTGAAGATAAATAACATAGCTGCAGTCTGTAAACCGGGAAGAGATTTCTTACCGAGAACAGAAACAGCCAGTGAGTGCCTTGATCTGAAGTCTTCCCAGCCTCCAGAACTGTGAGAAATAAATTTCTGTTGTTTAGGGGACCAAGGATACAGTGTTTTGTTACAGTGGCCTGAGCTAACTAAGACAGTAATGGTCATCTACACTTCTCTGGATATGGCTGATCAGAAAATGCAGTTAGTCTTAGAGATGGCTTGTTGTTTCTTTTGTTATGGTATGCTTTGAAAATTCAGTGGAGTTTTTCCAAAGAATATCCAAAATCCAGACCACCTCAGTATCTGGAAGACAATGGCATGTGAAATTTGAGAATTTGATCAGTTTTAGACTGTTACATTTAAATTTGAAAGAGAATCCAAAAAATAATCACTAGAATGTAATCAAATTATTTTAATCACTAACATAACTATTTTTCATTCAAGGACTGCCATTAGGTCATGATTGTATTTGTGAGTTTTTTTGGAGCCAAATATAATACTTTAATTTTATTGGGCAAAGGAAGAAAGATCAAAGTGGCCTAAATCTATAAATCATGCCTTTATTCCTCATGCAGACCGTAAGTTGCAGTGCCCTAAATCTGTAAAACTTCTGTGGAGCCTTGGAATATAGAAATGTGATAGGAGCCTTATGTCATCTCAGGTCCTTGATACAGTCAGTTCTGTAATGCAACATATGTTCCTAAGAATTATTGGTTTTTGGAAAAATCACACAATAGAAAACAAAAGATTTATGGAAAATTGGGACTAGGGACATAATACTCAACAACTTTGTCAATGACCTCCAAAAATACAGGCACCTCATAAAAATGATTGAGAAATAATTAGAAATGCACAAAAATGTATAAGAAATACATTTCATAATAAATATTGTACTTTACCTTGGAGAAGACCTGAAATTTGCTTGTGGGAATAAGCACCAAAAGATTTCAGTGTGGAGTTATTGAGAAGTGGTAGAAGGAGGATTATCTGAAATCAGATGGAAAGTTGTAACATAAGGTGAACTGGTGTGGCTCAAAGCAAATGAGGTGGAGTGAAGTGGCTGGAAGGTATTTGAGAAGCATGTTTTTAATTTATTCCTACTGAATTTACCCACTTTCAGTTTCTGCATTCATGTAGTGTTTTCCATCTCATGGCGGTATCTCATAAGCAAACAAAAAAGTGTGTTATGTTTTAATTGTTCCCTAATATGGCATTCATCTTGAAACACATCTGCATTTTTAAAACCATTAATATAGCAGAGCTGACTGTATATAGATAAATATAGATAAATATATACACCATAGTGGCTGTCTATATCACATTCATGTTGTGAGATACAAAATAACTTTACCAAGACATCATTGTCTATTTCATTATGTTATATTGGAGCCATTAATCTGATTTTGTTTTAAAACATATATATATATTTTTTAGTTTTAAAATTGGTATTAGCTTTCTAGTTCACTGTAAAGACTGATGGTTATGAAGACATTATAGTGAGACTATTTGTTTGACAATAACACTCTAATTCAACATTATTTAACCCAAGAGTTCCAAGATAATTTTTTTTCCCTGTAAAAATGTAATGTAAAATTCTTACATTTTCAAGTTTAGGATATAGTTATAGAGAGCTTGTGTCATCTGTTCTCACTTCTATCTCCCTACTGCTTTGTCTCAAATATGAGGCAATCCTACTATGCATTCTATCGTATAGTTCATTGCCATGCAAATTCTCATGCTGAAATAAGTATAGTGTAATGTGGTAGTTCAATAATAATATTCAGTCATTATAAACTGCCTTACTTTCCATCTTCCCTTTCCCCTCTCTTCTGGCTTTCAGTTAGTCCATAGCTGCCTAAAAGGAAAAAAAAAAATTAAGAAAAAAAATGTGAGATTTTATACAAATGGCTGTATTCAAAGTTAAAATTTCTAGAAGTTAGAGGTTACATTCTTAGTATTATTTTTGCAAATGTTTAGCTAAACTTCATCTAATCTCTAAGAGGAGACCTAGGATTTCTAGAAGGTATGTTAATTACTTAAGACCACAAAAGTTCTAAGAAGCATTAGTGAATACATCATATATTTGATCTCAAATAGTTAATACAGGTATCAAGTCCACAGGCATATTTTCCTGGGAATGATTATCCAGGTTTTCTCTTTTCAAAGGGAATTTGAGACTTAATAACTTCTGGCTAATTTTAGCAAATAAAAATACTTTACCTCCATTTTTTAATATTTCAAGTGAAAAGTGTTTCTTGGTTTGAGTCCTCTGCTATTACTGCTTTATTCACTCCATTATTCTCTGAGGAGATATGCATTTTATATTGAATATTATACATTAAACTGGCCAGCTTTTGTTGAGTTGAAGACAATTTTCTAAGAGAAAATAATATGTCATCTTGTATGTGAATTTCTGCTAGGAGGCAGTTGTAGGCAACTATGTTTAACCATCATTGCTGTGAGCCTGATTTAAACTGCTCTTACACTTCAGAATGAACACAACAGTTCTTTGGCATATAAAATTTATTTTTACTGCTCTTATTTTCCTGAAAATTAAAAATTGCAAAGCAACTCCCTCTCCTTTCTTCCCTTCCTCCCTTATTCCTTTTTTTTTCCTTCCTACACCCCCAGCTCTCCTCAGCCCTCTATCCCAGCATATCGAACAGATCTAAATATTTGTTTACATGCCCTAAGAGAATAATTCTGAATATTTTTTTTAAAGATTTTATTTATTTATCGGGGGTGGGGGAGAGCGAGCACAGGCAGACAGAGTGGCAGCAGAGGCAGAGGGAGAAGCAGGCTCCCTGCTGAGCAAGGAGCCCAATGTGGGACTCGATCCCAGGACGCTAGGATCATGACCTGAGCCGAAGGCAGCTGCTTAACCAACTGAGCCACCCAGGCATCCCAATTCTGAATATTTTTAATGGAAATGATTAACAAGCTAAATTTCATATACATGTGTATATATAAATATAAAACTAGTTGCTTATCTATCTATGCTACTTTAATTAAAACATTATAAATTTTATAGGACATTTTAAGTTAAGGCAGGCCTTAGAAGAAAGACTTCCATTAAAAAAAAAAAAAGGCACAAATAAACTAAATGCTCAAAGTAAAAGTGAAGAATACTAAAATCAAAAAAAAATGATAGTCTGGGGAGAGAGATGGTGAGGGAAATCTGAAACCAGAAGCAGAAGTACTAGTTTGTTAGTAAGTAGAAGTAAAGTAGATGTCACAAAAGTACATTGCTTGTAGGTAGAACATATGCATTATAGCTTTAAGGATGAGGAAATGGTATACTATAAGATTTGAAAGAAACTCTTAATGACTAGTATGAAGAGCTTTCATAAGAGTGACATCAATTAAGCTAAAGAGAGGGAGTTATTACTTGAATAAGACAGAATTTTAAAATCCAAAGAAAGACTTTGGTCTTTATTTTGAAGGCAATAGAAAATAATCTATAGGATTTTAGTTAGTGGTTGACGTGGCCAGATATATACAAAATAAAGTCACAATATCAAAAATAGGGAGGTAAAATGAGGAGGTGGGAGTGCATGTAGCTAGCTATTTCATTAAGAGACTATCATCGATCTGTTCATGATATATTCCCACAGTATTTATGGCATTCAGAGAGCACTGTGATTTGGACTTGTGGGATGTCTGTAGAGATGAAGAGAGCCGATAGACATGAAAAAAGATATCAGCTTTTACATGGGGCTTGGGAGTTTTTCCTTGTGTTGTAGAAACAATGGCACAGTCTCTCAGTGGTATGTTAGAACTGATATGTGGAGATGCTAAACTACAAAGGAAAAGCCCAAAACTTTTGGGAGAATACTTGCTGGAAAATTACTTGGTCTTACCAGCATCATGGGGGGCTGATGAATACTGGTAGAACTATAGATGTTGCCCACTAGCAGATTCATTTTGAATGAGGGGTCGATAGCTGCCCATTGAAAGAAGTCAGTTTGCTGACATTCCTAAGGTGTAACTATATTTGTCTAGTGCTGGGAGATTTACTTGTCTCTTGATGAAAAAAAGGTAGTTAGAAACAGCCCTCCATTTCACAGACTTGGAAAGAAAACACACAAGTTTGTTTCATCAAGGCGGATTATATTGATTTCTAATTCTGTATTAAAATTATGAACCAACATCAAATCTAGGTTAATGACCTTGAGATCCAGGCCATTTTTTTATTGAATCATCATAATACACTCTGCCCTAAAGGGTGATAGCCTGTTCCCAAGTAGATTACTTCCCAGATATATCATGGTTTTAAATAAAAGAATACAGATAAAACTAAGTATTTTTAAAAAATGGAGAATTCTTGGGGGTGCTTAGGTAGCTCAGTCCATTAAGTGTCTGCCTTCTGCTCAGATCATGATCTCAGGGTCCTGGGATAGAGACCGGCACGTGTTCCCTGGTTAGGAACTCTCTGCTCTCTTTGCTCTCTTTCTCTGCTCCTCCCCACTGCTTGCGATCTCTCTCTCTCTCTCAAATAAAAAAGTAAATCTTAAAAAAAAAAAAAAAGAAAGAAAGAAAAAGAAAAAGTAGAGACTTCTTTATTTTTTGGTTAGTCTTATAATCAAATTACTCTGAATATGCATGTTTGACTGTTGCTCACCTGTCTAAATTTAAAATGTGTAATCATAATTAAAACTGAGTGAAAGTTTATATTGGCACTTGCGGGAAAATCTGCAATAAGGTTTTTTTATGGAAATTGATCACAAGAATACAGAGAGGTATTGGATATCTTGGCTTTGTGCAGGGTACTAGGCATGACTGGATTACTGGAAGTAAAAACAAAGTAGAGAGACAGGAGTTACTGGCGGGGGGGAATGTCAGATATCAAAATGATAAGTTGGATTACCAGTCGAATCATGGAATATTTAGTCCTAATGTAACTGTAATTTTGAAAGTCGGGTTACCAGTCAAATCATGAAATATTTAGTCCTAATGTAACTGTAATTTTGAAAGTTGTAATTGTAATTTTGAAACTGAAGCTAAAAAATGTGGATTGGTAAGCTGAAAATAAAGAGAACATGGGGTAACAGAACAATTAAAACAAGTTCTTGATTAACTAGGGTCATTAGGAAAGGTTGCTGATGAGACAATTTGGGCTAAAATTAGCCAAACATTGCACAGAATGGATTCATTATAAATAGTAATATCATCTGTCAAACTAGATGAGTGAGCCCCAAGTATGATCATTTTCCCTAAATAGTCATATGAGTTAATTGTTATCAAGCCCATATTTAAATGTGATGGTCAAAACACCAATATTTTTGCCAACTTGTCATAATGAATACTATCGTCTTTTTCCTAAAATGTTTGTTTCCTTATCTTAGTAAAAAGAATTTGATTTTGGAACCAGAAAACCTATGACACAGTTTAGGAGAGATTCGTGAGAGAGACAATCAATGTAGGTTAGCGGCCACACACATTGTTTGTTAACAATAAACAAAATGTTTGAGTTCCTGGAAATGATTCTTGCAGTCATACTAAAATACAAAGTATTCTTGACTTCGTCATATAAGAAATAAAGCACATAGAAATAACATTTTGAGGGGCACCTGTGTAGGTTAAGCCTCTGCCTTAGGCTCAGGTCATGGTCTCGGTCCTGGGATGGAGCCCCACATGGGGCTTTCTGCTCAGTGGGGAGCTTGCTTCTCCCTCTCTCTCTGCCTGCCTCTTTGCCTACTTGTGATCTCTCTCTGTCAAATAAGTAAATAAATCTTTAAAAAAAAAGAAATGACATTTTGATGCTCTATGCCTTAGAAAACCATAGGTACTAGGGATTCCACAGTGAACTGAACATACTTGCTAAGTATAATTCTAAGAAAATGAATCTCAGTTAAAACAGGGTAACAGGTCCTGTTTGGATTGTCCACAGGAAGTCTGAGGTGTCCTATAAGTGGAGACACGAATCTGAGGAAACCAACCATACAAATGGGAAAGATCCAAGCCAGGGGTCAGGATGTTTAATGCAGAGGTCTAAGGCTTCCTGAAATCTAGCAATGGAACAGGGCCATCTGGCATAATGAGTGACATATAGAATAATGAATAGCTTGATATTATCAAATAGAATGAGAGACGCTATGAGACCTTGGGAAGGTAAACTAATTTAGAGGTATAAAACAACTTCGTGTGAAAATTCAGTGAGATAGTATATGTAGAATGTGGTGATGGATGGAATTTCAGTTACTACAACTTCCTTGGTTCCTTTTGATGCTACCAAATCAACAAACCACTTCACGTTGAAGTAACATTTTGTGTTAGTAACCTTGTTCTTAATTGCATTTCTTTTGCATTGTTCAAAATAAATGCATATGTATTTGTATGTATTTCATGTGTATTTCATGTGCATATGTATTTCAACATCAATAAATAATGCCTGACATTGCAATAAAGAAAAAAAATAAGATATTTTGGAGAGGGATTGAATATACGGGAGGTGAGGATTTGAAAAAGAATAAGAACAATGTCCAGATACCCAGGCATATCTTACATGTGTACATTATTTTCTGACATAAGAAATAGATGAAGACAAGAAGTTTATTGGAGAATACTATGGCACGTGAAATTTTGGGCTATGAGAGCGATTCAAATGAACATATAGAAAAGAGGGTCTGGGCTGGATTCTGATTTTGTTCATACACCTGTTGCTGAAGTCACGAGAATGGAGAAGATGGCCCAAGGAGGCAGTGGTATATGTTAGAACAGATGTCTTAGAACAGAAATCTGAGATGCAACAACATATAGTGGTCTTCTTGGCAAGGCGAATCCCGATGACTCCAGATGATGCGATGGAGGAACTGGTGATGAGGGGGAATGGGACTGAACATGCAAGGGCAGGGAGTATGTTTGTAGGAGGGTCTGGTCCACAAGGTTTGCTCAAGCTGAAAGGCAAAGTACAATGAGAGGCAAGAGGCTTTGGCTTCAAGTTCTGAAAACTTATTTTTTTGAATCTTCATATATTTCAGTCACATTCAGATTTCTATGTTCACAGCAAAAGACCTTGATTTTGGAAAACTTGGAAAACTTCTTTTTTTCTTAGGTTACCTGACAGCCTTGCAAGAATTATTCTTATGGGAGCTGAAGAAATTGGTTCAACAATTTAATGAATTTCTAGATTTGGAAGAACTACCATGAGAATATTTGTACAAAGTGGTGTATGCTCTCCAAGTATTTCAAATATTTATTTATCCTTTTGAAAGTAAATAACATTTAAGGATATTGTAAATAATTTAAACATGGAAAGTCGAACCATATGAATTATTAGTACGATAACTGTGACTTTTATTAAGCATACTGTTATTTTTTTAAAGCAACAAATGGTCAGATACATAAGCCTTTTGTGAATTTTACTTCTCTTTCTTAAACTACTCAAACATTATCTCCTTTGTAAAATATTTCCTCTATGCCATCCTCTTGATGGAGTAAATCACTCTGCCCTTGTACCTACAGTGTAACTTGGGCACAGTGAGTATAAATTTTAACAACACTTTAGATGATGGTGCATATTAATGAGGTCCTGTGCCTCAGGTTTTATTCCTCTGTGTCACCAGTGCCTAGTTTATGGCTTGTTACATAGTAACAGCTTAAAGTACGTTGATAAACTACTGAAATAATTTCTTGGAGAATATAGATTATAGAAATAGAGGTGATATTCTTAGATTCTTCTAGTTTAATCCCTTCATTTTCTAGGTGACAATACTGACAGCTTAAGGTATTAAATGTCTTGTTCAGAAAATTTGTTCTTATCAAAGAAGAGCTTTAATCACCATATTTTTACCTGGAAATACATGTCTAAAATTATGAACACCAGGACAATTACTGTATTTTATTTCAGAAGGCAAAATTGTCCAATACAGCATTTTTCAAGGCAGAGTAAAAAAGAATGCTAGAATATATAAACTAGAGAACGACATATATCCCCAATCAGGAAGCATACTTTTAAAGTGAATTAGATCCACACCTTATAGAGGTTTTGATCTCAGAGATGCTTGTTCTTTACAAAAATATTTGAAGTGGTTTAGAAAAATATCTCACATTTCATATACAGATAGATTCTATTATATGGTCAGAGAATATTTTTATTTTGAGGTACAAAAAGAATAATTTCATATAATAGTACTAAAAGGAGACATGATTTATTTTCATGTTCTGTGAATAAAGTATTCATTTTCTCTAAATGCAGTCCTTTTGAGTTGGAACATGGTTTCTCAGGAACCAAAATGAAGTCTCCATTTGAGTCACTAATAGACAATTTGCCATCTATCTGTGTGAGTGGAACAGTTTTACCTATGGGGAGAATATATAATAACGCACAGCTATTCTTTTAGAATCAAAGGGAATGTCTACATCTTCTGTGAAGAGAATTTATTTACACATAATTATAAAATCTAAAGACTTCAGAAGACTTCGGGATCATTTATTCTAACCTTCTACTGGGCATTTGAATTTCCAGAATAAGATTTTCAACAAAGTTCCTTCCTTTCCTCAAAATGCTAATGGATTGCCTAATTGTTACAGAGTTTTATTATGTCTTTGAAGGGTTCAAATTATAGAAAAAGGTCTTCTAATAAGCCAATCTACTTATAATTCTTTTGTTTCTACTTCTTAAAGCAATATATGGGAAAATAAAATTTCTCTTTAAAATGGCACTTCAAGGACCGCTGGGTGTCTCAGTAGGTTAAGCATCTGCCTTCAGCTCAAGTCATAATCAAAGAGTCCTGGGATTGGGCCCCACATTGGGCTCTGCTCAGCAGAGAGTCTGCTTCTCCATCTGTGCCTTACCCCATTCATGCTCTCCCTCTCTCTCAAATAAATAAATAAAAACTTTTTAAAAATGACACTTCAAGTATATTTTTAAAAAGATTTATTTATTTATTTGAAAGAGAGAGTACATGCATGAAATGGCATAAGGGGGGAGGTAAGAGGAGGAGGAGATGGAGAAATAGTCTGAAGCAGACTTCATGCTGAGCATGGAGTCTGACACTTGGCTCCATGCTGGGCTTGACACCAGCTCACTCTCATGACCCCTGTAGATCACGACTTTTGAGCTAAAAGCAAGAGCTAGAGGCTTCATCAACTGAGCCACCCAGGTGCCGTGGCACTTCAAATATTTGAAAGTGATAATATTGCAACTTCTACATTTCTATTTCTATAAGCAGTATCTTCTCATTTTCTTCAGATATTCCTGTTATAATATACTACTAGCATGCATCCATATCTTTATCAGTATCGTTTGATATATTTTCCATTGTGTCTATATCTCTATTAAAGTCTAAAAATCCAGGGGGCCCGGGTGGCTCAGTTGTTTAAGCAACTGTCTTTGGCTCAGGTCATGAGTGCTGGAGACCCCAAATCGAGTCCCACATCATGTTCCCTGCTCAGGAGAGAGTCTGCCTCTCATTCTCTCTCTCACTCTCTCTCTCTCAAATAAGTAAATAAAATATTAAAAAAAAAAAGAAACAGGCTGTAAATGTGGGAAGAAAAAAATGTAAATGCATTCAAAATGGGAAACTGTCTTAAATAAGAATAACTACATTTAAAAGAAGAAGTCTAAAAATCCAGAAGTGAATAAAGTACACTAAATGTGTTTTAACTAGCACAGAAATAGTTGTAACTCATTTGGAGTTTATTTATTTAACAACGAGTTATTGTGTACATACATGTGAGAACCAGTTTCCAGTGGTCAGGATAGCCAGTGACCCAGTCATTGTATAGCTTATGGACCGTAAGAGACACATTTGGGTTCTCTGCTAACCAAGTCTTCCAGTGGTGGTTTGATGGCACTTTTATACCACCCAAGTTGTGCATATCTCTTCCCAAATTGTTGTAGTCATGTTCTATTGATATTGGCCATGAAGGGAATATGTACACCATGGATATTAGTGAACACTACAAGTTTTTTTTTATTATTTGCTTGTTTTTTGTTTTTGTTTTTGTTTTTGTTTTGGCTTGGTTATGTTTTATTTTGGAGAGCTGGTTTTTAAACATAAACAAACCACTGGTATTTTTTTGTTTGTTTGTTTGGAGCTCCCTCCTGCCCCATTTCTAGGACCCTGCTCCCATGACTATAAGGACTTGCTCCCATGACTATAAAACATAAACTGTGACATTTATAGATACTTGAAAATAATATTTATTCTTTATTATTATGGTATAACATTTATTTAAATTTAGTAACTGTCATACTGATCCTCTTAACATTTATTTATTAATCAATAGCTTTAAATTCAATTCCTTCACCTTATAAAAATGATATAAATGTATAAGCTTAACTTGAAGTTGCTTCATTGCCTTGTTCATCAAGTATAATCACCTCTGAATGTACTGACTACTCCTCATATGGAGAAAATTGAAAAGAAAATCTTTTCAATTTGCACAATCTTCATTTGTATAATCTTCAATTTGTACAATCTTCCTTTCACTTGCCATCTATGGTTTAAAGCCAAACTTACTACTAGCACCTCAGAGCACTAAAATCATGCAAATATCTTCAAGAGAACTCTCTTGCCTGGTTGAGGTAGTGCCATAATACACACACATATGTAGACACCTTTGATCTTAGGAATTCAGCAAAAATTCACCACTGTCTGAGAAGACACAGATGATATTCAGGGATTTTAACTGAGGTTATTTGACATTTTATAATACTAGATGAGCAGATAGCAACCAATTTATGCAGTCAACAAAGAACTTTGTTATTAGAAAAGATAACAAAAGAGGAAAAGTAGCCCATTGAAGATCTTGGTACTAAAACTCAGTCTCAACAAGGTCCCAGGGTCCACTTGCTAGATACTCCATAAAGAGTATACTTTGAAGAATATTAACAGAGTTTATTGGATTAATCCTGATACCTAATTATATCTGCAACTAAAATAAAGGAGAAAAATAGCTGAGTAAATGGAAAGCATTTTTTCATAAATACTTAGATACAGCAAATGCCCCTAAAATTGCTCTGGGGGTGGTATTGGCTGCTTTTGTTCTCTAATTTACTTGCTAAAATTTAAGGAAAATTATGATCTACCTGTATTATTCGGCAGACCAAACCATTAACTGAATTTATTACAGCAGCTAATTAGTGTTTGCAAAAATTGGCAAGAAGAGAAAAGGGAACTTATTTAAAGTAAACTCATGGTTTTATAAATTAAAAGCTTTAAAATTTTAGGAAGTAAACAGAATTCATAGAGGTAGAAATACAGAATGGCAAATAGGCATGACTTTTAAAATGTTTCTAATGGATTGAACTGGGGATCCTTTGGAAAGAAAGATCTACATTAAAAAAACAACACAAAACAATAACAACAACAACAACAAATGAAGCCATTCAACCCTATATTCAGAATCCTCTCCAAACTCCAAACTCCAAAGTCCAACCCTTGATTGGTATAATATCTAATATGCACGTCTAATGCCTTCCCCCAAATAAAATTTGGGGGAATTTTATTAACATTTATGATCCATTATTTTCATCATTGCTACTAGAGCAGATTAGTACTTATGTGTTTGAGAAACTTAGGTAGAACCTAAAGCTAAGTGCTCACTCTCCCAGAGTTGGAGGCTTTGGTCCCCTAACAGTTTGCCCAGGTTTTAGCATATCTTGTAGTTTATTTTTTCAGAATGTTAGCATAGATTGATACACATGATTCTGTACTCCTCTATTTATTAGGAGAATGATTTTTTTTTTTTAAGTTTGGGTATGTAATCCATTTTACCCCAAGTAGAGGCTACTTAGAATTCCCTCCTTAATAGCAATCTGAGTGATTCTAATTTCGCTCATGTTCTGTCTCAGAATCTACTCTGTAAATAACCATAAGAGATGTTTTCTACTCTATTATCCATTTTTGTTCTCAACATCAAATAAGTTCATTTTTCAATATATCCATCCAGTTAGGATAACATTAAATTCTACTAAAACATTTAATTTTCCTAGTAGAATTTCCATACAATGTCATAAAAAAATCACACATCTCATTCATGAAACACAGATTTGTCCCAGAGAGAAATTGTGATAAATCACTTCTTTTTCTCATTGAAACTAACTTGCTTACGTGTTTTTGTGAAACTCATGCCCACTAAGTGGTAACATTATATACTATCTTATTTTCTGTATCAATCAATCAATCTCTGTGGCCTATTATCATGTTCTTTTCCACATGAACTTCTCTAGTATCTTAAATTAGAATTCTCTAAGACTATGCCAACAGTTTAATTTCTCAAGTTCTCAGAACTTTGTATATGTTTCCTATATATTCCATCTTTTATTCAGTATATTGGTGAACTTATATTAGCTTCCTTCTCAGTATTTGCATTAAAAGGGAGTCCTATAATATTCACTTTCAGTTACCAGGAACCACCATCTCTTAAAGAGTTTACAGCAGTTGTATTTATCCGGTATGCTGGTATGCTTTCCTTAGGAGCAATGCCCCTCTTCTTCCCAAGTGAGGGTTATCCTCCAAATGACCAGTCAGCCACAATTTCATGAATGTTTACCTTCTCTGGGCAGGATTCGATGGCGAGAAAAGCATAAGAGCTAGTCCCCTATTACGTTTAGTTCAGGTTTATACCTGAATCTTCAGCCACAAAGAGCTACAAAACATCTTCATTCTCAAATAAACCATTTTCAGAGCTTTGGGATTTGTTGTCTTTGATTAAAATACATTTTTAACCTGATGTTCTCTTAACAAAGGAGTGCTTTGAGAATAATCATGTAAATTAATGAAAACAAATAATCCGTTTGCTAAGTGAAACTCACTTTAAAGAAGAAGGCAAAGAACTTGCCCAACTTCTTATATTCAGTGTTTAGTTGCTGTGATGGTAAGGGCTTCCTCTTCTGTTCTAGAATCCTCTCTCAGGGTCTACTTCCATGTACTGCATAGTACATCTCCTAAAGTCCAAAATACAGGTAAATGTTGTTTCTTTCTGTTGGCCATCTTACATTAACTTACCTCAACATTAAATTCTGACTGACAACCTTTAAAACATCTGACTATTTTCTAATTTTTGCTTCTTTGAAAAATCTCATGTTGACTTAGTGACAAAGTAAAGCCTATTTCTGATATTTTATCTTTTTTTCTCTCATGGATAGGACAGGTCAACAATTTTTAAAAAATTTTTTTAGGAAAGCCATTCCTACAACCTATTGTTTCACTAATATGAGAAGGGAGAAATATTCTCTGTGCCTTCTAGTTGAAATTACTGCCCTCCTTAGGGCTTTATATTCTTGCCTTTTCTAAAACTTGTCTATATTTATAGTCATACTTGCTGTGCATTTGATATGGTTTGTGGTAAAGAAAACTGGAAACAATGAATTTCTTATCTACAAAGGTAAAAGTTCTCAGATGGCCCTTATTTTCAGTTCTTTAGGATGTCTTGTAACTACCTTCTGTTGTGAAACGTGCTATTATGATGTTACATGTAGAAATGACCTGGTTGATCAAAACAGACATCAATTCCATTTATGAGGCCATTCTTTTGTTCAAAGAATGTCCTCTGATAACTCTATTTGTTGCCAAATATTTTGTGCTGTATCTAGAGTCTTGGCAATGTGACTTTACAGGTCCTCTCATCAAAATATTGAGTCTATATTCCTTTATGATAAAGACTTTAAAGCCTATAAAGCTTTTATGTCTTTCTTTATGATTTGATTTCCCAACCAAATGTGGCAAAACTAAGAGTCTGCCAAACCTGAACACAGGCCTTGAGGCATTGTGACACTGCACTCAGTCTCTTGGAAGCCCCCTGCTATGTGAACAAGTCACAGTCATCCTGACGGAGGATGAAAAAACGTAAGAACCAGCGTAGAGTTAGCCCAGTTGTCCCAAGCGAGGCTCCAGGGATGTGAAAGAGTCCAAACAAAATGGCCAAAGCCACCTCACACACCCACAGGTAATAGCCAACATATGAGACAGCCCAGCCAAAACCAGATGTTCCCAGCTGAGCCCAACATTCTAATTTGCTGCTATATAAAAATATAGTTGATTTTTATACTGATCTTGAGTCTAACCATATTGCTAAATTCAGTTATTAATTCTACCAGTTTGTAAACTACTTTGGATGTTCTACATGATACATACAGAATAATATCAATTGTAGACAATGGCAGTTGTTGATTTTCCTTTCTAATTCACCTTTTCTTTTTATATATCTTTGTTTGCCTTAAATCATTTGGTAGACCACTAGTAAAATGTTAAATAGAGTTAGTGATGAAAGATCCCTTTGTTATGTTCCTGCTCTCAAGAATAAAGTTTTAAATTGAATTTGCTAACTTATTAATGAAATAAATCAATAGAAAATATAGAACATCAAAATCTTGAATCATGTTTCTGGAAATATCCATCTAAGGTGACACTCATCTATTAATCACTTGCCTTGAAATATTTGATTAGTTATGATTCTATATCAGTCTATATTTATGTATTTTATTTATAAGATTATCACCAATAATTTGTCAAATCTTCACTAAAGTACTAATGCAGTGTGTCCACTAAATATTTCTGATCTACTCATTTAGTTACTCTCTGAAGAAAACAATATTAGTTTATTTCTTGTTTTTAGTGAATGCATGTCCATCTTAGTGAGAAATTCCTTTTATTTTTAAATGCAGGCAAAATATTCCTCTTCCATTATTACTATTGATAATAACTGTAATACAGAACACATATGATTAAAACTATAAAATTGATACAGAAGAATATGAAATAAAAAGTGACCATTTTTCCTGTCTTCCCAACTCAGTCACATTTTCCAGATGAAAATACTATTAATTCCTTCTAATATTCTTCAAGATAATTTACATATCATTTAATGAATGCATATATTATTTACATCGAAAATTTTGTATATTACACAGATGGTTTGACACCTTACTTTTTTCACTTAAAAATATATCTTGGAGACTTTTCCAAATAAAAGCTTAAGTGAACTATCTTGTTCATTTTATAGATTCTTGTCAAATTAGCTCATAATTGGGAACTATAGCTCATACCTAATTTCTCCTATTAGACCAGTTTCTTTCTTTCTTTCTCCCTTCCTTCCTTCCTCCCTCCCTACCCCCCTCTTTCTCCTTTCATTTCCCTTCCTTTCCCTCCCTTCTTCTTTCTTTTCCTTTCTTCCTTCCTCCCTCCCTCCTTTTCTCTCTCCCCCCTCTTCTTTTGTTCCTTCTGTCCATCCCCCCTTCTCTCCTTCTCTCTCTTTCCTCCTTTCCTTCCCTTCTGTTCCCCTTCCTTCCTTCCTCTCTCTCTTTCTTTCTTTCCTTCTTTTCTATTCTTTTCTTTTCTTTCCTTTTCTTTATATTGAAATCCTGAGAAAATAGACATACTCTGTTTAATTGAAACACTATTTGAGGAAGTCAGCTATATATATTCAACTAGTAAATACTCTTAGCCCCTGCAAAAAAAATTCCACAGTTAGGGTTCCTTTTTATCAAGCAATTTATTTTGTTTTGTTTTATTTATAGTAATGTAATTTATCTCTCTCTCTCTCTCTCTTTTTTAAATTTTTTATTTTTTTACTGCTTGGATTTTTGTGAAACTTATACCCAACATTTGGATTTTCAGATACCAATCAATTTATTATTTTTTCACCTGTGTTTTTTCCCAGTTTTATTGAGATATAATTGACATATAACATAGTATTAGTTTAAAACGAACAATATAATGATAGTAGATATGTTATATATTATATATATAAATATACATATCTAATAGATATGTTATATATTATGTATAACATATAATGTATATAATGAAATGATTACCATAAGTTTAGCTAATGTCTATCACCACATCTAGTGACAATTTTTTTCTTGTGATGAGACTAACATTCATCTCTCAGTAGTTGATACAAGAAGTAGATTAAAAAAAAATCAGTAAGACTGAAGATTTGAATAACACTATTAACTAACTTGACCTAATTGTCTTCCCCCCCACCCCAAGAGAGTGTTCACACAAGTTGGGTGGGGATGGGGAGCAGCAGAAGGAGAAGGAGAGACAAAATATTAACCAGACTCCACACCCAGCACAGAGTTCTATCTCAGGACTCTGAGATCATGACTTGAGCCAAAATCAAAAGTGGGACATTTGTAAACCTGGTGATTCACAGACCTGTACCCCTGGGGATAAAAATATATGTTTATAAAAAATAAAAAATTAAGAGTCACTTATGGTTTGTCTCCCTCCCAATCCCATCTTGTTTCATTTATTCTTCTCCTACCCACTTAAGCCTCCATGTTGCATCACCACTTCTTCATATCAGGGAGATCATATGATAGTTGTCTTTCTCTGCTTGACTTATTTCGCTAAGCATGATACGCTCTAGTTCCATCCACGTTGTCGCAAATGGCAAGATTTCATTTCTTTTGATGGCTGCATAGTATTCCATTTTGCTGGGGGGAGGGGTTTTGAGAGAAGGGGGTGGGATTATGGACATTGGGGAGGGTATGTGCTTTGGTGAGTGCTGTGAAGTGTGTAAACCTGGTGATTCACAGACCTGTACCCCTGGGGATAAAAATATATGTTTATAAAAAATAAAAAATTAAAAAAAAAATAAAAAATAAAATAAAAAATTAATAAAAAAAAAAAGTGGGACATTTAACTGACTGAGGCATCAGGCACCCCAACCTAATTGTCATTTATAGACTCCTCCATCCAACAACAGAAGCATACATATCTTTTTCAAATGTACATGGAATATTCTCTAACATAGATCACATTGTGAGAAACCATATAAAAACCCTTAATAACTCTAATCTCGGTCATGAAAAATTGGGAAGGGAGGGAGGTAAAATTGGTTTAAGATCCTTTAAATATGGAAATAATGATTATGGAAATGCAGATTTAATGGTTTGAATATTCATGTTTTCTTTTACCAGCTGTATGCCAACAAAGAGTTTATTTAACTGTATAACAACACAACCATGGCTTCTGGATCTCTATAGTAGCAGTGATAATGTGATAATACCTGTCTTATTAGGTTGACTTAAAGATTAAATGAAATCACTTTACTGAAGTTCCCTGTTACATAAGTATTATATATATTTTAACATATAAAAAATTTGTTTCTGGACATCAGAAATCTAAATCTTTCTTGTGAGACTACTTTCATTATCTTTCCTTTTCTGTTGTTGCCAATCATATTTTTTACAAAAGTCCAAAACTCTTTTCATGAAAAATATCTGGAAAAATTAAGAGCATAAGATGCTTTGGTTTCAAAACTGAAAATCTTTCAACCAATATTCTTTTAATATAAAGTTATTTACCAAGATTTTTCACTGAAATAGTCTTACTAAAGTCAATGAAGTTTACACTGGTTTTTAACTATCAGAGCTATTATAATTATTACATATATATATATATATATATATACATATATATATATTTAAAGTTAGCCATGTTTTTTATTTCAAAAGAAATTAGTTACATCTAACTACAAAGGCAGAGGATTGGCTAAATCATTTTTATTCATTCATAATATGAAGACATCAAACTCATTTTTCTGGAAAATTAATGACAGAAAGATATTTAGATTATGGTAAAAATTTTAGATTACAGAACAATATGTTGAGTATAACTCATGTACATGTGAGAGAAAATCTTGGAAGCATGTATATTGAAATATTAATCATGAATATAAATGATTATTTTTATAATTTTTGTACTTTTGGCATATTTTGAAATAAATGTACATTATTTTTGCAATAAGAAAAATGTGACAAAGATTTTTTTTTAATTATCAGAAAAATTTTGAAGATTGGATAAAGGATGTGTGCATTTATAATAGTGAGTCAGAAAACATGTAATTAGTTCAATCAGGTGCCTATTTTCCCCCATATGAACTGAAGTTTGGTTTACTTAAATTGATCAGCAGTTTGTTCTGGTGTTAGTTGGCACTCTAAGAGATGCTTTTGGAAGAAATTGTGCCTACTGAAATGGTTTGCTTTATTTTTAAAAGTAATTTTTCCAAGTTCATTTTTTGCTACAGGTGTTGCCTTATGAATATATCATGTGTCCATTGGGCATTCAAGTAGTTAATAGACTAAATCTCTCTAATTATAGAGGAAATCAAGATGTGTTGACAGCTCTGCTATTTGGGGGGAGTGACAACCCTGGGTGCCTGCCACACTCTGACATTCAAGCTACACTTCTTATATCAGAAATTCTCTGTAAAAATAATTGCTCTGGAAGTGGCTTACAGTGGCTCACAAAAGTTATATATATTTTGTCAGATTTGTCTAGTCAACTGTGACATTAATCCCTGCCCACCCCCTCATCTCTCCAGATTTAAGCCTAAAGAGTTAGCAACAAAATAATGTGCTACTAGGGTCCCCTCCTCTCAAGGTTAGTGTGGAGTTGTGAAGGGCATGACACTGGGAAACATGGGGCATGAGTCCTAGCCAAATTCTAATTTCCGGCACTATTGGTGTAGCTTCATTGGAATTTACTTTCTTGTCAAAAAATTCAACTGCATTTTTGCCAACCTCCATTTGTACTACTTGAGTTTTCCTTTTCTTGTTACATTACAACTTAATGTTACTTGAGCTATTGGTTTTACTCATTTTCTTTATTTCTTTCATGCATCATGTGAATGCATCACCATATTTCATGCATTACCATATTTCTTTTACTCCCCATATACAAGAAGTGTATCCATTACTAACTGTCAGGATCACAGCCACAATGACAGTAATAACACAAGCTATCATAAATTGTTCAGAAAATTTTGTACTTTTCCATAAGGATAATACATGTTTGAATTGTTTGTGAATCTCTTTATCTCACAATGACTTCAAAATGGAACCCTCTCCTTAGATATATAGTAAATTTCAGCATTGGACCCAAGTTGGATCTCCACTAACTCCTATCTATGCTTGATCTATGCCTTATATATTTGCTTCACATCTCTCTTTTGGATGTACATTGTTCCTTGTCCCTGGGCTCAGTGATGTTTTGGGCAGTAGGATGTTAGCACAGACCTGATGTAAGGAGAGTGTTAAAAAGGGTTTATGTGTTTGGGTTTTATCTCTCATGTTCTTGTACCATGACAGTGAGAGAATGACACTCTCAGGTTATCTGCTGGTTTCAGAAGGATATGAGACCATAAACTAGAGATATCCTAGACTAGAGTGAATGGGTTTACCCACTGACCTAGAATAAGTCTGGTTGAGATCAGCCAACTTTCAACTGATACTGAGATTTATGAGATATAAACACATATTGTAGTATGCCTTTGATGTTTTCTAGTTTTTTGCTATTTGCTAGTATTGTGGTGAAAGAAAAATGACTCAAGATCGTTCCAAAATCATCAGCCAAATTAGTGATAGATAGCTGCAGAAAGATTGATTATCTCAGAGATATTTTCATCAGGTAAGTCATTATCAATTGAGAAAGTATTATTCACATACATAAATCTCATGATAAACTTTTGATTTAGTCCATAATACTAGATTTAAATCTGTGCTATACAATGTGTTAATGCCAAGTTATTTTTATTTTCTTCTATTTGTTTCCCACTTTTGTCACTACTTTAAAATATATTTTTCAATCTTTAAAATATTTTAAGATGAAGTCATAATTCTAAAAAAATCTTTAGGGACTTTTTTATTGTTAAAGTTTGAACTAAGTCACTCTTAACTTCATTAACTGATGTTGGGGTTCATTTTGAATGATTGAGTATAATAATGCTCAGATCAAATGCACATTTAATGAAGACTTTCTCAATGTCTCACAGCAAAAATTCCCCTTTTCTGTGTTTCCATTTCACATTTTTCTAGTGTAGTACTTAACATAATTATAGGTAGGTAGGTAGAGAGATTGATTTTTTTTTTTAATGTGTCTCTTTTGAGGGTATTGATTATGTTTTTCTTATTCGAGGCTTGCAAAGGTGTCAACAAATATTTAGTTTCTATTTCATCAGATAGGACTGTGATAATTAATTTTATGGGTCAACTTAGCTGGCTTATGGAGTGTCCAAACATTTTTATGTTTGAGAACAATTCTCAAACATTCTCAATGATTCTGTGAGTGGTTTTAGATGAGATTAACATTTGAAAAGGTAGATTGTGTAAAGCATACTGACCTTTGATATATTTATGTCCCTATCCTCAGAGCTTCTATTGGTCACCTCAGCCTTCAAACAAAATGGTATTATATATTCATTTTTTAATCAGTCATAATATCACTTTATTTCCTATTTGTAAAAAATGTTTATGAAATATTTCTATCCTTCCCTCTCTTTCCTCTCTGCTTTTAATATCTCACATCTTTTGTTTGCAGGGTTAGTTTCATATTCTCAAAGTGGATTGTTTACATTTTGTTATATAACCATATATTTTTTTTCCCATACATTGAATGATAATCCTAGAGTCCAGTTCTTATGGGTTCTCTTCTTGACTTTCAACCAATTGCAGTTGCAGTATTTTCATTTTCTTCATAGACACTACCATACTTGTGAATGTTTGAATATATTTTTGCCCCAATTAGTTTCCTCCAACTTCCTCCTGAAACATCTGTCATCTTGCTGTAATTTGGTAAAATTATTTTATAGGTTGGCTGATCTTAGATCCTGGAATTTTCCAACATTGTGGTCATTGGTTATATCTACGCTTTTCTTGATACTATACCTGTTCTTCAATTATTTGGACAAAATAAATCTTTAAATAATTTGTAACAAAGTGTGCAGCAGAAATAGTGTTTCTGAATATTTGAAATTTCTTCATTCCTGAAATGTTTTTATTCTTCACTTCCATTTGAGTACTATTTTAGCTGGATATAAAATTTTTGTCCTCAGAAATTGGAAGATCTAGTTTTTATTCTATCATAGAATTTTGTTAATGAGAATTAAGATGCTAGACAGATTGTTACTTTTTGTAAGAAATTTGCATACTCACCTCTGCTCCCTCTTAAACTCACACTAAAAAGCTTTGATATCTAATTTTATTCATGGTGCTATGGAACAGTGCTAACCCACATGATAGACACTAGACATTTGTTGTGCAAGTCAGATATACCTAGTGCAACTGAAGAATGTATTCAGGGTTCAGCAAGTCAGTGACTTTAATTGCTAATTTCATCACTTTATCTCCTCTGATTCATTAGATACCACTGCTCCACTTGGATTTATATCACCTAGAAATTTTTTTTCTTTTATTGCTGTAAATTGGCATTTTTTATTAGCCTCTATTATAATTCTATTATAATATAACTGGAGATAAGTGAATGTGTTCAACCCTCATGCCTGTCTCTACTTTATTATCATGTCTTTAAAAAATGAGTTTCTTTTAGTTTACTCAAATTAATAAGAATAAACAAGGCATAAATTTCAATTGTTCTGGTCATCAGGGTCAGAAAGTCAGATTGAAGTATAATAATTCATTGCCTATTATTTTCTATTTACTTTTCCAGTTGTTTATGGTATATCCAACTTTTCAAAGTAATGTTATTTTTTATTATGTCTTTAAAATATTAACCAAATTATAAATTTGAAGACATTTTTGAATAATGACTATGTTTTCTGTTCTATCAGCAGCAGTATTATAAATATTATACATGACACAAACTACACCAAGCCCCTCTTTATGAATTCCTAGTGGGTACCATATCCATTCATCTATTAGTTTTACTTTAATATTTTATGAAATTATTCATTAACTGTGTCATTAAACAATTAGATTTAAATTAGAGGACTTTATAGCAATAACAAAAAGATTAGTTACAAGGAATAACAAAATTCCTATTTTTTATAATTTAATGGGGCAACTTAAAAGTGAAATCTGAAATCTGTTCAATTTTAATTCTTTTAAAATAGCAAAAGGTTTGTGCCCAGAAAATTCAATCATATCATATTTGTATAGAGACAAATATCAATTTATTTGGATTATGCAAAGTAAAGCATTCCTTACTTATGGAGTGTAGCAGCAGTTAACTAAAATTTCACCAAAGGAGCTAAAAACTAATAATCTTCCAAAAGAGTTAAGATTTTTTTTTATCAGATATACATTCTCAAAACAAAGTTAACTGAAATTTAAATGTATGCTATCATTGTTTGTTAAAACCATAAAATTACCTGATCATGCAGTCATTAGCAGCTTTGAGTAGTTTGCTCTGAATTAATTCTACTCTGTTGGGAGATAATCACAGAAGTTTCTAACTTGTAATGTATACTGAGACAGAAAAGGTTATAAGGCATACCACTTTAAATTGTACTATGATCAGCATAAACTAATAGAATGCAGAGGCTACACTTTCTTTCAAATATCAGGTCACTATTGTCTTGAGTTAGAAACAGTTGGTTTAAACTTTGATATCAAATATCAGCCCTGTGCACTGGGAATCTGTTGTTTCACCTCAAAAGTTTATCTTGGGTGCTTGCTTCGGCAGCACATGTACTAAAATTGGAATGATACAGAGAAGATTAGCATGGCCTTTGCACAAGGATTACATGCAAATTCGTGAAACATTCCATATTTTTGGGAATCCTCTTACACTGTTGGTGGAAATGCAAGTTGGTGCAGCTACTGTGGAGAACAGTGTGGAGATTCCTCAAGAAATTAAAAATAGAACTTCCTTATGACCCTGCCATTGCACTACTGGGTATTTACCCCAAAGATATAGATGTAGTGAAAAGAAGGGTCATCTGTACCCCAATGTTTATAGCAGCAATGGCCATGGTTGCCAAACTGTGGAAAGAACCAAGATGCCCTTCAATGGACAAATGGATAAGGAAGATGTGGTCCATATATACTATGGAGTATTATGCCTCCATCAGAAAGATGAATACCCAGCTTTTGTAGCAACATGGACAGGACTGGAAGAGATTATGCTGAGTGAAATAAGTCAAGCAGAGAGAGTCAATTATCATATGGTTTCACTTATTTGTGAAGCATAACAAATAGCATGGAGGACAAGGAAAGATGGAGAGGAGAAGGGAGTTGAGGGAAATTGGAAGGGGAAGTGAATCATGAGAGACTATGGACTCTGAAAAACAGTCTGAGGGTTTTGAAGGGGTAGGGGGAGGGAGGTTGGGGGATCCAGGTGGTGGGATTGGGGAGGGCATGGATTGCATGGACTACTGGATGTGGTGCAAAAATAATGAATAAAAAACAAAAATTAAAAATTAAAAAATTAAAAAGAAATTAAAAAAATTTTTAAAAAGCACATGTATATTGGGAAAAAAAAAGTTTATCTTGGTAGAGCAAATGCATCCATTAAAAAGGAGGTTTGACCCTGTAGTTCCAACTCTGAATCTTTTTGTTCTTTTACTAACAGTAATTTTTGTAATGGTCTTCTACTGAAATATTGTTCTCCGTTATTTGTTTACATTTTCAAATATGTTGCCATTTTCATTGTCGTGTCAAATGAAGAAGTTGTATAAAATTTCATTTGCAACACGGGTTCTCTTTTTTATAAATATTTCCAATTCTTTTCTTTCTTTTTTCTTTGAATAGAAATACATAGGAGTAAAGTTTTCTGTTTCTTCTTTCCTTTATTAGTTCACTGGTTGGGTTATATTTTAAGTATAATTTTAGAACAGTGCAGTGATGGACCTCATAGACCATCACTACAGAAGCAATAAACTGATAAGCTACCAACTTTCATCTTCATTAATAGAATCTAAAATGTGTCAGGAGTAGTATTGTATCCTGCTAAAACTATTCCATGGTACTAGCTGAAGGAAAAGGTTGTCCTGGGCATAATACTCACCAGTAAAATGTAAAGCAATCCTTCCAGAAAGTTTCAGATATTTGTTGGCTGGTACTTTTGTTTTTGAGATTTGCACTATTTAGGTTTAGAAGCCATTCCTTCAAGTGTTCCCATTGGTCTATCCACTATACGGACAGTATGTTGGACTAACATAGCTCTGAATCAGATATTAACTTTGAAAATATTTTAATTTTTTCTACAACTCAAGTTTTTAAAATAACTGGGCTATCATAGTTGATTTTTAAAAATAGTTTTCCATAGTTAAACATGATTATAATTTCAAAAGTCAAAATAATGAGTAGTTTTTTAAAATTATCTTTTAATATCTCCCCATTAATTCAGGAATGAGAAACCAAAGCATGTCCATTCTGATTGAAAATAGTATGTGTACATATAAGAATCTATAAATTAAAAAAAATCCACAAATATCATGTGATTCAGGAATAAATGTATTCAAAGATATAAAATATCCTCCCTATCTTCAGTTTGCTAATTTCGAATGAAATCAAAGCTTTGACCGTTGTATCATTCAGTGCCTCCTAAATAAGAAATTGCATGATAAATTCCTCTTAAAATTTAGCATGTTTAGTATACTTTAAAACAATAATAAAATTATATAATTTTATGTTACTTGCTTATTCTTGTGAAGGAAGAATTTTAATTTTATATATAATTTTATGTTACTTGCTTATTCTTGTGAAGGAAGAATTTTAATTTTATATATAATTTTATGTTACTTGCTTATTCTTGTGAAGGAAGAATTTTAATTTTTAGGTACTCAATGCTATTAAATTTCATGACATGGACTTATAGGGAATATATTTTGTTTCTGAATGTGGGCTTTCTAAGAAAACTCTTGCTGAAGCTTGGGACCTAGTCTAAAAGAGCAAGTCTTAGAAGTTAATTTACAACAGTGAGAACCTGGGAGAGATTGACTCAACTCTGAAAGTGTACCTTTACTTTTCAAAGTGCTGAGAACTGGGACTGGGAGATATCCCAGGGTTGCAAAGCAGGAGACAATGTTCTTATCTTTCACAAGGAGAGATTTATTTACATTACAAAAGATGATATAAATCAGAACCTTTCCAAGAAACATATGGTTTTCTCCCTCCTTCAAGGAGGGGAGAAGGACAGTGTGTACTAAGTACCCAGGTTGATTTTGCTTGTGTTTTTGCCTACAGCACAATCCCCATTATGTACAGGTGACATCTGGTTTTTATTACATTGCCATGGGGCAAAAATTAGGGCAAAAGGGAGTCAGGGCAGCCACTATTAAGTAAATAATAATAATTAAGCTATCTCTTCTCCAGAAACCTCCTGTATGCATTCAGATTATTATTAATAAATATAAAAAATGCAAACATACCACATGCCTTTGATTTGAAAATGCCTTTTCTATTTCAAAGTTATGAGATTTTGTCTATGGTTTCATTGGTTTTAAACTTTTGAATTTCTCATTAATTTATAGTTCTTCTTGGTATATGGTATGAGGTAAATATGTAACTATATATATATATACATATATATATATATACATATATATATACATATACATATATATATATATATATACACATATATATACACACAGGGCTACCAGGTTGGCCCAACACGGTTTGTTAAAGTGGCTATCCATACTTCTTTGTTTTGTTTGTTTTGTCTTTTAATTGTTTTATAAAAATGAGTTATTTCTGGCACCAAGGCATCTGGAGCACATCCAGTGAATATCCTAGAGGTTCCAAGCCAAAGCTCAGTCTCTCAATTTCCTCCCTCTCTCCTTTTCTTTCTTTTACCCTTAATTCCTCTGTATTATGTTTTTTATCCCTTTTCTTTTACCAGTTTATTGGTCCATTTTGTCATTCTTTCCCATTTTTCTTTCCTGTGTTTGATTTTTTTCTTCTCTCTTTCAAGTCCTCTTGTATGACTTATCAAAATTCCGTTTTTAATGTATTTAGGGGCATTTTAGCTGTACTTATTGGTGTTACAGTATGCATCCTTAAATTTTCAGTCAACCTGGAGTTAATACTCTATGATTTTCTATAGTCTTCTTATAATATATCTATGCATGGATTAGAAATGGTTTGAAAGTGTATTTCCTGAATTTCACAGAGCATTTTGTATATTTGACTTGGTAAATTTTATCTATTACCTCTACTCTCTGTTTATGGAATTCCAATTTTTATATTAGATCATTGCACTATTTTCCATGTGTCTTTTACACTCTTTCTGAATTCCCAGTCTTCTTTTTCTCTGTGCTTCAACTGGAATTTTTTGTTAAGTTGATCTTCCATTTATTTAATCCTACTTTTTTGGGTAATGTTTACTGTATTATTGATGAATCTTAATTATATTTATGGTATTTTATTCTACTGTAGAATTTCTATTTAACTCTTTTATAACCTGAAGTTGCCAGGATATTATTCTTGAACTAATTATGATTATATACATTCCCTGTCTAATATCTCTAATTTCTAGATCACCTAAGAGTCTTCTTAGAAATTTCTATATTTGGGATGCCTGGATGATTCAGTGGGTTAAGCATCTGTCTTCGGCTCAGGTCCTGATCTCAGAGTCCTGGGATTGAGCCCCACATCAGGTTTCCTGCTCAGTGGGAGCCTGCTTCTCTCTCTTCCTCTGCCACTCCCCCGATTATGCTCTCTCTGTCAAATAAACATAATTTTTAATAAAATTTCTGTATTTTAAAATTTTAAATAGAAACTTTGTGTTTTAGAACACTTTCAGATTTACAGAAAAATTACATAGTATAGATAATTCTCATATACCCTATAGCCAAATTCTATTATTATCTTATATAAATATCATTCATTTATTAAACTTAATGAACCAACATTAACACATTATTACTGACTAAAGTCTATGTTTTATTTGGATTTCCTTAGTTTTTACCAAATGTCCCTTTTGTGTTACACTATGATTATGCTCTAGTCACTGGTGACTCTGGATTCACCTGTCCTTTCCAATTTGGAAAGCTCTCTAATAGGTCAAGAACATAAATATTTTCAGTTTTGCTTCAGCTTCGGCTCATGTGAGTATGGGAATAATGACTTTTAAACTGTTTTTATTTTGGTGCCAAAGCTAGAATTCCCATCTCTTTTAGTAGGAATGGTGTGTTGACTTGTAGGTCTTTTTATGTTGTTTTGTTGCTTTTGATTTATTTGATTTGCTTCATTTGTTCTTCTTCCTTGGAATGTCTATGATCTATTGAGTGCCAAATATTAAAAAAAAAAAAAAAAAAAAAAAAAAAAAACAACAACTGACAAGGCTCTATGTTATGTTATCTTTCTCTTAAGAGAATTTATGTTTTTCAATAATTGTATAATAATTACATAATTACTGCTTTTTGTTTTGTGTGGATCACTCCTTGGATATGCAGTCTGCAAATACCTTTATTATAAGCTGAATTGTGTTCCCCAGATTTATATGTTGAAGTCCCAAACCCCAGTACCTCAGAATGTAACCTTATTTGTAGATGAAGTCCTTAAAGAGGTGATTAACTTAAAGTGAGACCCTTAGGGTGGGGCTCTAACCCAATATGACTGGTATACTTTTAAGAGAGATTGGCACCAGGGATGTGCATACCAGAGGGGTGACTGTGAAGAGACAGCAAAAAGACAGCCTTTCAAAAGCTAAAGAAAGAGAGGGCACCTCAGTGACTCAGTAGATCCAGTGGCTGACTTTTGATTTTGTCTCAGGTCATGATCTCAGGGTTGTGAGATTGAGCCCTCAGGGGCTCTGCATTGAGCATGAAACCTGCTTAAGATTCTCTCTCTCTCCCATACCCCTTGATCCCCTCTTCCCTCTTCGTCTCTCTTCTACTTCTAAGGGGGAAAAAACCAAAACCAACCAAACAAACAAAAAAACAACCAAGCTAAAGAGAGAGGCCCTAGAGGAATCCAACTATACTGGCACTTTGATCTTCCAGAACAGAACTGTGAGAAAATAAATTTCTGTTGTTCAAACCACCTGGTGTGGTATTTTGTTATGGCAGATTTAGCAAACGAATTCATGCTTTATGAGCAAATCTGAAACAGAATTTTAGTCTTATATTTATGGAGTTCTCTCTTTCCTCTTGTCTCTTATATCTCAGTCTGTTCGTAGTCTCAAAGTATGTCTTCACTATCATTGACTTGGTAAAATTGCAACAAGACCCAGATATCCCTTTTTTTAATCCTCTACTTTCCCTGTTATGATTTGGAAAATCATTCAAAGAAAAAGCTGAAGGGACTCTGGAGATCAGCTTGGTATGACCTCCTCCTCTCAAGCATTTTCATCCTTTAAATGCCTTGTGCATTTTTCTAGGTTTTGTAATTGATCTTGGTGGGAAGGTTAGTCTTGTGTAAGTCACTTTAACATGATGCTAAAATGTCCTTTTAGTTGTTTTAGGATTTAATTTTCTATTGATGGTTTTAAAAGTCAAGGCATAATAGACTATTTTGGTGCTCAATTTTTTTCCTCCTGAAAAAGTACCCATTTCCCCCTTTTTCAGTGAATGTGTACATACCTACGTCTAACTGACCACTGAACTTCTCAGGTGAATATACTTTTTTTCAAATTTCATCTGCCTTCAGAAGTTTTCCTTCCATACATAAGTTAAACTCAGACTGATCACAAGAGTGCTGTAGATTTGTTTCTGTCTCTATCATAAGATATAAATAGATAAATAGATCAATAGATCAATTTCTTTCTGTGTATCTTTAATGAGAGGAGTACACCAGTTTCTGATTTGGTGACTTAAATATTTACTTTAATAAAATAAAAAATTAAGAAGGGTAATCTTTTGTGGTATCTTCTAGAAGTCCACTACTTCATGATAAATACTAAACTATAGCTAACTTTTATCCTCTTGTTGATTTAGGGTTTGTTAGGTTTTACTGGACAATTATACATGATAGACTTGTGTATGTTTGTATCATATCCTTCCCATTATCCACAACTGTAAATATGATAAATATTATTTCAAACCACACCATTTATGGATATTTTGTTGAGCTTACTCTATATATTTTTTTGCTACCCAAAGATAATTTGAAACTAAGAGAAGAAAAAAAGCAATGAAAGTGTCACTGAGAATTTCAAATTTAAGATCTCACCTTTCTTTAAAGCATAGGCAATCTATAGGGGGTGTTTCTATATTTAGAGCTACACTGTCTAATCTGTTTCAAATTCGTACAAAATAATGATATTGGTAGCAACAACTTCATGCTTTATGGCGCCTGTGGAAAAAAAGTGAAGCACACTCTAACCTCTTCCATAATATGTTGAGATCTATAAGCTTTCTTCAAAGGAATTCTTTGTCCTCATATGGAAAGGGTTAGAGAAAGGAAGAAGGGAAGAAAGAACCCATTCCTTTTAATACAGAGTCTGTGAAAGTGGTTCAATGAGGCTGAAAGCTTCATTGCAAGTCTGTGGTACAAGTCCTGTAACAGGCAACAAAGAGAAAGTGAATTTCAAAGGTCTTTTCAAAAAAGTAGATTAAAGAACAAAACAAAACAAAACCAGTAACACTGAAGGACCAGGTCAAATCAAGGTTTATACCCGTGAAAAATAACGAATATGGAGATGTGAAAAAAATCCAAAAAACTCCTGTGCTAAATTAGTTTTATTAAATAGACTTCCTTTTGTCATGATATTATCCCCAAAACTATTTTTTCCAAATGTGTGTATTTCCAAATATTTATATTCCAAAGTAAAAAAAGCCTAACGCTCAACTTAGACAAAATCATCTTAAAAAAAGAAAAAAATAAAGAAAAACAAGCAACTCCCCCCACCAAAAGAAAACCTAAAGACCCAGGATCCTAATATACCCTGCAATTTTGTGAATTTGTGTGCGTGCGTCTGTGTGTGTGTGTGTGTTTGTGCATGCATGTATGTGTGTTTGTGGATGCACGTGCATGATTTTTGTGTGTTTTATTATGTTTATACATATCAGAAACATTATATATATATTATAGTATATATATACACATATATGTTCGGCCTATAGTGTCTTGGCCCATGTCATATCAGTTTTAACATTAATTGTCAATGCATAAAATTCACGAAAATTCACATTTAGAAATCCATATCCAGGCTCGCTATCTAATAGGAAAATCATTTGCTGAAACTCAGCTCTCTTTAGACCAAGTGTGCATTCTCCTCTGCCATGGTTCTCTCTTCCTTTAATGTCTCCCAAATGCAGGAGGTCAGCTAGCATTTGTGATAGAGTTTCCATTACTTACTTATACATTGAAGAGGAAGTTTTTAACTCCTGTTTCTATTAAAAATGAAAAAAATCAAAAGACCAGGGGTCCATGCGTTTCAGTTCAATCATTGCTCTTAGTGAAGGTGAAAACTGTTTATGCGTTTTTACGCATTCAGTGTGTGTAATTGTGAAAAAAAAAAAAAAAGTTAAAATATAAACCATACTTAGATATAGGCCAGAATTCAGAAAAACCAAATGACGAAAAAAAAAGAAATAAATAAACTAAACAAAAATCAAGCTGGAATTGCCGCATGGTTTATTTCTAATTCTGTAGCATACTTTAGCCCTTCTCTGCAGCCACCAGTATCTAAACAACGTTTTTAAATTTGGAGAACTTGAAAGATCATCGTAATTATCATATAGAATTGATAGGTGATAAATGCTATCACATCGGTCAGTTTGAAACCATTAGACTGAGTTTTTAGAGAAAGTTACTGGTCAAGAACAACAGGAGATTTTATTCTTATATGGAATATTTAATATGAGATAGTGGGATATTTCTATTTTTCTCCTCTGACCTTTGTTCTACTGATATTATACATTTTGCTTATACAATGTTATAAATACCATATTACATTATAATTATCATTTAAAAGGCCAGTCATCTCTTTTAAAGACTTAAGTAGTAAGAAAAACAATTACATGTTCTATGTATACTACTCTTCATTCCTTTGTGGGGTCCATTTTTCTATCTGGCATAAAAATTGCTTCAGCTTCTTTATGTCTGAATGCATATGAATTGTTCTGTCTTTAACATGTCTAAAAATATCTTAATTTTGTCTTTGTATTTGAAAGAGATTTCTTTTGTTTTCTTTCAGTACTTTATGGAATTTGCTTAACTGTCTTCCCACTTGAATTGTTTCTAATGAGCAATCTGCTGTCATCTTTATCTACAGACAATGTCTTTTTTCTTGATTACTTACAAGACTTGTTATCATTGCTTTTAAGCAATTTTATTATGAGTTTTTTCATGTTTCTGTGTTCAAATTTGATCTTGGACCTGTGAGTTTATTATTTTCCAGTTTTTTTCTCTTAAAAATTTAAAGGTACTGCTTTTATTAGTTATTAACAGACACAAGATATTTAAAAGTATTCGGTCTAAGTTTTTAAAACTTATTTGAAAATAGGACTTCCTTTTGCTTTTCAAAAGCAATGGTTAACTTATCCTTTTGAATCTTTCATATTTCCATGTTTAATTAAAATTATTATTATTGTTATTATTATTATTATTATTATTTTCTATTTTACTCAGTTGCACATGCTGGAATCATCCTTGTACTTCTCACAATCCAGAAGGTAAATGTCAGATTTTGGTTTCTTACATGAGTGTCATTCACAGTCTATAGCTAATTTGCCTTGTTTGTCATCTATTTAAACTGGCTCTATTGTACTAAAAAAAGTTCTTTCATTGCATGCTTAGCTTAGGCTGTGTGGATGATTATTTTGGGAGAACCAGACATTCTCTGTAGTCAGCATAAATCTGTAAAACAATACTGCATTGCTAGTTTATTGTTTCTGTGGCTCTTCCTAATTTTCTCTCTGTACTATCTCAAGATGTAACACTAATCATATTGTATAGTACTACTTGTATAACATTATTGTGAAATGTAATCTTAAAATAGATATGGAAAGAGAAGCCCTAAGAGGAATGCTAGTAGTAGAAATATGCCTCAGAAAATAATGTTCCTTTAGTAAGAAAGAGATGGTTTCTTTCTCTTTAATCATTTAGGAACTTGTGCCCTTATAAATTTGTAGATACAGTGACAAAGAGTTATAGTCACTCCTAGATTGTTCTCAGTGTCCACTAATAGTTCTCACGACCTCTTCCCTGCTGTAGGTACTCCAAAAAAAAAAAAAAAAAATTTTTTTTTTTCTGGAGCCTGTCATATCTTCGATTATCACAACTATTTTTCAGTGCTATTGAAAATTTACATCTCTTTGTTTTCATATTGTTTTAGTGTGAGATCAGTCACTATCTTAAGCCAAAGTGTCATAGAATAAAACTTGGCATTCTTCAGCAACATTGCACATCGTACCTGATTAAGCTGGGTGGCAAGATTTCTAAACTCCCTCAAGAACTGGCAGCAAAAAAGTATTAATATTCCCTTAAAAAAGAAAAAATCTGTCACGAAAGTTAATTCCTAGGGAAAAAAATCTGTAGCTTGAAAGCCAGAAATATGTTTGCGTTCTGTCCTTGAAAACTTAAATATTACTGCTTAAGTTTGTGTAAAGCAGTAATGTAAAATATTATTTGTTTAGATTCTTTATGGTAATATCATCAGTTTTGATAAAATACAAAATGACTACAGAACTTAGTTTTATCCCAAAAGATCAGCAAGAGAAATACCTACTGTTTCTCTTGGCACAGTAAGTGGTAAAGTATCTGCCAATAAAATCTTGGCAGAATCTTTAAACAGTAGAATTCTACTGAAATTCGTTTTTATATACTTTTTGTTTTGTTTCATTTAAGTAAATCGGTAACAAATATTATTATTTTATGATGATAAAAATCAAAGAACTGTTTTTCTTTTTTTGGAAGAGGAGTTTTAGTATAAGAGTTGTCCGGTGTGTCTCAATATTCCCAGTGTGACTGATAAAAATTTATTTGATCTGCATGCACAGTTTGGGCAAACATGAATGTATGCTATTCCCTTCTTTCCCATAAGAGCTTTTCTCTTTTATTCTGATGCTCACACCTACTTTCAAAACCAACACATATACCATCCATTATAAAGATGCAGTTATGTTCCGGGGGGGCCTGGGTGGCCCAGTGGGTTAAAGCCTCTGCCTTTGGCTCAGGTCGTGGTCTTGGGATCCTGAGATCGAGCCCCATATCAGGCTTTCTGCTCAGCAGGGAGCCTTCTTCCCCCCACCCTCTGCCTGCCTCTCTGCCTACTTGTGATCTCTGTCAAATAAACTAAAAAAATATTTTATTTGAAAAGATGCAGTTATGTTCCAAAGACAATCACCTTTTGGTTAAACCACACATCTTATCATCATGTCATAAGTCACGGACAATGGTTTCCATGTGTGGGTTGTTACTAAGGATTTTGATGGTTTTATTCATTTTACTTATGTAGTAAGTATTTCTGACCTGCATTTCTGACCAAATTATATTAAGTCATTTAACCTATCGTGCATTCTCTTCTGAAGAAAAATAATATATAGAAAGAAAATGAAATGGTCCAGGTGACTACCTTTTCTAAGAAAATTGCAAACTGTACCAAAAAATATGAATATTCATTTATGAAATACAGTAGAGAAATTGTCTACTAAGAAGTGTTCCTCAGTCTTTTGTTGAAATAGAAAAAGATTTTCTTATATCTTTTCCTCTATATTGTATATATGATTATCTGTGATGCTTTTTCTGCCTCTCAGCTCCCACTAGGAACGTCATATCAGCATCTCCCCCCACACCCTTTCCTCTAATTACAGGTAAAATTCCTCTGCTTTGATAAAAACTTCTCAAGTAATAGTAAGGGTAGTTCTTACATCTTGAGGACCTATTTATAGAGTGCAAACAGCACTGTATTACACTGTTTATAAACTTACAAATAATTCTTCCATTTTGGCATTATTATTTTTATTTTTCCAGTTAGAAAACTAAGGCTTGGAACAATGAACTATCTTTCCAAAATTCATACTCCATAATTTATGTTAATTTCTATTCTGGTATTAACCTCTTCTAGCTTCTAGAACACTATTTGCTTACATGATCTAATCCACTTAATAAGCTCTGAGCTCCCTTGAATATAAAAAATATGCCTTATTCATATTTCTACCACTGTCATGCCTTATTTAGAACCTGAAATTCAGTAAATGTTTAACACATATGATGAATATTGGGGCACCTGGGTGGCTCAGTTAAAGCCTCTGCCTTCAGCTTAGGTCATGATCCCAGGGTCCTGGGATCGAGCCCCACATCGAGTTCTCTGCTCATGAGGGAGCCTGCTTCCCCATCTTTCTCTGCCTGCCTCTCTGCCTACTTGTGATCTCTGCCAAATACATAAATAAAATCTTAAAAAAAAATTAATCATATGATGAATATAGATAGAATAACAAAATATTATTATAAATCTGAGGTTTTTTTAAAGTCTAAGTGACTTTGTCACTGCAAAGACATGTTAAAATATTTCATACACATTATGTTAATATGTATTATTTTATGTATATGTATTATTTTATTAATATAAATATTGTCCTTGATTAGTAATGTGTAAATTTAGTTTTCTGAATTTTAGAATCAGCTAAAAAAAAAAGAAAAGAAAACAAACTCTCATTATTACTTCAGACTGAGTAAAATCCTCAAAGCATCAAGGGCTTATGCATCCAGCTGGAAGGTCAGTTAAAGCTCTGCTCTTTGAAGAAACTTGAGAAAAGGTTACGGTGTAATCCTATGAGTATGATATTGTAGTTCCCATAAAAACTGTTTGAAGAATAAAAATTTTAAGGGCTTTTTGAGAAACAAACAGTACTGAGTTGGGTGATACATATTTCTTCTGTCCTATTGAAAAATAAAACTTCACCTTGGGAAAAACTCAAATTAACACTCTCTTACTCTTTTTGCTAGCTAGGGTCTGTCTTTACTATAATCCTAGGGTTCATGCTCAGTTCTGTCTAAATATAACTACAATGTCTTCAAGCCACAGCAAATGTACTTTTCCAATTTTCATATAATGGTGTAAGAAAATATGATAAGAACATAGAAACAATGTCCCATATAAATTGGCTTATTTCTAAACACACTATTCTAAACTAATTAAATGAATAAAGCCTGACTGGATATTTTATCATCTGTGTATTGTATTTTGCCACTTAAGTAGAAATAATTTTACTCTTGAATTATTTTTGTACTGGCTGTGATGTTCTCTGTTTCAATCATTTTGCTATGGGCAGTGGGAATTGTCAAAGATGCTCAATCCCTGATTTTAAGACGTAGCCAATTTTCAGGAGAAAATATGTGCAATGATTAATAGCAATGCAAGTTAGTGTATATATTCAGGGACTTTGTGTTTTGTAAGTAGTCAGGGTTTACCAAGTCCTGAGAAATATGTTAATTTTGAACATTTGTTCTGCTTGCAGGAAAGTATGTGTGTGTGTGTGTGTGTGTGTGTGTGTGTGTGTGTGTTTCCTTTTATAGCACAAATTATTTTTATTGTGACTCTGATGAAATCTGTAATTGCTAAAATGATGAATCACATCTATTATGGCTTTGATACAGTGAAATTTAACCTAAAGTTTCTCTCTAGTTCACTGAATTATACTTGGAATATAATGTCTAGTAAACCAGACTTTCTCAAACTTCTCGTGTATATGATAACCAACCAGGGAAATTCATAAAAAAGTATAGATTCTTAGGATTTATTCTCAAAGATTCTGATTTTTTGGCTTTGGGTCTGTATTTTAATTAGTTTCCTGGCCCATCACCCCCACGAGGGACTCTGATAGAGCTGACCAGTAAAAAGTTATTGAAAACACTACAAGATGCCATCAGGTAAAAGCAGAGTGCTGGTGTTTTATTTGTTTTGTTTTGTTTTTGCTTTTATTTATTTATTTTTTTTCTGTGACTGCATCTCCAGAACCTTGCACAATCCTTTTTCTAATAAGAAAAAGAATGTGATTATATTAGACAGCAGCTTCATTCATTAACCAGGTGTTCATTTAGTAATCGTGAACTTCCCATTGTTTATGTATGACATTCTAATGTTTGTTGTGGCAATATGGATTGAATCCTAGAAATACATAAGAGAAGAAAGCATGTCATGAGAAAATGTTAGTAGAGTGTGGTAAATGTATAGAGGCATAGGATGGAGGGGACACGGGAAAGGTCATAATTTTTCATACTGGGGTCAGATAGGTGACCTTCTGGAGTAATGGACACCTATGGTGAAACATGAAGGAGAAACTAGACTCAGTGCAGCAAGGAAAACTGGTTGAAGGTGTTCATATCAGAAAAAGGAGCAAGGACAAAAGTGAGGAGACAGCATTGTTGCTGTGGCAGAACCACAAGGAGGCAGAAGCTAGTTGGTTTTGTAGGAAGGAGAATACGGAATGAGGAGCAATATGGTGGGGAATACAACTAGAGAGAGGCCAGGCTTGATCACCACATGGTGGGACAAATGATAAACTTGAGCTAGAAGATTTCTATGCATCTCATAAGGACACACAAATTGCCCTGGAAATCGATTGTATTTGAAACAAAAGTATAGTTCTGGTGAAACTACATGTAGTAGCTGGCTTGACCAGCATTTATTTTCTTTACCTGGGGCACCTTGGGAAGGAAGAAAAGATGGCAGATGACTAGATCTCCATCACCTAACTTCAAGGTTAAAAACAAGTGATCTTGCTAGGAGGAAAACTTTATCTCTGAAATGCCATTAGCAGAATGTCTCTATTAACAATTGCCTGTAATAAAGAGAACTCGGTATCTGTGGATTCATGAGGCGCATCTCCCTGGAGAAGCTCCTGGAACTATATAACTCCGTAGGATACAAACTGGAGACATTTGCAGACTCAGACTCTCCTCCTGCCATAGCCTTCCTTGGAGACCTAATCTCTTATTCTGGGATAGAGGACACATTTCTGTAGTGAGACAACAGGACCTGGGTAGCTACTCTCGATGTCCAGAATTGCCTCAACTTTATCAGAATCTATTGATTGCCTAAACGCAGGAAATTATTAGTAAAGCTTGATACTAGGCAAGATGTTTGGTTGTATTAGTCTGGTTTGACAATTCAATTATTTGCATGTCTCAAGAGCTAGGTAGCAAAATTAATGTGGAATGATATAATAAATTGTTCTTGGAAAGAAAAATAGGGACACATATTGAGAAAAATAAATATTGTATGTGCCATGCTGAAATTTCCCTGGTAATCAAGAAAGGAAGAGGGGCTAGGTAATATTCATTTTTTTTGTCATCTAAAACCATGATAAACTAGGAACACTTTTGGGGGATGGGACAAAGAAGCAAAGACAAAACTATCTTCTGTTCCTGATTACTGATCACAAATTTCATTCTCTAATTAAATAATAACTAGAAAAGCCACATAAAAAAGTATACATTAAATAGAATTTATAGCCAACTTTACCTGCAAGGAGATCTCAGGAAAGAACTTGAGAGTTGAAATAAAGGGTGGAATAACAAAGATGAAATCCTTTTTGCCCTAGGAAGCCGTTTTCTCAGAATTGCAAATAAAATTTAGGATACCAAGTTTTAATTCCTGCACACTTGTGGTATATTCTACACAACTGGTCAGCTATTACAAATAAACTACATGGTTTATGACCCATGTCACTTCAATTATTCTACGGGATGTCCATTGCTTTATAGGCAGGATCAGTGAATTGAGATAAAATGGAGCTCATTCTGCTGGTAAAGTGTCTTCTGTAAACTAGCTTGTACACGTGGTAGTTACGGCAGCCTACTTCACTGCTTGCTTTTCTTGACACTTCCTGTGTCCAAAGGAGATAAGGTTATATCCAAACTGGGTAAATAGAATATAGATTATGTGGAATCATTTAATAAATACAATTAAAGGGTGCCTGGGTGGCTCAGTTAGTTAAGCAACTGCTTTCAGCTCAAGTCGTGATCCTGGAGTCCCAGGATGGAGTCCTACATCAGGCTCCCTGCTCACTGGGGAGTCTGCTTCTCCCTCTGACCCTCTCCCCTCTCATACTCTCTCTCTCTCACACTCTCTCTCTCAAATAAATAAATAAAATCTTTTTAAAAATACAATTAGAGAAGAAGTAATGCTATGAATCTTCATGGCCAGAGATCTTATAACACCCCAAGATACAAGCATAATGTAGACAAAGTTTTTCAGAGGTAAGCCATGAGGTTGTTTTGTCAAGGAAGAAGAAAAGGAAAAAAAAAAAAAAGAAAGAAAGTGAAAAAGAACTAATAGAATGATACATAAATCTGGAGAGTTAAATCAAGATCTTAAAAATCAGTTCTCTGCTGCATTGAGACCTAGTGGAATTCTGTAAATACAGAGGTAATGTGAGTGTCCCCATTCTTCGCAGGATGAGAGGTATTTGATTCTCCTCTGAATACAAATAGATCATAGAGAAAGGAAAGCTATGAATCAGTAAATAAAGTTAAAGAAAAAAAAATAGGGAAGAAAACTGATTTTCCAATCATTTCAGACTCTTCCTACAAACACATGATAGCAAAGTATAACATAGAGCCTAAAGGTGCAGTGCAATTAAATAAAAGGCAAGACCTTTTAAAGTTAACCACTGATACTTTGTGCTGGAAGAGGCAGGTAATGAAACTCCATTTGTACAAAATATATCAATGTCTACACTGACATTTTTTGTTATGCTTATTTCTACACTGAGACATCTACTTGTGCAAAAAATGAATCAAGCAGAGAGCTTTCAGATATTACATGCAGCCTGGGAAACAGTTCGATTTAAAAACCATTCTCATTTTAGCTATTTGCCAAAAGAATTTATGGCTCTAAGGAGACAAAATTTCTTGTTGCTGTAATATCAACTATCAATTGAGACTAGAAAAAAACTGAGTCTTTAATCATTGGTTTTAATATAGATAAATGGACAAACACTGTAAAAATTGCATTTTAGAAATAATTGACTTATTTTTGGAAGGTAATTATTAAAAAATGTTTGTTTTCTAGATATTCTTTTTTTTGTTTTTGCACCTTAGCTAACATGACCCCTCCTCCCCTCCTCCCCTCCTTCTTTCCTTTTCCCCCTTCCTTCCCTCTCTCCCTCTCTTGCTTCCTTCCTCCCCTTCTTCCCTTTCTCTCTTAAAACAACACAAACATCTGTTATTATTATAATGAAACATCCATATTTAATCCAATAATGTTTACGATGCCACCAAGAAAATTAGATTCCAGCGTATAAAGTAACATTTTTCATAGTAGCGCAGTGAAGAACTGACAGAGACAAGAGTAACTGATTATTTTAGAGTAATGGAAGGGTCATTAATTATTTATTCTGAGGGACAGGAATTCCTTTTTCATATAGTTTTTAGAACCACATAATGATCAATATGGGAAAAAAGGAGGCTCTTGCTTCATAGTCTCATCTCATTTTAACCCAAATATAATATTACTCATGGTTTTACCCTGTTGATTATTGCTCTCCACCCCTTTTCTTATGTGTTTCAATTGAAAGTATTAATATAATATTGATTACTCAAGTTGATTCAAGGAATTTATTTTGGGGGATAGCTTTATGTAATTACTAAATAAAGAAAAAAATTTAAATATATTGAAGATACACACACACACACACGTATATATGTTACTACACATGTAGTAACTTTTATATATAACCTTTACATAACTTTTATAATTATATATGTAGTAACTTTTTGTATGTAGTAACATATATACACACACATACACATACATATATACATATATATATACACACATACACATGTGTGTATGTTACTACATACACAAGTTACTACATATATAATTATGAAAGTTATGTGTGTATGTTACTACATACACAAGTTACTACATATATAATTATGAAAGTTATGTAAAGGTTATATATAAAAGTTACTACATGTGTAGTCAATTCCAAAATAAGAGCTTCCATAGAACACTACCATTGGGTTCTTTACATATGAGTTCACTACATATGGGTTCTTTAGCTGACCAAATGAAGACTTTTTTTAGTGGAGATTTGTTGTAACATGTTTCTCTAACAAATAGTTTAAGGTATAGTTTTCTGCAGCTTAATCAATGGCCTTCCTTGGATCATACAAACTAAATTTTAGTGAGAAGCAGAAAGAAATAGTGCTCTCACTAGTTCATGATATCAATAGCCTATGACTTTTAACACTGTTTGCTTCACAAAGTTAAGTAATTTCATCATTTTTATTTTATTTGGATGAATGCAAGCTTTAATTCTTCAATTCCATTTCAACCTTCTAAAAACATTTACTGAGCACTTAAATTCCAATCCTATATATCTTAATTCATGAAAACCAACAAATAATCTTGCTCTGCTAGAGTCTCTGCAATATAGAAAATCAAGAAACAATTTCCTCCATGAAATTGGGATTCTAGAGATGAATGCATAAGATAAATGGGCTTGTTTTTAACTGTTTCAGCTACAATTTCCTACTAAAAAAAGCCAGAAGTGAATCCCATTATTTTATATATCCTTACTATAAAATCATTTGATTCATTCTCTTTTTAAGAAAATATATAAGTGTGTGTGTGTGTGTGTATGCACGCCCACATGCGCACGTGCACACGTGTGCACACAAACAGTTGATTGGTTTGAGATTTATGTGTTAGTTTTACAGACTTCAAATCCAGGGAGACTGGTTTTGCAGTTGTGGGCTTGGACAAAACCCGCTGTTCCATTCCTGACTTATCTTCCCCAGTTGGAATTCCTGCATTACAGTATATATCTGACAAAATGGGGAGAAGGTTAGGGCCTGTAGAAAGTGCTTAGCCCAAGCTTTTGAGAGAAGATCATTCCAGCATGCCTAGATGTTAGTTTATATTGCCACAAATATTTGGCATTACCTTGTTTTTATAACTTTTATTATATAATAAATTACTCAGAATAACGTCCTTTTTAAAAACTAAGCCATATAATTTAATGGACACAATACATTCAAAATATTCCCTACCCATGTTCAAGAGTTATGGCTTCAGATTGAATAGTTCAGCTGTTTTATCTGAGTAACTATTCACAAAAGAAATCACTTAAGTAGTTCCATTCTGATTCCATGTTAAAATAAAATTTTTGAAAATTCAAATGTGATCTTGAAGTGAAGACAAATGCAATGACTGGGATTTTCTATGCAAATATTATACTCGTGACTGATGGTACAAAGTTGGGAAAGAAGTAAGCAACTTCACTAGATATAATAAAAAATACAGAATTCAACTATTTTGTTCCCTCTACATTTTGTTCCCACAGCACCTCAATTATTTCTGTGTTATCTGTAGCTGGTTTGTGTGGGGTCACAATGACCATCATGACGGTTTAATTTTTTTAGTAAAAAATGACTTTTTATTGATTTGTTTACTATGGCCTTTTTATCTTTCTGACCAATGTGAGAAAATAATCCTTATATCTCCTCCATTTGCAATAGCCAAAAGCAGAACTCTAAAACAAACGTTACTGAGTTTATCTGAAATCTAATTACAATAACAACAATTTTTAATCCCTTAAAAAAATTGTTTCATCTTAGAAGGTAGTTAGCTTAGTGAACTCTTAGTACTTTCAAAGAGCCATGGATAGTAAAAAGCCTCCAGCTTGAGAATATCTTTCTCATGTGCTGCAGAGAATGGAGGGAGCCATCAATTAAGACAGAACAATTTAAAATAGGAATCTGGAAATTCTAAAAATTTTAAGAAAATCATCCACGTCCCTATGATTTATGGATGAGACCATCTTCTTCATTGCAATGATAATTTAGAAATATCTAAGAAATGTATTGATAAAGAAATGATAAATTCAAGAAGAAAATGCAAATATCTTAACCCTCCAGTTCTAGAAGGACCTAGTAAAAGAAGGCAAACCCAATTAGTAAGAACTAAGATTTATTTTCTTAGGCTGAACATTCTTACACTTTATATTTACTGTTACACTCTGTAATCACCTGTCTATAATTAACATTCAAATACATGCACTAAGACACATGCATTATATTTTGAAACACTAATGCATGAAAAAATATTTTTAAATGAGTTTAAGCATAGAATAAAAGCTTATACTTATCATATATTCATAAATTGAGATTTATTTTTAGGGAGTAGGAACTGAAATTAGGGGAGAGAAAAGAAATGAAAACAAAACATTTTTAACTTGTCAAATTCTGGTATTTTGGTAAATGCCATTGTTAAATGCACATTTTGGAATTTTATCTCCTACAAATATAAGACTATATATAATAACACAATACTGTATTGAACATAAAATATTTTAATATTTGTATTATAATTCAAAATTCTTTTCTTAAAAGATTTTTTAAATTTATTTGACAGAGAGAGAGAAATCACAAGTAGAGAGAGAAAGGGGGAGGAAGCAGAGAGAGAGAGGCAGAGAGAGAGAGGGGGAAGAAGCAGGTTCCCTGCAGAGCAGAGAGCCTGACGCGAGGCTCCATTCCAGGACCTTGGGATCATGACCCAAGCTGAAGGCAGAGGCCTTAACCCACTGATCTACCCAGGCACCCTATAATTTAAAATTCTTAAAGTACCCTATGTGCTAAGCATTTCTGTTGTTATTTTCTGGTGTTTCCTTGACAGAGAATTTCCTCCCAAGTATCCCAAACAGTTTCTGTGAATCTATCATTTCTCTACCTCTCTATATCCCCTCCTCCATGTTTACCCCTTCTCATTTTGAGCTGCTCAAGAATGGAACTTAGTATAAGATAATGGGGAGTTAAAATTAAAAACAAAATCTTCTCTCTCATCCTGGAAATCTTTTCCACAATGGTAGTAGAGACAACACCTTTATTGTTGAATAAGCATTAAACCAAAATGTAATGCCCACAACCGGCAATCTCCTAAGAAACTGCAAAGACAAGAAAGAAGTTCACCCACTTTTTATGGCCAAGCAGATATACATTTCATGTGTGTTTTCAAGATAAATAATAACTAGCCCTCAAGTAAGAGGACTTGACATAATCATTTTTTCACATAGTGTGTCCTAACTTCACCTGTCAATTGATGTGACCATTTGTGTTAATTAATTGACTATCTAGAGGAAAAACAAACTGCTCCTGTCTTTGTGAAAGGAGGTATTTTTGCAACTTGGAGAGAGATGCCCACTGAAGTTGGATTCTTACTCTCCCTCAGAAACTGGGGGACAGGGGAATATCTCTCTTAAAATTTGTATTTCAGAGAGATGTTCCAAAATCATTGAGAAAGGCCAATCTAGTCTTCAAAAGGATTTATATATATTTCAAACAGAGGAGAAAATACAAGTTTTCCAAAGTAAATGCTCAAAGGAAAAGGAGGGAATGCAGGGAAATCTCTTCCCTTATTTTCAACAGAAAGAACTAAGCCTCTTGGGATTTTTTTTTGTTAATATTTTATTTATTCATTTGAGAGAGAGACACAGAGAAAGCATGAGCAGAGGGAGAAGCAGACTTCCCACTGAGCTGGAGTCCTGACACGGGGCTCCATGTGGGGTTTGATCCCAGGACTTAGAGATCATGGCCTGAGCCCAAAGTAGATGCTTAACCATCTGAGCCACCCAAGCACCAGAAGCCTCTTATTTTTAGTTTATCTTTTTTCTTAAAATAGAAACATAGGAACATGATGTGTTTGAATTTTAAGAATATTTTCATATGATGATTTGCCATTATTTCCTTCAAAATGTAAAATGTTTCTCCTAAATGATCATACTGGTTATTTTTTTAAATACTTCTCTCTTACTTATTTTGCAACAAGACAAGAAAAAGAATAAGTTAAAAGTAATTAATAAAATATAATTTCTGGTTCAAAATTTACCCGTTGCCTTATATTTTATTTCAATTTTCATCAGTTATGTTTGATTTTAGGCATGTAGGAAAGTAAGCGAATATAAAAATTCAAATAAAAATCTCAGTATTACACAGTATTTCATCAGAGTCACATTAATCACAGTTCATGTTAAACCCCTAGATGCTGTAGAGTAACTTTCTGAATAATGACTATCCTTCAGGGTTATCAATTATTAAAATGGAAGTCTTTTTTAGATGAGCGGTCTATCGCATTCCTAGGTCCATTGATTTCATTGGACCCATTTTAGTAAACAAGGTTCAGTTAAACACTTTTGGATACTTTTTCAAAATATTCTCATTGAATACACAGGTATCTTGAAATTATCTTTGACCCAAAAGTTGTGTGACTTGGTAATTACCTTCTATTCAGAACTCATTCTCTCCTGTGATTGGAGTTACTGATGCTTGCAATATTTATATATGGGACAGAAATCTGAATTAAGAGCTGTAGGAAACATAATACAGTAGCCTTCTGGATTACAAGAAATATGAATAAGTTGTATCATTGACATGAATGCAAACTGTTGTGCCACAAGACTAAAATAGAAATGAAACTCAATAGCAGAATGTGATGTTATTTCTCAGTGAAATAGAAATACTCAAAATAGCAATTATACACAATGCCATGTTTTAAACAGTTTATGTCTTGCTTTACTTTAGATTAGTTGGAAAATAAAATAATAATATAACAATATAAATAGAAATATGTTTTGATAATTTAGTCCAGTTTTTTAAAAAAAATTGCACTTTTTTTGCTTTGTCAGTTGATAAGTCTACCTTCTCAATGGCAATCACTAATGAATCCATATTAATTTCATTAACAACTATATTGAAAACACACTGGCCTCCACTTGTAGTCAAAATAATAAACGTATGACTCTTGGGCCCCTCTTTTGTTTAGTTGAAATATTGTTGATACACAATGATAGGCTAGTTTCAGGTGTACTACATAGTGATTCCACAGCTCTACACAATAGCTATGCTCACCATCAGTCCCCATAACACTATTACGATGCCATTGATTACTTTCCCTATGCTGTACTTTTTATCTCCATGACATTCATTTCATAAGTAGAAGACTGTACCGCCCCCTCCCCTTCACCCATTTTGCAAATCCCCCCTAACCCCCACATCTTTGATAACCATCCGTTCTCTGTATTTAAGGTCTGTTTCTGCATTGTGTTTATTCCTTTGTTTTGTTTTTTTGGATTCCACATATAAGTGAAATCATGTGGTATTTGTCTTTCTCTGTCTGACTTATTTCACTTAATGTATTATACTCTAGGTCTATCCATGCTGTTGCAAATGGCAAGATTTCATTTTTTAATGGCCGAATTATATTCTATTGTGTATATACACTGCAACTTTTTTTTTAAAAGATTTTATTTATTTATTAGAGAGAGAGAGAGAGAGCACAGAGAGAGAGTGAGTGGGAGAAGCAACTCCCACTGAGCAGAAAGCCCAATGTGGGGCTTGATCCCAGGACCCTGGGATCATGACCTGAGCCAAAGGCAGGCACTTAACAGACTAGGCCACCCAGTGCCCCTTCATCACACATTTTTATCCATGAATCTATTAGTGGACACTTCGGCAACTTCCATATCTTAGCTATTGTAAATAATATTGCAATAAAAACAGGGGTGCATGTATGATTTTAAATCAACGTTTTCATGGATTTTTGTTTTGAGAGGGTGGTAAATGTCCAACAGTGGAATTACTGGATCATATAAAATTTCTATTTTTAATATTTTGAGGACCTCAATTTTTTTTCACAGTGCCAGTTTGTATTCCTACCAATAGTGCACAAGGTTCCTTTTTCTCCAAATCCTTGTCAACACTTGGTATATATGTATGTATGTACATATGTATGTATTTTTTTTTAATACTAGCCATTCTGACAGGTATGAAGTGATATCTTATTATGGTTTTGACTTAGATTTCCCTGATGATTAGTGACCTTCAGCATCTCTTCATGAACCTGTTGGCTATGTGTTTGTCTTCTTTGGAAAAATGTCTATTCAGGTCCTCTGCCCAATTTTTAAATTGGATTATCTGGGTTCGTGTGTGTATGTGTGTGTACACATGTGTGTGTGTTGAGTTATGTAAGTTCTTTATATATTTTGGTATTTGTAAATATCTTCTCTCATTTGTGAATATCTTCTCCCATTCTGTAGTGTGCCTTTTCATTTTATTGTTTTCTTTGCTGTGCAAAGCCTCTATCTCTTTTTAATTGCATTTTTCCCCATTTCACCAGAAAAACTTTCCTCTTGATCTTTCATATTTCATATAATTTTGCTCAAAAAATTTTAATTACTAAGGACACTTATATTTATGTATGTATATATTTATTTATTCTTAACTCATCAGTTTAAGCCTGTTTCTGGGGAGTAATTCTCTATGGTCCCAGCAAGGTCTAGAAAATCCAGAATATTTTCTCTCACACAGTTTTTGTCCTTGAATTCTGTTTACTAATTGCAAGTCAGTCACAATGGTGGCAAACACCAGACAGGGGTATACAAGAACATTCCCTGCAAAAACGTTCATGTAATTTTATATATTTTTGTAGTGACATAACATGTTTCCAAGATATGTCATGTGGTTTCCCCATTATCAAACAAATTAAAGATATAAGTGTTTTGATTAAAAGCATAAGGAAGGGGCATTTGGGTGGCTCAGCTGGTTGTGTCTGACTCTTGGTTTCAGCTCAGGTCATGATCTCAGGATTGTGAGACCAAGCCCCATGTCAGGCTCTGTGCTCAATGGGGAGTCTGCCTGAGATTCCTTTTCCCTCTTTCTCTCTGCGTCTCTTGCTCATGCTCTTATCGCTCTCAAATAAATAATTAATAAATCTTTAAAATAAATAAATAAATAAGGAAATAGGTTGAACTTCATACAGTTTCCCCACACTCATTCAAACTTCCACTGTCCTGATACATCTATATGAAACTAGGTTGTCTTCTGCAGAAAACACATTGTAACAACTGATAGAGATTTACAAGATGTTAATACTAGGATTTCCAGTAAGTATGAATATCACCAGTAATTCCAAGGCAGCAGCATAAGGATAGAAGAGGATTGTAAAAATTCTTTAGTATGGTAAATCTGACTTAATATATATTACTGAGGTAAAACAAGAGAGCACATCTTTTCCTTTTTTCTTAAGAACACCATATTTGATAGTTTGAGAATCACCTTCGAAGAGAGTAAACTATTAAAGGAACAGATGAAAATTTTTACTTGAGTGTCATATGATGTAAAATAAATGAAACAAAATGGTACGTCTACTTTTCTATTTGAATCTCTTTTCAAGATAATGAGCCACATTTTTAGTGCAAATTTATTTTTATTTATTTTGACTCTATCTTCAAATTAACTCCTTCAAATTACTTTCAGTGCCCTTGTACCTAGTTTTCTATGATTTACTGAACATGCATATCACTATTTTATCCATATCCCTTGGACAGTAGCATAATTATCACATATCTTTCAGTTTTCAGTTTCACAGTTCGAGGTACCAAAATTTGGCAGGAGCTCCTAAATAAATGAAAGCCTCTACATTTCTCCAGTTGGCTTATATATGCTTTCTCAGCTCTGCAGTAAATTCATCTGAGTGTAGAATTCACAGTAATCCATTTTTTTTAGACTGCAGAAGTACTCATAAAAATATTTCATGGACTTCATAAGGGGCTGTATCCGTTTTTCTCACTATTTCAAGGAACACCCAACATGTAATGATTTTAAACAACAACCCCTTAGATTACTCATGAGTCCATTACTCAGTCAGGCAGTTCTTTGGATGTAAATGAGCCTCAGCTAATATCTGCTGGACTCTTTTATGGCATTTGTGGCCAGTTGGCAGAATACTGATCTAATATGGCCTCCCTCATGTTAATGATTGGCTGGCAATCAGCTGGCATGATAAGGATGATGGAGCCCTGTATCTTCATCCAGAGGTATCTCTCAAGTTTTTCACATAGTTGCAATAGGATTCTGAAGAAAAAAACAAAACTCTGCACTACTTCTTGAGGCCTAAACTCAGAGCTGATACATCATCACTTGTGCTGCATTCCATTGCCCAAGGCAAGTTACAAGCCTAGTTTTCATGCAATGCATGGAATAATATAAATACCCACTTGAGAGGAACTGCAAAGTCTAATTGCAAAGGGTAATAAAAGGAGGGGAATAACTGCAGCCATCTTTGAAGTAAGCTATGACAAGGATTGAGACATCTTTCAGTAATTGTCACCTTACAAATCAGTGGACAGCATTAGAAAATTCATAGTATTACTTTTGAAACAATGACAAATTATAGTACAAAATCAAAACAAGATTGAGCACATGTTTTGAGACAAAGATTTAAAGACAGATAAATTCCTTGAAGTGAACCCATTTTCTTTCCATTTATAAGTAGAAATTTAGAAAAATGTTGGCAAGTTTTTCATATATGCATTAGAATGTATCTTTTATTATTTGACCACATTCATTTATGATCTTCAGATATTGTATAAGTGCTTTCTGAAAAAGGAACTTAAGTGTTATGTGGTCATGTGGAGAACAAAGTATTTTGATTGTTAAAGGAAGCCATGACAAAGAATTTCCTGATTACAAAGCAATCAAATAATATTAGAAAAATACACTTAGTTTTATGTGCCATTTATTTTGATACTTGCTAACAGAATACTAAGTAATAATGTATATAATAAATAACAAGCAGTTAGCTTTTAAGAAATTGGTATAATGTTAGGCTGATTTAGTATCTTTTTTTAATGTAGAATTTTCTTAAGGTTTTGCCCTTGAACAAGTCTTTCAAAATATTTTTAACATCATTATACCACATAACTCTCTACAATACTGAGAAAATTTTAATATCCGTCTCTTCAGAACCATAAAAAACCTACTAATTATAACACAACTACTTTGAATTTCATGGCTAGAAAAATACATAGAACTTGTTTGTGGAGTTATTTAGATATCTAGTAAATAGGCAGTTTTAAGATTTTTTTTCACATTTTGAATAACAATTTGGACAGGGGAAAATAAGTGGAAGGGACATAATTTTAAAATAATTGTTATCTATACATAGGAAGCTCATGCATAGAATAGAAGCATGATAGAATTGTTTGAAGTTTTTGCATTAATCATTTATATACTAGTTTTACCGCCTGTGATCTCTTACTATAGTTAATAAACTCTAAATATAGATCCCTAGAGAAAGAGAGCTTGAATTAGGACAGAGATAACAATTTCATGATGCAATCCTGCTTTTTTTTTTATGTAAGTATTTTTTTTTAAAGATTTTATTTATTTATTTGACAGACAGAGATCACAAACAGGCAGAGAGGCAGAGAGAGAGAGAGGAGGAAGCAGGCTCCCCGCCAAGCAGAGAGCCTGATGCGGGTCTTGATCCCAGGACCCTGAGATCATGACCTGAGCCGAAGGCAGAGGCTTAACCCACTGAGCCACCCAGGCGCCCCTATGTAAGTATTTTTAAGAGTCATTAGACTTGTCACTATATGATAATAACAAGACATATATTATTGTTAGTATGTTTGCTGCATTTTATTTTATGGATCACTGGGAAAAAATTTTTCTATGCCTGGGCAGACTGTGAGAGGTTAAAGAGCATGGGGAATGGCAAAGAGAAAAAACTAATATGGTATAGAAAATAATTACTTTGCAAGATATAATGTTTAAATAATATATTAGATTACTACTTATTTGTTAGTTATCCTAACAAAGGAAAATAAAGTATTACCAGGTGCTACCATCTATGAAGTTCCCTTGCATAAAAGCTATGTACATACCTTATTCTATAAGGCTCATCTAACTAAAACAAACAAAAATCAACTCTCTCCAAATTTTGAAATAGTTTTATTGGTGGCAACCATTGCAGTTGAATTTAGCAACTTAGCTGCATTCACATATGCAAGACAATATATTACTCCTAGGTTTTATATGTATGTAATGACTTATAAAAAAACCTCTTGTTTATATAAAACTTTGTTATCCCATAACTTTGTTATTCAATAACTTTATTAGTAGTTATTAGTATTTAGTTATTAAAGTTATTCAATAATTTTGTTATTGCCATGCAGTAATGTAATGAGGATATGTATTACACAGATCATTTTAATAGATTAATCAAAGGGTAAATATTCTATACATAAATACTCAGGTTCATAGTTATTTGTTACTGAAGAATATTTATTGTTCATTCCTAAATTTATTTTAAAAAAGAAAGACTACATAACAAAGTTCTAAGCAATGTCATTAATATAGTACAAATTAATATAGTACAAATTAGTAACAAATGAATTCCAATTTAAAAAGTTGTCTAAAAGTGAATGAGACAGATACCTGGTGGCTCAGTTAGTTGACCATTGGACCCTGAATTCTAGCTGAGGTCATGATCTCAGGGTTCTGGGATTGAGCCTGATGGTGATGGGCTCAGTGGGGAGTTTCCTTGAGGATTCTTTCCCTCTCCCGCCCCCTCTGCTCCTCCCCCTACTGGTGTGTGCATCCTCTCTCCAATAAATACATAAATCTTAAAAAAAATGAAACTAGAAAGTGACATAATATTTATAAATAGTATTACTTAGGCACTAGAACTTTATTAGACATTAAAGTGAAGTAGGGTTCCCTCTGTGTGTTTTGATATGAAAAATTATGTAAGACTGTTAATAATTTTTAAAAGCAGGATATAGAAAGGTTGGTATGGGGCGTCTGAGTGGCTCAGTGAGTTAAGCCTCTGCCTTCGGCTCAGGTCATAGTCTCAGGGTCCTGGGATCGAGCCCTGCATTGGGCTCTCTGCTCAGCAAGGAGCCTGCTTCCCTTCCTCTCTCTCTGCCTGCCTCTCTGCCTACTTGTGATCTCTATCTGTCAAATAAATAAATAAAATCTTAAAAAAAAAAGGTTGGTATAATATCATCATACTAACAAATACTTATAAAATGTTTATAATGTGGCAGGTCAGTATTCTAGGCACTAGGGATATAATGGTGACTATAATAGAAAAAATCTTGCTGTCATGAAGTTTACAGTCTAGATTATTTGCAAGAATTAAGATTATAAACTGAAATATTATATGACATATATATAAGCATACTTTAAAATGAATTATCAATGTAATACATGAACATCTTTAAAATTTTTAATGTTATCTATACAGAACCAAGTAAGACTTGTTTATAAATACCTTGAGATGCAAACACTTTAAAATTTGTGAGCTGTCCTTTCTGGTGTTTCTCTCTATATATCTAAATCATATATTTATACATTTCTTTGACTTTTTATAAAATGTGTTATAATATTTGCCTATATATATTTTTTTTATCTCTACTTTCTTCATCCATTCATTCTTTAATCCACTCCAGACAAGCTTTCTTCTCAACCAAGATGCCAACATGGTATTTGCCAACTTACCAATGATCTTCACTTTGCTCTACCAAATGTTTAATATTCAGTCTTTTACTACTTAATCTAGCAGCAGAATTTGACACAGTTGCTCGCTTCCTCCTCCTTCAAACACTTTAGCACCTCTTTCTTGGCTTACCTCCCACACCGTTGGCTTCTGTTTCCCATCTTCTATGATGGCCCTTCCTCATCTCACTCACTATGTTGTAGTCCTCTAGGGCTTATCCCTCAAACCACTTTCCTTTTCTATTTATACTCACTCTTACTGATTTACATAGCTTTAAATATTATCTATACACTTATGGATTCCAAATTTATATATCTAACCTAGATATTCCCCCTCACCTACAAACTTGTGCATAAAACTGTCTAGTTGGCTTTCCAGTTTAATATCCAAAGGCATCGAACACTGAACATGTTCAAAAGTGAAAGTCTACTTTCCAGATCTAATTTGACCTTCATGTCAGTAAATGGAACTCTAATATTCTAATTCCCTGACACCACCGCACCCCACATACACAGATTTGGAATTAGGCTTGCCTGTCTCTGCCTCTCACATTATCTCTTAGATAATTAGCTCTACTTCCAAACTGTATTCCAAATCAGAACTAATCTTACCACCATTTCAACCCTGGCCAAAGGTACCATCATCATATATCTTCTAATCTGATATTTAGCTATAATAACTTCCTAATTTATTTCACTCCTTTTGCCCTTACCTTCCTGTTGTAAGTTCCTCATATTAACAGGCAATCAATCTTATTTAAATCTCATCTTATCAACCTTCTGTCCAAAAACCTTCCAGTAGCTCTCCATTTCACTCAGAGAGAATAAAACGTCTTATAAGGCTGTACCAGCCATTTCACTAGTGGCAACAGATGGCCCCTTCAAACTTGACCATTGACTATTTCCAGAGGTAGGGTTAAGGTTTATGGAAACCAACAATAGATTGTGCCCTGTCCTGGTTTTGGAGGTAGGATTTTCCAGGAAGCAGATTCTGAGGCTGAGTTGAGCCTCAGAATGGTTTTATTAAGCAATGCCCTCAGAACCAGGATTAACACTTGTGAAAAGAAGAGGAAGAAAGCAGTGTACAGTAGAAGCAAATGTCTAATTGCAGTGTGGGTTCAGAGCTACCTCAGCTGACCACATGAACAACTCAGGAGCTTGGATGGACCTTCAGAGTTGTTTGTTCTGAGTGACAGTGCCCCAGCAGTGGGGGCAACATGTTCTTTGCTGAAGGGGAATTCAGGTGAAGCATAGTAGTGTCTACCAAATAATATAGATACTTAGCAACATCAGGCCTGCCAGAGCAAGAGAGGAAAGAGTTACTAATGCCCAGAATGGGTAGCTGTTTAGAAAGCTACTTTAAAACAGCTGAGTCTCTGGTAAAGAGATGCTGTCATCCTAAACCAACTGATGAGATTGAGTCAGGAAAATAAACATGACTGCCTCTCTTTCCTTCTATCTTCTGACTTCCAAGAGGTTCCCCCATTTGTCAAACTACATACAAGGAAACCTGTTAATGTAGTACATATAGGTTTGACCCCTACATTATAAGGCAGGGTAGAGAAGGGTTATGAAGGTCAAAATGAAGATATGCTGCAAAATGTTTCTACTCAATCTTGAGGGTGCCTGGGTGGCTCAGTGGGTTAAAGCCTCTGCCTTCAACTCAGGTCATGATCCTAGGGTCCTGGTATCAAGCCCTACTTCAGGTTCTCTGCTCAGCAGGGACCCTGCTTCCCCTCTCTCTCTCTGCCTGCCTCTCTGCCTGCTTGTGATCTCTGTCTGTCAAATAAATAGATAAAATCTTAAAAAGAAGTTTCTACTCAATCTTATCCTAGTATGCACCCTGATCTTATCTCCTGCTATCTTTATGGGTTTAAATAAAAGTTAATAAGCCCGCTTATTCACAAAAGGATTCCACAGACATCAGTAACCAAAACTCCTCTAGTCTCCTGTTCAGGATTGAGAGTTCTTGCTGCTGATTTTGTGAGAGCAGGGAAAGAATATGGCTGATAATTTCATAATTCAGCTTCCAAATTTTTCACTTAGACTATTTTGAATACCAGCCTTGCACCTGGCTCTGTCTGCTCAAATCTTTTTCCATGTCATTCCAGTGCAATTATCCATCACTTCCACTATTGTTTTCTGCCAGAATAATTAGAGTTCATTGTCTTCATAGGATGGTAAACCGGGGTTCCAAGTGGTGTAGATAGAGTCCCTATTACATTTTAGTCCCTCATCTCCTGCTGTCACCAGACTCAGAGGCTCTCAGGGCTTCTGAGAGGCAGATAATGTAGCTTCCTCTTGGGTTCCCTGTCTGTTGCCACTATAGTTATTATTATTATTATTATTATTAGGTCTTAATTGGTTAAAGAAAAAGTTTTCCAATCACTCTCCAACCTTCAAAATTATAAATTTCTTGTTCAGAATGTATTCTCTCCTGTTATGGACATACCCCATTATATTCTTTACATAATGTTAGTGCAGTTCTGGGAAAGAAGGGGATTTATAAATGCTTATGGTCTGTTTGCTATGGTTTACTAAAACCCTGCCAATTCATTAAATAAACAAACAAATAAACAAGAAAATATTAGTGTTCATTAACTGACATCCAAGGAGAAGAGCTTAGTAGAGTCTGAGGAGGCAGGAAATTTTCATTTCTTATTTTTCTAAACTACTGATGGTTCTGAATTTATGCATCTATTAATTCTTATTTTAGTGACAGTTTATTTTACTGGATAAAATAATTTATATTTTCACATCAACTATTGTTTTCTGCCAGAAAACAATATGGCAGAAAACATAGCCTCCTATAATCCCTGCTAGCAGACAGGCATTATAGGAGGCTAACATTTTATATCTTAAATACAAAATATATAGGAAGATTTGCTATCATTTCTAGATAAGTATATTTTACTTTAAGTTTTATTTCATCAATTTTATCTTTATTTTTATTTTTACTACATCATATTACCTTCTATTGTCAACTGTTCCCTCTCAGGAAAACAAAGGTCATGCCAAGTAGTTTAAGAGAACCATTACAGGGAACTGAGTACAGGTAGAAAAACAGAAAGATCAGAAGGGAATGTTGAAGCAACACAGTAACTAGTAACTCTAAAGACACTGCAGTCTGGGCCAAGGAGAATAAAAGGACTAGGCAGTCTCATCACTGGCCAGCAGGGATACCAGCTGGTATAAGCTTGATTCTTGTCAGGGGTGCCAGATCGGGGCAGGAACATTAGTGACCCAGTCATCTTAGAGATGCTACCTAAGTGGGAGGAGAATACTTGGCTTTTCCTTCGTATTGCCTTACCATCTCCCAAAGGTGCTTCTCTTGGCTGAAAGTAACAGGAAGTCAAAGGGCAAGGGAATCTGGGAAATGCAGAGGTAGAGAATTGAGATGGGACAGAAAAAGCCCATTAGTAACCACCTTCTCTCCTTTTCTTCTTTCACTTTACTTACAGTCTAAGAACAGCATCACACTTAAAAACTTAGACTCCAGTGCAGCTGGGCTGAAATTATTGCTCTGCTACTTACCAGGGGTGTGACTTCCGGCAAGGTGTTTAAATCTCTCAACTCCCATTTTATTATCTTCTAAATGAGTATGATTATAATTCGACCTGCATTTTAGAAGCCAGCACACATAAAATCTGGAAGAGTGCTGGGCACAAAGATACCTTGATACATTTTAGCTATCATTATTATTATCATTACCATGTAGACATTAGAAGAAGTCTGACAGTAGACCCAGTTCATAGGGAGGAAAGTTTCGATTCCAGGAAAGTTGAAGTCCTGGTTATTTATATGGTTTTAGTAGTGCCTCTTAGCTCTGGCCTGGTATCACATCAGGATCAACTGGGGAGCTTGTTAAAATGTTTACCTTGGACAGCATCAGGGCAAGCACACCACCGGATATGGGGATGAGAACAAAAGTTACATTTAACAGATAATTTCTTATCTTCCAACTACTGAATGAACTGTAGGTATTCAGACTGTAAGTGATTACATGGGCATTTCTACTGGGATCCAGATAACAGAGCTCACTACTGAGTTGTCTCAAATTTGGAACAGGTTTATGTTTTAACTTTGGTGCCTCTTGTAAATTTTTTTTTCTCCCCCTTGGCTATTTCCACCTTTACTGAAAACAATAAAAACAGGAATACTATATTTGTGCTTTTATTAATGTCCAAGAGAGAGATAAAGTTGGCCAAGCTGACCCCACAATATCTTGATAGGTTTTGTTGCTGTTGTTTTTAACAGAACACTCTTTTTAAGAGAAAAAGCATATAACATATTTTACACAAAAACTCAAATATTATGGATTCAGCAAAATCTTGTCAGGAATACTCAGACTCTAACACATCTGCCTGCTGAATTGGTGCTATTTGTTTTTCTTATTTATAGGTAGGCAGCTTTTTCGTTTGTTGTGTTGTAGTTTCTATTTTATATTTCAAGCTTTTTGTTTTAGAAGTCATGGATTTTCTCTTAATTAAACCTCACTTAAAAATCATATTGCTAAAAATCAGTTTTTTTGTTGTTTACTATAAATGAGAAAAAATATACCAAAGAATAGTATATTTTGAGTATAAAATCATACTATAGTGTGAAGTTGCTGATATTTTCTGCTAAGTCATATACGGTGTTATTGATATTACTGTTTTCAAGGGTCATGAATGAAGATTATTTCATTATGGGAAAAATTGAACATATTAGTGGCATGATTTACCGATAAGGTATCAGACATATCAATTCAGCTAAAAGTAGAAAACTAATGAACTGATTGAATTTCATGTTTCATCAATTTAAATAAAATTTGTCACAACCAAAGTTAGCTTTAAGAATTCCGTCATTGAAATGACTCCAAATCACAGTCAAATTTAAAATATTCTATGCAATGTGCATGTTGTGAGACTCTAAAAGGAATCAAGTTGAACTTAATTTCCAGGGTTTGCTTTAGTGATTATAATTTGTATTACTTCCTTTCTCTTCACTTGAAATAGGCTGGGAATAATGGGGATACTTGGAGTTTATTCCTATTTTCCAGCATACCTAGAACTTCGTTTAACATTGTGTGTGTGTGTGTGTGTGTGTGTGTGTGTGTGTGTTTTAGCCTGACTTTCCATATAACATTGACAGCTCTAAGACTAGGTTTTTTTCAAATATTTTCCACTTGGAGTACTAAGACTTCGACACAGACTTATAGAAATGTCCTAGTGAAGAATATGATTCGTGACTTTGGTATCCCTAAAGAACATAGTTATCCCACTCCCCCTTTCTCAAGGAACAATGAGGAAGATTCTGCAAAATCCTTGCTTCCTAAGGATTTCACAAACCATTAAGTCACCATGTCTCAACAACCTGTCCTTTTTCAATACTCATACACCCTGTTACTTAACCCAGACCCTCTACAGTATCTATCCTTACCCAGGCAGTAGTCCAACTTCCTATAAAAACTTCAGCACAAGCTTCCAATCCGCTCTCTTCTCTCTGCCTACCTTTTGTTCACAGTAAAAGAGGCACAGATGACTTTTCAAATATTTTCGACAAACATGGACATTCCTTACCACTTAATGAAACTTTTTCCACTTCTTTTCAGAAATCTTCAGACAGAGGAAACACAAAATATTTGAGATAGAACTAATATACTTCTAATGTCTAAAATAATAGGAATCTGTCTTTCTCCTTATAAAGTTAGGAAAGCCCTTTCTTCTGCAGTCAGAACACTGTGTACTTTTCTCCAAAAATCTACTAGTTACTGTCTATAAGATTACGTGAAAATTTTCTGATTGATATTAAGATGTCTACAAACTGGCCTCAATTAATTTTTCTAATCTGTGTCTCACTAATTTAATTTATATTCCCTGAATTGTAGTGTCTCTTTCACACTTAACACTTGCATATTATTTGAGCTGACGCTTTTTTTTTTTTTAAACAGGAAAGCTCTTACCCTTAGGTCCATTACCTAACCATACTCAGAAAGTATTTAAATATAAACTCTCTATGATGTGTTAAGAATAAAACAAGTACTGTCTACATTATTATTGGTAATAGTATCCCAATTTATAGTTGAGAAAAGAGCTTTGAACAGTTTGCTCTTTTTTTTTTTTTTTAAGATTTTACTTATTTATTTGACAGAGAGAGATCACAGTAGACAGAGAGGCAGGCAGAGAGAGAGAGAGAGGGAAGCAGGCTCCCTGCTGAGCAGAGAGCCCGATGCAGGACTCAATCCCAGGACCCTGAGATCATGACCTGAGCCGAAGGCAGCGGCTTAACCCACTGAGCCACCCAGGTGCCCCAAACAGTTTGATCTTATAAGGTTATTAAAAATTTTTAGTATTTCTGAAACATAGTAATTGTTTCCCCGCCAAATACATGAATTCATGTGAGTGTAAATTAAACCTAAAGCATGTAAGGAATATAAATCATTTTTTTTTCTTTCCATTGCAACAATTTTACTGTAGTTCAGGCCATCAGCAATTATCATGGAGACTCCTGGCCAGTCCTTCCCATTAAACATCCACAGTGTAGCCAGAGTTATGATTGTAAAACTTAAGTATGATTGTAGCATTTCATAGTTTTAAACACTTGAGTGATTCCACATTAACACAGTATGGAGTCCAATCTATTTATGTGGTTTACAGGGCTTTGAGGATGTTTTATTCTATTAAACTCTCTCCTTCATACCTACCTCTTGAAATCTACAGCTCCATTTTCACCAGACATTAGCTCTAACATTTTATGGTCCTTCACTGCTGGCCTTGGCACATTATTTCCTTAATTCAGAGCATCATTTTTTTTGGCTCCCACAGCAATCTTTGTTTAATTTATCACTTTTTTAAATTTTGTCTCAAATCCTAGCTGAACTATCACTTCATTTATGAATCCGTCCCTTCGGCTATCAGCCTTTCTAAGTACTACAATAACACTACTTCCACTCTCATAAATATCACACTCTCTACGGTAGTTAATATTTGTTTGTCTGTGTCCCCCATATGGTATTGGTTCTTTAAGCCCAGATAGCATATACTGATTGTGCTTTGCTATTTCTTCACCACTTTCATTGTGGGGGTGGGGAATGGTGTAGTTCCTCATACTGTTAAGCAAGGCTCTGATACCAGTCGGGGGTCCTACGGTTCAACTTAATTTGGACACTGTCTACCCAGACCTGGAATCTGATTCCACAGCTTGATGCCTCGGTTCTGTAAGACCACCCTCTACCCCAGGGGCCATTTGCAAGCCCAAATTGTCAATCTGTGCTTCTGACCTACTGGATACAGTTTTGGAGGTTCCCACAACTCCCTCCTCTGGTTCGACTAATTTACTGGGAGGGCTCATGGAACTCAGGAAAATGACTCACTAGATTACCAGTTTCTGTTTTTGTTTTGTTTTGGTTTTTTAACAAAGGATATTAAAGGGTACAAATCAAGAGCCAGATGAGAAACATTTCGTGAGGTCCTGAGCAAAGGAGCTTCTGACTTCATGAGGTTTGGGGGCTGGGAGAGTGGTGCTGAGAAGATCTTGGTCTAGAAATCATCTCTTTAAACCCAGGACAGAGCTCTGAATACTTCTTTCTAGGTTCTTTTATTATCCTGCTCAGTCCTCTTCATTAGCACTTACTATATTGCATGAGCAGGCTCTATTTATTGAAAAACCTCCCTAAAAGATTATAAGATATTTAAGAGTTGAAAACCCATATTCAATGCCTTGGTATCCTCAACACAATGCCTAGCTTAGTGTTTTTTGAAGTGAACTCAATGAATTTCTGCATCTTTCTATATGGTCGTTCTTTTTATTTATTTCAACTGTTGTCCTTAGGTTCTGTCTTTCACTACAAACTTGGCTATCAAAATCTATTTTTTTCTCTTCCTAAAAGATCAGATATAAATCACATATTTATTCTTGAATTTCATTTAAAGTCATCATTATTATCTCTCTCAAGAATATTTGAAGTGTATACCTTATTTTTAATTGAGAGTAGAGTTGGTCTGCATTAAAAGAATGCCATGCTTCACAAAGGCAGGCAAAAAAATTTCACTCCCCATCTTTTCCTAGCTAACTCCCTTTTACCCTTCCAGAAAAAGCTCAAACATTTCTTCTACAAGCAAGTCTTCTTTACTGTTCAGAAAGTAAAATTGCCCCAATAAAAGCTTTCGTTGTAACTTGAACTTTTCTTTCCTATCTCTTACTGGTTAATTACTCAGTGACTGTCGTATGATTGGTATGCCACAAACATTTTTCTGAATTCACCCAAAATTAATATAACATAGAATCTCAAGGTCATCTGTAAATTTAAGGGCTTTGGTGGTCAAGAGAGCTGCCTTTCTCCTCTCACATTAACATATTTAAACAGTTATGTTCTGTGCTCCACATAAAGTTTCTGATCTTCCTGAGGACAAGGCTTGGGTTGAGATAAAACAGTTGCAGACAGGAACGGTTGCTTTTCCGCTCTAGCACAAAGGAATTGGAACTTGAAGGTAATAAAAGAAAAGATTTAAGTGTTAGATAATGAGAAGTCTAATAAGAATAAAGGAGCTTTGAAAAATTTCAAAAGCCATTGGTATGATACTTATTTCACTTTTTTTCTGTATAATATACTGTAGCCCAAATGTGAAGGAGGCAGATAAACCATTTTTTATCATTAACAAGTTGAAATATTTCACTACATTAAGTAAATATTCTTACTCAAAAATATGCCTTTTCAGCTCCATTTTTACTTAACCACCTATCTTCACATTTTAGAAAAAATATTCAGACTAGAAAACATAAGGTGTTACTTGTTAAATAACATCCATCTGGTGGTTCTGATTTTCCTCAGTTTTAAGGTGTCACCCAAAATGGTATCATCGTAACATATTTAGATATTGCCATCACAGTTGCCTAAAGCACATACCATATAATATAAAACTTTTCCATTTTTATTCTTGTTCCTTTTTATCATCTTCAAGTTTCCATGAAAATTCTAAAGGAAAAAAAAAAATTAAAAATGATAACTATCCCAGGTGAACCAGTTTTAAAAATATTTTTACTGTGGAGTTCAATGGTGGGAGAGGTGGTTTGCTTTTTGATTGTTTGTTTGTTTCTTGTTTTTTAACCTCATCACAGACTTGAATGTATTGCTTTTAACAGGAAAGTGATAACATTTCATATGAGATTTAAAATTTTTTTCCCATTTTAATATGACAGAATTATTTGATCTAGCTACTATCCGAAACTATTTGAATGTGACCATTTATACCTTTTTAAAAGTTTTTACTTAATTTCCAGTTCATTGATATTCACTGTAATATTAGCTTCAGGTGTACAATATAGTGTTTCAAAATTTCCATACAACATCCAGTGCTCATCCTTAATCCCCATCACTTACCCGACCCATCCCACACACCTCCCGCTCTGGGATTTAGGCTTTGTTTATTGTTCTTTTCTAAGTCCTTCAGGTGTAAGGTTAGGTTGTGAAATTGAGATTTTTCTTCCATCTTGAGGTAGGCCTGTATTGCTGTATCCTTTCCTCTTAGGATCATTTTGTTATATCCCCAAAGTTTTAGAGTATGGTGTTCTCATTTTTGTTTGTTTCCATATATATATATATATTTAAATTTCTTCTTTGATTTCCTGGTTGACTCATCCATTTATTTAGTAGCATTTATTTAACCTCCATGTATTTGTGATTTTTCCATTTTGTGTGTGTGTGTGTGTGTGTGTGGTTGACTTCAAGTTTCATAGTGTTGTGGTTTGAAAAGGTGCATGGTATGGTTTCAGTCTTTTCATATTTTTTGAGCCTGCTTTATGACCTAACATGCATTCTGTTCTGGAGAATGTTCCATATGTACTTGAAAAGAATGTGTATTATGCTGTTTTTAGGATGGAATGATCTGAATAAATCTGTTAAATCCATCTGGTCCAGTGTGTCATTCAGAGCCATTGCTCCCTTGTTAATTTTCGGTTTAGATAATCTGTTAATTGATACAAGTGGGGTGTTAAAGTCCCCTACTATTATAGTATTATTTTTAATAAGCTCCTTTATATTTGTTATTAATTGTGTTATATATTTGGGTGCTCTGTGTTGGGTGCATAAATATTTATAATTGTTATATCTTCTTGTTGAATTGAACCTTATATAATGTCCTTCTTTGTCACTTTTTACAGTCTTTATCTTAAAGTCTAGTTTGTCTAATATAAGTATTGCTATCTGGCTATCTTTTGACATCCATTTGTGTGATACATTTTTCTCATTTCCTCACTTTCGATCTGAAGGGGACTTTAGGTCTTAAATGAGTCTCTTATAGGCAGCATATAGATGGGGCTTTTTTTTTTTTTAATCTAGTTCAACACCCTTTGTCTTTTGATTAGAGCAATTAGTCCACTTATATCCAGAGTAATTATTGATAGATATGTATTTACTGCCATTTCTTGTTTTGTCATTGTTTCTGGAGATTTTCTCTGTTCCTTTCTAGTCTTTATCAGCTTTGCTCTTTCTTTCCCACTCAAAGAGTCCCCTTTAATATTTCTTGCAGGACTGATTTAGTGTTCTTGAGCTCCCTTATTTTTTATTTGTCTGGGAAATGCTTTATCTCTCCTTCTATTCTAAATGACAGCCTTGCTGGAAAAAGCATTCGAATGGCTGCAGATTTTTCCCATTCAGTGCATTGAATATATCATGCCACTCTCTTCCGGCTAGCCAAATTTCTGTAGAGAGATTTGCAGCTAGCCTTATGGGTCTTCCTTTGTAAGTTAAGGACTTCTTTTGTCTTGCTGCCTTTACAGTTTTTTCCTTATCACTGTATTTTGCAAATTTAATTACTATACATCTTGGTGTTGGCTTGCTTTTGTTGATTGTGATTAGATTTCTGTGTTTCCTGGATCTGAATATCCTTATCCTTCCCCAGATTAGGGGGGTTTTTTGCTCTTATTTCTTGAAATAAATTTTCTGTCATCTTTTCTCTCTCTTCTTCTGATATTCCTATAGTGTGAATGTTATGTTTGATGGAGTCACTGAGTTCCCTATGTTTAACCTCATGTTCCAGTTATGTCTCCTGCTTCTCAAGGTGATGGGCTTATGAAAAAGGGGTCTATAGTGCCATGGGCCTGATACTTCACTAGTGCATCTGGTGTATGCTGCATGCACTCTGATGTTGCATTGTGGCTGCTGTATCCTTCAGGCCAATCATCTGCAGAGGTTCTTCTTGGCTGCTGTGGACAGTGTTTGGTTCCTGGTCTGAATGTTGTGAGTTTTAACAAGGTGTTCTCTTATCTGCTTGTGAAATGAGACCTGATGCCAATTCCACAAAGCTGAGGTCCTGCAGAACTCTCTGGTTGGAGATGTGGTGTGGGCAGGGGTTTGTGATGGCCTTATGGGGGAAGGGACCTGCAGCCTTGGGACTAAGGCAAGCTTGACTGAGCTGGATAGTTCCATGGGAATGCAAGGAGGTGGAATTGGTGTAAGTAAGTTAGGCAGCCAGTGGCAGTGCTATGTTGCTTTCCATAGGTGGCTCTGTATTAATTCTGAGGTGGTGTGGAAGGACATGGTGCTGGACAGTTCCTGTGTTCCAGGAGAGGCATCTCCATGAACACTACCTCTCAAGATTGTGGTCTCAGAAACCCCATTGTGTCCCAAACCTTTTTTAGATTGCTAGGTCCATGCTGTCTGCTCTCAGGTTGTTTGCCTTCCTCCCCTCTAGGAGCTACACAGTGCTCTCCTGGCTGTCACTATATATAGCTTCCATTTTCTCCCCCTCTTACTTTCCAAGGGGAAAAACTGGCTTTTATCCTTAAGATAAAATCATGTAAAATCATATTTCATTGAAACAAGATGGGTTCAGGAGGGAGACAACCATAAGAGACTCTTAATCTCACAAAACACACTGAGGGTTGCTGGGGGGAGGGGGATTGGGAGAGGGTGGTTGGGTTATGGACATTGGGGAAGATATGTGCTATGATGAGTGCTGTGAAATGTAAACCTGGAAATTCACAGACCTGTACCTCTGGAGCTAAATATACATTATATGCTAATAAAAAATGAATACAAATAATCATATTTCACAAATCTAAGTTCCCATGAAAAAGCAAAATCAATAAATAAAATGAACAATAAGGCAAAAAGACAAAGACAGATTTAAAATATCCTTAATTAAATAATAAAGAAATTTTAAAATATTTATTTATATTGATAAGGTCATCATCTGTTTTTCTACGTTTTTACTTGTATGTAGTTTCATTTCATTTTTTGACACTTGATAATACATTTAATTATTTGTTGTTCCTTGTTTTGTTTCATAAAATAAGCATGTATTTTATAAGAATTGACTGAAGCAGAGCTTGTTTTAATCTTCAATTAAACGACAGAACTCAATGGCTTTCCAATTCAGCCCCAGACATTTTCCAGCTGAACTATTAAAGGAGATTTTACCTGTGTCTGCCACCACCAATTGAAACACAACAGACAGCAGAAGTTAATCATTTTTTCTATGGAGGTCCTTCTAAAGAAGAATTTAAGTCTAGACAAAGGTTTCCTAGAGTATATTCCATAAATTCCTACTTTGTTTTAGATTTTAAAATGTGTTGCATTATTGGAAAATATTATGAAGTTAAAATTGGAAAATACTGAGTTAAGTCATCCTTTTTCTAGGTCTTTGCTATATTGATGGTCATTATAAAGAGCAAAGAGAGAATTTATTATGTAATGCCTACTAAAATAAGTTGAACACTGTGTGATTTTTAATGAAGAATTAGTCTCTCCCTGCTCTCCACACATTTAAGAAAATAATTATTTAAATAACAGGTTTTTTTTCAAGACTAGTAAAGACACTATTTTTTAGGAACTTATTTATCTTGGTTTCTCCATTGGTAGGGTGACAAGATAGTTTGAAAAGATTAGTAACTTCCAAGGACATTAAGGAAAAATGCGTTTAGGGGATTTTAAAAATAAAGAACAACATTTGTGCTGGTGATATGAATTTGGGATCCATCATCTTATTAGTTATTATTAAATATACAGAAAATCATTAGATATTGGGTGTATTAGACAAGACTATTAAAAAAAAAAAAAAAAAAAAGACAGACCTGAAACTATAATGCTGGAGAACATCAATGTTTAAAGACCACTTGAAAAGGGATGTCAAAAGGAAAATGAAAATGCGTGAGTAAGTCTAATAGAGGAAGAGAATAAATGTTAGGAAAAGATAATTTCTAGTAATAATCATACTGTATTCTAGGCAGCAGCTTGGTATATGCTGACACAGAGGAAGTTTGTGAATTATAAGAATTGTTGCACACTTACATTTATAACTTTTCTAAAATCTTCCTTAATTTATCAGAGAAAATCAAAGTTACACAGCACATCTTTTCTTCTCCATACCAATTTTGTGTATTTTTGTGTGTATATAAAATATGCTGTGAATACATTGAATTATTTTTACCAATCAATTTATACAGAAGTCAGATTCTACTATAATCAGAATCAATTATTATGCTGTGGTAGTTAGCTGTAGCGAAGAATGTCTTTATAAAATATTAAAAGGGCTCCCAGGGACTGATACTTTATTCATTAATTTTTTAAACTTACAATTTTGAGGAAGTTTATACATTTGTAAAATACAGAGAATAATATGAATCTACATGAGGGCTCATAAAATTTCAACAATTATTAAGTCATCTCATTTTATCTGCAATATTTTACTTTTTTAAAGATTTTCTTTATTTGTCAGAGAGAGAATGAGAGCACAAGCAGGGGGAGCAGCAGGAAGAGGGAAAAGCAGGCTCCCCAGTGAGAAGAAGCCTGATGCAGGATTCGATCCCAGGATCTTGGGATCATGACCTGATCCAAAGGCAGATGCTTAACTGACTAATCCACCCAGGTGTACCTTATTTGCAATATTTTAGAACATAGATTTACCATATAAGGATTCTATTTTTTTTTAATGAACTGCCATACTATTATTGCTGCTAAAAAATTGAGTTTCTTAAGGCAGTTACAACACAAATTGAACATGTTTTTTTAAAGATTTGTTTATTTATTTATTTATTTATTTATTTGCAGAGAGGCAGGCAAAGAGAGAGGGGGAAGCAGGCTCCCTGCCGAGCAGAGAGCCCAATGCGGGGCTCGATCCCAGGACACTGAGATCATGACCTGAGCCGAAGGCAGAGGCTTTAACCCACTGAGCCCCCCAGGTGCCCCCAAATTGAATATTTGATACAAAATCTCAAATACCCCAACATTTTTGACCTATAGTTTGGCTTAATATCATCAAATATCTAGTCAGTGCTCAAATTTACTCAGTTATCTAATAAGTCTGTACATATGGGCTTTTTATTTGCTATTATGTTTACTTGTTTGTTTACTTATGGTTGAGAATTGTTTCTGTGAAACAAGATCCTATAAACTTTAAACATGGAAATTGGCTATTATATCTCTGAAATTGTTTTTATTCCAAGGATTCCTCCTTGATAACATTTGTTCCTCTTGAAAATTTTGTTGAAGGAGTTGGGTCTTATTTTCCACATAGTTTTCACAATCTGAATTGTTTTATTTTATCCTCATACTATAATTGAACTCATTTTTATGTCCCTATATTTTACATATATTTTTCTATGGTTTCGTAAATATTTCACATACGTAATTGGTACGTAGATCTATATTGCCTATAAATTGCTACTTAGATATTGGATTATTTTTCAATTTATAATCAAAAATAGCTCTAGATAACAATTCCATCAGGAGGTACATAGTAATTGTTTGGGTCTCTTTTTGAGATATTATCACATACTGATAATCATTAATCTATTACTTTTACTAAGTTACAAAGTGATGACCTTCTAATTTTATATCTCCTACTGAATTGAAAAACTGGGATGATTATATAAAAAGAAATTTCTGAACACTGAAAATTATAAGACACTGATTAAAGAAATTAAAGAAGACACAAAAATAAAGATATTTTGTGATTATGGATTGGAAGAATTAATATTGTTAAAATGTCAATACTACCGAAAGCAATGTACAAATTCAATGCAATCCTTTATCAAAACTCCAATGGCATTTCTCACAGGACTAGAACAAATGATTCTAAAATTTGCATGAAACCATAAAAGATCTTGAAAGTCAAAGCAATCTAAAGAAAGAACAAATCTGGTTGCCTGGGTGGCTCAGTTGGTTAAGCATCTGCCTTCAGCTCAGGTCATGACCCCAGAGTCCCAGGACTGAGTCCAACATCAGGCTCCCTACTCAACAGAGAGTACTCTTCTCCCTCTGCACCCCCATCTCATTCTCTCTCTCTCACTCTCTCAAATAAATAAATTAAATATCTTTTTTTTTTTAAAGAACAAATTTAATGCTCCCTGATTTCAAACTACATTACAAAGCTATAGTAATTAACATGTATGGTATTGGTATAAACATACACAGAGATTAATGAAACAGAATTTGATAACCCAGATAAACCTATATATAATATGGATATTAATATCAAACAAAGAAGCCAAGAACATACAATGGAGAATGGATAATCTCTTTAATAAATAGTGCTGGTAAAACTGGACGGACATATGCAAATAAATAAATAAATAAATAAATAAAACTAGATCACAGTCTTTTGCCATATACAAAAAGTATCTCAAAATGGAATAATAAGTTGAGTGTAAGACACAAAACCATAAAATTCCCAAAATAGAACATACGCAATAATCTCTTTGACATTAGTCTTTGTGATTTGTTTGTGGCTCTGACTCTAAAGGTAAGACAAGTATTTATAATACTTCTTTATTTATTTATGTATTCAAATTATTGCAGATTTGATCTTGAAGGGCTCTTTCATTTGGTTCCTGGGTCCCTTTGATATAGCTCCATTGTGTGTGTGAAGGGAAATATTTTCACTTCTTTTCCTTCTGGCATTATAAGATGTTCAGGTTCATATTACATTTTTCCTGCCCCCATTCTAAACTCAATCATTTCCTCAAGGAGTCTACAATTTGTTAGGCTTTGGGTACTAGTTATGTACATTGGTATGGGTGTCATTGTTTCTAGGCCTTCTCAGAAAAATGACATGACTAAGAAATATGTACCCACAAAGGAAATCACTCCGACAGTTAGACCATTGTGCTTATGTACAGCTTCTTTTATTTTTGTAGACCTTGTTTATTTTCAGAGTTACTTAGGTAAGTACCTCTCTCCACACCCACCACCTTGAGGTTGTTTCAAGGTGAATGAATGAAGGTAGATTTTATCATCACATTCTGCATTCCATTGGGGATTTCCCTTACTCTTAAATTATTTATACTGAAATTCTCATATAACACAGTCTACTTTTTGTGCTATCATGTTAATGAGTTTTGATAGACATAGTGTCATGTATCCACCATTAGTGTCAGAAGATAATCTCAGTTCTCTAAAAATTCTTCCGTACTTCATCTATACTACTGTCACTCTCCTATACCTAAACCCTGGATACCACTGATTTTGTGCGTGTGTGTGTGTGGTCTCTGTAAATTTGCCCTTTCTAGAATCATGTATTTGGGATTATACAGTATGTAACTTTTCCAGATTGGCTTCTTTACTTAAAATAGCCATTAAAGAATCATCTATGTATTTTTATGGCTTCATACTTCATTTTTGTTTCCATCAAATGCTATTCTTTTTATTTAGATATACCTCAGTTACCTACTGAAGGATGTCTTGGTTGCTTAGTGATTAAAAATAAAGATGTTACAAACATTTGTGAGCTGGTTTTTGTGTGGACATGTTTTCAGATTAGTTTGATAAGTATTTAGGGGGATTGTATGATAAGACTGTTTAGCTTTGTAACAGAAACTGTCAAACTGTCATCAAAAAAAGTGGTTTACCACTTTGCATTTCTGCCAGCAGTTAGAGTGATTTCTTGTACTACATCATCCCTGGGTATTGATATCTTCATGTTTTATTTTTATTTTCATAATTTAACCATTCCAATAGGTGTGTTGTGATATTTTATTCCTTTATTTTCAGTTCCCTAATGATAAATGACATTGAGCATCTCTGCTTATGTTTATCTGCCATTTATGTTTCTTATTCAGTAAAGTATCTGTTCAGGTTTTCTTGTCTATTTTCTAATTGAATTGTTTTCTTATTGTTGAGTTTTATAAAGTTAAGTTTCAAGAGTTCTTTGTATATTTTAGATAAAACTATTTCATGAGAAATGTATTTTGTTGCGAAAACTCTCTACCAGACAGTAACTTGTTACATTTGTTAACAGTGTATTTTGCACAGCAGAAGTTTTTAATTTTAATAATGTCCAACTTATTTAAAAACTTATTTATATTCAAAAATTCATTGCTAAATCTAAGTCCATCTAGAATTTTCACTACATTTCCTTCTGGAAATTTTCAGTTTTGTGTTTTATATTTGAGTGCATAATCCATTTTGATTTTCGTGAAAAGTGTATTTTATGTGTCCAGGATCTTTTTTTTTTTTTTTAATATGAATGGCCAATTGTTCTAAAACCATTTGTTGAAAAGATTATCCTTTCTCCATTGATTTACCTTTGAGCCTCCAGAAAAGATCAATTGACTGTGTTTATGTAGTTCTATTTCTGAGCTCTATATTCTGCTCCTTTGGTATATGTGTTGATTCTTTCACAGATAGTAGACTGTCTTGATGGCTTCAGCTTTCCACTACATCTTGAAATGTATTACTGAGTGCTCAAACTCTTCTTCAATATTATGCAGAATGTGATGTGTTTTCTAGGTTTTGTAGAGTAAAATCTTGCATGATGGGCTGAGAGTGATCATGGGGGGCATTATGTAAATTAGCAAAGAATGTAAAGTGACCTAAAGAATAATCTACATATGCTTTACACTTTCAAACAGGATTCTGAGAGTACTTAGGTCACATCATGGTAACTGGGTAGGTACAGAACGTGTACCTAGAATTTAAATATTTGGATATAGTTTTATCCACATGATGCTATTGCAGTTAAGAGAAGAATACCCTGGTACTTCTGTTGTCTAACTGTGGTTTTGGGAAATTCCTTTGGACATTGTGTAAGAAGTGAGATTAAACAAAAGAAAAAGGAACTCATGAAACCAGAAAAGTAAATTTTAAAGGGGGAAAAATCCCATATATTCTCATATAATAAAAAGAGACTATTCCTCACATAGGTACAAAAATAAATCTAAAAGTAAATACACCTTATTTGAGTTTTCCCTGGGGAGGCATAATATCAAAAGTATTTTTAAAAACAAACCCAGGGCTCACCTGGCTGGTGCAGTCAGTGGAACATGCAACTCTTGATCTCAGGGAATTGTGAGTTCAAGCACCACACTGGGTGTAGAGATTACTCAAAAATAAAATTTTAAAGAAAAACATAAAACACAAAAAGTGGCTCAGCATAGATACTGATCAAACCAAAGCACATCTAAATACCTACACTTCCTCTATTGATTCAGACTTGCTATACATCAGGCTTAACTTTTTCTTTTGTCAAATCACGAGTAGAAAATTCTAATTTCCTCCCAACTAGTCAAAGTGATGCTACCAGTAACTCAATTGTCCTTGAGCACCAAACCAATTGAGATTCTCTTGAAATCTGATATTACATATCCCTGATCTTTAAAATGATTTTTCTAAGTACCTTAGGTTTAGTTTTTCAGAAGGCAGCACTGATGGATGTATTTTGTGCTCACTGAGTTCCTTTTCACTAGCTAAGAACTTAAAAGGAATTTCTGTCAAAAGAAGAAAAGATGATTTACTTCATTTGATGTGACTGTTTCATCCATCATAAAATTAGCTTGCAGTAATTCAGCTCTTAAAATGGTCTTTTAAAAGAAACTTGGTAAGTTGACAAGATTATTTTTACAGTTTTGTTTCTTTAAGAATTATGCTGATTTGTTAGTTCTTCTCAAAAATGCACAGGCAACTTGAAAAGAGCAAAATACATAATAATAAATTCAACTTGTATGGGGATGAATAATACCGCAATCTCCAGTAGATAAAACCAGATTTTGAGTTGTTAAAATTTTAGCTGATACCAACTATAAATCTAAACTTCTGATACTGTATTTCAGGAACAGTATGGCATCATTAAGGAGATATTTTTAATCATATCAGAAAAATAACTCCATTAAATAAACAAATCAGAATTTATTAAGCATTTGTGACATGCAAATTATTGTGATACACAGGATAGATGTTATGGAGATTATAACAAAACAAAAGAATGCCCACAGAAATCTCACAATCATGAACAATTCCATAGAGATATGAAAATTTTTCTTGCAATAAATAACATTTCTTAACATGGAAAGTAATTTGTGAAGTTTTTGTACCATTTGGTTACAAACAAGACTAAGTTATGAAGAACTAAACCAAAAAACAAAGAAAGGAAAGAAAAAAATAACAGCATTACACCTCTGTTAGTCTGAGTGGCTATGCCATTTTCTTTAGTTATTTTTAAGGATGAGGGAATGACAGAAAGTGAACCAACATGAAAGTCTTTATTTAAATATTTCAGACACTTGAAAAATGTCTGTAAGGAAAAAGAAAAACTTTTTCTAGAGATACAAGTTGAACAGAAAATGGCTAGAGGTTGCCTTTTTATAGTGGAGTTTTTTAGTTTATATATTTATACAAGCTTAGTTATTTATACAACTTTCTATTTACCTATTAAGACTTCAGAATAAAGCTGGCAAACATTATTTATGCCACTGAGTTAGCAAAACAAATTTTGCTTATTTGTAAAGTCTCTATAGCCAACAAAAATATCTACAAAGGAATTAAATAATTAACATTTGTTGTGTAATTAACCCCCCAAACATGTCAACTCAGTCATTTTAGTGTAATACTTTTACAGTTCAATGAACTTTGGAATCTATCTGGTAACTTGTCATGTGATCTATGCCTGGTAGCTCCTGCTTCAAAAATAAAATCAATTTGACCATTCAGTTTGTCCTTTTTAAAATATGATTAATTTTTTATCTGATTAAATACAGATAAATTGTTTTTCCCTTCCTCTGAACGCCTCTTCACAGTTGGCCCGATAGGACAAAAGCAGACAGTAGACATACGGGTTGATTCCTGATGGAATTAGAGCAAAACAATAAAGCGGCTGGCTATAAGGAAAGGCACCATTATTTTTACTGATTATAGCAGAAGACCTTTTTTCTCTTCAGTAACAGTTTGGAACTTACATCTGGAAATTGTAAGCCAGCACAGATTCCAATACGGTAACTTCCATTGTTTCGGGACAGGCATTTCATCAATGACAGTCTATTTGAGAACATTAAATATACTCCACTTTACCAGAACAAACTCACTTTTTCTTGCATGCATCTTGAATTCTTTATGCATGAAAAAAATACTACTTTTTCCCAAAATTTTGGTCAAATGGTATTTGATGTGTGGCATTTTTTTTTCAGATTTAATAATTATGCAGTGAAAAGGGAACAATTTCTAGTTATTCCTAGGCTCAAGAAATTGAACATGCAAATTTCAATAATCACTAAGAATTCTAGTCACTTAACTGAAATAGATTACCGTGATTTCTATTCTCCTGTTATCTTACAAAACCTACTAATTATATTCTCTTCCAATATTTAAAACAAATGCATTTCCTGGGTGAGTGTTATGATTAGCAACATTTATTAGAAACTTATTCCACTCAAGATATTTATAAATTTTGTTCATGTAACACTTGCCACTATCAGAAAAGAGAGTTTCTCGTTCACCTGACTCTATAATTTAATGATAGAAAATAGGAAGTATTAACTCCCTAATTTCAATTAAGAAATATTATTCAGATTAGTACAGTGGGAAATGGAGAAATAGATGTCTCTGCTCTTAAGAAGCTTAAGAATTCAATAATGACGTTAGGCAATGTTGGACTGCATGGTGTAGGATAAGGAGTCCAGCTTCAATCCCAACTGCTATGTGTGATATTTCAGGCTGTAACATATATAAGCAGTTACAAAGCCTTTACCTGGAGGACCTCATGGAGGAGGGCTACCCTCCTTACACCAGACTTGGGGCACAGCCCGTGCACTGCAGTCATTGAAGAGATTTGCAGTCTAGAACTCAGGATCGCTGACTGGTCATGCTCTCATACAAGCTGTATTCCTACCCCAGGTACGTTCATTTGGAGGTATATATCTTGAGGTCTTTCAAAGGCTCTTATGTCAAAACCTCCTCACAGTTGGGGGTGAAGGCAAGGACACTCAAGGACACTTTTTCTCTATCCTGAACTCAGTATTCAGTCTTTTTCCACTCCTAGCCTTTTCCCTTCTCCCCCTCCTAAGACTGGCAGGTCCATAAAACTGCAAGATCCTCTGGTTTTGGGATCCCTTTGCTATGAGACCACCTTCACTGGTACCATTTCATAGGAAAAAATGGGTCAGGGGAGTCAGTACCTTCTCTGGTTTAGCCAATCAGTATGAGTTGAAAGGTTTGCTATTACTTTTATCTTGACTTGCCTTAATCAACTACTCTGACACCTAGCAGCTTAGGTCTGTTGAGTTCAGCTGAGTTTCTGACACAGGAAAATACATTTTTTATGTATAAAAAATACTTCAGTATAAACTGAAAGCATAAGAGAAAATGCAGTATGTGGGAAGGAAAGTGAGCAATAAGGACAATTACATGTAGGTCATGAACAAATATCGTGCACCAAACCACAGAGATCCTGATATCGTGCACCAAACCACAGAGATCCTGAGACATTAGGAGGACAGTGAAGATATGAATCTGGTTCCAAAGAGGGCTTTGAGTAGGGGTGATAGTAAGAAATTTAGTCTGATGATCTAGGTGGGGGCATTTTATATTTAAACTAGAATTTAAGAAAATGTTATTTGTTTTTATCTTGTACAGACAATGGGAAAGTCATGATGTGTTAGAGCAGTACAATAACAAAATAAAACTTGTGTTTTAGAAGTGGTTTTAGAAGTGTCTTATCCAGCTTTTTGTCCAGCCTAGCCAAACATCTATTGTGGACATACTCTTGGAATTTATTGTGCAAAATAACTAAAGTGTCTTTGAATAGTTCATGATCTAGGAGGGTGGTATGTATTTCAACAAAGACTAAGAGATTATCCTACAGTGTGACTTAACAGAGATCCTTTAACAATACTCTGGGAATATAGGGGTATAATTGACTAACTCAAGAGACAAGGTGGAAGATCTTATGCAGTGGGTATTCCATTAGCTGAATTTTAAAAATGTGTAGGACCACAGGAAGAGGGGTGTGTAATTATGGAAAGATCCTACAAACCAAAAGCCACTATTTTACTTCAGACATTCTCTATACATTATTTTATCCTTTAGAAAATGGGAGTAATTACCTTTGTCCTGAAAAACTATATAAATTGAAGGGATACCTTGACAACCGATCTGAGTATTTGTAAATCCACACACACAAAAATGTCTTATTATTAACAATGAATCTTTGTATTTATAAGGTTTTGGGCAGTACTTTCAGAAAAGTATAAATGATACTTCATAACGTGACCTTGCTTATATCTCCAGCTTTATTTTCCACCAGTTTTCAGTAGTTACATATCATTTAACCAAGCCAAATTACAGGAAAAAAACAACCAAAACTATACCATCTTAAACAATGTGGAAGAATACTATTTTATTAAAAATATCTGGTAGCTGGGGTACCTGGGTGTCTCAGTCCATTAAGTGTTAGCCTTCAGCTTGGGTCATGATCCTGGGGTCCTAGAATCGAGCCCTGTGTTAGGCTCCCTGTTCAGCAGGGAGTCTGCTTCTTGCACTCCATCTGCCCCTCTCTCCTGCTCATGCTCTCTCTTGTGAATTCTCTTTCTCTCTCAAATAACTAAAGCCTTTAATTTTTTTTTTTTAATCTGGCAGCTAGAAACAATTTTAAAATTACTTTTAGGCATCGTAAACATTTCATTTTCACCATAACCATTGCAAGTGACAGAAACAGAAAGAAAACCAATTGTTTTTGATGACTCAAAATGCTGGCAAAGTGTATCTACTAGAATGTGGTTTACCTGCTCTAGAGCATTTAGCATATGCTGAAAGTCCTATTCAGCACTTTCTCAGAGAAAGTTATCAGTTAATTTGGATAAATAGATTAGATGAATTTCCTTCTAGGAGTTTCTACTATAATTATCGCTATTTTCCAAACTGTCATTTATTTACCTTTGCACATGTTGCCCCCTCTGCTCAAGTGCCTGCTCACCAATCATCCTGGGAAATTACTGCTCCTTTTTGAAGACTCCAGGAGAAGTAGCAATTTCCCTGGAAATTATTTTCAAATTATTTCTCACTAAAGAGAATCAGGCAGCCCACCTACCATCTGTGCTCAAAGACCTTCCCCTCTAAATCACTATTGTCAATCTTTTTACACAAACATTAATCATAGCTTAAATTACTGAGCACCTCATTATTATATACTAGGCCTTGTTTACAGTAATTTGCATGCATTAACTTCTTTAATCTTCTTAATACTCTATGAGGTAATACTATGATTTTCCTCATGTAATCTTATAAATGTGAAAGAATCATATAGAGTTTGGGTAATTTGTAGAAAGCCACATAGAAGGTAAAAGTATCAGGATTCATAGTTCAGCATTTTGGCTTCAGAGGTCATGTTTTTAGAGTTTGCACTTACTGCCTCTCAATCACAGAACATTATATTTTCCTTGCTGGTGCTTACAATAAGAAATTTGTTTTTTTCTATCAGAATTATGTCTTTTCATCTTTCTAGGCTTAATAGAGAGCAGCAATATCTGTTACATAATATTATTCATCGCATTGATTTTTCATAAATGAATGAGATTTCAAATGGAAATATGTTGTGGCCATTTGAAATATAGAGGGCAAACTGTATCTGACATCTTTTTAAAGTCAGTACGTTTCGTGAAAAGTAGAGGAAATGCTGTATTTTTCTCATATTCTGGGTTCTCTGTTGCTTTGAAGGCTCACAAAAGCTTATTTTTCACCTCAGAATAGTATCAACATTATTTGGTATTTGTGCATTCTTGTTACATTAATAAATCGTGGAAGCTGAAAATTGACATATCATTGAATGAATCCAAATAATTTATATATTTTTTTCTTTTCTGACACTCTATCCATAAAATTCAAAGCATCGGTTGTCTGAGTTCATAAAATTTCCACTGGATAGATAGGTTAGAGCCACTCCATAGAATCAATGTCATACAAACCATGTGGGTTGATAGATTTTTCACATCAAACTGTCATCTTGTCTCTGCTGTTACATTATATTTGCTACCTCAACAGTGACTCAAATTGTTATTTTTTTTATAGCTGTTGCCCCACTATAAAATAATCCAGTATATTTTTGACCACACATTTAACTATTTACTGATATCCAGGGGCCTTAGTATTTTATTCTAAGTTTGAGTCTAAAAGTTGTCTAGATTTTTTTTTTTTAATGGTGGCACTCATTTAAACACAGATCTATACATAAGAATCTCACTGTGACTGTGACTGGAAATTATTTTAGAAGTCACGGTTGATTTGTTGATGTAACACTTTGCTTTCCTTTCATTTATTTCTTTATGCCAGTTACCACCCAGCTAAACTTGATGACATTTTATGATGACTGTTGGCATTGCTGTTTTAAGAATGAACTCAGGGGAATTTGGTATTTGTGTGGGCTTTGGTAGGCAGAGCCAGGGGGCCATACACATTCACAAAAAGCAATAAGAAGGCACAATTTTTGCAGATAATTTCTGAGGAAAGCTTTTGAATTTAGATTAGAAAGGCATGCTCTTTCAAGGATGATAATGGATTGGCCTGGAAAGAGGGCATTAAGGGCAGTCCAGCTAGTGGGAAGCAAATTATAGAGGAAAAAACAAAGAGGATATGACATAGGAGTTGTTCATTAGGCAAGTTTGGAGTTGTACATTGTGCATGTGCATGTGTGTGGTATGCATGTGTGTGGGGGGGTGGGTGTGTGTAAGTTCACATCCTTATTTTGGGAATGAGATAGCAGGATATAAATAATAAAGACATACAAATATACAAAGATTAAATAATGAAGTATCATCTATAAGGTAAAAGGAGTTTATATTTTTTACCACATCCACTAAAGAATTTTAAGCAGGATGTTAATATTATCGGATATCTATTTTAGACATTGTAGTTGTGTAGAGAAAGTATTAGATTGGGAAAGAACAGAGACAGAAGGAGGACCAATTATGCGATTTTTGCAATAGTTGAGATGAGAGATAAGTGGATTCTGTACTGGGGAGAGTAACTTGAGGGGCAAGGAGAAGGGGATGGATTGGAAAGTATTTAAGGAGAGAATACCCGTTGGTAAATTACTACTAGGTAAATTACTAAATTGGGCTGGGAAGCATAATGATGGGCAAAGAGAAAGTGTCAGGATGATGCGTCAGCTTCTGGCTTGTGCTCCTAGGAAGAAAAGCTCACTGAGATTTATGAACATAAATGTTTACTGTATTGGTGAGATGAGGGAGGCAGAGACTGAAATAGAGAATTGTTTGGGACATGAAGAATTGCATGTGCTCATAATATGCACAGGAGGAGAGATACAGAGACAGCTGGAGCTCAGGGGAGAGATTTGGACTGACAGTGTAGGTTTGCAAATCATCACCATATGCCTGGACATCCAAGTCATGGGTGCCAGGCTGACCCTAAAGACAAGTCTCAAAACTGTAAATGAAAAATCGCGTATGTAAAAAAATATATCAGGATAAAACCTACACCCCTTACATCCTGAAATTCTTTCTAATCTGCATTAACACTTTCACTCTTCCATATCCCCTCACTTTTGAGGACGTTATTGCTTTACCTGGAATATCTTATTCTCTGTCTCATTCTGGCATACTGACCAGCCTTATCCAGTTGGACTGAGATGTAAGTTAGGCACAAGGCATCTGAAAGTAAGAGTAATGGAGGTATCTGAGGCAGAGCAGAAAGAGCCATCTACATTCCCTATTTATGCTTATCCATCTGTTGGCACTTGTAAATAGCATGTTCAAATATTAACTCTTTCCTGGCTCCTCAGGATGACATCTTTTTGTTGCTGGAGGCATCTGTCCCATAATCTTTTTTTTTTTTTTTCTCTTTATAATTTTTTATTTTTTTTTTATAAACATATATTTTTATCCCCAGGGGTACAGGTCTGTGAATCACCAGGTTTACACACTTCACAGCACTCACCAAAGCACATACCCTCCCCAATGTCCATAATCCCACCCCCTTCTCCCAAACCCCCTCCCCCCAGCAACCCTCAGTTTGTTTTGTGAGATTAAGAGTCACTTATGGTTTGTCTCCCTCCCAATCCCATCTTCTTTCATTTATTCTTCTCCTACCCACTTAAGCCCCCATGTTGCATCACCACTTCCTCATATCAGGGAGATCATATGATAGTTGTCTTTCTCTGCTTCACTTATTTCGCTAAGCATGATACGCTCTAGTTCCATCCATGTTGTTGCAAATGGCAAGATTTCATTTCTTTTGATGGCTGCATAGTATTCCATTGTGTATATATACCACATCTTCTTGATCCATTCATCTGTTGATGGACATCTAGGTTCTTTCCATAGTTTGGCTATTGTGGACATTGCTGCTCTAAACATTTGGGTGCATGTGCCCCTTTGGATCACTACGTTTGTATCTTTAGGGTAAATACCCAATAGTGCAATTGCTGGGTCATAGGGCAGTTCTATTTTCAACATTTTGAGGAACCTCCATGTTGTTTTCCAGAGTGGCTGCACCAGCTTGCATTCCCACCAACAGTGTAGGAGGGTTCCCCTTTCTCCGCATCCTCGCCAGCATCTGTCATTTCCTGACTTGTTAATTTTAGCCATTCTGACTGGTGTGAGGTGATATCGCATTGTGGTTTTGATTTGTATTTCCCTGATGCCGAGTGATATGGAGCACTTTTTCATGTGTCTGTTGGCCATCTGGATGTCTTCTTTGCAGAAATGTCTGCTCATGTCCTCTGCCCATTTCTTGATTGGATTATTTGTTCTTTGGGTGTTGAGTTTGCTAAGTTCTTTATAGATTCTGGACACTAGTCCATTATCTGATATGTCGTTTGCAAATATCTTCTCCCATTCTGTCAGTTGTCTTTTGATTTTGTTAACTGTTTCCTTTGCTGTGCAAAAGCTTTTGATCTTGATGAAATCATCAAAGCCATCTATGAAAAACCCACCGCAAATATCATTCTCAATGGAGAAAAACTGAAAGCTTTTCCGCTAAGGTCCGGAACACGGCAGGGATGTCCATTATCACCACTGCTATTCAACATAGTACTAGAGGTCCTAGCCTCAGCAATCAGACAACAAAAGGAAATTAAAGGCATCCAAATCGGCAAAGAAGAAGTCAAATTATCACTCTTCGCAGATGATATGATACTATATGTGGAAAACCCAAAAGACTCCACTCCAAAACTGCTAGAACTTATACAGGAATTCAGTAAAGTGTCAGGATATAAAATCAATGCACAGAAATCAGTTGCATTTCTCTACACCAACAGCAAGACAGAAGAAATAGAAATTAAGGAGTCAATCCCATTTACAATTGCATCCAAAACCATAAGATACCTAGGAATAAACCTAACCAAAGAGACACAGAATCTATACTCAGAAAACTATAAAGTACTCATGAAAAAAAAGGTTTAAGAAAGAGTAGCTTTAGCCCTCAGTGCAATTTTCAGAAAGTTCCTAGTGGGAAAAAAAAAGTTTAAGAAAGAATAGCTTTAGTCCTCAATGCAATTTTCAGAAAGTTCCCAGTGCCTTTGGCGTAAATGCTGTTATATAATCTACATGCATGTGTACATACATACATACATCTATACATATACACGCATATATGTTTCATTTTTCTTTATCACAAGCGAGATGTATGCAGCATAGTTCCTTGGCTGCCACATGATGTATTTGGAATGCTACTTAGAATAAAACTGATTTATAATAACTATTTTAAAGAATTGACTGAATTACTTAATAAATGGAGTTTTCTAGGAGTTTTGGTGGGTTTCCTTGGTTCTCCCCTTTTTAAAAAAATAGATTTTCTTTGCTTGTGCTTTTTAAAAAAAATGCATATATTGAAATATGAATAGTAAGAAGAATTTAACCGACTGTACGATGATCTTGATTTCCTTAGGATTACATATTCCCCAATTGAGATTACTTGCCAGATAAATTATGTAATTGGTATTTATATCCAAATACTCAGTAAATATATTTTAATATAGCCACAGGTCTATTTGCTTCCTTTTTTATTCCTCACATAGACTTAATAAAGAATTTCTGGCTACTCTCTGCTATTTCATGTCAAATAATGTCAACTTATTGTTATTCATTTCTATACATCTTTTTTTTTAAGATTTTATTTATTTATTTGATAGACAGAGATTACAAGTAGGCAGAGAGGCAAGCAGAGAGAGAGGAGGAAGCAGGTTCCCCACTGATCAGAGAGCCCGATGCAGGGCTCGATCCCAGGACCCTGAGACCATGACCTGAGCCGAAGGCAGAGGCTTCAACCTACTGAGCCACCCAGGTGCCCCTTCATTTCTATATACCTTATACAGAACAAAAATTAACCACAGAATAACATTATTCCCATAAAATTAATGTCAAACACCTATTGTTTCAGTAGGAATTAATATTTAAACAACCCCCCAAAAAATCTTATTTTCAAAAAATATTTTCAATTGAACTAAAGCCCTTTTCTTTAAACAGTGTTGGCTATGAGGGGTTTTTTTAATACACCTATTTTTTAAAGTTAAAATTAACATATAATATATAATTTGCTTCAGGGGTACAGCTCTGTGAATCATCAGTCTTACACAATTCACAGCACTCACCATAGCACATACCCTCCCCAATTTCCATAACCCAGTCACCCTATCCCTACCCCCCAGCCCAGTTTGTTCCATTTTAGATCCATCCTAGACAACTGTTTACCCTGTCTGATAAAGTGTCAGTGTACTACTACTTAAACTTTCATTTTTAATATGATTTAATCCTAAAGTCAATCTGAAAAACTGAAGCCGAGTTTAGCTAGACCCTACAATCAAAACAGTGATAGCAGGTAGGGTCGCTGGCTTTTTGTTACATGTAGAAGCAAGTACTCTGCAATTGACAGTGACATTACATGGTGTTTGTGTAGTGGGCAGCAGATTCATCCTAGCATGCTTTACAGAAATTGCTGCCATTTGATAAGTAACTCCATATGGACTGAGGCTGAAACACTAAATCATTGTGTCTCCTTCATGCCAAGCACTGATTCATTGCACTGTCTTACCCTGGAACTCATTGCTACTAGATTTTAGAAAATATACTTGTTTTTCCCCATCACAAATATATCTTCAATTTATTATTTCTCTGGCTGAATTTGATGATGTTGATATTTTAGCATCACAATATGTATGCTAATTTATTTTCAATAAGACATCTACTTATAATCATAGCAGGGCTTGAAGGAACCTTAAAGGTCACATAATCTCACTTCTCACCACATGCGTACCATCCCCAAATGATAGTCATATATCTGGCTTCTGCTTGAATAATTCCAATGACAGGGAACTGACTACTTGAGATGCAGCCTTCTCTATGCTTGGATAGCTTTCATTGCTAAAAAGTTCTTCCTTATGTTGAGTGGAAATTTATTAACTCTATTTTCCAAATCTTGGTCCTAGTTCTATTCTCTACAACAATAAATTTAACTTTATATTCTTTTGTTAACTCTTAGATATTCACTGCTGCAAGATTTTTAGCAAAGCACATACAACTTAGTTGTAGTATCTATTCCATCATAGCCATACAGAACAAATTTATTCTGTTCCCTGTTTTCAGAAGCTGTGAGTATTATTATATTCTAATTTTATATAAAAATTCAAGTTAAAAATCAAACTAGATAAAAATATGGAGAGAGAGAGAAAGAGAAAGAGAGAGAGACTTATATGTGATGAGAACCTGGAGGGAGAAAAAAACAAAAAAGAACAGCTCATAGTCCAAACTTCTGTATTTTCCCAGATACTCTGCAAAATCTTTGTTTAAAAAGGGTGCAGAGGGCACCTGGGTGCTTCAGTCATTAAGCATAAGCCTTTGGCTCAGGTCATAATTCCAGGATCCTGGGATCAAGCCCTGCATTGGGTTCTCTGCCTAGTGGGAAGCCCGCTTCTCCCTTTCTCATTCCCCTGCTTGTGTTCCTTCTCTAGCTGTGTCTCTCTCTGTCAAAAAAATAAAATCTTAAAAAAAAATAAAAATAAAAAGGGCGCAGAGTATAACAAGGTGAGGTTTTCTTTTGAACCTTTAAAAATAATTTTATAGGGATTCTGGAAAGATAATCAGTCATGAGCTAGGCAGTGTATATATTCTATAGAAGCAAATAATTTCTGCAGTATATTTAGTAAGATATGGGGCTAGATCTTGCTATATCACTTAGTCTTAACCTGGAAAGAAAACAAGAAATTCTATAAGGAGTTCTCTTGATGTCATAATCAATAATCCAGTAAATATTTAACAAAGGAACAAAAAATAATGTAATAAAATAAATAAAAATCAAACTAGAATCTAAGGGTCAAAATCAGAGCTTCTCAAAATTATACACTAAATAGCCCAATTCTGCTTCACAGTTCATGGTAGAAGGTTATATGTATGAATTTCAGAAAAAGAATAATTTTTGTAATTTTCATTTGTATATAAATGACATTGCACATGCAGATTTCTCCATCTCAAATTCTCAACTTAAGCTTGATGTTGCCATTAAATCTGAATCTCTATTTTTTTCCTGAAAAAACGTTTTACTTTATTTCACACAGTTATAACCAACACAAAGTTTTCATGTTTGGAAAAAATTTCTAAGGTCCTAAGACAGTCTTTTTTTTTTTTCCCCTTCTTTCTTTCCTTCTCTTCTTTTCTCTTTCTTTCTTTCTTTCTTTCTTTCTTTCTTTCTTTCTTTCTTTCTATTAACATATAATGTATTATTTGCCCCAGGGGTATAGGTCTGTGAACTGTCAGGCTTACACACTTCATAGCACTCACCATAACATATATATACCCTCCCCAATGTCCATAATCTAACCACCCTCTCCATCCCCACCTCCCCTCGGCAATCCTCAGTTTGTTTTGTGAGATTAAGTTACTTATGGTTTGTCTCCCTCCCGATCCCGTCTTTTTACATTTTTTCCTTCCCTACACCCCAATCCGTCAATTTGCATCTCAAATTCCTCATATCAGGGAGATCATATGATAACTTTCTTTGATTTACTTATTTTGCTCAGCATAATACCCTCTAGTTCCACCCACGTGGAAATCTTGCAAATGGCAAGATTTCATTTCTTTTAATGGCTGCATAGTATTCCATTGTGTATATATACCACTTCTTTATCCATTCATCCATTGATGGACGTCTAGGTTCTTTCCATAGTTTGACTATTGTGGACATTGCTGCTATAAATATTAGGTTGCACGTGCCCCTTCAGATCACTGCATTTGTATCTTTAGGATAAATACCCAGCAGTGTGATTGCTGGGTCACAGGGTAGCTCTATTTTTTACTTTTTTGAGAAACATCATTGCTGTTTTCCAGAGTGGTTGTACCAGCTTGCATTCCTACCAACAGTGTAGGAGAGTTCCTCTTTCTCCACATCCTCACCAGCATGTCATTTCCTGACTTGTTAATGTTAGCCATTTTGACTTGTGTGAGGTGGTATCTCATCATGGTTTTGATTTGTATTTCCCTGATGCTGAGTGATGTGGAGCACTTTTTCATGTGTCTTTTGGCCATCTGGATACCTTCTTTGCAGAAAGGTCTATGTTTTCTGTTCATTTCTTGATTAGATTATTTGTTTTTTGGGTGTTGAGTTTGGAAAGTTCTTTATAGATTTTGGACACTAGCCCCTTATCTGATATGTCATTTGTAAATATCTTCCCCTATTCTGTAAGTTGTCTTTTGGTTTTATTGAGTGTTTCCTTTACTGTGCAAAAGCTTTAGATCTTGGTGAAGTCCCATAGTTCATTTTTGCTTCCCTCCCCTTTGGTGATGTTCCTAGGAAGAAGTTGCTGTGGCTGAGGTCAAAGAGGTTGCTCCCTGTGTTCTCCTCAGGGATTTTTGATGGATTCCTTTCTCACACTGAGGTCTTTCATCCATTTTGAGTCTATTTTTGTATGTGGTTTAAGGAAATGGTCCAGTCTTATTTTTTTTCATGTGGCTGTCCAATTTTCCCAACAACATTTGTTGAAGAGACTGTCTTTTTTCCATTGGATGTTCTTTCCAGCTTTGTCAAAGATTAGTTGACCATAGAGTTAAGGGTCCATTTCTGGGCTCTCTATTTTGTTCCATTGATCTATGTGGCTGTTTTTGTACCAGTACCATACTGTCTTGATGATGATAGCTTTGTAATAGAGCTTGAAGTCTGGAATTGTGATGCTACCAACTTTGGCTTTCTTTTTCAACATTACTCTGGCTATTCGAGGTCTTTTCTGGTTCCATATAAATTTTAGGATTATTTGTTCCATTTCTTTGAAAAAAAATGATGTATTTTGGTAGGGATTGCATTGAACATATAGATTGCTTTAGGTAGCATAGACATTTTCACAATATTTGTTCTTCCAATCCATGAGCATGGAACATTTTTCCATTTCATTGTGTCTTCCTCAATTTCTTTCATTGAGTATTTTATAGTTTTCTGAGTACAGATTCTTTGTATCTTTGGTTAGGTTTATTCCTAGGTATCTTGGGGTTTTGGGTGCAATTGTAAGTGGGATCAACTCCTTAATTTCTCTTTCCTCTCTCTTGTTGTTGGTGTATAGAAATACAAGTGATTTCTGTGCATGGATTTTATAGCCTGACACTTTACTGAATGTTGGGCTCCCCGCCGAGGGGAGGAGGTGCCCGGGTCAGCCGGAGGCCTCTCCTTGGGGCTGAGCGGGATGGCGAGTGTCGCGAACCCGGAACACACCCACAGAAGACACCGGGCTCGGGGGATCTGTCGAAGCAGGATCTCACTTTATTGTGTGGGGCACACCTTATATAGAGCAGCAGAAGGGAAGTGAGGACAGAGGGGGAAGAGCCAATAAGATTATGCCAAGTAGCAGTTTCTGGGTAAGGCGTGTCGGGCGAGAGGAGGAAGTGCCATAGGTTTCAGGAACCGGATCTGTGAAATAGGCGCCTTGTTGGCTGGAAGAGACGGCAAGCCGGCGCCATCTTTATTCTGGGCCGCACCCTGTGGAGGCACCTCTAGTTATGTGCCTTACATTTCCCCCTTTTGTTTTTGTAGGCATGACTTCTGTCTTAGGTTGCCAGTGACAAGACAACAGGCTTACCCGTCATTGAGGGTCATACAGCGTAGGTATGTCCTCTGTCTTAGGTTGCTCTGTGTCTTTCATTGGTCTTACCAGTCACTGAATATCACGCTGCTACGAGGGGCATCTCTTTTAAGGCCTGTCTTAGGTCGCTCCAACCGGTATGGAGTCTTACCCGTCATTGGCCAAAAGAGATTAGTGATATATCTCTTCATCGCGGGTGGCCAGCCTTTGGTAATGTACTTGAACGCTCATAAGCTGAATGGCTTCCATCCTCTTTTGTATAAATTGAGTTAGCTTATTGATAAAGCAGGGGCCAAAGGAAATTACAAGGAGCAGAATTAAGAGGGGGCCCAGAAGAGGAGCGAGGTATGGGAGGAGACCCCCGAATCCGGTCCAGAACGGACTGTTCCATATCTCTCGGCGTCTTTTTTCCAGGTCTTCTTGTAGTTCTCTAATCGTATCTTGAACTATGCCTGATTTGTTGGCATAGAAGCAGCACTCTTCCTGTAAAAACAAACAGATGCCTCCCTTTTCGGCAGTTAAAAGATCAAGACCTCTGCGGTTTTGGAGTACTACAGCGGCTAAGGAGTCTAATTGTTCCTGGAGGTTTAAGATGGTTAACAGGGAGGGTCTGGTTTTAATTTGAACTTCCACTCTAGCTCCTCCCCCGACATTTCTTCTTCCCCTTCGCTAAAACTACTCCTTTCCGAAGCAAGAGATGAGCATTCTTCTTTCACTTCCTTGAGTGCCTCAGCGCCCTCCTGAATAACTGAATCACATTTTGGCTTATATCCTCCCAGGCACCCTCTGCTAGAGTCCATATAACTAACGTTCCCGGTGGCAATGGTTTATTTTTATCCCTCTTCTTAAAATCCTCACCTAACTGGTTCCATTGGGGGATATTTAGCAAGCCTTCATCCAGAAACTAAGGCGCCACTGTCTCAACTGTATTCAAGAATGTCCTGGCAGTTTTCGTTTTTAATGGTGTGCCATTGGCCTTTAGAAGGTCCTTTAGGGAACCCTCTAACCTCGACTTTGACAGTCCAGATCCCATAATTAGAAACCTAAACTAATGGCTATTCCGTGTATACTCGCTGCTTAATCCCGGCTCTAAGGCCGACCCGCTTCTTATTGCGGTCTTGTACAAGATTCCCACCACTTTGATCGTGGTCCCTTCCCCGCTTACCTGCGGACTTCTCCCTTGCAAGGTTTTTCTATTTTTCTTAATTAATTTAAATTCCAAGGGCTGGTATAAGGCCCCTGGAAGAACGGCCCTAGCTAGCGACCGCCAGTCAGCTGCTGTACATGGGGCATGGGCCAGACCTCGGAGGATGGTTTCTGTCCATGGGGCATTGGGCCCGTCCTCTAATACTGCCTTTTTGAGCTACTTAAGGTCCCCAGGTTCCCATGGGTACCAAGGAGCCAGACGGTTGCCTCCTGGGTTAACGTTTACGGGGAAAAGAGAGCAGCTGGAAGGCTCAGGGGAGGTATGCTCCGGAGGGGGGGGGCAATAAGGAAGCAGAGGAGTGGGCGCTGACGGTTGAATAAAGGGGTTAGTGGAAGGGGGGCACGCAGGAGGGCCTTCAGCCCGAGATTTGGGTTGGAGATCCGGGGGCCAAGGAGCTGCATCAAAGGGATCTAGCGAGGAATAGAGCCTCTTTGGTTTAACAGGGGGATCTCCAGTGGTGTTTGAGATGGTGGAGGCGGGCTCCTTTGAGGGCTGGTGGGATTCATTTGGGGCAGCTGCTTCGGGAGTGTACTTAGTGGCCTCAGGTTGTGTGGGGAAAGGAGTTTGGGATCTAGGGGGGCAGGATGTCTCCTTTGACCCCTTGGGAGGTCGGGGAGGAAAGCAACTTTTTAATGCTGCAAGGGTAGAGTATGTACCCAGGGGGGGGACTTCACCCCTGTTGACATGGGCTTTGCGAACTAATTGTTCGATACGGTCCCAGGTGTCCCAGTCAAAGAGATTACTTTCAGGCAGCCAAGGGGCGGCTTTAATAAGGGTTTCCCATGTTTTGAGAGCCTGGGAGTCGGTGAGGGAAAGACCGCGGCTCTTCAGAAGGAAGCGTAGGGATTCTAAGGAAGGGTCATTTTTAGAAGAGGACTGCCCCATAGCTTATGGGGGTACACTCACCCGTAGACCGATTGGCCCGTCAGCGAGAAGAGCGAGGTTCCTCACACGGGGCACCAGTTGTTGGGCTCCCCGCCGAGGGGAGGAGGCGCCAGGGCCAGCCGGAGGCCTCTCCTTGGGGCTGAGCGGGATGGCGAGTGTCGCGAACCCGGAACACACCCACAGAAGACACCGGGCTCGGGGGATCTGTCGAAGCAGGATCTCACTTTATTGTGTGGGGCACACCTTATATAGAGCAGCAGAAGGGAAGTGAGGACAGAGGGGGAAGAGCCAATAAGATTATGCCAAGTAGCAGTTTCTGGGTAAGGCGTGTCGGGCGAGAGGAGGAAGTGCCATAGGTTTCAGGAACCGGATCTGTGAAATTGGCGCCTTGTTGGCTGGAAGAGACGGCAAGCCGGCGCCATCTTTATTCTGGGCCGCACCCTGTGGAGGCATCTTTAGTTATGTGCCTTACAACTGAATTCCTGTACAAGTTCTAGCAGATTTGTAGTGGAGTCTCCTCGGTTGTCCACATAAAGTATCATATCATCTGCAAAGAGTGGTAGTTTGATGTCTTCTTTGCCAATTTGGATGCCTTTAACTTCTTTTTGTTGTCTGATTGCTCAGGCTAGGACTTCTAGTACTATGTTGAATAGCAGGGGTAATATTGGACATCCCTGCCACGTTCCTCACCTTAATGGAAAAGCTCTGTCTTTCTCCATTGAGAATATTTGCTGTGGGTTTTTCATGGATGGCTTTGATGATATTGAGCAATGTATCCTCTATGCCTACACTTTGAAGAGTTTTGGTCAAGAAAGGATGCAGTATTTTGTCAAATGCTTTTTCAGCATCTATTAGAGTACCACATGGTCCTTGTTCTTTCTTTTATTAATGTATTGTATCACATTGATTTGCAAAGGTTGAACCAACCTTGCAGCCCAGGGATAAATCCCACTTGATCATGGTGAATAATCCTTTTAGTGTTCTGTTGGATCCTATTGACTAGTATTTTGGTGAGGATTTTTGTATCTGTGTTCATCAAGGATATTGGTCTGTAATTGTCCTCTTTGATGCAGTCTTTCTCTGGTTTTGGGATCAAGGTAATGCTGGCCTCATAATATGGGTTTGGAAGTTTTCCTTCCATTTCTAGTTTTTGGAACAAATACAGGGGAATAGAAATTAATTCTTCTTTAAATGTTTGGTAGAATTCCCTTGGGAAGCCCTTTGGCCCTGGGCTCCTGTTTGTTGGGAGATTTTTTGATGACTGCTTCAAACTCCTTACTGGTTCTGGGTCTGTTCAGGTTTTTTATTTCTTCCTGGTTCAGTTGTGGTAGTTTATATGTCTCTAGGAATGCATCCATTTCTTCCAGATTGTCAAATTTGCTGGCATATAGTTGCTCATAATATGATCTGATAATTGTTTTTAATTTCTTTGGTGTTGGTTGTGATCTCTCCTCTTTCATTCATAATTTTATTTATTTGGGTCCTTTCTCTCTTCTTTTTGATAAGTCTGGCCAGGGGTTTATCAATCTTATTAATTCTTTCAAAGAACTAGTTCCTAGTTTCTTTCATTTGTTGTACTGTTCTTTTGGTTTCTATTTCATTGATTTCTTCTCTGATCTTTATTATTTCTCTTCTCCTGCTGGGTTTAGGCTTTCTTTGTTCTTTCTACAGCTCCTTTAGGTATAGGGTTAGGTTGTGTACTTGAGACCTTCCTTGTTTCTTGAGAAAGGCTTGTATAGCTATATACGTTCCTCTCAAGACTGCCTTGCTGTGTCCCACAGATTTTGAACAGTTATGTTTTCATTATCATTTGTTTCCATGATTTTTTTCAATTCTTCTTTAATTCCCTGGTTGACGCATTCATTCTTTAGAAGGACACTCTTTAGCCTCCATGTATCTCAGTTATTTCCCACTTTCCTCTTGTTACTGAGTTCTAGCTTCAGAGCATTGTGGTGTGAAAATATGCAGGGAATGATCCCAATCTTTTGGTACTAGTTGAGAACTGATTTGTGACCCAGAATGTGATCTATTCTGGAGAATGTTGCATGTGCACTAGAGAAGAATCTGTATTCTGTTGCTTTGTGATGGAATCTTCTGAATATATCTGTGATGTCCATTTGGTCCAGTGTGTCATTTAAGACCCTTTATTTCCTTGTTGATCTTTTGCTTAGATAATCTGTCCATTTTAGTGAGGGAGGTGTTAAAGTCCCCTACTATTATTGTATTATTGTTGATGTGTTTCTTTGATTTTGTTTTAATTGTTTAATTTTGTTTTTAATTGTTGGCTGCTCCCATGTTAGGGACATATATATTTAAAATTGTTAGAGCTTCCTGTTGGACAGACCCTTTGAGTATGATATAGTGTCCTTCCTTATCTCTTATTATAGTCTTTGGCTAAAAATCTAATTGATCTGATATAAGGATTGCCACCCCAGCTTTCTTTTGATGTCCATTAGCATGGTAAATTGTTTTCCACCCCCTCACTTTAAATCTGGATGTGTTTTGGGGTCTAAAATGAGTTTCTTATAGACAGCATACAGATGGGTTTTGGTTTTTTTATCCATTCTGATATCTTGTGCCTTTTGGTTGTGGCATTTAGCCCATTTACATTCAGGGTGGCTATTGAAAGATATGAATTAAGTGCCATTGTATTGCCTGTAAGGTGACTGTCCCTTTCTGGTCTTCTACTTTTAGGCTCTTTCTTTACTTAGAGGACCCCTTTCAATATTTTCTGTAGGTCTGGTTTGGTGTTTACAAATTATTTTAGTTTTTGTTTGTCCTGGAAGCTTTTAATCTTTCCTTCTATTTTCAATGATAGCCTAGCTGGATATAGTATTCTTGGCTGCATGTTTTTCTCATTTAGTGCTCTGAATATATCATGCCAGTTCTTTCTGGCCTGCCAGGTCTCTGTGGATAAGTCTGCTGCCAATCTAATATTTTTACCATTGTATGTTACAGACTTCTTGTCCCAGGCTGCTTTCAGGATTTTCTCTTTGTCACTAAGTCTTGTAAGTTTTTCTCCTAGATGATGGGGTCTGCACCCTATCTATTCTTCCACACACCCACCTATTCTTATTGATTTTGATGGTGGTTCTCTGTGCCTCCTAGATTTTGATGCTTGTTCCCTTTGCCATGTTTGGGAAACTCTCTACTATAATTCGCCCCAATATACTTTCTGCCTCCCTCTCTTTCTTCTTCTGGAATTGCAATTATTCTAATATTGTTTCATCTTATGGTATCACTTATCTCTCAAATTCTCCCCTCGTGGTCCAGTAGCTATTTGTCTCTCTTTTACTCAGCTTCTTTATTCTCTGTCATTTGATTTTCTATATCACTCATTTTCTCTTCTGCCTCATTTATCTTAGGAGTAAGATTGCACCACTTTAATAGCTTTTTAAATTTCAGCTTGGTTAGATTTGAGTTCTTGTATTTCTCCGGAAAGGGCTTTTATTTCTCCAGACAAGATTTCTCTAATATCCTCCATGCCTTTTTTGAGCCCAGCTAGCACCCTGTGAATAGTCATTCTGAACTTCAGATCTCACATATTACCAATGTCCATATTGGTTAGGTCCCTAGGATTTGGTACAGCCTCTTTTTTTTTTTTTTTTTTTTTTGTGGTGAGTTTTTCTGTTTTGTCATTTTATCCTGATAAGAATATATGAATGAGAAAACAAAATATTAAAAGGATAGCAAAAAAAAAAAAAAAAAAAACAGAAAAATGCATGCTAACCAAATCTGAGGAGACCCCAAATGGAAAGGAAAGTGTATAAACAGATCCATCCACTTTATTTTAGGTGTATTTTGGTCTCTTAGAAGAAACTATCTCACCAAATATATATATATATATATATGCACAATAATAAGGGTAAATACAATAAGGGGATGGAATATGATTGTAAAGAAGAAAATAAAAAAATCTAAAAAAGGAATTGATAAGATAAGTTGGTTGGAAAAAGAGAGAAAAAATGTGGACAGAATTTGCTCAGGTTGGAAACTAGAACAGAGCCCTTTGTTAGATTTAGGGTATTTTAATCTATTAGAAAAAATTGTAGCCCAAAATTTTTCAGAAAAAAGAAAAAATAAAACTCTATATGTATTCAAAAAAATAAAGTTAGATACAATGAAGGATAAAATATAACTCTAATAATGAAGGTTTAAAAAGATTTTTTTAAGAAAGGTATTATTAAGATAAACTAGTTTAAAAAAAGTTAAAAGAGGAAAGAGGAAAATTTTTAAAAATTAGGATAAGAAAAAATAAAATTAAAAAAAAATAAGTAACTTTGCAAGGCTAAAGAATCATGGGGAGAAAGCCATGAATTCCATGCTTTGCTTTCCCCTGTCTCTGGAATTCTGCTGTTCTCCTTGATCAGTTTGCTTCGTCTTGGCTAGATGTTCCTGCTGATCTTCGGCGGGAGGGGCCTATTCTAGTGATTCTCAAGTGTCTTTGCCTGAGGTGGAATTGCACTACCCTTGCCAGGGTCCAGGCTAAGTAATCTGCTCGGGTTCACTGTTGGAAGCTTTTGTTCCCTGAACGCCTTCTGTAGAGCTCTGGAGGATGGGAATGAAAATGGCAGCTTCCCAATCTCTGGCCTGGAGGATCAGAGAACCAGGGCCCCACTCCTCAGTCCACCCTGGGAGAAAAGCAGTCAATCACTCCCATCTCCCTGGTCTCTGGCCCTGCTCCAAGGTCACCTGGCCTGTGACCGAGCATTTCTGTCTCTGGTACAGAGTCCCGTTTGGAGTCTCCAAACCCAGTAGATTCCTCTTGAACTGCTCTTCCAGCAGAAGGTGGGTCTCCCCGAATCTGCCACTTGTGGGGTCCCTGCTCAAAGAGCAGTAGTCCAATTGTGCTGTTAGTCACAGTTTAGGGTAACCCCAAGTTCAGAGGCTCCATCTCTGTAGTTGGCTTCCCCACTCTAATATCTGTAAGCTTTACTACACTCAGACACTCCCAAACCTTCTGTGACCCCACAGGACCTGAGACCACACTGTCCCTGCAAGAGCTTCACCCCCGCTTAGTCTCTAGAGTGATATCCCTCAGTGGAGCAGACTTCTAAACGTTTGGATTCTGCGCTCTGTTGCTCCACCACTTGCCAGGAGCCGGCCCCTCCCCCTGCAGTCTATCTTCCCATCACTTCGGATTCACTTCTCCACATTTCCTACATTTCAGAAAGTGGTTGTTTTTTTTTATTTCTAGAATTGCTTCTCTTCTTCTTTTTGATCTCCTGTTGGGTTTATAAGTATTTGGAATGGCTTGATAACTATCTAGCTGACTCCTGTGACCTGATATCATCTCAGTCTGCTACTCCTCTGCCATCCTGACTCCTAGGGTGAATAAATCTGAACCTCGAATGAAATGTTTTTTAGTGCTCTTTATTTTGTCTTATTTTCCATCTATATCTGAGGAAGAGAAAAGACAAAGTGAATATGTTAATAGATACATCAACAAAACACAAACATTAATTAATATTGACCACTAAATTTAATCACTATATATATATATATGTTTTATATATAGATAAAACAGGTGTCTCCATGTTCCAGCTTAAGAGCACTTTTTTCACAAGTGGATTATCCAGTGCTCCATCCTTCACTGTGAAAAAGATTACTGACATTACTCATTCCCCTGCATCTAGTTTATGTTGTCTCCCAAGTTTTCCTTGGCCATAACTACTAGACAATGGCCTAAATACCTGCTAAGCTAGTCTTCCCTGAGTTCAAGTTGACATAGTTAATTTATTTATTGAACATTTACTCCGTCAGGCACAGAAGGGAAAATAAATAGGAGTCAGTCTGAACTATAAAAATAGAACTTTTTTCCCATGTTTCCTTCTGCACATTGCAGTCTCCATACCTTCTTTTCCTAAGCAGCAATGCTTTGAGAATGTTAACTTTTGTTCTTTCTCTTCTACTTTTATCTATTTTTTCTTGAATTTGATTCCACTAACATCTATTGCAGGCATTCAGATTTTGCAAATTGCTCCAAGATTTGCACTTTAGTGCAACTGGGATACAATTTTGCTATTAAGACAGCTGACCCTGGGGTGCCTGGGTGGCTCAGTACGTTAAGCACCTGCCTTTGGCTCAAGTCATGATCTCAGGGTGCTGGGATCCAGCTCTGCATCAGCAGCCTGTTCAGTGGGGAGTCAGCTTCTCCCTCTTCTTCTGCTGCTCCCCCTGCTGGTACTCACTTTCTCTCTTTCTCTTTCTCTCAAATAAATATCAAGACCCTATTTATCATTATTCTGGATAATGTGATTAACATTAATGTTTCAAAATAAAATAAACCAAAATCACCAACTGATTTATGTGCACCCATAAGGAAAACATTGATTAGTATTATATGGATTGCATACAGTCAAATGGAGTTAAATGTAAGAAAATTCATATAAAATCAAATGAATAATATGGCGAAACTATAATTGAATTTTAAAAATAATCAAATTTCATGATTATATTGCCTTTACTTATATTCATAACAATTCTTTTATGCCATTTTCACTAATTTGAATCTGTAATTAGAGCTTCTTAATAAAGCATATGGCAAAAAAAGTTACAAAGATAAATGACATAATTGCTTCCTTGTGATATGCAGCCATTAACATATGTGCATAATTCAGAGTTAATCTTTGTGGAGAGTGTGGTTTGAGTCAATTTTTAGTACCTGTACTTAACTATAAAGTAGCAAAAGAAAATAATTTTCTTCATAATCTCTTGTATAATTAGGTTTTAATAAAATTTTGGATAAGGAATAATTATTTTTTCCTGGAAACAGTACAGCTATGTACTTTAGGTGATGTTAGCAAATTTCCAGAAATATTGCATCATTTTTTCCATGCACTTTGTAAATTACATTAGACAAAGGAGGTAAAAACTGAAGAAGATTTATTTTTGTTGCACTATGATTTTGGAAATGATATCACAGTCTTTTTAAAAGTTTTTAATTTAACAACACAAATGCAGAATTCTTCCTACTTCTCTGATAGCAACAATATCCAATTTCTTCTAAAATAAGAAAAAATGTATGTACATGTTTGAAGCTTTATCTCCACAATTGGTTTGCATTTTAGTTCAGATAAACACAGTGAAGTGAAGGGGAGAAGAATAAAAACAAAAACTTTCCCGCAGGGGTTCAAGGTACAGCCTATTTAACAAGTATTTTGAAACGTTTTGAAGATGAGTGTGACCTCAATATCATTTCTACCCCTAACTGAACTCATTGAACTGGAATTATGGTGGTGATAGAAATTGAGCAAGAGACTTCCTGAGATCTGTCAGTGATTTATTACTAAGAAACTGTAGGGACCTACCATAAAAGAAAGGCTTCCTCTTGGAGCTCTTCTCCTTAAATCTCAGTATATTGAAATGTTTTTATTTTTCCCATCTTCACAAACCATGAGCTTTAGCTTCCAATTCCTTCCTTGACAGCACTGCTCCAAAGAAGATGAGCAGCATTGGGAGAAGAGGGTGGGATTATGGACATTGGGGAGGGTATGTGCTTTGGTGAGTGCTGTGAAGTGTGTAAACCTGGTGATTCACAGACCTGTACCCCTGGGGATAAAAATATATGTTTATAAAAAATAAAAAATTAAAAAAAAAAAAAAAAAAAGAAGATGAGCAGCAAAAATGAGGTTGATTATGCAGTATCCTCACTTATGTATTAAAAGAGAGAAAAATTGAGGGTTGCTGGAGGGGAGGTGGGTGGAAGGATTGGGTAACTGGGTGATGGGCATTAAGGAGGGTACCTTATGTAATGAGCACTGTGTGTTATATATATATATATATGTGTGTTATATATATATATGAATCACTAAACACTATGTCTGAAACTAGTGATACACTATATGTTAATTTATTTTAAATAAAAATGAAATAAATTAAAAAATTTTTAAAAAGAAGCAATGGTGTAGCTTCTTTCTGTCCCAGTCATCTCTCCCCACTGATTTAGATTCTTGGTAGTTGCAGAGTGATGATTAAGCATAAGTAGGATGGAGAGAGAAGGGAGTCATATTTATTACACAGCTAATTAGACATTGTGCTAATTGTTCACATGTGTTATTACTCAATTTCCTTTCTGCTTTAATGACTCTTTACATCTCTGTACCAATGCAGTCAATTTCTTGAGACCTTCCAGTGAAATGCAGAGTCTTGCTTCCTGGCTGGTCTTTCCCTATAGTCCCTACTTACTTTCTTATACTGGCAAACAAAGACAGTATACCTAGTTTTGTTTTGTTGTATTTTATTTATCTTTCTGAAAGTCCAAACTTCAGCCAAGTGTGAGAAATCATGTCCAGTTGCTGCCTCTTTTCCTGAGTCACATCCTGGCCCTACTTTCCTTCCAAAGTGGAAGGTGTCTCTCAACCAAAAACTTTGTTGTTGTTGTTGTATTTGTTTTGTTTTTAGTTCTGGACAACAAATAGATCTATAAAAGAACTCTGAGCCTCACTTTTCTGTATCTTTCTAAGGCATAAATTAAGAAGGCTTGGCTTCTTTAGGTCTCCTAGATAGCTGATTATTTAATCTCTATTCCATTAAAAAAAAAATTACACAAAAGTTGACATTATTCCCCATCCCAGGTTATTGAAAGAGAATGGGTAGAGAGTTTTGTTCTATTTTGGTGTACTTCATGTCCTGCAGTATGAGTTAATTCAGTCAGAATTTGCTTATCTCAGAAATTTGAAGTGAAACAGATAAGAGATAATCATCTTACTCAAAACAACCTTACACAGTAAGCATCATTATTCAAATTTTATAGATGAAATAAGTGAGACTCATGCAATTTTAGTGTTTGTTTATTCAATAGAAAAGAGTGGCAAAATTTGAACACTGGTTTCTTCCAAAGATAATGGACTTTACCTTATAATATATTTCTTAGTAGAAGAGCTCTGTAGAAGAAGCCGATCTGTAAATTATGTAAATATTCAACATTTGAATGAGATTCTGCAACCAAGAGACTTTATATTTTATGATAAATCACATACTTTTGGTGATATAGGACAAATGGTTTAGTTTGACCTCATTTTTTATAAATGAATCATAAGAGATAATCTTCATACAATAAAATACAGACATTTTAAGATTTATTTACAGTTCAGTAAGTTTTGATAAATGTATGTACTTGTGCAAATACTATTCCAACCAAAATCTAGAGTATTTTTACCAAAGAATGAGTTCTCTCATTCTTTGGTACAGTCAATCCACCCTGATCTCTCAAATTCATACAACCTTTAGCCAATCTATCAAAGACACAGACCAGTTTGACCTGGTCTAGATTTCCCAGAAATGGCTACAGAGTAGTACCTGGTTTGTGCCTGGATGTGGTTGGTTTATTTTCCTCCTAATGTTTTCTTTTTTTGAGACTCATCTTTGTTATACATAAATCAGAATTTCATAATTTTTATTACAAATACTATCCTATAGTATGCATGTGCCTTAATGTATTTATCCACTCACCAGTTAACTGGTATTAGTTTGATTTCCATTTTTGGTTGTTATGAATAAAATGTTTATGAATATTTGTGTAACAGTGTCTTTGTGGACCTTTTTTTTTTCTTTTGAATTACAAAATTCTGTATATATTTTGGATATAAGTCCTTTATTAAATAGATATATTATAAAAATATTTTTTCAAGTCTGTGGCTTACCTATATATATAATTTATTATCTTTTGAAGATCATAATATTTAATTTTGATGAAATGTTTCATGTATTTTTTTCTATATGTTTTTATTACCTTATAGATCTAGATATTAAGAGTATAAAATGGATCTCATTGGGTTTAAATCAAGGTGTCACCAGAACTGCATTCTTCCTGGAAGTTGCAGAGGATAATCTGTTTTCTTGGCCTTTGCCAGCTTCTGGAGATCACTCTTTCTTTGCTGGCGGTTCCCTTCCTCCATTTTCAAAGCCAACAATACTACGCCAAATGATTTTTTATGCTACAATCTCTCTGCTCCTCTCTTTCCTGCCTTTCTTTTCAACTTATAAGGATTCATGTGACTGCCTGGCCCAGACAGATAATCCAGTGTAGACCTCCACTGTAAGGTCAGCTGATTAGTAAACTTAATTCTTTCTGCAGCCTTAACCGATCTCTGCCATGTGAGGTAACACATTTGTAGGTTCGGATTATGAACATCTTTGAGGGGCTATCATTTTTGCCTACTGCACTCTAAAGCTGTATGGTACATCTTGAAAAATTGCACAATCATTCTTCCAACTTCATTTCTTTTTTTTTAATTTATCATTTTTTTAAAAATTGTTTCTTCTTTTCTTATATTTGTTTTCTTTTTCTTTTCCTGAAATACTTTGGAATGATCTTGATGTCTTAAACATACACACACAAAATAAAACTGGAGGGATTGTGATTTTAAGTTTCCACTTTCTCTTCTTTTTTCCCCTGAATTCTTTTGAATTATGTTTTAGCATGTATTTTTACTCCCCTATTTGTTTCCCTTCCTTCTTTTCTTTTTTACTTTCTGTTCCTTTCTTTTTTTGTCCTTTTTCTTTTCCTTCCTCTCCTCTCTTCTCCTTCCCTCTCCTCTCCTCTCCTCCCCTCCCCTCCCTTCTCTTCTTCTCTCCTATGTTGAGGTTTTATCTAGGGCTACAATACATATTTTTAACTTATCACATGTACTTTCAAGTAGCACAACAGTACCATTGTACTACTTTACCTATAATTTTAAAACATCACCATTAGATTGTTTAGTTTTTTAGCTATTGAGTTGTATGAGTCCTTTATATATCTTGGATATTACTCCTTATGAGATAAATAATTTATAAATATTTTCTCCTATTCCATAGGCTACCTTTTCAGTTCATTGATGGTTTCTTTTATGTGCAGAATATTTTCAGTTTGATATAGTCCCACTTGGTAATTTTTGTTTCTGTTATGCTTGCTTTTGGTGTGAAATTCAAAAAATCATTGTGAAAACCATTGCTAAGTGTCTTACTGCTGAAGTTTTATTCTAGGAATTTTATGACTTCAGGTCTGAGTTTCTTTCACATTTCTAATCCATTTTGAGTTGATTATTTGTAAATAATGTTAGATAGTGGTCCAGTTTCATTCTTTTGCAAGTGGCTGTCCATTTTTCCAAGCACAAATTATTGAAGAGGCTATTTTTTCCCCAATATATATTCTTGGCTTCTTTGTTATAAATTAATTGATCATGTACTAGGAGGTTTATATCTGGGTCCTTTATTCTTTTCCATTGATCAAATAACAACAACAATAATAAGTAATAAAAACATTACAAAATATATTTCTGCCCCTCCCCACATGCTATTAAGGTCATGTGATTTATTTTACTTATTTTATAAATCTTACTGTACAGTGACATGTTTTGCTTTAAAGGGTTAAATATATTTTGAAGCAAGTTTTAAAGGAAAAATAATTTTTTATATTTATTAACTTTCTTATCATTAACAACATTCTTAATTTCTTCCTAAAGATTTGAGTTTCTAACTGGAATCCTTTTCTTTTAGATTATAGAATATCTTTTACTATTCCTTATACTGTGAAATTTCTCAACTTTTTTTCAGAAAAATAAAAACAAAGGGAAATAAAAACACTTTCTGAATATAACCTTCTCTATCAATTTAAGAGGTTTTTGTTTTGTTTTGTTTGTTTTTAGCTCTATTAATAATTTACCCTTTTTTTTCTGACTTGCATTGTTTCCAATAAAAAATCAGCCCTTGTTTTTATATTTGTTTCTCTGTACATAATGTATTTCTCTTTGTTGACTGCTATCAAGGTGCTCTTTTGATAATTGGTTTCCAGAAATTTTATCACGACTTCTTGAGGTTATTTTCTTTATTTTTATTCCACTCTGATTTTGCTGAGTTTCTTGGATCTATGGACTTACATATCTCTTAAAGTTAGAAAATATTTGTTTATTATATTTTCGAGTATTTTATCTTCCCTTATATTGCTCCAGAATCTGATTGTACATCTATTAAGATACATATTTTCCTTTAGATTGCTGAACTTATATTAATTTTTAGACTTTCTACTAGCTATTTTTTTTAGATAGGCATTCTAATGATCTGTCTTTAAGCTCTAGTTTTTGATATGTTTTGTTTATAGTGTCTAATCTGTTATTCTACTCATTCAGTACTGTCTTTCATTTCAGAATCTTATAATCTGGATATTCCATTTATTTCCTGTTTTATAATTTGTTTTCCTTATTATGTTCATTGAAAAAATTTCTATATGTATTTATCACAGCTGTTTTTAAAAAACATGTTTGATAATTACCTTATTTTCATGATTTCTATTGTCTTATACTTACTTCTCATACTGATTTTGTTTTAGATCAAAACAAAAATTTGTTGTGAATTTTATTGCTGAGTATCTGTATTTGTTGTTTATCTTTAGGAATGTTTAGTTTTGTTTTGATCAGCAGTAAAAGTATTTGTGGCTCAGCTTGAGTTTTTTCACGTCTTACTAATACATTTTATTATCTAGACTAAACTAAAGGGCCATCTTCATTATACTCCTAAGAATATGACATGGGAGTCTCTCCTGAAAGCTGGGTGCTCAATGTGGACAATTTGATCTCAGATTCTAACTTGAACATCTCTCAAACCCACACAAATTCCAGAAGTTTTTTTTTTTTTTTTTTTTTTGGTCTAATTGAGTCTTACACTATATGTACCTTATTACTCAGCTACAATCCATGTACACCTAAACAGTTTCCTAGATGTCTTTCTTCTATATAGCTTTCTACTTTCTGGTATTCTATCTTGGAAATTCCTGCTGCATCAGAATTTCTGAATTTTAATCCCTTTCAACTGCAGCAAAGCCATTCTGCTTAATCTTCACTACTCCAATCTTTGGTAAATGTTTCAGAGCAGAAAGTTAGATAAGCAAAGGATTCATGTGATTAATTTCCCTTAATTAAATTAAAACAATAACAAATAATATTCCTAATTTAAGAAAATAATAACAACTATAATAGTTAAAAAAACAGGTTCATATTTTTACTTCATCTGGTTAGGTAACTCAGTGGAGCAGAATAAAATTACCTACTGGTTCACATTCACTTTGATACCTTGCATATCTAGAGAACTGACCTATTAGCATATGAATGGAAAATCTGCTTCCTCTTACTGTTAAACTACTCAGATCCCTCCATGATTAGCATATGTAAGTGCAGAAGGGGAAAAGCAAAACAAAAACATTTTGAAAATGAAAATTTCCAAAATGAACTTTTATGAAAGAAGTAATACCTTTCCTAAGTTATTTGTTGCATTTTATGAATAACAATTTCTATAGGGAATTCATCAGAGCATCTACACATTTGTACCTAACAGTTGTAAGCATCCACCTTCATGAATATTTTGATAAACCAATGTGACTTGAAGAATTTTATAAAAGAGTTATCTGGCAATTTTTTTAAAAAATTAGGAAATATTGACTTGATTTTCTTTCTTTCTTTCTTTCTTGCTTTCCTTCCTTCCTTCTTTTAGAATTAAGAACGGAATATTTGTTGAACACAAATAATGCACTAAGCATTGTTCTGGTGAGCTTATATACTTTCATTTAGTCTTTACAGCAATGCTGTGAGTTATGGTATTATCCCTTTTTCTACATAAGTAAACTTAATATGGGAGTTTATTTGCCAAGATCTAACAGCTATCAGTTTCAGTGCTGGAATTTCAACTTAATTATATTAGTCAGGAATCCATTTTCTTTCCCCTAAGTATGGTGCCTTTTTTATTATTATATATTTGTATTTTCTAACTGTATACCACATGTAATCATATAGCCAACATCTGTGTGAGCACAGGTCACCTGTGTCAGCAGATGTTACCTGCTCCTTCTCCTTTCTTCTAAACCCCCATTCACACAGGCATATTAGTGGAAGATCTAGAACATCTAAATAGTTATGCCTAAATTATTTCTTTTAGGGCCTTGGAATGTCTAAAACTAACTTTAAGCAGAGTATCATAATGATTAAAGGAACAGGTGAAGAAATCTGGACAAGTACTTGGGATATTCCTAAGCTTATCACAGTAGCATAGAAATAGCACAGTTATGAGAAAAGTCCCTCTAAAATTTTATTAAGAAGTTCTGTAAGAATTAAAGAGGTTAGAATTAGGATCATCTAATTTGCTCACTATATTCCAGACTTCCTGGGACAATAAGCTAATCACAGCTCAAGGGCCAACTGCAAAATATTTTATGAGAATATTGTACTTACAGTGATTGGTAGTGTTTCATCTAGAAATCGTTTTAAAAATAAACTCAAATATAATTCAGCTATATTGCTCTCAAAAATCTATACACAAAAATTGGGCAGTTTAGTTTGCATGGCTTTATATACCTTTTGGCCTTAGGAGAAATAATAATACAAAAATTCTCTTACTTAAGACTAAAAGTGCCATTAACCAAGATTAATAATAGAGGTAGAAGTATTAAATGCTAATCTACAAGAGACCTATGAGAACTTCAATACACAGATAGCTAATGCCAGTCTGTTTTAATAACTTTTTAATTGTGTGTTAATTATTTATTCATTAAATTGTTTATTCTAGAACTTTATCTAGAGTCCCTAGTGGCCCTGGATGAAGGAATTCAAGGCCCCAATTGCTTGTAAACAACCAAGCAGACATTTTTATTGCATTTAAATTAGTTGTGATGGGAAAACCAGGAGAATAGGCACTGAACCCTCTCAGAATTCATGAGCTTACAGTTATGTCCTGAATCAGAACTCTCAACATTTAAATATCTGCTCTTCTATCAATTTAATTATGTTGATTATTTTTTGGATTCAAAACTAGAATATATGAATTTATGGTAAATGCATATCATGAGAAGAGGGGGGCAGACAATCATCTGATTTTGGTATGAACTGGACCCATAATTACACAAATAATACAATTTTTTTAACAAATATTTATTTGGGGTCAAGGATATGGAATAACATAATGCAGTCTCTGATCTTGATGAGATCATAATCTAGTGGAAGATGCAGTTATGAAAATAACGTATTAAAATATGATGAGATAAATGTAAAATACTATGAAGTTACAAAGGAGGAGGCAAAGATTAGGAGATTCACATTTAAGTTCATTTTTCAAGAATGGCTAGGATTTAACTATGTCATCAGGCTAAAATATGTATGGGAATGTTGATTTCCTGTGGGTAGCAGAGAATGGAGCAAGAGTAATTAAAAACTATAGTTGAGAAGTAGAAAAGGTCTGAACTAAGGAAGTGGTGAGATTGAACAAAGGCAGGACAATTGCAAGAAATTCTGCTGAGATTGAATGAATGTTAACTGATTGGATATGAGTGAAAAAAAAATAGATAGTTCAATATGATTCTAAAATTTTTAGTTTGCAGTTATGATGAAGCTATGAACTAACCTTAGGAATTATCAAAAGTGGAAACAATCTAATCGTGCTAGTGATTCTTAATTTGTGTCCTTAAATATCCAAGAGTTTGGATATGTCTTACTCTTTCTAATGGATTCTGCTACATTAGGTCTTTGGAAAGGGCAGCACTGAAATTGTGATAAATACATTTAGTGGTATTACAAGTTCTAAAGGAAGGGGAGTGGCAGTATAAGAAATTGAGATTCCGTTTGCTAAGAAACCCATTCACAAAACGACCTCAAAGGCTATGAGGAAGCTAAATTTTCACCTTATCTGTGTACATATAAGGTAGAAGTTGATTCTGAAGGAGTTAGTTATAAAGAAAAATCAGGAACCATTCAATGTAAGGCTATATGTAAAGGATCCAGAGACCAGGAGATCAAAGGAGGCAAGAAGAAATGGTACACATTTCTATGTATCTCTAAGGTAGATTCCAATTATATAGTACAATCTGTTTGACCTGTGTACTGTTTGGTACTGCACTTGGTGCCCAACAGAAGCAATGCATTTAAGAGTGTCTTTATGCCTGTTAATGTCTATTTCTCCAATAACCAAACAACTAGAAAATGTGAAAGATACTCTTCCTGAAAACATGGATTTTTAAAATCATCAGAGAATTATATAAAACTGTTTTTAATATATCAAACTCAAGAACACAATTTTCAGAATTAGATTAATTAAGTGAGATCAGACTAACAACCTGGTGAATTGAATAAAGTGACTTTTGAAAACATATAAAGGACAATAATTCCTTTCAATAATTTCTGCTCCTATACTTGAGTTTTAAAATAATTTTCATGTGCTCACTTCAGCAGCATATATACTAAAATAATTTTCATCAAAAATACTGTTTTTATTGGTGAATATTTTTATGTCAAATATTTTATATTATCTGAGAGAATACAAATTATATTATAAAGGGATTTGTCAAAAAGTCCTATCAGATATTATCAAATAGATTGAGATGCTAACTCCAAATTTTAGTTGCTCCAAAGCACACATTCTAATTTTTTTTTTTTTTTTAAGGAGGCTTCACAGTCAGCAAGAAGCCTAACATGGAGTTTGAACTCACAACACTGAGACTGAGACCTAAGCTGAGTTCAAGAGTCAGATGCTTAACCAACTGTGTACCCAGGCATCCCTCCAAGGCACATATTTTAAAATGACAAATGACATGTCATTTTTTTAGATTATGTGTTTTTTAAATCTTTTTCACCTCTCTTTTGTCTACTGTGCCATAAATTAAAACACACACACACACACACACACACACACACAAACACACATTCATGTACGTACATAAACAAAGTTCAAATGAAAAGTTCTGAAAAATCATAAAATACTAAAGAGCCAATTCCATTTAATTTTGCATTTACAAATCTTTGGAAGATACTGTGGAAACATTTTGTTTTTGTATAAAGTATCAACTCTGGAAGATCTCCAAATCTATAAAGTGGCATTTCATGTAAAATTTTTGGTATAGAAGAATTAATATCTCAATGCAAGGAAAGATATTTGGAGAAAGTACTTATTATGGTACTAAAACAATTGTAATGTTAACTACAGAAGTATGTGTGTATGTGTGTTTGGGGGAATCTGTGCTTATTTAAGAGCATTTATTGTCTAGTCTTTTGTACATTGTGATTCTTCTTTAAATGAAAAAGGAAAATTAAAAAAGAAATTCAACTTGATTGCTGAGAAATATTCATGCTGAAGAACTCTTGGAAAAGAGTAGATTCTCAATAAATATTTGATTCCATGATTTAGTTCTCATTTCTTGCAAACAGGAAACTTGAGCTTATGAAATAGTACCACCATGACAAATATCATAAGGATCTAAAATTCCTGTCTTAATACCAACTCAGACATTAGTAGACTGACTGTAGTATTAGACTTGTTTTCTGTATTCTTTTTGGCCAATACTGAAGGAAATAAACATCTAGAAGTAAAATATACATATTAGCTTTTGATCACTGAAAATATAATGGAATTTTTGGAATAATTTCCAATCTTTTGTTAGCAATTTCATAACTTTATTATTTATCATATAATTTTCAACTATTCTTGAGCTAAATCGTTTTAAGTGGTTTTTTTATCAATTGCATATTACTTTTCTTTACCTTTTTAAATAATGAAAACATTTTATTTTTGTGGTTGCATCATCATCAACTACTACTTTTATTACTACAATTGCTGAAACTAATATTAGCCAGTATGTGTTGTATACTTGGTTTAAATACTGAGTATTTTATGTGCATTGTCTCTTTAATATTCATACTAGGTATATGAATCAATTATAGGACAAACACTACATTTAAATTTCCATTTCAGATAGGAGACTAAGACTCAAAGAAATTTATTTATGTGTCTCAGACTACTCAATCACTACATTGGAAGAGCTTGAAATCAAATCTGTATCTGTGCCACACAAAGTTCAGATTCTGCTTTTTTCAACATTGTGCTGTGTTCCCCAACAATGGACACAGAATATTCTAAAAACAAAGGCAGCTAAGAATTATTATTATTTTTTTTTAGTATATCTTGTTTTTAAAAGTATTATGTATTTCAGAGAGAGAGAGCGAGAGCATGTACATGTAAGAAGAGGTAGGGGGAGAGGGAAAGAGAGAGAATTTCAAGTAGACTCCTTACTGAGCATGGAACCCAATGCAGGGCTTGATCCCAGGATCCTGAGATTATAACCTGAGCTGAAATCAAGAGCCAGTCACTCAACCAACAGACCCATGCAGGTGTCCCTATTTTTAGTATATCTTATCAGTAAAATTAGTATATGGGGTTTATAAGAAAACATTTTTGATTAATATTATAGAATATCCATCCATAAACTTCTTAAATCACGGGAACCCATGAGTATTCTCTTTACATTGATCATCTGATGATCCCAAAACCAGACAAGGATCCCACCAAAAAAGAGAGCTATAGACCAATATCCTTGATGAACACAGATGCGAAAATACTCAACAAAATACTAGCCAATAGGATTCAACAGTACATTAAAAAGATTATTCACCACGACCAAGTGGGATTTATTCCAGGGCTGCAAGGTTGGTTCAACATCCGCAAATCAGTCAATGTGATACAACACATCAATAAAAGAAAGAACAAGAACCATATGATACTCTCAATAGATGCTGAAAAAGCATTTGACAAAGTACAGCATCCCTTCCTGATCAAAACTCTTCAAAGTGTAGGGATAGAGGGCACATACCTCAATATCATCAAAGCCATCTATGAAAAACCCACTGCAAATATCATTCTCAATGGAGAAAAACTGAAAGCTTTTCCGCTAAGGTCAGGAACACGGCAGGGATGTCCATTATCACCACTGCTATTCAACATAGTACTAGAGGTCCTAGCCTCAGCAATCAGACAACAAAAGGAAATTAAAGGCATCCAAATTGGCAAAGAAGAAGTCAAATTATCACTCTTTGCAGCTGATATGATACTATATGTGGAAAACCCAAAAGACTCCACTCCAAAACTGCTAGAACTTATACAGGAATTCAGTAAAGTGTCAGGATATAAAATCAATGCACAGAAATCAGTTGCATTTCTCTACACCAACAGCAAGACAGAAGAAATGGAAATTAAGGTGTCAATTCCATTTACAATTCCACCCAAAACCATAAGATACCTAGGAATAAACCTAACCAAAGAGACACAGAATCTATACTCAGAAAACTATAAAGTACTCATGAAAGAAATTGAGGAAGACACAAAGAAATGGAAAAATGTTCCATGCTCCTGGATTGGAAGAATAAATATTGTGAAAATGTCTATGCTACCTAAAGCAATCTACACATTTAATGCAATTCCTATCAAAGTACCATCCATCATTTTCAAAGAAATGGAACAAATAATTCTAAAATTTATATGGAACCAGAAAAGACCTCGAATAGCCAAAGGGATATTGAAAAAGAAAGCCAACGTTGGTGACATCACAATTCCGGACTTCAAGCTCTATTACAAAGCTGTCATCATCAAGACAGCATGGTACTGGCACAAAAACAGACCCATAGATCAATGGAACAGAATAGAGAGCCCAGAAATAGACCCTCAACTCTATGGTCAACTAATCTTTGACAAAGCAGGAAAGAATGTCCAATGGAAAAAAGACAGCCTCTTCAATAAATGGTGCTGGGAAAATTGGACAGCCACATGCAGAAAAATGAAATTGGACCATTTCCTTACACCACACACAAAAATAGGCTCAAAATGGATGAAGGACCTCAATGTGCGAAAGGAATCCATCAAAATCCTTGAGGAGACCACAGGCAGCAACCTCTTTGACCTCAGCCGCAGCAACATCTTCCTAGGAACAACGCCAAAGGCAAGAGAAGCAAGGGCAAAAATGAACTATTGGGATTTCATCAAGATCAAAAGCTTTTGCACAGCAAAGGAAACAGTTAACAAAATCAAAAGACAACTGACAGAATGGGAGAAGATATTTGCAAACGACATATCAGATAAAGGACTAGTGTCCAGAATCTATAAAGAACTTAGCAAACTCAACACCCAAAGAACAAATAATCCAATCAAGAAATGGGCAGAGGACATGAACAGACATTTCTGCAAAGAAGACATCCAGATGGCCAACAGACACATGAAAAAGTGCTCCATATCACTCAGCATCAGGGAAATCCAAATCAAAACCACAATGCGATATCACCTCACAGCAGTCAGAATGGCTAAAATCAACAAGTCAGGAAATGACAGATGCTGGCGAGGATGTGGAGAAAGGGGAACCCTCCTACACTGTTGGTGGGAATGCAAGCTGGTGCAGCCACTCTGAAAAACAGCATGGAGGTTCCTCAAAATGTTGAAAATAGAACTTCCCTATGACCCAGCAATTGCACTATTGGGTATTTACCCTAAAGATACAAACGTAGTGATCCAAAGGGGCACGTGCACCCGAATGTTTATAGCAGCAATGTCCACAATAGCCAAACTATGGAAAGAACCTAGATGTCCATCAACAGATGAATGGATCAAGAAGAGGTGGTATATATACACAATGGAATACTATGCAGACATCAAAAGAAATGAAATCTTGCCATTTGCGACAACATGGATGGAACTAGAGCGTATCATGCTTAGCGAAATAAGTCAAGCAGAGAAAGACAACTATCATATGATCTCCCTGATATGAGGAAGTGGTGATGCAACATGGGGGCTTAAGTGGGTACGAGAAGAATAAATGATACATTGATCATCTGAGGTCTAGAATGCATATAGGAACCTGAAATCATCAGTTTAAACTGCAGCATATAGTTATTTCTGTGTTTTATTCCATTCTTTAGCCTAGTTATTTTTAGCATTTTAAGAACTCAGAATTTGAGTAGTAAAAATTGCTTCTAGAAGTTTTTTGACATGTGACAGAATGATCATAACTTAATATGTCCCATGGAAATACAAATAAATTCTGTTTTTTGTTAACTTCACTCTTTGGACTGGATGTACGTGATAAATTACTAAGCTCTACACCTGAAGCTAATACTACACTGAATGTTAACTAACTGGAATGCATAAAAACTTGGAAAAGAAAAAGAAAATTTGGCTATTTAGTAAAACACAAACATACACACACTTAACACACACAAAAACTAAGATAACCTGGAACCCTGTAGGAATGAGACCTTGTTGTATACTTTCCTAAATTCAATAAAACTAAATCTTTGTTGGAAAAAATTAATATATATCTTTACAAATATGACATAATTTTAATCCTATCTGTATTATTTGGCAGGACCATCAGTCAAAAATGACAGTAAGTACATGATCACATTTTTTATATTCATATAAACATTACATTGAAGCAAAACTCAAATGACTAGACCATTAGGAAACTTCCTGTATTTTAAACAAAATAGGCTAGGTTAAGCTGAAGTGGCTGAAACAAAACAAAACAAAAATTATTGATCATTTTCATTGCATGTCCATTGTGAATTTTCTGAGGCCTTGGCTCTAATTCCGTCTCAATCAATAATTTAGGGGATGCGGCTTCCACCATCTGGAACATCAGTCCCTATGGTAAGAAAAAGAGAGTTGATGAATTGTATACAGACCCTAAGATACTTGCATTTGAAAGTCACATTTGAATTGTGCTCTTGACAAATAAAAGTTATTTATTTAGCAGAATATTTTAGGTTAGAGAATTACAAATATATTAATTTTGTCAAAATGTTCTTCTCAGGTAGCTAAAAGCCCTATATAATCAGCATTATTTCTCCGTTGTGTGAAGTATCCGTTTTCTTACTTCCTTTACGTTTCAGTTAGTGGTTCTAGAAGTAATATGCACGAACGTACAACAGAACTTAATCTGACAACTGCAGCATATACTGCCATATTATTTCATATTACTCTTGAATTTGTCTATAGAGAGAGGTTGAGTGTTATTTCCTGAAAGTAATTCTTTATATTAAAAACCAAAAGGACTATGAATGCTGAAACCATTTAAAAAGATTTAATTAAACTCTCAAAATGTTAGTTTTACTTACATAATTTTCATTTTAACGTTTTGACATATCTCAACTAAAATTCTTTGCTTGTATAATTCAAAGATGTAGGCAGAAAAATAATTTTTGAATATATAAATAAAAATGAATTTTGAGTGGATACAGTTGGATTTTTTAACTTATATTTTTATATAAATTTGTTCAAACACAAACCATTTTTAAATCTTTGTTACTAGATAAAGCCAATTATGAAAAAATATAAGTATATAATTACTAATTTTGTTTTAGGAAATAAATGTAAGCAATATGTTCCTTCACTCATTTTAGATCTTAGTATATTTACATTTATAATATGATCCAATTTAAATATTCTGTTAAATAGGTACTTTGTCATATATTTAATTATACTTTTTTTTTCAATCAACAGTACTTGTTGAACTCCTAATGTAGTCCAGGAATTGTCTAGGAATTGTGTTAGGCATTAATATGAATAGTGCCAGCCTTTTCTTTGCAGGTCAACCTTATCTTACTGTACATTTTGCTCTGAATCTTAATTCTCTCTTTTCCTAACAAAGTATTGCTTTAGTCACTGCGACACATGAAATAGGTGTCGAAAAATCAATGGGGTCCTAAAAGTAAACAGTGCCTCTCAATTTAGCTACCATAGCTACATGAAACCCATCTGTAGCACAAGATTAAAAGGTCATGAAACAAGTCTTATATATACTTTGTTTCCCTTACAACACAAAGAGCTTGAAAAACCATGGTTATTTTTATATGTCACTGCTTCCCAATTTAGGTTTATTGTTTTCTGATAGTCTAAAATAAAGTAATTATACTTATTTCAAACCGTATTTTAATAGAAATATTCCCCAGTATATTATTACAAGTCTTTGGAGAGGTGAACCAGTATTTTAAAAAATTAAGTAATTACTAGTACACTCTATTTAATGCTTTTATGCTAACCATGTAGCAGATAAACATTTTCAGAATTCTATATAATACTATTTAAATTTTGTATTTGGACATCATTACAGTTAATCTAACAACACATCTCATATGTAATAATGGAAATTTAATAAATTGGTCCATTATGGAAATTTGTTGCCTGTCCAGTAAACAATCAGTATTAACTACCAATAACAATTCTCAATTCTCTCTGAATATTTTGAAGAGATTTTAAAAGTGAGTTTACTTGATAACAGAATCCAGAGCTTCTCTATGTTTCTGAGGCAATATTTGGGTTTTATTTTTATTTCATTGGTCTAATCCTGAATTCAACATATTTAATAAACATCATCATCAATTCTGTTCCAGGTGTTCTTTGGATAAAACAGAATACAGTTTTTATCATTGTTTCTTTCCTATACAAATATTTTTATATAGGAAATAATTGGCCTGGATATAGAGAAGATAGATTTGATTTGAAATACATATTTTACAAATAGTTGTTTCTGTAAGGGAGACATAACAGTAAATTTTGTGGAAAACCTTGACTTCATCTTTCTCAACATCTACCTAAATTTATAAAGAACATTCCTAACATTGTCAAAAAATTATTTGTTCACAGATTACAAATCATTTATGTTACACTGAACTTCACCCAGTTTAGCTCTACAAAACCATCTGTGTTACTTTTTTAAAGCTTGATTACCTGAGAAAGTAATGTATTCTTGGCATAAATATTGATGGACATGACATATTATGCATATTCAAAGCAAGTAGGTACAGAAAGAGAAAATATGGAGTGATTTGTTTGTGGCCAAAGAAAAGACCATTCAAATATTTACCTTAACAACAACAAAAACATCATAATAGCCCCTAAGCCTATCAGAAACAAAAAAAAGTTTCAATTGTGTTCACATTATAGAATCTCATAGCATAAAAGAGTCATCACTGGTAATTTATTCTCATTTGCCTTTACTTGTTTCAGTGTGGAGGTTCACAGGTGGGAGATCACATGATGGAATGCAGAATGTGACAAAACAAGTCAATTATATTAAACCTGCATGAAACAACTTCACAAAAAGGGTTGGAGGGATAGATACAGTCTTAGGGAAACTTTGGAAATGAGTGGAATCTGTAAGATTTAAGGCAAAGCAGTGGCAGATAAACATTGTACTATGGTTGAAAACCAGTTTATGGGGTCCACAGGTTGATTTTGATACTGATATATGCATCTGATATATATATATATCTGGGGTGTGTGTGTGTGTGTGTGTGTGTGTGTGTGTGTGTGTGTAATAAAGACTGGAAATGAGCAACTGAGTGAGTGAATGGTAGATTGTGGAAGCCAGGTTTCTCAGTTTGAATTTATGGATAAGTATGAGGAGGAGGCTAGAATGACTCATAGGTAATGGATTATAGTTGGAGGCAGTATAAAATCCCAGCTAAATAGAGATACATATATATGAATGTAAATTATGTATAGGTATATGTATATATACATATTAGTATACACATGTATATTTTCTTGATGTGTCAGCTAGGAGAGCCTGGAAATATCAACACTCTAGTAGCAGTGTGGACCTCAATGTACATATATTGGTTTTCTAATACTGTTATCCAATAAGAGGAACAAGGGCTTCTTGGAGAAGCCCTTGTCTGATCTTAGCAATATATATTTTAAAAAATTTTTTAAAAGATTTGATTTATTTGTCAGAGGAAGCAAGAGTACAAGCAGGGGGAGCAGCAGAGGGAGAAGTGCTGCTTCTGTGCTGAGCAGAAGGAACTCAATGCGGGGCTTGATCCCAGGACCCTGGTATCCTGACCTGAGCCAAAGGCAGTTGCTTAATCAATTGAGTTCATATGATATAAATAAATTATTTTGTAAATAAATAATTGGAAGAGAAGGGACAAATCTCTCTTGTAGAATAATTCCACATAATTTAGGTGAATACTTCACCCTTTTTACGTGTGATCTGTGTGTGGTGACTTTCTTTCTAAGGGTACAGTATGGAAACGTGGGGGGGGGGTGACTTTATAGTAGAGAAACCTGGCAAACACTATTCCAACCATGTAATAAAGGTCAATGTCAACAGTGATAAATCATGTTTATAATATATACCCTTGATATGATGTGGAAAAAAATGGCACTTTATAGCTATGGCCTTCTTCCCAATAAATCATAACCTCAGTTTGATTATGAGAAAAGCAGCAAACAAATTCCAGTAGAGCGCATCTTGCAACATCCTACAAAATCACATGTAGAAATAGGAAAGTCTGAGAAACTGTTATAAGCCTAAGAAGTCTGAGGAAACATAACATGTAAATGTAATGTGGTATTCTGTATCAGAAAACAATTTTAGATAAAAACTAAAGGAATCTGAATAAAATATATAGTAGTAGTGTATATTAAGTGCAACAAGTGTGCCATACTAATGTAAAATAGCAATTATACAGAAACTCAGTGAGGGGGTATGTGTGAGTTCTTTGTACCAGTTTCCCATTTTCTTTGTAATTTTAAAACTATTTAAAAATAAAGTCAGTTAAAAAACATTTGAAAACTTTATTAAATAGTTACACTTCATAAATATTTTTTATCAGCAAAGTCTTATTTTTCATGTGAAGGTTTTGTCAAAATCAAAATCTTACTATTACCCTAGACACCTGTCATAAATGATGGTAAAATCTACACCCAGATTCTTCAATGCATCTTTAAATTCTCCTGTGTGCAGGAATGAATAGTTAATGGCTTTGCACTGTGTGTCTCTATGTTTTAAAATCTTTTTTTTTTCTTTCATTCCTTAGTCCTCTAACACTTTCATAAGTTAAATTTTGTTGTTTTAATATGACGGTAATTGCTATATGCTACTCTACTCAGTATCCAATAGTATCACCTCAGGGAAACGAAGAGATAAGTGCCCTTTTGAGTTTAAATAGATTTATTCTGCAGATATGCCAAACTACATTTTATTGGAAAAAAAATGTAAAATGAATCTGAATCTATTTCAATTGCTTCATTTCTCTGATGGTGAGACTTTTGAGTGAGATTTTAAGTGGATGTGTCTTATGTGAAAAATGAGGAAAACAAATAACATTTTGGTATGAACTCTACACTTTTGTCTCTGATTTTACTGGAAAATTCTTTAACAAAGCAGCTCCTCAATACTTTTTCAGGAACAAATTGTGATATCCACAAGAATAATAGTTGTATGATGACCCATAGCACCTCCCTTTCTAAAGAAGTAAACCTACATATTTTTAATAGCACCTGAGTTTTGATCATTCAAATTTTATAATGCATTACCTTAATTATATCAACAAAAACATATATTTTATTTTAATAGATGAGAATACTATGAACAACACATGGAATCAATAAAATATAGCCTTTTCTTTTTAAAAATTGGCAAAGATTTTTGGAAAAATCTAATTCAAAGCTTTCAAATTTAATTCCAGGACACTGTCATTGAATAAAATCTTTAAAATGTATAAATTGTGAACTGTTCAGGTTGAGAGGAGTGGAGGAGATGAAGAAAAAAAGTTCTTTATTCTTGTTCCTAACCGCTCCATCTCCTTCATCACAGAATCTTCGTTCAAATCAGAACATGGCCTGAAAATTAATGACAGATCCAGTGCCTTCATTTATCAATATGCTTTTAAAGGGATCCTTTTGAAGAAAAGGGAAAGTCTGAAGGAAGGAAGAAATTCTCAGCTGTCCAGGGACTTTTTGGTGGTCTCATGGTAGATGACAGAACTAAGCTTGATAAATATTCAGAAATATTCAGAAAGAATAGAGACCTTGAGTCTGTGATTGCTTTTTTTGTAATTTAAATTCAATTAGCCAGCATATAACACATCTTTAGTTTTTGATATAATGTTCAATGATTCATTGTTTGTATATAACACCCCGTGTTCAACACATCATGTGCCCTCCTTATTGACTGCTTCTTTTTCCACTATACCACACATCTTCAATCATAATTATGATTGTGGGGGGTAAACTGAAAACTTATTTATTTATTTTTTTTTTAAACATTTTTTTCTTTCTTTATTTGACAGAGAGAGTGAGAGAGAGAGCACAAGCAGGGGGAGCAGCAGGCAGAGGGAGAAGCAGAATCCCTGCTGAGCAGGGAGCACAATGTGGGACTCGATCCCAGAACCCCAGGATCATGATCCAAGGGCAGATACTTAAACCACTGAGTCACCTGCGTGTCCCTGAAAACTTATTTAAAATACATGATCTAATTTAAAGGAATTGGATTGCATAAAAATATTTGGGAAAGTCATTTTTCAATTCAAAACCTCAAATTGTTCAATTACTTTTTTTTAAACCTCAACTAGTAACAGTGTCTTCCTTACTCCAACAAATCTCTGTACCAGACCCACCTATGCTGTTATTCAACATTGTTCTTCCATCAGTATCTTCCATCAATAACTTTCAACAGTTCAAGAAATTTATTTTAAAAGAAACATGTATTCAATACCAATTGTCATTAATAGAAGTTAACTGTCAAAATAAAATCATTGAAATCAAGAAAATTCTCCTTAGAAACTGTTATATGTCAAAAGCTGTTCTTGTTTTGTCAAAAGGGGATTCATCAACAGATTCATCGTTTAAGATATTTTAATGCAACTTTGAACCAAACTGAGATTTCTTTTTTGTTGTTGTTTATATACAATTACTTTTGATATATATAATTGTTTTTTATATAATTGTTTTTCTGAATATTTGAGAGTAAGTTGCAGACATGATGCCTTCTACCCCTAAATACCTCTGTGTATATTCCTTCAGAGACATTCCTTCACATAACTATAGTAAAATAATTACAACTAGGAAATTAACATTAATACAGAACTACTACCTAATCTATACACCTTATTCAAACTCACTAATTGAGATTTCTTTTTGGATGATTGGAATAGAAGATTAGAGTGATCTTTCTAAGAGATAATTTGCTAATTTTCTTTCCCAATTTTCTTTTTCCACTTTTTCTAACACATCTAATACTCTAGATACATGCTATTTCCTGAAAACATGTATCTTCACTCTACCTTCTTCCAGGAAGAATGACAATATTTCCTTCTCTCTTAGCTTCTTCTTTACTCCAGATAGAATTTGAAAAGATATTACTTTGTATTAATTTTTATCTATATCATACTATGACACAACTATATCTTACTTTTTTTAAACATCAAGAGAACAAAATTATAATAGGATCATGGCATTGACTTAATTTTATAAAATCTATTTTTCTGATTTTAAATCAATTTATATTTATTATGATAAACAGAAAAAAAAACAATAATATGATTTTGAAAAATTATTTCTAGTCTATACAAATATTGTTTTGATTTTGGAAAGCAGTATCTCAGTGTATGTACAAAAATGTGCATGCATGTCTTTTACATAATGTGATTATATATATATTAACATTTATCCTGAAACATGCAATAAACATTTTTCTATATTATCACTGTGTGCTTATTTATTTTTTTGATGAATGAATGAATAAGTAAAAAAGTACATGAGAAAATTCATGGTCCTGACCTTTAATATCTTTCTGAATTAAAAGCAATCATTGATCCAATGACAAGAAAATTTAACTAGTCTGTCAGCAAATACTTCTAATGCTATGATCAGAGCTTTTAAACTTGTTATCTTAGTGTGCAAAATGAAGGTGTTGGATATCTAATCTTAAAGTACTGGAAGGAAATGAGTTAGCCTAGAAAGATTCTTGGTGGAAAGCAATAGAAAGCAGTTCTGGTAATTAACCAGAAACATAACTAGAAGGATATCAAGGAACTTTGAGAATTCATGGAAGCCTGCAGTTGTCTAGAAAAATGAACTGAGACCATTGAAAACTTATTAGTAAGAACTACAGATAAGATAACACAACTGAAATCATGTGTGTAGGATCCCATTCTAACCACTCTCACTATCACTGGAGTCTTGCTGTCCCTGGACTGTTTCAATGTTGTCACTGTGAACAACCTCTCTATTTTGACAGTGTCTTTGTGTTAACTTTATCTCTGGAGGGAGGACATATGATTGCCCACAACTGTGTGCCCACACTCAAGAACTAGGACAACAGAATGTAGTATTGTAATGGAATACTACTCAGCAATAAAAAGTAAAGGAAAAAGAAAAAAAAAGAGAAGGAAAAAAAAGAAAACAAAGTTAGAAATACTAATATACAAGAAACATAGATGAAACTCAAAAAAAATATGTTAGAGAAAAGAAGCTGGACACAAGGCAATGCATCCCATATGGTATATTTTTATATGAAACTTAAGAACAGGTAAGACGAATCTGATAATACTAGAAATCAAAGCAACTGCTGCCTATGAGAGGTGAATATGGACTGGAAGGGGTCATAAAGCAACGGTGGCATTATGGATATATTCTATATTTGGTTGTGGTAGTGGTTATAAATACTAGTATTTACTAGGAACAATACAACAAAACTTCATGTAGGTTCAGTTTTTTATCCATTTTTTTTCACTCTTTACATTATTATTTCACCTTGTTATGACATATTTACCACAACCAAGAGGGTTGAACTGGAGAGCTATTGTAAAACATTACTAAATTTCTTTAATTTCCAAAGACCTTGACATAGTTCTTTTGATACCATTTAAATAATTGTTCTTAATTATTCATCTTCATGATGTAGCAGAAGTTAGGGATGTGGATTTTGCTTCATCCAAGTCTGCTTAGAACGCCAGCTCTGCTACTGACCAACTGTGTAACTTGGCTGAGTAGCTTAACATTTTAGCTTGGTTTCTTCATTCATAAAATGACGATGATCACAGTACCTACCTTTTATAATAAAGTTAATACCTGGAATGTGGTAACTGCTCATTGGTATTAGCTATTATTATTTGAAAATCATCATTCAGTTTCTAAAATGTCTTTGACCCTTTTTATATTGCTATCTGATGTTGACCATAAAAATGTAAGGACAATAAATGAATGAATTTATGAAGGACAAATCACTGTAAATCTCTTCTAAATGAATACCCTAAGGTAAAAGATGATTTTAGAAGACTGACCAGTTTGACCTTGGCCTGAATTTTCTTTTAGAACCAATTCTCAAAAGGTGCTGCTGGGAAGAGCTATGCAGGAAATACTGACCAGTATTTTGGAAAGATTTTGAAGTTAATTAGCAGGCAAAGAACTAAAGCTTGTCAGGAGAATTCATGACACAAATAACCAAGATTCTCAGAAGCTACAGCAAAAATATTTGCTTACTTGTTAAATAAGAAGGGCATTTACTCATTAGAAGGTGTTTGAATCAACACACATAGTAAACACTTTATTGGAAATTGGAGATTTGAGTTTTAAATATGAATAAGAAGGAATAAAGGCATTATAAAAACATTTGGTTTTTGGTTCATAAGTAAAAGGAGATTTTCAACAAACAGCATTTTCTATAAATTCAATTAAAAAATCTTTAAAACGAAGGCCATATTAAAAACCCCATCATGATCTCAGGGTCATGAGAAAGAGTCCCACATCTGGCTCCATGCTAGGTGTGGAGTTTGCTTAGGATTCTCTCTCTCCTGTCCCTCTGTACTCCCCCTCTAGCTCTCATGAATGCTCCTCTCTCTCTCTCTCTCTCTCAAAAATAAAGATAAAAAAATTTAAAAACCCTGGAGTAGCTAAAACTTATCATTAAAACTTTCTTCTTTTCTTGAATTATTTTAGTTTACTTCATCAGTGATGTGCCATTTTTATTTTTATTTTCTATCTCCCACCCTCATGTGTATATACTTTCTTACCTTGACACCTAATATATTCATAGTGTGGTCCATTATGTTTCTTCCCTTGGGAGAAATGTAATTCGGAGTGGTCCCTGACACCATAAAGGGATTTTGTATAATGTATTCTGCTTTGTTAATAATAAGTTTGTGACCTTGGACAAGTTAGCATCTCTGTAGTCCAGCTTTTGTGATTGTAAAGTTGGGAATTTAATAGAGTCGCCTCCTAGCTTTATTGCCAAGATTAAATGAATTCATACATGTAAAGTGTTTAGAACAGCACTTAGCTCATAGTAAACCCTATAAATGTGTGAGCCATGTCATCATAGTCATCATTATTTGCACTGCTAGTAATAAGTATTATTATTATTATTATTATTATTATTATTATGAAAACTCATAGGGTGCCTGGGTGGCTCAGTTGGTTAAGTGTCTGTCTTTGGCTTAGGTCATGATCTTGAGGTCCTGGAATGGAGACCCTCAACTGGGCTCCATGCTCAGTGGGGAATCTGTTTCTCCCTCTCCTTCTTTTCCTTCCCTCTGCTTGTGTTGTCTCAAATAAATAAATAAATAAATAATCTTAAAAAAAAAAAAAACCTTCTATGAATATTTATATTTTATGGGAGAATCTCATGGAAGAGAACTTATAGGATTCAATGGATAGCATCTGGATTTGGGAAGAATATTTAGTAGACATTGACCTGCCACAGAATCCCTCAAATCATATCACTAGCCCATCCATTTATGAAGCCAGACCTTTACAAAATAAATGTGTTCTTTACTCTGCAGACAATGGACAGTATAAAAGAAGCCCTGGATTGGTAAAATCAGCTGTAGCTCTTTGTTTTCTCTTTCAGGTTATCTCAAAGACTATTTTAAAAATTCATATTTTAGACTTCTTTCAATCTTGTATATTCAGGGGCCATAGAGAGATTATAAGATTAAGTCGAAAGCACTATTGTACAATATTTAAATTTTTTTTATACTATTTTTCCCATTAGTTCCTTGGGTAGCTATCCCCAATAAAACAGATTTTTATTTTTCTTTTTTTTAGTCCTAAGGCAACATTTCTAAAATTTGACTAAGTAATAACAGAGAAATATTTTACCTGATAGTTAGAAGCTCCAATTTGGTTCATGTTAAAAGTGTGACTTTTTTTCTAATTAAAAAAAATATTCTCTACAATAAAGCAAATTTTCCATTTTAATTTTAATATTTGAATCACACAAATACAACCTTTCTTAGGTATTTTTATTAATGTTTGGAACTATGAGAATATTTTTTTTTTTTTAAATATTTTATTTATTTATTTGACAGAGAGAGATCACAAGCAGGCAGAGGCCAAAGAGGAAGGGAAGCAGGCTCCATGCTCAGCAGAGAACCCGATGCGGGACTCGATCCCAGGACCCTGAGATCATGACCTGAGCCGAAGGCAGCGGCTTAACCCACTGAGCCACCCAGGCGCCCCTGGAACTATGAGAATATTGATTATTATTTTTTTTAATTTTGCTTGGTGGAAGAACAGATGTTGTTTCTGTTTGCTCTTTGTCTTTCCAAATAAAATAGTAAAATATACCAAAAGTTCCAAAATTTTTATTTGGAAAACTCAGTAAATATTACACAGAAGTGAAAAAATTAAGTTTTAAAAACCACACTTTGAGGGCACCTGGGTGGCTCAGTGGGTTAAAGCCTCTGCCTTCAGCTCAGGTCATGATCCCAGGGTCCTGGGATTGAGCCCCACATGGGGTTCTCTGCTCATCAGGGAGCCTGCTTCCCCCTCTTTCTCTGCCTGCCTCTCTGCCTACTTGTGATCTCTGTCAAATAAATAAATAAAATCTAAAAAAAAAAAAATACATTTGCAGAAGAATATTGGTAGAAAATATAATTCAGGAGGTTAGGCATCAGTAATTAGTACCAGGAGTTCAAGGAAAATATTTTGGCGGAAAGAATGATATAAATGAAGAATGAATAAGAGCTGCAAGATAGCTGCAACACGACTGTTAGATTTGGATGGGGAAAAAATCCTTTTGTGACCAAATGGCCTTGCTCCCTTCTTAGGTAGAGGCTTTCTCTAAAATTACATTAGAACTTAAGTCTAAGGTAAATGAACATAACATAAGAAAGTGAAAGGTGAATAGTAGGTTAGTTCTACTTGATAGATTAAGAGGAAAAAATACTGTCAAGCATATTTTTTGTCCTATTTTGTGCATGTAGCCTGAAAGGTATATTTGTTAGTTAAGAGACTTTTCTATCTTGCTTTGAAACTTCTCCCAGAAATTAATTTTTTTTTTTTTTTGGGTGAACTGCTTTACTATTGACACATTCTATAATGAACAATCCACTTTTCTTCAATTAAATTCTTGCTTCAAAATTTGCTTTTACTTTACTCAGTGAAGAGGAAAAGCAATTGTTTTCCACACTTCACAATTATTCAGTTTATATTTGATGACCATCATCATTTTGACACTTTCTGCAAAGTAAACAAATCCTCATTTTTACATTTCTTTTATATCCTGTGAGTAATCTCATAACTACTAGTTAGTGGTACTTTATACCTCAATTTAAATATTCACAATTCAATCTTTGTAAGTACTTAAATCAGCTTTCCCCAAAAGGTATTCTACAGAACCCTCAGCCATATGATGTTAATATGAAAGATGGAAAAGGTAGAAGGTAGAGCATTGCTTACTCAAATTGATTTGGATGATATTTATTAAAATATGTTATTGAGTTCCTTTTTCCTGAGCCTTTAGTACATATGGCCGGTAAATACTTCATTATCATGCTACATGTATCCTACGTGGAGGAAGGGGAACAGGAGTTCCCTGGGCCCTCTTTTAAAAGGCCACTAATTCCACCCCAAATAGCCCCACCTCTTAATATGGTTACACTGAGTTTTAGAATTAGGATTTTAGCATTTGAAAGGAGTTGGGGCGGTGCACGAACATTCCTCCATGTAGGATATAAGAAGTCTGCAACCCAAGACTCTCACCCCATCATGCTGACACCCTGATCTCTGACTTAAACCTCCAGAACTATGAGAAATACATTTCTATCTTTTATAAGCTTCCCAATTTGTGGTATTTTGTTATAGCAGCCCTGACAGACTAAGACATGTGGCAAACATTTTATTTGTATATTTTCCTTTTTCTGTTCAAACAACATATAGGTAAAGGTACAGGATATAGAGTGAGAAAAAGTACATGAGTATTTGGTATTTTTTTCCCCAAAAGTTTAGGCCCTCTATACAATCAAAGGGTTGTAACATGAAGGGGGTTCGGGCATAGACAGTATGTTTGCAAGAAAAAAACATGAGGGGTGAGTAATTTTGCTTTGTCTGAAGTGAGATTCTTAGGACTACAACAGCAATGAATGTTCTGTTCATATTTACCGAAGTGTCAAAATTCCAGAGCAGAACATGATGCATCTGGAGAGATGAAATCACAGACCAGGCACTAACCAAAGCAAGGAAATACAAAAAAAGATTTTGAACTTCGAGAACAGTGGAGAACTCATATCAGCATCAAGGAATAGCTGGGGAAGTGCCTGAACAGCTCATTAATGACTTAGTAATTTCCGTCAGATCTCTTAAAGCCTTGCCATATACACACACAAGTCAAGAAAAGTTCATTAGCTTTTCTCTTCCATGCAACTTCTATATCCCTCCTGTATAGAAATCAGGAGCAGAGACTATAGAGGTGCAGCAGAGACCATTGGACTTGAAGGTCATGTAGATGGACAGGGACAAGAGATACCTCAGAGGCAATGGGAGCTCATGAACTGTTTTGCCACCCAGGTTGTATAGGGATTAAGAATTTAAACATTATGGAGGCACCTAGATGGCTCAGTTGATTAAACATCTACCTTTGGCTCAGGTCCCGATCCCAGGGTCCTGGGATGGAGTTCTGGATGGAGCACCACATTAACACCCTGCTCAGTGGGGAGCCTGCTTCTCCCTCTTCCTCTGCCTGGTGCTCCCACTGCTTGTGCTCTCTCTCTGTCCAATAAATAAATAAAATCTTTTTTTAAAAAAAAAGCATTGAAACATTATAGAAAGCAAAGATATGTTTCTTGGGTATTTGAGTTCAAAGGATGTAACTTATGTTTTAGAGATAGATAGGTAGATAGAAAGATAGATAGTGCCTAAAATGTTTCTAGAGAAGGTATTTACTACACATAATTTTCTAAGTTTGATAGATTCATTCATTTAACTATTTTTAGGAAGATTACTATGTGCCACGCCCAGTTCCTGAGATATGAGATATAGAATTTATTAAAGCAAATAGACGAGGTCATTTCTGTTGAACACAGACCACTTTTCTTTGGACGGCAGTACACATATCCCATGGAACAACTCCAGGACTGGTTTCTCATGGAAAAACAAATCGAGGCATACTACTATGTTCTCAGGAAACTGAAAAATATTTATGGTGTTGTAGTGTATTAACAGTAGTTCCCAGGTAATGTAAATTTTGTCTTATTTCATGGAAAACTCTAACTTCACAGACCACATTGTTTGATTCTAAAACATTAACTTTTGTTTCTCAATCACTTCTTTGCTTGTCTGTCTCTTTTTTCTCTTTCTCTCTCCATCAACCTCCTTCTCTTTCTTTCTGTGAAGACTTCTACAATGCTTTGAAATAAATACCCTTAAAAATGTTGTTTTGGGAAATACTAATGTAGAACAAAAGCTTAACTGGAAGAAATTGTTTTTATCCATTTATCATAACCATAGTCATTGTATATACGTTCAGTTTCTATTAAATAGATTTCATATTAGTTTATCACAGTGAAAATTTCATTTGAATATAGTTAGTATCTGAAAGTAGTATTTGATCTAATTTCTGAGTCATAGTTTGGCTATTAACATTGAATCATTATTTTTCTACTTCATAAGTCAATAATCTCACTTTCTACTTTAGACAAAATTGAAAGCCAGTTTTTATTTTCTGTTCTTAATAAAACATCCCCCTCCTTTTTTTTTTTTTTTTTTGTTCAGGAATCTGAAAGCCTACCTGGTGCCAAATACCGAGAGCAATATTATAGCGTAGAGGGGGATCTTTCTTTTTTTTTCATCCTCTGGAAGCAAAGCCACACAAAAGCACGGTGGGAGAGCCTTCTCTGCGGAACACTGTGCTGCAACCCTAGCGGACTCCTATTTACAGTAACTGATGAAGGGCCGGAAAAGAGGATCTTGCTGAGATCAACTCCTTCTGTGCTCACCTGATTGATTAACAGAGAACGTGTCTGGCTTAATTGCTCAATAATAAAAGCAAAACAGATGTCATTACACATTTTGCACTTTCTGATTAGTAATTTTCTCAAAATATCAGAAAATAAAGTTTTCTTTTTCTAAAGTGTTGTCAAAATGCTTCAAGTAGGTAAAATCTGAAGACTAAGAAACATTTAATCAAAGGGCAGATTAAATTTATTTTCCATGTATTACATATATATGTAATGTGTGTATATATAGTATATATTATATATTATATATATATATATATATATATATATAAAATTTTCTTCTATTGCCCATTTTAGGAAGAGAAAATTTGTTTCATGTGGATTTACCTTTTCTCTGAAATGAAAGGCTCATAAAGGCAGAGACTAAATTTTATGTTTTTAATGTGTGTGTAAAAGAAGTTAACATCATGGACCAGGCTCATAACTGCTTCTTCGAATAATTTGAATCTGTTTCCCTGTCCCCATCCCCCAAATCCTCCTTTGTTGTAACATTTTTTCTACACAAGAGAGTGCTGTAAAGAGATTTCTGCCCTCATTCTGGTCTGATAAGGTAAGGAGCACTGATCCCCTTCTCCAGGGAACTGGGAATGCCTTGTGACCATGTGACAGCTACTGTGTTTCCTTCTGCCTGATGGTAGTCCTTGGGGAGGCAGACACTGAACTGGTACTTATGTTTGGCTCTCAGACTCAGAAATGCTGCTTCTCCAGAGTCCTCCAATTGGAGAGCTACACAGCCTCTGGAATTTTCCACAACTTGAATTTAAACCACTCTACTCTAAATGTGTGGGAGTATGACTTCTTACTTATATAAAATTGTACATCAGTCTTTCCACATTCTAAATCGAATGGTGGATTATTTATTTCCTGAGTGAGAGAGATAGTAAAGGTATTTGGAAGAAACCAGTGCTAGTGATATAAATTCATGTTTTCTGGTTCTGTTACTCAGTAGTTTTCTCTTTTAATTTGATTTTCTAAATGATAAATTGTATGTCTCCCAAGTCTGTTTTTCTCCTTTACCAGTTTGTTTTTAGTTTCTTGCACCTGTAAAATTATTAGTTTTGTGAAGAAAAGAGAATTATACTTTCAAATACATGGACTCTTTTATATTTTCATGCATTCATATTTAATTCTGTATTGCAGATGGGATCACAATGTGATATAAACACAAAAGCTCCCTTTAAAAAATATTTGTATGTTTAGAGATAATCCTGTTACATGTTCATTTAAGATAACTTTTAGTGACATGAGATATTTCAGTAGGGTTTTGTGTCCGTAATATATTGCTATAGTTTTAAAACATGACAAAATGAATTCATTAAGAGTAGAAAATTATAATATAAATTTGAGCATAAATTCCCCTGCTAGTAATTGTGACATAAAAATATATTATTGAAAATAAATCTTAATTCCATGATAGAGGAAATGGAGTAGGAGAAAAGATTATTTTTAATTATTTTTGCTAATTAGATGTCTGTGTTGTAGCATATTTCATACAGAACCAGTGAGAATCCCTTGGTATCAACATTCTTGCCCGCATCATCATTGCCTCTTATGCTTGCCTGGGTAGAGGTAAGAAAATGCGTTTGTGTGGGAGGACAGAGATCAAGAAACAGACTCTCCAGAATGAGTTGCCCTCTTAGAACTAACTGTGAAACTTACATTTTGTATGTAAATTAAAAGCAGGTAGAAATCTCTCTAATTATTGTTCCTAAAAAGATTCCCCCTTGCAGAATTCCCATGATTCTTTCTCAAATCAATTATCTAAAATACTGTTATACAGGTAAAATGAGACCTCATTTTAGGAAGAAAAATAGAAACTATCAGTCTGTAGAAATATATATATATATATATATATATATATATATATATGTATATATATATATATTTAAATATTTGTGCTTAGTTTCAAAAAATTCATTTATATAAGGTCATAATAAAATATTAAAATGCTATGAATTTATAATCAATCCAGGTACCAAAGAAAATTATGGAGGAAAGTACATCTATTCAGCTTAAAATATGAGTGATGAGAGTTTTAACTCTGTCATACCAACATAATCTCTATCTATTTTATTAAAGTTCAGCCCAGTTGTTTTTCAGAGTCCACAGTCTCTCATGGTTCATCTCCCCCTCCAATTTCCCACAACTCCCTTCTCCTTTCTATCTCCCCATGTTCTCTGTGTTATTCTTTACACTCCACAAATAAGTGAAAGCATATGATAATTGACTCTCTCTGCTTGATTTATTTCACTCAGCATAATCTCTTCCAATCCCATCCATGTTGATACAAAATTTGGGTATTCATCCTTTCTGGCAGAGGTGTAATATTCCATTGTATATATGAACCCCATCTTCCTTATCCAGTCATCCGTTGAAGGGCATCTTTGTTCTTTCCATAGTTTGGCGACTGTGGCTATTGCTGCTATGAACATTGGGGTACAGATGGCCCTTCTTTTCACTACATCTGTATCTTTGGGGTAAATACCCAGTAGTGCAATTGCAGGGTCATAGGGAAGCTCTATTTTTAATTTCTTTTGTTTTATTTAAAGATTTTATTTATTTATTTATTTGTCAGAGAGAGAGAGAGAACATGCGCAAAAGTGGTCAGAGTGGCAGGCAGAGGCGGAGAGAGAAGCAGACTCCCTGCAGAGCAAGAAGCCCAATGGGGAACTCGATCCCCCTGGGATCATGACCTGAGCCAAAAGCAGTGGCTTAACCAACTGGACCAACCAGGAGCCCCCCTATTTTTAATTTCTTAAGGAATCTCCACACTGTTTTCCAAAGTGGCTGCACCAACTTGCATTCCTACCAACAGTGTAAGAGGGTTCCCCTTTCTTTACATCCTCTCCAACACATGTTGTTTACTGTCTTGTTAATTTGGGCCATTATAACTGGTGTAAGGTGGTATCTCAAAGTCTAACCATACTATTGAAAAATATTCCAAGTGTCTGGCAGAACAATTTGAGTTCTAATGAACCCAGGACTTTGATGGCTTCTATACATAAGGTCACCAAAATAAAATCTAAATTGGAATTGGGTTCTGAGTAGACATTTTAAAAGATTAGCAAAAGGCGGTTGTTTAGGAATCTGACTGGCACATTCTAAGTGGCTTGTAAGGCTTTATATGTGCTTGCAACAAGAACTCATGCAGACTGAACCCTTTGGCAGAAATTGAATACCACTATTCATCCAAAATGTCTTACATTTTGAGCTCTAAAATTGCCATACACAGGCAATATTATAGCTTATTTGAGAGACAATTTCCAACATGTTACTAGGTATTGAAAGAAACCATTCCTGCCACTGAAATATATCAGATAATTTTGAAACCAGAAATAGCTATTATGTCTCAGGTAATGTTGGAGAAATTCCATAGACAGAGAGCAGCAAAACAATGTTCACTGACAAAATGGAGCCGATAGATCCAAAACCATGATGAGGAAAATTTCATTATGAGTTCATGCATACAAGACCTGGTTTCTTGACTACTTACAGAGTACTATGATAGAACCCTTCAGGGATTTCCCTATCCTCATCTTAGTGCATCCTAAACCTTATGTTTCTCTTTCAGCAAAGCCTATTTTTGTCCCCAATTAGAACTGAGGGCTGAGTCACTGTTTTGGAAATTGATTGCAATCTACTTGATAGACAGTATAAAACTCTAGTGGGGTAGGCAAAGATACACACTAGGTGAAACTGGTGTCAGGCCATTTAACAGACACAGGTGGAATTAGGCTCCCACACTGAGAATACCACTTGGAACTATAGCACCTTTGTGCTATAGCCAATGGCCTCAGAGTATAATGAGACAAGGAAATTCTAGCTAATTAGATGAGAAACTCCACTTCTGTGTGATTTACTTAGTTATGGATGTCTCTTTGTAAATTTACAGAAAGACTCAAGGTAATTCATGTAGAAGTCCTCTCAAAAAACCAGAATTGTCAGCCAAGGAGAGATTGGAAATCTATGGACATACCATAGTCAGATCCCTAGAACTAGTGACCTGAGTTCATGAAATGAGTATGCATGGGTATAATGAGGTTGTACAAAGTTAAACCTCAATCAAGTGCAACCACTAATGTGTTAAGAGACTGCTCTATGCTGGTACCAACAGGAAAGAAATCTCCTTAAGATGTTTCTAGGTGATATTCTACTGCTTAGATGCCATCACTTTGCTACAATGTATGAACTCCTACCCATAGCCCCAGGGGGCTAAAAATGGATATTGTTTAGAATTTGGAGTTGTTTCTGTTTTTGTTTTTCCTGTGCTTTGTTTATTCATTTCAGAAGCAACTGTGGCAAATACAACTGAAGTTTGGGATAGCAAACAGGCTATCAGTTTGCCCTGACAGACTTATTTCGTCCAACCTACATACACATTTTATTTTACAAATGTATAACTATAAGCAAGAAAATATTTTAAGCAAGATATGTTATATTCCTTAATACCCTCTGACTAGTGGTTTTATTGAATGCACAATTTCAAACACTGTGTTCCTTAAAAGAGGTGATGGGAAAGGTTTGAGAGCCTGGCTGAGTTAATTAAATGAGTATGTCCTGACATTGAATTTAGAAGGCATAAAAAAAAGGGACTCTCCAGGAGCAGTTATTAGGATCCAAAGAAAGGAATGAGATGTTAAAGCTCTGGGTGACCCAGAGTAAGTAATCAATAAATCATATTTGAGTAATTGCTTCATGGATAAACAAAGCCAGTGAAACTATTGCTCCATGGTCTGGTGCACTATTATAGAGTCTTTCTTCATCATTGGGCAGTTGTCCCCAATTCAATTTTTAGTATCATTCATTCCTAAAAGTGGTCAGGAAAGAGGAATTTTGTCATCAAGAGAAAGTTATGTCAATATGTTGGCAACTCATAGGATTATAAAGCAACATAGATGAAACTAATGAAAAAGTCAGTCTGGTGGGCAAAAGTCTCAACCAAGGTCTGTGGTGAACCTCAGAATGTATTTTCCTTGATTCCATGGGGCCTTAATCTTTATCATCTCAGAATTATTGAGAAAGCCAATATCTTAACACTCAGTCACCTCATGTGTCAAGGAGAAATCTCATCAAATTGGCTTATTCCTTGCCATGATATTTTAAAATTTTTAGCTTGATTTAGAACTATCCATTGTATTCAGGGGTAAACAATGAAATTCTGAATACAGAATTTAAATGAAACCTCAGTGACAGATTGGTGTAGTTAGGGTTAGAGTGTTTGAAATTGTCCTATGTGTGTTCTATGCTTAGTGCAGATTATTCTTTTGGAACTCACAAATGTAAATGATATGATTTTGACAATTTATTATAGACCAAGGGTAATGTAAAATAATTAATGTGATCTAAAATATCTTGTAAAATATAAATAACATAATATAAATGCAAAATTTAAAAAAGGGGAATGAGATGTTGCGTGATAATGCATTTATATAACTTTTTATCTCTCCTCCTTTTCAAAATTTTTCTTTTCATTTACTTGAATTGGCTACCCTAAGGCAAAAGCTGCATTTACATATGCCAAGATAGGGAATGATATTGATGCATAAGATATAATATCTATTAGCTAAATTTGTCAGTGGACATTACTAAGTGATTAGAATGGATAAAATTTTGCCCCTTGCACAATTAGATATAATTGAGATTGTGCCTTCATTACCAAGGGGAAAGGACAGTCTTACAACTTTTTACCTATCAAGTCCTAGACTTCTTCCTGGAAACAGGATAAAGACCTGGTGAAGCAGTTATTATTGATGTTTCTGTCTACCTATAAGTAAGAATTACGACCAAACAGAGCCCCGCATCAAGGGAGGGAAGATATAGGTTAAAATAGATAATGAAAGGGGTGCCTGGGTGGCTAAGTGGTTAAAGCCTCTGCCTTCAGCTTGGGTCATGATTCCAGGGTCCTGGGATCGAGCCCCACGTTGGGCTCTCTGCTCCGTGGGGAGCCTGCTTCCTCCTCTCTCTGCCTGCCTCTCTGCCTACTTGTGTTGTCTGTCAAATAGATAAATAAAATATTTTAAAAAAAATAGATAATGAAAGACAAAAGAAATTAATAGTAAATTAGAAGGACACCTATAAGTGTTTTGTAATTCCAGGGAAAGATGCAATAATTTTATTCCCATAAGAGTGTCTCAGAACAAGAGCATAATACTGTTAGCTATCTCTAAGAGCCAGTATCATTTAGTGCCAAATAGAGGAGAAGCCATAATACCTATTTTATGCAAAGAGTGAAAACTGACTTGTGCTGATTTATGGTTTGCCTACAAACTCGCTCTGTATAATCAGGGGAAAAAAGATGTCACAGTGCACACCTAGGATTCAACCAATAAGAACTAACATTCAATGCATGATTTGTGGACGGTATTTACTCTTTTGGTTCTTTTAAAATGTATCTGGAGGTAAGTATTACACTTGAGTTATGCTGCTTAGCTTCTGTACATGGTGTAGATTTAAAGGGAGATGCCAAATGAAGGCAGCTATGTGGGTGGAGTAGGATGCCAGTTGATACCACCTTTCCAGAAGATCAGCACTTGACCTGCTCCATTGAATACACTAAAATGTGAATGTAGATTAAGTACCTTTAAGAAAAATGGCATAGAAGCAGGGCAGCCTCAAGAGAAGGGAATTCAGGATTAGGAGGCAGTCATACATCACAAAGACTCTCCTTTTGAGATGCAGATGTGCTATTTATGGCAACCTGTACTGAGCTGTTTTTAGAGTTAGACTCTGCCCAGTGGAGAGTTTCATGCACAGTTCTTCTGTCTTATGCCAAAGAACATAGGCACAGTTCTTCTGTCCTATGTCAAAGCACCCCATGGCAGCAACAGTGTGGTGACTTGATGACAATTAGACATGGTAGGCAAGATGTGATGTAGGAATTTCAGTTGATTTATGATTCTAGGAATTTAATTTTACCACTAGTTCAGGGGAACAGCATCAGCGGTCAGTTGGGAATGATGAATAATTTGTGAGTTGGCTAGTCATATCATTAAGCTGATGAAATACCAAACTCGTTATTGTTCTGATAGAGGGCTTAAATCTTCACTCAAGAAGGACAGTATGGATTCTGGTGTATTTAAAGATCCAGTCAGTAAGCTTAGTGACCTGGGCCAAGGTGGTATATTTTAGAGGACACTATGACAGATGCCACAGAGGGAAAAGGAGTGATTGTTGCTCTGTAATGTCTCAGGTGCCAAAGATGAAAAAGGAAATTCCATCTCCTATGACTCAGCTGGGATTGAATCCAAACGATCCATACCACGTTATTCTTATGTGGGGAAAAATGGATAATGTCCTATGATATAAGGGAATTTATATCTATAAAAACTTATATTATGACATCCAGGATATGCATATGTCCATAAACCAGACAGAATGTGCAATTTACTGAATAATGGCTTCTTATAGCTACTCTAGTCACTGGAAACAGGAAAAGCTAATTTCTATTGGGAATGAAGAGAATATGATAGTGTAACTTTTAATCTCTATGTCATGGCATTATGATATAATGCAGAATTTGTATATTCATTAATAGAATTAAATAGAATCACACCTATTTGGTACCCTCTCTACCCCCCCCCCCCATGAGAAAATATTTAGGGAGATTGATTTGAAATCCAATGATATAAAAATTACTGGCCAGAAAAATAAGAAGTGAAATCGGCCTCAAGAAGTTGAGAACCTTAAAAGGTCAAGAACATTTCTCTGAGATTCAGGGTGTAAATGATTGATCTAGGACTCTAACTCTTACAAAAATGCTGCGATGTTTGCTAGTGGAAAGATAAGGATGGTATTCTATACTTGGAAAGAAATGCCTTTTTATTAGGATCCACCAGTATGCCTAAATTGCTACTTGTATGTACACTTGAGAGTTTATGGATTCTTTTAAAGAATAGCTGAATAGGAGGTAGAAATGTAAATGTCCTTTATATGTGAAACTGAGGAGCCCCAAAAGGAAATGACTTCTTTTGAGAATGTTTCACACACATTGTTTATACCTTGTCCATTAATCCAAAACCACAATGCACAATGAAGTGGAAATGATGATTTTTTTTTTCTGAATCCATGTCTGAAAGATTTGGGTTATTTCACATAGAATGCATTTACCTGTGTCATTAGAATCATCATTTATTTTTGGTATTGGCTAAGAATTATGATTTTTGTGAATCTTTGATAATCAGTTTTCTGTGTTATCACATCATCAACTTAATTATAATCTGTATACTGAATAATCTCACTTTTTTTCCCCAGCTGAGACCTATACTCTGAGCTGTAGACTCATACATTTTTTAACTTGATATGTCCACTTAAGCCTCTCACTTAACTCAAAATTGTATCACTTAACTTGTATCTCTCCAATTCATGTCAAATCTTATTTTTTTCTCTTTCTCCCTGATGCACCCACTTATTTATTTTTCCCTTGTCATTACCCAGAGAACACAAAACCCCACAGATTCTCTATTAAACTATTTTTAACATATCTATTTTTCAATAGAAAAATATTCAATAGAAAAATATACCATAAGTGCAAGATACAGGTTTCTCTCACTTAGATCATCACAGATCATCAAGTTGACCCTTCTGAGTTCCCACAGTCACAATATCCACACATGGTAATAAATATCATTGGAAAACATAAAAGGTGTTAAGAAAAAGATTGGTAACTTTGGCTGTCCTGAAATAGCAGCCTCCACATCTCTGCAATTGAAGTAGTTAATTGAAGTGGCATTGTTAATCTTAGGTGAAGGGAATCTTCGATAAAGAGGGTAAAAATCCAAGATAGAAAAAGCCAATGTGAGAACAATAAGAGCTTTAAACTTATTATCACACTTAGCCCTTGCCACACTCAATCCTAGCAAATTCTCTGATTATTATTATTTTGTAGATTATGAAACTGAGGCACCTAGAGATCAATGGTACCAGAATTCAAAATTACAACAAAGGCTACTGTAGGAGATTGGTAGTGAAAAGAAGATGGAAAGAACAAGAAAAAGGGAGGCAGAGAGACTCAAGAATCTAAAGTAGATTGAGTAATAGAACTTATCTTTCCACTTGAAATAACCAGTGAATGGAAATCTATTTAACAACAGTTTATAAGACAAGGAACATCAGAAAATGAAAGGTTGTGATCCCTGATGGATGGGAAACAAATGTGATGAGTCCTATGATTGTCCTGGATTATACCTTGAGAGAATTCTCAGGTTAAGTTTAGTGAGGGGAAACTCAGGTGGAGGATGATGGATTGATTCCTTGAGTTGAGGAAGTGATGGTTCAGGGAGACAGAGACAGCAAGAATTTGCAGCATAGAATATCAGAGAGGCAAGAGCTACATTGATAGAACACTCTGATGTATTTAATTATTGATAATTTTTTGGTGCCTTATCGAAGAAATCTTTGCCTAACTGAGGTCACAAAGATTTTTCTTATGTTTTCTTCAGGAAGTTTTCTAGTTTTACATTTTATAATTAGGTCTATAATCCATTTTAAATTAAATAATGTTGTATGGCAGTAGGTATAGATTAAAGTTTGTTTTGCATGGGAATTGGTATTCCTGTTCTAGTACCATTTTATAAAAGCTTATACTTTGTCTTCAGATGAAACACAAGCCCTGATGACACCTCAATTTCAATCATGTGAGACCTTAAACACAGAACCCAGCTGTGACATGCTAGAGTCCAGAGCCATGGAGACTGTGAGATATCAAATATGAATTATTTTAAGCTGCTAAGATTGTGGTAATTTTTTATATAGCAACAGAAAACTAATATATATATATTAATAAAAAAAGAGTTATGGGTAAACTAAAATAGTTACAACTGGTGATCACTGGTCTATCTGAAGGTAATATCACATGTGAAGTGTCTTCTTGGACTGTCCCAGATATAACAAAACTAAATCCTCAATATATTAAAAATATGATTTTTATAGTACTTAGTATATGGCTACATTTTACTAAATTTGTTAAGGATGGAATCAGCAGGGCAAAACCCCTGGTTCAGAAAGGAAATAAATGAAAAACAAAAGATGATAGAACAAGATTGCTCAATAAAACACAAAAGTGGTTAGTGTCCTCAAAGAGAATGAAATCATAACTTTTAGAAAATAACTTCTCCACCAGATGAATCATTTTCATATTATTGACTCTATAAATCAACCACTAGAGTTTGGTTTCCAATCAATAGCAAATACAAGTCAAACAAAATTAGCTTCTTCTAGCTAATTAACCCTTAGGTGATTTTGTTAGGCAGGGCTCTCTGATATGGAAAGGACATGCTGTCATTGTCCATCTTTATTTCCACATTTTGAATAATTTTTTTATTAATGGGTACTATTGATTGTGGGATAAGGTGATGACTGAGAGCCTACTCATTAACACATTAAGGATCTAACCATTAAAATGACTTCAGAAGACTGCAGGCTGGAAGAAATCTAGGAGTATTTAGACCTGCAATTATCAATGAAAGACACTACATTAAATACATTTATTTGTAATAATTAAATACAAATTTCACTAAAATAAAAAAAATTCTTCTGAAGTTTATCAGTCCATCTATATTATATGAATATATATTATTAAATAACAACAATAAGCAATTCCTTTTTAAACTCAGGTAGTTGAATGAGAATTCATACAAAAGTTATTTTTCAAATGATTGCCTTAGAATTACAATGAGAGCTCTGGATCCCATTAAGATTTTAGATTTCTGCTGATAAACTCTTTATTCCCTTCGGGACAGTCTCATTTTTATTTCATTTGTTTCAATGTCTTGGTTACCTCAACCTTCATCCACTTGTTATAATGCTATAATCTAAGTTTAGGTCCACCAGTTAAGTGACAATTCTCTGGGCAAGTTACTGTCAATTAATTGCTAAATCCCACCAAAAGGAAAAAAAAAATTCTTAACCTATTTTCCTTTTTGCTATCATATGTTGTACTTTTCTCCAAGAGGATGTAAAAATACTTGTGTGTGTGTGTGTGTTTTTTTTTTTTTTTTACCATTGTTTCCTAGAGAATATTTCTTAGAAGGAAAGGAAATATTCATTACTTCTCATCACTCAATCTAACACAAAACTGTTACTTTAGCTGGCAGTTATTCAATGAATACAGGTAATTTAAGAGATAGGTGTTATACACAAACAATGAATCATGGAACACTACATCAAAAACTAATGATGTATTTTATGGTGACTAATATAACATTTAAAAAAAAGAGAGAGAGAGAGAGAGAGAGAGAGAGATAGGTTAGTTAAGGATGAAAGTTCACATCTTGTGGGTAAATTATTGGCCATAACTATGAAGGAACCAGTTTCTTGAAAATATTGTAGCACTGCATTGAACTAACTAGTTTTAATATTCTAATTTAAGATGCTTTTAAACTTCTGGAATTTCTCTAGTGTTCTCTGTTAAGTCTATCATTTCAATTATAAGATTTTCTATAGTCTTAGCACCTTGTTTGTAAATCAAATGCATATAATTAAATGAAGATTTGGGGAGGAAAAACATTAATATTCCCTTTCTTTTTTTATTTTAATTTTTTTTTTTATTTTTAAGTAATCTTCACATCCAGAGTAGGTTTTGAACTCACAATCAAGAGTTGCATGCTCCACTGACTGAGCCAGCCAGGCACCCCATCTTCCCTTTATTTCTTAATCAAAATTTGTCATTTTTAACTCATACTAACCTCAATTGATATATATTTTACATCTGTAGTTTAAATATAAATAACAATGTATGCCTGAATATTGTAATAGAATTTCAAATGTGATGCAAATTAGTCACTTGCTCAATATGTAACCAGTTATCACAAAGAATGTAGGCTAAATATTGTGGAATTTAGTCTTTGTTTACAAGAAAATTAATATAAAAATTTTATTCTGGAGGAATTTGAACCAGTGTCAAGTTTTCAAGCTCTTTTCACCTTGTGCTAAATGAGAACATCATCCCTAATATTGTTTTGCTCCTCTCTATTTTCTGTTGGGTGAATAAGCCTACCCTTTTTCAAATATGATTACCCTCTTCTTCAGTTTTACTATTCCTGTGGAATTAGATCACCTTATCAAGTATAGCAGTTCAATAATAGCCTTCCTTAAATAGGTACATGAAGGTCAACTTGAGACTTCCTTCTCTACAGGGATCAAAAAGAGGTATGAAATGCCATTACAGCCTAAATTCTGATTGTCTCTAACCAAGCAGAAGGTGTTTTTCTAAATAAATCGAAATTTATAACAGATGGCTTAGCACAAGCAGAAAGGAAATCATAAGAAATGTGAAAACAACTAAAAACTAATGAATATTAACAGCTTAATATTAAAAGGATCATATTAACTCATAACAATTGTATGTATTATTATTTCAGGACTCTTACTTTTAATGAAGAAAGGATGTATTATTGTCAGTGATGGAGTTTGTTCTTTCAGTACATACTTATCTCTAACATCTGTTTTCATATAATTGTACACTAAAGCAAATTACAGTATGACTATAAATAAACAGCATGCTTATATTTCTGCATATTTTCTAAGCCCTGTGAATATACCATTTATTGCTCTTATAACTATCAGAATGTCAAGAGTTTTCAGTTCAACCACCTGCAATAGAATTTGTGTAGAATGATCTTTATAATTTCCCAGATGGTAGGATAGAGAAGTCTTTTTGCACATGTTTATGAATTTTTATATCCTCTGATGTTTTTCCTTAAAAACGAATTGATTTTCTCTTTTTATTCAAAATCTTATTGCCAGCAAAGTACTTAATGTTAGAAAACCCCCCCGAAAGTGAATTAGAATTCAATCATTCTCAATCTCATTTTAACTTATAGATTATGCTGAGCTTTAGGTAAAAATATGATGTGAGGTAGTCATATATCTCCACTGACATGAATTTCATATTGGACTGACTTCCTTTGTCAAATTTGTGAAGATGATTGCAGACACACTCTTTTTCATATTCTCTCTGTTTGTCTTGTATAATAAATTACTTTAGTGAAACTTGACTCTGTTTCTGAAAATGGCAATGACATTGTAACTGCACAGTGAGCCATGCTTAACGTGGACTATGTGGCCATTAAGCCTATTCTCAACAGTGCAGCCTGAGTAACACACTTGAGGTCCATTATTATCCTACTTTTCAACTCAGAAACAACAATGGTGTCCTACATTACTCAAGCATAAATATTCCAAGAGACTTTCTATGATTGGGAGTCCATTAGCTCTCCAAACTCATCTCCTAATATGCACCTTGCTCCTTCCTTCCAGCCACACTGGCCTTCACACCTCTTCCTAGGTGAAACAAGACCTGTTCCTGCCTCAGAGGTTTTGCCCTTTGCCATTTTCTTTACCTGGAATGCTCATCTCCAGTACACAGCTAAGCACATGGCTGGATACATCACCTCTTTCAGTTCTTAGGTCAAGTATTATTGCCACAGTGAGGCTTTTCCTATGCACCACCCTACCTAAAATGATCACTTTTTTCTCACCATGTTATTTAGTTCTTTGCTGCTTTAAGTTTTGCTTATCACTTATTTAAGTGTGTGTGTGAGTGTATGTGCATGAGTGTGTGTGTGTGGTATAATTCTTACTACAAGCGAAGGAATGTATATCTTCCATTTCTTATTCTCATATTCTCTCTCTCTCTTCTTAATTTTCACTTTCCTGAACTAATTTCCAGTCTGTTAATCATTCTTGGTTTAACTAAGATCCTAGGCATACCAAAACCCTGTCCGATGCCCTGGGTAAGTTTGTTTCTTACATTTTTCTTTTTGGTATGGGGCACCAGGGTGTTGCTTCACAACCTTGGGAGCTTCCTGGGTGCAGTCTGACACCAGCAGGGAGAGACTGAAGGAAGAGGCAGACCACTTCAGAGTGATAGGGGGCAGTTTTTAATAAGGAAAGGAACTTACTTACAGGACTAGTCTTGAGTGGACACAAGACAAATAGATCTCCATATCCACCTGCTAATTTCAAAAGTTTACATAGAGGCCTTAACTGGGTTCAGTCCTGTATATTGTCCAGATAGTCTCATCACCACATTACAATCACAAGTCTGCATCTTTAGGGAGCTTCTGGGAGCAGAGAAGGCAAGTGGAATGCACAATGCAAGAACAAGGGAAGGCATGAGGACCCAGATTGCCTGGGTCCAGCTTGAGGGATAACCAGTGATCATGCAATCCCCCAACACAGGGCTTATTTATTTCCTGAATTTGTAGTTTTAACATTTCCTTTAGATGGATGCCATATGGGACCTTCCTCTCTGCTGTTAACTGGGGTTTCATCTCAAAGCACTGCCTCTTGAACCTGGGCAGCTGACTCAGAGTCTATCATCTCCAACATGTGGACTCTCACTTTATCATAAGTGTATTTGTGCATTAAATGAGGGGTGTCAGATAATTTACAAATATGCTGAAGTGGAGTGGGGCAGGGATAATGCTTTTCTGAAAGATGGGGTGAGTAAGCTTGTACTTGGCTAGTGGTAGTAAAGACAGGTGCTGATACACAGCAGATAGCTGAGACGGCCGTCGTCTGGATTCCCAGGACGCCCTAGTAGTGTATCACATTGAGACATGGAAAGTAATATAATTGTTTTCTTTTTATTTAGTCACCCTAACAAATCATATTTTACAAAGGCAATATTTCTTTGGGCACTTAAGTAAATAACTTCCAAAATACTGCTAATGTTTTTATTTCATTTTCAAATGGATTCAGTCTTTCAATTAGTCGTAAAACATGGCATTGGTTTTAAGCTTCAAAAACACTTGTCAATGTGCTGTGGGAAAAAAAGTATTACTTTAAGATGTTCAGATTTGCCTATTATTTTTAAAAGTTGAAGGTCTCACTTTTCATTACTTAGATTTTGGCATTACTTGAACACATTAAGCAGGCTAATACAAAATACCTAAGACCAAAATATAATACATATGTAAAGAGTTTCACTTGCATATATGGTCAAGTGATTTTTAAAAAGGATGTCAAGACCATTCAATGGAGAAAAACAACTTTTCAAAAATGGTGTTGGGAAAACTGGATATCTACTTCAAAAAAATGAAGTTGGACCCTAACCTTACATTATATACAAAAATTAATTAAAAATGCATAAAAAATCCTGCCAACTATGACAAAGGAAAAAAAAAGCCTAAACGTTTCTAATAGTTTTTTTGGTGGAGTAGTTCAGGTTTTATGTATATAGTAGCATCATGTCATGTGCAAATAGTGTAATTTTTATTTCTTCCTTACCAATTTGGATGCATGTTACTTTTTTCCATTGTCTGACTGCCTTTTATCGTGAATGGGTATCTTACTTTGTCAAATGCTTTTTCTGTATTTATTGAAATGAGCATATGGTTTTTATCCTCTCATTGATTTGATGTATCATATTGATCACCCTGGCAACCCGGAAATAAATCACACTTGATCATGGTAAATAGTTCCTTTAAATAGTTCCTTTAAATAGTTTCTTGAAATGTTGGATTTTGTTTGCAAGTATTTTTTCTGGGGATTTTTTAAATCTATGTTTATCAGAGATATTGGCCTATATTTATCTTTTTTTTGTGGTATCTTTATCTGGTTTAGGTATCAGTGTGGTATTGGCCTCATAGAATTAACTTCACAGTTTTCTTTCTTCTCTTATTTTTAGAATAGTTTCAGAAGAAAAGGTATTAATTAATTAATGTTTGGTAGAATTTTCCTGTGACATTGTCTGGTCCTGGATTTCTGTTTGTTGGGAGGTTTTTTTTTTAATATTATAAGCTGGTATAGGATTAACTTCTACCGTATATAAATAACTTCTAGAAGTCAGCAACACAAAAGTTCCCCATTTAAAAAAAAAAAAAAGTGCATAGGTCTTGAATAGTCATTTCTCCGAACAAGATATACAAGTACTAAGCACTTGATGACTAAGTACAGGAAGACATACTCAACATCACTAAACATTAGTGAAATCCAAATCAAAACCACAATGAGATATCACCTCATACCCTTTAGCATAAAATAACAACAGAAATAAAATTTTTTTCAAAAATGTATAAAAATTGGCACTCTTGGGCATGGTTGGTGGGTATAAAACATGGGAAAACTGCTATGCAAAACAATGTGATGGCTCCTCAAAAAGTTAAAAATAGAATTCTCAGGGTATATGGGTAGCTCAGTTGGTTAAACATTCCACTCTTGATTTCAAATCAGGTCATGAACTCAGCATCATGAGGTCAAGCCCTGAAACAGGCTCTGGGCTGGGCATGGAGCTTGCTTAAGATTTTCCCTCTCTTTCTCTCTCTAATCCTCCCCCCTCCCATTCTCTCTCTCTCTCAATAAAATAAAATAAATTAAATAAAATAAAAATAGAATTATCATCTGACATAATAATTTCATTTGGGGGTATATACCGAAAAGAATTGAAAGCAGGGTCTTGAAGAGATAGGAGTATGCTCATTTTTTTAGCAGCATTACTCACAATAAGCAAAGGGTGGGGCCACACAAGTGTCCATCAATGAATGAATAGATAAGTGAAATGTAGTGTATAGTACAATGAAATATTATTCAACCTTAAAAAAAAATCTGAATCATGCTACAGCATGTATGAACCTTCAGAACATTATGCTAACTGAAATACACTAGTCACAAAAAGACATGTACTGTATGATTCCACTTTTTTTTAAATTTTTTATAAACATATATTTTTATCCACAGGGGTACAGGTCTGTGAATCACCAGGTTTACATACTTCACAGCACTCACCGAAGCACATACCCTCCCCAATGTCCATAATCCCACCCCATTCTCCCAAACCCCCTCCCCCCAGCAACCCTCAGTTTGTTTTCTGATATTAAGAGTCACTTATGGTTTATCTCCCTCCCAATCCCATCTTGATTCATTTATTCTTCTCCTACCCTTTAAGCCCCCATGTTGCATCACCACTTCCTCATATCAGGGAGATCATATGATAGTTTTCTTTCTCCAATTGACTTATTTCGCTAAGCATGATACCCTCTAGTTGCATCCATGTTGTCACAAATGGCAAGATTTCATTTCTTTTGATGGCTGCATAGTATTCCATTGTGTATATATACCACCTCTTCTTGATCCATTCATCTGTTGATGGACATCTAGGTTCTTTCCATAGTTTGGCTATTGTGGACATTGCTGCTATAAACATTCGGGTGCACGTGCCCCTTTGGATCACTACGTTTGTATCTTTAGGGTAAATACCCATTGTGCAATTGCTGGGTCATAGGGCACTTCTATTTTCAACATTTTGAGGAACCTCCATGCTGTTTTCCAGAGTGGCTGCACCAGCTTGCATTCCCACCAACAGTGTAGGAGGGTTCCCCTTTCTCCGCATCCTTGCCAGCATCTGTCATTTCCTGACTTATTGATTTTAGCCATTCTGACTGGTGTGAGGTGATATCTCATGGTGGTTTTGATTTGTATTTCCCTGATGCCGAGTGATATGGAGCACTTTTTCATGTGTCTGTTGGCCATCTGGATGTCTTCTTTGCAGAAATGTCTGTTCATGTCCTCTGCCCATGTCTTGATTGGATTATTTGTTCTTTGGGTGTTGAGTTTGCTAAGTTCTTTATAGATTCTGGACACTAGTCCTTTATCTGATATGTCGTTTGCAAATATCTTCTCCCATTCTGTCAGTTGTCTTTTGATTTTGTTAACTGTTTCCTTTGCTGTGCAAAAGCTTTTGATCTTGATGAAATCCCAATAGTTCATTTTTGCTCTTGCTTCCCTTGCCTTTGGCGTTGTTCCTAGGAAGATGTTGCTGTGGCTGAGGTTGAAGAGGTTGCTGCCTGTGTTCTCCTCAAGGATTTTGATGGATTCCTTTCGCACATTGAGGTCCTTCATCCATTTTGAGTCTATTTTTGTGTGTGGTGTAAGGAAATGGTCCAATTTCATTTTTCTGCATGTGGCTGTCCAATTTTCCCAGCACCATTTATTGAAGAGGCTGTCTTTTTTCCATTGGACATTCTTTCCTGCTTTGTCGAAGATTAGTTGACCATAGAGTTGAGGGTCTATTTCAGGGCTCTCTATTCTGTTCCATTGATCTCTGTGTCTGTTTTTGTGCCAGTACCATGCTGTCTTGATGATGACAGCTTTGTAATAGAGCTTGAAGTCCGGAATTGTGATGCCACCAACTTTGGCTTTCTTTTTCAATATCCCTTTGGCTATTCGAGGTCTTTTCTGGTTCCATATACATTTTAGAATTATTTGTTCCATTTCTTTGAAAATGATGGATGGTACTTTGATAGGAATTGCATTAAATGTGTAGATTGCTTTAGGTAGCATAAACATTTTCACAATATTTATTCATCCAATCCAGGAGCATGGAACATTTTTCCATTTCTTTGTGTCTTCCTCAATTTCTTTCATGAGTACTTTATAGTTTTCTGACTATGGATTCTTAGCCTCTTTGGTTAGGTTTATTCCTAGGTATCTTATGGTTTTGGGTGCAATTGTAAATGGGATTGACTCCTTAATTTCTCTTTCTTCTATCTTGCTGTTGGTGTACAGAAATGCAACTGATTTCTGTGCATTGATTTTATATCCTGACACTTTACTGAACTCCTGTATAAGTTCTAGCAGTTTTGGAGTGGAGTCTTTTGGGTTTTCCACATATAGTATCATATCATCTGAGAAGAGTGATAATTTGATTTCTTCTTTGCTGATTTGGATGACTTTAATTTCCTTTTGTTGTCTGATTGCTGAGGCTAGGACCTCTAGTACTATGTTGAATAGCAGTGGTGATAATGGACATCCCTGCCGTGTTCCTGACCTTAGCAGAAAAGCTTTCAGTTTTTCTCCACTGAAATGATATTTGCGGTGGGTTTTTCATAGATGGCTTTGATGATATTGAGGTATGTGCCCTCTATCCCTACACTTTGAAGAGTTTTGATCAGGAAGGAATGCTGTACTTTGTCAAATGCTTTTTCAGCATCTATTGAGAGTATCATATGGTTCTTGTTCTTTCTTTTATTGATGTGTTGTATCACATTGACTGATTTGCGGATGTTGAACCAACCTTGCAGCCCTGGAATAAATCCCACTTGGTCGTGGTGAATAATCCTTTTAATGTACTGTTGAATCCTATTGGCTAGTATTTTGTTGAGTATTTTCGCATCTGTGTTCATCAAGGATATTGGTCTTTAGCTCTCTTTTTTGATGGGATCCTTGTCTGGTTTTGGGATCAAGGTGATGCTGGCCTCATAAAAAGAGTTTAGAAGTTTTCTTTCCATTTCTATTTTTTGGAACAGTTTTAGGAGAATAGGAATTAGTTCTTCTTTAAATGTTTGGTAGAATTCCCCGGGGAAGCCGTCTGGCTCTGGGCTTTTGTTTGTTTGGAGATTTTTAATGACTGTTTCAATCTCCTTACTGGTTATGGGTCTGTTCAGGCTTTCTATTTCTTCCTGGTTCAGTTGTGGTAGTTTATATATTTCTAGGAATGCATCCATTTCTTCCAGATTGTCAAATTTATTGGCGTAGAGTTGCTCATAGTATGTTCTTATAATAGTTTGTATTTCTTTGGTGTTAGCTGTGATCTCTTCTCTTTCATTCATGATATTTTTTATTTTGGTCCTTTCTCTTTTCTTTTTGATAAGTCTGGCCAAGGGTTTATCAATTTTATTAATTCTTTCAAAGAACCAGCTCCTAGTTTTGTTGATTTGTTCTATTGTTTTTTGGTTTCTATTTCATTGTTTTCTGCTCTGATCTTTATGATTTCTCTTCTCCTGCTGGGCTTAGGGTTTCTTTCTTGTTCTTTCTCCAGCTCCTTTAGGTGTAGGGTTAGGTTGTGTACCTGAGACCTTTCTTGTTTCTTGAGAAAGGCTTGTGTGGAGAGCCATGCAGCAGAAGCTGGGAGTCACGTACTAGGCGAGGCTTGAGGAGAAGGGCAGGTGAATGTTTATGTGGGAGCGCTCCAGGCAACGCACAACCTGTACTGGAGTAGCGGGACTAGTATAAGATTAACCAGGGACCATGGGAACGGCACAAAAACAGAGTGAACAATAAGTTTCCGGGGCTCACGTCGGTAGGCACGAGCTCCCCGCATGATCTGGATTGAAGTCATCTGTATCCCTTCTGATTGGATGTTATAGTAGTTGTGTTATGTGGTGATTGGTTGCTTTCTATCCACTGCATCCTATAACTTGGGGCTGTAATCGGTGTTCGGGGTCCCGGGGCTGAAGATTGTCAATAAAGAAGTTTGCCACTCACCTTGTCTGCGGGTCGTTCTTGCGGGTCGAGAGCGACATCTGGTGCCGAAAACCCGGGACCCGAGTCGCCGGACGTAGAACGAGGATTGAGGTAAGAGCAACGATAAGGAAAGTGTGCAGCCATTTCTGTCCTAAGACAGGGGAAGTTCCCTGAAGACGATCGGAGGTTAGGTTGTTTATAAAGTTCTTCAGGGACGATAAGAGGTTCCCCGTAGACGATAAGACATTAAGAGGCTGGTGAAGTTCTACGGGGACAATAAGGTAAAAGTTTCCTCGGGATGAGGAACGATATTAGTCACTAGAAGGTTCCCTGGAGACGATTGGAAGTTAGGCGATTTGTGAAGCTCCCCAGGGACGATTATAAAGTAAGCTACTTAGGCTCCACAGAGACTATAGTAACGAAAGATTTCCAGGATGGGAAACGAGCTTGCCAGATATAGGATGGAGGGCCCTTTAAGGAACGTTCTCAAGGCAAACGGCACTCCTTTAAAATCAAAAACGGCCCGCGCTTTCTTGAAAGAGGTAGGGGAGATTGCCCCTTGGTTTATAGAAGAAGGACTTTTGAACATATCTCAATGGGAACATCTGGGAGAGGATTTAAAACAAAGCCCCACTGTTGCTACCGGCACTCTTGCTGTGTGGTCCCTGGTGAAAGTATGTTTGCAATCCCCCCGAGAGCCCCTGCAGCGAGCAGTACTACAGGGAGGGGAAGTTTTTGAGCAAGTGAAAGAAGAATCCCGTAAGGGCTCCTCCCGAAACTCTGACTCCGAAAGCGAAAGCTCAGAGGGGATTACGCCGCTTTCGCATTCTAACCCCACAGCGCCACCCCATGAGTGGCCCCCGCCTTATAAGCCCAGCTGCACCAAGACGTGCTATTGTTTTATTTTAAATTTCCTCACGGTTGACAGAGATGGCACTTCGGCCGCGGAACATCATTGGGGCCAACAGAAAATGCAGCAGTTAATGGTAAAATGGAAAGATGTCTTTACTGGCTTATGGAAGGACCCAACCCGGTGCTTAGGCGGCACCGAGGTTCCCTTTGTGTTTTCCCGCAGGATGCGCTCGCCCCACTCTGGGTGCCGGAACGCCTCACCAGGCTGGTGGCCACGGAGCCTGTGGAGGATGCTGGTGATGGTGATGATAACGACGATGACTGTCCTGCAGCCTGTTCCCACGAAGGCGGAACCAGTTCAACTGTGGCCGAGACAGGAGACTGCCCAGCTTCAGACCCTTCTTCAAATGGCTCAGCATAGAGTGCATTCTTCTCACCCGAACTCATGTTTGCTACTGACGCTTATTTTAATGCAACACGTGTTGGCAATCCTCCTCATGCCAAGCTGCCCGTGGCTCAGCTTGCTGACAATTTTGTAAATTCGCTATTTTCTCATATTCCTTCACTATCACGTACTTGGTATGCTATAGGCTCTATTATAGGAATGTTAATACTTATGCTTTTGTTCATGTGCCTCTTTCCCTGTATGGTGAAATTCATGCTTATAGAATTATATAAAGTGCGAGCTATTGTGCGGAATCAACAACGGGCCACTCATGGCAAACTCAAAGAACGGCCTTAGTTATCACCTAGATGCCTTTTGACCCTGGTATTAGTAATAAGAACTTTATAGTACTCCTCCTCAGGCTAGACAAACGAACAAGCCTAATGAGTGTGACTCAAATGTTCTTAAAGCTGTAGCTGCTGATTAACATGGCAGTCATGGCCATGATGGCTCTGGAGGCTAGTGCCTCCCCCTGAATATGGCTCTGTATGCTGGGTCGGTAGCCAAAGACGGGTAAGACTGATCCCTCACCTTAGCAACCTAAGACAGGGGCTCCTCGGCGAAGGGGAGTACCCGATGACGGGTAAGCATGTGTGCTGAGGATTGGCAACCTAAGACAGGCACGACCCCTGCCATGTAATAAATAAAAAAGGGGGAGCTGTGGAGAGCCATGCAGCAGAAGCTGGGAGTCACGTACTAGGCGAGGCTTGAGGAGAAGGGCAGGTGAATGTTTATGTGGGAGCGCTCCAGGCAACGCACAACCTGTACTGGAGTAGCGGGACTAGTATAAGATTAACCAGGGACCATGGGAACGGCACAAAAACAGAGTGAACAATAAGTTTCTGGGGCTCACGTCGGTAGGCACGAGCTCCCCGCATGATCTGGATTGAAGTCATCTGTATCCCTTCTGATTGGATGTTATAGTAGTTGTGTTATGTGGTGATTGGTTGCTTTCTATCCACTGCATCCTATAACTTGGGGCTGTAATCGGTGTTCGGGGTCCCGGGGCTGAAGATTGTCAATAAAGAAGTTTGCCACTCACCTTGTCTGCGGGTCGTTCTTGCGGGTCGAGAGCGACAGCTTGTACCGCTATATATTTTCCTCTCAGGACTGCCTTTGTTGTGTCCCACAGATTTTGAACAGTTGTATTTTCATTATCATTTGTTTCCATGATTGTTACAATTCTTCTTTAATTTCCCGGTTGACCCATTCATTCTTTAGAAGGATGCTGTTTAGTCTCCATGTATTTGGGTTCTTTTGAAACTTCCTTTTGTGGTTGAGTTCTAGCTTTAGAGCATTGTGGTCTGAAAATATGCAGGGAATGATCTCAATCTTTGGTACAGGTTGAGTCCTGATTTAGGACTGAGGATGTGATCTATTCTGGAGAATGTTCCATGTGCACTAGAGAAGAATGTGTATTCTGTTGCTTTGGGATGAAATGTTCTGAATATATCTGTGATGTCCATCTGGTCCAGTGTGTCGTTTAAGGCCTTTATTTCCTTGCTGATCTTTTGCTTGGATGATCTGTCCATTTCAGTGAGGGGAGTGTTAAAGTCCCCTACTATTATTGTATTATTGTTGATGTGTTTCTTTGATTTTGTTATTAATTGGTTTATATAGTTGGCTGCTCCCACGTTGGGGGCATAGATGTTTAAAATTGTTAAATCTTCTTGTTGGACAGACACTTTGAGTATGATATAGTGTCCTTCCTCATCTCTTATTATAGTCTTTGGCTTAAAATCTAATTGATCTGATATAAGGATTGCCACTCCTGCTTTCTTCTGAAGTCCATTAGCATGGTAAATTCTTTTCCACCCCCTCACTTTAAATCTGGAGGTGTCTTCGGGCTTAAAATGAGTTTCTTGGAGGCAACATATAGATGGGTTTTGTTTTTTTATCCATTCTGATACCCTGTGTCTTTTGACGGGGGCATTTAGCCCATTAACATTCAGGGTAACTATTGAGAGATAAGAATTTAGTTCCATATTATTGCCTGTAAGGTGACTATTACTGTATATGGTCTCTGTTCCTTTCTGATCTACCACTTGTAGGCTCTCTCTTTGCTTAGAGTACCCCTTTCAATATTTCCTGTAGAGCTGGTTTGGTGTTTGCAAATTCTTTCAGTTATTGTTTGTCCTGGAAGCTTTTAATCTCTCCTTTTATTTTCAATGATAGCCTAGCTGGATATAGTATTCTTGGCTGCATGTTTTTCTCGTTTAGTGCTCTGAAAATATCATGCCAGCTCTTTCTGGCCTGCCAGGTCTCTGTGGATAAGTCAGCTGCCAATCTAATATTTTTACCATTGTATGTTATAGACTTCTTTTCCCGGGCTGCTTTCAGGATTTTCTCTTTGTCACTGAGACTTGTAAATTTTACTATTAGGTGACGGGGTGTGGGCCTATTCTTATTGATTTTGAGAGGCATTCTCTGAACCTCCTGAATTTTGATGCTCGTTCCCTTTGCCATATTGGGGAAATTCTCCCCAATAATTCTCTCCAGTATACCTTCTGCTCCCCTTTCTCTTTCTTCTTCTTCTGGAATCCCAATTATTCTAATGTTGTTTCATCTTATGGTGTCACTTATCTCTCGAATTCTCCCCTCGTGGTCCAGTAGCTGTTTGTCCCTCTTTTGCTCAGCTTCTTTATTCTCTGTCATTTGGTCTTCTATATCACTAATTCTTTCTTCTGCCTCATTTATCCTAGCAGTGAGAACCTCCATTTTTTATTGCACCTCATTAATAGCTTTTTTGATTTCAACTTGGTTAGATTTTAGTTCTTTTATTTCTCCAGAAAGGGCTTTTATATCTCTCAAGAGGGTTTCTCTCATATCTTCCATGCCTTTTTCGAGCCCAGCTAGAACCTTGAGAATTGTCATTCTGAACTCTAGATCTGACATATTACCAATGTCTGTATTGATTAGGTCCCTAGCCTTCGGTACTGCCTCTTGTTCTTTTTTTTGTGTTGAATTTTTCCGTCTTGTCATTTTGTCCAGATAAGAGTATATGAAGGAGCAAGTAAAATACTAAAAGGGTGTCAACATCCCCAGGAAAATATGCTTTAACCAAATTAGAAGAGATCCCAAATCGTGAGGTGGGAGAAAGGGGATTAAAAGAGGTTCAAAAAGGAAGAAAGAAAAAAAAAAGGAAGAAAGAAAGAAAAAGAAAAGAAAAGAATTTTAAAAAAGAAAACAGATAAGAAAAATATAAAAAGGGAAAAATATATATTAGATAAACTAGTTAAAAAACGTTAAAAAAGAAAAAGGTAAAAGTTAAAAAAAAATTTTACCATAAGGCAAGAAAAAAAACAAAAAATGAAAAAGAAAAAAATTAAATTAACTGCAAGACTAAAAAAAATCACATTAAAAAAGCCATGAGTCCGTGCTTTGCTTTCTCCTCCTCTTGAATTCTGCTGCTCTCCTTGGTATTGAAACCGCACTCCTTGGTAGGTGAACTTGGTCTCGGCTGGATTTCTTGTTGATCTTCTGGGGGAGGGGCCTGTTGTAGTGATTCTCAAGTGTCTTTGCCCCAGGCGGAATTGCACCGCCCTTACCAGGGGCCAGGATGAGTAATCCGCCTGGGTTTGCTTTCAGGAGCTTTTGTTCCCTGAGCGCTTTCCGTAGAGTTCCAGAGGATGGGAATACAAATGGCGGCCTCCTGGTCTCCGGCCTGGAGGAGCCGAGAGCCCAGGGCCGCACTCCTCAGTGCGCCCTCAGAGAACAGCTCCCAGTAACTCCCGTCTGCCTGACCTCTTGCTGCGCTCCGAGCTCACCGAGCCTGCGACCAGTTCAAGGTAACACCGAGCTGTGAGCTTACTGTCGGCTCTGTCTCTGTAGCCGGCTTTCATGTTCCAATACCCGCAAGCTCTGCGACACTCAGACACCCCCGATCCTTCTGTGACCCTGCGGGACCTGAGGCCACGCTGACCCCGCGTGGGCTTCGCTCCGGTTTAGCCTCTGGAGCGACGTCCCTCAGCGGAACAGACTTTTAAAAGTTCTGATTTTGTGCACCGTTGCTCCGCCGCTTGCTGGGAGCCGGCCCTTCCCCCCGGGGTCTATCTTCCCGTCGCTTTGGATTCACTTCTCCGCCGGTCCTACCTTTCAGAAAGTGGTTGTTTTTCTGTTTCCAGAATTGCTGTTCTTCTTCTCTTCGATCTGCTGATGGATTTTCAGGTGTTTGCAATCTTTAGATAAGCTATCTAGCTGATCTCCGGCTAGCTGAAGTAGTCTCAGCCTGCTACTTCTCCGCCATCTTGACTCCTCCTGTATGATTCCACTTATATGGAGTACGTAGAATAGTCAGATTCAGAGAGACTAAGATTCATAGAGAATCTTAGTTGCCAGGGGCTGGGGGAAGAAGTTGCTTAATGAATACGGATTTTTAATTTCACAAGTTGAAAATGTTCTGGAGACTGGCTGTGCAACAATTCAAATGCATTTAACATTACTGAATAATGTGCTTAAAAATGATTAAAGTGGCAAATTAAAAATAAAATAACATGTAATTCACAGGGTTGCATACTTGAGATTGGACCTCTGGCAAATTCACAAATTCTTTTAGAGAAACATCAGTTTTAGTAATGTGAGACGAATCACCCTGATTTATCTATTAATTCCAAGACCCAGCACTGGAGGAGACAGGGATATGTAAATCAGAGGATGGTGTTCACAAACAGGGATCATAGTATATTCTTTAGTGTTCTTAGTTGTATGTAAAAGTAATGTTTCAGCTATGTTAATATAAATAGATCTGTAGAAGTTAAATGAGAAAAATGCATAAAGATGGGTGTCCAAGGGACATTGGTAAACATTTGTCCTTTGTTTCCTGTAGAAAAGTGGTTAAATATCCAAAATAAGAGTAGAACAATGATTTCAGCATTACAGAAGAACATACTTTGATAATTAATAAAACGTTGATACCTCTTGCTCTACTGCCTCTATTCAAACAAGTTATGATTCATGGTGATTTTTATTCTTTTTTCCTGTGCCTTACATTCTATGTAATGGAAAGGAATTTGTTTGATGGGTCAAAGTTTTTTGTTTTGTTATTGTTAAGAATTTTTTTTAAGTTTAATGGTACTATTAAATTTGGTATATTGCTAAACATAAATAAATCTTGAAAAGATTTGTCATGTCAATTTTTAGCACTATATATATGTGTGTGTATGTATATATAAATATACCATTACAACCTAATCACTCTTATGAGTGACAACAATTTTTATCGATATTTTCTAGAATGCAAACTTCTTTCTCATTCCCTATGAACTCCTGCAGATTTAAGCTACTAGAGAATCCTAAGGAAATATGCCCCTCTCTACCAAGCCAAAAATGGGGTGGGAGGTGCTATGATTGCATATGAAAAGTCTATAATCATTTATACCCATCCAGGAAACCTAAGGCATGTTATAATAAAGGAGAAATCTTACAGAAGATAATATTCCTGGGGACATTTTAGCATATGTTGAATTTTTCAAATGTGGACATGATCCCACTCAGATCTTATTCACTTGTTTCTCTTCCTTAATTGTCACTGGATATCCCAATAGCTGACTCTTTTTCATCACTCCGGTCAGATTACACGGCATCTCTTCTGTGGGCCTGTTCATCTTGCCTGAAGAATGACTTGTCAAAGGACTTAATTTTTTTCTCATAGCATTTGTAACTATCTGAGGTTAGTTTATATTTTACTTTCCCCATCTATCTCAGTGGAATAGTTTCATGAATACAGAGCCTTTTCTGTCCTCTTGAATGGTAGATCCTTCATGCTTATTAAACTGCCTGGCACAGAGAAAGTGATGTTTTGTGCATATGTGTGTGTGTGTGTGTGTGTGTGTAAAATCTATGAATTACTACATGGTAACTGATATCAATAAATGCCACATTGTAAAAATTATTTTAAGTTATTCTAAATTATTAAAAAATTATTTTAAACTCAGCTTGAACTTCTTAACAATATTGGCAATAATCTAATATTTCTTTTGTTTTCAGGATCTCTGTCTCTATCCATTTTAAAATATCAGAACCAGAGCTTATGTAGCTCCAGGAAAATGGTGGAAAATCTACTCTTAAATTTGTAGTATTATAATTGTGGTTCCTCTTTGTACTGATCTACATGATCCATTTAAAGATTTTATTTATTTATTTGACAGACAGTGATCACAAGTAGGCAGAGAGGCAGGCAGAGAGAGAGAGAAGAGTTAGCAGGCTCCCCGCAGAGCAGCAAGCCCCATGCGGGGCTCGATCCCAGGACCCTGGGATCACAACCTGAGCCAAAGGCAGAGGCTTTAACCCATGGAGCCACCCAGGCGCCCCCTCTCTCTCTTTCAAAGAAATAAATAAAATCTTTAAACAAACAAACAAAACAAAACAAAACTTTTAAAAAACAAAACAAAACAAAATATTTTGATTTGTTTTGTGTTTTTAAGGTGATCATCTCTACTCCAGTACTGCAAAGCTCAGCCACATGGAATCTCATGGAAACTCTATAGCCATATCAAATGATCCATCTTCCCCTTTGAGGTGTCATCTCCTAGTAGCACTCATTTTCAGGTCCTCATCACTTTCAGGATCTCCAGCCTTTCTCAATTTTCAAAGATTCGAACTTGCATATTAAGTTTGTCTTTTTCAATTCTCTAAACATAAAGCTTTGTTTTTTAACACCCCTTTGGAAAACCAGTGGGCTCTTCTAAAGGGCCTCAGTGTTCTAAACAACAAAACCATTACTTTGACTTACCCAATATCTGCTGTAGAGTTGAAAAACAAACAAAAAAGAAGCGATCAGACAAAACATATTTACCTTCTTCCTAAGAGTATGGAACTATCTTAATCACTTTTATGAATTAAATTCTTTTGTCTCACATATAATTAATGAGAAGAAACTCAGTGAGATATGGTGACAACAACTGTAAAAAATGCTCTTTGAAAATTTCTTAACAAAATACTCCTTAATTTATATCACACTATATATTATATTATATGTAAATGATTAATGAGTTTAAACTTGAATAGTATTTCCATTAAAAGCTGTTGCTAATTATTAATAAAGCAAACACATATTGTATATGAGGATTTAGATTACATCAAGTTTCAACTAAAGTGATCAATTCATGAATGAGAGAAAGATGACATTTCCCCCAAAGATTAAAACTTGTCTTTGTTTAGACAAAGTGAAAAATTTAACAGAAAAAAAAAAAATTCTGCATATATTTTCTACTTCCTTCTACCACTTAGAGGAAGATTATAATCTGACATACATGAGTAGAGGAGAAATAATGGAGAATCTAAGCATAGAATTTTAAAGATGTGTGAATTTCTAGATGAAAATCTAGTCTGGCATCCTTTATGCAAGTGAGGACAATCTGAGGCTTCTTAGTAGTAATAAAACTAGTTAATACCAGATGCAGGTCTAAAATTCAGAAACCCTTACAGCTTGGTCTTGTTTTTTTGTTTGTTTGTTTGTTTGTTTTTGTTTTTAATCTGATATAGATATTGAAAGGCTAATAGAGTAAACTTTTTTGTTGTTCTTACTGTTAGTTTAAAGTCCTATAAGAGAGTCAAAGTCCTCAAAGTTTTTGGAAAATAAACTAAATGTTTGGTAAGACAAGAAAGAATTAGACTGAAAAAATAAAGATAGGTAATTATAGCATTTATCCTATTGACTCTATTTTTTTTCTCTTTTTGTTAAAAATATGTATTCTTTGATTGGTGTGTATTTTGTCTTAAGACTCTTAATGAATGTATAATGTGATTTTTTTTTACATGTGTAAATATGGATCTAGAATCAATACACAAACCTGTTCCAGATACAGCCAATGAGTTATCAAAATCCATCACAGAATTACACTGTCCATCAATTCAAGCATCACTTTTTAAAAGCTATATTAATTATTATAAAGTAAAATCTTTGAAATAAATTTTGATATAAAAGTCAATAATACAGATGTAGTTTTAAGTGGGAAATAAATAGATCAAAATCCATTTACAAGTTTATTCAAAAAGAATCTTTTTAGTCAATATGGAAGAGGGAAATAGGTAAGAATTATTATCTAGATCTTTACATGACAAGTCATAAAATACTACTATATTATTTTATTTTCCATATAAAACTGTCTTATAAACTTCAGTATACTCTAAAATAGTTTTTTTTTTTAAGATTTTTATTTATTTATTTGAGAGAGTACAGGCAGAAACAGGGGAAGAGCAGAGAAAGAGGGAGAAGTAGACTCGCTCTGAGCAGGAAGCCTGATACAGGGCTTGATCCCAGAACCCTGGGATCATGGCTTGAGTGGAGGGCAAATGCTTAACCAACTGAGCCACTCAGGTGCCCCTAAATTTTAATACATTTTAAATGAAGAAAATAATGTATAAAAGATTTCTATGATTTACACAGATTTATACATCTAATTGCAATAAAAATAAGAAAGAATATTACTCTATGGATCTGATTTTAATAAATTCTCATATAAAACTATGTAGATAATGTAACTTCATGTCCAAAATTGGGAAATACTTTAGGCTTTTAGATATCTGATAAATTATCTTCTTCCATAACTTTTGGAAACTTTGATAATTTCTTATAGTGATCTACCTAATCAATTATTTGAACTCCTTTGGTAGTTCAGTTATAGATTTATTTGAATCCACTTACAGGGCTTTTTTTTTCTAGAACACAGGTAGTAGGTGAACTAATATGTAGCTCATCCATATGATAACTATCACAAATCTAAATGTGGATATGTTCCCCAAGAACAGTGTATCTATATGCCTCTCTTGGTTCACTTCAAAAGTTCACACCAAATATATGTATGTTGTCATTCTCTTAGGTTTATATCTGAAGTACTAAAATGACAGGAAAACTGGGCAATGAGCTCTGATTTATTTAGGTGAATTCATAGTACTTCCTCTGTGACCTTGCTAGAAAGACTCCTATTCTTCCAGGTACTTAGTACTTTCTACTTCTGTAATTAGCACAGCACTGCCACCTAAACACAAGGAAATGGCATAGTTATTTAAGTATTTTCAAGGCACCCATGGAGGTAGATAGACCCCCTTCCAAAAAACAAGTTGAATGTTGAGTCTGGAGATACTCCAACAGCAAGATAATTACTCCTCCAATGGAAACCAGGGGAGAGATGGCCCCAACGCAGGTAGTTCCAGGCTGGTTTGAGTGAGCCAGAGAGCAAGTCTGGCTACACGGTACATCTGGGAGAAGTTCCCACTAGGGAGCCAGGTTTTCTGAGGTTAAAATTTCCTTTCAGAGGCAAAGAGGAGCTCAAGGGGTTTCTTAACAGTCTTGCCCAGATAAAAGGCAAAGGATATCTTAGTTTGTTTGAGCTGCCGTCACAAAGTATCACAAACTAGGTGGCTTAAAAACAACAGAAATGTATTTCTCACAGTTCTGAAGTCTGGAAGTTCGAGATAAGAATACCCACAGCATCAGGCGAGTGCCTGCTTTCCTGGTTCACAGGCAGCGTCTTCTCCTGGGTCTGCCCGTTTTGTGGAAGGAGGTAGGTTAGTTAGTGGATTTCTTTTATAAAGCACTAATCCCAGCCCTGAGGGCTCCACTCTCATGACTTAAGTACCTCCTAATGGCGCCACTTCCTAATATTGTCACCTTTGTGTTTAAAAATTTCAGCATGTGAAAAATGTGAATTTGGGGGAACACAAACTTTCAGATCAGTGCAAAGAGAAAGGAAAGGTGGGGCTTGAAAGCCATCACCTGTTAAATACCAAAAAAAATGGAGTCAGACGATGGAATTGATATTAATATTTTAGGATGAATATGTCTCACAAAGGCATAAGAGGGGAACAAAAATTATTTTGCCTGAACTTTCCTGTTTCCTGCCTATAAATCAATAAATGTGCTTTACAAAATAAATACAACTGTAGTCAAGATCTCTAACTTGTTAACAAATTACCCATATACTTCGTTCTAAGTTCAGAATATTATAAGGTCAAGAAACAAAGAAGTTGGAGGAAAATGCTGTAACTATTGAAAGTCAAGAGGACCCCTGAATGGGATCTGAAAAGAGTAAAGGTGAATGCAGTAGGTCAGGCAGGAGAAAATTGAATCTAATTGAAATTAACACAAGGTGCTTAAAGTTTATTCAAGAAATTCTGAAGAGTGTTGATTAAAAATAGGACAGGTAATGCATGCAAAAACAGGGATAAAAGAAATTAGGAAATAAATTTAATGATGTTATAATTTTTAATCATGGAATTATGAAGATTGGAAGCTCACAGATTCCATTAAAAAAAAAAGAATGAGAATGGTTTATTCTTTATGCAGCAAAATTCAATGCTAAGTTTTCCTAATGACAAATGACTATTACAGTGTTTTTCTTTTGTTTTGTGTTTAAAACCATGATTGGAAATCTGCAGTTATGTTTGCTTCATTTTTGTATGTTTCAAGCAATCCGCTGGCATATGAATTTACTTCCTGAATGGAGCTAACAGGAAGAACGGTGTAAGTTCCTAACTGATTCCAGGTTTATGAATAAATTTGCTATCAATTTCATTTTGATTTTCAGTAGCAGAAACACATTCTCTAGAATCTGATCACCACTAGATGAAAGAAATTGTAAGGTTCTAGACTTAGTGGTTGGAAGCATATGCCCCAGTCCATGGTGAACTCACTGAGATGTGTTAGCCTTTAAAACTGGGCATCATGGGAATGCCTTGGTGGCTCACACAGCTGAGCCTCCAACTCTTGATTTTGGCACAGGTCATCATCTCGGGGTGGTAGGATCAAGCCCCACTGCTGGCTCGATGCTCAGGGGGGAGTCTGCCTGAGATTCGCCCTCACCCCCTGTCACCACCCCCCGACCTACATGCTCTCTCTCACTTCTCTAAATTAAAAAATGTTAAAAATAAACAAAATAAAACTGGGCGTCACAAGTATTTTCATATTAACTTGCTTTAAATACTTCACATGTAGGTCAGGATTAGATCATGTCTATTTGAAAGGTTACTGTTAACCTTTTTTTTTTCTTTTTAACACAGAAATAACCAGTAAAATCAAGGAAAAAACTGAAGTTCTATAGTTATTTGTCATGATTTAGGGACAAAAAACCTTGTCATTTAGCCAGTAGAAAATAAATGGAGGCTCTGAAATAAAATAATGTAACATTCTAGCTTTCATAAATTAGATTACTAGACTGAGATGCTAGATAAAATAATGTGTTTCAAGCATTTTGCTTTTGAGCTAGTCTGGTGTCAAAATTACTCCATGATTTTCATGCAACGTGCATGAGTCCAGGCTTCCCACCTTCAAAAGGGGTCACCTTTTGAATAATACGTAACCAATGTTATCTGAGCCCCCAAACTGAGTAAATGCAGAATATATAGTTTTTATTTTATTCTTCTTTAGCTTTGCTGATTTGCCTAAGGAATTGTTCATAAGTTGCAGAAACAGATCGGTTTCTCCTTTATTACATCCTGCTAGGATCCCTGCTCCGTATTTCTCCCTTCTCGTCTTTCCTTCTAATAACTAGATTCTTTGCTCTACTTTGTTCCAACCTAATTCCTTATTGCCCAGCTAACTTCTAAGGTGAAGCACCATCCGAAAACAGTAGAACATTTAGGAACACCACAAAAAAATTATCATACTAAGTCCAGTGTGTTCACTACACACAAATACCAGATTAGTATAAGCATCTATAAAGTGTATATTCTTTATCTCCTTAATAATGTACTGTCAACATTTCCTAACCAGTAAATATGCTTCAAAAATATTATTTAAGGCCTATACATTATTTCATGCTATGGAAAAAATAATCATTTTAACCATTCCAAATAAGAAGAGTAAATCTGGGGCGCCTGGGTGGCTCAGTGGGTTAAAGCCTCTGCCTTCAGCTCAGGTCATGATCCCAGGGTCATGATCCCAGGGTCCTGGGATGGAGCCCCACATTGGGCTCTCTGCTCCGCAGGGAGCCTGCTTCCTCCTCTCTCTCTGCCTGCCTCTCTGCCTACCTGTGATCTCTTGTCTGTCAAATAAATAAATAAAATCTTTAAAAAAAAAAAAAGAAGAGTAAATCTTTTTTGTTACTATAACATTGAGATGTGTATTGTATACTTCAATCATTTATTTTTTCAACTCTGATGATTTCAGAAAATTGACTTGGGATAGATATTAGATAACTAGTATATGGTGGAAATCATGTTTTTAATTGGCTATGGTAAAAATATTTCATTTACTACATTTGATATTACCAGATTCAGTCCTAGAAGTAAGTAAAATTAGAAAATTATATTAGCATATGATTTTTAGAACCTGTAATTGGTGTACTGGTTCTTGTTCATTTTGTGTACAAAGAATAGTAAGTAATAGGAATTAGTTCTGTGTCGATAAGTATCTGCACACAAAAGCAATAGCTCACCAAAATAAATGTGCATTTAGAAACCTTGTTTCATTCCTCTGGCTATACTTATGTAAATGATATGTAAATACAGAATTTAACAGAAAGTTAAAAATGATTTCTAATAAGCATAAGAAATCGAGCCCCACTTTCCATGTTTACATCAGCTGGGGGCAGAATCCTGCTTTTCTAGCTCCTGGTCTAGAATTTTTGTCTTTACAGCACAATTAGGTTACATGTGCAGATGTTTGACCAAGATCTAATAATTCAAAATATCTAGGGCATTGCCTCAAATTTTTTTCAATTTTATTTGTAATTTATTTGACAGACAGAGATCACAAGTAGGCAGAGAAGCAGGCAGAGAGAGAGGAAGGGAAGCAAGCTCGCTGTCAAGCAGAGAGTCCGATGTGGGGCTCAATTCCAGGGCCCTGGGATCATGACCTGAACTGAAAGCAGAGGCTTTAACCCACTCAGCCACCCAGGCACTCCCGCCTCAATTTTTAAGGACGTATTATTTTTATGAAAATGATACATTAATCTAGTTTGTCTTATCCAGAAGATTGTCTCTGAGTTTCATTCTGTTGCAAGAACCACAACATCTAGGCAGAGAAGATTCTGAACAGGTTTTTCTGTGGTGATTTAATACGTTTTCTAGATAGTTTTTTAAAAAAATTATAATTTTTTATAAATATATTTATTTCAAGCATGAGCCTTTATGCTGAGGAAGAATGTTGGCTGCTCAATGTTCTTTTGGAGTCATTGTTCTGGAATTTATTTCTTATAAAATATTGATCATATTGCATATTGCCATCAAGGAGTTTGTGAAAAGATAGGACAAAATTGAGTAATTACATAGCTGTCACATTTCAACTTTATTAAAATTTACAATTTTAATATTTCTAGGCTTGCCTGAAGGGGAAAAAAATGTAAAATCTCACTGTGGCTACTAGGATGAGATGAGACTTGGTGTGAAAGTCATTTAAGAAAAGTGAAAAAGCAATAAAATTCCAGCTGTTTGGTTAGGAAAGGTTCTCCGAACTGCTTCAAACTCAGCCAAACAAACAGTCAGGGTTCTTCATGGAGCTCACTGTGGTTGATAATTGAAAGATTATTCCCACTGTATATTGCCCATTTGAAAAGTATACGTGAAACCAACACTAATATTCTCCTTCCTGCATGTGATAGTTTATTAAATGGCAAGTCTTCCAATATTCTCAAAGATGAAGCATACTATATTTTTTACCTTCACTTTTTCAGGATTACATTTAACCATGCAAATGCTGCTTGAGAAAGAACAAAGTCCTGAGTCCATTATCCTGCAGCGTGTGCTTACTCCAGTTTGGAGAGAAGCGTTGCAGTCCTGAGTAGGGGAGGATATGGCTCGAGGACAAAAACCAAAAGAGAACAGAGCTGTCTACACTGTGCAAAACATAGTTTGTCTGTTTGGTTTTTATTTTTATTTTTTTTTAATATTGTATTTATTTTCTGACAGATAGAGATCACAAGTAGGCAGAGAGGCAGGCAGAGAGAGAAGGGGAAGCAGGCTCCCTACTGAGCAGAGAGCCCAATGCGGGGCTCAATGTGGGTCTCTAAGTGGGACTCGATCCCAGGACCCTGGGCTGAGCTGAAGGCAGAGGCTTTAACCCACTGAGCCACCCAGGCACCCCTGTCTGTTTGTTTTTAAATAAGAGCTCTGGTTACCGATAAGTAAGTAAGTAAGTAAGTAAATAAATAAATAAATAAAATAAAGACATTTATTTGTTGTCAGTCAACATTTTAAAAAATATTTTAGGGAAGAGTTTTTATCAGTTTTGCTCAGAAACGCCCTATAATTCCTGATGTGGAGAAATGGGAGATCATTTTCAGTGGCAACTATTTTGGACAGAGGAAGATTACACAAGGATTGGGAAGAATTAACAATTGTAAAGGAATTATTTGCTAAAAGTCTTAGTTTCTTATGCTCACAGGTATGGAGATATAGTTTGCATTGATATTTTCACTAATTAAAAACTATACTTTAAGAATGTTAAACTAACCAAGGTTTACATTCACTAAGTAATGAGAAAGTTGTAAAGAATCACTTCTGTTATCTACCCTTGTTTCACAGTTGCATAAATCCAAATGATCACAATTGGATCAATCTGTGATCAAAAGAGAAAAACAGCGATATTAAAATCACACATCATAAGCACATAGATGCAGTGTTCAAAAGAGAGATTGGGTTTTTTTTTTTTTTTTTTTATCATTATTGTCAGGCCCAGAGAAAGAAAAGAAAGCTTTACTATCAATTTGCTTTAGTAAATGCATTTCATTTGCATTCATTTTCAGAACTTAAAGGAGACCTAATCTGTCACAGGGCTGGAGTTATTGAAAAGCTCTTAATATGTTGTTTACATATTAAGTTTGAGCTCCAAAGTTCTCAAAGTCATTTATTTAAACCCTGGTGTGTGTGTATGTGTGTGTGTGTGTTTGAATTTTCTGTATAATTTGAGACATCTACTCAATGATTTAAGAACAGGAAGCTTCACAGTAAATCTACATACTACTTACATAATTCCATAATATTTAATTTGATTATATCTTATGTAATAAGCCATTACTTATATTCTAAAATCATCTGAAGTATAAACAATTAGCCAACATACATATATTCACATTATGGGAGATGAATGGGTTATTACATTCTGCATTGAATTATCTTTTGTGGCTGGTCAAAGGTAGACATTTAGAAGAATGAATATCTAAATTTTGACCAGTGATTGGCTTAATTGTAACACAAAATTCATTTTGGGTTGGGTGCAAAGAGATGAATTATACTGTTTAATTTTTACACGGAAAAGTCAATTACAATAAATTTTTCAGATGAGGGAGTCAAGCATAGATTTCTACTTCAAATGCCAAAAGGCAGGCTTTAAGAGCAAGGAAGACCATGGGTCATTTTTTAATGAACCATGTATTATGGCTGACATCTCTAAAACAAGGGAGTGACTTTGTTATCAATTCAAGAATCACCTTAAAAGTGAAACACTGTGCACTTAACCTTTATGAAAAGTATATAATGGAGAGGAAATCTTTTTTTTTTTTAAAGAGATTTTTGTGAAATATCAGCTTTAAAGTATTATCTGTGCAAAATGCCAACCTGAAATACTGGGTTAAATGACTTAGCCAAACAATGTATCTCTACAGCATTTCTCTTTGCAACACAAGATGCACAACTAAGCATTAAAATCTCTAAACAGGATCAAAAGAGTAATGAAATGCGAACTTCTTCCTCAGGGTTATTTATTTCTGGATAAGTAACACCAATGTTACATGAAAAAATGAATTAATTGGAATATTATATATGTTAGCAATTTTAAAACATTAGAAGCAGAAACATTCCTTGAAAAGAACCTATGAAATACCCAACACCTGGTTGAGATGAAATTCCAAAAAACTCCCACCTCCCTCCTCTTCCTAGTCACTTTTTTCCTAAACACAAATGGAGCATTCTGGGGAGCTGCTGAGATGACTAATAACAATGAGAGCAACTCTGATTTTAAAATTTCCTCAGTGTCCCTAGCCCAGCAATCTTTTTCTGTATTTCTACCAGAGAAAATACATTAAATTCTTGTTGATGTTAAGTCCATGGCAACTATTCAAGACACTCTGTAGTAAAGATTACTGGGGAAGTTGGAAGGAGACTGAGAATTGCGGTAGATGTGTCTTAAAAAAATACCTTCAATGTGATGACTGAAGCGTGGCTTTGGACTTGAAAGGGAAGGCAATGGCTAGCTCTGAGCCAAACAGTCTCTGACAAGAAGTCTAGAGTGTAGTGCTGAAGCTGAGAGGATTGACCACCATGTCCTCTTCCAACTGACTTAGGGAAGGAAGTAGATAGCTTACTACTAATTTTAATACTCAAGTTGTAGGAATACAGTCTTAAATGACTCTTCTCCAGAATCAGTTCTAAAATGTAAGTAACTATTAGGAGTCTCTTAAAAAGCTTCATCTGGGAGCACCTGGGTGGCTCAGTGGGTTAAAGCCTCTGCCTTCAGCTCAGGTCATGATTCCAGGGTCCTGGGATCGAGCCCTGCATCCGGCTCTCTGCTCAGCGGGAAGCCTGCTTCCCTTCCTCTCTCTCTGCCTGCCTCTCTGCCTACTTGTGATCTCTGCCTGCCAAATAAATAAATAAAATCTTTAATAAAAAAAAAAAAAGCTGCATGTGGAGATATTAAACTATGGTGTAAGAAGAAGAATGTTTTAAGATACTGGAGACCACATATAGACACTCTGATTAATAAGCCATTTGAGAATAAATCATCTTGAAAGTGCAATCAAAGCAAACTTTCAGACTGCAAAGCCATTTACAACAGACTACCACCCTCTGAGGGAACACAAGTGAGAACTTCTTTGCCCACTCTTGAGCTACAAAATTTTGAGCTAAATAGAGTGGTTGTTATCAGGCATTGAGTTTTTAGGTAGTTTGTTTTACATGAACCACTGGAATAGCACTTCCATAGTCACATCTCCTTATATGAGCATAAAATCAAAATAATAGTGATTATACATATAAAGTAAGGTAAGTAATAAGAAAATATTTGTTCATGAACTTAAGTTAATACAGACTCTGATTTCATGATTGCATTTCATTTTAAACCCCTTGGTTGATAAAGCAAAATGAGGTCAAGAAGTCAAATTTGGTATATTGGTTGATTTGAGGAAACATACCTTCAATTATGAGGTGCAAAATCTCCTCATTCTATGTTCTGAGGGAAATTGACTTACATCAATCCATAAAAAATAGAATTTGAGCAATGTGCATTCATTTATTAAGCAACTATTTTAAAGGCCTATTAAAAGTCAGACGTTATTCCAGTAACTTTGTTTAAAATGAACTTTGTTCCTTTCTATCAGAGTTTATAGTCTTGGGGTTTTGAGAGCAGGAATTCAGTTCTCCCACTCTTTATTTTAAAATCATCTGACTTGTGAAAAAAATGATAGTACAATGTATTTATATTACCTCCTTTACCTAGGTCTATGAATCAGTATTTTATCCAGTTATTTCTTTTTTTCCTTCTCTCTCTCTCTTTTTTTTTTTAAAGATTTTATTTATTTATTTGACAGAGAGAGAGAGATCACAAGTAGGCAGAGAGAGAGAGAGGAGGAAGCAGGCTCCCTGCTGAGAAGAGAGCCTGATGTGGGACTCGATCTGAGGACCCTGAGATCAGGACCTGAGCCGAAGGCAGTGACTTAACCCACTGAGCCACCCAGGCGCCCCTTTCCTTCTCTTTTTATTCTTTTCCCTTTCTTTTCTTTCTCCTCCCTCTCCTGCACCCTCCTTCATTGAGACTATGGGAATACATTCTGAATAAGCTGTTTCTATCAATTAATGGGATAGACATTTAATATTAAATGTAAGTAATATTAAATATTTAAAAAGCCTACAAAGTAGGTTACTTCTCTATTTATTACAAAGGATATAAAATGAGAAACTAATTAAAATTGTGTGATCAGGTGAGCCCTTTTTTTTTTTTTTTTAATTTATTTATTTTTCAGAGAGAGAGGGAGAGAGAGCAAGCACAGGCAGACAGAATGGCAGGCAGAGGCAGAGGGAGAAGCAGGTTCCCCGCCAAGCAAGGAGCCCGATGTGGGACTCAATCCCAGGACACCGGGACCATGACCTGAGCCAAAGGCAGCTGCTTAACCAACTGAGCCACCCAGGTGTCCCTGATCAGGTGAGCCCTATCTGGGAAGCTGGAATAAAGCTAACATAGACAAGCAGGCATCCAGGAAGAGGAGAAATGGTGGAGGAGAAGAGAGTGTCCCATCATCAAATATTTAGAAGGCCATCTCCAACATAAAGAGCAAAATGGAAGAATGGCTTGATATGATATTGGAAAGTTAGGTAGATCATATCACAAATGGCCCTAATAGTTATTTTATGAAAACTTTATTCCTTTCCAGTTGTAACTGGGAGCCATTGAAATGTTTTAAGCATTGATCTGATGTGATTTAATTAACATTTATTTAAAATGCACTCTGCTGTGTAGAAAGATTACTGGGATAGCCAAAATATAAGTAAATTAAGATAATATGGGGATATTATAGTTTTAACTAAGATAGATAGGATAGTGGCATGGATTGTAGAAATGTAGACATATTTAACATATATTTTTAGCAAATTTATTGAGATACAATTTATATACCTTTATATTTTGGCAATTTAAAATGTACAATTTGTTTTTAGTATATTTATAGATATATGCAACCATTACTGGACACAATTTTTTTTCAAATATTTTCTCAAATTGGCAGGTTATCTTTTCTTTCTTTTTTACTTTACCCCTCCCCTGTTTTAAAAATACTTAGAAGCTTGTACCTCTTTCACGTATTTTGCCCATCCATTCCCTCTCTTCCTCTCTGGTAGTCACCAGTTTGTTCTCCGTCTTTATGAATCTATTTCTGCTTTTGTTGTTGTTGTCTATTCATTTGTTCTGTTTCTTAGATTCCATGTGTAAGTGAAATCACACTTTATATTCTAGTTTTCTAAACTTATTGAAGTTTGTTTTATGACCACATTTGAGACTCAGTGCCAGCATCCAGCTAGAGCCTGGATGAGAAACACTGACATCTTACTGCTCCCAAGGGGGGGGAAATCCTTCTAATATCTGGGAAAAGATAGATCATTGTGTTCTTGGCTGTATAAGTCTGGAGTGGAGTTTGCACATTGTTGAGATGAGAGGGAGGAAGAAGAAAGGAGGAAGTGGTCTTGGTTCAAAATCATAGATTCTCACATTTAGTAGCAGTTTTTAAAGGTATTCTTGAGTAGATATTTCTTTATTGGCTTTTAATCCTTGGGACCATTCTCAGGAGACTCAAACCATTGGTTTTTTAAAAGTTTCACTAGTTTCAATGGGAACAGCTCAGTGGAGATCCTCACACTGTCATGCCAGAAATTGATCTAGTAAGATATATTTTTTAAGGTAGAATCCACTAGAATGTTTTTGAGTTAGATGTGGTAATTAAGTGGAAAGTATGGGTAAAGTATGATTCCCATGCTTATGGCTTGAATAAATTAACAAGTAATGGTTTTGATGACTAAAATGAGGAAATCTAGGGCATATCAAAATAAGACACACATTAACAGCAGTGCAGTGTCAGTAAAAAAAACCCCAAAACATTTTGGAGACATAGATTTTAAGTGTTCTGTTTTTATAGAGATAATGTGAGATATACAAATGGACATCTCTATCGTATTCCTGTTTGGTTTTTATTGTGGGAGTTATAAGAATAAGTTGGCCTCTTACAGGCTGGATTTGCCCCGCAAGTATGTTTTATAGGCAGCAGAGAGTTCATACAGTTAAATGTAACGCCTTCGCATGTTTTCTTGGGTTTGTGTTGAGCTCCATCTCTTCCTATCCTGCATCTAGCTTCATCACAATTAGAAAACAATCTCTTGGTCCTTTAAGGTCCTTGGCTGTCTCTATACTAGGGTTTGTCTGAATGAATATGGATATGATTCTGTAAGAAGGGGAAAGATTGAGAAGACATAGTCGCCAAAGAGATGAAGTCCCTAATATGGAATAATGGAAATAATGAAAAAGAAGGTGAAATTAGTAAACAGATGAAGAAATGGTGGGAAAACAATTTGTATACTCACAACTATAGTTGAGTTATAAATTTGACAGCAGAAAGATACCTTCTCTTTTCTTCAGACACACCATTTGAAAGTGAGAGGGGAGCCAGAGATTTGAGGAATATTGTAATAGAATGAAATCGACTTTGTCCTATTGGAAAAGCATAGTTATCAGGGGGGGGGGAGATGTTCTGGGTGGGATAGAGTGCCCATTTGATGATCATGATTATGAAATAAATTAAGAACAGAAAGAATAATAATGAAAATTAGAAAGGTATCCTAACACTAATAACAGTGATTGTTAATATTTATTGCACATTTGCTATGTTCCAGGAATAATTTAAGCATTTTATGTGCATGAATTAATTTATTCCTTATACCAACTCTATCAGAAAAGTAGTATTACTATGTTCATCTACCAGATGAGGGAACAAAGACATACAGGACTTAAATTATTTTCTGAAAGTCACACAGCAATATTTGCAAAATCAATAGATTTGACTTATTGATTTGGGGAAAATGTTATAGTAGGAAGTTTGAGTTAGTGGTTTAAAGATAGTTCACTTTATGATAATGAAAACATACACAGTGTAACTACAGTATTGTAAAATAAAGGAAAATTCTTTGGAGTTGAATATGTTAGGATCTTAAGGAATAAAGTGAGATATACAGAGTATTGATGTATCATAGAGAGTAAAGGAGTGAAATTTAAGTGCTTGAGCTGGTTCATATGGTCTGTAACCAAGGGGATAATGCTTGAGACTGTCGTTGAGGAGCACTGGAGGGAGTATAGAGCAGGTACCCAGCTAAATGTTGTGAATTCCAAAAACACAAGAAATAATGATCTAGACACAGTAGTGAAGAGTAAGGAGAATGCCATTCTTGTTCTCAAATTTAAGATATATGGCATGGTAGAAAAAAACATGTTCTAACTAAAAGGACTACAGGAAATAGTATATTCAGAGAGGGGGAAACATGTTTTATTTAAAGAATAGATGCAACGGGGAAAATCAGAAATGATTTTGAGAAATATAGCACTTGAGGAACTGACATTCCAGGCAATAAACTGAGGGAAGAGGTTGGGCAAAGACTAATGAGCTAAGTTAATGAATTGGACATGTGGGAATGAGAGTTCAGAAGCAAGGAATGGGCAGAGAGGTTTTCATTTTCATATCTACAGAGATAAGTAAGGAGGATGTGACATTTGGTAGATTTCATCTTGCTTATTGACTTTGTGGGTGGGCATTTCAAGCCCTATGGACAAAAGGGTATTGGCTGGACAATAAGGGATTATGGGCATAATTATTATTTTTAAAAATATTTTTATTTTTACTTATTTATTTGAGAGAGAGATAGAGAATGAAAGAGAGAGAGCATGAGAGGAGAAAGGCCAAAGGGAGAAGCAGGCTCCCCACTGAGCAGCGAGCCTGATGGGCAACTCGATCCCAGGACTTCAGGATCATGACTTGATCTGAAGGCAGTCATTCAAGCAACTGAGCCACCAGGCACCTGGGTATAATTGTTTTTGACCTTTCAAATGGAGAAGAATATCTGAATGTGGTGAAAGGTCGCTTTGATGAGATAGCCCACCTTATCTTCTCCTTGCCAGTAATTCTGACTTTTACTCTTATTAAATTGTGGAAAGTAGATCAGTATCAGCATTTCTTGGGGAAATGCGAGCTCTGAGTTTTTGGAAGTTACCAGGAGAATTAGAGGACTGAAGTGTCTCATAATTCATCTTCAGAATTGTCCTGTGGTGACTAACAACTGACGTCAATAAAGATTAGAAATAGAGTAACCAGTTTTTCAAAAAAATCCTACATTTTGCATTTGAAAGCCTATTGTCTTTCTTTTCTTTTCTGCCAGGCTGCTTTTGGCTGCTTTACACAGGTACTTCAGCCATCTAACCTGAACTGAATTGATGTGTTTTACTAATTATTATGATGACAACTAATACGTTATAAAGAAATAATTCCAGGGGCACCTGGGTAGCTCAGTGGGTTAAAGCCTCTGCCTTCGTCTTGGGGCATGACCTCAGGGTCCTGGGATCGAGCCCCCCTCATTGGGCTCTCTGCTCAGCGGGGAGTCGCTTCCTCCTCTCTCTCTGTCTGCCTCTTTGCCCACTTGTGATCTCTGTCTGTCAAATAAATAAATAAAATTTTTTTATTTTTAAAGAAAGAATTCCAAAGGAAGTTCATGTATACTGTGTATAAAAGGGACCATATGGCAGTAAGTAAATTAATTATTGGCTGAAACAGAATATGGACTTTAGTATATGTCAGTCTTGTTATGGCTATAGTGCTTTTTTTTTTTTATTAAAAATGAAGATTGAAAAGAGCAAGAATTTCAAGAATATTTGAGAGAGTGCTTATTTATCTTAAAAATTTTATTTTTAAACCTTCCAAGCACAGCAATGTGGCGAAGTTCACATGGCGAGAAGCACTTCTCACCATGTACAAACTGTGAAAATAACACATTTCATTAAAATAGGCATCTCTGAGCTAAGCACCAAGTCATGCAAGCAAACATGAGAAGCGGAAAAGAGCATTTGGAAAAGTAGCTATTCCCTAGAGATCCTGAATCAGCTGTTCTTACCCAGAAAGACTTTCTATTCTTAATGTTCCATTATCCCAAGTCCCCTTCAGCTGCCGTTAGGTAATAACAACAACTCTTGAACTCTTGAGAACAGATTTTTAAATTTGGGGTTACATATATTTTGTGGACTGGGGCAAGTAGAGATGGGGAGTGCTTCTCCTCTGGGACCCAACAATCAAAAAATTAGAGGAATAATGAAGAGAATAATATTGATCTTATACCAAGACCATTTCTACAAGGGCATGATAAGTGAGCCCTCTCCCCAACAGATTTAAGAATTCAAACAGAAGGGACTTGAACAAAAATTAAAGGAGCAGATGAAGGAAAAGATATGTTTTAAGAAAATATTTAGAGGAATTCTTTAAAAATGCAAATAAAGTTATTGTTCTGCTTTTGTGAAATTAAAAGTAAGTTTCCTATTGAAAGGTATGCAGGTAGTACAGAAAATTATAATGATAAACATAAAATGACACATAATTCTATGTCAACAGATGTAGATATTAATATTGAGGTGTACTTATTTCAGGAATATCACTGTGTATTATCTCTGTAAGCTCATATTTTGTATACATATAAATGACCTTATATAATGGTGAATAATAGAATATATCTATATATTTAAAATATTAAATATGTAAATATAAATACACATATTTTATATTTTAATTTACTTATTGAATATATAAATATATATCTATATAAAGATATATTTAATATATATATATAATTTATAACTGTGTATAAAATATATACCCTTTTAAACATGCTTAAAGTAATCAAATATAATTAAGATTTTACATATGTATATTGACTGTGTCCTAAGTAAAATGCCTAATTTAGCAAATTTAGTTTTCTTTTTTTCTTTGCCAAGTAATTTAATGGTGAGTATTAAAATCTTTTATACAACTTTTTACATTGTTTTGTAATCATGGACATTATTCTATGTCTAACTCATTTCATTCAGCATCTTTCATTAAATAAATCATTTTCCACATTCTTCAGTTGCTTATTTTGATTAATATCTACTTCATCAGAATACTATTCTTAAACACTTATCTTGGAAATATAAAAGAGATGCTATATTTTCTAGAATTATAAATATAATTATTTTCCTTTTTTCTCACCAAAAACAAAGAAAAATCTTTGGTTTTTAAAATTTGTGGGTGAGGCTTATTTTTTCAACTCTGAAAACTCAGTAGTCATTTCTTTATTGGTCTTAAAAATTAGTCTGAGGACAACCTGCCTTTTTTTCTGTAGATGAAATAACACTTTTTTTCTCTATAAGAAAAGATGCAGATTTTTTTTTTTAATTTTAGTTGGCAAGTTTTGCTTTCCTTTGACCTTCATCTTGAAGTCTGAGTTAATAACAGTCAACTTGATGTGATCAAGTACCCAAGTACTCAAGAAGGGCAGGAAGCCCTTCTTCATCAATGGTGTGAATAGGATGCAAGTAAGACTTGGTTGCTCTTATCATTCAAAACAGTTTTTGAGATTGACTACTTGTAAATCTCTTTCGAGGGGGAATTTTAAACAGAATATCATAATTTTCTTTAAATTTCTTTTGAATTATTTTTGTAAGTCTTCTAAATCTCCCCTCTATTATAAAGCATTCATTCACTTAAATCTTTATTGAGGAGCTACTTTTCAAGGTGCTGATAAAATGCCAGTGGATAAAAAAGAGCCAATTACAGATGGAACTTTTATGCTAGAGACAGATAGTAAAAAATAACAATACAAATGACAATAAAAATAGTAAATATGTAGGGTTACCTGGATGGCTCAGTTGGTTAAGGGGTTGACTCTTGGTTTCTGCTCAGGTTATGATCTCAGGGGCTTGGGATGGAGCTCTGTGTTAGGCTCAGAACTCAGTAGGGCGTCTGCTTGAAGATTCTCCCCTCAGCCTCTCCCCCCATACACTCATGTGCACGTGATCTCTCTAAAATAAATAAACAATTAAAAAGATTGTAAATATGCAGTGTCCAAGATAGCAATGAGTGTTATAGAAAAGGGAAATTATAAAAGAAGTATGGAGGTGATAGCTATATCACCTACAGAGGTGATAGCTATAATTTTAGCAGAGTGATGTTAGGGCTCTGCCCTGGAAAAGATGAAGGGAAGAAAGAACCACATAGGTATCTAAGGAAGAAGAATTCCAGGCAGAAGGAATAGCAAGTACCAAGTCCTGAAAGTGAAAGAATCTAGCTCTTCATCTTAAGCACATTAAATTATTAGTTTGATCTCCATATTTGTATGTTAAAGCTTTAGGCATAGGTGTAATCTTTTCCCAATATTATAATTGGGGGCTTCCCCCCCCCCCCAGGTGTGGATAGGTTATTGACGTGAAAGAAGGTTGTCAAGGCTATAGAAGTATCTTTCAGAGTAATTTCCTTTACTCTTTCATCCCAATACTCTCTCAAGAGGTAAGTATGTATTCTCTTCAGGTACATTACATATTTTATATGCTTAATCATGGTTGTTTGATGAGTAAATAATTTTTGAATGAATGAATAGCCCTATCTTTGCACAGTTGCTTAATATAAATTAATATATGTAGACTAAGAGTTTGTTCCTACAGTATTCTTTATTCTTTATGCTCTTTATGTAAACAACAACTCTCCTCTAATAGGTTGTAAAAGACTCAGATTTCAATCTGGCCAAATCTAGCATTCTGACTATAGAATCTATACTTAGTGTGTTCAGGGATGTCTAAGTGGACCTAGGTTTTTGAAATTCCCTAAATTCAATTTTAATTTCTTCTGTATGAGTTTAGACAAGTCACTGAGATTGTGATAGTTTCTCATCTGAATATAATATCAAATATTACACTTTCTTACGACAATATAATAATGTATAGGTAAACATGCCATATAAACTACCAAAAATGTGTTTATTAAATCTTACACCTTATACTTTGTGCCTTTATAGCTGTCCTACATTCATTTGCCCCTCGTGGAAATTATGCTAAGCTTGAAAGTATGAGAGAGTGAAAAGGATTTTATTGCATACATATTTTCAAGTGGAGAGAAGAAGATGGAAATTTCATACCTGTGTATTTTCTCAGTAAGTAGGAAGGAACATTCACTTCTTGCTGTGTTGGGGCATTTGGGATTTAGAACTATAATAGTGAGGAAAACAATTAGAAAATATATCATAGGGAATCCAAAAGTGCATAAAATAAATGAATTTTAAAAAACAGCTATAAAGGAGGTAAAGTGATTAAGAAATTTTAAGTTCTTAAGAATACAGGGGGAAAAAAAATCCTTAACAATATGCCCAAGAAAAGAGTTCAAAATCAGAATGTTTCATGAATTTTGGCTTTAATATCTTCTCTTGCAAACTTTGGCAACATAAAGAGAAACTGATTATGGATTGGCTTAAATTTACTTCCAGTACAAAATTGTTTGATGCAAAATGCCTTTATTTAACAGACTAAAGGAAACCACAACCTTATAATTTAGCATAGCTAATAAAAACAAATCAGTTAAAATGTCCATCAACTAAGTTCACTGTACTTCAGGTAATTAACATACTACAACCTTCCAGAAATTGCTTTTATATCCACCCATTCATCCTCACCCTAGTCTATGTTCTCATTTACTTGCCTCTATGAGCATCAAATTAGATTGTGATTGGGAACCTTGTTCCTGTTTACTAACGCATATTTAAACACCCCTAGAACGAGGTAGGACTCAGCATTAGATACCAATATAACACTTGTGTGTTTTATTAGATACACAAAACTTTTTTTTCTCCTAGAGTTTTCCTGACAAGTTATTGATCCTGTCTTACTATGTTCTTCACAGTGTCATTTTTGTTCTCCTCATACATCTCTATTATTCAGGCTTATTAACTATCCACTTTTTCTGACTTTTTCTATTTCTATATACATTGACTAGGAGATACACTTTGTCTTTACAAAACTTATTTCCACTAACCAACATATATTTCTGGCCTTCAAGAGGGGGTATATTTGCCAAGTGAAATGTAGGACACTCAGTTAAGTTTGTTTCAGTTAAACAAAATAAACTTTTAAAATTTAAGTATGTCTCAACTATTTCATAGACATACATATACTTTAAGAAATGGTTCTTTTTTCAATCTGAAATTTCAATTTGACTGCATATGCTACATTTATTTATTTTTACTTATTTTTGCCAAAACTGGTAAGCCTAGGGAAAAGATAAACCAAACTGAGATATAGTAATTATACAAATCTTTTTTTTAAAAAATTAAGTAAAAAGCACTGCTTTTAAAACTATGTCAAGCATACCTGGGTAGTTCATCAGTTAAGTGTCTGCTTTCAGCTCAGGTCATGATTCTAGGGTCCTGGAATCCAGTCCCGCATCAGGCTCCATGTTCAGTGAACAGCCTATTACTCCCTCTCCCTCTGACCCCGGCCCTGCTATTGTTCTCTCTTTCTCTGACAAATAAATAAAATCTTAAAAACAAACAAACAAATGAACAAAACCCTATGCCAGTAAGATGTACATATGTGCACTAACATTTTTATTTTATGCTTAACATGTGTATTTAATATGAGTCGTGCCTAGATTGACCCCTCCCCCCCCAAAAAAGATAGCTCAGTATCACATCATAAATAAAGTTTGAAGTGTGATATCTTTTACTTTTATAAAACTTTCCATCTATCTGAAATATAGGATGTTGTAGACCATTAATTTATATCATGATGTATAAAACAGTGTTGTGTTGCAAACTTTAAGAAGTCAAGTTTTAGTGGGTGAAATGAGTTCAAACTTACGGAAAATGGGACTTCTACTTTTAGGTTGAATGGACTAACTAAAGTAAGATGTCATTCCCACTAAAAGAAACTAAAAAGCCAAAACTTCTCCACAAAAGTTATTTGTTTATAGACATTTAAAAGTGATAAAGCAGCATGGACCAGGGGACTAAAATTCTGGAAAGGAGAGCCCTGCAAAAAGATGAGCTAGAACTTTGTAGCTGGTTACCTATGATTGCATTAAATACAAGAAAGTTGTTTACCTATGATTGCATTAAATACAAGAAAGTTGTAGTTTGAATTTGTTCGAGTATACAACATTAGAGTTTGGAAATTCAGATTTTACCCAGTTAGGTGAATACTGCTGAGGAGGAGACAAAGAACTATTTTAGTGGTTTATGAGTCTGGAGAGAAAAAACAGGCAGTCTGTGAGGTCTAAAATACTGAGTTTTTTACAGATATGAATCTTGAAGTTGCACAGAATTAAATGCTAGGCAAAAAGACTCTGGAAATTAAAGAATTTTATTCATTTTCTTTCTGCAAAGCTATCATAATATTTAAATCTTGGAAACAATAAAATATTGCTTATTATCTAATATAGTAAATACATCATCTTTTTTTTCTCAATTTCCTTAAATCATTTGTGGTCAAGTCACAAAGATGATTCCTATCATCCTCAAATAGTTCAGTATTTATTTCCAATAAATAAGAACATTATTTTATATAACCACAATATAACTGTCAAAATATGAAAATTTACATTGATATATTGCTATCATCCAATCAAGAATAACTCAATCCTAAAGATCTTAGGTGAAGCCATACAAGATAACAGACCATGCTGTGTTAGAGGGAAATACTAGGTTCCAGATTCCTATGTTAGAACCAGAGAAAGCTGAGAAAGATATTTGCAAATGGCAACAATGTACAATGCAAGGAAACAAGCTCCAAGCAGAGTGAAACATGTGGGTCCATGTGGGGGATGGGGGCAGCTTGGTATATAGAGGTTAGAGATTAAGTGGAGTGAGAAAGTCTTTCACATGACAGGGTGACCCAGTTTAGGATGGCAAGGACACTTAGGGCAAACAATGTACCAGTGATGGGCTAAGAGTACAGTGAAGGACAGGCTGCACTGAGTGTTGGAGGCTGACTGAGCTGAAAATGGTATCCACATGGTAGAGGGTGGACTGCTACAGGGAGTCAAAGACAGAGCTGGGTGAGAGAACTTTCCCATGGGATGGGATATGGGGTCAAAGCAGAATAAAGAAGATATCCCCATGGAGCAGTAGCCCTGGATAGGGTGTCGGCATGCTGGTTTATTTGATAATTTGGCTCAAATCATATGACATTTGAGTGAGCAGGAATATCTTGTTTTCAAGTTTGATATTTTCTTCTATGTTTTGTTTCTTCAGGTTTGTTTCAGTTGGATTGGGATAGGTGTTTTGGTAAATCAATAGTTAAGGTTCTTATCATTTTCAAGGTAGATTATAAATTTTTATGTACTTTATGATCTCGGTATTTTTTATTTAGTCATTTTTGAGGAAATATTTTACATTTCTTTTCAAAAAGTATATATCATACACTTCTGTAATAAAACTTTTATATGATTTAAAATGTGTAATACTTTGAAGATTGTCTCATCAATAAAATAATAAGAACTTGACAGTGCAGACTGATCACACAACCCCAAAATGTATTATAGACCACAATTGTTATTGGAGGTATATAAATAACTTATATTCATGCAGGAAATTGATTATAATGGCATATTTTTATTTTCAGATAGCCTTAAATTTAAAAATTAAAAAAAAAAACTTGAAGGTATTGAATACTGTAAACCAGAAGAAATCAGATGATTAGAGCCATCATATTTATAGAATGCTATCTGTAAAATCATTTTAATGTGTCAATGCTGAAATGCAACAGAAAATCTTAATGCTGGGGCGCCTGGGTGGCTCAGTGGGTTAAAGCCTCTGCCTTCAGCTCGGGTCATGATCTCAGGGTCCTGGGATCAAGCCCCATTATCAGGCTCTCTGCTTTTCAAAAAAGACTAGTGTTGGGGCACCTGGGTGGCTCAGTCGTTAGGCTGCTGCATTTGGTTGAGGTCATGGCCCCAGGGTCCTGGGATCTAGCCCCACATCAGGCTGCCTGCTTTGAAGAAAGACTGCTTCTCCCTTTCCCATTCCCTCTGCTTGTGTTCCCTCTCTTTTTGTGCCTCTGTCAAATAGATAAATAAAATCTTAAAAAAAAAAAAAAGACTAGTGTTCAGTAACAAATATATATTATCTTGTATACTTCTTTTTGATTATGTGGGTATTTCTGATGAATAATGCCAATTCTTAGTTCAGTTAATAAATGGGCATCATTAATTTTCTAATTCAGGATAGAGCATTGCAGTTGGCTTTATAAATGCATTTGATTTCTTTCAAATTTGATGATTCAAAGAAATATGATACTTCTAGTATATTACAAGTTGGAGATAACAATCACATGTATTTTTCTCTTACAAAAAAATTAATATATTTTAATCCATGGGAAATGGGTAAAAATGAAAGTATAAAATATTTGTAGATGTCTATAAAAAACTATTCATAGGCATTTAAAATAGCAGGTTTATAGTGTTTGTGCACAGTTATAGGCACACCTTGTTCTATTGTGCTTGTCTTTTATTGTGTTTTACAGATATTGCATGGTGTACGAATGGAGGTGTTGTGGCAACGCTAGGTTAAACAAGTCTATCAGTGCTGCTTTTTTTCCAAGAGCATTTGCTCACTCTGTGTCTCTATGTGACATTTTGGTAATTCCCACAATATTTCAAACTTCTTTATTGTATTTGCTATATTGATTTTAGATCAGTGGTCATTGATATATTGCACGTGTGATGGGGCACTGTAACACCCACACCCATCTGACAGTGAACATAATGTGTATGTTTTGACTGTTCCAGAAGCTCACTATTTCCCCATCTCTCTACCTTTCCTTGGTGCTTTCTATTCTCTTAGGCACAACAATATTGAAATTTGGCTAATTAATAACCCTACGAGGGCCTCAAGTGTTCAAGTGAAAGTTCATTCAATTAGGCAAACTTTACTGTTGTCTTACTTTAAGAAATTGCCACAGCCACTTGAACCTTCAGTAATCACTGTCCTGTTCAGTCAGCAGCCAATTACATCAAGGCAAGATCCTCTACTAGCAAAAACATTGTGACTTGCTGAAGGCCCATTTGGTGATTAGCATTTTTCAACAATGAAGCATTTTTAATTAAGGTATATACATGTATGTTTTTTAGATATAATGTTATTGAATAATTAGTAAATTACAATATAGTATAAAAATGACTTTCACATATACTGGGAAAACAAAAAACTCATTTGACTTTCTTTATTAGGATATTAGCTTTATTGTGGTGGTCTGGAACCAAATCTGCAAGACCTCCAAGGTATGCCTATAATCATAATCTATTAAGGAAAAACAAACTCAAAGGAAATCATTTCTAAAGTGAGATTTATTTAAAAGTAAGTTAAGTGAGATTATAACATAGCAAATATTAACAGTTAAAGACTCACATTTTAGCAGGGAAGGAGTAACATGGAAATGAAAACAGGGACCCATTGAGTCCATGGATATCATTGTATATCTGACATCTAAATGTGAGTTTATAGCCCAAGAAGACACTGTGTTGAGTTACTATGAAGTAATTAAAAATATATAAAACTTACATGTATATGGTCCATAAAAAGAATCCTAATATAAACAGAGAACAAAAAAAGTTGAAAAGTACAGAGAAGAGTGTAAAGATACATGAGGCATGTAATTAACATACATGGAATTGGAAGCTCAGAAGAATAGACTTAACAGAATAAAATAAATATTTATAAAACTACTGTTAAAGATTTTCAAATGCTGATGGAGTACATCAAACTAGATTCAAAACATTTTTTATACCCCCAGAAAAGAGAAAAGAAAACACATATAGTTCCATCATAATTCAGCTGCTGATAAAAACAAACAAAAGGCCTAAGAAAACATTGGAAAAAATCAGTAGTTTCAATAGTACTAGAAAACAATATGCTAGCCTAGAATTCTATACCTACAAATATATTTTTCTTAAATAAAAAAGTAACATTTTCAGAAAAAAACAAAAACAAAAAGAAAGATATATATTAAGGGACTCTTAAAGAGAGTTCTGACAGAAGAAAAATGAGCCCAAGTTGATTGATAGAAAATATTAGAAAGAAGGGCAAAGACAGGGTGAAACAGAATGATTCTTTTGGTAAATGATGATAAAGTCTTGTGGACTTTAGACATATGTACAAATAAAATATATGGTAGTTGTTTCAGAGTGCCCAAGACTGCCTCTCTCTGTGGTAGTTCACTTGAAGGATTCAGGCTCAGCATACAGTTGGCCCCGCAGCCCCACATTCTGTATTACAGAAATAGCAACATAGTAACGTAGTTCAATAAGGGAAAAACATAGGTGAAGTCCAAGCAATCCATGTGCTAGCTTCCTACCCATTCTGCCTCCCAGAAGAGATTACACAGAGGGTACCATCCTCACAGCAGAAAAAATATAGCAGCATTGTGCAGTGTTTCCTCCTCAAAGCGGGGCATTGGAGACTCCAAATTTAGGGTTTTGATCAGAAGCCTTTCACGTTGGCACACCTTTTTCAACGACCAGACTCTCCGAAGGAAAGCAGATGTTCACTATAAATCACACTGTAGGCACAGAGAAACAACTTACCAGTTAGGGAGCATTTCACAACCTAAGTTTCCAGATGTTAGGCAGCAGGCCTTCTAAAGATAGCAGTCTTAAGCCTTCTTTGTTAACTGTTTTCTGGGCAGTAACAATAGCACAAAAACTGGGAAGAAAAACTGTTAAGCTGAAATTTCTTTCATTGCTCAGAAAGTGATAAATTGTTATCTCTAGAAGAACAACTAAAATAAAGATTGGAACTCTCAAGATAATAAATGAGAAAAGTCAAATGATATGGAAATGTCCAACTGATGCAAAAGAAGGCAATAAATAAGACATAGTGGGGAAAAAGGTAGTGCCATAAATAGATAGCACAGAACAAGTTGGTAGATACAAACCCCAAGATAGCACATACTAATGTAGTATGGTATCATAAAACAAAGATGGTCAGACTGGAAAAATGAATAAGATGTCAAAATAAACTAAAACCTAATTATATGGTGTTTATAAAAGGTACATTTCAAATGCAAAGATATAAAAACTCTGAAAGCAAAGGAATGGAAAAGATATACTAAATCAATGTACAAATTTAAAAAAAAAAAACCAAGACAAAAAATCTCCAAAACTCTTAATGTTGATACCACACAGCAGATGCATTCAACAGGAATAAACAACGGTCTTAAATTTGTATACATCAAACAGTAGATGTATAGAAAATCCAATAAAACATGATATTAAAATAATATTTTTTATAATTACAAATGCCAAGACATAAATTTAATGAAGTATTTTTGTGATTTCTACAATGAAAACCAGAAAATATGAGTTTCACTATGTGTGTGTGTGTGTATACATTTAGATACTCTAGGTACTTTAGATATTTATGTATTTGTAACCATTTCCCCATAGTGGTTGCAGGGGAATAGGGGAAACAGACTTTTTTTCCCCCTGAGGCTATAGTTTCTTTTATGCTAGGTAAATACATTCTAGATATCTTATTTACACCATAGTAACTGTGGATAACAGTACAGTATTGTACACTTCAAAACTTTTAAGCAGGTAGATTTCAAGTTAACTGTTCTTAAAACACACACACACACACACACACACACACGGACACAAAGAAAATTTCAGAGGTGTTGGATATGTCCAATACCTAGAAAGTGGTGATAGTGTCATGGGTATTTCCATATGTCCAAATTCATCAAACTGTACAGATTAAAGTTGTGTTCTTTGTAGATCAGTTGTACCACAATAAAACTGTTAAAAAATAAAACAAAAAAGACCACCTTTACACCAGTTAGAATGGCCAAAATTAACAAGACAGGAAACAACAAATGTTGGAGAGAATGGGGAGAAAGGGGAGCCCTATTATACTGGTGGTGGAAATGCAAGTTGGTGCAGCTACTTCGGAAAACAGCGTGAAGATTTTTAAGAAATTAAATATAGAGCTATCCTATGAGCCTGCAATTACACTGCTGGATATTTACCCCAAACATACAGCTGTAGTGAAAGGAAGGGCCACCTGTACCCCAGTGCTTATAGCAGCAATGCCCACAGTTGCCAAACTGGAAAAAACCAAGATGCCCTTCAACGGACGAATGGATAAAGAAGATATGGTCCATATATACAATGGAGTATTATGCCTCCATCAGATTGGATGAATACCCAACTTTTTTATCAACATGGACGGGACTGGAAGAGATTATGCTGAGTGAAATAAGTCAAGTAGAGAGAGAGTAAATTATCATATGGTTTCACTTATTTGTGGAGCATAAGGAATAACACAGATGACATTGGGAGATGGGGAGGAGAAGTGGGTTGGGGGAGACAAACCGTGAGAGACTGTGAACACTGAGAAACAGAGGGTTTTGAAGGGTAGGGGATGGGGAGTTGGGAGGGCCTGGTGGTGGATATTAAGGAGCATACATATTTAATGGAGCACTGGGTGTGGTGCATAAACAATGAATTTTGGAACACTGAAAAGAAATAAAATAAAATGGAAAAAAGAAAAAAAATAGATCTAATACTTAGGAATACATCCAAGAAAAGCTGTCCAAAAACTTCCATATGAAAAACAGTTAAATAAATTGAGAAATATTTAGGAAGACCAAAAAATTTATTCAGGTGTGCCATAATCATTATTTGAAAATTTATTTACTTAAAAAATGTCAATTTAATGGCTGCATAGTATTCCATTGTGTATATATACCACATCTTCTTGATCAATAAAAATTATATTAAAAAAAATGTCAATTTAATAAAAATGTCCAGCAATTTCAATGCAATTCACTTGACAATTCTAGTATTTTTTTAAATTTTAGTAATTTTATATATTTGTTTTGCAAAAATTGAAAAGAAGATTTTAATTTATAGGGAAGTATAAGGCCAAGTATAAGCATGCCATTTTCAAAGAAAAAATAAAGGTGGAGATTTGTTCTGTTTATCACACCCTTCAGTTCAGCCTCAGTAATTAAGACAGTGCTGCATGTGTGGACTGGGCAAGCATTGACATGTTGATGGAACAGAACAGAAGGCCCAGGAAAAAAACTTAGACAAGGCCACTTGATTTATGATTCATTATAATTTAACTAGTTATGTAAAACCATGCCCAACTTCATTAGTAAAGAGGGAAATATACTCAGTTTTCTTGTACATGGCAAAACCCCATTAATTTCCTAAATGCTACATATGGCTTATTTATCTAAGCTGTGAATTAGCTGGGAATTGACATCACCTTTAAACATTAATGAGATTTAGTCCAATTGGCTGGTTTACACACAGTTTAGTAATCCCAGCTTCAGTTTTGTGAAATAGTAGTTATTGTATATCATTGTTATGACAATAGGAAATAAGAAGAAAAGTGTATTGACTGCCTATCACGATCTTTTAGATGCTTCACTGTGATTATTTTGAAGCTTTTATTACTTCTAATTTTTTTGTCAAAATATAAAAACAAAAATTTTATGTCCATGGACTTTACACTACAAATTTATTCTTCAGTCATCTGTGACAAATTTGCTGACAAAATAACTAAAATTCAAAAGTCAATATTCTGAGTTGCATTTTTATTAGTATCACCTTACTGAAAAAGTCTTTTGACAGTTTAGTCTATTGATCGCTCTATTAACTAAATTTATTTTATAGACATACGTGGAATTTATTAGTTTTCAAGGGGAATACCATCAGGATGAATGTTGTCTCATTTTGATTAATAGTGGAGCTGAAAGTTGATGTTTGTACACTCCCTTCACATGATAACTGAGTGCTAAGATGCATATTTTGGAGATATTTGAGTTATTGTTATATTTTAATTTATATATTTCCACAATATTTAAATTTTGTATATTTTCCAGTAGAGAAAAACTGAAGAAGGAATAAGAGATCTTCATCCTTTCTTTTCAAAACAGCTGTTTGTCAAAATGCAACATTAAATGTTTGTCATTTTCACATTTGTTGGTTTCAAATACTGGGTTCAGAGAAACAGGCATTTCATAGTAACACTCATAGGAATTTGACTTATTGGGGTACCTGGCTGACTCAGTTGGTAGAGCATGAGACTCTTGATTTAAAGGTTGTGAGTTCAAGCCCCATGTTGGGGGTAGAGCCAAATTTTAATAAATAAATAAATAAATAAATAAATAAATAAATAAATAAAATTTTGACTTCACAAAATAATCTCCCAAATGGAAATTTTTTCCAGTTGAGTATTTCCCCATCCTCAACAGACTCATTCTAAATTCTCTAGACCATCTCCCTGTCAAAACCTGTTGTCAAAATCACTTAGGATGAATTCTGATTCTCATACTTGTTTGCCATTTGTGAATGTGAATTATTTAATCTATCTGAGTCTTAGTGATATCTCTATACATAGGTAATAAATCTATTTCTAAGTGAGGAAATGCAGATGAAATGAGGTAGTACATGAAAAGCATTTAGTAATGTGACCACCCTATATAACTTATGTTAAACTGTTAGGGTCCTTATTCAGAATTGCAATTCCTTGACTTGTTTTAATGTCTTTAGTATTCATTCAAAAGACTGCAATTTGGGCCTTAGTATGTTTTTATTCCCTGACATAGTACACTATACCTTTTAAATACTTCTAGCCTTTGGACAAAAATCCTGAATAAAAATAATCATAAATTTATTTCCATGAGTACTTAAAAAAGTCTAGAAAATATTGTTAAATGTTTAAAAATATGGGAGAATTTTAATTTCATTTTTTGTTATATCTTGGAGAAACTGATTAATTAAATGTACTTAATTTTGGATTTCTGGAATCCTTATTCACCAGAGGCTTTTCCACTTTAATATTTATATTGCTTTCAGATGAATAAGAATTCAGCATTTGATAATATGTATCAAAATAACCCACTGTAGAGAATTAGTAAAACACACATATTCAAGTAATTTTAGAATTATTTAGCTTTGCTTATTAAAGGGTTTTTTCTAATTATATTTTCCCTAAATTTGCAAAGTAATGCTGCACTAAGGTGGATTTTACATTATTCTTTTTGGTCACTTGCTTTCCTCAGGTGAGCATAATTAATAAATTAATCATTTTAAACATGTCTTAAAGCTGAGTTGATTCAATATCAGTTTCATTTCTGGAACACTATTGTTTGATTTTTGTTCTTTGAGAATAATTTACATTTAAACATTGTACCTAATAGAAATAATTAGACAACTTATTACAATACCATTTACTTCACATCACCATCATTTTTGACACCCGCTCACTGAAAAAAAAATGCATGAAAGTGATATGCTCTCCTTTGATAGCCACAATCTGAAAATAGCAAATTACTTGAAATAATATCATATAAAAAGCAGCATCTCTTTAAAACACATTTACCTCCTTTCCCATCATGTTACTTTTCAAAATCCAATTAAAATTGATTGTGATTATATGATAGCTTAGAAAGACTTTTTTAAATTAAAATATTGATTCTTTTTTTTTTTAAATATTGATATGTTAAGCAAAAGAAACATTCGCGTTCTGATCTTTAAAAATTCTTGTATTTTTTTTAATATGTTTTACTTGGAATACCTGTGTTTATCTTACAGCTGAGATTTCTCTATCAATTAAGAAAAGTCCTGATTACGAACTTTTCCCTTCAAGTTATAGGACTTAGGTAACTGCATATTTTAAATATGATTAAGTGGTTTTATGATATATGTTGTGAATATTTTTCAATTTGAAAATTAAAATATGCAGATTGATTTATAAGGAATTAATACAGACTTTCTGGTTTCCCAGTAAAATTAAAAAAAAATTAGATCAGACTATTCAAATATGGAGATGAGAAAAAATGAGATAAATATATATGAATCTGAAAAAATATATTAAAATGTTGGAAGAGACTACTGGGACAGAGAAGATTCTTTTTGTCTTCCACTATTTTTTGTCTTTTGTGGTTTTAATTGAGCATTCTGCATAGGTCTATTTATCTCCTTTCTTAGTATTTCAGTACACTTCTTTCTAGTGGCTGTCTTAGATTTTACAACACACATTTACAGCCAATGAAAGTCCACTTTCAATTAACACAATATATATTATTTGCAGGTAGTATGAGTACATTATAACAACAAATAATCCTAATTCCTTCCTCTCATCCCTTATATCATGGATGTCATTTACCATTTTAACTTATATTTAAGTATTCATAAGTGTATCTGAATATATAAAATGTATATATATAAGCATAGGTAATTAAATACAGTGTATATATATATATAAAATGTATAAAATGTATATATATAAGCATAGGTAATTAAATACAGTTTATTTTGAATAAACTGTTTTCTGTTAGATTAAGAATAGGAAATGTTAAAGTTTTTATTTTACTTTCACTTATTCCTTCTTCTATTCTCTTCCCTCCTTTCTATAGAACCAAGTCTGACCTATATTATTTTCTATTCCTATAAACAACTTCTGTTAACATTGGTTGTAAGTAAGGTGTGCTAGATACAAATGCCCTCAATTTTTATTTGTCTGAGAAAGTATTTCCCCTTCACATTTGAAGGATAATTTCACAGGATACAGATTCTCAACACTTTCAATATTTCACTTCATTCTCTTCTTACTTCCATGCTTTTTAAGGCATCAGATGTAACTCTCATCTTTGAGCTTCTATAGGTAGGGTTCCCCCTCCTTTGGCTACTTTCCAGATTATTTTTGATCTTCTGTAGTTTGAAAATGATATGCCCAGGTATAGTTTTTAGACTTTTGCTTGCTTGATGTTCTCTGAGCTTTTTGTGAGTGGTATAAGACAGGAGTTCAATTTAATTCTTTTGCATGTAGCTATCCAGTTTCCTCAACATCAGCTACTGAAGAGAAAAAGCTGTAATTCACAATAGCAAGCAAACATATAAAATATCCAAGAAGAAAATAAGTGAGAAATAAGTCAGATTTATCAGAGAAAAAAACTATATACCATCAATAAAGTATATGAAACAACAAATACAAAAAATATATATCTTACTTAAAAAGAAAACGTATAGTTTTCAAAATTTTTTTATTGAGAACTTAAATTTTTTATCACAATGGTACTTTGAAATATCCACAGAACTAGAAATAATCTTTTTTTTTAAATCAGTTTTGTTGAGGATTATTTACATGCTATAAATTCATCAATTTTAAGTAAATAGTGGTTGCATTTTGACAAATGTATGCAGTGCTTTTCAGTATTACCATAATAAAAATAAACATTTCCATCAACTCAAGGCATTCCTTCATACTGCTTTGAAATCAATCCATGTCCCAAACCCAACAAACAATAATCACTGATCTTTCTGCCTCTAAGTTTTGTTTATTTTTCAAATTTCAAGTAAGTGGACTTAACATAGTATGAAAGGAAATAAAAGAAAAGAAAATATTACTACTGGGTTTTAAGAATAGCCTGTGCTTATAAAAGTCAAGCAAAGGACTTGACCTTTACTGTCTAGTGATATACCCTACCAGTGTCATAAAAATGTTTATGAGTTCTAAGCAGTGGTTTTGCTGTCTGCCTAAGTCAATATTTTTAGTAACTTAAAAATTATGACCAATGAGAAGAATATTCTATATACTTTCTAAGAGACAGGCTTGCAAATACAAATAAAATACAAATGTCTAACATCTTAGTAATATAATATAGAGAACACTCTGTTGGAGCCAGGAAGCCTACGTTCTAGTTCCACCATTTTATTACCTTGCTATGTTATCCAAATACATTTTTAAATTTCTCTGAGACTCAGTTTCTCAAAACAAGGGTACTCTATGATCCAAGTCTTCTAGCTACTGTAGGAATACAAGGAAACTCTCATATATACAAATATGTTTAACTCCAATCCTTCTAAATTTTCCCATGTTCTAAAAGTAAGCTAATCTGCCACACCTTAAAACAGACTCACAGCTACTAATTAATAGGTTCAATTACTCATTGAATGATATGTTGTCTGTCTGTATGTATGTATATACATATATTTATATTCAGACATATACATAATCATATATATATATAAATATTTAAAATACACATAAATTCACATAATATATACATATAATCATTTAAAATAATATCCTAATTTATTGTGGATAGCACCACAATAAAAAAGATTTACCTAATGTAATTCTATTATAAATACTCTCAGTTGGTAGGGATATAGAGATACTATATTTTTCACTTAAAAAAAAAAAATCTGGCTGTTTCATTATCCTTGTTTGAGATTCAGTCTTCTTTAGTTTGAAAATCCACAACCATGACCATGTTCAGTGTTCTTTCATCTTCTTTGTCTTAGAAGTGTCATAATTTTGACAACTAAACAAATATATTCAACATCTTGCAAAATTTACCAGGAGATGATGGTTTCACACAGCTGTATTCAAAGCACTGGGGAAAAAAAAGTTGTCATTTTTTTGTGTGTGTCTAAGTAACTGAACTACAACAATGCCATGAAGTACTTGTTAATTATAATATAAAATGGTTTACACAATCTGAATTGTCCCCAAAATGCATGTTTTTAGAACAGCTGTTAGGAGGACACTTTAGTTTCCCTCTAATCCTTAATCTCATAAATGGATTTCATATAGAGAAATTCTTCTATGTGGAGGAGAGTACATAAACCCCCTTTTTACATCTGAATAAACATTCATATGAGGAAAACTGTTTAAAAACAAAAAAAATATATTTCAGAAGGGAAAAAGTGTGGAATTTTTAAAATATAATGAATTTTTGGGTGCCTGGGTAGGTCAGTTGGTTGAGCCTCCGCCTTCCACTCTAGTCACAGTCCCAGGGTCCTGGAATTGAGTCTGGCATTGGGCTGGCTCCTTGCTCAGCTGGGAGTCTGTTTCTCCCTCTCCTTCTACCCCTTTCCCTCATCATGCTCTCTCAAATAAGTAAATAAAATCTTAAAAAAAATAAAATGAATTTTCCAAGTTTTAAATAAATTGAAACATATTATTCTAATTATCAATAATTTTTATAACTCTCAAGTACTGTATTAGCAACTTACTTTATGTGTTTGACATCAGTTTTTTCTTCATAAATGTCCAAATATTTCCAGATTTCCTTCAAACTTTGATTTTGCATGTAGGTTATATATAACTAAGTCTAAACCTATGATCCTACATTAAAACTTTGTTTTGTAATAAAGATGAAATATGGGTAGTAAAATAATAATTAAATAATATGCTAAAAGATAAGGAAATTATCTTTTCTCCAATTTATCTAATAAAATATATTAAAAATCATCCTTCAGTAATAATACCACTGTCTGATTAATAACTGTATTGTTAGCATAAAGTTTGTTTTAGCAGACTGCATTCTAAAAGCATGGTTTAAATCAGGGATTGAAAAACTATGGCCCATGTGCCGAATACTACCTGCGATCTGCTTTTGCAAGTAAAATTTTTTGGATAATAGCCTCATCCTTTCATTTACATGTATCTGTAGTTGCTTTCATGTTACAATAACAGAGCTGTTTAGTTGTGGCAGAGACATTATGGACAAAAATATTCGCTATCTGTCACTTAATAGGAGATGTTTACCAAACCCTGGTATTTGAAAATAATCTCTTATCACACCACAGTAAAATTTTAACCACTTTAGACTAAAGTAGCAAGGTCAGAATTTGGTAAGTGATACAAAATCACAGGGAAGAAACCAATAAAACTGGGTGAGAGAAACTTTAATGGACCCACTCTGTGACAGGGTGTGTGGGGAAACCTAAGATTTGAGAGAGATTTAAGAGTCAAAGTAACCAATTGCCGATATGGACTTGGACACAGTTTGAATTCCAATTCAATGAGTTTTGTTTGTTTGTTTTAATGTTGAAGACAAACAAGATTATTGAAATGTTGACAATCAGAGGAATTCTGAGAACAATTAGAGATAACATCCTTGTTAATTGGTTATGCCTTTAAAAATACTTTTTTGCTTGAGTGCGTGTGTGTGTGTGTATCTGTGTGTGGGGTGTTGGGTCAATGGTTATGTTCAAAATTTAGTTCTTATCTATAGAGATACATGCAAAAATATTTAAAGAACAAATGATGTTGCTTTATCTTTGTTTCAAAGTAATTTTGTGGTTGTTGAGGGAAGGGAGTAGATGCAACATAAAGAATATATGATTAGCCATAAAATAATCTTAGTTAAAACTGACTAAAGAACATACTGGGGACATTACACTACTCTGTCTACTTTTGTATAGGCTTGAACATTTCCCTAAATTTTTATAATAAATTTTTTATAAATAATTTTATAGTGAAGTATAATAAAGTGTTATATATATTATAATATTGTTTATAAAATTTATTATTTTGATTTTTATGATAATGAAATTTGTTAACATTTATTAAAAATGCCTTAAGGAACAAAGTTAGTAGGGTGAGGTAGATTGGTTTAGAGGACTACTGTTTTCATGATAAAATTCTTGGTAATATTTGACTCTGTTTAATTATGTGACTATACTACTAGAAACTAGAAATCTGCAGAATAATCCAGAATACTAATGATGTTTTATCAATGATCAAGTCTTTCTTCTGCTATCATAAAGCACAAAGGCCAGATGGTCTTACTGAGAAATTTACCAAATTTGTGAGCTGAATTAAGTAAAGTTTACTTAAAAGACATCACAATTGGTTGATTAACCAATTTAATGAGAATAAAAGCTAAATTTGGAAAGTACTTTTAAACTGCTACAAATTCTAATAAAAATAAGTTAGAGAAAATGTTAAGAAAAATATGAACTAATCAAGGTTCTTAAGAGTAGGTGTCTCTCCCTAAAACATACTCTTTACTATAGAGAAAAAACAGAGTTCCTGGAAGGCTGGTGGGTGCTGGATGGGCTAGATGGGTGATGAGAATTAAGGAGGGCACTGGGAGTTGTATGTAAGTAGTGAATCACTAAATTCTACTCCTGGAACTGATATTACACTATGTGTTAACTAACTGGAATTTAAAGAGAAACTTGAAACAAACAAACAAACAAACAAAAAATCCAGAAATAAAAACAAAAGAGTAGGTGTTTGCTGAGAGCCATTTCTCAGCTTTATCACAATTCATCACCTCACTTCATTTTTGTCACATTTCAATTGTCACTTATAAAAGTTCTCTTGGGCCATTTTATATTAAATCCATAGCTCACCCCAAACCAGTATGTGTTTTTTTGTTTGTTTGTTTGTTTTTTTATCATGTAACTTTCCTTAATGTACTGTATTTCTACTGGTGTTTACTGTCTGACTCTTTCAAAGGCACAAGTACCATAGGCTTCCTAGAGTCTAGAACGCTTCTCAGTAGTTAGGAGGTAGGTAGATAGACTAGTAGGTAGAAAGGTAGATACATAGACAGAAAGAATAAAATAGAATAAAAAGAAAAATATGTAGGTGGAGTTCATCCTATATCAGTCCGGCTTTCAGTGGCAGCATAGAACAATTTTCCATAAAGTGTATTTTTTAATGTTTACCTTAGCAACCTGAAATAATTATTTGAATATGACCAAAAAAGGCCATTAAATTCCAATTTGAAAATAAATTATTGGTCAATACAGATGTTTCCCCCTCTATCAATGGGTCAACATTTATAATTAACCAAATTCAGGGTCATCACTAATATACACATACCCAATTGATAGCCAGAGAGAAACAATAGTGATTACTATGAAAGAGAGGAAATTTAAGATTTGGGGACAGTGGTTCTTCATTTATTTATTAATATAGTTACTAATTTATATCACCATGACTTCATGTATCTTTATTTTATATTTCAGTAAATAATCTAATATTGTATTATTTATATCTTTTTAAAATTTTTCTCAGCCTTGGCTATTGAAACATTTTCCATTTGACCCCTGTGTGCAATGTGTTTTTTGTTTGTTTTTGTTTTGTTTTTAGCACTTTATTCTCTGACACCACAGGATTTTCAGGTTCACATTGTATTTTATTCTTCCCCAGTCCTAGAATCAGACTTTTCTTTGAGGCACCTTCATTCCTTAAATTGGAGAACAACATTAGAAAACAGGATCTGTACACTAGGTTTGCTCATTGCTCCTGAGGTGTTATTGCTTCTAAGCCACCTCAGCCAATAGAGCAAAGAAATATATGTGTGTATACTAACCTATGTGTAAATCATACATCCATAAATATTTCTATACATAACCATCTGTATCTATATCAGCTAGACAAGAGCTCCTGCTTAATGTCTCCCACTTTAATCCATGAGTGCATGGATCATTCTAGCTTTCTCCGCTTGCTTACCTGTAAATCTCCACTCCAACAATGAAAACCTGCTCCCATCATCTGCTACCCATTTACTTAACTGTTGAATAATAGCACACACTTATAGTAGTGTCAAAATTGTGAACCCATGCCCTGGTAGGAAACAACATTATCAAATAGAGTAATGCTTCCATATATTTTCTTTTGGGTTTATTCTTAAAGATTTTTCTTATTTCCAAAGTTACTTAACTCGCACAATTTTCCTCATCCAATTCAGTGAGATTATTTCATACATATATATTTTTAAAAGACTTATTTATGTATTTTAGAAAGAAAGAGCAGGAGTGGAAGGGGCAGCAGAGGGAGAGAGAGAATCTTAAGGGGACTCTGTACTCAGTGTGTGGGGCCTGATCCAGGGTTTGATCTCAAGACCCTGAGATCATGACCTGAGCTGAAACCAAGAGTCACATAACAAGTTTTTATTTTTTAGCACAGTTTTGGGTTCACAATAGCAATGGGCCAGAGAGCGCAGAGATTTACCCTATAGTTTCTGACCCCACACTGCACAGCTTCCCCCATTATCAGCTCCCACACCAGAAGGGTACATTTATTATAATTGATGCACCTATACCAATACACTATCTCCCAAAGTAAATATTTATATTAGTTTCTTGTACATTCTATAAAATTGGAAAAATATCAAATGACATGTATCCATAATTAGAGTATCATGCAGCCTAGTTTCAATGCCCTTGATGTCCTCTGTGATCTACCTATTCATCCCTTCCACCTCCCAACCCCTGGCGACCACTGATCTGTCCACTGTCTCCACGGTTTTGTTTTTTCCAAAATGTTATATAGTTGGAGGCATATGGTATGCTGGTTTTCAGATTGATTGTTTTCATTTAGTAATATGCATTTAAGTTTCCTCCATGTCTTTCGTGGTATGTAGTTCATTTTTCTTTTCTTTTTTTAAATCAGTTAGAATGGGAACCAGAGAGTAGAGTAGATAGTATTTACCATACTAATTTGAAAACATTTTAAAATAATATTTATTTATGTATTTTTAGTAAAAGAGTGAGAAAAAGAGCACAGAGATGGAGAGGGACAGAGGGAGAGAATCCTTAAGCAGACCCCTGCTGAGTGTAAACCTGACATGGGGTTCATTACCATGACCCATGAGATCATGATCTGCACCAAAACTAAGAGTTGGATGCCCAACCAACTGAGCTACAGTGCCCCTCTAGTTAATTTCTTTTTAAAGCTGAATAATATTTCATTGTCTTTGTACCACAGTTTATCCATGTATATCTGTTGAAGAGCAGCTTATTTGCTTCTAGATTTTGGCAATTATGAGTAAAGTGGCTAGAAGCAAGTGTGCACAGGTTTTTTTTTTTCTATTTTTGTTTTTCTTTTCTTTTTTTTTTTTTTTAGATTTTATTATTTATTTGACATAGAGAGAGACAGCAAGAGAGGCAACACAAGCAGGGGGAATGGGAGAGGGAGAGCCAGAACTACCCGTGGAACAGGTCGCCTGACACGGGGCTCGATCCTAGGACTCTCAGATCACTACCTGAGTCAAAGACTGATGCTTAACAACTGATTCACCCAGGTGCCCCACAGATTTTTGTGTGTATATACATTTTGAACTCATTTGGGTAAATATGAATGGGCCCAACTGTTGGATTGTATGGTAAGAATGGGTTTCGTTTTATTAAAAAAAAAAAAAAAAAAAGTCAAATTGTCTTCCAAAGTGGCTGGATCATTCAGCATTCCCACCAGCAGTGCTCCATATCCATGTGTCACCAGCATTCTGGATTTTTGCCATCCTCATTGGTGTATAATGATACTCATTGCTATTCTAATTTGCATCCTCTGATGACATAGGATCTGGAACATTTTTTCCCATGCTTATTTGCATTCAGAAATTTCTTTGGTGAGTTGTTTCTTAAGAACTTTGGCCAATTTGGGATGCCTGGGTGGCTCAGTTAGTTAAGGCTCTGCCTTCGGTTCAGGTCATGATCCCAGGGTCCTGGGATCAAGTCCCACATCAGGCTCCTTGCTCAGCAGGGAGCCTGCTTCTCCCTCTGCCTCAGTCTGCCTGTGCTCACTCTCTCTGACAAATAAATAAAATCTTAAAAACAAAAACAAAAACAAAAACCCTTTGGCCAGTTTCTTAATGGGGTGGCTTTTTAAGTTTTGAGAGTTCTTTATATAATTTGCTTTTTGTTTGTTTGCTTATCTGAGCAAGTCTTTAATTTTTCCTTCATGTTTAAAGTATAATTTAACTGAATATAGAACTTTTCAGTTGTTTTTTTTCTCTCAACTCTTTAAATATTGCACTCTGTATTCTTTTTGTTTGTTTGATTCTGTTGAGAATTCCACTGTAATATTTTTCTCTGTTCTACAAAGATAGGAGATTTTAGTTTTCTTTTTTCAAGATTTTATGTTTGTTTTGGTTTTCTTTAGTTTGCATAAGATACGGCCAAATTTAAGTTTTTTTGCTTTTATATTTCTTGATTTTGAATGTTATACCTTTTGAAATTGTCACATAGTTCTCAAAAATTCTGTGGTTAAATTTTTTTTTCCCCTCAGGTTATTTATTTTGGGATGTCTCTGGTGACCTAATGTCAAGTTCACCAAGTCGGCTGAGCCCATCAAAAGCATTCTTCCTTTCTGTCACAGTGCTTTTGATTTCTATTATTTTCTCTGATATATCTTGTAGTTTCTATCTTTCTACTTACATTGTCCATCAGTTGTATATATTCTGCTTTATTTTCCTTTAGAGCTCATAAATATATCTATCATATTTTATTAAGTTCACTGTTTGGTAGTTCCAATATCTGTTGTTATATCTGTGTCTGTTTCTTATGCTTGCTTTGTCTGTTCAGACTGAATGTTCTTATTTTTTAGCATGCCTTGTAATTTTTGTTGAAAGCTTGAGTGTATGGTTTTATGTTATTCTGCTTCATGTTTAGTGGTCCTTGTAGCTATGTGTGTCAGATGCCTAAAACATCTCTGCTGGTCTTGTTTTGCCTTTTTTGCCTCCTCTGTTGTCTTTGATTTTATCTAAGGACTCTTCCTTCAGTAGAGACCGGATGGTTCATCTTGCTTAACTACAGCCTAGTATAATTATGCTGGAGACTTGGTGGCTGGGGATGAGGTGGGAAGGATAGGAGACAGCTTTAATCCTGATTAAATCCTTTGGTGGGTATATGTACTGGACTGTGACCTTCAAACATGTTCTTTGTTCTCCTCACTCTTTGTTCAGATGAGAAGACTGGAGGGACTTAAGAAGGAGAAGTCTTCTTTCCCCAGGTTGGTTAAAGTTCTGGTGAAGTCTTTCTCTCTGAAAAGTGGTACTTGGCTGTATGGAATCCTCCGGACATATTTCACAGTGGATATCCTTCCTCCACCCTCCAGAGCCATGGTGGAATCTTTCTCAGCTCTTTGCCAGTAACTCTGGTACTATTCCTGAAGGAAAACCCTGCAAGTGTGAGGATTCGTCTATGACTTCAGTCTCAAGGGCTTCTTCACTTTCATTGTGCTCTACACTCAAACTCTATCTAGCTCAAGAATTACTATTTAAGAATTCCTACCAGTTTATGATACCATCAGCTTCTGTTCCAGGGAGGCTTATCTCAGCTATGACCCTGGATTTACTTGTCTCTTTAGGTTTCAGGGTAGCAATTTGCTGTGCAAACCAAGATGTGTCAAGAAAAGTCATTGATTTTCTGTCTGTCCAGCTTTTTCTTATTGTAAGCATGCTGTAACAACTTCCAAACTCTTCACATGTTAGAGCCAAAATAGAAAGTTTCATATTTTTTATTGTAGAACAAATAATAGCTCTCACTACTAAAAATAATAATATTAAGAATGTAACAGGCTTAAGCTGTTATAAAATTTTGCAATTTTGATGGTTTCCTCTGTCCAGTACTAAATTAAAACTTTTGAAAATTCACCTTGACATGCTGTGAGACTATTTAAAAGCACATTCAGTGGAGAGTAATGCAATCAATTATGAGTAAAATAAAACAAAAGAGCAAGGATAGACAATTGAAATAGATCTCTGCTATTAACCACTGTGATTTTCTTTGGGATAAAGGTTAAGAAAGATAGAAGTGAATTCATTTTTTCCTAGAGGTTAGTTCAGATTTCTGTTTCTTAGATTAGTTCCCTGAAGGGGAAATCACAGCAATTTCTAAGTCTGCGTAATAAAGCTGAATAAAAAGAAAAAGTTGTGAAACTCTGCCTTCCAAAGTACATGTAGGTCCATTGTACAACTATAATTGGTAGTATGTCAAAACTGTATTGCTTTTTTAAAGATTTAGCTGTTTGGACCTAAAACAGTAATTTGTATCTTATTTTACATAAATTGGTATTCTATATTTATAAATGTTAAACTTTCCACATAGGAAAAAGATGAGTATTACCTGTAGCAACTTTTAAAAAAGGGATATGTTTATATGCACAAAATGTATAGCCTACTTTTATATCCACTAAAACTCCCAAAATATCTTTATTGTTGTATGGTTTAAAAAATTATGAAAAACCTTAAAAATTAGTAACAATTTAGTCGTGATTCAAGAAAGTGAAGCTTGGTGAATAGGAGGTGCTCAATTAGTGGATGAAGCTTATCGTATCTCTGGGAAAATTGGATCCTAGCTCCTTGGACTAGTTCAGGAGCTCACTCAGTGGTGTAGCAGGATGATTACAAAACCCATTAGTTTATCTCCACCACTGTGCAGTTACTTGTTGAGTATATTGAGCATTATAATAGGTAGTCAGGAGAAATACAAAGAAAGAAGATTTGTAATATACTGGGGATTCTAAACAAAAATTAAGATACAAAAAAGCCCTATAAATGTTAGATAAGTTCTGCTGAGGATGAGAACCCTATTAGTTCTTTGTGTAAAGCCCTCCAGCACAAAACAGAAATTTAATACAGCATTGGTGAGTGATTGTACTAAGAATTGAGAAGAACAGTAAATATCAATTGTAGTTCAATAAACATTGTTTTCATGTAAATACCAAGGAACATATAAGGTGGTATAAGATAAACCTTATTCTAAGGGAGATAGACCTCTTTCTGTACAGTTGCGATGAAGGCAAGATACCTGGGTAGAAGGATAATGAGTTAAGATGGATGTTAATTATTTTGAAATAGTTTCATTGAAAAAGTTCGGTTTTGAAAAAAACAAAAAACAAAAAAACAAACTTCTTTCTTCATTGGCAGTCCCCAAATTAGCCAGGAACCTAGTAGTGGGAACTGAGAAATTTCCAGGTATAAAAGTACAGTAAAGGCAGTAAAGAAGACCATAGTAAATACAGAATAATAAAAGTTTATAGATGTATAAAACAAACAAATGAAAACTTTCAAAATTGTTAGGACAGTCTTGGGATAGGTAATACTTGATCTTTATTAGCACTAACTTGGCAAAGATATTTCAAAAAGAAAGAAACTTAAATAGAAAAAAAAAAGAAAGAAAGAAACTAATTAATTACCTGGGGGAAAAAGAGATAAAGATGAAATATAATAGCTTGATTTCTCTGATTAATTTAGTAAAATTTACTGTTAAAAAAATTATTCTATACTTAGTGAAAACCCCTTATAATGTCTACCAATTCAACCACAGTTTCAAATAAAATAAGAGGCAGAAGGAAGACTTATTTAAACAAGCTTACTTTTTTCAGTTTTTTTACAAACATTGTACAAAGGATATATGGATGTGCACTAATATCCTAAGTGTCAAAAATTTAACAAACATTTTGCCATAAAATATTTTACTGGCCAATGCAATAGACTGGAACTTGTGTATTTAATCTGAAGCTAATAATATGCATCTTTTCTTTTGATATTTGAAAAGATATTCTTGAAGGCTTGTAATATATTTAGGGAAAAACTGGGATAAAGTGTTCTCAGCTTACAAACATCATTAGAATTTCTAGACATTTTTATGTAAATTGTGTTTTAATTGTACCATTAGTTTTAACAAGAAGAAGAAGAAGAAGAGGAAGAAATTTATTCTTTTTCCCAGAGTTTTGTATACTTTCAAAATGACCTCAGGAACTGGGATTCTAAAAGTTTTACATAGAAACCAAAAAATGTCAATGAGTACTTTATTTATTTACTTATTTATTTATAAGATTTTATTTATTTGACAGAGAGAAACACAGCAAGAGAGGAACACAAGCAGGGGGAATGAGAGAGGGAGAAGCAGGCTTCCTACTGAGCAGAGACCTTGATGCAGGCTCAAAGTGGGGCTTGATCCCAGTATGCTGGGATCATGACCCAAGCCAAAGGCAGACGCCTAATGACTGAGCCACCCAGGAGCCCCTCAATGAGGACTCTGAAACATAAAATTACAACTTGGAAAACTAATACTCACCCATGTGTGAAAGTTTTAACAAACTCTCCTATTTTCTGTGAGAAAAATAGATTCCCCTACTGAAAAGAAAAACACATAAAGCCCTACATAATTATTGCTAAAACTTTTAACTGAGACTCTTACTATCTTTAATTTAAAATATATATGTTTGAAGTAGCTCAGATATGCCATAGTTAGATAAAAATGAAACAGTATAATGAAATTGTTAAACTGTATTATTAAATACAGAATTATTTTCTGGTTAGCAATCATTCCTTCATTTATAATTGTCCTTGTATTCTTACAGTATTTGTTCAAATTACTTCAGTTTACCATATTTTGGGGGGGAAAAACTTATACCTAATGAAAAACAATTTTATCCTTTACATGGAAGAATTTGTGAACTCAATTCTTTACTAGGAATATACTTCAATCAAAAAACTTTCATCTTATTTATAATTTTGGGAAGCATAATGGTAATATATGTCTGAGAATATAATTTAAATATATGTTTGCAAAAATATTATTACCTGAAATAGTATTTCAATGACTCATTTATTTTGAAGAATCTGGGGTATAATCAGATATTCACATATACTTATTTACATACATATTTTCTTATAGATTTTTAGACATTATATGTTTCTTTATGCACATAAATTATTTTTATAAAGGTTTCTGATCTCTCACTTGAGTAAAGGTAGAATGGAAAAAGATGACTTTTTGTATACAATAGAAACTATCCACCATGAGCTAAATAATTGCCACCAAAACTGACAATGGGAGAAAAAGGGGAGAATTTTTTTGGTTTTGCCTTAGTTTTAGCTCTCTGGTTTTTGTGAGTTTTTTTTTTTTGTTTTTTTTTTTTGTTTTTTTTTTTTTTTAATGAAAGCTACATTATTAGTGTGTTTAGACATTCAGTTCAATCCACAAAAGCAATTTTAAATTGTTATGCAGCTAAATCCTCTATGTTCATAAGCCATATTGCTTTCAATTTTTTAAAGAGCAGTTCACTAAATTAAATAACTACATGTAGGATATCAGGAGAATCTAGCTAGCTTATCTCTTTTTCTATCTATGAAATACATGGTTTGTATTTCAAAATAAATATTTTCCAATGAGCACTGCCATATATAAATACTTGAAGCTAACCAGGTAGCTCCTGATATATCTTTTTGCATATTTGATAAGACACATCTTTTACTTGTTATTTTTATTTTTATTTTCAGTTTTTTTTATTTTAGAGAAAGAGAGAAAGCACATGTGAGCAGGGGGGAGGAGCAGAGAGGGAATGAGAGAGAGAATCTCAAGCAGACCATACCCAGCATGGGGGCCGATATGGGGCATGATTTCATAACACTGAGATCATGACCTGAGCCAAAATCAAGATTTGGAGGCTTAACCAACTGAGCCACCAGGGGCCCCAAGGCACACCTTTTAGTCCGTCTTCTTCCCATTTCAATGCATTTTTCAGTCAGTACTATGTACCATGTACTCTAAATGGATACCCAGTAGTACAGAACACAGATACAACTTGCTTTCTCAAAATTGCAGAAAGATTGGAACAAATGGAAGATATTCAGGGACAGAGAAAATAGAAAAGCTTTGCATTTTCAGGTAGAGAATATTATATATTAAATACAAGGGGGAAAAAAAGCAAATCAATGTGCATAAGCCCTGGGCAGGGACACACATTCTCCTTAGGTGACTCACTGGTTACAGATGGGATGGATAGTGGCAAGAACTGGAGAAGGTAGAGAAAAATCCAGGTAATAGGTGCCTGGAAACCTTGTCAAGAGGTTAGAGTAATATATGGAGAATGATGTGTACATTGAAATGACGAGGATGTGAAAATGAAGATTTCATGTAGAGTCACTTTAAAATTTTGGCCAGTAGGGTGCCTGGGTGGCTTGTTGATTAAGCATCTGACTCTTGATTTCAGCTCAAGTCATGATCTCTGGGATGTGACATTGAACCCTTCGTCGAATTATGTGCTGGTTGTGGACCCTAGTTAAAAGTTTCTCTGAGCCCTTTCTCTCTCTCTTAAAAAAAAAAAAAAAAAAAAAAAAAAAAAAAAAAAAAAAAGTGGCCAATATCAGAAGGAAGATTTCCATACAGTAGTGTCTGAGGTTGGTTGCATTTTGAAAAGATAATCAGATAATCTACCATGGAGTGAGGGAAAGCAACAGACTAAGGGTTATAGTAGTTCAGATGAGAAATGATAATAGCTTAGAACAAGAAGATGGCTACTGAAATATAAAAATACTTACAAATTTAAACTGTATGTTAGCGGGAGAATAGATAGTGTATAGAGGTAGATTGGCCATCTGCTGGAGGATGAGTCAAATGGCAATCATAGATTTCTGGATTGATCCACTGGGTGATAGTGATCCTGTTTGGAAATAGACAAATTAGTGGGGAAAAATATAATGCTGTTGATTTTAACACTCAAGAGTTTTAAACAAGCTGAATTGCAGGATGTGACAAAACTGAATTTTACTTGATCCCCTGCTCTGTGAGAACAGGGACAATTAAAAATCTCATTCCCCTTTTATGCCCAGCAAAGATCTTACTGCAAGGAACCCTCCTTCAGTATGATTTAGATAAGATGTACAGATGCCCCCTTAATTACTTATAAGAAAGTGAATCACAAATCCTCCTAATTTTCCTTCTTTGCCTCATAAACAATTAGCTGAACTCTTTTGTCCCCACCGATCAATCAGAACAAAATGTTTCTTGACCAAATTTTAGTTATGTTTCCTCTAGGGTCCTGGACTTTAAGCTATTCTTACCCAAAGCCAATAGTCACCTTAGTAGGCCCTGTTGGGAATGGACTGAGCTCAAGTTAAAACATTTACTATCAACTGTGACATCATGTCACCCTCACTCAGTCCCTTTCCCCATCCTGGTTCTTTCTAGCTTTGTTTACGCCTCCCATAGAGAAGGTCCATTGCTAGCTGACCATTCAGATGCTTGCACATCTCATGGTCAGAATGTTCTCTCTCTTGCTGTAGCTCCCTTTACCTTCTCCTTTTCCTCCCTTTTCCCTTTACCTCCCTTTCTCCCTTTCTTCTCTTTTTGGAATGAGGAAAGGTTAGGAGGTACAACTAACTTGGAGGAATTGAGTTAAATTTCTCCAAGAGAATGGCTAAATAGGGACATGAAGAATAATAGGAATTAGTTGGGATAAGTATTATAGGTGAGAGAACAGCATGTTCCAAGAGGGTTTACTGCCCTTGGGGGGAAGAAGAATACAGAAGAATGAAAAAGGGTGATTGGGATTTGAGACATGGAAAGTCATGTTTCATACTTCACATGGCTTAAAAATAATATATGTATAACATTCATGCAGGATATGTGTTGAAGCAAAGTAAATTTCTGCTATAATAAGAAATAATTTTGTACTGTATCCCTAACTTGAAATTTAAGAAAGAGTATTTTTAAACTGTGTGTGTGTGTGTGTGCGCGCATGTATGCTCACACACATGCTTGTGAGTGTTTGTCCATCTCTATGTGTAGTTGTTTATTCTCTTTCACAATAGTCTTTATCCTAAAGACTTAATTCTTGGTATTTTCTTTTCATCATATTGCATTTCTCAAGCACCTTATTTTTCTTAAAGTTGATCACATTCTTGAGAATGGAAATCAGTAATTGTATTACCTTTTCCTAAAGAAAATTGTAAATGATCAAATGCTAATATTTTCAGATAAATAATAGCTTTAGTGTTAATTATAAGAACTTTGGCAGTGTAAAAGTTAACATGTATACTAGAAGTAATGTACATGGTAACCTTCATTTTAAAATAATACTCAATTTCAAATTATACTTTTTGCTAAAATTGCATCTTGTAGGAAATATATAATCATTGGACATATAGTAGACATCTTATTCTAAACATATATATAATTTTGCCTAATGACTATGATAAAATTTTTAAACTTCACTGCAATCATAATAGAGTTTTGACCCTTTCCTAGGTGATTTGTTTATTTTTAATCATTTCAGTAATGTATTTACTAATTGGATAGGTTATATTTTAAGATATTATATTTTTGTTCCTTATGGAGAATAACCTTACAAACTGACTTCCATCAGTTGCTATCTTAATTTAATACTGTGTATAACCCTCTCTGTTTACTCGGTATTCAGCTAAGTATTAAGTGAAATCATTGATACAGAAACTTGAACTAGAAAGATGATGTTTTATTGGTGAAATGTACACTGCATGAGTTTTTGTATAGGTTTTTTTAAGATAGACTATAAACATGTTTTGATGTTTTCAATTGCTAAATAGAAGAATTATTTGATTATTGTAAATTCAGCTTTAAAATATTCTTGCCGGGGCGCCTGGGTGGCTCAGTGGTTTAAGCCGCTGCCTTCGGCTCAGGTCATGATCTCAGGGTGCTGGCATCGAGTCCCGCATCGGGCTCTCTGCTCAGCGGGGAGCCTGCTTCCCTCTGTCTCTCTCTGTCTGCCTCTCCATCTACTTGTGATTTCTCTCTGTCAAATAAATAAATAAAATCTTTAAAAAAAATATTCTTGCCAAGAAAAATCTGGTAGATGGCCATGTTTTGGGTTATCTCTTTTTGTAAATTCACATAGTTGGTCAGCAGTATATTTTGTTGTTTCCTTTTGCTTTTGCTTAATTAATTTATAATCTATAAGTTATCAAAGTAGTCTTTCCAACATCCTCAGCTGAAGTAAATGTTGACTTAGAATCCAATTATTCACATAAAAAGTTAGTGGTTACTCCTTTAATACTCTATGAAGCTACAGGAAATACAAAGAAATAGAAATAATTTGGTATAAAAATGAATTTTTGAATAACTGTAATATTAGGTGGGAAATAACCATACATACTTACATATCTTCTCCAAAAAAGAGGGTGTCATATTTCTGCTGTTTTTCATTGTGGTTCTGTTGTGGGAGCAATCTTAAGGGGATGATTATTGAAGGAGTTGGAATTTCAACTGGATCTGGAACTAAGGATAGGTTTTTTATATGCAAAAAGGTGACATAGTAAACGTTGAACATGCTTTGAACAAAAGTATGTGTAAGTAATATGGGAGATGTGGGATATCCAATCTATTTTGGACAAAAACAATTAATTACATGTTAGTGTGGTTATTGACATGGCTGAAAAGTACTTTGTAACAAAATAGATAAGAACTCAATTGAAGAAGGAATTCAGATGTTATTTCTTAGGTTATGGAGGATAATCAGTAAGAAAAAGGAGGAAGAGGAGGGGAAGAAGAAGAAGGACACAATGCACTTGGAGGCTTCATCCATCAGTTCAGATTTTTGAATATAGAGCAGATCGGCTGAAAGGCTGTACTAATAGCACAGGCTACATATAGTGACTTTGGTAAATAGAAAATTGGGTAAGACTCAAAGGTACAAACCAAAAATAACTCATTTTCCCTTTATTTTAGCCATAACCTGATTTGAGCACCTCCTATAAGCAAGGTATTGAGATTAAACACGGAGGGCAAAGCTTTTTTCTCTGAAGTAGATGATTGAGTCGTGCTCAGGAGGTGTCGTTCACTAAGATAGGATGGTGATCCAAGTAACATTTGGGTAGAGAAAAGGAAAAAAACAAAGGTGATTATGATGCCCTAAGTTTATTTGTCTAAACTTAGGTCTCTATGTTATTAGGAAAATCACATTTGGACAGAGAGAACCTTCCTCTAGACAGATGGATCTGGATAATTCAGTCAGCGTTTTTAATTTCAATAAGGAATTTTAGAGAAAAGTGAAAGCAGAAATAATTCCTCTCTTTGCTCTTGTTCTGCAATATTGTGACCTTTTTAGTCAATTTCCTTGCCTGGGTCTTTACACTTGCTGCATGGAATAACTCTATTTCTCTATTAACTGACCTTTGGAATCTTCTTATTGCTATGATTTTCTGCTGTAAATATATTTAGTTACATTATTTAGTAACTACTATATATCAGCCATATTTTATTGATATCATTTACATAAATACTGATAGTTTTAAACCCCTGAATTCTTTCACATATGTTATTACTGGATAGAAACAGAAAATGTGTATTATTGTCAAGTGGGCATCAGAATAAGCTCCCAACACAGATTTAGCTGACATGAATCTAAGTGGTGTTTTTTCTAACAGACTCTGCAGATAATACCAAGAAACACTCTGCTACATAATTGCTATCAAGTGTGCATAGAGTATGATGATTATTGCCCGTAAGAGAGATCTAAATAAGAGTACTTGTTGATGGAACAAGTGTTTAGTGCTTCTTTTGAATAACAATCAAAGTACCACCACCAATATAAAAGTAGATGCAAAGACATTTGATTGTAAGGTAGATAGAGCTTTCTTTCTTCCTTTTTCTTTCCTTTTTGTAAGTTACAGAAATGTTTGCTACACCTCCAATCCTAAAAGAACATTAATATATATTAAAAGAAAAAAAAATTTGAGGAACAGAAGGGGATTATGTTAAATTGTTGTAATGCTTTATGACCTCATGCTGTAGTGCATGAAGAAGAGAATGTGAAGCACTATTGAAAAGCCTAAATAACCTTGATTTCAAGGAATCTTCTGAATGTCATAACTGCCTCATTAGGCAAACTGTTCACCAGCTGATTGTCATTGCTCTAGGGCAATCCAGAATAAGAATTTATTCTTTTTCTTTTTTGATTGCAATATTCAACAATATTCAATAAAATTATCCTGAAGATAGAAACAAGGTAAACAAAAACAAAAACAAAAAAGGCAATGTTCTTAAATGCCTTTTTCCTAAGTTTGACAATAAGGATGCATCTAGGAGTTATCTACATCATTTTAACTTCGCCCTTCTGAAAAATATAATAGAACTGTAAAATCTAGACAGGAGATCATGAAAAACCATGTTGTTTTTGACAAAGTTGGTGGTTTACATGCTAGTGACTTAAAGAGAAGAAGAATGTACCTAGCTTTCCTCATAACATGACTATTTTATTTTTTGAGTTTTCAATTTAATAAATCCTGAAGAAATTGTGTTAATCTCAAGCATTAGATTCCATTTCACTTATCATATCTGAGTCACATTTAATATATGTCAGAGCTGATATTTCTGAGAAAATTTAGTCTAGCATCATAGAATTTTGGTACCTCCGTTATTAGATTTAGTCACATTTAATATTGCTATGTCTTATTGGAGAATTGATTATTTAATGCCCCCCCTTTATACCTGATAATTGTCCTTATTCTGAAGTCTGCTTTGTCTGAAATGAATATAGCTACACCAACTTTCTTTAAGTACTGTTGAACATGTCCTATTCTTTAGCCTGAATCTATCAGAGTCTGTACTTAAAGTGGACTTCTGATAGAAAACATATAGTTGATTTTTTTTAAAGATTTTATTTATTTATTTATTTGACAGAGAGAGAGATCACAAGTAGGCAGAGAGACAGGCAGAGAGAGGGAGGAAAGGAAACTCCCTGACGAGCAGAGAACCTGATATGGGACTCAATCCCAAGACCCTGAGATCATGACCTGAGCTGAAGGCAGAGGCTTAACCCACTGAGTCACTCAGGCGCCCTGACTTTTCTTTTTTTAATCTGCTCTGACAATCTCTGTATTTTATTTGGTGTATTTAGATCATTCACATTTATCTATAACCTCCTATTTGTTCTGTTTCTTTAGAGAACCCAGACTAATATAGCCATCAATGGCCTGCATGCAAGCATAAATCATTAATCAGCCCAGTTCCCTCTTTGGTAGCCCAAAGTCAAACCTGGACTTCCAGAGGTTCCTGGAGATAAGCATAGAGCTTTCCCAATCCAATTGAACTTCTCCATACTCTATGAGTCCATATATAAAATTTCAAGTATGTGATCAATTAAATAATATACTGTTTATATATACCATGCAATGGACACATATGTGCATGATAAAAGTATAAAGAAAAGCAAGGAAATGATAAACAGAGTAGTTATTAGCTCTTGAAAGAAATGAAAAAGGTAGGATTTGGGTAGGAGCACAGGCGTGTTCTATAGATTCTGATTAATTTCCTAAACTCCATGGTAGATGTGGGTGTGTCTTATTTATTAAAAGTCTTTAGACTCTACATATATGTTATAACTACCTTAACTGCATTGGACTTATTTTTGGTGGACTAGCCTAGATGTTTTTGTATATTAACTCCTTATATCCTCATAATGAGACTATAAGTTACCCTCATTTTACCAGTACAAATGCTGAAGTATAGCAAGGTTAAGTAAACTTCGGGTTACCAAACAGCTCGACTTGTCAGTGGCTGACCTTAGAGTCTAATGCATGTAATCTGTCTCCAGAGTCAATGCCTTTAACTATTATACATAAATTAAAGAATGCTCCAAAAAATAAAGAAGAATCAAATTAATTAACAGATAACCTAACTTTACATTCTATGTCAGGATGTCTTCAGGGCTGCAAGGATACCAGGGTTTGTCAGAGCCCAGTGAGGACTTCAGCACTTTCTTCACGTGGCAGTATTCCATGCGGTTTCCAATGCTTACTAGGGAGATGGTTTGCACTATGTGATTCCAAACAGACAAACATCGATATACTGGTTCTTAGCTTTCTGGGAGATACTAGGAACATAGCAAGCATATTCTTCAGAAGCTATCACTCTATGTTACTGCATATCAAAACAAAACAAATGAGCAGAAGACAGTTCCTTCCACTGCCTGATGGTCCTAACTATTTGGTACAATTCTGATTAAACACTTGTTCATCACAGGGGACCTGTGGTTGGTTCTTCTGTCTATGGGGATGGAAACTGTAGCTTTATGTTCAGACTTTGTAATACATATATTTGTATCCTGTAAATGTATATGTGTGTATTACAAACCTATATACAGTGCATATGAAAACATATGGACATAGATATTTTGTTCATTTTTTAAAATAATGAGCAACAAATTTATGTATTTAGAGATCTAGTTCTTCATCTTTTTTTTTTAATAGAAAGACAGTTAGTCAGTGTAGAAAAGGAAAATTGCATCACTGCCATGTTAGTCTCCAGAATCAGTGAGACCTGAGTTGTAAAAATGTTATCATGAGTTGTGTCAACTTGAGCAACTTATCTAAATTCTTGGGCATTTCTATTTCATCTGTAAAATAAACATGCAAGTGCATCCTTGATGAGGTAAGAATTAAAATAGATGATAGAAGTTTACATCCAGTAAACCCTAAATTAAATCCTCAAAGTTAATTCCAATCACTCTGATCTAATTCTACTGACTTATTATTTCTGAAAATATTTAAATGCTTGTTGTGATTTTTTTTCTTGCTCTGAATACTTACAGTCCAAACTATAATCATTTCCTTAAATTTCACCCCATGTGTCAATGAATAAGATGAAGTCCCAAGAAGCAAGTTACTTTCAGTTTGGAGTATCAGGGGATTGACTATTAAAATCTCAGATTTTGGCTTCCCAAATGGCATACCTCACCTTTACAAAATAAGATAAGTGTTAAACTTTACTGAATTGTATGGGCATTTAGTTTATACCTAAAGCAATTAGATGGAAAAATATAAAAAAGGAAAGATTTCAAAAAGCATTAAAATAATAGTAGGGTAATCGGTAATCCTCAATAATAAGTATTTGTTCTATATCTGCCTGATAGGGAAAATAAACATCTAAAATGTAATTTAGTAAGCAGAATTTTGATCTACAATATGCTATGAGTGAGTGGTATCCAAATGTTTGGGAAAGAAAAAAGTTGTTTAATTTATCATTTGGAAAAATGCCTTTGTCATTCAACTCTAACATATGCTGAGAGATAGAAAAACCACGATGATTTTTTTTAGCTTCACTTATATTTGAGAACCTGCTTGCAAGTGAGTTTTGCAGAAGGATAACTGCTAAAAACAACTGTGAAAAACCACCATGGGTTGTCATGTTTGGGGACGACTGTCACATCACTTAAGACTTACAAGCTGTTTTTCTTCACACCTTATTAAGAGTGTTGGATAAAAGAAAGTTATCATATCACTTTATCTATAACTTTGCCCATTTTCACATAATATTAATTTATAACAACATAAAAACTTATATTTAAACATAATCGTATGTATTCCTTAGTAACAATCTCCGTGCAAAGATGGTTAGAACTTTGGAGCCATGTGGAAAGAAGAATATTTTTTTAAAGATTATATTTATTTATTTTAGAGAAGGAGAAATCAGGGGAAGGGGCAGAGGAAAAGGGAGAGAATCTCAAGCAGACTCCACATTGTGTGGAGCGTGATGCGGGCTCAGTCTCAGAACCCTGAGATCATGACCTGAGCCAAAACTGAGAGTCAGGTGAGCCACCCAAGCACCCCAGGAAGTTCATATTTTAATTTTTTTAAATGACTATTTTAATGCATGCTTGACTAAAAACATCACATTAAATGACAAAGATACTCAAAAAATACATAAACTATGTAAAACATTGCCCACTTTATGTAATGATTTAAGAAAAATAATTCACTGATTCTTATAAAGCAGCTTTTATAAGAGGTCATAGCCTGAAATATTTTCATTAATTAAATCCATATATAAATTGATAAGGTCTTAGCATAACTTACTATACCATCTGGACAAAATCCAAACATCATCTGTAAGATCAGAAAACAATTTATATTTTCCATATATCACTTCTTAATAAGGAGGGGAAACATGCAGACAATATCACTACACTAAAATATAAATTAAGGATGGGAGGAAGAAAAGCAAAACATCTTTTGGAGAGGTCTATTTTACAAATTTTAGCAAACAACTAATTGTAAGACAATAAAATGATAGGAAGATTTTAGAGTGATAACAAGGTAGTATTTTGAAACATTACATAGGTCATATGAGATTATTATCACTGATGAAGCTAAAATTTGAAATTATGTAAACATTGTAACAAACTTATTACATTAGTTTTGTTAGGATACAATACTTATCTCTAATTATTCTAATAGCCACTTCTAACCTATTAAAAAGCTTCAGTGATGAGAACTTCATATCTCTATGTTTAGTCTTCATGACAATCATGGGAATTAAACATTATAAACTGTAATTTTCAGATAAAAAATAGTATCAAAAAAGAAGTGAACTCTGGGATGTTCAGGAAATTACTTATATTCCTGTGGCTAGTAAGTTCAAACCCAGACCGGCTGGGTTACAAGAACCCTCACTGGCCCATCTTGGTCTGCTGATTGATTGGAGCAGCAGTGAATTAGACGTGTAGCACAGACCTCCCTTCAGCTTTTTCGGAGGAACAAGGAAGCCAAGCCACACAACATGGAATTGAATTTACCCCACTGATAGCCAAAAGCTAAAGGTTCATTTTATGCTTCTTTTGTAAAATGGCCTCCCTTACCTGATAAAAATATTCATTCCAAATCTCCACTTAAACCAATCATTTTCAAAACTCTTGTGGCTCCATCAGCTAACTTCCTTCATTGCTCCAGGATCCTAGGGCACAAATTAAGCCTAGTCTAAGGTTCCCAGGATGCTTCTCCATGTAAAATGCTGCCAGATTCATAGACTTAAGCAACATCATGATAGATTTAATAAATGGGCTTTCTGTAACAGCACACTTTGGTAACTAAATCAGTTTTATCTCTTTGAATACTGATCTAAAATCCAGCTCCTGTATGAGCTCATAATCATTCAAAATTATTGACAACTTCATTAAAGGGTATTTTTCTTTGTTGTCATAATATTTGTATGTACAAATAACTCATGAATTTTTATTCTATCATGATCAGTCCATGGCAAAACTGATTGTTGCTAGCTAGGGTTTCTTATATTAAAAAAAAAAAAAAAACTGTACTTAATTATTTGTAAAATTCAGGGAATAGTAAGATCTTGTAATTCTATATTAAAGATAATTAATTTCTGAATCACTGATGAAAATTGTCAGAGCAGTGTAAACATAAATTCAGTTAATGAATTGATTTTTACTTTCATATATATTACACTAAGATTAGCATAATCTTATACATGCAGGAAATATGCATATTAAATTTGAGACATCAGATATGTTTAATTGTTCCTTTATATATAAAAAAAATTCCTTTATATCATGTGTAATATATCAAATAATGCATCATTTTGCATGGGCATTTCTTTGACAGGATCAATATTATTTTAGAAAAAGTAGACAAAAAATTCTTTGGGTAATACAGGTAGTGTTTTATACTTTGTCACCATAATCCTCGTGCTCCCTGCCCTCCTGTGTGGTTGATTCAAAAGTTACAACGTCAAAAAAGCCAATAGTGTTCAATGGAATTTTCAACTTCACAGCACCACTCAGTTAGTTATGTGTTGATCACTGTTTGAAAGTGAGTTGAAATGTGTCCTGGCAAATTGTCCAACAAATGTTCCAAATGACTAAAGCATTCATCTGTTCCAAATTGGACTATTCAATCCTTTCATACTGGGGTCCTTATCAAGTCCTTTGCCTCTAGAAAATCACACCAGCTTTCCTTGAAATGCCCTAAAATAAAATTTTTATAAAGGGAAGATCACAGACACTAAAAATGAAAAGGTTTGTTACATTAGAATTAAAAAGGAGTTGCAAATGCACAGAAAAAACCTTGATGAACTCATTATATATATGTAAAGGTTGATAGTGAGCACGGTCCTCCCAGCTTTTAAAGTTTAAGGTGAGTGTAAATTTTGCCTGTGTTTTATTTAAAACAAGAAGACCGAGAGACAGTGATGTTCCTGTCCTGACCTAATTTACAACTGCAAAACCTGTACAGCCATCTAATTTTGACTCGGTATTTATTTTTGAAAACCTTTTTTGGCAAGTGATTTTGCTTCTCTGCCATTTCCCTTCCCTTGATGGGATAATTCATTCATTCAAGAGTGCCTTGAAATTCCTGCTCAGTTGCTTTAACAAAAGAAAAAATTTAAAATAAGTACAACAATTTACAAGGCTTGTGCTAACACTTCCTAGAATGTATACCTGTTGATATTCTAATTGAGTGCATTCTTGGGAAGACAGAGGGACCCATGCATTTCCTGACTTTTCTTTGGACTAAAAACTAAAACTGAAATTTAAACATATTTCTGATGGTAGCCTTCTCATAAAAACTGAAAAGAATGATCACAGCACTTATTTCTCCGTAAAATTTAAAAGTTATTTACACAGGGATACGGTAATAAAGTACAAGAAATAAAACCAGAATAAAGATACGGAAACTAAATTTCTAATACCACATTCAACAATTAATTTTGAACATATCTTTTCATAGAACTATGTGGTGAATCTTTATATAAACAGTGACTCTGTCACATGTTTTGGTAGGTAAAGTATATTCAAAAGAGTGGCCCAATTAAATGTTCTCTTTGTTATTTCTTTTTAGTCATAGGTTAATCCTTTTGAGTCTTTTAACTAGAAATAATTTTTGTCTATAGTTTGTAATTTGATTTTTGTTACTATTCAGATCTTTAGAGTGGCTTTATTTTAGGCTTTTTATGATTTTTATTTTAGTGTAGTTTTAGATTTACAGAATAATTGCCAGTATAATCCAGAGAGTTTCTGTATAGCCCACACTGACTTTCTGCATTACTAACAGAGTGGTGTGTCTTATTAGTCATAAGTAATGAACCAATAAGGATACATTATTATTATTATTATCTAGAGTTCTTACTCAAGTTTCTTCAGTGTTTCTCTAAGAGATATCTCTTCTGCCCCATTTATTTATTCAATATTTTAGTTATATCAGTATGTACTCTACTTATAAAAATTTATTTTATATTTTGTTTTATAATCTAATAATAGTTTATTTCTTTTACTCAAACTATTTTAGCTTTGGCTACAAGGAGCCCATTAAGTTGGCTCCTGTGTTCCTTTGAAATTCCCATCATTGAAGTATTTTTGTTTTGTTTTAGCACTTTCTTACTATCTTGTATTATAAAATTATTATAATATAAAATTTTATATAAATTATATAAAATTATAAAATAATTTAGGAATAGTACAGATTTTTTGCAGATAGCTGGAGTATAAAATTAGTTCAAAGTTAATATAAGCATTTAGTCATATAAGACTCTTATAAAGCATAATATATTAAAATTAAGACAGCATCAAAATATAAAGACTAAAATGTGTCAGAAGTAAAAAATAATGTTTACTACTGTTATAGGTTAGATTTTGTCCCCAAAAGGATATTCTGAAAACCTCATTCACAATGTTTGTGAATGTGATGTCATTTGGAAATAAGATTTTGCAGATGTCATCAAGTTAAGTTGAGGTCATACTATATTAGGGTGGACTCTAATTTTGGCTGATACCTTTATAAAGAGAAGAAAGAGACACCAGACACACAGAATGAAGATGTCCATGTGAAGACAGGGGTAATGATTAGAATTGTTTTCTCACAAACTAAGGAAGACCTGGAACAACCAGAAGCTGGAAGAGGCAAGGAAGGATCTATGCTTAGAGAACTGCAGTGAGCATTACTCTACTGTATCTTGATTTTAGAGTTCTGTCCTCTAAAACAGAGAGAAAATAAATTTCTGTTGTCTTAAGCCACATGGTTTCTGATACATTATTATGGCAGTCTTAGGAAACTTATGTAACTTTAGTGTCAAAATTCAAAATACTACTTTGAGTTCTTGATGGGTCAAATGTATATAAAAAATACATGACAGTAAGTGTCACAGTAAAATATAGTTTTAGAAACCTTCTATTTAATTTATATTCAGTGCTAAACTCTGTTCTAGTATAGAGTACATCATAGTGATTCTGTAATATGAAACAGTTAATATCTTCACTTTATTTTATTTTATTAAAGATTTTTATTTATTTATTTCTCAGAGAGAGATTAAAAGTGCACAAGCGGGGGAAGTAGCAGGCAGAGAAGGTGATAGGCAGAGGGAGAAGTAGATCCTGGCTGACCATGGAGCCTGATACAGGACTTAGTTCTAGGACCCTGGGGTCATGACCTGAGACGAAGCAGACATTTACCCGACTGAGCCACCCAGGGTCCCAATATCTTCATTTTATAGGTAAAACATTTTATGAATTGAAACTTAACACAGTTAAATGGTTAGCACAGTTAATATGTATCCAAGTGAGAGTATGAAATTTGAGTCATTATAATTAATAAATCTGAACACACACACACACACACACACACCCCTGTCTACCTTTGAATCTATCAGAAGGTCTTTGTATCTGTATACTTGTTTTTTCCCTATCTTTTTATCCATCCCTTTATCCATCTTTCTATTTTCTCCCTCCTTCTCCATCCCAGTCATTCTTATCTCTTTATCTCTGTGTTCTTTTCTTTAAAATGTTTCCATGTTTCAAAGAAAACATATGTTTAGTTTTTCAGTGGCTGTGGAGTAAAAAATAATCATAGACGTCTAAATGAAACGCTGAATGAAGTGTCTCCAAAGAAGACTTAATATGTGCTCTTTAACCCCGATGAAGGGAAATTATATAAAATAATGAATTTCTACACTTTAAAAAAATTGTTTTGGTTTATCTGTTTTTACAAAATAGGCATAAAGAACTCTTGAAATGGGAAGAAATAAAACTTAAAATTTTAGATGACAGAAAAATCACCAAATACTGAATGTTAAAACCTATAATGAATGCTTTAGGGTATTCTTAGAGACAAAGTTGGAGCTTTATTTATTTTTTTTTTAATTTTTAAGATTTTATTTATTTATTTGATAGAGATCACAAGGAGGGAGAAAGGCAGGCAGAGAGAGAGAGAGAGAGAAGCAGGCTCCCTGCTGAGCAAAGAGCCTGATGCGGGACTCAATCCTAAGACCTTGAGATCATGACCTGAGCCAAAGGCAGAGGCTTTAACCCCCTGAGCCACCCAGGCACCCCAAAGTTGGAGCTTTAAATACTCCTATTATCTTTTTAACAATCATAAAAATACCTGTGTTCAGCTCAATTACTAGTTACAGTGGAAAAAACAATAATTTCTCAGTGAAACAGATTGGGATTCTACATTGACCTGGAGATTATATATAGGCAAGCTTTTACCATCCTTGGTCAAAATCTAGGCATGGAGGGAGTAATAGCAGAATTGTGTCAGAAAGAGAGGCGGAGATAAACATGAGGCCACCATGTAAGAATGGTTCTGTAAAGAGTGAACTAAGGAAATACAAACTTCAACCTCACTCCCTTTTCTCCTCTGACTTGCTCCCTGAGATGCCTATTGGCTCAACCCTACCTGAACTGAAAACATGAAATCCATTGATATGACCATTATAAGTGAGCCATTAGGAGAGAGAGGAGGTGTCTGTCAACAGATAGGCAGTGGATTTGAAGGGGAATATTGACTGAATTGTCATATATACTTAATGAATTACTTCTTTAATTGAATCCTGACTGATATATACCTGGTGGTTACACTGGCAGAGCGGTTAAACTTCTAGGACTCTCACTGTTTAGTGGATAGCCTTTCACTTAATCTCACTATTTTAAATGAAGCTTCTTCCACTCAGAAAGCTTCATTCCTGGAGTTCATGCTCAGCTTCAGCATCTCAGCAAATGAGAGATGCAGTATTTTGCAGGAGTGAGGGATGAGAATTATCACACAGTGCAAAAAGATAAAGAGTACTTGAATCCTACTTCTTCAGCCCCACATCTACCTTTGAATAGTGGACCTAATTCTGTGCCTTTCTGGGGTTCTAAGATACAATCAGTTTCTGGCTGAAATTTCAGTTTGGATAGGTTTGCAAAAATGTTACTTTTTTTTTTTTTAATTTCCAAAATGTAGTTTATGTTTTCATTATTAATTTTGATTTTTCTTGTAATTTTAAGTCTCTTTACTAAAATTTTAATAAAGTTTTAAGACAGGTGGAAGTGGAAATGTATCTCGACATTCACATCTTTTTTTATTCTTTTTATAAGATTTTATTTATTTATTCGAAACACAGAGATCACAAGTAGACAGAGAGGCAGGCAGAGAGAGAGAGAGAGAGAGGAAGTAGCAGGCTCCCTGCTGAGCAGAAAGTCTGATGCAGGGCTTGATCCCAGGACCCTGAGATCATGATCTGAGCCGAAGGCAGAGACTTTAACCCACTGAGCCACCCAGGTGCCCCAACACTCACATCTATAATCTAAGCACATGTTTTAAAAATCTCATTCGCCTCCAACATGTGGTAGATACTAATCATAGAAAAGAAAAAGAATATGTCACTATTTTTTTTTATTATTTATCACTTTAATTCCAATAGAATTACCATGCAGTGTTATATTAATTTCAGTTGTATAATAAAGCAATTCATCCATTCTATATGTCTTAATAAGTGTAATCTTAATCCCCTTCACTTTTTTCACCCATGCTCCTAATCACCTCCTCTCTGAGTCTATTTTTGCACAAGTCTTTATTATAAATTATATAAAATTATTATCAGGGTACTTGGGTGTATCAGTCAGTTAGCCCCCAACTCTTGATTTTGGCTCAGCTCATGATCCCAGGGTTGTGAGCTCAAACCCCACATGGGGCTCCATGAGAGGTTGAACCTGCTTGAGATTCTCTCTCTCTCTTTCCCTTTGTCCCTCCCTCCTGCTCATGCTCCCTCGCTCTCTAGAAAGAAAGAAAGAAAGAAAGAAAGAAAGAAAGAAAGAAAGAAAGAAAGAAGAAAGAAAACTACTATCACTTTTTGGAGGTTAAATTATTAATATGTTGTTCAAGAGTGATGGACTCTGTGAGGAAAAGATTAAAGTATAAATGTATAAATGATAGAGTACTGTAATGGAAAAATTATGTCACTAAAAAGGGTATCTTTTGTTTATTTGTTTGGTTGGTTTTTTGATGACTACTCAGGTGCAAACACCAAATAACACCATGAAAGTCATAAGGCAGTGAAAGAGGTGAACTGTAACACAGATCTAGAGGAGGAAAGCATAGCATGCACCATGGAGGGGCCACACTGAAAGAGCTCCAGTGGAGTGACTCAACTAGTCAAGTGCGGAGCCCAGAGAAGAGGGAGAGAAAAAGTGAGAATCTGTAGGCAGTGCCTTTACTGTCAGGGAGGTCAGAGTGGAATATACAGACAAAAAATAGGACGGGGTTTCATTTGGTGTATGTGGATGTCAGTAGGTCACAGGGAGGAAAGGGCAAGAAGGGGAACTTGTGAAAGGGACCAGCCATATCACACTGGCACACCTAGTCACCTGGGCAAGGTGTGCACAGCCTGTTTGTGGGAATGTTGAGACATTAGGAATATATGAAGTTTTGAAAATTCACAATATAAATACCTAGGATATTTAAGGCAGAGGTTCAAACATTGAAGATAATGTCTCTAATTTGACTGGGAATATAGTATCTGCTCTGGGCAAAACATAAAGAGAACATGAAGGGAGAAGAGATGTTAAACTCTGAGAAAACTGAATAAATATAACCTTGATAAAAGTTATGCAAGTCTTTAAGAATTAAATGATCTAACATAATAGATATATATAATAAAAAAAGATTAATGAACTTCAGTTTAATACTGAAATCCAAGAAGAGTACTTTGATAACAAATTTCTTTGAACTACCTTTGGATAAGACAAATAATGTACATTTCCATTTGAATGTGTAATATGTTTATAACATATTGTTTTTTAAGATTTAATTTATTTATTTGACGGACAGAGATCACAAGTAGGTGGAAAGGCAGAAGGCAGGCAGAGAGAGAGGGAGAAGCAGGCTCCCTGCTGAGCAGAGAGCCTGATGCGGGGCTCGATCCCAGAACCCCGGGATCATGACCTGAGCCGAAGGCAGAGGCTTTAACTCTCTGAGTCACCCAGGCGCCCCTATAGCAGATTTTTTTAGTGAGTTTTTTTTAATTGCTTTATTCTCTGGGGATTTAATTGTCACATATATGGAACTAATCTCTAGAAGGATCTTGTGGTAACTATAATTATATAGGAATCTATTTACTTAAAGCACATATTCTGATTTATGTTGTGATAATATCTATAAATTAATTTTAAGGCCAAAAAAAAAAGGATGAAAATGATGTCACTCTATGTGGAAGTAGACAACAAACAATTTTAACAATTTCAGGAAAAAATACCTAGATTCTTTAATGATGTACTGTTAATTTTTCTCTTCTCATAAAAGTAATTTCTTTTTGCAATATTAACGTTGTTGCAAAATTTTATTATGCTATGACATTTTTCTTAAAATCTTTTAGCTCTTTGACCATCTTTATGTATCAGCTCTCAATCTATGGAAATAAATTGCCCTGTAATTGCTTTTCATCACTGTTGTTAGAGGCGACAGGCTAACATGGTACTCAGGTATCACTGGTGCTGTCCTCCACATCTTTCTTTGCCAGTTTTGCTCACTGCTATAAATGATGATGTAGGTCACTTGAGAAGTGTTTCACACCTGTTGATCTTCCCAAGACTGATATGCCCTACGTAAGTTCTTTTAAGCATTTGTACCCCTCAGCACAACTAATCACTGTTTAGGGATTAGCCAACTTTCTTAAAAAATTGTTTGGAAATGAGTTGTATAACAAACCTGATATGAACAATACTACAGCTTGAAATCTAATATCGTCTTGTGAACAGATTGTTTCACATGTGTTTCTTTCTCTAATAATTCACAATGGGATAAACATTATTCTGTGTTTTTGTTTAGCTTCCTCTGGAAAAGTTAAGCTGGCTGACTATGCCAACAACTGTCAAGGGCCCATAAAATCCACACAATACATTCCCTCCTTTGAAGTCAAACCTGATTCTTCCTCTTAAATACAGGAACAGAGCTTCACAGTTGTCAGAGAGGATACACTTTGTTTTTGTATCAAAAAATCTATAAATTGTTTATTGTTGTCAAGTAGTTTAATACTTTTCTTTGAGTAAAATTTTGTACTTTTTGTATTTCTGTTAAAAATTCCCAATTCCAACACAAAAATAAAAGGGAAGGATACCTTTATTCTTATTTACTTTTAGGAAATAATGTTAATATTCATATTTTATACTTTAAAAAATTAAGGAAAGTTGTGCAGAAAGAGAATTCTTTATATACAGAAATGTAAATATTAATATAATTTAGTATAATATCTTCAACAAAATGTTTTATCAATAGAGTTTTTAATTATAAACTGAATATCTGTCACCTTGAAATTTACCTATAAAATGAGGAAAATGCCATCTTCAGGAGTTTTTGTAAATATTAAATGAGATAATATGTATAAAGCAATTAGTAAAATTCTAGTCATGGTATAGATATTCAATAAATGAAAATGATTTTAGGTTTATGGATTATAATGATTTTATAAATTTTATGTCTAATTCTGATGATTAATGATTATTTTAATGTCCTTTCCATTATATACACTAGGGAGCATTTCAGATTTCCAAATTGATATATTAGTAAAATATTAAAATTTGATTTAGTAATAAATAGGCAAAACAGGAAAATGCAATAAATTGTATTTCTTATGCAAATTAGGACAATAAACTATAAGAAAAAGAAATATGGTTGAAGTATGTAAATGAGCAGAATGAAATGAATTACTGCAAAATATAAATTATCCAGACTGATGTTTACTTAACTACAAGACCTATAGGAGAGAACTTTAATCTTCAAGAAGTCTCTGGAAGCCTAAAATTGTAAAAGATAATGTTAGACCTTTAGATTCAGGAAGTAAAAACCGTGGCTCTATCTTTAAAGTATAGTTAAAGCAGTGGAACAGTTATATAAATGATTAATATGGTTGGTGTATTCTAGAAAACTATGCAATTATGTTTAACTTAAGTTGTCTAATTACATAATAGATACCAAGTCAGACACATAGTTGACAGATCTTTGTTGCCCTCTTTTGCATATAAAATCAGAGTAGGTAATGCAAATTATGTTTTGTTTCCCCCTCAATATACATATTGGTTACTTTTAAAGAACATGCACAATCTCCACAATACTTGGGCTTAGAATTTTATAACATGTTGCTGACAAATACAACTAGATCATACATCTGGAAGATATCAAAGTGGTAAGCAAGGGAAAATCATTGCTTGTGTGGCTTTTAAGTAAACAGTGGTATTCCTAGCATTGATCAGAGAGGACTTCCAATATATTCCATGCTCCAGAGAGTTATAAATTAGTGATTGATACTCTCAGAGTGATTTATTATTAGACTGAAATGCTACATAGAAAAGGTATTTTGCAATTGATTTTATAGTTTGAGATTTTGAAAATACATCTTATTCAAATTCTTTCTCTCTATAAGTGGATGTTCAGTAGTACAGATTCTTTCTTTTTCAGTAATTGTCATACTGTCAAACAATTCACCAAACTTTTTGTTTTTATTTGCTTAATTAAAATTTACAAAAACAAAATCTCTACTAATGTTTTACAATTCATTCAGACTTTTCTAATAAAGTTTAGTGTACCCTAAAGAACATAGTATCTAAACACTACTTCTCAGTTACAAAGAATGCTGAAGAATAGTAATTTTCAAATGGTCTGTTGTTTGTCATGCCCATTTGGCCTGATTCTAGTCATATTAATTAAAGTCATCTGTTGTTGGGGTGACTGGGTGGCTCAGTCATTTAAGTGACTGCCTTTGGCACAGGTCATGATCCCAGGGTTCTGAGATCCAACCCTGCATCAGGTTCCTTGCTCAATGGGGAGCCTGCTTCTCCCTCTCCCTTTGCCTGCTGTTCCCACTGCTTGTGTTCTCTCTTTCTGTCAAATCAAATGAATACACAAAATCTTTTTTAAAATGTCATCTGCTATTATAAATATATTGAAAAGACAGAATGTGGGAAACAGATCAGACATTTAATTTTATAAATTTTGTTTGCAAAAAAAAAATTGTGTTCATCAATTAGTCTATACTACTAATATTTTCATGTGTGAGAAGCATATCTCATACAGAGAGTTGTGAAATAGCCTGCTTTCTAGTCATTAGAATGGCACTGAATTTTTCTATATGCTACAGGTTTAATTTCCTACTAGAAAAAGCAAGCAGACTGAGATGTTCAAACTTGAACATTCATTTTAAAGTAAAGATACATAAAGAAAACACTCAAGGAAATAGAAGGCCAGTATAATTAAGTAATATACAGCAAAAATTAGCTTAAAATGAACAATAGACCTTAACACAGAGGCTAAAGCTACGAAAAAAATTAGAAGATGGGGCACCTAGGTAGCTCAGTCAGTTAAATGTCTGCCCTGGGCTCAGGACATGATCCTTGGGTTCAGGACATGATCCTTGGGTTCTGGGATTGAACTCTGCATAAGGCTCCCTGCTTAGCGGGAAGCCTTGCTTCTCCCTCTTATATTCCTCTTGCTTGTGTGCCCTCTCTCACTGTCTCTCTCTCTGTCAAATAAAATCTTAAAAAAAAAAATTAGAGGAAAATAAATTAGAGGACTGCTCCGTTATGACCTTGAGATTGCAAACAGTTTATAGATAGAACATAAAAGGCACTAATTACAAAATTAAAAATGAATTTAAAAATTTAGAAATATGATAAGTTGGACTCCAGGCAAGTCACAAACTAAAAGAAAATAATACTTGCACACACACACACCCCTAAATATATATCTGACATAGAATTCATATCCAGAATATACAAAAAACATTTACAATTCTATAAGTAGAAAACAATCCACACTTTTAAAGTGGTGAAAGATTTGGACAGTTTACAATATATGATCTACAAATTTCCAACAAGCACTTAAATAGCTACTCTATATTTTAGTCTTCAGAGAAATAGGAAAATAATACAATGAACTATTGCAACACAGTCCCCATTATGTCTAAAATTAAAAAGATTGCTAATACCAAACCTTAGTGACAATGTGGAGGAACGGGAATCCTTATACGTTGTTGGTGAGAGTATAAAGTGGCACAACCACTTTGGAAAACAGTTTAGCAATTTCTTACAAAAATTAACATAGACTCATCATAAGACCCAGTAATCTTACTCCTAGGTACCGCTCTACAGAAATGAAAACATGCCCACATAGAATCTTGTGTACTACATGCAGAGCAGGTTTATTCACAGTAGCTCCCTAACTGAAACAGCTAAAAATTCATCAACATAAATGCATAAATAAATTGTGGTATGTACTTAGTAATATAAATCCATGAACAGCTAATGGACACAAAAATACACAAAAATATGGATGGAACCATAGATGGAATCATAGAGAGCAATATCTTAATAAGAAAGATGCCAGACCCAAAAGGATATACCTGTTTGATTTCATTTATATGGAATTTTGGAACAGGCAAAATTAGTCTGTCATGACAAAAAGTAGATCAGTGTTTACCTGGGGTTGAGGATGGTTCGGGAACTGACAAAAATATTTGAGCCAATTAAAATGTTGTATACCTTGAGTAAGGTAGTGTTTGCATGATTATTTATAGGTATCAAAACTGATCAAACATTGTACAAAATCACTATATTTTGATATTATACTTTAATAAACACTTAAAAATTAAAATGTAACTGCATACAATTAATTATATGTTAATAGTTATTATAGGTACACTTTGTTTTATGTAAAATTTGTGTTGAAACATGGAATTGCAGTTTCATATACTGAATACTTTTTGAGTGTATATTGGCACTGCATTTCATCATATTCAACGTTTATTGGACATACTGAATACCAGAAGGTTATTTTAAGGTCTGGAATATAACTTTACTGTTATTTATTATTATAAAAATTTTTAGGTGCTATAATTTATTTTACAACACCATCATGCCTAAGTCAGGAATTGCATTTCTAATTATTAAAAGTTTTCCCACTGGAAAACAGGATCCATATTGCACTGTTTCTTTCATGATGCAGTAGAAAGGAAAATTTAGAACAAATGAAGATCAGAAATTGTGCTTAAATTTTTGCCATAGTAATCTACCCATTCTGAAGTTTCTGAACTTCTTTACAAAACAATGTAATCTAAATCACTCAGAAGTTTCACCATTTGGTCACATGCAAATGCAGGATGTCATCATTTAACCTTGGCATGACATTTTAGGAATTTAATAGCCCTGGAAAGAAATATTTTAGTATCAGAAGAGGTTTTTACATATACAGCATTTCCTAAAACACTAGATAGCTATATCCCTTTCATTGAGAAACTGAAACTATGAAATAGTATATTTTATTTTGTTAAATCTAACTATGACAGGGCTACACTATTTCCAGATCTGAAGTTTACCATCTATATGATGTTAGAATAGCATTAAAATTTCTCTCTTTAATTTTTTAATTTATAAATGGGTATAATCATATCTATTAGTACCTTAAAATATTTTGAAGAACATGTAGAATATTTTGATAGCTCATGAGCACATAACAAATGTTAAATCTGCCTATGAAAAAGCATTTTGGGTTTTATTGGCTATGAAAAGCAAAAATTGATTTTGTTACTTTTATAAAGCCTCTTTATGATATTAATAACATACCTAATTCTAAGTTTTAAAATTAGTCCTTAAGTTAGGAGTTTGGTCTTAATGGCATGTTTCTTGATGTCTTATAAGTCATGAAGGTAGAGTTAAGGCAGATGAAGTGTCTAATTGGGTATTAAGGCTTTTTTGGCCAATACATTTATATTTCTCTACCATTGAAATTGGGAAAAAACTATATTGATATATGCCTTCATGTATTATGTAGTTTAATTTTTTTAATGCTTTAAATAACAAAAATAAGCTTGTGTTGGCATAAGCATGACATACAGACCAATGAAAAGGATGAATGATTATTTGATGGGGTTCATTTACAGGGATATGTTTAACAAATACTCTACCTGGTATAATGTGTTTTAGATATTAGGAAAATAAATAGCAATCAAACTGATGAGAATTTCTGCCCTCATGAAGTTTATATTCTGCTAGTGGAAAGGGTAGAAAAAATAAATAAAATATATGTTATAACTTGTTTTTTTTTGCCTCCCTAATAAGAGATACCACCAAAGACAATAGTAATTGTCTGATGCGGTTTTTAAAATAAGATCTTATCAGGAAAAAACAACTTACAATTTAAAAACCATGGGAACTTACACACGCAACACATGTTCTGACACAAAGAAGCTAGTGGGAGGACGAGAATCATGATGGCTAGTTCTTAATATGAGCTATAGTTATTGCACTGCCCCATATGGCAAGGTAATTCTCCAAGTGTCAGTCTGACCCCTGATTAAACAAGCCAAGATACTGAAAATGCAGGCCCTATGAATATTTGCTGTACTTCCAGAGTGCTTACCTCTACTATATCCCCTCCATGTGCAGGTATATTTGTTGTAAGGGGAATCAAGCTGATCAAGAGATTACCTTGGGAAAAGGGCATAAAATTGAGGAATAATCCCCATTATTGCCTTTTATACCTTTCCCTTGTTACTTCCACATACCAAATGTATAGGTCTATTTTCTTGGTTTCTGATATATACTATGCTTACTTTCATAAAATTTTATGTCTAAGCTAAAAATCAATGAAATATGTCATTGCCGTTTAGAAATTTTGAAGTCAGTGTTCAATAATTTCCAACGTGTGGATCCTGCCATGGATCTATTTCTGTTGTCTTATTAATCCTGGTTCTTTTCCTTAATATACCTAGCCATTTTTTATTGAAAGCCAACTATTCTATGATGATCACAGAAGCTCTGGATAATTGGTGTGTTTTTCTTTCTCATCCTGTTTTTTGTCAGCAGCTACAGTAGGAAGAGATGTCCCCAGTCTTGCAGGAACTAAGATGCCTTGAATCAAGGTGAGGACAATCATAAGTCTTGTTCTACCTCTGATTTTAATTTAATCGCAGGGTGTAGATCTTGAGAGGTCCTGACTGAGAGCCTGTGAATTTTTCTAAGGCCATTTCTTCACTCGTCCATTAATTTCTCCACAGTTGTAAGAAGAGCAAAAGCTGGGGCACCTGGGTGGCTCAGTGGGTTAAAGCCTCTGCCTTCAGCTCAGGTCATGATCCCAGGGTCCTGGGATCAAGCCCCGCATCAGGCTCTCTGCTCAGCAGGGAGCCTGCTTCCTCCTCTCTCTCTGCCTGCCTCTCTGCCTACTTTTGATCTCTGTCTGTCAAATAAATAAATAAAATCTTAAAAAAAAAAAAAAGAAGACGAAGAAGAGCAAAAGCTCCACTTGGATTTTCTGTCACTTCCTGTTTGTTTTCTTAGGCATGTCATGAACAGCTTAGGAATCACAAATATTTGTGAAGAAAATCAATGCACAGACTTGGGCTTATTGCCTGTACCTCCTGTTTACTAGGATAATATTGACCCTGCAAGTCCTGTCTGCCTCCAAGTAGTCTTCATGCCCATGAAATAATAAGAAATATACAGAGATATGTAGTCTCTGGTCATGGTTTCTGCTAGCATTTCTGGTAACATTTCATCTTTGCCCTGGGTTCCAGACATGGACCTTCTCAAACCCTTGGAATTTCTTGGGTGATGGGAATGCCTTTTATTTTAATGAGACAACGATTGAATGGGTCTGGTCACTAGAAAAAAATCAAGCTACAACTAGCTTGTAACTCTAAACCCTACCTCATCCTCCAGAAATGGAAGAAAGGCTAGAAGATGAATTAATAATCCATCACGTCTGCATAGTGAAGCCTCCATAAAAATCCCAAAGTATGATGTTCAGAGAGCTTCTTAGACAGTAATGAGCCCCAAAGCCACATGGACAGAAGCTCCTGTGTTTGGGACCTTTTTAGATGTCACCCTTGTATCTCTTCATCTGGTTTTTCACCTGTATTTATTTTTTTTTAGTCATATCCTTTGTAATAAATTGGTAATTTTAAGTGAACTGTTTTCCTTGGTTCTGTGAACCTGAGGAGGAGGTTGTGGGAACCTCTGATTGGTAACCAAGTAGGACAAAAGTTGTGGGTAACCTAGAGACCCATTACTTGCAATGGGATCTGAAGTGGGGGTAGCAGTCTTATGGGACTGAGTCTTCAACTCTTGGTCTGAACTATTCTGGTTAGTGTCAGAATTGAGCTGAATTATAAGACACCTAGATGGTATTGTGGAATTGGTCAGTGTGGGAAAACACACACACACACCCACCATCTGATGTCAGATGTACACTGTGAGAGTAAAAGAAAAGCAGTGTGTTTTCTGTATATTACCCATTCCACATTAGAGTTGCCAAATTACCCAAGGGGGATACTTGCATGTACAATGTTTGGGTTTATTTTCATGAACTTTCCTTTCTTCAAGGATCACGATCTCTCAAATTCTGTCACACATGTTTTCAGATGCCTGAAAAAATATCCTCAACTATTTTATCCAGCTATGCTTGTTTTTAGTGGGTAAGTGATTTTGTTATTAACTATCCCAAAAGAACCAAAAATGAAAGTCTAGAGTGTTTATGAGTTTAAACATGGTACCCAGAGCCATCTTACTAGAAGAAATAATGATAGCAAATTTCTCATCAAATGCCTAAGAACTAGTGACGTACATGATAATAGGAAGATATCTGACAGGAAAGGCATAGGAAGAAATGTGTAATTAATTTCTCCTTCCAAAAGGTTTTACTTTCATTTCTTAATGTCAGACCATATGAACAAGAATTTTAACACAGGGCAAAGGAAATTTCATTTTAATTTTCTGTACACTATAATCCTGTTAGATTTTTGAAAAAGTGTTACACCATCATAAATTAGCATTTTAGCTTCTTTCCTCCTGTGAACATAATTAGAGGACTTGAGTGAACTACCATAACTTAGAACAGTATGAACTAATATGAAAAGAGTAAAAAATCAACGATGACATTCTTATTATTTTACCTGGCATTGCTGGATAGGGCCCCCCTCTCTTTCAATTGTCTATAGTCTGGACCAATTCCTTGCTAATTTCTCCAGATGACTTTACGTTATTACATTCAGATATGCCTTATTCCTACTTGTTTCACTGGAGCATATAGTGTTTTTCTCGTTAAGTGCAGGCTTCTTATCGATAGGATATAGGCATTATTGAAGTATTTAGATCCACCATTTTTGAAGTTTTAGATCCACCATTGATTACCTTAAAGGCATAATTTTCAGAAATTTTCAGAGAAATTTTGTAATCACTATCAAATGACCACATTTTTCAGTCAACCCACTTCAAATCCATGCTTAGTAATTAAAACTCTATGCTTTGCAAAGTACAAGTTAGCATAAGCATTTCTTAACTGGCAAAATTTTGTCTTAAAGCACTTATTTCTTTCTGAAAACTATAAATCAAATGGCATTGCGATGTACATTGAAAAGCAACCACATTATTTTAATGGCTTTGTTTTATAAATTGCTTTATATATATATATATATATATATATATATATATATATATATGGCACTTGAAATTTATTTATTTATTTTAATAGGCATATGCTTGCTATTGGTATGTTAAAGGACACTTGAACTGTATGAGATTTCAGAGGGGCAAAAACATGTCATATCAAATACTATCAACAACGAGCTAATGAGAAATAATTCCACAAATGTTTGTTTCTCTTTCTTGCATGAATAATTTAAATTCTACTTAAAATTATTTAAATTTCAAAATTATATAATACACATTCACCTCATTTATGTTCCTATACCATTGTATAGTATCAAACAGCCTAACATTCATACAATCATAAGCATAAGATGGTCACCTACATAGATTTCCATTTATATATAAGTATCAATGAAACATGACATCTTTTACATTGAGTGAGTTATTTTAATCTAACAATAAGTAAGTCATAGAAGAATAGTAGGATGTCCTATAGTATAAAGGACAATTACTAAAAGTAGGGTAATTATGATATGATTATCTTTCTATAAAGTTATTCGTGGCCCATGTACCTATGTATTTGCTTTTAAAAATGCATATCTGTAATATTTTTATGTTGCTAGTGGTGCATATATCTTACCATATAATATGATACCAGTTAACCATAAATTAATATGTTATGCAGTAAACATTTCCTCTCTATCCTTCTTAATAGTAGAAATGTGGAATTCTCCATAAAATAATTGCAATTTTTAAAATATGATTTTGCATAAGCTTTCAGTCCTTACCTCTAAATTAGCTTATAAAAATATTATGCTCTAAGGATGTATGTATTCATCATTGATTTTTCTCTCTGATTCCTTATTTTGCCAAGTTTGGGCTCCAGTTACAAAACTCAGGCTTTGTATTTTGCAGTTTTTCGCATTTTTTTTTAGATCAACTTTTTTTTTAGGTAGACTATAAATAAAATATAATAGAGGTCAAGTGTATCTCTGATTTTTCTTTCATCACTTTTTTCCCTAAAAATGCTCTTATCTTTAACCAGAACCAACAAGAATTTAAGATCTACCTTGAAAATTAGGGAACTATGTTATAAATTACAGTTCGCTGATTCTCATTGAAACAAATTCTCTTACTCAGAACTAATTTTATATTGTAACTACTCAGTATTTAATAAACATTCTGAAAAATAGTTTTCTTTCAGATTATATGACTGTATGTTAGAAAAAAATTTCTTTTGTTTTTACTGTGAAGCACAATATGGGAACTAAAGAAAAATTTAAGGTAACCCATAGCCCCTGGCACACCTCCTTCCCCTTCCAGTCATTACCCGTTCCCCTGTTATCTTTCCCCTGTTATGCAATAACATTGCATTGGAAACTAAAAGAAAAAAAAAAAGAAAGAAAAGAAAAGAAAAAAAAAGAAAGCATTCTACTTGAATAATATAACTAAGAGTTAAAAAAAATGTTTACATATTAGAAACCGTATGATGTGTATTTTATATTTAATCTCCTTTAAGTGATGTCTTTGAGATTCATACATAATATTATAGGCACAGTGGTTCATTTATTTTTATTGCTGTGTATAAACTTTATCTCAATTGATCAATTTATTCTCATTTCTTTTGTTTTGGTTATTGCAAAAAGATGATGACATTAACTTTCTTGTATATGTCTTTTGACACAGATTTACACAATTCTGTTGGGTATGAGTTTTAAATTGCTGAATCACATATTATGTATATACTCAACATTAGTGTATATCACCAAACAACTTTTAAAAGTGATTTTATAGGGGTACCTTGGTACCTCAGTCTGTTAAACATCTGCCTTGGGCTCCAGTAATGATCCCAGGGTTCTGAGATCAGCCCGAAGCTGGGGTCCCTGGCCAGCGAGAAGCCTGCTTCTCCCTCTCCTTCTGCTCTCCCCCGCCCCACTTATGCTCACTCACTCTCTCTTGTGTTCTCTCTCTCTCAAATAGATAAATTAAATCTTTTTTTAAAAGTGATTTTATAAATTTACACTAACAAAGAGAGTGAATGGAAGTTTCTTCTGTATAGCCTCTCGCCTCACTAACATTTTGTATGTCACACATACAATTCAGAATCCCAATGTAAATTTAATTTGCTTTTCCCTAATTGTGTATTGCCTCGGTTAATGGTCCATTTTTTATCTATTACATTTTATGAAGTGCCTATTCAAACATTTTGCTCAATTTCTTTTTTTTTTAAAGATTTTATTTATTTATTTGACAGAGAGAAATTACAAGTACACTGAGAGGCAGGCAGAGAGAGAGAGAGAGAAGGAAGCAGGCTCCCTGCTGAGCAGAGAGTCCGATGCGGGACTCGATCCCAGGACCCTGAGATCATGACCTGAGCCGAAGGCAACGGCTTAACCCACTGAGCCACCCAGGCGCCCCTAAATTTCTAATGTGGCATCTGCTTTGTTCTTAATTTATTTGTAATCAAATAGTTCCATATTTATTAGAGATGTTGAAAAGGTAGTGAAACCTTCCTACACAGAAATCTCTAGATTCAGATGGCTTCTATGATAAATTTTGCCAACAATTAGGGAGAAAATATATCCATTCTATTAAAAACTCTTGCAGAAAATTGGAAAGGAGAGTATTTCTCTAATTACTATATGAAGCCAACACTGTCCTGATGTAAAAATCAGGCAGGAAAATTCAAAGGAAATTTTATTACAGATCAATATCCCTCATGAACACAGATATAATAATTTTAAAAATTACTCCTGTAAATATTAAAAGTTAATTTAAGAATAAGCCAATGTAATTTACCATTAGCAACCTAAAAAAGAGAAAAAAATACTTAATATTCTCAAGGGATGCACAAAAACATTTTATAGAATCTAACAACAATTCTTGTTGAAAACTTTCAGCAAATTAAGACTAAAATGGAACTTTGTCATATACAATAAAGCTACATTTAATATCATACTTAATGATGAAAGCCTGGTTGATTTCCACTTAAGATCAGGAACAGGAGTACTACATATATTCAAAGTGATAGTGAAAGCTCTTTCTACTGTAACAAGAAAAAAATAGTAAAAGTCATTCAGTTTGGGAAAAAGTTGTAAACCCGTCTTATTCAAAGAAAACATGATATTTTATGTAGAAAATCTAATGAGAGATGCAACAAACAAAAATAAACTGCCAGAGGGGTGCCTGGGTGGCTCAGTGGGTTAAAGCCTCTGCCTTCAGCTCAGGTCATGATTCCAGAGTCCTGGGATCGAGACCTGCATAGAGATCTGTGCTCAGCAGGGAGCTTGCTTCCTCCTCTCTCTCTCTGTGCCTCTCTGCCTACTTGTGATCTCTGTCAAATAAATAAATAAAATCTTAAAAAAACAAAAACAAATAAACAAACACAAAACCTACCAGAACTAACTAGTGACTTCAGAAATGTGAAGGAAAAAAGGTTGATCTTTTTACTTATAAAAAACAAGAAATTGAAATTAATAAATCGATAACTATTGCAATAGTATTGAAAAATAAGACAGTAATAAATAAAACAAAGATGTGCAATCCCTTTATTCTAAAAATAAGTGTTGCTATGAGAAATCAAAGATCTAAATTAATGAGCTATAGAATGTTCATGGGTTAGAGGACTACAAATAGTTTATATTTCAGTTCTCTCCCAACTGATGTATAAATTCAACAAAATCCCAATTCAAATATCTCACAATTTTGTAAAAATTAGTTCTAGATTTCTTCTGGAGAAGTTACATGAACCTAAACTTTAAGAAAGAATAAAATTGTAAGACTTAACATTATCTTGTTTTAAGACTGTTATAAAGCTACAATAATCATTGTATTATGGAACAGTCATAAAGACAGATAAATTGATGATTGAACAGAATAGAATCCAGAAACATACCCAAAAGTACATAAATGTATGATTTGTGACAAACATGCAAGGCAATTTAAGTGGGGAAAGTATATTTTTTTCTTTCAAGAAATTGTACTGGGGGCGCCTGGGTGGCTCAGTGGGTTAAGCCTCTGCCTTCGGCTCAGGTCGTGATCTCAGGGTCTTGGGATCGAGCCCCGCATCGGGCTCTCTGCTTGGCAGGGAGCCTGCTTCCTCCTCTCTCTCTCTCTCTCTCTTCCTGCCTCTCTGCCTACTTGTGATCTCTCTCTGTCAAATAAATAAATAAATTCTTTAAAAAAAAAAAAAAAGAAATTGTACTGAAATGATCAGATATCCATTTGCAAAAAATATAAACCTTGATTCATACTTGATACCGTATACAAATTTAACATAAAATAGATCACAGATCTAAATATAAAACTTGAAACTATAATATTTATTGGAGTAATCTATCTGGTTTGGAAAATATATTTTTAGATATGATACATAAGGTTGTTAGGTCAAAGAACAGTTGAGACTTTGTGAAAACCTCCTCTTTAAAAGACACTGTAAAAAGGGGCTCCTGGGTGGCTCAGTTGGTTAAGCCTCCAACTCTGGATTTCATCTCAGGCCATGATCTCAATGTGGAGCCTGCTTAAGATTCTCTCTCTCCCTCTTCCTCTGCCCCTCTGCCCTCCGAGAAAATGATTATTATATTTTTAAAGTAAAAGACACTGTAGAAAGAATGAAAAGACAAACCATAGAATGAAAAAAATATATTTGCAGGTCAAATATCTGATAAAGGATTTGAATCTCGAATTGATAAAAAAAACTGCTAAGTGATTTGTTTAAAAATGACTATAGCCTTCTCAATATATTGCTCCCACTTTTTTGGTAAGTGATTCTTTTGTCTAAATTTATAAAACGATTTTCCTTAATACCCTAATATTTTTGTCCACTTATATTCTTCAATGGTGCATTGGCAATCCCACACTCAGACATTACAAATATTAATGACAGTTCCACACACAGGGGGAGAGCGAATTGACTGGAAGACTGCAAGCCTAATTGCCATTTCTGGAGTATTCCATTTCATGTTTCTCTGGGGACTCTATTTTCAGTGCCAATAAGTCACATCAGGCAATGTTGATAAAGTAATTGATTGCATTGGTTTCAATGTGCTCTGCTTTATGTATAGAGGGATGAACAACTTTATTTGTAACAACTGAGGTTTATCGATACCCTTACCCATTTAGAACTGTTCTGTGAGACATCAAAAATGATGGTTAACTCGTATGATGCAAATCACTTGGGGAGACTAATTTCTACCTTAAATGGCATATGTTCTATCTTTCTGGGTAAATGAAATGTTTTTGTGGAAAGAAATGAAATCTAATTGGCTGGATTATAGCAGTTGATTTGACTTCCATACTAATTTGAATTATCTGGTATCAGATTAAATATATTGTTTCACTAGTTTGTCTGATGCTATAAGTAGCCAAAAAACCATTGGGCTAAATAAATGGCTTCAGAGACCTTCCGTAGGAGTTGAATAATTTGTCTTTGTTGGTTGAATGCCCTGGGATTCTGGGCACTCTCTCAAACCAAGAATTTCAGGTGGTTGTGGTAATGTTGCCACCTCTCCACTACCTTATAATCACACTTAATTAGTCGCAGCAGGTGGGAGTAGCTGGCACAGTTGAATAGCTCTACTCACTCCACCAACAATTGGCTATTTGTTCAGCAAATGAAAAGGACTCAGCATGAGAAAGGAACAGACAACAGCTAGGCAGTAGCTGGTGTTCCACTAAGTCTTCTATTCTTTTTTTCTTTTTCCACTATAGAATTTTTCTTTTTTTAAAAGATAAATTGGTGTATTACCTTTTCTAGGTAAGTAAACTCTGTGTGTGTGTGTGTGTGTGTGTGTATCTATACACATATATATATTCATATATTCAATATGTATACATATATTCAGTATGTATCTTTTACCTTTTAAAATGTATGAATTGAGAGGCACCTGGGTGGCTCAGTGGGTTAAAGCCTCTGCCTTAGGCTCAGGTCATGATCCCAGGGTCCTTGGATTGAGCGATGCATCCGGGCTCTCTGCTGGAGGAGGGGGGAGTCTGCTTCCCTTCCTCTCTCTCTGCCTGCCTCTCTGCCTACTTGTGATCTCTGTCTGTCAAATAAATAAATAAAATCTTTAAAAATAAAAAATAAAATGTATGAATTGAAATTGGATTTTTTTTTTCTTGGCTAGTGAAAATCCTTTTCTTCCAGATTCCTACTTCAATGATAAAGTATATATTAAATATAATTTTTAAAAGAATGAAGGGCAGGGCACCTGGGTGGCTCTGTGGGTTAAAGCCTCTGCCTTCAGCTCAGGTCATGATCCCAGTGTATGGGATGGAGCCTCACATCAGGCTCTCTGCTCAGCAGGGAGCCTGCTTCCTCTTCTCCCTGCCTACCTCTCTGCCTACCTCTGTATGTCAAATAAATTTTTAAAAATCTTAAAAAAAAAAAAAAAGAATGAAGGGCTTTGTAATGTGACACTGTGTTCTAGACATAAGAGACATAATAAGGACTTCTGGAAACCTCCCGTTGAAATTCTTTAATAAGTATCTCATATATATATATATATATATATATATATATACTATTAGTTTACCAATATAAAAGCAGAGAGAACCAGGACTACTGCTGAGTTTGAAATAAAGTTTTTTCCATTTAGAAACAATAACAATTTGTCAATATCTGATTACCTCAAAATGACACCACATTTGTTTTTTTCCCTTTGGGTCCTTAAAATAATGATTTTTATAACTGAAAGTTGTTTATTAAGATAATTACTTACTATAATTATTATTTTTCTTTGGTTAGTTTTATAATAAGCCTCATTTTATTTCTTTTGGTGTCCTTTTATATATTCTTTAACATTATTTAATATAAATATTAAATATAATATAAATATAAATATAAATATTATATAAAATGGAGGTTTTGTCTAAGGAAAAACATTTTTTTTTAAATTCCTAGGCAATTTTGGAAGAGAAGTGTGACAAAACTAAGTTCTATGGCTCTGGTTTTAAAGGGAGCAAAGTGGTATCTTACATAGACTAACAGAAAACTTGAAATTTACACTATTAATAATATTATTGTGAAAAATTTGATTAATGCCTGAATCTATGTAATAAATTTTCTAACTGTTATTTTCTGGGATTTTTCTGAGAACAATCTTTGTTTCTAGGAATAATCAATTTCTCTTCCCCTCAAAAAAACTATAAGTCAAATAAGGAAAATAGAATTATTAACATATTTTAACAGAGTAAAAATCAACGTGATTTGTTTGGGCACCTCTGAATTAGAATAGGTTATTGTTTAAACTCTTCAAAGTGTAGGGATAGAGGGCACATACCTCAATATTATCAAAGCCATTTATGAAAAACCCACCGCAAATATCATTCTCAATGGAGAAAAACTGAAAGCTTTTCCGCTAAGGTCAGGAACACGGCAGGGATGTCCATTATCACCACTGCTATTCAACATAGTACTAGAAGTCCTAACCTCAGCAATCAGACAACAAAAGGAAATTAAAGGCATCCAAATCGGCAAAGAAGAAGTCAAACTATCACTCTTCGCAGATAATATGATACTATATGTGGAAAACCCAAAAGACTTCACTCCAAAACTGCTAGAACTTGTACAGGAATTCAGTAAAGTGTCAGGATATAAAATCAATGCACAGAAATCAGTTGCATTTCTCTACACCAACAACAAGACAGAAGAAAGAGAAATTAAGGAGTCAATCCCATTTACAATTGCACCCAAAACCATAAGATACCTAGGAATAAACCCAACCAAAGAGGCGAAGAATCTATACTCAGAAAACTATAAAGTACTCATGAAAGAAATTGAGGAAGATACAAAGAAATGGAAAAATGTTCCATGGTCCTGGATTGGAAGAACAAATATTGTGAAAATGTCTATGCTACCTAAAGCAATCTACACATTTAATGCAATCCCTATCAAAGTACCATCCATCTTTTTCAAAGAAATGGAAGAAATAATCCTAAAATTTATATGAAACCTGAAAAGACCTTGAATAGCCAAAGGAATATTGAAAATTTTGAAAAATATTTTAATAATTGAAGTAAAATACAAGTTTGCATACTATATATTTTGAGTTATCCCTTAGTAGCATTACACTTACAAGTGATGACTTATGTTAAATGTAAATTAATTATTTTAAGAAGAAGGATTTTTATTTTTAGTTTTTAGTGCACCCCTCCCTCATCTTCACTGAAGGATTCTTAAATCTAATAGCGATGGCTTTCAGTAAAGTAAGTATCTGTGGATATTTGGCCAAGTTAAATTGCTTATGTAACCTCATAAATCAAAAAGAAAAAAATACAATTCTGATAAAAACTTGTCAGATGGTATTCAGTCGTGTTGAGTTGGACAATTAAATATATATATTCTCTGTATATCATAAATAGTGACAAGCTAGAGAATATTTACCAAAGGCCATATAAAACAAGTCCACAGCTAATATCATACTTAACAGTGAAAACCTAGAAGCTTTTTCTCTAAGATCAAGAATGAGACAAGAATGCCTATACTTGCTACTTTTATTCAACATTTTATTAGAAGTTCTAGGCAGAGTAAAAAGGCAAGAAAAAATAAAATTCATTCAAGTCAAAAAAGAAGTAAAATTGTCACTATTGTAGTGGATGTGATACTTACTGTACATAGAAAACACTGAGGATTCCAAGAAACTGTTAAAACTAATAAATGAATTCAGTAAAAGTACAGAACACAAAAATCAATATACAAAAATTTGTTTTGTATCTATAAACTAATAATGAGCTATCAGAAAGAGAAATTAAGAAAACAACCCTATTTATAACAAAATAAAAAAGAATAAAATACTTAGGAATAACTTTAAGAAGGAGAATGACCTACACAGTGAAAATTATGTCATTGGGGTAAGAAATTGAAGACACAAGTAAATGGAAAGATATTTTGTGCTTATGGATTAGAAGAATTAATATTATTAAAATGTTCATACTACCCAAAGCAATCTATAGATTCAATGCAATTCTTGTTTAAATATCTTATAATTTGTTGGAACCATAACAGACCTTGAATAGGCAAAGCTCTCTTGAGAAAGAAGAACAAAACTGGAGATTTAATGCATTATGTATTTATTATTATTATTTTTTTAGATTCCACATATAAGTGAAATCATATGATATTGTCTTTCTCAGTCTTAATTATTTTACTTAGCATAATGTCTTCAAGGTTAGTCCGTGTTTTCTCAAATGGCAATATTTTATTTAAAAATAGAAACAGAACTCCCAAATTCATTACATAATTTTAGATAAAAGCTCTTGAGAGCAGCTAAGGGGAAGAGATTCCTTATGTACAGAGGAAGGTCCATGAAAATAACATCAGACCTGTCCACAGAAACCTGGCAAGCCAGAAAGGGCTGACAAGACATATTCAGGACACTTAATGAGAAGAACATGCAGCCAAGAATACTTTATCCAGCAAGGTTGACATTCAAAATGGATGGAGAGATAAAAGGCTCCCAAGACTGGCAATCTTTAAAAGAGTATGTGACCACCAAGCTGGCACTATAAGAAATATTAACGGGGTGGGGGGTGGTTTCTATAAAAGAAGAAAGAACCCAAGAGTAACATAGAACAGAAATTTACAATCTATAGAAATAAGGATTTCACAGGCAACATGATATCAATAAAAACGTATCTTTCAATAACCACTCTCAATGTGAATGGCCCAAATGCTCCCATAAAATGACACAGGGTTTCAGATTAGATAAAACAACAGGACCCGTCCATATGGTGTCTGTAAGAGACCTATTTTGAACCTAAGGATACATCCAGACTGAAAGTAGAGTGATAGAGAATCATCTTTCATGCCAATGGGCCTCAAAAGAAAGTTGGGGTAGATATTCTCATATCAGATAAATTAGATTTTAAATGAAAGACTGTAGTCAGAGATACAGAAGGACACTACATTATTCTTAAAGAGTCTATTCACCAAGATCTAACAATAGTAAATATTTATGTCCCCAATATGGGAGGAGCCAACTACATAAGACAACTGTTAATTAAGATAAAGAGTCATACTGATATAAATACATTGATAGTAGGGGACCTTGCATGCCACTCTCAATAGACAGATCATCCAAGCAGAAAATCAATAAAGAAACAAGAGCATTTCATGAATAGAGAGAATAGAATTGTGGTTATGGTGAGGGGTGGGGAATGGGAGAAGGGGGTTAAAATGTACAAACTTATTTATAAAATAAATGTAATGTACAGCATAGGGACAGTTAATAATACAGTATTATATATTTGAAAGTTTCTAAGGGAGTAAACCTTAAAAGATTTCATCACAAGGAAAAGGAGTACAACTTGTACAGTGATGGATGTTATCTAGACTTTTGATCCTTTGACAGTACATACAAATATGAAATCACTATGTTGTACATCTGGTGAAACAATGTATGTTTCGATTACTTCTAAATACTTCTAGAAATTTGCTGAAGTACAAATTAATGAAGTCTTTGATGATGCTTTAATCTGTATCTTAACTAGCAAGACAAAAAAAATCTCGCTTTGAGAGCCATGAAGCTATCAGTGAGCACCAGCTATAAAGATACACATTTTGTGTTTTAGATAGTATGATATTTCCCACTGTTGAAGAGAAGAATTTAAATAAAATTACAAACTAAAACTCATCAAAAATACCCCAAAACACTGTTTTTTGTTGAAGAGAAGAATTTAAATAAAATTACAAACTAAAACTCATCAAAAAAATCCCCAAAACAAAAAAACAGTTGATGCTGTTGTCTAGACACCACTCACTGCCCAATCCTACAGTGGTTGATTTTCAGAAAATTAAAATCAAAATGTCAAATGGGGTCAAACTTCTTAGTGCAGGTTGACAATGTTTAGGCCTTAGCATAATTGTACAAATTTGCTCAGTACACACTCATTCAGAAGAGATCTTCAAAGGAATCAGGCGTTTAGAGAAAGTGACAAATCCACAGAATCAGAGGTTATTAACAAATCTGAAATAGTAATAATAGATTCTTGTCTGCCTTTACATTCTTTGTCATCTCTCTGTCAAAGTAAAACACTCTTTTCTTCAAAAGCCTGGGGGTGCTAACATAACCAGACTTGAACCTGGCCAGTACACAGGGACCCAGCTGAAATCTTCTGATAGGATTCAGAAAGACAGGTCTTGCACACCTTGCTATCAACCTTAAGGTTCTTCTGGAAGTTGTTTCATGTCTTGGAAGAGAGCCGAAAGTCTGGCTCCACAGAATCAGAGGAACCAGGCATTCCTGGCTTCTAGTCTGGCTTCAGTCTCAGTAGGGAGGGGGAGCACAAGGAACGCGATGAGGTAGCTGAAAGTAGACGATTAGCAACACAGACCACTAACAGAGTCTTTGCCTCACTTCCCTGCATCTGGAGTCAAGTCCTTAAGATAAACGTGAGGAATGATGGCAAAGGAGCACAATGGGTTACAAAAGAAAACAAAGTAACAAAACAAAACTCTTGGAAAGTGCATGGATTTCCTTAGTCTCCCAAGCCTCTGCCAGTGCAAAGGACTCCCAGTTTCCCTGTGGGTAGGAAGGACAGGTGGCCAGACTTAAATTTCTTGGGATTTTACAATCTATGGAGTAAAGCCACTGCCCAGGTGGGATAGCTACTTCAGGCTTCTGTTTGTTCCTCCTGTCAAAAGTTCAGAAATAATAGAAGTAAAACCAATGAATCACAATAGTAATTAGTTTAAGTTTATTGTGCATACACCAAAAAGGCAGTTTGTGAACTGGAAGCACTCAAACCAAAACATTGACTAAGGCTCAGAGGAGTGTTATAATTACACAGTGAGGAGTCAGTGACTGTTTATTCTTCATAATGACTGGTTATAATATCAGAATTTTCTTAAATAACAAGGAATTGATGGTTACCTTTATCAACCTTGGGAAATAGTTTAGGTTTTTAGAGCCATTTTTATGAATTTTAGAGCCATAAACAAGTAATCATGGAGGTCAAGTTAGTCTTGCAAAATAAGCTAAATTAAACTATGTAAAACTAAACTGGTTTTGCCTCAGGGGGTTTTCAAGCCTGGTCTCCATTTGTTTTTCATATTAACACTTATTAGATAACAAAAGGGGCAAACAAGCAGAAAAGAGACAGCTGTCCCCTTCACCATTAGCAGGCTTTGGGTAAGAGCTGGTATGTTCTGGAAACAGAGCTGCTTTTAAAAGCCAAGGGACTCCCCCAACTCCCTTCAGACCTAGGATGCCAGTGTGAAGACCCACGTTGGGAATAAGTGTGTGGAGGCTGCCTGGCAGCTCCTCTTGCTGAGCACTCAGAGCATCTGAGGTAAGAGGGGGAAGGGATGCCTGCTGCAGTGTGGGACTCTTGGCTTAGAGGTGAGAACTGTATCCTAAACTGCCTGATAAAACGCATCTTCTGAGTGCTCAATGCATATATGGTAACTTAGTCTTTGTTTTTGTAAGAGAACGTTGAAAAACAAAATTAAATCTATTATTAGAATTTTAAATATACATAACAATTTGTTGATTCCTCATTTTTGTATTAAAACAAAGCAGTCATATTTTTCTTCTCACTTCAAAATAATTTTAAATTTATATTAATGCTGCAAAAATAGCAACATTTCTTTCTTGAATCATTTAAGATGGTTTCTTACATAATCTTTTACTGCCCGTGAATACTTCAGGATTGAATTTCTTACACATATATTTTTCTATATATCCATAATACAATGTCAAAATCAGAAAATTAACAATGATCCATGACTATCCTTGACCCATGATCTTTAAGGCCCTTGCAAGGTTCCGTTATCACAGGTCTCCACCACTCTGTTTAGTTTTCATGTCTCTTTGTTTTTCTTCAGTCTGTAATTATTGGTTGTTTTTTGATGTTTATGACTGTGATCCTTTTGGAAATCACAAGCCAGTTATTTTATACTCTTCCTTGGTTTGGGTTCACTTAATTTCTATTAGATTCACATTACATGTTTTTGCCAGAAATATGGTAATGTAATATTGTGTTGCTTCTGGTGATGATTTTGGTTTGCTTCATTATTGATGATGTTCAGTTCAATTCCTTAATTATGATGGTGCCTGACAATTCCTTCCTTACAAAGTTATTTAATTTCCCTCTGCAGAAAAAGTACTTTTAAATGTTTTTATTGAGGTATATTTTATCCTAAAATGCCATAAAATTTACCCACTTTAAATATCTTTAAATATCTCATTCAATGACTTTTAATAAACTTACCATAATTTTGTGAAAACCATCACAATAATCCACTCAGAGTATTTCCATCACCTTAAAAAAAATTGATATGTACACTTGTAGTCAATTTTTATTCCACCCCCAGTTGGAGGTAATCAACTGATCTCATTTCTTTGAGGTTTGCAAACAACCTATTCATCAAACTTTCACTCACAATTTTGAGAACTCATTGATGTTTAATGGCTACTGTATCTTGTTTCAATATGCATTCTCCCAATGACTAATAATGAGCAACTTTTTGTACGCTTAAATACTTTCTATGTATCTTCTTTGATGTGGTGTATGATCAGAGATTCTGAACATATAACTGAACTTTTGGATCTTTTTATTGAATCTTGAGTTCTTTGTATATTTTCTATATCAGGTTCTATAAGAGATTAAAAAATATTGCAAATAATTTCTTCCATCCTGTGACTTTTCCATATTTTAAACAGTAAATTTTGTAGAGCAAGTTTGTAATGGTAATACATCAAATTTGTCCTTTTTTTGTTTCTTCATGGATCATGCTTTTGCTGTTCTATCTAAAAGCATCACTAACCCCAGGGTCATATAGATTTTCTCATAGGTTTTATTCTAGATGTTTTATATTTTTGCCTCTCATATGTAAGACTTTGATATAATTGAGATAATTTTTATATATGGGAGAAGGTCTATGTTCTTTTTCTTTTGCATACAGATATCTAATTTTACCAGCACATATTTTTGAAAAGACTATTTCTTTTTTCCATTGAATTATCTTTGCTCTTATGTCAAAGTTCAGCTGACTGTATTTGTGTGGGTCTGTTTCTGTGTTCTCTCTTTTGTTCCATTTGATCTATGTGTATATTCTTTCACCAATATTATGTTGTTATGAGTACTGCAGCTTTATAATCTGACTTGAAAGTAGGTACTAAGTGTCCTCCAACTTTGTTCTTCAATATTGTGTTGACTAGGTTTAGTCCTTTGCATATCCCCATCAACTGTAGAATCAACTTTCAATATCTACAAAATAGCTCACTAGGATTTTGATTATGGTTGCATTGAATCTGTAGATCAAGTTGAAAGTGACATTTCAATAACATTGTGTCTTCTAACACATGGACAAAAAATAGAGTCCATTTATTTAGACCTTCCTTTATTTCTTCCTTTGGTTTTTCTGCTCAAAGAATTATTTATTTATTTATTTATTTTTAGATTTCTATGTAAGTATTTCATTTTTTGATGTAATTTTAAGTGGTACTTTAAAAAATTTCCAATTCTAGTTGTTCATTGCTGGCTTATTAAAAAGGAATGGACTTTGATTTATTTTCCTTATATCCATTGACCTTTGCCAACTCACTGCTTAGTTTCAGAGCTTTTGAATTTTTGTTTTGATTTTCTACATAGATAATCTTGCCATCTATGAAGTTTATGTATCTCTTTCCTAGCTATATACATTCCATTATTTCTTATCTTACTACTTTAGCGGGGAATTCTAATATTAGGTTGAAAAGCAGTGTTAAGAGAGCACTTCCTTGCCTTGTTCCAAATTGTTAGGGAACAAGTGTTTCATTTCTCACCATTAACTGTAAGTTGTTCTATTTTATGTTGTTTTACATATTCCCCTTACTAGCTTATTGAAGTTCCCTTTACTCTTGTTTTTTGAAATTTTTCATGATTTTTTTCCATGTAGATTATTACTACATGGCTTTTGTTACCTGATCTCATAAAATGATAATTTACAAATATTGCTTCACAAATGTTGTGTGAGCCTTGCATTGTAGAATACATGAAACTTGATTTTGATATATTATCATTTTTACATATTTTGGGGGTTGATTTGCCAATATTTTGTTAAGGATACTCATGTCAGTATTTATGAGAAGTGTTGGACTATAGTTTTCCTTTCTTGTTATGTCTTCATATAGTTCTATTATAAGTCTGACATCATAAAATGAGTTAAAAACTATTCTGTCATACTTTCTGGATAAAAAGGCTATACTCTGTTAAGTGTTTGGTAGATTTCACCTGTGAAATCTAGAGTCCAATACTTTTTTTGGAGGGAGAAAGGGTTTACATTATTGAACATATTTAATAAAGAGCTATTCAGGCTATTTCTCTTAATATAATAGTTTCCCTCTTAATAGTTGGTATTCTTTAAGAGACTGAAAACCTTGTGTATGTTATCAGATTCGTGGGCATAGAGTTGCTCATAGCATTTACACATTTTTCTTTTAATGCCCATTGAATAGAGTTAGGAATAGCTCTAATTCTTTTTTATTGAAATATAATTGATACCCAGTATTATATTAGATTCAGATTTACATTTCTGCATGTTATGTGACACTCACCACAAGTATAGATACCATCTATGTATAAAGTTATTATAGTGCCATTGACAATATTCCCCATGCTGTACTTTTTATCCCCATGACTTATTCATTCCATAATTGGAAGCCTGTGTCTCGACTTCTCTTTACCCATTATGTCCATTGCCCCCTCCTCGGGAAACCATAAGTTTGTTCTCTTTGTACTTATGGATCTGTTTCAGGTTTTTGTTGTTGTTGTTGTTTGTTTGTTTGTTTGTTTGTTTTTTAAAGATTCCACATGTAAGTGAAATCCTATGGCATTTGTCTTTCTGACATTTCAATTATCCTAATGCCTTCTAGGTCCATAGCAAATGGCCAACTTTCCTTTTTATGGGGAAAATTGTATGTGTGTATCTATATATATATGTGTATATATATAGATACACGCACACACATACATATACCACCTTTTCTTTTTCCATTCATCTATTATTGGTCACTTCAGTTGCTTCCATATTTTGCCTATTGTAAATAATGCTGCAATGAACATCGGGTGTGTATATTTTGAATTAGTGTTTTAATTTTCTTTGGATAAATACTCAGCAGTGGAAATGCTGGATCATATGGAATTTGTATTTTTAAAGAGTTTATTTATTTATTTGACAGACAGAGATCACAAGTAGGCAGAGACACAGGCAGGGGGGCAGGCAGGAGGAAGCATGCTCCCCTGCTGAGCAGAAAGCCCTATGCAGTGCTCGATCCCAGGACCCTGAGCTCATGACCTGAGCCGAAGGCAGAAGCCTAACCCACTGAACTACTCAAGTGCCCCTGGAATTTCTATTTTTAATTTTTTGAAAAACCTTTTTACTTTTTTCCAGTGGCTAGACCAGTTTATTTTCCCAGGAATAAGGCAGAGGCTTCCTTTTCCTCTGTATCTTAACACTTATTTATTTTCTTTTTGATTCTGGTTATTCTGACAGGTGTAAGACAATATCTCATGGTGGTTTTGATTTGCACATCCCTGATGATTAATGAGGCTAAGTATCTTTTCATGTGTCTCTTGGCTATATCTATGTCATCTTTGGAAAAATGTCTATTCAGTTCCTCTGCCCATTTTTTAACCTGATGATGATGATAATGATAGTGATGATTGATGTTGAGTTGTATATGGTCTTAGCTCCTTAGTGGATATATCATTTCAAATATCTTCTCCCATTTGGTAGTTTGCTTCTCTGTTTTGTTGGCTGTTTTCTTGACTGTGTAAAAGCTTTTTATTTTACAAAAGCCGGATTATAATTTTGAGGATATATAATATTGAGTATGCAATGTAAGAGGTTCTTTCTAGAATATTTTTTGAGCTACATGAGTTCCATCCTTCTGAACAGCTAGAAAAGGACAGGGGACATTATGTACTGACATCCTTTTAATCTGTATTCAGGAATCCTAAGTTTTATAGTGTGTCTACCTACTTCATCTCAATTAAGACTCATTACCCATTTGTTTATATTTTGCTAAGATATAAGCCACAGGACATATGACCAAAATATTACTGCCCTGAAATTTTAACTTCAAGAAACACAAAATTAATGAGTGAGAATTATTTTGCTGATTTATAATGATCCATAGAATGCTAATTTGTGATTAATGGTATGCTATAGCGTGACAAACACAGTCTAAATAGAAAAATAATAAGTCAACAGCTAAAGATTCTGATAAACACACTTCACTTTTTTTTTTTTTTAGATTTTTATTTATTTTATTTGACAGACAGAGATCACAAGTAGGCAGAGAGAGAGGAGAAAGCAGGTTCCCTGCAGAGCAGAGAGCCCGATGTGCAACTCAATCCCAGGACGCTGGGATCATGACCTGAGCCAAAGGCAGAGAGGCTTTAACCCGCTGAGCCACCCAGGCACCTCCACACTTCACTTTTGTAAAGACTTTTGAGATAGTGTTCTATGGTTGGGAGTTGGTGTTTAGGAGTATCCCTAGGATCAATGGCTATGGAATGGAAGGAAGGAAAGTGAGATTGGGCAGATAGAAAAGTCAAATTCTCCGGGAGTAGAGTGCCTCTTCATAGTTGTTGAAAGGTAGGTTGAAATTTCCAGGATTTTATAATCCCATACCAGTCAGTCATAGGATGGCTGTAACCTTCCCCAGAAAGGGATGTAAATTTGGTCAAAGTAGGTGAGGTGAGATGATCCTTGAGAAGGCTGACAGAAAAAGGATATAGACCAGCAGTGCATTTACCAACTGGCACAAGCCCTTCATTAAAGGGATTCCTTAGAGCTGCTGTAATAAATATCTTACACTGGGCAGTTTAAAAAACAATATTTCTTCCTCACAGCTCTGGGAGCTAGGAGTCTGAAATCAGAATGCTGGCATGGTTGGGATTTGGGTGAAGGCCTTTTTTCTGGTTGTGTTCTCATATGACATTTCTTGGTGAGTGCACAAAAAGATACATTGTGTTTCCTTCTCTTTTTTAAGAGCATTAATCCCCATCATGAGAACTTCATCTTCATTAGCTAATTTAACCCTAATTACCTCACCAAGGTTAGGGTTCTGCATATTCTAGGCAAATGCAAACATTTAGTACATAGCAAGGGGATTCTGGATAGCACATTATGACATAGTCTCATTAATCATTAAAAAAGTAAAATATGTTCATTATATTCATAAATGATAACATATATCTTTGTATCATAATCTTGTAGAAAAGATAAAATCTTTGAGTACAATTCCTGAAATTTCAGTAGGGAAAATAGCAGCTTACTTTCAAAATGATAAACACTGGCAAGATTGAATCTCCTTAGAATATTAGCTTAATTACACAAATAATATATGTTCCCATTAAAAAATTCCAATATGGTAGCAGTGTAAGGATAAGAACAGAAAGTCTTCTTCACATTTTACAATGTTAATTGTGTTTTTCCCTAAAGTAAATGGTTTTGTAAATTGTCCATAACTTTAACTATGACTTCTTATAGATTTTAAGTATGTTTTAGTGTTAATATTTTTAAATATAAAAGATTTTAATGAAAAACTAAAGCCTATGTTCCAATGGAATTTCAATTCATCCTCATATTTGGCTCCATCTGAACACCTGATTTAGTTAACAAAAGTACTTTATTCCTAGGCTTTCTAAGGCTCAGGTAAGGTTTAGTCTGCTACCTCCCTCCGTTGCTGCCTTAAATTTCAATTTGTTCTGCTAAGTAAGATACTACTTGCCAACCTGCATTAAAGCTTCCGATCTTCTTTGCTGCTATCCCTCCTGTTCCCTTCGATTTTGTAATGTTTGTTGGCATTTCAGAAGTAAATAATATTAAGAATGTGTATTAAATTTATCTTGATTAACTACAGATCCATGTATGGGGATAGCCCTTATTAGAATCATCACAGGTGCCTTTAAAGATATTTATGCCTAAACTTTTCCTCAAATAATTCTGATTTAAGTGGTCTGCCATGAGCCTCAAGATAATTCTGATGTATGGTCAGAGACAAACATCATATAGGTATATTACCCATATACCAAGGAATAGATTTCAGAAAGTCTGTATCATGACCTAATAGGTAGAAAGTACCCTGGGGATGTTGAATTTGATTCACTTTACTTCAAACTAAACAACTGGGAATGTTCTAGGGAATATAGTTAAGTTCTTATATACCTATATATAAAATACATAAAGCTTATTTTTTACACATTTCTACTATATGTGTGTGTGAAAATTTTAATAAAAATGTTTACATAGGTTTACTTCTTTTACTTCTGTCACATGGAAGTATGTTTTTGTGTTCTTTCCATATATATATATATATTTCCACCTCATTATTTTTATTCAAATTTTTTGTATTTTATTTTATTTTTATTACTTTTTAAAGTATTTATTTATTTATTTTAGACAGAGCTCAGGAGGAAGGGCAGAGGGAAAGGGAGAGAGAGAATCCTAAGCAGACTCCCCACTGAGTGCAGAACTCAATGCCAGCTTTGATTTTATGACCATGAGATCATGATCTGAGCCAAAATCAAGAGTTGGTCGCTTAACCACCTGAGCCATGCAGGCACCCCCAAATTTCTCTATTTTATAAACCACTCTTTAATTACTAGAAATATATTCTGGTTCTGCAGTTTTTATAAACATCCCTATATCTAAATATCTTCGTACATATATGTAGAGTATGTTTTTTGGGAGCCATGAGGCCTGGCCAAGGGCAGGAGTCCCGCTGGGTTAAGGCTTGAGCTGCACCATGCCTGCTAACTCCAAGCGAGACACTACCAAGGGCAGAACGAACCCCACAGGTTAAGTGTGGCCCAGGCAGTCTCTCGCTAGCTCTAGGACCTAATATCTCTCCTGTTGTCCTCTAAACCTACTTTCCTAGATCTAAGCACATTTATCCAAAGTAATGGAGTGCTCAAGGAAGGACGGATCAGAGGATGAAGGATAAAAAGAGTCCCTAAGCACATAAAACTTCAAAGTAAGCAGATGATATCACTAACTCTAAAGGCCCTTCCCTTAGGTTGTGGATCTGTTTCTCAGAGATTCCATGGGTTAATTGTTCCTGTTGGAATGAGAAATGCCCTTTAACTGCAATGGATGTTTAGAGCAAATAGCGTTACCAAAATCTTTTATAAACATATTGTCTATAGAATGATTAAGCCTGCTCATTCACTAAGTATCTAAGTATAGCTTATATTTACCACACACTAATGTCATGTCACCGTCTTGTTTTCTACTTCTTCTTCCTCAACCCTTAGACTACCTAGTTCATCCCTAAAACTTCTCTATTTCCGTTAACCTATATCCTGTTTTCCTGCAGTTCCTTATAGATATATTACATAGTGCACATATTTTTGCTACCTCCTAAAATTTTTTGGCCCTTTCTCAGAAACATGATTACTCAAGAAGCAAGACCCTATCCCCCCCGCCCCTCCCGGCACCAGTTTGTACCTATTATAGCTTACACTAGAATAACTTGTGCTGAACAAAGAAGAGTTATCTGATGAACATTTAAGTCCTTAAATGTCATCTGTATGAATGTAACTCCCCTGCCCCCATTAAACTGTCTATATAAGAAGCTTGATAATCAGAATAAAGTAGAGACACCTGACTACACACATATTTAAGATATATAACTTATAAGGTACTGGCTCACACAGTTATGGAAGCTGAGAATTCCCATGATCTACTTTCTGCAAGGTTGTTGGTTCACAAGCTTGTCCATGTGCAAAGGGCAAGAAGAGTTCAAAGAATGAGGCAGACCACTCAAGATTGGTTGATAACAGTTTTAATAAGCAAGGGAACTTACCTACAAGGTTTGTCTTGGGCAGCCACAATGCAAATAGATTTATGCACTTCCCTACCATAAACTTATAGGTAAAATCTCTTTATAAACTTTATGTTCAGTCATGTATACCATATAGCAGTCTTAACGTCTTACTCTCTCAAGGCTATGTTTTTGGAACAGTTCCCACTATGGGAATGGTGGTAAGAATGTACCTTCCAAGTACAGAGGAGAGGGTGAAGAGCCTCTGATTGCCTAGGCTCAGCTTGCTAGTCACCAAGTGGCCACATCCTCTCAATTACTTCCTCCAACAAAGCTGTAGACCAAGAAAGTTAGTAGTGTAGTTCAAACGTCTGAGGCCTTGGGAGCTAAAGAGATGGATTCCAAGTAGAACCAGGAGCACTATGGGCAGAAAATCATAGTGTCAGCTCAGTCAGGAAGAAAAAAAATTTAATCTTCCTCTGCCCTTTTTTTTTTTTTTTTTAATTCAGCCTCTCAACAAATTGGACAATGCCCACTCACATTTGGGTGGGCATTTAGATGCTTTACTTAGTCCCACCAATTTAAATGCTAATCTCAGAAATATCCTCATAGACACACCCAGAAATAATATTTAACCAGCTATCCAATCATCCAATCAACTTGATATATAAGACTAACAATTCATCACCATTTAATCTGAAGAGTCAGAGAATCAGCTTTCCAGGAGCAGAAACCTCTGGAGCCATAAACCAATAGGAATACTTAAATAGTAACTGACAAATTGAAGGAAACAGAGTGTAGACTAGCATCATATAGTTAGATATTCCTGACGGCCACAATCTTAATGGGTCCTCCAAACTTTTGTGGGTTTTACTCCCAGCAATCTCACCACATTCTCATGGTAAAAACCCAGGAAAAAAGGCCCTATGCTGGAGCGTTTGGGTGGCTCAGTCCTCAAGCTTTTGCCTTCAGCTCAGATCATGATCCCAGGGTCCTGGGATCGAGCCCCACAGTGGGATCCTAGCATAGCGGGAAGCCTGTTTCTCCCTCTTTCACTACACCTGCTTCTGGTCCCTCTCTTGAGGTGTCTCTCTCTGTCAGATAAATAAATAAAATCTTAAAACAAACAAACAAAAACTTTGTGTTTCTGGTAAGGGGAGCAAAAAGTAACCATTTTGAAATACCCCTGGAGAGTTCATCAAAACATTAATTCAACAAGGGAAGTTTCTACTAGAACCTTATTAGACTTGGAAGAAGGAAAATTATCCAGCTCTAGAATTCCTGTTTCATGTAAGGAAGGAGGGGGAAGCTAAGAAACATCTTAGCCTCACTGAGTTTGGGATCTAATCATAGGATTAGAGGATACTCTCCCTATCTCCATACATTTTTACCATTACCACCACATCAACAGGACTTCAGTAAGATAATAGTGAGTTATAGCTGAGAGAGCTGACAGCCCAGACTATATTTAAGAAAGAATTCTCAGGGAAGTCTAAAAACAAGAACAATGAAAACAATGACATTAGAGGCCATAAAGACTCTGGCACCTACAACTATAGCAAATGTTAAACAAAATATAACTCCTAAACAAATTAACTTAAAACCTTACACAAAAGGTCTTTTACTTCAGTTCTAATTACCTGATTATCATGTTCAGCTTTCAACAAAAATTAGAAGGCATACTAACAAGGCAAGAAAAAGCACATTATGAAGGGAAAAAGCCAGAATCATAAACAGGCTCAATAGGACACAGATTTTTAAAAGATCAGATAGGACATTGAAAAGACAATAATTAATATGTTAACTGCTCTAGTGGAAAAGCAAAATAGACAACATGCAAGAATAGATGGGGAGTGCAAGCAGAGAGACAGACAATCTAAGAATCAAAAGGGAACGCTAAAAATAAAATATGTAACAGAAATGAAGAGCATTTTTAATGGGCTCATAATTTTACTGGGCACTGATGAGGAAAGAATCTGTGAGATTGGAAATTAATTAAAAGAAACTTCCCCAACCAAAATTAAAAGAGAAAAAATAACGAAAATATTGAAATAATGAGTAATAAATGAAAAATAATGAAAATAAAACTGAACTGGCAATACCCAGTGCTGGTGAAGATGCAGAACAGCAAGGATTCTCTTTCATTGCTAATGTAAATGCAAAAGATACAGTCACATTGAAGGATAGTTTGTCCTTTATAAATCACTTTTTAAATCTAAACATTGGCTCACTAGACTTTTCAGCACCCACACTCCTGGGCTTTCATCCCTTTGCTCTGGAAATCTGTGTAGGAAATTTACATGCCTATTTCTAAATGAAAGAAGTCTTTATGAAATGACTATATACTATATGGTTTTAATTATGTAGTGTTCTGGCAAAGGCAACACTGTATAGACATTAAAATGTCAGTGAGTACCAAGGATTTTTAGGGTGGTCAAGCTATTGTATGTAGTCCTGTAATTATGGATACATGACATTATTAAATTGTCAAAACACATGTAACTTAAGTCTATGAAGTGTGAACTATAATGTATGTGAATTTAAAAAAATAGCTTTAGAGATTTGAGGAAGGAAAGCAGTTTGTAACAAGAGAATCATTCTGTGTCATAATGTATGAAACAACCTCACCTAAAGGGATGGGTGGAAAAAGTGCTGAGCTAAGGAATTTTAGAAATGACTGGAAGATGTTAGAGTAAAGGCTACCAGCACTACATATAAACCACTGCACTCTCAATAGTAAATTTTTTTCTCATGGATATGGGTTAAAAATTCTGATACTTGTATGCATAATACAGGAATTTTAAAAAATGAATGGGAGGCAGAGAGAGTCAGACAGTGGGAGCCATGTGTCTAACTGGAAATTTACAGACCAGGAAGGATAGAAAACACAAGAACAAGTGGGTAGTTTAAAATAGTTACAGATGATTACATGTACAGATAATTATATGTGTGAATCCATGGGTTATTATACATCTATACTTATTTGATCTGTCAGGTGAGAGGGCCTAACAGAATGACACCTCAGTAATAATGAAGTCCTCATTTTCTAAAACTATCTTCCAATAAAAATATACCATAGCTTCTTGGATGCCTGTTTTTAGAACTGGGGTAGTGAATATACAAGATGAGTCTGGAGCACTTTGTGCTGAACATAAGGTGAGACATATAAGACATAGAACATAACACATATAAGCTGCAACATTGGGATGTGAGTCTAAGAGACACATGAGTCATCTGAAAGAGCTCCCAAGGATTAAAGATGGAAAAATTGAGCAATAAAACAAATGAGTTAATATTGGATTCTAACTCACAGTATGAGATATCTATGAGTACATATTGATATAAATAAATGGTTGAATAAATTAATGGGAAAGAAAAATCTCCCAGAGTGAAAAAAAAATTCTAGGAATTCAAGTAGAATTCATGTAGAATTCATGTACTCCTAGAGTACAATTTTTTTTCCTAGAAAAAAATTCTAGGAATTCATGTAGAATTCATGTAGAGAGGAGCACGATTCCCTACTCCTTAAGTGTGGGCTGTGCATAGAGACTTCCTTTCAAAGAGCAAAGTATGCAAGGGAGCTGGGAGTCACTTTATAGTGGAGAATACTGATGAACATAACACCACAAGTCATGTTGCTAGTATATGATCTTGATACGATAAAAATGACACTTACCTCTGTAATCATACTCAAAAGCATAACTCCAGTCTAATAATTAGAAAAACGGGAAAATTCCCCTAGAGGGGTTTCCTACAATATACCTGGCCAGTACTCAGTACAATTCCTTGGACCGCGAGGCTATCAAAAGTGAGGAAATGTGTGAGTGCTACAACAAAAAAGAGACCAAAGCAACTAAATGTAATGTGCTATCCTGAATGGGCTGCTAGAACAAAATAGGACATCAGCTTAAAAAATAAGGAAATTTAAGTAACTTATGAACTTTGATAACCTATCAATGGTAGCTCATTAATTGTAACAAATGTGTACCTAGTAACATCAGAGGAACATAATAGGAGAAACCGTACATGGTATATGGCAAACTCAGTATATCTTCTCAGTCTTTCTGTAAATCTAAAGCTGTTCTGTGCAAAAGTCTATCAGATGTGATATGTAAAAATTGGTATGTGTATTTTTTATTTGATCTTGCTTTCTTGAGAAACAAAATATTTGATGAATATGGGTATTTCTTTTTCCATTTGGGTAAGCAATAAGAAGCTAAGTTTTATAATTGTGTTTTACTTTTGTTTTGAGTAGTCATTTTTTTCCAGAATTATTTAATAATAGTTTATACTTCTAAAAAATTAAGACCTACACTATTATGTTTTGGGAAAAGAAATATTCACTGTATCTGTAACAGTAGCCTACTCAAAGAGATAAGCTATTGTTGACAATAGACTGTTCTAAGATATTCACACTAGTGTTCTGTAATAAGCATTTATTTCTCAGTTTGTATTCCAAGGTATCATTTGTACATATTACCACTTTGTATTCTGCATATTAATTAATAACTCTTCATTCTAGTCTCACATATACCTGGGCTCTTCTGGCTTCTGCCTAAGAACTTAGAGATCCAAACTGAAAAGTATTCACCTTAAATTTTACAGAGTTCCTAGCATATTGACTCTACGTATTTGTAATGCAAACTTTAATAATACTTTCCCAAGTTGGCAAATACTATATTTGGACTTTGCCTCTGAGATGGAGTTTACACTTTCAAATAATTAGGCAGGTCCACATATTAGCTAAAGAGAATTTTATAGATGTTTGTTTTATTGATACAAAATGTGTATGTGTCTCTTTCACGCATACACACACATACCCACAGGAGTCTAGTAAAGATATTAAACAAAAATTAGCATTTATTACATTAATTATAAAGGACAGAAACACTATTACCCCTATTCAACTGTTCAATGGTAGATTTAAATGATTAGTGGACCTAATCTTTAATGATTTTCCAGTTAGATTCTAAATAAGTAATGTAGATTATCAGGCAGTTGGAAAAACAAGATCACATATTGTTTTTTTTTTCCTCTTTCATGAAAAGCATTCACTTCTTTATACATGCACTGAAGAAATCCATGCAAATCACTTTTCTTTGTTAATACCATTTAACAATAATTCTAACAGCTTAGAGTAAAAATTGAAAAGTTCATGCTTATTTCTAACATGTTTATGCTAAGAACATGTTAAACATAGGACAAAACGTACAGTGTTTATGTTCAATTTAGTCAAACAGTTACTGAATTACAGACTCTCAAGTTTGAAATTCTTTATTTGCAATGTAAATTAAACAACTAGTATTCTATATATTTGTTACAGGCTATTTGTTTTGTTCCAAAAGAATTTGAAGCTTGCTAACTCAGTTCCCATTAACAAACCATACAGCATCTTTCTCATCATTCTTTTATAAGAAAATAGCTTAATAATTGTTTTTCCTTTTGGGGATATTTTTGTTATTATTTATAAATAGTTTCTCTTCTATTTTACACAAATCAAATAATAGCTATATAAGTTAAAAAAAAAGATAAAGTTAATGCAGTTTTCATTGTGTCTATGGGCTTCACAAAATTGTCCTCTGGATATAATTTTCTTAATTGTTAAAATTACACTGAGTATTATAAAATCCCATTACATGCTAAATAAAACAGATTTCCTTTAAATGACAAGCTAATTTGAAGTGCCATGATCAAATATAAACTAACTGTAAGTAAGAAACTGGTTCTTCTTTACTAATATTCTGACTTTTCTGGCAATACTGTGCTTTTTTAAGTTATAAGGTTAAAGAAACTTCCTTATGATTTTGTGCCCATATGTCTTTATTCCCAAATCTGAAGTGTATATTAATTTGCTTTTTAATAAGGAACAGAATAACCATTTGTGATTAATTAAATTCCCAAGTAGCTTTAGTAAATTTAGTAGCATAATGATTATGAAGATTTATTTAAAACATGATTTTTAAAACATACTTGGGGTGGTTCAAACATGTCAACTAAAAGTTTGTACTTCAAATTAAAATTAACTATAATTTGTGGATTTCAGGGCTCTCATATATGCTGTGTTAACAATCTCAGGGTTTAACTTTCTTGTCAATCTTAATCTTACTATTTTTAAGTAAAAATTCCTTCTTCTGGTACAGAAGACAAAGCAGAATAGCAGTTGAATGTGTTCATAACTTCTTTGGCTATATGTTTGTATTATCCGTCTGTTTCAACATACTTTCTAGTGTTGTTTTGCCTCCAAAGTCAGCAAAGGGAATTAATATTAATGGAATAGTGGTAGAATTATAATGAAGTCAGACAAATTGTTGATAGAAGAATAGAATAGATGTATCTTTATTTTCAAGAATGTGTCATACACGGATGGAACTAGAGGGTGTTATGCTAAGCAAAATAAATTAATCAGAGAAGGAGAAATATCATATGATCTCCCTGATATGAGGAATTTGAGAGGCAGGGTGGAGGGTTTGAGGTGTAGGGAAGGAAAAAATGAAACAAAATGGGATCGGGAGGGAGACAAACCATAAGAAACTCTTAATCTCATAAAATAACCTGAGGGATGCTGGGGAGAGGGGGGTTATGGAGAGGGTGGTTGGGTTATGGACATTGGAAAGGGTATGTGATATGGTGAGTGCTGTGAAATGTGTAAGCTGGACCATTCAGAGACCTGTACCCCTGGGACAAATAATAATAATAATAATAATAATAATAATAATAAAAAGAATACGTCATAAAAGTAACAATATTCCATTAATTTGTAAGTAGAAATTTTCAATTAATTACTATAATCTTGATGAAGTCCCAGAACCTTAAGTCAGGTTCGGTGTGGTGAGGAGGTTCGGAGCCGACGACTAAAGAAAGAATTCTTAAGACGTCATTGGTGCAAAATGGTGGTTTATTAAAGCATGGGGACAGAACCCGTGGGCAGGAAGAGCTGCTGCCCCGGGTTGTGAAGGTGGGCATGTTATATACCCCACGGTTGGGGGGGAGGTGGTAAAGGAATGGGGGATTTCGACAGAGTTCTCACATGCTAGGGAGGGTCTACAAGGTGCCGGGGGGGAGTCTTTGCCATTATGGCTTGATTAATGTCGTCTTTAGGTCAAGCACTAACATCAAGATAATGGGGGATTCTTGGTGGGGCATTATGATCTGGCTATCATTTACATTCCTTTCTACCCCAGTCTCCTCCAGTTTATGGTGGGAGGGGGACATTAGGGCTTCAGGAACCAAGAGTTATTCGCCTCTGGAAATTTGTGCTATTGATAAGGTAACCTCCCTGTTCAGGTCTCTAGGACATCTTGTAGGGCAAGGGAGATTCCTGTTCTGCAGGATTGTGATCCCTGCAAGTTAACTATTTATCGTTTTATGGCAGTCATGGGTGCCTGAGGAATGCCACACATATGGAGGGGAGCGGGTGAAGAGGGGGTGCAAGGCGCCAGCTTTTGCTTTGTCCTCAGCCAGCCTCCTGCTCCCTCATCATTCCCCCCTGAACAATTTTGACCCTTAAATCTTTAAGGTGGTTGAAGGTGGAAGGTCTCATCTTCTGTAACTTCTTCGTGCTGAATAGGGGTGTAGAGCTGTCCCTACCTGCTCGGGTCAATATTGGTCAGGGTAGGAACGTATAAGGGAGTTACAAAAGGTGGAGGCAGCTGAATCCAGCGCTGACAGTGAAGAGGCGTCCTCGCGTGCGACAAGGATCGTCTGTCGTGGTGTAGTCATTGTAGCAATGGAGTCTCGGCACCAAGTGGAGAAACATGGAACAAAGCAACATATTAGGATTAATAAGGTGATAAGAATAAGAAGCCCGAAAAGGAGATTTGACCATAGCCCTCCTCCAAGCCAGGAACTTAACCAATCACTAAAAGAGAAAGAAGGATCTTGTAGGGCCTTAATCTGGGTATTCATATCTTTTATTAGTCCTGTGACATTTTTGTGATAGTCTGGAATGTACACACAACATTCTGTCTTGATAATGCATGTGTGCCACCTTGGGCTGCTGTCAGGACTTCTATGGCCATCCTATTTTGTAGGACTGCCTTGCGTATTTGTGAAACTTTGTATTAAGGAGGGAGATGCCATTTAGTGGATCATTGAGTGCCTTTGTAGTATATTTATTAAGGGCTTCCACATGCCACATGACATCCTCTAGTCCCGCAGATGGAACAAAAATGGATGCTAAGTGATCATACCATTTAAAAACAGATTGTGTCCATCTTTGTTTCAAGTTGGGGAGATTAGCTGGAGTTGTAATGGTTTTAGTAATGCGCCCATGGATCCAGGCAAATCCTAAAGTACAGCGACCTATCCACCCTGGAGGAAGCCAGGCCCACAGGTTAGTTCCACATATCCAGTGGGTTCCATTTGGAGCTGGCCATCTAAGTCCAGGTCACCTTACCCAATCAGTAGCAAAACATTCAGTAGCCTGGAGTACTATTATTTGGGAACACATTTCTAATGATAGCCATCCTCGATACTGTGTGTTATTTGTCCAAGTATCCTACGTATGATTCTTTTGTTCCCAGCATAAAACTGCCTTTTAACTGAGCTGTCCAATCGTGGGTGTGAACCACAAATATGTATCCCGGATCTGATATATGCCATCTTCAGTATAGCGATAAGGAGGGTTTTATAACTTAGGCTCATATTTGATTGGGGAGTTATGGCTTGATAGCAATCCCCTTTCCTTCCAAATAGCTCCATGGGCATGTAGTACCAGGAAAGCATATTTGGAGTCAGTATAAATGTTAATTCTTAGACTTTGGCAATTGCAAAGTGCTAGTGAGCACTATGGCACACCTAGCTTTTCTTATTTTTTCTATGAAAACTACTGTCATCAGAAAACCAACTGTCATTCATATTTTTAACAGGGGCATCTTAAATCTGGCCAGATAGAGTAAGCAAGATCAATAACCTTTTTGCTCTATAGAGAAAGAAGTACAGTGGTCAGGTTCAGGCATACAGGTAACTAGGTTTAAAGTTTGACAAGTTTTATTTCTGGCATATCTGTTAATGTAGCCCAGTATTTAATAAGTTGGCCTCCATCATCCATTGGTGGCCTTTGGCTTCTAAGACAAATCTGGACCTGATGTGACATCATTATAGTCAAGGACTGTCCCATAGTGAGCTTTGAGGCTCTTTTATAGGAGGGCTGTTCCATGCTTAGCTAAAGCATCTATTTGCAATTGCACCTCAACAGAGGTGGCCTCTAGGATAAATATGACAAAGGGGTGAAACCAATAAGAAGACCTTTGAGTGGTCCAACCTTAACAATATCCTGATTACAGAGGATCACTGGCAAGTGAGAAAACTTGTCAAGAGATAAGGGGAGTCCCCCATGGATCATTCAATCCACTCAAAGAAAGTGGGGTCATCCATTATCTCCACAAGTCCATAGTTAATCCTATGGAGTGCGATAGGTTGGCTTTTATGCAATTTCATTATTACAGTTGTTTAATCATGTGCTGTGGGGTCTGTTAATATCCCCACAAAACAGTAAGATCGACTAAAGAAGCTATTGTACAACTTCTCTGAAGTTTACCTCAAATTGTTTAGCTTAGGTAAACATTTAAAGACAATCAAATCTAGAATTTAACATCCATAAAGGTGTGTTATTAAAACATAATTTTTCTCTCTAAAATAACCCTCATTTCCAGAGATAGCCAAATCAGGACTAATTCACTTGTGAAACAAGTCCAGTTTTAATAAACTTGGCCTAATTATTTACATAAGCTCAGTAAGAACAGTGACTGTGATCAATAGATCTTTTAGAATCTGCTTTGCTGGAACTTTGTATAAGGAATCTCTAGGTTGAACTTTTAGTAGCCTCTCCGGGCCAGAAGCCAAGCCCTGTACTTGCCATCAGATATGCCTGTAATACCTATTGATTTGGGTGAGTTCCTCTTCCTGAGACTGCAGCTACCAAGGAGTGACATTCTTTACTCACCTGGTGAGGCTGCTGGGAACTCTGTAAGCAAGGTATCAGGCCAACAGTCCCAAGGGGCTTTATGGCTCCAGGTTTCATAAAGTCAACCTTAGTTCCTTAAAGCTGTCTGGTCATATCTGAGTCTTTTCAAATATGACATCCCAGTCAAAGCCTTGGTAAAATAACCCATGTTTCCAATTCTTTCCTGTTACAAGGAGAACAGATTCTTATTGAACTTATGCAAATGACTGATTGCCATGGAAGAAAGAATACTTACTGAGATCTTTTGGTTTCAGAGGGTTCAGATAGAGAGAAAATTTGAATGCCTTGAGCACTTTTACAAATGAGCACTTTTACATCTCTATAATTTACAGATAACTTAAGAAAAAGTATCCCTAGTCTGGAAGAGCAAACATTAGAGAGAACGAGCAATGTTTAAAGTAAGACAATACATTAAGAGACACAACACTATAATCTTTTAGTTCATTTAGTCCCATGTTACTAATTCTGGTGAGTGCGGCTTTAGTCAGTTCTGGAAATTCTTACCCATTTCAGTTTTAGGATTTTCAAGCATATCAAATATCTGTATTTGTCCTGAAAGTCCCTTATAGGAATCTCCTTGAAGATAAAACTCATTTTACCAGAGAATTAAAACAATTATAAATGACAAAAACTCAGAATGGATATGGTTAGAGCTAAAGAGACACGGGAGTTTACAATTTAGCTGCAAGGAAATCAGGTTATTTCTGTGATACATAGCATTTCCATAATTACAGTATCAAGCGATGATCTCTCAAAACGTTAAAACTTTAGGAAGTGTGTAGAATCTCTAGAATAGTTATAGCATTTTCCCAAATGTAACCCAAGGTTTATCACTGGTTTAGTAGTACTTCATGAGCAACTTCACATACCAAGGAAAAGCCTGAGTTAAAGAGATTTACGATTTAAATCTTGTCAACATTTGCTAAAATCTTAGAAAGTTTTAAAGCACATGCCTAAATATAATTAGGGATGTTAAACACCTGATAAAACTGAACATAGAAACTCGTTTTTCTGGGCAGGCAAAGAGAAAACCATTTACATTTTCTTAACAGCAAATCAATTGATCTAAGAAAACATTGTCCTTTTGAACAGAGACAATTTCAGTCTTGTACCAATGTATCCTTAAAACCCATTCATTTCAATCTTAATCCATTCTTGACCATAGCTAAAATTCCTTTTCTGAAGATTTCCCTTCACAAACCTTCTACAACTTTCCTTTGCATTCAGGTTTTGTCCCAAGCCATTTCCTTCCAAACAACCATCTCATTTAGGACAAAATTACCTTCCTTTACCTTCAACAAAATGTATTCCCATTCCTTAAATCTTTCTTACATATCTCCTACTTTCCTACATACAGAGTTTCCCTTTATTTCCATCAGTCTTAGTTACACTAAGCAGAACTTTGTATTCTTAGAAACACCTTTAGTTATTAACCAATTGTGAACTGTTACAACAGAATTCTTCAGGTGGCAATTTATGAATCAGTTAAGTGGCAAACAAGTTTACCAACAGATTTAAATACTCTTAGTTTCTTTGCAGTAAGAAGTCAAAAGCACAAACCTACATCCAGAAATTAACGACTTAGCATTTTATCCTATTTGGTTAAGACCTAGATGTCCACAATTTAATTCCATTTGTCATCCAAGCAAAACTTTAAAACTTTCAGGTTACCAAAGACTTTGAAAGCTACTTCAGCAATTACCCATTAGAAATTTGAGACAGACAATTAACCATTAGTTTAGTCATTTCTTTGCTAACAAATTTTAATAAATAACATGAGCTTATTTGACCTTCAGTAAACTTTGATAGAATAAAAGCTTCACATTTACTGCTGTAAACTTAAAAGACAGGTCTTAATTAAACCAACAAACTTAACTTAGTTCCAATAGTGATTTATGTTCCACCTGGGCCCACTCCACTTTGAATGTTTACTTGAGACATGCGTGGGAAGATCTGGAGTGGGGGTGTTAGGTCCAGGGGGGGCTCTTCTCGCTCCTTGACAGTGAAGAGAGAAGGAGCCGTGGTGCATGATCTAGAAGCCAGTCATGCAGGCTGCACACACGTTGGTACAGAAACACGTAAGGGGAAAACAGAGGAAACAAAGTGCTGCCAGGAGGCAGAGAAGGGATTCCCGGTTTCGGAGCTCATAAGCCCCAACAGAGGAGCAGATGCCATGCTTTCCCACCAGCAAGGGGGAAGGGGTTAGGCAGTCCAACTCAGGCCAGAGAACACAGGGAAACTTCCCCGAAACAAAGAGAGTTTCGGCAGCTGCTTGGGAATATTCCTTATGGTCTCTGTCTCGAGTTAGACCAACCCCAGTTGGCTCCAGTTATAGCCATTAACACGGGATGTGAGTGAGGGAGAAGCCCCCACATCTATTAAGAGAAACAGAGGAATAAAGCCAGAGTCCCCTTTGCTAGGGATGGCCCAGCAACCTGGGTTTACTAGAAGAAGGCTTATTTACGTAATTTCCATCCAATATGTCAGGAGAAAGTTTACTAGCTGACTCATTTGGGCAAACACATTCCGCAAAAGCCCCTTAGTCCAGGGTCCTGGTGCAGAGCAATAAAGGCCTAGGTATGAGCAGTGAAGGTATCCTAGGTCCATTTGCCCTGTTTCCTGCAGAGATCTGATAGATCCCACTGAGGCCATGCAGTGTTACAGGAGCTCAGTCCTTTCCTAAGTTTTGCAATCCAAATTATTTCCAGTGGGTTAAAAGGCACCCCGAGGTAGAGTCCTTGGGAACTGAAGAAGCCTACTCAGGCCATGCTTCCAGAAAAGTAATGAAGGTCCATTACCAAATCCCCCCTGACTCCTGGGTAGCGTCCCACGCAGGATATGTCAGAGGTTCCTGTGTGTCAAAAGCGACCAGAGGCGTCCCTCAAGATACCGCTATTGATCACCGTCATGCCTTAAAAGGCCCTGGAGGGGTGCCGGCGTCCCTCCACTTCCCCATCACATCCTAGGCTGCCAATGGGTGCCTGGTGAATGGACGAGGAAATTGTGCCATGCCAAGCCATTGTCTATCCTGAAGACTGCATACTGTTTTGCCATATTAACCCACAAAAATGCTAGAGAAGTTTGGCAAGGGGATATTACCCAATTTCATAGCTTTAGGCAGTTTGCAGAAGACACTGACGAGAAACAGTAAAGATTGAAATCCATCATGGTCTATGCGACATTCCAACACATGTGGTTTTTGCAGCCAACTTCCCTAGGAAACGGTCCCCGGTTGCGTTTTAATTCAATCGGGTACTGGTTTCGGCCGGCTCCCAGTGGAGGTCTCGCGGCCAGAGTGGCTAGACCGGGCATGTGGAGGGGATCACATTAGATCAATCAGGAGGAAACCTCACACGGGAGTCTTAAGATTGGCAGCCGTCCTGGTGACTTAGGTGGCTGTCCCGTGCCCAAGAGAGATAACTTTCTATAAGAACAGGAATAGAGTGAGGCCATCAAGTTTCTGGGTCTTATTGCCATTCCGGCCAGGGTACTAGTTTACAGCCAAAAGGCAGACGCTCTCCTCCCTGTGGAGTAGCCACGGGCTAGAGGATTACAGCCTGAGCAATTGACATGCAAGTGTTCCAATAAGACCATACTCCTTGAAAAAGCCCTGGATTGAGAGTACAGGAAAAGGAGAGAAAGTACTCACCAATTTGCACCGAAGCTCAGAGTCCAAATGTAAAGACTCACAAATCTCCTGGCTGGCTCGCCAAAAATGATGAAGTCCCAGAACCTTAAGTCAGGTTCGGTGTGGTGAGGAGGTTCGGAGCCGACGACTAAAGAAAGAATTCTTAAGACATCATTGGTGCAAAATGGTGGTTTATTAAAGCACGGGGACAGAACCCGTGGGCAGGAAGAGCTGCTGCCCCGGGTTGTGAAGGTGGGCATGTTATATACCCCACGGTTGGGGGGGAGGTGGTAAAGGAATGGGGGATTTCGACAGAGTTCTCACATGCTAGGGAGGGTCTACAAGGTGCCGGGGGGGAGTCTTTGCCATTATGGCTTGATTAATGTCGTCTTTAGGTCAAGCACTAACATCAAGATAATGGGGGATTCTTGGTGGGGCATTATGATCTGGCTATCATTTACATTCCTTTCTACCCCAGTCTCCTCCAGTTTATGGTGGGAGGGGGACATTAGGGCTTCAGGAACCAAGAGTTATTCGCCTCTGGAAATTTGTGCTATTGATAAGGTAACCTCCCTGTTCAGGTCTCTAGGACATCTTGTAGGGCAAGGGAGATTCCTGTTCTGCAGGATTGTGATCCCTGCAAGTTAACTATTTATTGTTTTATGGCAGTCATGGGTGCCTGAGGAATGCCACACATATGGAGGGGAGCGGGTGAAGAGGGGGTGCAAGGCGCCAGCTTTTGCTTTGTCCTCAGCCAGCCTCCTGCTCCCTCATCAATCTCTCTAATCACTTCTTCCTAGTATATAAACAAATACTGGATGTATTTTCTAAAGAGAGTTATGACACATTTTTAATTTTTGTTTCCATTCAATGATTCTCCTGCCCTCAGAGTCATGTTTACACATTTAATTTGAACCTTTATTAGTTTTGCTGTGAAGAAATCATCAGGTTAAGCCAAACTTCTCCTTGTCCAGAGTCTTAATCATAATACATTCTCATGCAGGTTGTGTTTTCTGTGTTTATAGAAAGGTCATTTCTTTGAAACACATATATCTAGTCTCTTTCCTAAGGCTATCATTCTTTAGTGTGTGTCTGTGTGTGTGTATTTAAACTATCTAGTTGAAAATAAATGGACATATCATGCTGTCTTTAAAGTTTAATAAAACAATTAGAATATAATTATATATATACATACACACATAGAACTCAGAGTGTATACATCAATGTATTTGACTAAAAAAATGAAAAGACACAAAGTTGTTGACAGTATTTGTCTCTGAGGGAATATAAGATATTTATTTACTCCTCTATTTAATTCTTATACATATGAGCATTTATTACATTTTAAATAAGAAACAAAATCTTTACTAGAGAGTGATCTTTACTCTTATCTTTTATTTTTTATTTATTATTTTAGGTTTATTTCTTGCAATGTGCATATTTGTATATAAAATACTGATGTGTTGAATAACAAAGGAGAATATCCACAAATACTTTGGCTTTTTGTTACAGAAAACAAACCTGCTAACAAACAAAATCCATCATCCGGAGGCAGTGATATGCGCAATGCCAAGTACTCAGAGAAACCATTGTTTTAACAAAAACAGTGATGACTCAAGTCAAAGAATATGCATTGAAAATTACCTGTAAAACTTGTTAAATATTTCTGCTGTCCAACCTTTTTTATTGTGATTTAGTTTTATTTTCTAACAGACCCCAAGAACAATCCTTTAAGTGCCAATAAAAAATCTCTGATCTTATTTATGTGACTCTAACTAGTCATTCCTGCTGGTCTTCTGTTAAAATTTATCAGTAAGACCTTTTAGATGTACATCAACCATGGAACAAAGGTTAAAACTTTTGTATCTATTTTAATATATAGCTTACTAGCTTTTAATTATCTCTTCTGATTTCAGTAATTCCAAGCTGTCAGTGATTCCTAGCATGCAGAATGCTGTCTCTTAATTCTGTTCCAAGAACCTGTTTCTTATCACATATCATATTATACAGATTTTTTTTTTTTTTAAGTAGTCTCCACAGGGCTTGAACTCCTGACCCTGAGATCAAGACCTGAGCTGAAACCAAGTTAGATGCTTAATTTATTGGGCCACCCAGGTACCTCTGTACAGATTTTTTTCTGAGTTCCAGATTATTCAGAGTATGGAACAATGTTGCCAAATAGGAGAACTGGGTAGAACAAAGAATGCTCTGAAGAAGGACCATCAGATAAATAGAAGGATTTTTGTGTGGACTTTAAGTATGATCCCCAAAAAAGGGCATTTTGATGAAGTCAATTTTTATATGTTTATTTTTTGACAAGACTTAATTCCAAATATCTGCATGATTCCTGTAAAATTTGCAGACCGTTTGGGCATTATTTACATCTAGAATCAATAAATTAAAATAATAATAATTCCAGAAAAAAAGTTGAAAAAGTAGAATCTATTTGTAAGGGCAGATTCACTTTTAATTTGTCCATTTGCTATTGCATTCACTAATTTTCTTAGAATTTTATTATACTATGAAAATAATACAGGAGAGAAACTGATTTGGACCAATATTCCTGAAATAATAAATTGAAATCACTTTGGATATTGAGTGATAGTGAACTTAAAAACATATAGACTTTTCCTGAAAACCAGGACCAAAAAAAAAAAAGTGGGGGGTGCAAACAAACTAAAAACCCCAGAGTAAAGGAAAGGTACTCTGTTGCTTCCTTTCCTGAGGAATTAACTAACTGCATCTTGCATTCAATTTAAAGACTTTGGAATCATCATTTTTCAAATAGGCTACCTGGTTTGTTTCTCTATCCCCTGAGGTAAATTTGATGTTTGTGAAGCAAGTACAGTGCTCACTGGCTTCTAGTTAAAGTCGCAAAACTTTACCTTCTTTCTCTTCCATTGCAGCAAAATTTTTAGAGTGTATCATTTCTTTTGAGTTTCATGTAATGACTCAGTCAGTGCTAGCAGTTTATTCCTTTGGGCCATCGATTGCTGTTTCCAGATTATTAACTTTCTCTGCTAATTTGTTCAATTTAGACTTCAAACCTTTATGCCCTCTTTGCATACTATCCGTCTTTTTGTCAATTTTCATTAGTAGGGCATGAGTGCAAAGCCACTAATGACAGACAGTTCTATTGGTTCATTTGATTGCTGTACTACTCACAGAATGCTCCAGGTATAGGCTGGGAAAAAAATAACTCGGCATAGCATTTATATTGATAATTTTCCTGGCTCCTTTGATCTAATTCTAACCATTCTAAAGCTCTCTCAGTCAAAGCTTATAAATCACATACCTTTCCTGCAGATAAACCGTCTTGCATCTTGATGACTGAACATCTGGATCCAGTCTGTTTATATTTCACTTCATTGTGTGATGCCAGGTTTACTTTATTTCAAGTAAAGAAAGTTATAATGAGGTTTTGAAGATTTGCTGAGTTGATCAAATTAATTGATTTTCAATCTTCAATGCCAAATCCCAGTGTGGTGACACATGTATTTTAAGATACTGGTAGAAGAGGTATAATTTAGGGTCAGAATTTACCATATTAGTTAATGAGTAAAATTGAAATAAGAGAGATGAATTTTTTGTTTATGAAACCTTTGCATTAAGAACTATGATCTCTAATGATCATTGTTTTTGTTTTTTTAATATTCTGGTAAGATCAAGTTTTAGGCATAGTTCTTTACATACACATTTTTTGTACTTAGCAATACTTAGATATGTGTTTAAGTAATTCATGCTATAAGTAGCGTGTGCAACAGACCTCAAATATGTGAATCAAAGTAAAGTTTAAGAAATCATTATTATTTAGTATCAAAGTTTGTTAAAAGAATTGATACCTGTGATAAACCACTGATCACAATTATTTCTTAAGACATAAAAAATTTAAACCATCAGGGTGTATATAAATGCCATGCGGTATAACTGAAATGCCGGTGTTTCTATTATGTCATTATGAAATGTTAGGAAACTCTTTGACACTTCTTATGGCTGCTACCCAGAGTTACATGATCCACAGTTAACATTTAGGAATATTTTCTCATTCTAAGTAGGACATTTAGACTATACAACATATTAGGAGAATGTTTTACCATTAAGACTTAACATCCCACCAATGATTCCATGGTATTCTTATGTTTCTATTCCAAAGTGTAGCATATTTCTATAGGATATAGGATCTATTCCTATAAGATCGCCGCAGGTGGGGGTCGGAATGTTTGACTGAAGAATATCATTGACAGCTAATACAAATAAAAGCATTTTTTGGAATCAGAAATTCTCTGAACTATGCAGATTCAATTATGTTTTTATGAAGTGACATTCATATATGAGGAAAGGACATACATTTTTACACATCTATGTTTTACAACAAAAAACATACTTATGCACGAAGTTAAATAACATGTACTTCAGTTCTACTTACTTTGTTTTGAATAATAGTATATTAAAAAAATAAGAAGCTAAAAAGATTATAAAAGTCAGGTATCCTAATGCTTGTTTCTAGTATAGAATTTAGTTTCAAAATTTTCAGTGGATCAAATTCCAATAGTTGGTCATATTCATTGAAATATTTCAGCACTAACATTAAAAATTAAAACTAACAAAGAAGTTTTTTAATCTCCATGAGTGGATTAACATGATTTCATAAGTACATGAAATAAATATGCTTTATCAAATATTCCAGTGTATTGTTTTGCACAACCAGAAGTTATTCTGTTGGCACATATAAAATTCCAAAGCTCAGTATTATTATCTTAAAATAAAAAGCTAAGATTGAAATCTGAAGTCTTAATATAATGTAAGATCATTTTATATAAACTTTATAATAATAACAGATATGTACATACTAATAAAACCAGAATAATAATTCAAAAACAGTAAATTTTCATTAGCATATGTATTTAAAAATGGCATTCCAAAATAGTATAGTATTAAATTAGAGTAGAATTAATAGTCCACCTACATGAAATGTGTCAAGACTCAAGATATCACTAAGAAACACATTAGGTCAGAAACAGAAGGCATTTTTATAATAGCATGCAGTTGGTAATTATTGCAATTGACATTAAATTCTCATACTTCTTGTTTCTTCTGCTTTGTGAGAGAAGCAGATACTGAGTAGACAAAGCCAATTTTTGTAGCTTCAATAAAATATAATAGACCAAATTTAAATGGCAACTTTATAGAGTTAACACAATAGTTTTAAAGAAAGTTAGAATATAAATTTTAGAATTATTTGTTCAATTTCTTTGAAAAAGATGGATGGTACTTTGATAGGAATTGCATTAAATGTGTAGATTGCTTTAGGTAGCATAGACATTTTCACAATATTTATTCTTCCAATCCAGGAGCATGGAACATTTTTCCATTTCTTTGTGTCTTCCTCAATTTCTTTCATGAGTACTTTATAGTTTTCTGAGTATAAATTCTGTGTCTCTTTGGTTAGGTTTATTCCTAGGTATCTTATGGTTTGGGGGGTAATTGTAAATGGGATTGACTCCTTAATTTCTCTTTCTTCTGTCTTGCTGTTGGTGTAAAGAAATGCAACTGATTTCTGTGCATTGATTTTATATCCTGACACTTTACTGAATTCCTGTATAAGTTCTGCAGTTTTTGAGTGGAGTCTTTTGTGTTTTCCACATATAGTATCATATCATCTGCAAAGAGTGATAATTTGACTTCTTCTTTGCCGATTTGGATGCCTTTAATTTCCTTTTGTTGTCTGATTGCTGAGGCTAGGACCTCAAGTACTATGTTGAATAGCAGTGGTGATAATGGACATCCCTGCCGTGTTCCTGACCTTAGCGGAAAAGCTTTCAGTTTTTCTCCATTGAGAATGATATTTGCGGTGGGTTTTTCATAGATGGCTTTGATGATATTGAGGTATGTGCCCTCTATCCCTACACTTTGAAGAGTTTTGATCAGGAAGGAATGCTATACTTTGTCAAATGCTTTTTCAGCATCTATTGAGAGTATCATATGGTTCTTGTTCTTTCTTTTATTGATGTGTTGTATCACATTGACTGATTTGCAGATGTTGAACCAACCTTGCAGCCCTGGAATAAATCCCACTTGGTCGTGGTGAATAATCCTTTTAATGTACTGTTGAATCCTATTGGCTAGTATTTTGGTGAGAATTTTTGCATCTGTGTTCATCAAGGATATTGGTCTATAGCTCTCTTTTTTGGTGGGATCCTTGTCTGGTTTTGGGATCAAGGTGATGCTGGCCTCATAAAATGAGTTTGGAAGTTTTCCTTCCATTTCTATTTTTTGGAACAGTTTCAGGAGAATAGGAATTAGTTCTTTAAATGTTTGGTAGAATTCCCCCGGGAAGCCATCTGGCCCTGGGCTTTTGTTTGTTTGGAGATTTTTAATGACTGTTTCAATCTCCTTACTGTTATGGGTCTGTTCAGGCTTTCTATTTCTTTCTGTTCAGTTGTGGTAGTTTATATGTTTCTGGAATGCATCCATTTCTTCCAGATTGTCAAATTTATTGCCGTAGAGTTGCTCATAGTATGTTCTTATAATAGTTTGTATTATATGGAACCAGAAAAGACCTCGAATAGCCAAAGGGATATTGAAAAAGAAAGCCAATGTTGGTGGCATCACAATTCCGGACTTCAAGCTCTATTACAAAGCTGTCATAATCAAGACAGCATGGTACTGGCACAAAAACAGACACATAGATCAATGGAACAGAATAGAGAGCCCAGAAATAGACCCTCAACTCTACAGTCAACTAATCTTCGACAAAGCAGGAAAGAATGTCCAATGGAAAAAAGACAGCCTCTTCAATAAATGGTGCTGGGAAAATTGGACAGCCACATGCAGAAAAATGAAATTGGACCATTTCCTTACACCACACACAAAAATAGACTCAAATGGATGAAGGACCTCAATTTGTGAAAGGAATCCATCAAAATCCTTGAGGAGAACACAGGCAGCAACCTCTTCGACCTCAGCCACAGCAACATCTTCCTAGGAACAATGCCAAAAGCAAGGGAAGCAAGGGCAAAAATGAACTATTGGGATTTCATCAAGATCAAAAGCTTTTGCACAGCAAAGGAAACAGTTAACAAAATCAAAAGACAACTGACAGAATGGGAGAAGATATTTGCAAACGACATATCAGATAAAGGACTAGTGTCCAAAATCTATAAAGAACTTAGCAAACTCAACACCCAGAGAACCAATCTTGGTATTATTTTGACCTTTTACATCCAGTCTCTTACTAAGTTCCTGTCACTCTCCAAGTTTCTAATCAAGAAATGGGCAGAGGACATGAACAGACATTTCTGCAAAGAAGACATCCAGATGGCCAACAGACACATGAAAAAGTGCTCCATATCACTCGGCATCAGGGAAATACAAATCAAAACCACAATGAGATATCACCTCACACCAGTCAGAATGGCTAAAATAAACAAGTCAGGAAATGACAGATGCTGGCGAGGATGCAGAGAAAGGGGAACCCTCCCATACTGTTGGTGGGAATGCAAGCTGGTGCAACCTCTCTGGAAAACAGCATGGAGGTTCCTCAAAATGTTGAAAATAGAACTGCCATATGACCCAGAAATTGCACTATTGGGTATTTACCCTAAAGATACAAATGTGGTGATCCAAAGGGGCTCGTGCACCCGAATGTTTATAGCAGCAATGTCCACAATAGCCAAACTATGGAAAGAACCTAGATGTCCATCAACAGATGAATGGATCAAGAAGATGTGGTATATATACACAATGGAGTACTATGCAGCCATCAAAAGAAATGAAATCTTGCCATTTGCGACAACATGGATGGAACTAGAGCGTATCATGCTTAGCGAAATAAGTGAAGCAGAGAAAGACAACTATCATATGATCTCCCTGATATGAGGAAGTGGTGATGCAACATGGGGGCTTAAGTGGGTAGGAGAAGAATAAATGAAACAAGATGGGTTTGGGAGGGAGACAAACCATAAGTGACTCTTAATCTCACAAAACAAACTGAAGGTTGCTGGGGGGAGGGGGTTTGGGAGAAGAGGGTAGGATTATGGACATTGGGGAGGGTATGTGCTTTGGTGAGTGCTGTGAAGTGTGTAAACCTGGTGATTCACAGACCTGTACCCCTGGGGATAAAAATATATGTTTATAAAAAATAAAAAATTATAAATTAAAAAAAAAGAAAGTAAGAATATTGAAAAATCAATGAATCAAAAATTTTCATTAAGGACAGTAGTAGTATCTGATTTATTGATCTTAGATGTGGGTATAATAGCTTTATTATCTTTATAAATTATTTCAAATAAACATTACTAACCAATTATTTTTATTGCTATTTACAAAATCTGCAAATTCATAAGATAACTCAATTTTTCCATGACTGGCATTGTATTTAAAACATTTGGATCTACATCTATGATGTAGGGAATATAAATAGCTGCTTTTAAAAATATCAGCCTTGACTCAAGGCAGACAGCTCTGTTCTCTGCATTCTCATGAGTCAAATGGAAACAATCACACCTCTGCCTGTTCTGTTCACAGTCACAGATATGTCCTCACACCCTTGTCAAACAAATATGTTTCTGGGGGATAGCATATAAATCAAACTTATGTAAAATATTATATTTTCGTTCGAGACTCAGTTAGGAACCTATATCTATATCATTCTAACCCCTATAGTCATAAGAATTCCTAGTTTAGTACTCAGCATTTTAGACTCGTCAGTTCTGTTCTTGGTATTATTTTGACCTTTTACATCCAGTCTCTTACTAAGTTCCTGTCACTCTCCAAGTTCCTAAAAACTCGTGTCACTGCCTCGAAAAACCATCCTTAGAGACAAGTCCTCTTATTGTTCTTTGCCAGTATTAGACATGGCAGCTTTAAGATGAGTCAATCAGTGGGGATTGAAGCAAGAGGTACAGTTCAAAAGACAGAAGTTAATGGGGACAAAATGCCAACAAGATTCACACGATAGGTTGTGTCTGGAAGCAGGAAACTTCACTGTAAATTTGAAGCTACAGAACTACAAACAGGGTCTCAAAAGAGAATTAAATAAAAAAAAAATATCCCAAGAATGAAACCAGATCTGTATTAGTGTTCAAGGTCAGAATCTGACTAAGGATAAATGTCAGATCCTGAAGTTCCAACAGCAGGAATTTTCCATCTATTCTTTTGATTGAGATAATTCAAGTCTTCACTAGCCATCCTACACTTTGAGAATCAGGGGATAGGATGTGAATTATTTGGAAGTTCTAAAGAACTTTAATCTATCAAGGAATATGAGAATTAATGAAGCAGTTTTATTCTTATTCTGTCAAAGCTTGCTTGTGTAAGACAGTAAGAATATAAAATGTGGAGACAAAATTTCCTTCTTTTAAGGATAAAAAAATATTATCTTTATTCATTTTAAGGTTGTTTCCACATCTTGGTATTTGTGAATATTCCTACAGTAAACATAAAACTGCAAATAGCTCTTCAAGGTCCTGATTTTAATTCCTTTGAATATGTACTGAGAAATGTGATTGCTGATCTTATGGTAGCTCTATTTTTAATTTTTGAGAACCCTCGATACTGTTCTCCATAGCAGTTTACATTTCCACCAACAGTGAACAAGGGTTCCGATTTAACGGCATCCTCCCCAACCCTCACTATTGTTTTTGTTTTCCTTAGCAATTATCACCCTAACAGATATGGCATAATGTCTCCTCATCCTTTTGACTTGTATTTCCCCAATGAGTAGTGATGTTGAGCACCTTTACATGTATCTTTTAGGCATTTTTATATCTTCTTTGGAGGACATCTACTCAAGTCCTTTGTCGGTGTTTTTTGTTTGTTTGTTTGGTTTTTATTGGCTTATTTACTTTTCTGCCATGAAGTAGTAGTAGTTCTTTATGTATTTTGGATATGAACCTCTTAGCAGATATATAGTTTGCAAATATATTTTTTCCAACAGGTTGTCTTTTCACTCTGTTAATTATTTGTTTTGCTTTGCAGAAGCTTTTTACTTTGATATGATCTTGTTTGTTGTTGCCTGTACTTTTAGTATCATATCCAATAAATCATTTTCAAGACCAATGTCATAAAGCTTTCTACTTTAATGTAGCAGGAAATCTAGTTTTCTAAAACACTGATAGGATTATGGAAAGCACATTTCAAGTGCTCACTTTTTACAAAATGGTCTTGATGAACCAGGAACAGAGAAAAACTTGAGAAGGTATAAATAATAGAAAACTTCAGTACTGCAATATTATAGATTCAAGATTCTCTCTTAATGATAGAACTTAACAAATTTATTTTCTTAAACATATCTTAAGGAGACTATTATTTCCATTCACTAATTTTATCTTGTGCTTTTTATAACAAATCCAAACTTTAGATTAGGCATATATACAAAATATTACATGCTGGAAAAATCTCCTTGGTCACAATGGCTGCAAAACATTGTTTTATATCCTATCAATCACCTAGAGACTAACTATAAAGAAACAAAATTTATGCTCCATAAGGTATATAGTTTAATATGCATGTAAAGTACTTTAAATTTAGTTCCAAATTTAAATTTGAATTTTTATTAGTGAGTCTTATTATTGCCTCAAATACACTGATGGTGTAAAATTTATTCCTCAGACTTCTCATATGATTTGATAGCTCTGTGTTGTTGCATGCATTATTTCATCTACCTGAAAGCCTTTTCTATCTATCTCCTGCCCCTCTTTTCTCCAGTCTTTGCTGGGAAAATTGATGGCTTTTAGTATCTACTTAAAATTTCTTTCCAGCGCTTTTCTATCTGTGATAGGATTTGTTTGCTAGGATTCCATATGCTTTTTGTGGAACTTATTTATATCACTCAATGAGTACTATAGTTACCTACCTTTCTAGGGAAACTACAAGCTAGCTATCTGAGGGTAGAGACCATGTACTTCTCAATCTTTATATTGCTAGTAATTTTCTCAATACTGGACACATAGTAAGTACTCAATGAATATTAAGTTCTTTAATATCTGTATTGCTTGTTTGACATGGAATTTATATTTTCCATGTTGAGTTAACTTCTATTTACAAACATCTATTGTAAAATTATATAACACCAATTATAAACTAGTAAGAATAAATTATTTCTTACAAAGCTGCTTATACTTCCTGAGAAAGTTTAGACTGAGGATTATTTTTAGTTGAATTTAATATTGATTACTGGGCTAAAACTATATTTTCTACAGAGTAATTTGTTAGATTTGTACAAAGTTCTCTCCAACCCAACATTTGGAAGCAGCAGATTTCCTCATTTTGAGATTTTTTTTTTGAGATTTATGTGTTTTTAAAGAATTTCTAATTAAATAATTTTGATTTCCATTGTTTCCCCTAACAGGTTTTTGTTGTTTGTTTTGTTTTGTTTTTTTTAGTTTGGTTTGGTTTTTTATGTTTGCTTCTTTGAGTTTTATCCTTTTTTTAGAAAGTTTTTATGATAAAAATAAGATGAATGGACATGATTTCCCTCTCCTTTATTTATAGACTGTTCTCTGGTTTGTGGGGAGTCTGTTTGCCTAACTTCTTATGTGTAGCTTGAAATCTATTGCTCAGGGGCCCCTGGATGGCTCAGTTGGTTAAGCAGCTGCCTTAGGCTCAGGTAATTATCTTAGGTCCTGGGATGGAACTGAGCTGCTCAGCAGGGAGCCATCTTCTCCCTCTCCCTCTACCTGCTGCCCCCTCTCCCACCTGTACTCTTTGTCAAATATATAAATATAATCATAAAAAAACTTAAAAAAAATATTGTTCAGGGGTGCCTGGGTGGCTCAGTGGGTTAAGCCACTGCCTTCGGCTCAGGTCATGATCCCAGGGTCCTGGGATCCAGCCCCACATAGGGCTCTCTGCTCGGTGGGGAGCCTGCTTCCTCCTCTCTCTCTCTGCCTGCCTCTCTGCCTACTTGTGATCTCTCTCTGTCAAATAAATAAATAAAATCTTAAAAAAAAATATTGTTCAAATACAAGAATTTACACCTGAGTGTGGAACATGAATTCAAGTGCAGCATTAGCAGTACTAAGAATAAGAGTAAGGGCTGTGTGCAGAAGGAGAAGAGACAAATCTCAGGAAGACCATGAAACCAGAGTTGGCAAATATATTATGGAAAAGGGAGTCAAAGGAAATAGATATAGATCAAGAAGAAATTCATTTATCTCTCAGGTATTTAGAAAATGAATTTTTGATAATGTTACAGTGAAATTTCAACATAATTTTTCTCCAGTCTCATTTAGGACTTATTGGGTGTAAACATTTAATTGGAACATTAATATGCACTGAGCATCCACTATCTGCCAGGGACTTTCATAGGCACTAGAGATCCAACAGTAGACAGAACTTTCTGCTCTTAAGAAAGTTAACTTACATTGTAGTGGAACTTTGTAGTATTTATAAATAGTTGTAGGTAATTTATTTTTTTTAAGTTAACAAAATTATTGTGGCTCATTTCACTTTAAAAATATATGGAACTAGAGTGTATCATGCTTAGTGAAATAAGTCAAGCAGAGAAAGACAACTATCATATGATCTCTCTGATATGAGGAAGTGATGATGCAACATGGGGGCTTAAGTGGGTAGGAGAAGAATAAATGAAACAAGATGGGTTGGGAGGGAGACAAACCATAAGTGACTCTTAATCTCACAAAACAACTGAGGGTTGCTGGGGGGAGGGGGTTTGGGAGAAGGGGGTGGGATTATGGACATTGGGGAGGGTATGTGCTTTGGTGAGCGCTGTGAAGTGTGTAAACCTGGTGATTCACAGACCTGTACCCCTGGGGATAAAAATATATTTTTATAAAAAATAAAAAAATTTAAAAAAATAGACATCCTAAAAAAATATATATAAATATAGCATAATTACAATTCAAAAGACAATAAACATTGAGCAACTGTGTACGACTTAGCTTAAAAATAAAATATTACAATTTTTTAAATTAAAATAAAATATAACCAACACTGTTGAAAACTCTTGTATTCCTTCCTCTGTCAATGGGCTCTCTTGCTCAACTATTGACCCCAATAGTTAAATCAGAAATGGACAAGACCACTTAATTCATGTTCTAACTGAAACCCATTCTTCTTCCTTCTTATCACACTTCCTTGAGGCATTGATGAAAGTATTTTCCAATGACCAGAACACACCAATCCCCAGGACAAAAAAGCCCTGATAAGAATGGGATGACTGGAAGACTTACATCTCACACATCCCTACCCCTCTCATGATCATTTGCTGAACACATATCGACACCATCCATGATCACATAATCTGACTGCTCTCTTGTACCTACTCTTCTGACCTCTTCTATAAAACTCTAGGTGTCCATTTTGCCAGTGGAGAGGTCACTTGTTAAGGCATAAGCCTGCCACCTCCCCTGGTTACCAGCATCCAAAATAATACTTCCCTTTGTCTCTTCTAAACCCTCATCTTTTGAGTTATTGGCTTCTCTTAAGATGAGTTTATCTGGGTTTATTCAGCAACAGTGTTGGCAAACCCAACCAGGAGCTACACTTTCTATTTGTTGAATCCCCTCAGGATCCCCAGGATGGAGAGTTGGCCAGGGAAGCTTACCCATTTGTTTTCTAAATTAGCAGCTGTGGCAAATTGATGACAGCTCCATATTCTTCCTTTCTGACCCTCGAGTCAGTAACTTCTATTTTCTTTCTGCCCCCCCCCCAGTTGATTATGCTCTTGTTTTTAAAAAATATATTGACAACATAAATATTCCTTAAATACTTACTATTGTTTTGCTTGTTTTTAACATTCAATATGCTAGCAAGTTTTGTGTATTCTTTTGAAATTTGTTTATTCAGTAGTATTTTGGGAGAAATTTGTGAGATAACAAAGACTAACAATTCTATGATACTTAAAATGAACATAAATAGTCTAACATTGCTATAATCTTTGATGCTTGCTTTGATTATTCTTATTTTATACATAAAGAGAATGTGTCATGGAGTGATTAAGTGTCATCCATAAAGCTGAACAGCTAGTATGTGGCTAAGCCAGGCTTGGAAACCAGAAGGTTTGGTTCTAAAAATTTAATTATATTTTGTAGTCCCATTAGATTTATTCACATTGATGGCTTTCACATCTCTTCCATTTTCACAAGTCTATAATATTCCACTGAGATATCAGACTTTTAGAAACGTTCTTAATTGGTACTTGTGTTGTTTCTCGATTATTTATTTACTGTTATTCTGTCTTTCTAAGAAATATAAATTATTCAATTCCTTTGGCTCTAATCAGGATTTCAGGATCTTTTCATGTTCATGTGCCTTTATCAGAAAAATATCTTTATGGCCTCAATATTATATACTCAGAATTGTAACAGCGGTTGTTTAATTTCTCAATCAATCCTTTAAGCTATAAGTTCATTCAAAATCTCTGTAGGGGTTAGTCTTCTATTTTGTTCATGGATTATTTATTTTCAAATCAAAAATGTGTGTTTTAATTTCAGTAAAAACGTAATCCAAGATACCCTTTCTTTTTGTCATTTATTTTTTATGTGTAAGCTAATATAAATCTGTACTCTCTCTGAAATTTAATGTAAATTGCTTCAGGACTAATGAACTGTAACCAAAATTCCTTAATAAGCATTCATGGTTAAATGACTCAACTTTTATTGTATGTAGGTTTGACTCTGTTATGAATATGTTCACTAAAATTATAACAGCACTGATATTCAGGTCTTAACCATGCTTGTGGCTTATGGCAAATGTACCTTCTATTCACTTATAGATCATTGATATGTGGCATGTAATTCAATCCATCTTGTCACAAACATGTACAGCAGCTTATGTTCATTCCATCTCTTATTTCTAAAATGATCAGATATGGTTAAAAATAATGGTAGAGGTAGAGTTTTACCAAAATAAAATAAATGAAATAAAATAACTCCAGTACGGTAAGATTACTTTCTCAAAGAAAAACTAAGATAGGAAGAGTATCAGCAAAGAAGTATTATCCTTGAAGTTCTCTATCTCTCTCTCTCAATTATTACTGATTATTACACTACTTACTATAAACAGCTTTACACTAATACCTCAGATGAATTTTATCATAAAAATCTAGTTTGTGGTTGTTTTGTTTTTTTAAATTTCTTTTACAGGACTTTCAGTAAAATATGCTTCTAGTTGATGAAAGTAGAATAATCTGCCTTCCTTCTCTTTGTAAGTAAGAGCCTCCATATATTTATTTAAATTCATTTTTTAAAAGATTTTATTTATTTATTTGACAGACAGATCACAAGTAGGCAGAGAGGCAGGCAGGAAGAGAGAGGAGGAAGCAGGCTCTCCGCGGAGCAGAGAGCCCGATGTGGGGCTCAATCCCAGGACCCTGGGTTCATGACCTGAGCCGAAGGCAGAGGCTTTAACCCACTGAGCCACCCAGGCGCCCCTAAATTCATTTATTTAAATTCATTTGGAACCTCAGGTTCCCTCTGCATCTCTGTCTCCCTCTGTTCCTCTCTTTTTTCTGTCTTTCTTGCTATGTTCCTTCTCTTCTATTTTTTCCTTTCCCCTTGTCTTTGTCCATCTCCTTCTGCAAGGTTGAAAGCTGTAAGGATAGACTATGGCTTTCTATTTAATACAGCCTTTGGTCTCAAGTCAAAATGTGATGTACCTGGCCATGTTTCATCGAGCAACCAGTAAATACTTATGTATAGAATACTAGTAAAAAGGTCAGAAAACACAGAGTAATTTGAAATTACTTTCCTATTGGAGTCATACATGAACAAAGTAAAAATAAATCATTGATTTAGCATATGCATGAATAAATCCAACCTAGTTAGTTTGAAAACTTATGAAATTCATAAAAGCTTAATGAAATGAAGAAATTCTATTAACCCAAAATACCAACAGAATTCATTAGAGATAATTAAGCTTCTCAGACAACAGATAAATGAACAATTCTTAGTATGAAAGTATGTGGGAGAGCATTAGAGTTACCTCTTTCAACATTATGTTCACTCTCATCTCTCTTTATAACATTCAGAATGAAGCAGCAGAATGAATATTAAAAGCAACACTAATTGTAATGTTATTTTCTTATATATTAGAACTTTTTGAAGAACAAATGCAGATATTTAAGGCATATAATTTATTTATTTAAAGAATTATTTATTTATTTATTTGACAGGCTGAGATCACAAATAGGCAGAGAGACAGGCAGAGAGAGAGGGAGGAAGCAGGCACCCCTCTGAGCAGGGAGCCCAATGCGGGGCTTGATCCCAGGACCCTGAGATCATGACCTGATCCGAAGGCAGAGGTTTTAACCCACTGAACCACCCAGTCATCCCCGCACATATAATTTATTTTTAAAAGGATTTGATAGGTTAGAGTTAAATTCAGTTTGTAATAAGGTGGTATTTTTTTTTTTTGCCTTCTTCATTAGATAAATTTTGCATTAGATATTTAGAACTATACCACTTTTAAATTACATCAGTATTGAATTGTCAAAAAACAAAATTCAACTGAGTAAATTTGAAGATCTAATTGGTTTTATTCAATGACTTAGGAGTCAGGAAATAACCATTTAGCAAGTAGAAAGAAGCTCTGAAGAACTATATAAAATGGGAAACTTTTATAGGCAGTAGGGGGAAAGGATAAAGAAAGAGTGAGTTACTACATTGTCCTTTGGGACATAAAAAATAGTTTATGTAGCAGAGTTTCTCATTGCTACTGAGTAGAAAATTCCAGAATGACCAGTTAAGACTGCAGTCTTGGAGAAAGTTGAAATTGCAAATAGGTTATATATCAAGCTTTGGTTTGGTCACATGGCCTTAACTTAAGTGACTTCATCTGGGGCCTGTTGTCTTTTTCTGACATTTTTTATTTTTTTAACAGAAACATTATATTCATACTTTAACATAAATTATCTAAAACTTAAAATATAAAATAAAATGTTATCTTTCTAAATTCAAAATCTCAAATGAAAAGTAGGTATGACCAAAGATTAAACTTCTTTTTAATTTTTTTTGTCACTATTATGTATTTCATGCTATCAGAAGACAAATGACAGAGAAATTTATGAAGTGTTAAAAAGCAAGAGTGTAGGCCCCAAATGAAATTTTTTATGCTAAGCCCTACATCACAAAACCAAGGCTTAATTATAGTTTGGGTCTTCCAGAAATGAAATCTTAAACCAGTGGATCAGGAATTGCCTAATCAACAGTTGTTAAATAATCAACTTGACAGACTCCTGCCTTTTTCCATAGGAAAGTTACGTTGCAATAACCAACTCACTCTTTGGCCTAGTATAACTCTTGTTTTTACTCCCTTCTGCCAACAAAAGTCTTTCATTTTGTACAGCTCCTCAGAGCTCCTTTCCATCTCTTAGAGTGGGGTGCTGCTGAATTTGAATTTATTTTTGATCAAATAAACTTTTGCAATTTATAATATGCCTCAGTTTATATTTTTTTAAAAATATTATTTATTTATTTATTTGACACAGAGAGAGAGAGAGAGAGAAATAGAGAGATATCACAAGTAGGCAGAGAGGCAGGCAGAGAGAGAGAGGGGGGAGCAGGATCCCTGCTGAGCAGAGAGTGATGTGGAGCTTGATCCCAGGACTCTGAGATCATGAAATGAGCCACTCAGGTGCCCCTAATTTGTCTTATTTTGTTATTGGCTTATCTAATTAAACATTTGTCAAAATTTTTAAAATCTTTTTAAATCAATTTTTTATTGATTTTTATCTATTGAAAATAATATACGATAATATATATTATACTCAGAATCAATTATTTCAGTTTTAATCTTTATTATTTCTTTACTTTTCAGTGTTTTAGAATTAGTTGGCTCTATATTTTAAATTAAATTTTCTTAGGTGAATGATGACTTTTTTTTCAATAAAGGCATTAAAGTTATAAATTTCATTCTGAGCAGTTTACCTGTATCCCAGAAGTTAGATATGCGGTCTTTCTTTTCTCCATTCTAATCCCTACTGTTTTGTAGATTTATTTTTTTAAAGCAGTTAAGAAAAGATGAAAAAATATGTAATTTTATAGTTTATTTTATAATTACCAACATAATTACCTTAAGGAGCATTCTTTGTTTTTTGTTGGATATTTTAATTATTATTAGAATCACTTGATTTTAGCATGAAGAACTTAGTATTTCTTGAATTATTATATACTAGCAACAAATTTTCTCAGGTTTTGACAATCTTTGAATGTTTTTATTTTATCTGTATTTTTGAAATATGGTTTTGCTGGATCTAAAATACTTGTTTGAGATATTTTTACATTCACTACTTTGAATATGGATTTCAGCTGCTTTCTCTTCCCCATTAGTTTTGGTTGAAAGTCATCTGTTAACCTTATATGTGGTTCCATGATCCATTTTTCTCAATATTTTTGTCAATATTTTGACTCTAATGTGTCTGGGAGTGGATCTTTTATGTTTCTCTTATTTAGAATTGTTTCTTGGTTGTGAATACAATATTCTTTATCAAATATGGAAAGATTTTAGCTATTATTTCTTTGAATATTTTTATGCCCTTTCCTCTCTGTCCTGTCCATCTTAAACTTTCATTGTAAGTATGTTGATGTACTGAAGTACTTAGTTTCAGTACTGATGTACTGAAACTAAGGTTTTGTGTATTTTTCTTCACTCCTTTTTTCTCCTCTGTTTTTCAGATAGTGTCATCTTCAATATCTATCTTCAAGTTTGCTAATCTTCTGCCAGCTTAAATCCACTTTGAGTCTCTCTAGTGAATTTATTTTTTTATTGTAATTTCCAACTTTGTAATTTTCATTTGATTATATTTTTAAAGACTGTATTTGAGAGAGAGACAGGGGCAACAAGAGATAGCAAGAGAGAGCACCAGTGGGGAGGAGGGGGAGGGGGGAGTAGCAGACTCCATGTGGAGCAGGGAGCCTGACACAGGGCTCAGTCCCAGGACTTGGGATCATGACCTTGCCCAAAGGCAGACGCTTAACCAACTGAGCCATCCACATGCCCCTCATTTGATTATTTTTATAATTTTTATCTCTTTTTTGGCATACCTTATTTCATTTTGTCATCATACTGTCTTTACATCATACTGTCTTTACATCATACTGTCTTACATACTACCTTTAGTTCTTTGAACATATTTATAAGAGATCATTTGAAGTCTTTAGTCAAATCTAAAGGGCTCTTTTAAAAACAGATTTTATTATCTTTTATTTCTGTTTAAGGGCCACACATTCCAATTACTCTCATGTCTTGTATGTTTTGTTAAAAACTAGACATCATAGACATATATTAATATATTATTAGTAATTATATATAATACATATTTAGTTAATAATATAGTAATAAAATTGCTAATATATCAATATTAATATATTATAGCCACTCTGAATACTCACCTCTAATCCCTGGTGATAATACTGTTTTCATGGTCACTTATTTATTTGTTTAATAACTTAGCTAAACTGATGATATGAAATCTATTTCCCTGCACAGTGTACCTCTATTGTTTCCTCTCAGATTTTTTTCTTTTTATCTTTTAGCCTAGTTAGACAAATGTTTTCCAAGATCAACATAAGCCACTTATGTCTAAGGTTATGCCTACGGCTCCTTACCAAATTAGAGCTTACCTTTTCCACTGCGTGTGGGTGTATGTGTATGTGTATTAGAAGCTGTTATCATAGAAAAATGTTATTTTGTCCCACTTTCACCCAGGGAATAGTAGCTTAAATTCTTCTTCTTTAAACACTCTAATCCCTCCTGAGAGTGTGAAGACCTAGATACAGGCAGAGTCCTCTTGATTTTATTTTATGCCTGGATTCCTGAGTTGCCCTGGGTCATATTATCTTATTGTTCAGCCCATGGTAGGCAGAGGCTTTGATTAAGCTCCTGATGCAACTGAGAGTGCCACTCTTTGTTTACTTAAAATGTTTTCAACTTGGCCCCATTTTCTGCTCTGATTACTCTTCAGCACAGGCAACCTAGCACTTATTTACAGCCTTCCTAACCCCTAAGGTTGATGGTAGATCTAGTCATTCTTTGGAGAAAAAAAAAAAAAAGTAAACAAAGAAGATACCGTTAAGACAGTGTTTCTATAAAATGTTATTTAACACATTACCTATTTTTAAAAAAATACTTTATTTTAATATATGACACATTAGAGTTTTAATGTCATGCATCTTTCTTGCAAAACCTCATTTAGAAAACACTAGGTCTACATTGTGATTAATTTTGCTCGCTAATATTTTCATACAAACTCAGGCTTCAGAGACTGTTATAATTTAGAATTGTGCCTTAAAAACTTTCTAGGTGTGTGAAATTTCTTAAATTTCAAAACTCTCACATTGATTTTTCAAATCTGCATGACAGATATAATTATACCTATTTCATAGTAGTATTTTGAAGATTAAATTTATAATTCCATAAATCAGGAATCCCTTTGTTTCTTCAAAAATCTCATATTGTTTCCCTTTCCATTATTTCTAGCACTTCTTTCTTGAACGTAATTCCATAGTAAAAAAATGGATTCTCTTGGATCTGTCACCATGGTTTTAGTTTTTTGTTGTCTTGTTAATATTTTTCTTTGTTTTATTTTGCTCATTTTAGTTCAAGGAGCCTATCTCAACTTCATGATTTCTACACTCCTACTTTTTTCTTCACATTCAGTATTTCTTTTTCTTTTCTTTTCTTTTTTTTTTTTAAAGATTTTTATTTATTTATCAGAGAGAGAGGGAGAAAGCGAGCACAGGCAGACAGAATGGCAGGCAGAGCAGAGGGAGAAGCAGGCTCCCCACCGAGCAAGGAGCCCAAAGCGGGACTCAATCCCAGGACACCGGGATCATGACCTGAGCCAAGGGCAGCTGCTCAATCAACTGAGCCACCCAGGCGTCCTTCAGTATTTGTTTCTTGCTAACATTATTATTTGTAATAGATAATTATTTTCATCTCCAGACAGTTTTACCTAAAAATCAGGTTATTTCCCATAGATTAAGTTTTCTTAATCTAATTTTAGAGAATCATATCCTCCTGACTGATGTTAAAAACCTGAGTTAGATATTGTCCAAGTTTTCTTTTTATTCTTAAAATAATTCTTTTTAAGAGAGAAGCATTTCCTCTTATTCAGTCTATTTTTATGGATCAGATAAACTTTCTTTTTATTTTTAGATAATATCACTCTAAGTATTTTCATAACTGCATTTTCCTTGCTGTAGTGACTATCAGAAAAGAAAGACTGCCATCCTAATATTTTCTTTGAAATGGTTACTTATTTGAGAAACTATTCTTACCTCTGATTTAGGGATAAGTAGTGAGGATCTCTGATTTTTCTTCTACATGTATTTCATTATACTTTATTATTATATGATAATATCCTCTGACGAGAAGAGAAGACACTGCTAGGAATCATTGACTTCATCACTATTATTCTGCAGTATTACCTCAGGCAACCATAAGAAAATACCACTGACTAGATGGCTTAACCAATGGAAATTTTTCCCCCTTAGAATGCTGAAGACTAGAAATCACAGATCAAGGCACCCACAGATTCGGTTTCTGTACAAGCTTTCTGCCTAGTTTTGTGACTGGCTACCTTCCTCCTGTGCTCTCATATGGCCTCTCGTGTGTGTGTGTGTGTGTGTGTGTGTGTGTGTGTGTGTGCACTTGCAGAGAAAGGTATCTTCCTTTTATTATAAGGACATAAGTCCTATTGGATTGTTCCCATTGTTATGACCCCAGTTAAACTTTATTGCATCTTTATGGGTCTTATTTCCAAATACATTTACACTGGGTGGATAAGACTGCAACATATGATTTTAGGGGGAACACAATTACTTTCATAGCATGAATCTACATAATATGTAGTAGAAATGTATCCTCTATAGAATGTTCAGCACATTGGCTTAAACATCCAGAGTTATCTGTAATAAAGAAAAAAATTTCTTTTCACAATATTACATTTTCTGTAAACATATTTTCTTTTCCAATACAAAAAAAATAATTTCAATGAAACTAATAAGCCTTTAACTGATTGGATAACAACTGGTACTTTCATATATATACATCTGTGAAGGAAATTAATGCTCAGTAGACATTTTTAAAATATTGGAATTCCAATAAAAATTTACTAGATTTCCTAAGAATTATGTTCATATTTGCATATCCTACTTTTAAGACTATAACAATATTTACATAAGAGTAAATTTATTCTTTCATTATTGAACTCAAATAATATCTAAATTAACTCTTACATAGTTGCCATGGATAAATAATATGGTAATATTTAATTCAAATGCATAATTAGTATTGTGAATCAAAATGATAATTTTTCACTCATGTTTTTCCTTATTAATATTTGTGTGGTCATAGTTGTATATTGACATTATGGTTTGATATGTTATACCTTTTCTCTTTTGTCCATGACATACAAATAATGTGAAATCAAAAAATGTAGTCATAAATTACTAAATGTAGGATTCTCTCCCTGGAACAGTGTTGAACTAGAGTTTTACACTTTTTATAAGTAGTCCTTCTTTATTAGGGCAAAATAATCTTCCAACATATTATATAACTATTTATGTATGAATTCAATAAATATATAATGACTATCTTTTATATTTCAGGCACTAAAATAGACCTTCAGAATTTAAAGATAAAAGGCATAAAAATTATACTCAAGAATTTCACTGATGGAGTGCCTGTGTGTCTCAGTCAGTTCAGTGTGCAGACACTTAACACAGTGTTTAGCCCAGGTCATGATATTGGGGTCCTGGGATTGAGTACTGCATCAGGTTTCATGCTCAGAGGGGAGTCTGCTTCTCCCTCTTCCTCTTCAGGTCTGCCTGCTTATGCTCCCTCTCATGTTCTCTCTCTATATATCAAATAAATAAATAAAAATCTTTAAAAAATAAAAGAATTTCATTGGTATGTGGTAGACAAACCTATAGCTAGAACAGGGGATTTATATTCTGAGATATTAGATATTAAATTATTTTCATTGGTGAACTTGTGGTTTTATTCAGGCCTCAATTCTCAAAGTCAATCATTAGGATTTACCATTCAATGAATGAGTAGGTATCCCTAGAATCAAGCGTTCATTGATAAACTTGGCACAAACTATTGATATGGTTCTTGGACTCTTTAAAAAGATAATTAGGCATGGGTACATATTTTTTGTCAATTTTTCCAGATATGAAAAGTTGCTTCTTTTGCACATGTGGGAGGTATCTTTTCTGACATTGACTAAATCAATATTAACTGTTTATAGATCAGATTTTTCTTCTATGTAGGATTAGCTAGACCAGCTATGATGGTGGAACAGAGAGCGGCACTATATATTGACTTTGAGTTTTCTCGCTTGGGAACTTGGTAGAGGGTAAAGTCATTAATAAAACCAGAAAACACAGAAAGAGAAAAACTTAATTGGTAGGGTTATATGATGATAGGGAGGCAATTTATCTTTCCGTTTTAGAGTTGGGAAATGAAATGTTGAGAATTCAGACAAAGTTGTCTATGAGGTCATTGATTATCCTATTTTTCTACATGGAAGGGCCATTTTTTAAAGCTGCCTCCACTGTATACCTCAGTCAAAATACCTCCCACTCCATAGTCCCCAACAAAACTATCCTTTCAGTTGTCAAATACTGTCTTTTCTCTATTAACTGTATTGGTTTTAACTATTCTTCAGTTCCCTAATTCGTTTATCTTGCCACACTTCTGATTATTGCAGTAAACTCCATCTCATTATTATTCACTTTACAATCTCTATTCCTTTAAATTGATACTATACCTCTGCCGAATTAATACTTCTCAAACTCAAGTCAATGCATGCTACTTCTTTGATCATAATTCCTCAGTGATGCCCATATAAATCTCAGAAAATAGCCAGTCTTCTTAGTCTATGATTAATTAAATAATGTATGTTTTTAACATGTATTTCCAATCTCATATTTTATAGGAACTCAATATTACAGACAATTTGAATTATAAATCCTATGTGTAAAATACATCTTTGGTCATTCTATTAGAATAAGTTTTTTTCTTTTTTTTTTTGTCTTTTTTCAAAAAGTTAAAATTTTAACAGGGAGTATTTTGAATTTATGTATCAATTTTGGGAGTATGACCATCTTAATAACAATCATTTCAATTCATAACTGCTGAATATCTTTCCACTTATTAATTATTTAATGTATTTTAATAATAGTTCATGGTTTTTCAGTGTAAAGATCTGATACTTCTTTTGTTTAATTTATTCCTGAATATTTTCTTTTTGATGACATTGTGAATGGAGTAATTTTCTTAATTTCATTTTCAGATTCTTTGTTATTAATGTAGAGAAATGCAATTAATTTTTATATATTGATCCTTTATCCTGCACTAGTTTATTAGCTCTCAAAGTGTGTGTGTGTGTGTGTGCATATGCAAACATGTAATCTCTAGGATTTATTTTTTTCCCCCCAGTCTGGGAATTTCTTAATTTCTTTTTCATTTTGAAGGATAACCTTGCTGGTTATAGAACTCTTGATTGACTGTGTTTCTTTTCATTCAGCATTTTGAATACATCATTCCACTGCCCTCTGAACTACATTGCCTCTAGTTTGAAATCAGCAGTTAATTTTATTGAGAATTACTTAATTGATGAGTCTGGCTGCTTTCCAAACACTGCCTGCATGTGTCTTTAGATCTGAGGCAAAAAAAAAAAAAAAAAAAAAAGCATTCAGATTCTCTTTGTCTTTTGAGTAAGGAATTTAATACATTTACATTTAAAGTGATTATTAATCATTATGTATTTATTGCCATTTTAAGTCAGTCATACTGTTTTGGTATTTCTTCTCGAATCCTGTGTTCTTTTGCTTTTCTTTTGTGGTTTGGTGACTTTCTTCAGTATTTACTTTAGATTCCTTTCTCATTGTCTCTGTGTATCTATTATTGATTTTTGGTTTGTGGTTGTCCTGAGATCACATTAAATACATAATATGTATATATAATATATATGATTAAATGTATTCTAAAAACTATTTTTCTCACTGCATCAAATGTCTCAGATGTCAGGTTTTTTATATTGAATTTTGTATGTTTTTATTGAGTGTAACTTTTAACTAATTATTGTAAATATAGTTAATTGTATTGCTCTCGTGTTATAACATTTATACTTGCTTTTTAAGTGGCTATCCCCTATCTTTACTATATATTTGCCTGTATCTGTGAAATTTTTATTTTCAGATGTTCTCTTATTACATGTAAGTACTTTCTCTTCAATATAAGAAAGCCTCTTCTTAGTTCTTGTTGGCCAGCTTAGTGGTGATAAATGCCTTTAGCTTTTGCTTGTCTTGTAAACTCTTACTCTCTCTTTTAATTCTGAATGATAACCTTGATGAGTATAATATTCTTGGTTGGAAGTTTTTTCATTTTAGCACTTAAAATATATTAAGCTACTCCCTTCTGGTCAGCAAAATTTCTGCTAAAAAAAAAAAAAATTACCTCATTGGCTTATACAGGCACCCTTATATGTAACAACTTCCTTTTCCCTTGGTCTTTTAAGATTGTCTATGTTTAATTTTTGACATCTTAATTACAATATATCTTTGTATAGATCTCTTTGGCTTCATCTTATTTGAAACTCTCTGGGCCTACTGGAATTAAATCTGTTTCTTCCTCAGGTTAGAGAAGTTTTGAACCACTGTTTTTTAAATAAGTTTTCTGCTTCTTTCTCTCTTTTTTCTCTTCCTGGGATCCCTATAATGATGATCTTATTCTGCTTGATGTTATTCTATATGTACTTTAACCACTCTTCACTTTTTAAATATTTTTGTTCTTTTTACTGCTTTGTTTGGGTGATTGCTCTGTTTTTCACTAATCATTCTTCTACTCCATCTAGTCTGCTGTTGAACCCTTCCAGTGTGTTTTTTTAGTTCATTTTATTGTATTTGTCAGCTGGGTTACTTCAGTTTAGTACTTTGTTATATTTTCTATTTGCTGTTGAAGTTCTTACTTTGTTCATCCATTTTTTTTTTTAATTAAGTGAGCATCTTTATGACTATTACTTGGAGCATTTTGTCAGGTAGATTACTTATCTCCTTTTCATTAAGGTCTTAGATTTTAAGGTTTCTTTTTTCCTATTTGAAACATAATCTTCTGTCTCTTCATTTTTTTTTGATTCTCTGCATTTGTTCTATATATTTAGTGAAACATCTATTTCTCTCAGTCTTAGAGAAGTAGACTTGTGTAGGAGATCTCCCTTGTGTCACAGAAGTGCAATTCTCTCTGGCCACTTGAGCCAGACACTATAGGATTATCCCCTTTATGGGCTTTACATAACTACTATCTGTGGTAGGACCCTGGGTAGCTTAGGAACTCTTAAGTAATGGAGCAGCAAAGCAAGACATGTACCTGACTTCTTGTGGTAGGGCCATGGCAAGTTGTTATGGAGAGGTGGGACACACTCACTGGAACTGGAAGGTTAACAAGAGGATACCAAAACAACACCTGAAAACACAAGTTCTAGCAAAGTAGAAAGAGAGCTTATATTAAAAAAAAAAAAAAAGCCCACTAGTGCCTTTGTGAGTAGAGAGGGAGTCTCAATACATTTTTACCTCTCCTGCAGATGTTTTAAGATTAATAAATTGGTCTCCTTCAAATATGGTTTAGGTGATTTTTCAACCTGCTGCTTTTGCACTGAGTCTTGAGGTGAGTGATACCCTATAGTTCTGGGGTTCTTCTGTATATAAGCTTTGCTGGTTTTCAAAGATGTTTGGGGAGTTTGTCTTTCTAATACAGGTCCCAAGGGTTAGGGTGCTGGAAGTGGTCTATAAACCTCTTGTTTCTGAGGGAAAAGTTTTTTTTTTATTTGTATATTTTTTAAGATTCCTGCATATTATGGGTCACCATACCTGGAGTTGGGGTTATGGAGTTACTATAACTCTACTTCTCTTCCTATTTTGATGTGACTCTTTTATCCTTTGTTGTGGAAGCACTATTTATCTAGGCTTTAGGTCTTTTTCAGAGGAAATGATTCCTTATGTAGTTGTATATTTGTTGTGTCCATGGGAAGAGGTAAATTCAGAATTTTACTATGCCACCATTTTGAACTGCCTCCCTCTATCACTTTTGATAATGACTTCTGATGCTTCTACTTAGGTTTATTTAGTACTTAAATCTGTAACAAATAAATATTATGAAATTGTCATACTGTTTTTAATCTTTTATCTACCTATCATTGACAGTGGTAAAAATTTTGATTGAAAAGTGTGAAATTAAGTAACAGAACAGAAAGATAAGTGACTGTTTTGGGATCTTAAGGTGCTGTTAAAATCTAAATGGCTTGTTTGATTTTCTGTTAAAAATTTTTGTTTTTGGAATATGTAGCAAATTCTAGGTAATGGCATAGGGTTGATCTTTACCACTTCATATATTTCTAATATATTCTGTTTTTCATCTCAGTAATATTAAGTTGATATAATGTATTCATTGTGATATAGTATTTTCAACATAAAAAAAACAAGAGTTTATACCAATACCAAAAAACAAAACAAAATGAAGCAAATAAACAAAAAAACCACAAAAGAATTAAATGAAACATTATATGAAATATTCTCAGCAAAATAGTTGACAGATAGCACATGCTCAAAGGTTGTCAATTCTTCTCCCTTTTTTATAGTTCTATTTTACAGCTTTGGACAGAACAATTTAAACCAATAAGATTCTAAGACCATGATATATTTAAATTGCCTACATTGAGGGTGATTTTCTATTAAATTTCTAGAACTAAGTTAGATTGGAGTAAAAAAGTCAATATGTTACCCTGACAAACTAAATTTTAAAAGTTTCAACACCTTCCTAATGACTAAATCTCTCAAGATGAAGAGTTTGAAAGAGCTAAAGGTAACCCTCAATCAAGAAGATTATATGGTGAAAAATAGCCTTGAACATTGTCTTTCTAAGTGCTCTTACAATCTGCACTTGAAAAAAATTGTAAATTTTACTGGAGAGGAAAATCATACCAATTGTGAAGTAATGATATTGGCCTTTGAAAAGTGCAAGTAGTGCCTGATTATAAGGTTACTGATTTATTTAGGCAACATGCTGCTTCTAGCTTGTACTTTCAACTGTCATTTAAATTGTATTCAACTTCAGCTTAACTTGTATTCAGCTCATTGCAAACCTTAGGAAACTAAATTTAATTCTGTTTCAGAGGTTAGGGAGACTGTATAATCTCTTCCCAGCTCAATTCTGACTGACAAAAATATTGCTTGCTTTCTCAGCCATTCCAATTAATTGTGAAATCAAAAGAAACAAATGATGATTAACTGGCTTGCCATGTGAATGTTGTTTCTGTTTTTTACTCTGTATTTACTGTATATTCTCTTAAAAAATATAAAAATGGAAAAATAGTTTTTCATATATCAGTTATTTTTTCAGAAATAGACTAGCCTGAACTAAATACCAGTAATTAAATACCAATTTTCAGTCTTCTTCACTCTCTCCTTTTCTGCTTCCTTCCTTTCCTCTCTCTCCCTCCTTTTTTCTCTCCTTTTTCCTTTTCTTTTCCTCATTCCTATTTTCCTTTATCTTTTATTTCTTCCTTTGACAGACAATATTTTCTGGATTAAGTACCAGATGAAATGGAACTTTTAGGTAGGTATCACATAGTAGATATTCATTATCAAGTTCTATCACACTAGACATGGAAATTTTTGTTGAAAAATAGAAGAGGGTCCTCTGTGTGAATTTATAGATTAATACTAATTCATGGAAGGACTATGAAACTTTATCTTAATAAAATAAGTACATTAAATTTATAAAACATATAATATAAACTAATAGAAGTAAAACATAATGTAACCCTTGATTAAACTTTTAATAAGTTTTTGTAGAGCCACAAATATTCAAATTTATTAACATAAATATGCATAATTTATGTATGTGTATAGCTTACATGTGTATCTTGTACCTTCATTTTTATATAATTCCAGATTTATCTATAGAACTACTGAATATATTTACAGTGTTAAGTTGCCTAAAACATTCTTTAAAGGTAGTTTGGGAAGATGGTACAGATCATTAATACAAAAATCAACTGCACCCATCTCAGTTATATAGTTATGTTTTTCTCCCATCTTCCTTCAAATTTGAAATGTTTTCAATTTTATTTTTATAATGATGCATAAAATAATTTAAAATGTCTGTCTTTGTAGATTTCCCTTTTCAATCTGTGTATTTAGTTGTTAATTATAAATACTTTTCCACAGATATATTCTTTAATTGCTCAAGTAGAGGCATGCATCTTATAGAAATTTAGCACATTTTAATGATTTCAAAATGTATAGAACTGTATTTTGAACATAGTAGGTTTAGGATTTATGATCTAAAATTATACAAGTTATAATTGTAAATGTATTCTATACATTTATCAACCACAGGAAAATAATTCAAAACCTGTTAATGAGAAGCACTATATGTATAAATAAAGTATGTACACATTCTAAATTACCTACACACTGACGATATAATAGAGAAAAAATTTAGACTTATGTCTTTTAGATAGACATTTCTCAATCTCAACTGTTGTATGTAGTTGACTATGATTTATCTTTCTTATTCATTATTTCCTCAGATTATTTTTATCAAATCTCATTCTGCCCTTCAAATTCTGGTCCCAGGGCCACACAAAGAATTGGGAAGAGCTTATAACATAGAACCCAGGGCTCCCTTGTCTTGCAATTCTCCTTTCTAATATTCCCTTCTCACATGTAGGGGCTATGGTTGTTCCTGGTTAGTCTCTGTTCATCTGACCAAAAGACTTTTTTTTTTTTTTATAAACATATATTTTTATCCCCAGGGGTACAGGTCTGTGAATCACAAGTTTTACACACTTCACAGCACTCACCAAAGCACATACCTTCCCCAATGTCCATAATCCCACCCCCTTCTACCAAACCCCCTCCCCCCAGCAACCCTCAGTTTGTTTTGTGAGATTAAGAGTCACTTATGGTTTGTCTCCCTCCCAATCCCATCTTGTTTCATTTATTCTTCTCCTACCCACTTAAGCCCCCATGTTGCATCACCACTTCCTCATATCAGGGAGATCATATGATAGTTGTCTTTCTCTGCTTCACTTATTTCACTAAGCATGATACGCTCTAGTTCCATCCATGTTGTCGCAAATGGCAAGATTTCATTTCTTTTGATGGCTTCATAGTATTCCATTGTGTATATATACCACATCTTCTTGATCCATTCATCTGTTGATGGACATCTAGGTTCTTTCCATAGTTTGGCTATTGTGGACATTGCTGCTCTAAACATTCGGGTGCATGTGCCCCTTTGGATCACTACGTTTGTATCATTAGGGTAAATACGCAGTAGTGCAATTGCTGGGTCATAGGGCAGTTCTGTTTTCAACATTTTGAGGAACCTCCATGTGTTTTCCAGAGTGGTTGCACCAGCTTGCATTCCCACCAATAGTATACGAGGGTTCCCCTTACTCTGCATCCTGGCCAGCATCTGTCATTTCCTGACTTGTTGACTTTAGCCATTCTGACTGGTGTGAGGTGATATCGCATTGTGGTTTTGATTTGTATTTCCCTGATGCCGAGTGATATGGAGCACTTTTTCATGTGTCTGTTGGCCATCTGGATGTCTTCTTTGCAGAAATGTCTGTTCATGTCCTCTGCCCATTTTTTGATTGGATTATTTGTTCTTTGGGTGTTGAGTTTGCTAAGTTCTTTATAGATTTTGGACACTAGTCCTTTATCTGATATGTCGTTTGCAAATATCTTCTCCCATTCTGTCAGTTGTCTTTTGATTTTGTTAACTGTTTCCTTTGCTGTGCAAAAGCTTTTGATCTTGATGAAATCCCAATAGTTCATTATTGCCCTTGCTTCCCTTGCCTTTGGCGATGTTCCTAGGAAGATGCTGCTGTGTCTGAGGTCAAAGAGGTTGCTGCTTGTTTTCTCCTCAAGGATTTTGATGGATTCCTTTCTCACATTGAGGTCCTTCATCCATTTGAGTCTATTTTTGTGTGTGGTATAAGGAAATGGTCCAATTTCATTTTTCTGCATGTGGCTGTCCAATTTTCCCAACACCATTAATTGAAGAGGCTGTCTTTTTTCCATTGGACATTCTTTCCTGCTTTGTCGAAGATTAGTTGACTGTAGCGTTGAGGGTCTATTTCTAGGCTCTCTATTCTGTTCCATTGATCTATGTGTCTGTTTTTGTGCCAATACCATGCTGTCTTGATGATGACAGCTTTGTAATAGAGCTTGAAGTCTGCAATTGTGATGCCACCAACTTTGGCTTTCTTTTTCAATATCCCTTTGAGTATTTGAGGTCTTTTCTGGTTCCATATAAATTTTAGAATTATTTGTTCTATTTCTTTGAAAAAGATGGATGGTACTTTGATTGGAATTGCATTAAATGTGTAGATTGCTTTAGGTAGCATAGACATTTTCACAATATTTATTCTTCCAATCCAGGAGCATGGAACATTTTTCTATTTCTTTGTGTCTTCCTCAATTTCTTTCATGAGTACTTTAGAGTTTTCTGAGTATAAATTCTGTGTCTCTTTGGTTAGGTTTATTCCTAGGTATCTTATGGTTTGGGGGGCAATTGTAAATGGGATTGACTCCTTAATTTCTCTTTCTTCTGTCTTGCTGTTGGTGTAAAGAAATGCAACTGATTTCTGTGCTTTGATTTTATATCCTGACACTTTACTGAATTCCGGTATAAGTTCTAGCAGTTTTGGAGTGCAGTCTTTTGGCTTTTCCACATATAGTATCATATCATCTGCGAAGAGTGATAATTTGACTTCTTCTTTGCCCATTTGGATGCCTTTAATTTCCTTTTGTTGTCTGATTGCTGAGGCTAGGACCTCTAGTACTATCTTGAATAGCAGTGGTGATAATGGACATCCCTGCCGTGTTCCTGACCTTAGCGGAAAAGCTTTCAGTTTTTCTCCATTGAGATTGATTTTTGCGGTGGGTTTTTCATAGATGGCTTTGATGATATTGAGGTATGTGCCCTCTATCCCTACACTTTGAAGAGTTTTGATCAGGAAGGGATGCTGTACTTTGTCAAATGCTTTTCAGCATCTATTGAGAGTATCATATGGTTCTTGTTCTTTCTTTTATTGATGTGTTGTATCACATTGACTGATTTGCAGATGTTGAACCAACCTTGCAGCCCTGGAATAAATCCCACTTGGTCGTGGTGAATAATCCTTTTAATGTACTGTTGAATCCTATTGGCTAGTATTTTGGTGAGAATTTTCGCTTCTGTGTTCATCAAGGATATTGGTCTATAGCTCTCTTTTTTGGTGGGATCCTTGTCTGGTTTTGGGATCAAGGTGATGCTGGCCTCATAAAATGAGTTTGGAAGTTTTCCTTCCATTTCTATTTTTTGGAACAGTTTCAGGGGAATAGGAATTAGTTCTTCTTTAAATGTTTGGTAGAATTCCCCCGGGAAGCCATCTGGCCCTGGGCTTTTGTTTGTTTGGAGATTTTTAATGACTGTTTCAATCTCCTTACTGGTTATGGTCTGTACAGGCTTTCTATTTCTTCCTGGTTCTGTTGTGGTAATTTATATGTTTCTGGAATGCATCCATTTCTTCCAGATTGTCAAATTTGTTGGTGTAGAGTTGCTCATAGTATGTTCTTATAATAGTTTGTATTTCTTTGGTGTTAGTTGTGATCTCTTTCAATCATGATTTTATTTATTTGGGTCCTTTCTCTTTTCTTTTTGATAAGTCTGGCCAGGGGTTTATCAATTTTATTAATCCTTTCAAGGAACCAGCTCCTGGTTTTGTTGATTTGCTCTATTGTTTTTTTGGTTTCTATTTCATTGATTTCTGCTCTGATCTTTATGATTTCTCTTCTCCTGCTGGGCTTAGGGTTTCTTTCTTGTTCTTTCTCCAGCTCCTTCAGGTGTAGGATTAGGTTGTATACCTGAGACCTTTCTTGTTTCTTGAGAAAGGCTTGTACCACTATATATTTTCCTCTCAGGACTGCCTTTGTTGTGTCCCACAGATTTTGATCCGTTGTATTTTCATTATCACTTGTTTCTATGATTTTTTTCAATTCTTCTTTAATTTCCCGGTTGACCCATTCATTCTTTAGAAGGATGCTGTTTAGTCTCCATGTATTTGGTTTCTTTCCAAACTTCCTCTTGTGGTTGAGTTCAAACTTCAGAGCATTGTGGTCTGAAAATATGCAGGGAATGATCCCAATCTTTTGATACCGGGTAAGTCCTGATTTAGGACCGAGGATGTGATCTATTCTGCGGAATGTTCCATTTGCACTAGAGAAGAATGTGTATTCTGTTGCTTTGGGATGAAATGTTCTGAATATATCTGTGATGTCCATCTGGTCCAGTGTGTCATTTAAGGCCTTTATTTCCTTGCTGATCTTTTGCTTGGATGATCTGTCCATTTCAGTGAGGGGAGTGTTAAAGTCCCCTACTATTATTGTATTATTGTTGATGTGTTTCTTTAATTTTGTTATTAATTGGTTTAGTTGGCTGCTCCCACGTTGGGGGCATAGATATTTAAAATTGTTAGATCTTCTTGTTGGACAGACCCTTTGAGTGTGATATAGTGTCCTTCCTCATCTCCTATTATAGTCTTTGGCTTAACATCTAATTGATCTGATATAAGGATTGCCACTCCTGCTTTCTTCTGATGTCCATTAGCATGGTAAATTCTTTTCCATCCCCTCACTTTAAATCTGGAGGTGTCTTTAGGCTTAAAATGAGTTTCTTAGAGGCAACATATAGATGGGTTTTGTTTTTTTATCCACTCTGATACCCTGTGTCTTTTGATTGGGGCATTTAGCCCATTAACATTCAGGGTAACTATTGAGAGATATGAATTTAGTGCCATTGTATTGCCTGTAAGGTGACTGTTACTGTATATTATTTCTGTTCCTTACTGATCTACCACTTGTAGGCTCTCTTTTTGCTTAGAGGACCCCTTTCAAGATTTCCTGTAGAGCTGGTTTGGTGTTTGCAAATTCTTTCAGTTTTTGTTTGTCCTGGAAGCTTTTAATCTCTCCTTCTATTTTCAATGATAGCCTAGCTGGATATAGTATTCTGGGCTGCATGTTTTTCTCGTTTAGTGCTCTGAAAATATCATGCCAGCTCTTTCTGGCCTGCCAGGTCTCTGTGGATAAGTCAACTGCCAATCTAATATTTTTACCATTGTATGTTACAGACTTCTTTTCCTAGGCTGCTTTCAGGATTTTCTCTTTGTCACTAAGATTTGTAAATTTTACTATTAGGTGACGGGGTGTAGGCCTATTCTTATTGATTTTGAGGGGCGTTCTCTGAACCTCCTGTATTTTGATGCTCGTTCCCTTTGCCATATTGGGGAAATTCTCCCCGATAATTCTCTCCAGTATACCTTCTGCTCCCCTCTCTCTTTCTTCTTTTTCAGAATCCCAATTATTCTAATGTTGTTTCATCTTATGTTGTCACTTATCTTCGAATTCTCTCCTCGTGGTCCAGTAGCTGTTTGTCCCTCTTTTTTCAGCTTCTTTACTCTCTGTCATTTGGTCTTCTATATCACTAATTCTTTCTTCTGCCTCATTTATCCTAGCAGTGAGAGCCTCCATTTTTTATTGCACCTCATTAATAGCTTTTTTGATTTCAAATTGGTTAGATTTTAGTTCTTTTATTTCTCCAGAAAGGGCTTTTATATCTCCTGAGAGGGTTTCTCTAATATCTTCCATGCCTTTTTCGAGCCCGGCTAGAACCTTGAGAATTGTCATTCTGAACTCTAGGTCTGACATATTACCAATGTCTGTATTGATTAGATCCCTAGCCTTCGGTACTGCCTCTCGTTCTTTTTTTTTTTTTTTTTTTTTTTTTTTGTGGTGAATGTTTCTGCCTTGTCATTTTGTCCAGATAAGAGTATATGAAGGAGCAAGTAGAATACTAAAAGAGTGGCAACAACCCGAGGAATATATGCTTTAACCAAATCAGAAGAGATTCCCAAATCGTGAAGGGGGAGAAAGGGGATAAAAAGAGGTTCAATAACCAAAAGACTTTTTTAAATCCAATTTAGATATAGTAGTAGACCTGACTTTATTCTATCCCCAGAATAAAACCTTAAAAAATGAGTAATGCATGCTGTACTATTCCTTTCTTTCCAGTTTCCAGTCTCTTCCAGAATTTTCCTCCTTTAAAAAAAATGAATACAAGTGATTTCCTGATATTTTTCCAGTCTTTTTAGCTGTTATTGGTGGGAAGAAGGTGAAGTTGAGGGACAGTAAAAGCTTACATGTTTATATTAGTTCAAATTTCAAGTTCTACCAGAACAAGAAGGTGGTCATAATATTGAGAAGGCAGAATAAGGATAGAGTTTGTTGTTGACATATCCTTATCTCTAAACAATATTTGGGAGGATGAGGACAAGAAATTGTGAGATACATCATTTCAGGGCATTTTTTAGGCATTGTAAATGTAAGTGTGGCTGATGATGATCTGGGAGACTTTCTGTCTTTGAGAGAATGGGAGGGTCATTGTAAAAACCCATGGGATGGATGGAATTGTTCTTTGTAGACTTTAACATCTAGATTTAGCTAGAGGACAACTCTAACCCTGCAGTTCCAGATAGAGAAATCCCCGTGTTGGGAGATGTCCTGAAAGGACTCAAAGAACTCCTTGACTTGTGCCAGCCCGGGAGAAGGTGGTTTCCTGGAAACATCAGAGAGAGTATAGTATTTTGTAGACTATAGAACTATGGACACATGAAGCAGAAAGGGATATGAAAACCTCTGATCAAGGGCAATTGCTATGTCAAAGATAAAAAGTAGATGAAAGAGCCTGATTTCTTCTTGTGATTACTAATTTATTTATATTTTAATGTATACAAATTATAAAAATGAATAATAGCATGTATTCTCATTGTAATCTGCTAGATTTTTTTCTAAGAAAGAAATATATACATATCGGTGGGTATGCATAATTCTTATAACATTCATATTTTCCTGGATGGTATACTATGTAATTTTTTTTTTAATATTTTATTTTTTATAAACATATATTTTTATCCCCAGGGGTACAGGTCTGTGAATCACCAGGTTTACACACTTCACAGCACTCACCAAAGCACATACCCTCCCCAATGTCTATAATCCCACCCCCTTCTACCAAACCCCCTCCCCCCAGCAACCCTCAGTTTGTTTTGTGAGATTAAGAGTCACTTATGGTTTGTCTCCCTCCCAATCCCATCTTGTTTCATTTATTCTTCTCCTACCCACTTAAGCCTCCATGTTGCATCACCACTTCCTCATATCAGGGAGATCATATGATAGTTGTCTTTCTCTGCTTCACTTATTTCACTAAGCATGACACGCTCTAGTTCCATCCATGTTGTTGCAAATGGCAAGATTTCATTTTTTTTGATGGCTGCATAGTATTCCATTGTGTATATATACCACATCTTCTTGATCCATTCATCTATGTAATTTTTTAAAAAAGCATAAATTAGCTTTGGAGGCATTACACAGTTTCAGACAGATATAAAATAGACAGGATTTTTGGTAATTATATATTTTCATGCTAGAATGTTATCAAAATATGTGTCATAATGAACAATAAATGATCACTTATTCACTATTTTATAAATACTTAATATTCCAGGTACAGTCCTTCATCTATGTTTTTATCCTTTTATCACTATAGATTTTGCCAGTGTATCAGCTTTTTTCTTTTGACCACAGGCAAACTGCTTTGTCAGCTTCAATCTTATTTTGTTGTCTTCTTTTTAGTAAGTTTTGTCCTACTATAAAATAGGTTTGGTCAATAGGAACCTACTCTGTGAGATCACAGCTCAGGTGCATTTTTGTTCTTACACAACACATCTAGCCCATCTGTTTTTGGCTCCATAGGTGACTTGGATAACATCTGTTTTACTTGTTTGTTGACATATATGAGCATTTGTGATGCAGTTGCAAATAGAAATCTGCACATTCATCATTCAATTGATCTTTGAGGAACAGCCAACTTTCTTTCTTGACTAACTTTAAATATATAAAGTTCTCTCCTATCTCCCTTCTATGTCTGTATATTTCTCCCTCATATTGTCCTCCTTGTCTTTGATAATACAACTGATGTGTTAGGTTGTTGGCATCATTTGCTATGCTTATTCTATTCAAATGCAGTTACATCCCCTTACTTACATTTCTTTAACTGTCAAAGACTGTTTTATTTAAATCTTACTGATTTAATTTTAACATTTTACTGATGTTAAGAAATTTAAAAATATTTTAAAAATTTAATATTATACACTTAATAGTTTTGCTTTTTGTCTAAGAGAATCTGTGTATGTGTGTGTATGTATGGTGAAGCTTCTTTTTTTTTTTAAGATTTTATTTATTTATTTGACAGACACAGATCACAAGTAGGCGGAGAGGCAGATAGAAAGAGAGAGGGGAGAAAGCAGGCTCCCTGCTGAGCAAAGAGCTCTATGCAGGGCTCCATCCCAGGACCCTAGGATCATGACCTGAGCCGAAGGCAGAGGCTTAACCCACCCAGGTGCCCAAAGTAGAATATTTCAATTCTACAAAATAAATCAAATAAAATATATTATGTAGATTTTTTCCCCTTTTTTTAAAGAGTGAAATAATGAATAGAGGAAAAAGAAAGATAGGGTGATACAGAATTCCTTTTTATTTCAGTCCTTCCTTACTTATCAGTAAGCCAAAGGTAGAGAGTGTTGGTATAACATACACATATCAAGAACTGAATATAGGCAATTGAGTTCAAGTTCTACAATGTTTCCCCTGTTCATATAAAATACATATGCATGTGTAAGCTATAAAACAAAAATTATATAATTTCAGGGATTTTAAAACTGCACATAGCCAATATAAAGGTTATGGTAAAACTCATGCTAATGATTTAATTTTTTTTTTCCATACCTAAAATGATATTAAAAAAAATTAAAATCACAATGACAATTTGCAAAACAAATCAAAGAAGGATAGCAAAGGTTTTATATTTATTACTTTGAATGGAAATTTTCTAACAAGGAATCTATTTTCTATCATGTTTCTATTTTACACTAGGCCCTGCAAATCAAGTCTCTGGCCTTGCATTTCCCCAACCATTTTAAGCTGCATAGTACTCTAAAATGATATGGATATTAATATGAATTTATGATTACTAAAGCAGCAGCTAGTGTTTCTAGTTATGAAAATTGAAAAGAAAAAGAACTTGAGATGAAAATTAGGATAAGACTAGATCTGTTGGAGCTATCCAAAATATTCACTTCTCTCAGATTATTCATGATTATTTTGCCCTGCATAGATAGGTGAAAAATGATGGGTAGGTGACATGTTATAATATTGACATTACATTTTTTTTTTTTAAAGATTTTATTAATTTATTTGACAGAAAGATCACAAGTAGGCGGAGAGTCAGGCAGAGAGAGAGAGAAGCAGGCTCCCACTGAGCAAAGAGCCCGATGCGGGGCTCAATCCCAGGACCCTGAGATCATGACCTGAGCTGAAGGCAGCGGCTTAATCCACTGAGCCACCCAGGCGCCCCTTGACATTACATTTTTGACATATATATGACATAAAATATGTCTCCCACACTGGATACAGTTTCACATATTTTAATTTACACCACATGTAAATATTGTCAGGCTATCTTATTGTCATCACTTCGCATTGCAATAGAAATGATCTGCCTGACTATGCTGGGAGCAGTTATATGCCTGTGTTTAAATCAGCAAGCTCTGTAAAGAAGTAAAAGGTAAAATTAACATGACATCAAGGAGAAGATATGTGGAGCATATCAGTTTTACATATGTCCTTAAGGTGTCTAATACAACCATATAGACTAGGCTTGCCTTTCAAAGTTTTATACTGATGTGTATTTTCTAATTTCTTATTTAATGAATACTTGCTTTTATTTCATACCACATAGTTTAAAATTCATTCAGGTCATCATAGTCCAATTAAGTTACCTGAAATTCCTATATCATACACTATACATAAGTCTCTAAATGCTTTCTTTTTTTTTTCTTTATATTCACCCATTATTTTATGCCTTTCAACATTTTTATTTTAGCTTTTTAATCATTTATAAGATGATTCTCCTCCCCTGGTTGAAATTCAGTTTATTTGCTCTAAATGGTTATGTGCCCCTTGGCTTTGTCGAGACCTGAGCCACTTTGCTAAAGTAGGACATTTTTTTTTTTCATTTTCTTAATTTTGTTTCTACCAGATTTGTTTGACAGGTATTATCTTTCAATTGATCAAATTTATATTAGATATGTATCAGAAAATATACAGAAACTACAGAGGTGACAGCACCTTAACTGATTTCAAGAGACACTAATTAATTGATTTGACTGGAAATGCTTTTATTTGACAAGATCTATGGTTTCAAAAAAGACATTTATTTTAAACATTCCATGGAAAAATCACATTTTGACTTTATGGCACTGACACATTGATAAATGCAGTTTATTCCATACTGAAATGTTTTCCTCCCTCATGTAAACACATTTTACATTTGTATAATTATTCTTTAATATAGTTTTTTAAAACCCTGTTATTTCAAACAATGAACTGTGAGATTGTGAGTAAAATCAGGCTATCAAGATATAAATACTTAAAAATATTAACAATTTCATTATAAAATTTTGTGCTAAGTATGTTTTAATAATTTGTTTTTGTATTTTTTTTTTTTACAGATTTTGTTTATTTGAAAGAGAGAGAGAGAGAGCACAAGCAGGGGGAAAAGCAGAAGAAGAGGGAGAAGCAGATTCCCTTCTGAGTGGATACTGAGCTGTAGGGCTTGACCCCAGCACCCTGGGATCATGATCTGAGGTGAAGGCAGATGCTTAACCAACTGAGCAACCAAGGTACTCCCCCCAATTTAATAGTTTTATATTGTCTTAATGACTTCACCAGAACCTAGCAAGTCCATAAATAGTATTTTAAACAATTTTAAATTCCCAAAAGCAGTTAAAAAAACTACTTTGTAAACCTCAAATTGTAATGTGCCATTTATTTAATGTAGTACATGAAAGTGTTTTTTTTGTTAATTAATTTAGTTTTTTTTACTTATAAAGGCAAGCACCAAATAGCATCACATAATTCATCCATTCAACTTGTCAGTAATTTTAAATTAATGGTAATTACTTCACAAGGTCTATAAGTTTCTGTTTAGAAATTGTTAAGGAAAAGTGTGCACCACTACCTGGGCCACGCACCATCCTAGATGGTTAAAACTTAACAATGTTGCTGGAATTGTCAATCCTAGAACATCATGTGCTACAACCACTTGAATAAGCCACAGGATAAGCATATGACAAGTCTTCCAATTGTAATGGGATAAGCAGAACTTACCTGTGGTGTTATATATTGATTATAGCTAACTAATTTCCATTAAAAACTTTAAAATTCTTATCAGCATTATATAATTAATTAGAAATATGCAGGGGTGCCTGGGTGGCTCAGTGGGTTAAAGCCTCTGCCTTTGGCTCAGGTCATAATCTCAGGGTCCTGGGATCAAGACCCGCATTGGGCTCTCTGCTCAGCAGGGAGCCTGCTTCGTCCTCTCTCTCTGCCTGCCTCTCTACCTACTTGTGATCTCTGTCTGTCAAATATATAAATAAATAAAATTTTTTAAAAAATAGAAATCTGCAGTAAAATATTTTGGAGAAAAAAAGTGAAGGAGTTTGTCATATCACTTACAAAATTTAGTTATTTCAGTCATGTTTTGTTTTTTTATTATAGACTATTAAATCAGTTGTCTCTTTTATATTGTTTATATAGATTTTGATATCATGTAGATAGAAGTATTTGCAGCCCTTTTTTCATGCTAAAAAGAAGGTAGAATTGAATTAAGGAGCTTAATGTTTAAATAATATTTAAATCAGAGGTTTTCCTTGTTTCTTCAAGCCTTTTATGATATCAATAATGATATGAAATAGTTTACTTGTGCTTCTGTATGTTTGTGTTTTTTTAACTGCCTCATGAACAAAAATCTTGGCATACAAAGGCGGTCTAAATTATCTTGTAAAATAAGAGAACAGTTGAAATGATGAAATGCTTAAGAGAAAATTGGAAAGTGATTAATTTTTCAAAAAGCAAACTACTAGTGCTTTTTCTGACATAACAGGGAAACCCTGGGTTTATAAACTTGGTGGCACGAGGTTCTTGAAGCAAAGGTTGATTGGTTCTTAATAATAAACACAACATAAGCAGATTATGTACTAATAAATTATATAATAATTTCCTATTTGATATCAAACATACAGAATAACCCAATGTATTTATTTTCACTTAATTTCTCAAACCCATTAATTGGAAATGAGATTTCTATATGAAATAATACATATAGAAAATAATTTTGGGGTGCCTGGGTGGCTGGGTGGGTTAAGGTCATTTTTCAAAAATGACCTCTAAAGTTAACTAAGAGTATAAGAATGTGTCCACTTCCAGCAGTGGGAAGAAGTTAGAAATATTTTCCTTGCCCATCAGAGCTCCAAAGATTATTGCTAAACAATTTGACTATAGGGTAAAAAAAAGAAAAGAAAAAAAAGGAACGAAAAAGGTCTTCTTATAGTTGAATTCAGAATTTTGTCTTTAGAAAGAAAGAAGGCAGGGATTAGCTAAATTTGTACTCTATTGCCTAAAAGGTGCTAAGAGAAGTTTTCTAATAGGAAGTTAGGTATCGTTTTCTGAATTCAGAAAAAAAAAAAGTCTGTGTTAAAAATAACAGATTGCTAATAGGTACTACATTTTGGCAAAGAAATGGTTTATTAAGTGAATACTTTTATGATACTAGTATAATAAGAATAACTTGAAAGGGAAAGTCCAAATCTTTGCAGTTATGATATAACATAATGTACAAGGATGGTAGTAATATCCAATTCTAATTTTATTCTTTCTTTTACACGAAATGGAAGAAAAAGAATTGGATAAAAATAATTTCAAAGAACAGAAATGTGTGAAAAGTATTTCTTGAAAACTTAATTTCTTCATAGTACTAGTATAACTCTATAGAAAATAATACACATAGAAAATGATACTTGTATACCTCTATAGAAAATAATACATATAGAAAATAATTTTGGGGTGCCTGGGTGGCTGAGTGGGTTAAGGCCTCTGCCTTCAGCTCAGGTTGTGAACCCAGGGTTCTGGGATCGAGCCCCGCATCGGGCTCTCTGCTCATCGGGGAGCCTGCTTTCTCCTCTTTCTCTGCTTGCCTCTCTGCCTACTTGTGATCTCTGTCTGTCAAATAAATAAATAAAATCTTTAAAAAAGTAATAATTTAATCCTTCAGTTTTGCTAAACATTTAATTAATTTAACCTATCATGGGACAGACAGAACAGTGATTTATAATTCACAATTTATAGAGATGATACTTAAACACAATCACAAGATTATAGCTCAGAATAATTCCACAGGAAAAAAATCACATTTTGACAAAGAAATCTATGTCAATGTCAAAGGAGCACCTACAACTCCATGAATTTGTCATTATTGGAAATTTAATCCTTCCATCAATATAAATTAAATGTAACTCTTGTGTTATCTATTGAGATCTTTAATTATTGTTTATAAATAGTATTTAAGTAACTTAGCCAAATACTTTTTTTAATAATATGCAGAAAAATACCTTTAAAAATCAGAAAAACTCGATGAGTATACTACTATAGACAACCGAATTATACAAAATCAAATTGACCAAGATATTCAAATTAAGTATAAAAATAATCTACAGGTGTTTAGAACTGGTTTAACAGCATGTTGGAAGAAGGGCCAGAAAAGAAAATCTTGGAATTTGTAATGAAGATAAACTAGCAAAACGGTTAAAATATCTGTTAATATCAATTACCAGTGACTTCCAGATCAAGAGAAGGAACAATCTTGTATCCCCTTAAAGATCATACTTTTTAAGTAAAAATAATGGATAAGTTAGAATGTGTATGTAAGACAAACATAGTACTATATGGGGGGAAAAGCATATTAAGTTGAATATTAAAGAATAAGGTTTTAATATGGAGAAGTGGATGTGCATAGAGAATGTATAAAACCTCCATGGCTAAACTCCTGGAGTACTAACCAGGTGACCAACTGACTTTGCAAATGTTCTGCAGTTTTCAGCTTCTATAGTTTTCTGTTAATCCCTCAAACTGTAATGCCTAATCACTTTCTTTACTTTTAATTTCCAATGATTAATTCCAATGATGCTTTAAAGGCAATCTCTAAAACTATCTCCTGGACATGCTTCCCTTCAGGAACATCTTCCTCTTTCTTGAATTCTAATAAAACTCAGCACATTAGAGATCACATTCTGTCATATATAACATCCTAGAAGTTTATTTCATCCCCACAGAAAAAATAAGAGCGTGTCTTGTTCAACTTTATGACTCCCATGATCTTTGTACAATCTAACAAATACTTAACAGAAACATTCTGTTAATTAAATATCAAGATTATTTATATTTCTTTATATAAAGTGACATAGTCACAGTACAAAAGAGAGAGGGCATGTATGATTTTATTGAGAGAAAAAAATATGGGAAATGATTAAATTTTACATGTTTTGGAAATTTAATGATGGTTATTTAAAGAAAGTAGGCTGTTATTCATGAATACATAAGGAGAGGGAATTTAAATTAACATTGGTAAAATGTATTTAGAAATAAAGGAAACACATTCAGAAAGATACTACTCAAGCACTTGTACAAATTAGAGGTTAAATGTCCTTTTTCAATAATGAAGAGTAAATCTTTGATAAATTTCAGATTTTAGTGCTTTTAATGAATTTAAATATTTATGGGATCAGTAATAAAAATGAAGTAGTTTTAATATGTATTTTTCATAGCAAGACCATATTTATGTAGGATGGGAGATTATATACATTACATATATTTTTTGGATTTTTTCCAAAATACTTTTCATATTATAGTAAATCAATTTGTTTTACTATTTACCACATTTTATTTTATTTTTAAAAGATTTTATTTATTTATTTATCAGAGCACAAGCAGGGGAAACAGCGGGGAGAGGGAGAAGCAGGCTCCCTGCTGAGCAAGAAGCCTTATGCTAGACTTTGGCCCCTGGGATCATGACCTGGGCCAAAGGCAGATTCTTAACTGACAGAGCCACCCAGGTGTCCCACATTTCATTTTAAATTAGAAGTAATTGGTTGAAATCAACTTAGACAACATAAGTATACTATCTGAATTCATTATAAGAAAGAACTACTAGTCATTCATGGGGATAAAAATGAAGTATAGGGAATATAGTCAATGGTATTATAATAGTATTGAATGGTGATTGATGGTAACTCTAGTTGTGGTGAGCATAGAAGAACATCTAGATTTGTCAAATGACAGTGTTGTACACCTGAAACTAACACTATATATTCCCTTTACTTCAATAAGAAAAAAAATTACTAGTCATTGACCTGGTAACAGTCCTACATATTAAATGCTTAATTAGATTGATTTTTATTTTAGAAAAATTTAGGGAATTGCTGTTAGAAATTATTGGTTATATAGAGGTGCCTGGATGACACAGTGGGTTAAGCCATCAGACTCTTGATTTGGGCTCAGGTTATGATCACAGGGTCAGAGATCCAGCCCCACATTGGGCTCTAAGCTCAGTGCAGAGTCTGCTTGGGATTCTCTCTGTCTCTTCCTCTGGCCTACAACCCTGCACAAACACTTGTATGCATGCACTCTCTCTCTTTTTCTCTCAAATAAATAAATTTTTTGAAAAAGGAATTATTGGACAAATGGAAATGACTAATTTTTGAGAATTGAAAATTTTTAGTTTTGGTGAACATAGTAAGACTAGAATTTTGAGGAGATTTAAGGGTAAGAAAAGAATTTGATAAATCATGGTAGCCTTTACATAGAATCATAAGGCATTCCATATCAGAATATGTTCTGTTTCTGGAAACTTCAGAGAAAGTTATTGTTTTTTAATTCTCAACTCAGATTTTTTTTGTCATTACAAATTGTGTTTAATCCTGAAAAATTATTAAAGTGGTAAAGGATACAGAAACTTCAACTATCAATATTAAAAAAAATTTGTCTAGGTTTTTATCCTGTAAAGTACTCACATTGTGTGGTTAAATGTTACTTTAAATATTAAGTATTTTTTTTGAATTTCCATTTGTATAGAAAACCTTAATCTTCTGAAGACTAACTTATTTTGGGGAATACCAATAAGTCTTTTAGTGCCACGTAGGAATATAGTGCATGATCACTGAAACATAGTATTTGATGTCCAATATTGAGCCTTGCTGTAAAGTGAGAGTTTAAGCTTTCTTAAGTGGTTTCTGTAAACTGAAAGGACCCAATCAAAAAAGGATTTCTAAAGTCGTTTTTAGCAATAATAGCATGTAGATTTATGTTGTAATGTAATTCTTTTGGTATCAGAAATAAAGTAGTGTTATAGTAGTGAGCAATTATCTACAAAGGGGAACCAGGGAAAGACAGCCCTGATTTGGATGTTATGTCTCACTAAAATCCATTTTTGCACTTCCATGACATCAGCAAGAAATATTCTTTAATGCTAATTCAGAAGGACAGCTGCAGCGCATTAATACTTGGTCACAGCAAATGGATGGTAAAAATCTTGTGGTCTTTATAAAAATATATATATAAATACTAAATCTTTAGCACTGTGAGGACGTTTGGCACAGCAGAATCATTTGTTTATGATGCATCTTTTCTTTCTGGTATTAATTTCAGTGGTATTCACTAAGGGAAAAAATGCTTGGCATAAACAGCAAACTATAGTCTTTCAAAGAGGTTCTTGCATGACACTATTCTTAAGAGATTTGCTTCAGTTAAAAGCATTCTTCTGTCCTGTGGATCTTTGTGTATATGTCTGATTGAGTGGAAAAAAGTGCTGGAGAAAAATGAGATCACAAATGTATGTTTTGGCTGCCATCAAGTCAATACAGTAATAGGTTGGTGAAAACATCAAAACACAATTTAAACTGCCTTCGGTGTCTGAGTGCAGAATTCACTGGGCAGTCAGCCAGAAAAGGTCATTTTTTTTTTCCCCATCTCATCAGTAATCATGAAGGAAATAAATACGAGGATCATGGTTTTTGTAAAAAAGTTTAAGTGATTGCTCTACAGAAAACAGTTTCTGAATACTCTGGAGTATATGTGCTCATTTGACTTAGGGTAGTAAGTGGAAATGTAACAATGAGGTATCAAAAACCAGGTGAATTTGTGCTTGCATATGTTTAACACAGAAAAACTGACTACAATTCAAGACATTAGTTATGGAAATTGACACTTATTTAACATGTCAATGCTTGAAAAATCCTTTGATACATTTTTGAAGACATTACGGAAAATGCAAATTTATCTGACAAAGCTTGTAATCAATAATTTCATGCTAATTCTAACTTGAATCTGAATAAAGGATTTGTGTGATCAAATCAATATTACTTTGCACAGTCAAAACAGTAATGCTTTTTTATATATATTTTTTCAGTGTTCCAAGACAAACACCGCCCCCCCCCCCCAGAGCCCTCAGTTTGTTTCTCAGTGTTCAGTCTCTCATGGTTTGTCTCCCCCTCCGATCTCCCCCAACTCATTTCTAAAACAGTAATTCTTTAATAATTTTGAAATATAAATCACAAGAAAAAATATATGGTACATGAAAGTTTGAAATCCTCATCCGTCGCTATGTCGAAAATCTGTTCTTTTAGTAAACATTTTAATTATATGCCTTACTGGAAAAAAACAAATTCTAATATATAAAACAATTTTAAAACTTACTGCTTATTTTTATACATTATGTAATGTGCTAATTGGTAACCATTTAAACCATTAAACTAGAAACTAGAAACTATGTTTCTCTTTGAGCAGTAATGTAAAAACACACAGTGGTTTTACTATGGGACCATGTTTACATTCAACATGCATTTTACACAGACAGGGTGAATAGCTTGCATGTTAGAATAACTCAGATTTTTTTTTTTTTTTTGAAGGCAGAGAGGCATTCAGAGAGAGGAGGAAGCAGGCTCCCCGCTGAGCAGAGAGCCCGATGCGGGGCTCGATCCCAGAACCCCGGGATCATGACCTGAGCCAAAAGCAGAGGCTTTAACCCACTGAGCCACCCAGGTGCCCCAGAATAACTCAGATTTTTATTATGACTGGGAAGGATAAAAACATAAATATAATGCAATATAATAATTGTTAGGAAAAACTGTGGAAAAACAAAGATGAAAACACCAACTCTGTCATATTTGACAATATTTTTATAAATTGGCAAATGTTGAATATTTTTACTAAATTACATTGTGCTTAATCAGGGTACTTGATACTATTTATATTATGTGGGGATGGCAATAGAATATTTTATTTAAATATATAACATACAGCAAATATATAGTATATAAAACATCAAAATAGCATGTAGTACTTTATAATATTTTATTTCAGTTATATCTATCTACACATACCCTGGGGACCAAATAAATTATACTTTTTAGGGTTGTTGCCTTAAAATTTTGAAAAACATAATTTTATTTATCTAGCAACTTATAAAATGGAAAAAAATCTATAAAAAAAGACAACTGCTACAAACTTAATGTCTATTTCCAGAGATACTTACAGAGACTATTTTGGCCTTTATGCATTCACAATAAAATTGTGCTGTTAGATGTCTAGACTTATATACTTTCAGTCCAGTTTTTTTTTTAGCTTTGTTTATTTTTTATTGAAGTACATAAACAATATCACATTGATTTCAGGTATATAATATAGCGATTTAATGCTTACATACATTAAGATAACCATCATAAATCTTGTTACTGTCTTCTACCGTACAAAGTTATTACAAGATTATTGACTATAGTCCCTACGCTGTACTCTCCTCTGACAACTAACAGTTCTCTTTATGAGTCTGGGTTTTTTTCCATGTCTATTTTTTTAGATTCAACATATAAGTGAAAACATATGATATTTTTCTATCTCTGACATATTTCACTTAACACATTACCCTTTAAGTCCAAATATATTGTCACAAATGGCAAGATTTCATTCTTTATGATGGTTGAGTCGTGTTCCACTGTGCATGAGTGTGTGTGTGTACAAGATCTTTATCCATTCTTCTATCAATCTACATTTATGTTGTTTCCATATTGTTGCTATTGTAAATAATGCTGCCATGAACATAGGGCTGCATGTCTTCGAATTAGTGTTTTCATTTTCTTAAGATAAATGCGCAGAATTGGAAATTTTAGACCATATGATATCTATATTTTAATTTTTTAAGGAATCTCTATACTATTTTCCATAGTGGTTTCACCAGTTGACATTCCCCCTAGCAGAGCATGAGCATTCCTTTTTCTCCAAATCCTCATGTACACTTATTTCTTGCCCTTTTGATACTAACCATTCTGAAAGATGTGAGCTATATATCTCATTATGGTTTGAATTTGCATTTTTCTGATGATTAGTGATATTCAGCATATTTTCATATTTTCTTAGCTTTATGTCTTCTTGGGAAAAATGTTTATTCAGGTCCTCTTCTGATTTTATGATCAGATTGTTGGCTTGTTTGGTTTTTGGTATTGAGTTGTATGAATTCTTTATATATTTGCATATTAACCTTTATCAGATAGAGCATTTGCAAATGTCTTTTACTATTTAGTAGGAACATTCTTTTGTTTTATGGATGGTTTTCTTCCTAGTGCAAAAGATATTTAGTTTGGTATAGTCCTAACTGTTTATTTTTGTTTTTGTTGCCCTTGCCTGGGAACACAGATTCCATGTATATATATTGCTAAGACCAACAACCAAAAATTTACTGCTTATGTTTTCTTTTAGGAGTTTCATATTTTTAGGTGTTTTGAATTGATTTTTTTTTAAATATCTTATTTATTTATTTGACAAAGAGAGATCACAAGTAGGCAGAGAGGCAGGCAGAGACAAAGGGGGGAGCTCTCCCTGTTAAGCAGAGAGCCTGATGTGGGACTCTATTCCAGGACCCTGAGATCATGACCTGAGCTGAAGGCAGAGGCTTTAACCCACTGAACCACCCAGGTGCTCCTCTTGAATCCATTTTAAGGTTATTTTTATATATGGTATAAGAAAGTGGTTTCGTTTTATTCCTTTGCATGTAGCTGTCCAATTTTCCCAATACCATTTGTTAAAGAGACTGTTTTTTTCTCCATTGTATAGTCTTGTCTCCTTTTATGTAGATTAATTGACTACATAAACAAGGATTTATTTCTGTGCTATTTTGTTCCATTGATCTATGTCTGTTTCTGTCCCAGTATCATATTGTTTTGATTGCTATAGCTTTGTAGTATAGTTTGAAATCTGAAAGCATGATATATCTAGCTTTGTTCTTCTTTCTCAAGATTGCTTAGGCTATTTGAGATTTTTTGTGGTTCCATACAAATTTTAGAATTCTTTGTTTTATTTCTGTGACAAATGCTAGTGGTGTTTTCATAAGTATTGCATTGAATTTGTAGGTTTTTTTTAGGATAGTGTGAACATGTAAACATTAATTCTTCTTATCCATGAGCATGGTATATCTTTACATTTATTTTGTCACCTCTAAATTCTTTCATCAATATCTTATGGTATTTAGAGTACAGGTCATCTACCTTCTTGGCTGCATGTGTTGACTAAATGTATTTCTAGGTATTTTATTCTTACTGATGCAATTATAAATAAGATTGTTTTCTTAATTTCTCTTTTGATGGTTCATTATTAGTGTATAGAAATACAATAGATATTCTATGTTAATTTTGTATCTTGGAAATTTACGAATTATGATTAGTTCTAATTGTGTTTTTGGTAGAATCTTTAGGATTTTGTATATAAAGTATGTCATCTGAAAACAGGGACAGTTTTGCTTCTTTCTTATCAGTTTGGTTCTTTCATTTTTGATTCTTATCTGATTGCTGTGGCTAGAATTTCCAGTACTGTGTTTGAATAAAACTGGTAGGAGTGGACATTTTTGTCTTGTTCTTGATCTTAGAGGAAAAAGTATCAGTTTTTCACCATTAAATATGATGCCAGCTGTGGGTTTGTCATATATGGCCTTTATTATGTTGAGGTATATTGCCTCTACATCTACTTTGTTGGGAGTTTCTAATATATTGATAGTGAATTTTGTTACATAGTTTTTGTATGGAAATACAAATGATCATAAAATATTTAGCCTTTACTTTGTTAATGTGGTATATCATGCTGATTGGCATGCATTCTGGACTAAATCTTACCTGACTGTTGCTGTATGATCCTTTCAATGTATTGATGAATTTGTTTAATATTTCATTGAAGAATTTTGCATCTATGTTCATCAGTAATATTAGCTGTAATTTTCTTTCTTTCTTCTTCTTCTTCTTTTTTTTTTTTTTCTGTCTTTGCCTGTCTTGGTTAAGATAATACTGGCCACATAGAATGAATTTGGAAGTGTTACTTCTTCTTCCATTTTTGGTGAATTTGAGAATGATAGGTATTAACTCTTCTTTAACTTTTTGGTATAATTCACCTGTGAAGTCATCTGGTCTATGGCTTTTCTTTGTTAGATTTCTGATTATCGAATCAATTTTATCACTAATTGTCCATTAAGATTTTCTGTTTCTTCCTGATTCAGTCTTAGAAGATTGTATATTTTTAGGAATGTACACATTTCTTCCAGGTTGTTTAATTCGTTGATGCATAATTGTACCTAGTGGTCTCATGATCTTTTTGTTGTTGTTTTGTTTTGTTTCTGTGATGTTAGTTGTCACATCTTTCATGTCTGAGATAAATTATTTGAATGTCCACTTTTTTTTCCTGATGAGTCTGGCTAAAGTTCTTCCTTATTTATTTATTTATTTATTTTTAAGATTTTATTTATTTATTTGACAGAGAGAGAGCACAAGTAGGCAGAGCAGCAGGCAGAGAGAGAGAGGGAAAGCAGGCTCCCTGCTGAGCAGAGACCTGGGTGCAGGGCTGGATCCTAGGACCTTGAGATCGTGAGCTGAGCCAAAGGCAGAGGTTTAAACCATAAGCCACCCAGGTGCCCCAAAGATTTTCCTTTTTAAATCTTACCAAAGAAATTGCTTTGTTTCATCATCTTTTTTCTTTTTTTTTTTTTTAGTGCCTATTTCATTTATGTCTACTTGAATTTTTATTATTTTTCTTTGATTAACTTTGGGTTTTATCTTTTTCTAGTTCCTTTAGAAGCAAAACTAAAGGAAACATTTTCAGATTGTCTTTTTTCTTAAAGTAGGTGTATATTACTATAAACTTTCCTCTTAAAATTGCTTTTTTGTGTCCCATAGATTTTGGAACATTTTGTTTCCATTTTCTTTTTTCTCAAAGTATTTTTTAATTTCCTCTGTGATACCTCTGTTGAGTCACTGGTTGTTTAAAACCATGTTGTTTAGCCTCCACATGTTCATAGTCTTTCCAGTATTTTTTTCTTGTAATTGATTTCTAGTTCATATTGTTGTGATCAGAACACAAAATCAGAAGATTTTGATCTTCTTAAATTTATTGTTATGTCCACTTGGTCTAATGGGTCATTTTAGGCCACTGTTTCCTTAACGATTTTCTGTCAGAAAGATTTATCCACTGATATAAGTGAGGTGTTAAAGTCCTCTACTATTATTGTATTACTGTGAATTTCTTCTTTTATCTCTGATAATATTTGATTTATACATTTAGGTGCTCCTGTGATAGTTGTATAGATGTTTACAGTGGTTATATCCTCCTGTTGGGTTTACCCCTTTATCATTATATAATTTTCATCCTTGTCTCTTGTAATAGTCTTGATTTTAAATCTATTTTGTCTGATATAAGTATGCTATCTCAGCTTTTCATTAATTTCCACTTGCATGAATATTTATTTCTATCTTTTCACTTAAAAAAAATATACATCTTTAGGTCTGAAATGAGTCTCCTGTAGGGAACATATAGGTGGGTCTAATTTTTTTTTTTTTTTAATCCATTTTCCCATCCAAGTACTAACCAGACCTGACCGTGCTTAGCTTCAGAGATCAGACCAGATCGGGTGTGTTCAGGGTAGTATGGTCATATACTTTTTATCCATTTTCAACTAATGTCTTCTGATTGGAAATTTTAGTTCATTTACATGCAAAGTAGTTATTTATAGGTTTTGACATGTATATATACTTCTTGCTTTTTTGTTAATTGTTTTCTGTCTGTTTTTATAGTTCTTCCCATTCCTTTCTTCTCTCTCTCTCTTCTCTTGTTATTTGATGGTTTTCTTCAGTGTTATATTTATTTCTCTTTATTTTTTGTGCATTTATTATAGGTTTTTGGTTTGTAGTTACCATGAGATTCATATATAACATCCTATGTTTACAGCTGTTTAAATTAAGTTGATGGAAGCTTAAGTTCAAACACATGTTGGAAGCATTACATATTTTATTCCCTTCCCCTCAACATTTTATGCAATTGATGTCATATTTATATATTATTATTTTGAGTATTTCTTAACTAATTAATTAGGTATTATTGGTTATACTATTGTGTTTTAACCTCCATACTATCTTTATAAGTGATTGATCCACAATTTTCAGTGTCTGTTTGCTTTTACAGTATGATCTTTTTCTTTTACAATTTTCTTTCTACTAGTTCTAGTTTACAATTAATGAAATCCTTTTAACATTTCTTTCTAGTTTAGTTTAGTGGGTGATGAATTCCTGCAAACTTTGTCTGGGAAACTCTTTATCTGTCCTTCAATTTTGAATAATATCTTTTTACGTAGAAAATTCTTGGTTTAGATTTTTTCCTTTCACCATTTTAAATAAATCATGCCGTTTTCTTCTGGTCTGATAAGTTTCTGCTGAATAAACAGCTGATAGCCTTCTGGGCTTTCTTTTATATGTAATTAATTTTTTTTATTGCTTTTAAAATTCTCTCTTTACCTTTAATCTTCTACATTTTATTTATTGTGTACCTTAGGTTCATCTGATTTGGGCTTTCTATGCATCTGGATCTAAATGTCCTAGGTTATTGACGTTTTCAGTTATTATTTCTTCAAATAGTTTTTCTGCCTTGTTTTCTCTTCTTGGAACCCATATGATGTTAATGTTACTATTCTGATGTTGTCCCAGAAGTCCCTTAAACTATTCTGATTTTTTACTGTTGTAGTTGTTGCTGTTGTTCAGCCTGGATGATCTCTGCTACCCTGTCTTCTAGACACTGATTGATTCTTTTATATCATTTAATATGATGTTAATTCCTTCTACTGTATTTTCATTTCAGTTACCGAATACTTCAGTTCTGGTTGGTTCCTTTTTTATATTTCCTATCTCATTGTTGAAATTCTCCCTGTGTTCAGACATTTTTCTAAGTTCAGTGAGCATCTTTAAGACCATTATTCTTAAATCTTCATTAGACAGATTGCTTATCTCCATTTTGTTTAGTTTTTTTTTTTTAAGTTTTTAAGTTTTTATCTTGTTCTTTCACTTGGAACATATTCCTCCCTCCCCTTATTTTGTCTGATTCTCTGTTTGTTTCTATGTATTAGGCAGATCAGCTACATCTCCTGGTCTTGAAGGAGTTGTTTTATATAGAAGTCTTCCTCTGGGACTCTGTAGTACAAATCTCTCTTGATCAGTAGAATCAGGCACTCTGGGGGTCCCTGGGTGGCTCAGTTGGTTGAATGCCCAACTCAATTTTGGCTCAGGTCATATCGGGGTTGTGAGATTGAGCCCTGTGTTGGGTTCTATGCTCAGCAGGGAGTTTGCTTGAGATTCTTTCTCTCTGCCCCTCTCCCTACTCATGCTCTTTCTTATTCTGTGAGTCTCTCGCTCTCAAATAAATAAATCTTTAAAAAAAAAAAAAGTATCTGAAGTATCCTCTGTGTGGGGTCATTCACGCTCCTGTTGTAGCTAGATTATGACTGCTATGGGTGTGCTAGCCCCAAGTGAGGCTGGCTGAGGGGCCCAGCTTCAGCTACTATCAGTTCACTGGTGGGTGGGCCTAAATCACCCACAGCCAGGGTGGGAGCTGCTTTGGAGGGACACTAACTATCTAAGGCAGCCTTCCTGACATAGTAGGGCAGGAGCCACTTTGCCAGGGATACCAGTCATGGCCAAGGACATCTTCCATTGTGGCAGGGCAAGAGCTGCTTGGGGATGGGGGAGGAAATCCTGCCCTGGTCAATTCTGCTCATTGTGTGTGAAGAGGCAGGAGATACTTTGGAAGGACCCTGTCTGGAGTGGGTGGGTTGGTGAGATGGATCCATGGGGAACAAAGGACAGGCTAAGTTTTGTTAGGGAAATAAATGGAGAGTGTCAGAACTAGTTCCTGCCAGCATGAGGCCAGTGAGGCTGAAGCATGGCAAGAAAAATTTTGCCTGCCACTACATACATTCTCTTAAAGTTTCTTTAGATCCCTACCCTTCTAGCACACAACCTAAAATTAGTCAATAAAACTCTTTTATGTATGGCCCAGGCATTTTTCAGACTGCTGCCTCTGTGCTGGGTCTAAGAACAAGTGAGTTTGTGTGCAGGCCCTTTAAGAGCAGAGTCTCAGTTTCCTATAGCCGCCCCCCACCAATCTCCCAAAGTTAGGCCCTAATGCATTTCAGGGCTCCCAGAGTAGAGCCCTGATTTTCAAAGCCAGACATATGTGTACCCATCTTTCTGGTACAGATCTGGTACAGATCAAGGACAGGGGATGGCAATGTGTGGTTTGAACTCTTGCTCCCCAGGTAGAACTTCTACAGGTGCAATATGCCTCCTGCTCATTAGTTACTATGCCAGGGGTGTGGGTCCTCACCAGACTGCATCTCTGTCCCTCTTATTTTTCTTGATGTGGTTTTTATTTAGTTGTGGAGGAGTTTTCTAATAGCCTTCAACTTATTCTTAGAATTGCTCTATATGTAGTTGCAACCTCACTGTAACCCTGGAAGGAGGTGAACTTTGGATCCTCCTACTCTGCTGTCTTGATCCCAAGAACCACCTCCAGCCCAGTTTTAAAGTGATAGTTAAAGTTCCTTATTATTCTCTTAATTTATAACAAAAATATTATTTAAGAAAGAAAACCATAGCACCTAAAGTATATAGGATGATGAGGATGATAATGATGACAATGATGATACTGTTTTGATTTGATGGTAAAGGCATACATTAAGAATTGTGTTTGCCTACTTAGCAGGAGAGTGGAGATTAATACATAAATCAGGATTAATAAAAGAAACCAGAAATAGCAACAAGAAGCTTACTGAAGAAGTAAAGAATTTATATATACACAGTTGCTCCATATCAGATGTAAGAGGCATGGACTAACATGGACTTTCAGTTTAATCATAGATGTAATTATTTTGTCATGCCAATAAAATTTTTATAGATATAAGAGACATAGCATTTTGGTTTGCATATTATTGAAGGTATACAGATTACTGACAAGGAGATTACATTAGGTCACTCAGAATTGATGTTATGTTTCAAATATTTTTCTCTGAATTCTAAAAGGCAACATATATGCTAAATAACTTTTGAAGGAATAGGTATGATATAGAAAAAAAATACTGAAACCTTGTATAACTAATACTCAGATTAAGATATAAAACATTAGTATCTCTGAAGCTTCTTCTCTTGCCAAGCTTTTTCTTTATGTCCTGATGTGGTTAACAAAGCTTAAATTTACATGATATGGCAAAATGCAAAGCCAGTTTCAGCACTCATCATACCTTTCCTGGTTTCTAGAGTCATTCAGTTTTTGGAATATTCATTCTCTACTTTCTTGCCACCTTATCTTTACATTTATGAGACCATCTTTTTGACATATGTTATTCCACTATCATAATTGTTTAAATTAGAAAGACTGTTCAGTGTGCCATAATTCTTGTTGATATATTAGTCATATGTTTTTATATTTGAAATATAATAATAAGTATCAAGTTCATTTTAATCCAAGAAGGTCCTATTTTATGCATGCAAGTGGATTTGTAGATAATTATAGTAGACAGCAGGAAGATGGATAAATCATTTGTTCTTTTATAAAGGAGAAAATAAGCATTTACTCCTCCAGAAGTGCTATTTTAAATATTATCCTGAAGATAATAGGCCAGAGCATTGAACCTAGAGCATTTTTCCATGCCTACCAAATGGGGCAACAAAACAATTCCAAAGTAGGAAAAATTTGTATTTTTACAAAAATGGTCAGAGTACCAGTGCTGATAACTGTTAAGAGAACTGAAAGAAAAAAATAACAATATTATGATTTAAAGAGATATAAAATTGTGGTGCCTTCATTTCAAGAAATGTTTTCTCTACCCAAGCAATTTTTGAGAACTTAATACAAAAATAAAGAAAATAGATAGGGAGCTGGAGTAAAAAATAATGGCATCAGGACAGATGTTTCAGGCTCAGTTAAAATGGTTATTGTGGCAATAACTCAGCAGTAGTAGGACAAAGAACAGAAGATAAGCAACTGTGTTATAGATATAAAGAATGATGGTGTTCCCTAAACCAGCATCATAGATGAATCAGAATGCATCTAACAAATAATCAGTAGAATATTTTAAGGTACAGGTATGTATATACCATCCTGATGATCACTCTTAAGGAATATCTAAAAGAATCAAAAAGAATGTTAGAATTTGACCTATTTCTTTATCTTTTCACCTAAAATGCACAATTATAAAATTTAAATGATAAAAAACAATTCTGTATCTTTTCATATCATTGTTCTATTAAAATGCAAAGCATTCCAGGAACTATTTGAATGCTTAGGTCTTTCTTCTTTAATCCTTTTCTGCCCTTTGGAAAACACAACTCAAAATCTTTTTTTTTCTTCTACAGCATACTTGATTTAGCTGTATCTGACATATTGATTGTTTGCATTTCATTCCTGTCTGTGCATAGGCTTGAAATAATCCTTGAAGTATTCAGCAGGAAGGTGTAGGCTGGAGGCTTCCACCTACATCACTCCTTGCTCTAGAACTTTTTGGTTTTTAGGTGTAAATTGGTAATTCTATGTTAATTTTCATTTAGAGAATTTCTTGGCTTCAATAATTTGAAACATTAAAAAAAAAAAAAAAGAAACCACATATCTGTGAATGCAGGATTGACACAGAGATTATTTTTGTTCTACACTAAGGTTGACTATGGATTTGAGCAGATAATTGTTCAGTTATTCCTAACAATTATTATACTGATCAAATAAGGATTTCTATTTAAAACTATTTATACATGTAAAATTTCTTATTTAAGTGATTTTAGAAATACTTCCATCAGTGTTTATATTTGACATTTTCAATATAAATGTCATTTACTAAGAGATTAATTAGCCCTGTTTTCCAGTCTATGCTCAATCAAAAAAAATTGTACATTTTAAATAGTCTTTTTTTAGAAAGTGAAAAATATAGATTTTTCAAATATAGCTGTCTTTTTTTCTGAAGCTTTTTCTTATATAAAACACTCTGAAGATGGTTAACAAGTATGATTCATTGCTGACAAAAAAAAAAAAACAAGAAATGTGAAAGATTTTCTAAGTATCTCGGCTTTAAAAAAAAAAAAGTAGTATTTTTGCTGTTCACTTCATTATTCCATAGTTGACATTTTCAGTGGTGGGAATTTAATGGTGTTTTGTTATTCATTGTTAACCTGACATGGCCTTTGTTTGTGGTAATATGTTATTGGTAGGAATGAATACACCTAAAGGATTTGTAGCTGTTAAGATACAAGAATAAAAATTACAATTTTTAATTATTTTAAAGTTTTAAAATCACTGAGAATCTCTGTAATAGCAATATATTTGTTTAAAAAACACTGCATTAAGTCACAAGGAATTATAAATATATATAACTTCAGCTTTATTCCCAAATGCTACACTCATTTCTTTCTTTTTAGTAGAAATTTCCCTGCTATAAAACTTAAAGATACTTTTAATTCTTTTTTTAAATTTTTTTAAAATTTTTAAAAAATTTTATTTTATTTTATTTTAGTCTTCATTTATTGTTTATGCACCACACCCATTGCTCCATTCAATATGTATCCTCCTTAACACCTACCATCAGGCCCTCCCAACTCTCCATATCCTCCCCTCCGAAACCCTCAGTTAATTTCTCAGTGTTCACAGTCTCTCATGGTTTGCCTCCCCCTCTGATTACCCCCAACTCACTTCTCCTCTCCTTCTCACAATGTCCTTTGTGTTATTCCTTATGCTACACAAGTAAGTGAAACCATATGATAATTGACTGTCTCTGCTTGATTTATTTCACTCAGCATAATGTCCTCCAGTCCTGTCCATATTGATACAAAACTTGGGTATTCATTATTTCTGATGGAGGCCTAATATTCTACTGTATATATGGACCATATCTTCTTTATCCATTCATCCATTGAAGGGCATCTTGACTCTTTCCACAGTTTGGGGACTGAGGCCATTGCTGCTATGAACATTGGGGTATAGATGTCTCTTCTGTTCACTACTCTGTATCTTTTGTGTATATACCCAGTAATGTAATTGCAGGGTCATAGGATAGTTCTATTTTTAATTTTTTAAGGAATCTCTGCACTGTTTTCCAAAGTGGTTGCACTAACTTGCATTCCCACCACAGTGTAAGAGGGTTCCCCTTTCTCCATATCCTCTCCAACATTTCTTGTTTCCTGTCTTGTTGATTTTGGCCATTCTAAGTGTTGTAAGGTGGTATCTCAATGTGGTTTTGATTTGAATCTCCCTGATTGCTAATGATGATGAACATTTTTTCATGTGCCTGTTAGCCATTTGTATGTCTTCTTTGGAAAAGTGTGTTCATGTCTTCTGCCCATTTTTTGACGGGATTATCTGTTTTGTGTGTGTTGCGTTTGAAGAGTTCTGTATACATCTTGGATATCAGCCCTTTGTCTGTAGTGTCATTTGCGAATATCTCCTCTCATTGTGTGAGTTGCCTCTTTGTTTTGTTGACTGTTTCTTTTGTTGTGCAGAAGATTTTGACCTTGATGAAGTCCCAAAAGTTCATTTTTGCTTTTGTTTCCTTTGCCTTTGGAGATGTCTCTTGAAAGAAGTTGCTGTGGTTGATGTCAAAGAGGTTACTGTCCATGTTCTCCTCTAGGATTTTGATAGATTTCTGACTCACATTCAGGTCTTTCATCCATTTTGAATTTATTTGTATATGGTGTGAGAGAATGATCGAGTTTCATTCTTCTATACAGCTATCCAGTGTTCCCAGCACCATTTATTGAAGAGACTGTCTTTTTTCCATTGGATATTTTTTCCTGTTTTGTCAAAGACTATTTGACCATAGAGTTGAGGGTCCATATCTGGACTCTGTATTCTGCTCCATTGGTCTATGTGTCTTTTTTGTGCCAGTACTATGCTGTCTTGGTGACCACAGCTTTGTAGTAAAGCTTGAAATCAGGCAACATGATGCTCCAGCTTTGTTTTTCTTTTTCAACATGTCCTTAGCAACTCTGTGTCTTTTCTGGTTCCAAAAAAATTTTAGGATTGTTTTTTTCAGCACTTTGAAAAAATGCTGGTGGAATTTTGATCAGGATGTCATTGAAAGTACAGATTGTTCTAGGCAGTATAGACATTTTCACAATGGTTATTCTTCTGATCCATGAGCATGGAATGCTTTTCCATCTTTTTGTGTCTTCTTCAATTTCTTTCATGAGTGTTCTGTAGTTCCTTTAGTACAGATATTTACCTCTTTGATTAGGTTTGTTCCCAGGTATCTTATATTTCTCGGTGCTGTAGTAAATGGAATTTATTCTCTAATTTGCCTTTCTATATTTTTATTCTTACTGTATAAGAAAGCAACTGATTTCTGTACATTGATTTTGTATCCTGCCACATTACCAAATTGCTCTATGAGTTCTAGTAGTTTGGGCATCAAGTCTTTTGGGTTTTCCATATAAAGTATCATGTCGTCTGTGAAGAGAAACAGTTTGGGTTCTTCTTTGCCAATTTATAATACCTTATTTTTTGTTGTTGTTGTCTGATTGCTATTGCTGGGATTTCTAGTACTATACTGAACAATAGTGATGAGAGTAGGCATCCTTGCGGTATTCCTGATTCAATGGAAAGGCTGCCAGGTTTTCCACATTGAGAATGATATTCGCTGTGAATTGAACATTGAGAAATGTTCCCTCTATCCCTATACTTTGAAGAGTTTTAATCAGGAACGGTTGCTGTATTTTGTCAAATATTTTTCAGCATCATTTGAGAGGACCTTGAGGTTCTTCTCTCTTTTCTTATTGATTTGTTCTATCACATTGATTGCTTGTGAATGTTGAACCACCTTGCATCCCAGTGATAAAACCTACCTTGTCATGATGGGTAATCTTTTTAATGTACTGTTGGATCCTATTAGCTAGGATCTGGTTGAGAATCTTGGCATTCATATCCATCAGGGATATTGGTCTGAAATTCTCCTTTTTGATGGGGTCTTGGCCTGGTTTGGGGATCAGGGTAATGCTGGCTTCATAGAAAATGTCTGGAAGTTTTCCTTCTGTTTATGTTATTAAAACAGCTTCGGGAGAATAGGTATTATTTCTTCTTTGAATGTTTGGTATCTATCTGGTCCTGGGTTCTTGTTTTTTGGGAGGTTGTTGATCACTTCTTCAATCTCGTTACTAGATATTGGTCTATTTGGGTTGTCAGTTTCTTCTTGTTTCAGTCTTGGAAGTTTATACATTTTCAGGAGTGCATCCATTTTTTTCTAGGTTGCTTAACTTATTGACATGTAACTGTTGATATTAATTTCTTATGATTGTTTCTATTTCCTTGGCATTTGTCGTGATCTCTCCCCTTTCATTCATAATTTTATTGAGTCCTCTCTCTTTTCATTTGGATAAGTTTGGTCAGTGGTTTATTGATCTTATTAGTTTTTTCAAAGAACCAGTTTCTAGTTTCATTGATGTGTTCTAGTATTCTAGTTTCTAACTCTTTGATCTCTGCTCTAATCTTAATTATTTCCCTTCTTGTCTGTGGGGTTGGCTTCTTTTCTTGCTGATTTTCCAGTTCTTTAAGGTGTAAAGAGAACTGGTATATTTGGGATTTTTCAACTTTTTTTGAGTGAGGCTTAGATGGCTGTGTATTTCTCCCTTAGGATTGCCTTTGCTGTATCCCATAGGTTTTGGACTGATGTGTCTTCATGCTCATTGGTTTCCATGAATTGCTTTAGTTCTTCTCTGATTTTCTTTTTGATCCAAACATATTTGAGCAGAATGTCCTTAGTTTCCAAACATTTCAATTCCTTCTAAACTTTTTGTTGTGGTTGAGTTTCAGTTTCAAAGTATTGTGGTCTGAGAATATTCAGGGAATAAGCTCAGTTTTTTGGTGTTGGTTAAGCCCTGATTTGTGACCCAGTATGTGGTCTATTCTATAGAAAGTTCCATGTGTGCTCGAGAAGAATGAATATTCTGTTGTTTTTGGTGGAATGTTCTGTGTGTGTGTGTGTGTGTGTGTGTGTGTGTGTGTGTGTTTGTGTATTTCATCTGGTCCAATGTGTTATTCAAACCTCTTGTTTCTTTATTGATTTTCTGCTTGTATGATCTATTACTGAGAGTGGTGTGTTTAGATCCCCTACTACTAATATATTCATATCAATATGACTCCTTATTTTGATTAACAGTTGGCTTATGTAGTTGACTACTCCCATATTGGGGACATAAATATTTACAATTGTTAGATCTTCTTGGTGGATAGACTCTTTAAGAATAGTGTATTGTCCTGTATTTCTGACTACATTCTTTAGTTTAAAATGTAATTTATCTGATATTAGAATGAGTTACCTAGATTTCTTTTGAGGCCTATTGGTGTGAAAGTTGCTTCTCCATCCATTCACTTTCAGTCTGGATATATCTTTAGGTTCAGAACGTGTCACTTATAGACAACATATGGATGGATCCTTCCATTTTATCCAGTCTGCAACCCTGTGCCATTTTATGGGAGCATTTAGGCCATTCACATTGAGAATGATTATTGAAAGATAAGTTTTTATTGACATCATGTTGCGTGTAAAGCCCTTGTTTCTATAGATTGTCTTTGTAAATATCTACTCTATGTTACTCTTGCATTCTTTCTTCTTTTATAGAACCTCCCTTAATATTTCTTGTAGTGCCAGCTTGGTGGTCATATACTCTTTTAAGACTGCTGGTCTTGGAAGCTCTTTATCTCTCCATCCATTTTGAAGGTCAGTTTGCTGGATTCTTGGCTACATGTTCTTGTCATTTAGTGCCCTGAATATGTCTTGCCAGCCCTTTTGGGCTTGCCAGGCTTCTGTGGACAAGTCTGATGTTATTCTGATGGACCTTCTTCTGTATGTAAGGAATCTCTTCCCCCTAGCTGCCCTTAGAAGTTCTTGTCTAAAATTATGATTCATTGGTGCGCCTGGGTGGCTCAGTGGGTTAAGCCTCTGCTTTCAGCTCAGGTCATGATCTCAGGGTCTTGGGATTGAGCTCCGCATCGGGAGGGAGCCTGCTTCCTCCTCTCCCTCTGCCTGCCTCTCTGCCTACTTGTGATCTCTGTCTATCAAATAAATAAATAAAATATTTTAAAAAAATAAAAAAAATAAAAAAAATAAAATTATGATTCATGAGTTTCTCAATCAAGTGGCTTGAGGTCTTTGTAGATTCATTAATCTTGTTGGATGTTCTTTCTGCCTGTAGGACACAAACACTTGATCCATTCTGCAGACTGGGAAAATTTTCATCCAGTATTTGTTCAACTATATCCTCTAATCTACTGCCTCTGTCCACACCCTCAAGCATCCCCAAGGTTGGAACATTTCATGGCATCATTTATTTCTCTAATTCTGTTTTCATGGTTTCTAAGCTGTTTGTTCTATGCCTCCTCCTGATCCATTTTCTCTACCGTTTTTTCCTCTAGATCACTATTATATCTTCTGCCTGGGTTACCCTAGCTGTTAGAGTATTTAGATTAGATTGGATCTCATTTATAAGCATTTTTAACTTCTTGGGTGGATTTCACTTCTACCCTTAGAGATCCTAGGTAGTCACTTATGGTTTTCTCCAACCTAGCTATTGCTTGGATAATTGTTATCCTTAATTCCCTTTCCAACATACTATTTATGTCCATATCCAATATTTATGTCCATATCCAATAGTTCTGATAGAGAGGGCAGAGTCTCTGAATTTTTATTCCATTGGGTGTTACTCATTTTGGTGAGATGTTGTTAGGGGATGTATAACTGGATATATCAACCATCAAACATTCAGTATAGCTGAATATATCAACCATAGAGACAATTCTGTGTGCTCAGAATTCTCATTAGAATCTTGGATGGGGTCTCCTCTGCTGGTGTATCCTCAATAGATATGAGACATAGCCTCTGTGAACAAAGTGTAGAAAACCTTAGGTTATAATCTCCCACAAGTCTCTCTCTCCCAGCCCACCTAGCTCCACAGGAAGCAAATTTGTAGGACACTTTTAATTCTTAATACATTTCAAAGCTTTCATTAAATTACCTCAGCTATGCATATTATACCTTACTGTCCTATAAAATAATTTATTTGCCTCAATTTAAAGAAAAAAAAAACAGAAATTACATTGAATTCCAGTGTACAAGTCAGATTCACGTGGTATTAATTTTAATTGAAAATAATTATTCAAAATCATGATCTCCTTTTTCATATTGTTGCTAGGTGACCATTAGTTGCATCAGATAATTTGGAGAGAATTTAAGGAAAAAAGATCTTCATATACCTTTGCAAAAAATATATTTATTTTATTGTCAAAGACAAAAATTCTCACTATTTTAGAAAAAGAACAGAAAATGGGTTAATAATAACATGTCAGTAGAAATATAAATTTTATATTTACCACATTGTTTATGTACATCACTACAACCCATCACAAAAAATATCTTTGTTGAAGAGGTAGTAAAACTGAGGAGGAGAGTGGGCACCTGGGTGGCTCAGTAGGTAAGTATCTGCCTTTAGCCATGGTCATGATCACAGGCTCCTGTAACAGGTTCCCTGCTCAGCGGGGAGTCTCCTTTCCCTCTCCCCCTGCCCCTCCAACCAGCTCAGGCTCAGGTGGGCTCTCTCCCCCTCAAATAAATAAATAAAATCTTAAAAAAAAAAAAAACAGAGGAGAGTAGAGAATAAGAGGTAGTATAAACTGATTATTGATGATCATAAGGAATATTATTTACAAAGAGAAATTTCTTGAGTTGAAAAGTTGATAAAAATGAAAATAATAAAGATATTGAATAAGGGAGAAATTTCTGATAATTATGGCCCTGTAAAAAATCTATGTGTATAGAAAACTTACAATTTCTATGTCAGTTGAAATGACAGATGTCCCTCAGTAAAATAACTGTTATTAACTAGACAATATACATATTGCATAGATATTGAAATGAATATAAAACATTTTGAATAAAGAACACAAATAGCATTGTATGGTTATTTAGAATTAATTATGGTTATAGCAGTAATGAATGGTTGCCATTGTAACTTAAGAAACATTCTATTGGGACCTGGGATCTAAGCAATGTAAGTCTGATAAATGGGACAAGTGATAAGCTTAAATCAGCATAGTGATGGATAGTAATGTCTCCAGGGATCTATAAGGAAATGCCCTTGAGAATGGTTATGTAAGAAAAGTATTTGTACTTAGGAGAAGGGGAAGAACTGGTGCATAAACAGTGAATTCTGGAACACTGAAAATAAATTTAAAAAAATTAAAAGAAAAAAAGAAAAAAATACATCTAAGAAGTAATCAGAGGAAACATATTTTTTGAGCAAGAAGGAGATTAGAGAATAAAATGGTGACAGAAGTGAGAGTGGGGAACTGCTGAGTTTCTCTCTTTTTCCTTTTCATATAATGGACCTTCTACAACTTAAAAAAAAAGTTAATTAAAATCTTTGATAGTATTACTAAGGCATTTGAATGATTCTGCACACTTTTTACTGCTATACAATGTTTAAGAAAAGCCATGATGGTTGAAAACTTTACTTATCTGTCTTCTCAGAAAGACTGAAACTTCAACTCAATTATCTAGATGGCCATCTTCATTCTATCTCATGAACTAAGTTTTTGTTTTATTTTAAAGATTTATGTATTTTTTTGAGAGAGCAGAGGGAGAGCTAGAACTCGAGATGGGTAAAGGAGAGGGAGAAGCAGACTCCCCTCTGAGCAGGGAGTCTAACGACCTAGACTCATCGTCACCTGAGCCCAAAGCAGATGCTTAACTGACTGAGTCACCCAGGCACTCTCTTCATGGGAACTTAATATTGGACTATGTACAGGTGGTTGTTGAATTCTAGATCAATGTACTCACCAGTGAGAAATCTGGAACCGTTAGATAACCTAGTCAGTAAGCACTCCTCTGGAAAATTAATCTGTAGTTTCCTTTTTCACACTCTTGGGAATATCTTCAGTTAATTATTAAAGAAGAATAATTTATTAACTGAATTGTATTTTTTCCTATTATAAATGAATCTCCAATGTGGGGCTTAGTAACACAAAAAACTCTTGCTATGGCAGTAACAAAAATTAGTGTAGTAGTAATTATGGAATAATATTTTTGTTTTCTTTATATTGTTATCCCAGTAACTGATACAATCCATAATCTCCTAGGGTATATGGTTAGAGAGGATTTCCCAATTTGTCACAATTATAGACATTCTAGGAAAACTGGTGAAAAATTATAGTCATAGTAGAAATTGGTGTCAGTGACTCTTAGAAAGAAAGTAATTCACATATAATATGAATAAAATAACCAGGGACTGAAATAGTAAATCAATCACTTATTTATTTAAGACTCATAGTATGGTCTTTTTTTTTTTTTTTTTTAAAGATTTTATTTGTTTATTTGACAGACAGAGACCACAAGTAGACAGAAAGGCAGGCAGAGAGAGAGAGAGGGAAGCAGGCTCCCTGCTGAGCAGAGAGCCCGATTCGGGACTCGATCCCAGGACCCTGGGATCATGACCTGAGCCGAAGGCAGCGGCTTAACCCACTGAGCCACCCAGGTGCCCCTCATAGTATGGTCTTATCACAAAGTATTTAATATAGCAAATATAATATAATTGACATATAAAGAATATTAAGAATGAGTAAAAATATAAAGACTGAAGCTAAGACCTGAACCACTGAGATCATTGTCAGAATCTTTTTAAATAACACAGATTTAATATTTTCTCAGACTTCTAGGAATGTATTTTTATATTCTAAATGTTTTCAAGGATCCTGCTCTGTAGTCTGCTCAGAATGACCCATGTTGTATTCTTATGGATTGTCACATACCTCGTTTTATCTAATATGTAACACAATATTTGCTTCATTTCAGACAGTCTAGTAGCAAAATCATTCAGAAAGCTAGATTACTTTTTCAGATGTATTTGATCCAATTGGATTATTATTAAGATATACCAATGGGCTTTGCTCTATTTGATTTTTCAACTCATAAAATATCATTAGAAAAAACAATTCTATTTATTTCTATTAATTTATTTAAATAAATAAATTCTATTTATTTTTATTAAACCAGAAAGAATGCTTTTTTGTTTTATTTTGTTTTGTGATGAATGTATTTGAATCATGATAGCTTTATGGAAAACCTCATTTCCTAACTTGAAAAAAAAAAAGATATAATTATAGAAGAGTTGTGTTGTGCATTGAATTCCCTGTCCCCCAAATTCACATATTGAAGTCCTAATCCCAAGCAACTCATAATATAACCTATTTGGGCATAGGCAATTATGTTTAAATGAAGTCTTATTTATTACCTTAATCCAATCAAATTGGTGTCTTTATAAGGAGAGGAAACTTGGACACTCAAAAAAGATATCAGAAAAACAGGCTGTATGAGGAGAGTTGAGAAGGTGATCATCTGCAAGCCAGAGACTTCAAGAGAAACCAAACGTAATGACAACTTAATCCTGAATTTTTAACCTCTAGAGCTATGAGAAAATAAATTTCCATTGTTTAAGCCACCACTCTGTAGTATTTTGTCATGGTAGCTCTTGCATATTACTTTAAATGGGTAGGATGGCACAATTGATATATTTAATAGTTGAGAGAAAAGAAAATATCACATGCAATTAATGGCATGTACACACAGACACAAAAATGTGACATTTTCTGATTGGATAATTCTGAATATGGTTTGAAAGACACAACAGGATGTCAATTTGGTGATTGAGAAGTTATCAAATTGTGAAAAGTTTCCTATGCCATGGTATGTGGTTGATTTTTAATCTGAAGATCTATCACATACATTTTCAAGGAAGAGCTATAGGCGTGAGTAGAAGAATACAAGGGTCAAGTGATGAAAGAAAATTTTGTGTTCAGGAAACACATTCTAAAGGATTTTTTTTTTTTTTTAACACTTAAAAATAGTCATGTGATGTCCTTGTCTCAGAAAAATCTAGGAAAGGTAACTATGAGAAATACTCCTGAGTCAGAAATGATTTAAAATCAATTCTAAACAAATAATTACAAATACTTTTCTTAATGGCTAAATTAATAAATACATTTGGCAGAAGCACTCCCTGGTTTTAGTATGATAAGGTTATTAATACCTGGTGTAACTTTTTGCTGCCCTAGTCAACCAATCATAACTGTTTTTCTAAATTTTTATTTTAAGCAGTAGATATGACTGATGTTTAGCATTTGTCAAAAAAAAGGAAGTCATGAATAGATTCAAGGAATCCAGTGTTTTGTCTCATTTGAAGAATGGTGAGATGAAGGAATTCCATTAAAATTTTGAGGTATTTTAGGAATCTTAAAGATAAAATCCAGTGATGGAAAAAAAAAATGCTGTGAACTGACTGAAACTTGCCTGAAACACCAAGATATAAAAGTAGTGTAAGTTATTTGTGATATAAAAGTACCCGTAACTCTGAGATCCAGGAAAGAAAGAAAACAGAAAAAGAAAAGGACTTTAATAGATGCTCTATAGCCCTCAGATTCCCAAGAGTTTGTATTCTGTTTCTTTCTTTATCTTTCTTTGGACTGTTATATACTCTGATGTCTGTGTCACCAAACGACTTCTGAACTAATGTTTAAATATGCCACTGAGCCCTCAGTCTTTCAGGGTTAATTATGGGGAAAATATAGTACTTAAGAGAAAGGTAAAAATGAATTACCTACCTAAAATATCCTTTCAGGTTTTTGACTGTTGGGATGCAGAAATATTTTGTCCCAGTTGCTAATGGCATCCATGATGCCAAGATTTAGTGTAAGAATGCACTCAAAGTGACATTTATATTAAAGAAAGCTGCCAAGATGAAGGTATCTAGAAAATTGGTTCACCTTGAGAATTGCCTTACAAAAGAGATGTAAAAATCCATGCAGCTGTGTATGGAGTGTGATATACAATGTATGGTTGGAGCATCATTTGATTTCATTTTTATTTAATAGGATCTTTGGAAAAATAAGCTGTCTTACCTCTAAGTATGTGTGAATGTGCAGGCTGCTTTACAAAGAGACTGGTTTAACTTATGGTCACACCAAATTCATTATGAATATTTTGGGGAGAAGAAAACCTCACTGAGGTGACTATTCTGTAACAGGAATTCTGAAAGTGATTGAAAACTATGCTGGATGTCTAGGTTCTCATAAATCTCCATAAAGCCAAAATACTATTACAAGCATCATATGTCTAACTTCCTGTATTTTTACAATGTAATTTAAAAAAAAACCAAGAAAGCAGTCAATAAGAAAGTCAAATGCCATTTGTAAATAATGAAGCTAGCCTTAGATTGTAAAATAAATTGTTTTTGTTTGTTGCTAATGTTCTGCTAGAAAACCGGGATTTCTTGCAAGTACATCTCTGTGGCTCTTCAAGGAGATGTAATGGTGAGGAAAGGATATTCTCATTATTAATTTTTTGTCCTGCAGGAAACATATTTGCACATTCATTTCTTTCAACTTGTCTCTTTACTCTGTACAAATGAACATCCATGCAGCTTGAGTAATTTTTTGGTCTGGTTGTGTGACATTCTCAAGTGACCCTTTTCCAGGGTCCATGAAAAATTTAGTGGTAATGTGAATGAGAACTTCTTGACTTGAACTGGTTATAAAACAACAACAACAATAACAGAAAACAACCTTCAGATTTCAACAGAAAAATGCCAATAGGCAGTAAGAATATATATTTTCTCTTCTCTGAGCAGGCTTATATGTTTGAAAGGATTCTACTTTGTTCCTACTTTTGTTTTTCTCAATTTCACAACTGTCACAGCTACCAGTCACTCAAATTGCCTTTCACATGGGAAGGTTTGAGGTACTAATCAGATCTAATTCCAGTGATTGGGTCCCCTATTACTATGTTGAAACGCCTTAATGATTTGAAGGATTTAAGTAGTATACTGTTAACTAATTTAATTAACATTTGATTTTGAATTGCTTTTTTTTTTCCCCACTGGAACAATAGTAAGGAAGTCAGAATTATGTAAGCAGAGTATTTTCAGGGTCCCATTTCATTTCCAGAGTAGAGTCTAAGCAATTAATTATTTTCTGATTGGTGGCTGGGGATGTGGCGGGTGAGGGTGAGGGGTGAGTGTTGGAGTGGGTTGGGTTAAATTCCCAAAGGAAGGCAGTGTGTGTTTTATCTGGATTGCTTTTCTCTGAGTATTTCTCACAGGTATTGCTAACAGCCAAATAAATCCCATTTTAATATTCTACTAACCATTCATTTACTCATTTGTTAGTTTTTTTTTTATTCAATGACTGTTAAACTATATTCTGGGACTCATGCTGGGCACAATAAATACAAAAATGGAGGTTATTAGCTGGTTATTTATGGAGGTTATTAGCTGGTACTGAGATATTTCAGATTCAATATTTAAAAATGTTAAAAAAATTTATTCTTGGGGCGCCTGGGTGGCTCAGTGGGTTAAAGCCTCTGCCTTCGGCTCGGGTCATGGTCCCAGGGTTCTGGGATTGAGCCCCACATCGGGCTCTCTGTTCGGCAGGGAGCCTGCTTCCTCCCCTCTCTCTCTCTGCCTGCCTCTCTTTCTACTTGTGATCTCTGTCAAATAAAAAAAAAAATTATTCTCTATGATGTCTCATAGATTTACTAGACAATATTATAACTAAACACAGTTTCATGATATTGTTCCTGGCTATCCTTATAGTCTTATTTCTTATCACTTAGCCTTACTTTTTATGTTATATGAATATTAAACATTTAAGTCTTCAAAAATCCTCATGTTATCCCCTTATTTTGCATAATTTTTTCCCCTTCATTCCCTTTATCATAATCATTTTTGATACAGTCAATAAAGTAAGCAGGCATATCGTTTAATTTTATTAATGGTGACACTTGAGAGTTGTATGTTTTTTCTTCTGTTTTTTAAAAAATATTTAAAATACACTCTGGAAACAATCCCTTAACAAATATTATTAAAACTTTATTTAACAGTTTGATTTTTAATTTATATTTTAGAAGGTAGGAAGTGGAAAATACAATTTATACATCCAAAAATACCCACAGAAATATTAAAAAAATTACTTTTTATATTAATTCCTGTTAGCTAACTATTATATTAGTTTCAGGTGTACAGTATAGTGATTTAACAACAATTCCATATATTATCCATCACAAAAAATGTATTCCTTAATCCCTATCACTTATTTAACCCATTATCCCACCCTCACTCCTCTGGTAACCATCCACGTGTTCTCTATAATTAAGAATCTTTTTCCTGGTTTCTCTCTCCTTTTGCCTTCGCTTTTGTGTTTCTTAAATTCCACATATGAATGAAATAATATGTCTTTCTCTGAGGACTTATTTTACTTAGAATTATGCCCTAGTTCCATCCATATCATTACAAAAGGCAAGATTTTCTTCTTGGTTGAAAAATATTCCATTGTGTGTGTGCATGTGTGTGAGTATGTATGTGTGTATATATATGTATGTGTGTGTGTATGTGTGTATGTGTGTGTGTATGTGTGTATATATGTGTGTGTGTATGTGTGTATATATATGTGTGTGTATATATATTTATTATATATGTGTGTGTTACATAAATAATATATATTATACATGTCATATATTATATATTATATTATTACATATATATGTGTGTGTATATGCACACATATGTATATATACATGTATGTGTATACACACGCACACACATACATCCCCCATCTTTATCTATTCATCATTTGATAGACACTTGGGTTGCTACCATATTGGGCCTACTATAAATAATGCTGTTATAAACATAGAAGTGCATGTATCCCTTTGAAACATCATTTCTGTGTTCCTTGGGTAAATACCCAGTGGTTGCTGGAACATAGGGTAGTTCTATTTTTTAACTTTTGAGGTACGTTCATACTGTTTTCTGCAGTGCCTGCACCGGGTTGCCTTTCTACCAATAGTGCAAGGAGTTTCCTTCTTCTCCTTTTTCTCCACAACCTCATCAGCACCTGTTATTCCTCACATTCTGACAGGTGTGAGGTAGTATCTCATTGTGGTTTTGATTTGCATTACCATGATGGTAAGTGTTGATGAACATCTCTTCATATGTCTGTTGGCCATCTGTTGTCTTTGGAGAAATGTCTATTCCTGTCTTCTATCCATATTTAAATTGATTATTTGTTTTTTTAGTGTTGAACAGTATAAATTCTTTCTATAATTTGGAGAGACACTTTATTGGATATGTCATTTGCAAATTTCTTCTCCCTTTCCATAGATTGCTTTTTGGTTTTGTTGATTGTCTCCTTTGCTGTGCAGAAGCGTTTTCTTTTGATATTGTCCCAATAGTTTATTAATTTATTTATATTCCCCCCTTACCTCAGGAGACATATCTAGAAAAAAGGTTTCTATGGGCAATAAGAGGTTACTACCTGCGTCCTCTTCTAGGATTTTTATGGTTTCAGGTTTCACATTTAGGTCTCTAATCCATTTTGAATTTGTTTTTGTGTATGGTATATGAAAGTGGTCCAGTTTTCTTTTTTTTCTCCTGCATGTTACTGTTAAGTTTTCTCAATACAATTTGTTGGAGACTGTCCCTTTCCCATTGGATAATCTTTCCTGCTTTGTAGATGATTAATTGACCATATAATTATGGTTTTCTGGGCTTTATATTCTGTTCTATTGATCTTTGTGTTTATTTTTGTGCCAGTACCATACTGTTTAGAGTACTACATCTTTTACTATAATTTGAAGTCTGGAATTGTAATGCCTCCAGCCTTGTTTTTCTTTTTAAAGAATGTTTTGGCTATTCAGGGTCTTTTCTGAATCCATACAAATTTTAGAATTATTTGTTCTGGTTCTATGAAAAATTCTGTTGGTAATTTGATAGGGATTGCTTTAAATGTATAGATTGCTTAGGGTAGTATAGACATTTTAATGATATTCATTCAATCCATGAACATAGAGTAGGTTTTTTTTTCCCATTTCTGTGTCATCTTCCATTTCTTTCATCAGTGTTTTATGGTTTTTAGAAGATAGATCTTTTATCTCTTTGATTAGATTTATTCCTGCGTATCTTATTATTTTTGGTGAAGTTGTAAATGAGATTGTTTTCTTAATTTCTCTTTCTGCTCCTTTATTATTGGTGTGTAGAAATGCAACAGGTTTCTGTACATTTATTTTATATCCTGAAACTTTACTGAACTTGTTTATCAGTTCTAGTAGTTTTTTGGTGTAGTCTTTCAGGTTTTCTATATATAGTACCATGTCACCTGCAAATAGTGAAAGTTTAACTTCTTCCTTACCAATTTGGATGCCTTTAATTTAATTTTATTTTCTGATTGCTCTGATTCAGACTTCTATACTAACTATGTTGAATAAAAGTGTGGTGAGAATGACCATCCTTGTCTTTTTCCTGACTTTGGGGGGAAGCTCTCATTTTTTTCCCACTTAGGATGATGTTACTTGTAGATTTTTTATATATGGCCTTTACTATATTGAGATATGTTCTCTCTAAGTCTACTTTGTTGAGGGTTTTTATCTTGCATGGATGCTGCTCTGTCATATGCTTTTTCTGTATCTACTTAAACAATATGTTTTTTTTTTTCTTATTGATGTGATGTGTCATATTGATTAATTTGTGAATATTGGACCACACTTGCAACCCAGGGATAAATCCCAGTTGGTGATGGTAAATGATTTTTTTTGATATATTGTTGGATTTGGTTTACTAGTATTTTGTTGAGGATTTTCACATCTATGTTCATCGAGGGATATTGGCCTATGGTCTTCTTTCTTAGTGGTGTCTTTGTCTGGTTTTGGCATCAAGATAATGTTTGCCTCATATAATGAATTTGGAAGTTTTCCTTCCTTTTCTATTTTTTGAAATAGTTTGAAAAGAATAGATATTAAGTCTTTTTTTTTTTTTTTTTTTTTTTTGATATTAAGTCTTCTTTAAAGGTTTGGTAGAATTTGCCTGTAAAGCCATCTGGTCCTGGACTTTTGTTTGCTGGGACTTTTGCTGTTTGATTACTGAAACATTTTATTTGCTGGTTACCAATCTGTTCAAATTTTCTATTTCTTCCTGATTGATTTTGGTAGTTTATATGTTTCTAGAAATTTATCAATTTCTTCTAGTTTGTCCAGTTTGTTGTCATATAGTTTTACACAATGTTCTCTTATAATTGTTCATATTTTTGTGGTGTCAGTTGTTATTAATCCTCATTTATTATTTTTTTGGGGGGTTTCTCTTTTTGATAATTCTGGCTAGGGTTTTATCAATTGTATTGATTTTTTTCAGTGAACCAGCTCCTGGTTTCATTGATCTGTTCTATTGTTTGTTTAGTTTCTATGTGATTTATTTCTGCTTTAATCTTTAACCCTTTATTCTGTTGGCTTTAGGCTTCATTTGTTCTTTTTCTAGGTCTTTGAAGTGTCATGTGAAGTTGTTTCTTTGGGGTTTGTCTTGCTTCTTGAGATAGGCCTATATTGCTATAAATTTCCCTCCTACAACTGCTTTTGCTATGTCCCAGAGGTTTCAGACCACTGCATTTTCATTTTCATTTGTTTCCATCTACTTTACTTTTTGATTTCTTCATTGCATGTTTAACCCACTAAATGTTTAGCAGCATTTATTTAACTTCCCTGTATTTGTGGCCTTTCCAGACTTTTTTCTTGTGGTTAACTTCTAGTTTCATAGTATTATGGTCAGAAAAGATGCATGGTATGATTTCACTCTTTTTGAATTTGTTGAGCCAGTGGGCTAATATGTGATCTCTTCTGAAGAAAGTTCCATGTGCACTTGAAAAGAATGTGTATTCTGCTGTTTTAGGATAGAATGTTCTGAATACATCTGTTAAAGCCATCTTTTCCAGTGTGTTATTCAAAGTTATTTTTCCTTATTGCTTTTTTTGTTTCTTTGTTTAGATGATCTGTCCATTGATGTAAAATGGGGTGTTAAAGTCCCTTACTATCATCCTATTATTATTATTTTTATTAGTTCCTTTCTATTTGTATGAATTTTTTTTATATATTTGGGTTCTCCTATGTTGGGTGCATAAATATTTATAATTATTGTATCTTAATGTATTGTCCCCTTTATTATTATATATTGTCCTTCTTTGTTATAGTCTTTGTTTTAATATTTATTTTGTCTAATGTAAGTATTGCTTCTCTGGCTTTTGACATCCATTTGATGATAGATATTTCTCTATCACCATACTTTCAATCTATAGGTGTCTAAAATGAGTCTCTTTTGGGCAGCACATAAATGAGTCTAGCAGAAGCTGCTGTTTCTTTAGGGGTGGAGATCCAGCTATCACTTGTTCTCCTGGCTTGCCCTGTCCTGAGTCAGCTGAACTTTAAAGCTCTAGGCTCCAAGTCCTACTGGTTTTAAAAACTCACAGAATTTAACCCCTCTGGTTTTTAAAGTCAAATATTATGGGGGTTAGTCTTCTCTGTATAAGCTCCTTGATGCAAAGGATAATTTCTCTGCCCTCTCCTCACACACATCTCCCTCCCTCCTGCAGTGAGCCTTCTACCTTTCTAGCTTTTCTAACTTTTCAGATGTAGCTTCTTCTCTATATTTAGTTGTGAAGTTTGTTCTGCCAGTCTTCAGATCATTCTCTAGTTTATTCACTTGGATGTGAATGGTATCTATTGTCAATGTAGTCCCTGGCGTGCTCCTAGTCCTCTACTACACCTTCTTTCCCAGACCCAGTACCAGTTTTGATGAGCTTTTGGTGCTGACATTTAAGTTGAGTGGTATTCTTCCTCCTCAGGTTAAATCAGTTCTCTTTTATTGTAGTGTCCTTCTCTGGCTTTGGTATCAACAATGCTGACTTCATAAAATAAGTGTGGGATGTCCCTTCCTTTTTTTATTATACTATGCAAAAAAAATTATATTAGTTTTTCTTTAAATGTTCAGTGGAATTTCTAGCATAGCCTTCTGGTTCTGGAACTTTTTTGGGGTGCTTTTGTGCCCATTATGAACTGCTTCTTTATTTGCTATGGTCCTGTGTGATACATAAATGCAAATCCCATTGGTTATTAGAGCCAGGCTCTCTAGGGTCCTCAGGCAGAAGCCATAAAAGCTGTAAACCACAAATATATGAAAGCTCTTCCAGGGAGTTATTAGTATCTTGGTGTGAAGCAGAGGGAGAAGCTACAGATGTCTACCATTTTTCCCAGTCTTAGAAAAATTTTAGCCAGCCCCTAAATATGTGCTAAATTAGAAGTCTGGTCCTCAAACCATAGCTTATAAAGTATATAGCTAGACTCCTTTCAGAGAATAACTTAGAGATGGTCAGACTTTGCCTGTTCCCTATACATTGAGACCTGGGGGAGTAGCTGCTGCGAGTGCTCACGTGCTTGTTAGCAACTACTGTTTGTTTACTGTAATCATGTGGGTCTCCTGGATACAAACCTCATTGGTTTTCAGAGCTGGGTATATTGGGGGACACATCACTTAGGAGAAACTCTTAAAGGTTGGGGCACTGGATATATGATCCAAATGCTTTGCTGCTCAGGGAGAAGCTGGGTGTTGGGGTTTCTCTCCCAATTGGATGTTACTGTGTCCGAGGTAATGTTGATGGTGGGAGTGCCTCAGATTTTCCTACCTACTTCAGTGTGACTATATTCCCACTTACCCACTGTGTAGGGGTTGTTCAACTCCTTTTGGATTTTCTTCAATGGTAATTGCTTCATATATAACAATGTACATGCAATATACCTATGGTTGAAGGTGAGTTTGGGAGCCTCTTATATTGCTATCTTCATATATCCCCAACTATAATTTTTATTTTTAATTTCAATACAAGTGTGAGGGTCTGGTTTCATCCTATTAAAATAACTAGCACTAGAGTTGGTCCTTTTTCATAAGCTACTAAAAAATTGTACAAAATATAAAACAAAACAAGTACTTTCATGCATTGAACGATTAGGGACTCTAAGGGAAACATGATGAGAGTCCTACATTTTCCCTCGCTGATTTCTGAGGTGATTTTCTTTTTCTTTTTCTTTTTTTTTCTGAGGTGATTTTCTAAGCAGTAATGTATTTAGGAAGTCCATACAAAGTACAGCAGTCTTGCTGAGTTGAGGAGTCAGAGATTAGAATACAGGAAGTCTTTTGGATGGAAATTGTGGACAGGAATAGAAGTAGATTGGAAAAATGGACTGCACAGAAAAAGAGCTCCAGAAATCTGCATGAAAGTATTATCTTTACTAGTATAGTCTGCTATAACAAAAATAGCATAGATTGAGTGACTGGGACAATCGACCTTAATTTCTCACAGTAATGGAGGCTGAGAGGTCCAAGATCAAGGCATCAGACTATTTAGTCCCTCATAACAGTAATGTTCCTGATTGCAGACAGATGCCTTCTTGCTATATTCCCATAAGCTGGAAAGAAAGACCATCTCTCATGTTTCTTTTTATGGGGATACTAACTTCATTCACAAGTGCTCTACCCTCATGACCTAATTACCTCCCAAAGGTCCAACCTCCAAATACCATTACACTAGGAATAAGGCTTCAACATATGAATGAGACAGATATTGTCTGGAACAGGTATCTTTGAATCTATTGCTTGAATACTAATGCATTCATGCATAGGGTAAAGTGTTATATGAGGTCAGATGGCAAATGTCAGGAATACTATCAGATAAACATTTGCAAAAGCTCACAGTCTTGATGTCTTCATTGAATACTTGGGATTTTAGTAATAAAACAGGGCATTTCTTAGTAGTAAGGTTAACATAGTACTAGAATAATTTAGACACTATACTTAACAAATCCTACAAAGTCTTAACAAGATCAAATTGATTTATAAATAAAGAAAATGTCTGACAAAACAAACATCAACTGTATTAAATAAAAGAAAACAATTCTATTACATATTCACACTGTTGGTCTGCAATTAAAACAAACAAACAAACAAACAAATACTTTATGAAAAAATGGGAAACTGAAAGACAGAAGAAAAATCAGTTCTTACAAATAGACACAGAAATTATAGATACAATGGACTGCAAACATGATTTTGAATCACCTATTATAAGTATGGTCAGCCTAAGGATGCCTGGGTGATTCAGCCTATTAAGTGACCAACTCTTGATTTCTGCTCAGGTCATAACATTGGGGTCGTGAGATTCAGCCCTGTATTGGACTCCATGCCTAGTTTGGGATTCTCTCTCTCCCTTTTTCCCATTCCCCATTGCTTGTGTGCATGCATTTGTGCTCTCTTTCTCTTTTGCTCTCTCAAAAAAAAAAAAGTTATCAACTTGCTCAAATATTTAGAAAAACATGAACAATATAAGACTTTGGACAGAAATAGAAGATATAAAAAGGAAGCAAGGAAAATTCTTAAGCAGAAAACTATACTATAGGAAATCTGAAAGCTGCTGAATGAGAATAACAAGTGATTAGATCTGGTTGAAGAAAACACTAGTGAGTTTAATGACATGGTGATCAACAATATGCAGAAACTCAAAGAGAAAAATGTTGGCAAAGGAAAAAAAAAAGAACAGTATTTCAGTGAATTGTGAATCAATATAAAGCAGTCTAATATATATTTTATTTGTGTTGCCCTCGGGTCATCTAAAAACACATTTAAGAAAATGATTAAAAAATTTCCCAATTTGTAAAGGCATCCAAATTGGCAAAGAAGAAGACAAACTATCACTCTTCGCAGATACGATACTATATGTGGAAAATCCAAAAGATTCCATTCCAAATCTTCTAGAACTTGTACAGGAATTCAGTAAAGTGTCAGGATATAAAATCAATGCACAGAAATCAGTTGCATTTCTTTACACCAACAGCAAGACAGAAGAAAGAGAAATTAAGGAGTCAGTCCCATTTACAATTGCACCCAAAACCATAAGATACCTAGGAATAGACCTAACCAAAGAGGCAAAGCATCTATACTCAGAAAGCTATAAAGTACTCATGAAAGAAATTGAGGAAGATACAAAGAAATGGAAAAATGTTCCATGCGCATGGATTGGAAGAACTAATATTGTGAAAATGTCTATGCTACCTAAAGCAATCTACATATTTAATGCAATCCCTATCAAAATACCATATTTTTTTTCAAAGAAATGGAATATATAATCCTGAAATTTATGTGGAACCAGAAAAGACCTCGAATAACCAGAAGAATGTTGAAAAAGAAAGCCAAAGTTGGTGGCATCACAATTCCAGACTTCAAGCTCTATTACAAAGCTGTCATCATCAAGACAGTATGGTACTGGCACAAAAACAGACACATAGATCAGTGGAACAGAATAGAGAGCCCAGAAATAAATCCTTAACTCTATGGTCAACTAATCTTCGACAAAGCAGGAAAGAATGTCCAGTGAAAAAAGACAGCCTCTCCAACAAATAGTGTTGGGAGGATTGGACAGCCACATGCAGAAAAATGAAATTGGACCATTTCCTTACACCACACATGAAAATAGACTCAAAATGGATGAAGGACCTCAGTGTGAGAAAGGAATCCATCAAAATCCTTGAGGAGAACACAGGAAGCAACTTCTTCAACCTCAGCTGCAGCAACATTTTCCTAGGAATGTCGCCAAAGAAAAGGGAAGCAAGAGCAAAAATGAACTATTGGGGCTTCATCAAGATCAAAAGCTTTTGCACAGCAAAGGAAACAGTCAACAAAACCTAAAAACAACCAACAGAATGGGAGAAGGTATTTGGAAATGACATACCCGATAAAGGGCTAGTATCCAAAATCTATAAAGACTTAGCAAACTCAACACCCAAAGAACAAATAATCCAGAAATAATCCACAAATAATCAAGAAATGGGCAGAAGACATGAACAGACATTTCTGCAAAGAAAACATCCAGATGGCCAACAGACACATGAAAAACTGTTCCACATCACTCGGCATCAGGAAAATACAAATCAAAACCACAATGAGATACTACCTCACACCAGTCAGAATGGCTAAAATTAACAAGTCAGGAAATGACAGATGTTGGCTAGGATGTGGAGAAAGGGTAACTCTCCGACACTGTTGGTGGGAATGCTAGCTGGTGCAGCCACTCTGGAAAACAGCATGGAGGTTCCTCAAAATGTTGAAAATAGAGCTACCCTATGACCCAGCAATTGCACTACTGGGTATTTACCCTAGAGATACAAACGTAGTGATCCAAAGGGGCACATGCACCTGAATGTTTATAGCAGCAATGTCCACAATAGCCAAACTATGGAAAGAACCTAAATTTCCATCAACAGATGAATGGATCAAGAAGATGTGGTATATATACACAATGGAATACTATGTAGCCATCAAAAGAAATGAAATCTTGCCGTTTGCAATGATGTGGCTGGAACTAGAGGGTATTATGCTTAGCAAAATAAGTCAATCAGAGAAAGAAAACTATCATATGATCTCCTTGATATGAAGAAGTAGAGATGCAACATGGGGGTTTTGGGGGGTAGGAAAAGAATAAATGAAACAAGATTGGCTTGGGAGGGAGACACACCATAAGAGACTATTAATGTCACAAAACAAATTGAGTGTGACCAGGGGGAGGGGGGTAGGGAGAGGGTGGTGGCATTATGGACATTGGCGAGGTTATGTGCTATGGTGACTGCTGTGAATTGTGTAAACCTGGTGATTCACAGACCTGTACGCCTAGGGCTAATAATACATTTTATGTTTATTAAAAAACTTTTAAAAATTCCCAATTTGATAAAACTTATACAAATCTTAAACTATTAGCAGGAAAATAAAATATAAAATTGGATGGCACATAATAATTTAGTTTTTGGAAACAATAGAGAAATAAGTCACAAAGGCAGCTGATAGAAATATTACATAAAATAGAATAATGAAATGATTGGTATTCTTATCAGAAACAATGGAAGCCAAAAATATGAAAAAAGGAATTTAAGGTCTTAATGGAAAAAGAAAAACTTCTTTATTAAGCATAAATATTTTAAAAATACATTAACCAATATCATTTGCAGAGGAATATGGAATATTCAATAGCTTAATACATTGTTGATGAGGGTGTAAAGTTGTATAGTCACTTATCAATAACTGAATTGTCAGAGATTCACTGTAACTTGCAAACTAACATTTTTTAAAGATTTATTTATTCATTTATTTGAGAGAGAAAGAGAGAGAGAATGTGAGAGAGAGAGAGAGAAAGAGAGCATGAGACATGGGAGGGTTAGAGGGAGAAGCAAACCCCTCCCTCCTCACTGAGCAGGGAGCCTGATGCGGGACTTGAGCCAGGGACTCTGGGGTCATGACTCGAGCTGAAGACAGTTGCTTAACCAATTGAGCCACCCAGGTGTCCACAAACCAACATTTTAATCTTTTACTATTTCCAGCATGCCAACAGAAAATGCAAGATTTCTGAGCCATATACAAATGACTTTATTACTCAGGGCACAGTAAGCAAATAGGCTTCATGTTTGCATGTTTCCTGTGTCTTCCAAGTCCTATAAAAGCAATGCAGAGTGATCCCAATACTTGGGTCCAGTGGGTCACATCATAATTGAGAAATCACAAACTTCAGGACTTCAATTATTTTATAAAGTGCACTATAGCTGTCTAACCTTTGCCTTTTAGGAAGACATTTTCACATTGGATACTAAATGAATCTGGAGGGAAAGTGAACTCTCTCTTTGTTCTCTCTCTCTTTATATATATCTGTGTGCATGTGTATGTGTGTGTATACACAGAAAAAAATGGGAAAATGGTCTGAAACAAAGACTCTCAGGTCTTTGGAAAGAAATATAGAAATATAAGAAACCCATAAAGAATTATCCTGAATAGCACTCTGGAAACTAGTTGTCAGTTTCTTATAAATCTAAATATATATCATATAAATAATAAATAAATACAAATATATTATATATAATATATAATATTATAAATATATTAATATATATATTTATATATTTATATTTATATATTAATATATAAATATTATAAATATATATACATGCTCTGTGACCCAGAGATTCTAATTCTAGGCATTTCTTCAAAAGAGATGAATAAATATATATACATATATATGTATATATATACACACATATATGTATATGAATATATATGTATATATATTCATCAAGTCATGCATAAGAATGTTTATAGTAAAATGTATAAATAATATTTACAACTCAATAATAATTCAAACAACTCAAAAAGTGCGTAAAGGAATTAAAAACATGTGAAAGTCTAATAAGCAGATAAATCGATGCTCTAAATTGTTATCCATTAGGGGATTAAAAGTTAAAATCACTCTTTGTTTTTTGACTGTTACTTTTGCTGTGCAGAAGCTTTTTGTCTTGATGAAATCCCAAAAGTTTATCTTTGCTTTTATTTATTTTCTTTTGGAGATGTGTCTTGAAAGAAGTTGCTGCGTCTGATGTCAAAGAGGTTACTGCTTTCTTTTCCTCTAGGGTTTTGATAGATATCTTGCCTCACACTCAGGTCTTTCATCCATTTTGAGTTTATCTTTGTGTATGGTGTGAGAGAAAGGTTGAGTTTCATTCTTCTATACACAACTGTCCAATTTTCCCAACACCATTGGAAAGACAAAATATAAAAGATAAAGATAAAAAGATAAGATAAAAAAGACAGAAGAGACTGTCTTTTTTCCATTGGATATTTTTTCCTGCTTTGTCAAAGATTATTTGACCATAGAGTCGAGGGTCCATATCTGGACTCTCTATTCTGTTCCATTGGTCTATGTGTCTTTTTTGTGCCAGTACCGTGCTGTCTTGGTGATCACAGCTTTGTAGTAAAGCTTGAAATCAGGTAATGTGATGCCCCAGCTTTGTTTTTTTTTTTTCAACATTTCCTTAGCGATTTGGTGTCTTTTCTGGTTCCAAACAAATTTTAAGATTGTTCTAGCACTTTGAAAAATGCTTGTGGAATTTTGATTGGAATGGCATTGGAAGTATAGATTGCTGTGGGCAGTATAGACATTTTAACAATGTTTATTCTTCTGATCCATGAGCATGGAATGCTTTTCCATCTTTTTGTGTCTTCAATTTCTTTCATGAGTGTTCTGTAGTTCCTTGAGTACAGATCCTTTACCTCTTTGGTTAGGTTTTTCCAAGGTATCTTATGTTTCTTGGTGCTGTAGTAAATGGGATTGATTCTCCAATTTCCTTTTCTATATTTTCATTGAAAAATAGAGCTATCCTATGATCCTGCAATTGCACTACTGGATAGTTACCCCAACATTACAGATGTAGTGAAAAGAAGGGCCATATGTAACCCAATGTTCATAGCAGCAATGGCCACAGTCATCAAACTGTGGAAAGATCCAAGATGTCCTTCAACAGAATGGATAAAGAAGATATGGTCCATATATACAATGGAATATTATGCCTCCATTGGAAAGGATGAATACCCAGGTTTTGCATCAACATAGGCAGGACTGGTGGTGATTATGTTGAGTGAAATAAGTCAAGCACAGAGAGTTAATTATCATATGGTTTCACTTAGTTGTGGAGCATAAGGAATAGCATGGAGGACATTAGGAGAAAGAAAGGAAAAGCGAATTGGGGGAAATCAGAGGGGGAGAGGAAGCATGAAAGACTGTGGACTCTGAGAAACAAACTGAGGGTTTTGGAAGGGAGGGGTTGGAGGGACAGGTGAGCCTGGTGGTGGATATCAAGGAGGGTATGTATTGCATGGAGCACTGGGTGTGGTTCATAAACAGTGAAACTTGGGACACTGAAAAAATAAAATTAAAAAGAAAAATGAAAACCACTGAGTTACTATCAAATATCCAATAGAATAACTAAAATAGAAAATTTTAAAAATATTGAAAATACCAAGTGTTTGTATAATGGTAAGCAACTATAATTCATATGCATTTGTAACAGATATGAAATGGTTTGGTTTCTTCCAGAAATAGTTTTATTTCTTTGTGCACACTACTGCATCATACTCAGATTGAAGGCAGGAAAAAAGAAAAACAAAACAAAACAATAAAACAATGCATATTTTTTTTCTTAACCGTGAAAAACCCTAGAAAAATTATTATACTTTATTATTTAGAACTCTGTCACATGACCTACTCCTATCAGTCAGAAATTTGAAGAACTGCTATTTTACTACTACAGTGGAAGAAAAAAATTAAGTTTGGGAATTGGTGTTGAAGCATCAAAATAGTGAGGGTGTGTGGAAAATATTTTTTGCATCCAATAGCATAGAGAACATCATGCAATATTTGTTTCCAGAAAATTAAATAGAGTTATCACAGTTCCTAAGAGAAATCCCTCCAGTTAGATGAGATTTCTATTTATGTATATGTTAGAAAACGTTTGCTATGCATTATTTCTTTTTGATCTTTTCACAGAATAAAAGACAATCCAGATTTCTATTCATGATACTGTTGACAAGTTCTTAATGCAGAGTTTATTTAAAAATAGCCATAAATATAATAGTTCTACAAATATATTTCAACTTTAACCATGTTAAATGAACCATTTTACATTCCTAGAACTCATAGGGTTTTGAACTACATGTGGTAAGAGAAAAATGAATTATATATAACAAAAACACAAATAATGTTCTGACCACCTACCAGTCAGAACTTTTTATAGAACATATAATTTTAAAATCACTTTTAGAAGTTGTTATAATAAGTTTATATAATAATTTATAAACACATTTACATAGTTTCAACATAAAGCAAAGTAGACTGTTCCTATGAAATTTTAAAAATGATTAACTTGACTATGTAGTGTCTGGTCATTTTTCTAATTATGCCATTTATTTTCCTAGCCATCAGTCCCCCACCCTAAGAGGAAAGCCTCCTTAAAAACATTTTAAACAACCCCCCTGCACCAAAGGAGCCTTCCACGCTTTCCCATGTGGTAAGTAGATGACAGAAAATGATTGAGTGGCAGGCACATGGAGGGTTAATCGGATTAAAACAGCCAGCCAACAAGCCCATAAAAACCTGCAGATTTAGAAATTCTGGTCACAACCCTCTCAGGTTTCCTCCCTCATCAGGAATTTTGTACTATTGCTCAATAAACTTCGCTTTGCTGCTCACCACTCTTCCTCTGGTCTACCTCTTCATTCTTCAAAGCAGTGAGACCAAGACCTGTGGGCACTGAAAGAGAACAATCTGAAGGAAATAATATATTCTATTGTTTGTCTTATCCAGTTAGGTTGTTTTTCCTACTCAGCAGAGAAATAGTCGTTTTTCTTTCAATTTATAGCATAAATGTGGAATTACCTGCTCTTTTCAAAAGATACATTTCCCCCCTTTTAAACATTCTTATCATAGTGTCTCAATTTTCTTTCCTTCATTCTTTACATTTATCAATTGTAGCTAGCTGAATAAATTGATTTCAAAAATTGCTTTTTCTGGAGAATCTTTCTTTACAACGTAAAGAATATTATATATTATATATTTCTTTACAACGTAAAGAAAGTAACCTAGAATTTGTGCCCCTCTCATAGGCCCTGTAATGCCTGCATTGATCCCCTTCTCTTGTTTTATTATGCTACTTATTCTGAACTTTCTCAGCCATAATGTCTTCATAGTCATATACACTTTCCTTATTTGTTTCCCTAGCACCTAATACAGTGCTTAAAATACCATACCAACACAATATGTGTTGAATAAATGGCCATATCTGCATCTATGAATTTAATAAATTTAATCACAATTGCTGGTACTTTAACTACTACCCCTTGCATATTATTTTTTTAAAGATTTTATTTATTTATTTGATAGACAGAGATCACAAGTAGGCAGAGAGGCAGGCAGAGAGGGAGAGGGGGAAGCAGGCTCCCTGCCGAGCAGAGAGCCCAACGTGGGGCTCGATCCCAGGACCCTGGGATCATGACCTGAGCCAAGGCAGAAGTTTTAACCCACTGAGCCACCCAGGCGCCCCCATATTATTTTTTGATTAAACACCTGACCCATGACTCTGTTTAAAACTTGATAAAATCATGATGAAAATCTGAGAAGGAATTCTATTATAGGGCTAAATATTATTAAACTTTTGATACTCTTATCACTCCAGAGATTAGAAAGAAAGCTGTCCACTTAGATAAATGTCTAAGACTGTCAAATTGAAAATATAAGAAATTAAACATGCATTCCAACTGATTCTTTTGTGGTGTTTTTTATCACAATAGTCAAGAATACTTAAACAATCTTACAAAGTTGTATCATAAAAAGGCTTGAGTAGCACAGGGACAGGAACAATGGGCAGAAAAAGCTGTATTTTTGCTGTATGAAGCTGGTGGTTATATGCTTAGTGCTCAAGGGGGAGGGCGCATGCAAAGAGTATTAGATCATAAATGTTTTCTTCAATTTTCTACTCATGCAAATATTTTCACAAGATTTCTCTGGTGCCTATCATTTAGCTTCTTATTTTATTATTTTTTTTTATGTTCAGTTAGCCAGCATATAGTAAGTACATTATTAGTTTTTGATGTAGTGTTCAATGATTCATTAGTTATATATAACACCCAGTGCCTATTACAATATGTCTCCCCCCTTAAGTTTAATATTAACTATCAGTGAGATGTAGAAGCTGTCATGAGAACCTTTAAGAATGTAGCAACCAGTACATATTTGATCCTTATCAGAACTATGAAGGCTATAGGTCAACCTTCTGGGTTAAAGGTTAATACTTTCTGTTTCTATCCCTTATCAATTCCATAGGGTTCAAGTCAAAAGTCAGTCATGGCACTTTATTTAGAAAAACATTCAGTGATCTCGTGGTTAATCTCATGTGTCAATTTGACCAAGCTAAGGAATGCCCAGATCCCTTGTAAAACACTCCTTCTGGGTGTGTCTGTCAGGGTGTTTCCAGAAGAGATTAGTATTTTAATCATTAAAGAAGATCATTCTCAACAGGTGAGTAGGCATTATCTAATCTGTTGAAGGCCTAAATATCACAGAAGGTAGAGGAAGGGTGAATTCCCTGTCTTTACTTGAGGATATCCATCTTCTCCTGCTCTCACATATTGGCATGGTTGGTTCTGTGCCTCTAGGATTTATCCCAGTATTACCAACTTTCCTAGTTATCAGGCCTTTGGAATTAGAACTAATATAACATTGGCTTTCCTGGGCCCTCAGCTTATATATGGCAGTTTGTGGGACTTATGCTTCATAACTGTGTGAGCCAATCCCCCATAATAAATCTCCATTTACCATCTATCTATCATCTATCTATCTCCTATTGGTTCTGTTTTTGTGGATGCCCTTAGCTTTTTAACATAACAATGCCCAAATATTTCTTGCCATATTTGTCCTTATTCTCTAGCTTTTCCTCAGTTCTAATTTTATTACTGCATTAGGATCTTCACAAATGCTTTCCCAGCCTGTCTAGTTGTTTCCAGTTCCAAAGTCAATTTGTAATGTTTTGGTTTAAAATCATAACTATGTTATATTATTCTGATTGTTCTTGAATTACGTATTTATTTATGTATAATAATCTCAGAATATATATATGTATAAAATCTCAGAGGAGATTATATATATGTATCTATATACATGGATAAAATCATGAGTATTATACTGTCCTGATGGTTCTTGAATTACATATTTATTTATAATAATCTTAGAGAAATATATATATGTGTGTGTGTGTATATATATATATATATACACATATATATATATATATATATATATATATATATATATATCTTCCTTCTTAAGGATATTCTGATCTCTCTTGAATTATGTCATAAATATAATATTTATGTCTTAAAGATTAAGAATATTTTTATGTATTTTTATGGTGAGGAAAAGATAGAAGTCTTTTCCTACACTAGAAGAGAAGTATAAAAAACATGGTAGAAAAAAAAACAACCCATAACTAGCTTGAATGAACTCTCTTGTATTTATCATTCTACATCAGTCTCATTCTTCATGAAATCAAGATAGAAGATCAGAAGATTAATATAGGAGATTAAGATAGCATCGACATTTCATTAAGAAAAATGATCTTAATTTGTTTTTTTTTATCTTCTCTCTTCCATTTGTTCACTTTATTTTCTGCTCTTATACCATGTTAAAATATGGTAATTATGCTCAGTAGAGGAGAGAATATACAAGCATAATTTTTTTTCAAAACTCTTGGAAATAAGCAAAAACGATTAATGATAACTGGCTTCAAGTTAAGTGAAAGACCATATTTATATATTCTCTCTCTTCACACACACACACACACACACACACACACACACACATACATACACATAGATGTCTATACATACACAGGTATACCTCAGAGATATTATGGGTTTGCTTCTCGATCACTATAATAAAATGTTGCAATAAAGTGAGTCAAATAATTTATTATTGGTTTCTTAGTGCTTTAAAAGGTATGTTTACACTATACTATAATCTCAATAGAATTATATTTTAAAAGCTATATATATTACATATATATATATATATATACCTTAATTAAAAATACTTTATTGCTAAAGAATGCTAACCATCATCTGAGATTCCCACAAGTCAATCTTTTTGTTGTTTTAATGTTGATGGTTGCTGATTAATAAAAGGTTGCTGGGGCTGAGAGTTGGGGTGGCTGTGGCAATTTATTAAAATGAGACCATGTTTGTTGCATCAATTCCTTTCATGAATGACTTCTCTGTACCATGAAATGCTGTTTAATAGCATTTTACCCACAGTAGAACTTCTTTCAAAATTGATGTAAATTCTCTCAAACCCTACCACTGCTTTATCAACTAAGTTTATAGACTATTCTAAACCATTTGTTGTCATTTCAATAATCTTTATGTCATCTTTACCAAGGGTATATTCTCAAGAAACCACTTCCTTTGATCATCCATATAAAGCAATTTCTCATCTGTTACAGTTTTGTCATTAGATCGCAGCAATTCAGTCACATCATTACAATCTATTGCTAATTCTTGCTCCCTTGGCTAATTCCACCACATCTGCAGTTAGAACACACACATTTGTCAGTTAAGTTTGTTGTCTTGCGGAGGCATCATTTCTCGTGCCCTCAAAATAATTACAATGGTAACATCAATGATGACTGGCCAAGACCACCATAAAAAATAGTGAAAAGGTTGAAATATTGCAATAATTACCAAAATGTTACATAGGGACACAAAATGAGCAAATGTTAGAAAATGGTGCCTACACAGTTGCTTGTTGAAGGGTTGCCACAAGACTTCAACTTGTAAAAAGCACAGTATCATGTGATCTGAAGAAAAGATTCACAGAAGCCATACTCTCCATTTTGAAGGGTGGAAAAAAAAAACTGTATTGATATTCTGAAAATCTAATAGAAACAAAAAGAAGAGAAGGGAAATCTAGACAAGGATGAAGGCAAAGTAATCAGTAAAGGAGAATAAGACAAAGTTACATCAAATTGGGTACTTATCATATCCAACCTCATTAACTGGGGAAGCCCTGCAGAGAGAGCCAGACTGGAGTTCTGATTGAGAGCCCCATGTAGAGCATCCTTCCCTCAGGTGAGACTTCCAACTGACCATCCGCATAAGGGTCATATTTATAGAGCAAATGATGGGGTTTGAAATTAAAGATTTATTTGTATACATGCAGTTTGGAGTGAGCTGCATTTCTATGTTATCATGTCTTTACAACTTCAAGGACCCTAGGGTAGGTGTGCTTTCCTCTCCTCCCAGATTCCACTGGAGGAGCAGGGGAGCTCAGCCTGGAGCCCTAGGGGATGTAACGAAAAATTTATAGCCAATTCTGACCTGGAGGCCAGTAAATGTCAACTAACCAGGCTCCCAAGATTGCTTATGCAGCACAAGTTTCACAACATTCTTTAGCCTGCCTGTGTATGTGCAGGTCGGGATGGTTGGTTATGCAGGAGAAATCACAGAAACCTCCATCCATACAATACACCACAAAACACAATAAAGTGCAGTAAAACAAGGTATACACATATATACATATAAAAGCTTATAAATATGCATATGTGCGTTTATAGGCATGTGTACATATTAAATTATGAATCTATCAGCTACACAACATCCATGTAGCTAGTATCCTGCTAATTATCACTCATTCATTTCACACTCATATCACTCATTCATTCACCTCTTGTCAATTTACACTTTGCAAATGGCAGTTGATTAGGAGAGAATGAAAATATCACATGCAATTAAAATAGTTGGTTATTTTAGAAAATAAGGATTAATAGATGGGAAGGAGAACTCAGAAGTTTAAACAATGATTTGTATAAACGTGTCTTTAAGGTGTAAAATGAGCAGAGTAGACATAAAAGAAATGAAACGTGATATGTTTTAAAACCCATTAGGGTGTAAGGTCAAAAAGAAGTAATGAAGAAATTTGCCTATGGCGATATACATATTTTGTTTATATAAGAGATGAAATTGTGATACTTACATGTCTACAATACAGTAATAATGTAGAATTACTTAAATTTTGGATACAATTGTTGTAAGAATAAACCAACTAACATCTATCAACTTTAAAAACATGAAGACATAATTTAATTGTGAATAGGGAAAATATATATTTGAGATGTTTATCTTCACAGAAGAAATTAAATTGGAAGCAGGAATTTAAAATGAAAATAAGTTAGTTTTTATCTTTATGTTAACAAGCACATGTCATAACTGTAATTGTACATTGATTTTTATATGCTATTTTGAAAATATTATTAAATTATAGAAACATGTTTATAACCTTATTGAAGTTCAGGTCAATATTGTATTACAATTTGTACAATTCAGGAGAGAATTGTACCTCTTGTCTTAACTCTGCTATTTTATTTTCCAAATTTTCTTGGCAAATATTTGGAAGCACTAAAAGCCATTCTTCATTTCATAGCAGATTTTTGTAGCCTGATCATTAATCACATTATTTTTGCTATAGACATATTATGTCAGTTTCCTAGGTCTGTCCTCTCAAATAGCTGTCTGGGACAGAGATGTCTCTGCGCTGAGGGGCAGAGAATTTTCTTCTCCCTACTGAATGTCAGATCCAGTGACGGCAGAAATTTGTCTGTTTTGTTCCAGTTTTAGTCTCAGAAACTAGAATATCTGGGAAATAATGGAAGCTGGTTTAGTATTTGTTAACCAAACCAATTAATCAACAAATTAGTTAATCAAATTCATTATTCTCCATGTCTATTTATTTTTATATAAATCAATCTCTTTGGCATCTTCCCATTTACAAAGGACTTGCAGATGTTCTCAGACTAATAGCTGCTTTGAATTATCATGAAATTTCAAACATTTGCAGTCTCATTTTGAAGTTAATTTGTATGACATTATCTTACATGAACGAATTTTAAAAAGTGTTTAAGAGACCAATGGAAAACAAAACCATTGTCATGATGGAGTTTGTTGGGATGTAAAGTTAAGTGACAGAGATGTGCCTTTGTATAAAATGGGGAAGGACGTTTGAAAGAGAACTGCTGAGAGGCTGTTTCTTTGGTGAATATTTTTGTGCTGTAAGAACTTTTGCTTCCATATATAGACCTGTACCTGAATACTTTGGTTTATGAATACTCCTTGAATGTGTTAATGCCTAAACACAAATGCTGCCTTTCTTGTGGCCCATGATTTATATATCTACTACACATACATTATGTTTACGTACACATATAGTATATCTAATATCTGTATATATGATAAATGCACATGTGCATATGTATATATGTACATAATATACCATTTTGGACAAAAAGAATAACTTAGTGTATCCAGACATAGATATTGTCTAAAAATACAAAATATTTAAGTTCTATTGGTCACATGTTTGATTGGATCATTGTGCAACAGCACTCTTTACGATGGGCCCAGGGCTATGGTGGATTAAGCATATAATGGCAGTGCTATTTCACGTACTAACTGGAATTTAATAGAAGTATTGTCAGAACGTTGAGTGGTTTTAGGTTTTAAGTACTTACTTAATTTTTTAAAAAATACATCTTTGAAAAAAGACTACCACAAAATTCAGATGTCTTTTTACAAATGTTTGTTTGTTTATTTATTTTTTCTTTTTAAGATTCTCCAATGGTAGCATTTCTTTTTAAAGCATTACTGTTTTGGTACTCAGCATATTTTTAACACTGAGTATGGTCATAACACTGGTATGGTCACCAACCATACTTCTGCTAAGCACCTTGAGATTCTCAACATCTTGAGTCACTCAAATATTGCAAAGTTTCATTACAGATATACTATGCCTCTAGGAGAGCATTCTCTGGCATTTGATCTCTAAACAAGTGCCTTCCAGTAGAATTTTCTGCAATGGAGGGATATTCTATAATCTGAGCACCCAGTATGGAGCTGTTAGCCACATGTGGCTTTTATACACCTGAAATATGGTTAGTGAGTCTGAAAAAAATTAAAGCTTTAAATTTCACTTAATTTTAATTAATATAAATTTAAATCTATTTAGCTACATATGGGGCACCTGGGTGGCTCAGTGGGTTAAAGCCTCTGCCTTCCAGCTCAAGTTATGATCCCAGGGTCCTGGGATGGAGCCCTGCGTTGGGGCTCTCTGCTCAGCAAGGAGCCTGCTTCCCATCCTCTCTCTCTGCCAGCTTCTCTGCCTACTTGTGATCTCTGTCTGTCAAATAAATAAATAAAAATCTTTTTTTTTTTTTAAAGATTTATTTATTTATTTATTTGACAGAGAGAGATCACAAGTAGGCAGAGAGGCAGGCAGAGAGAGAGAGAGGAGGAAGCAAGCTCCCTGCTGAGCAGAGAGCCCGATGCGGGACTCGATCCCAGGACCCTGAGATCATGACCTGAGCCGAAGGCAGCGGCTTAACCCACTGAGCCACCCAGGCGGGATGGCTTGATTTAAATCAGGTTTTATTCCTTAATTCAACCTATCCTTCAACATCAATATTTATTGATTTCTCACTATTTTCTAGGCATTAGACTTATTGCTACTTAGAGAGTATCCAATCATGAAGACCTATCTTATAAGAGAAAGGGTCTGGTGTAGGGAGGACTGTTTTTCATTCCCAAACATACCCTCAACGTAAATAAAAATAGAAGGACAACAAAATAGGTTTGTGTATGTGTGTTTGTGTGTGTGTGCCCATTTAAGATGTGAGTATGTGTGTGCATATATGTATGTTGTGAGCCGTTTGTTAAATTTCCTGGAATAAAGGCTCCAAGGGGGAGATATGTGTGAGGAAATTTATTAGGAAATGTCAAGATTGGAGAGAGAAACTAATCTGAATTGAAGTGTCATTGTGAAATACACCTCATTTGATCCCCCAGAAAGCTCTGGAGCCCAGTTATCAGACCATGGCTAGGATGGGGCAGCTTCCATTAGTTACTGGGTTGGAGCAGTTCCTTAAGAGGGATTCAGCAGACCAGCCTTGTTGCCAACAGTCTAAACAGCTGGAAAAAGGAGTGTGTCTGTCTGGGAAACGGAGAAGGGCAGAGGCAAGGCATTGAAGGTGAGAGGAAGGGGACTGAGTAGTGGAAGATCAATGGAAGAGAGCAGCAGACTGAGCTCTTTGTCAATACTCGTCATTTTATTATCCTAACCTTGTGTTACTAAGGAATTTGAGGCAGTATGCAGTATCATAGTCTTTATTTTGACTGTGGTAAGTTCTTTTAGTTGAATGATCATTTTAATGATTCTGAGGTTCATAGTTTATTTATTTATATTTCTTATAGTCAAAAAGAGCCCCTTCATTTTTTTTGTTTGTTTGTTTTTATTTTTTTGTTTTTGTTTTGTTTTGTTTTGTTTAGCATTCTGACTCTGCTTGGGCATTCTACACTTCCATAATGGGTTTCTGCTCATCAGTAAGGAAAGCACACTTGATCCTGTCAGGAACACACTTGACTCACATGAAACCACCTTAGGCCCTGCAGATGTGTATTTTTGTTTGAGACAATCTCATACAAACTTTAGGTCTCACAGCACAAACTCCTCGAAGTTGGCCTGGGCACCAGCCACATGCAGATTTTTGTGCTTCTTGGTATAAAGGTAAACAACTCTATTACCAGTTTTGTTGCAGACTATATTGCAGGGCAGTCTACAACAATATGTCAAATGCTGGACCATTCTGAATGTCTGTGGATACCATTCCCAGAAAAGGGAAAAGGTTCATAGTCCTCTTTTAATGAAGATTTTATTTTTCACAGAAAATGCTCCATAATTTTGAAACACATGAACACGATAATGTCCGTATTATCTGATATGTTAACTTATTTCAGACTTGGCCAATTTTCAAGCCTACCATCCTAAAGTAGGAATCTGTCTGTTTTGCCTCTAATTCTGGTAGATCTAAACAAAAAATAGTCAAATTAATTAGGATACAAAACTCTTATTTGTGTCTATGTAGAAATTATCATCTGTGAACATAGGAGATTATTTGTATGTATATTATAAGTGGATTTCTTTTTCATTTATATCCCAGTTTCTGCCCCCTCTGTCCATCCTTGGTAAAGCACAAAACTAATCATGCCACTTTCTAATGGGCTCACTCTCTGTGGAGATAAAATTCCTTTGTAATTTGTCCTCTCTGTTAACCTTCCTGAGGATTTCCAACATTAGTTACTACTGTTACTCTTTTCCCTGCTACTGACAGGCAGCTCACACTTCAATTACACTAACCTAACTATACATTATCTTGTTGTTTTGTACCTCTGTAATTTGAACATTCATTCTCCTCTGCTTGTAGTGATCTTTCCAAATGCCTCCCCTAATAAATGCTTACCCTTCAAAACAAACAAATGAACAAACAAACAAAAAACACAATCTAACTGTTGGTTGCTTTTCTAAACTCTTACAATTAAGGAGAAGTAATTTCTCCTTTTATTATTATTTCTTTTACATTTTTCTGTTTCTCATTGACTACTTACCTCTTCTGTGCTCTGCTGGTAAACACGTTTGCCAGACTCTCTGTTAACCAGGTTTCTGGATGGGCTTCCAGTCTTTCCGGTGAGATGCACTCAGAAAAGAACCTTGGGAAGTGGAAGAGGGGCAGAGTTTTCTTCTTGAAGTTGAGTGGCTCCTATGTAAAGTTTAGCTGACTTGAGTTTGCAGTGGCCAGATTCTGTCTTCCACCCTTTGGTTGATTTGAGGCTCTGGGATAGCTAGAGGTCAGCAGTAACCCACAGATACTTCTTAAACTCTGAGTGGCAAGTGCAGCGACTTGGTTTCAAAATCTACAAGGTACTCCCTGTGCTCTACCTTCTTAGCACTTATAACAATACTATAAGCAGCTTGTTCCTGTATTAGGCTCTTTTCTGCTTGAAACAACTATAGTGGGTCTATTCTCTCATCTCTGCCCTAAATAAGGCTGTTAGCTTATTTGATGAACTTGGGGATCAAGAGTTAGTAGACAGACTGAAAAGATAAATATTACATATATTTATTTAAGTATAATATATTATTATGCATTTATAGATCTAATTAATATTATAATTACATGTAAATATATAAAATAAATATAAGTATAAACATATAGAGAGGTATATATGAAAGTATTCATCCTTTAGTATACCATTCTAAATTGTCACCCTGAAGTGCTATTATAAATCACTTCCCTTGGGAAAGATGCAGATGTATTTTGATATAGATGAAAAGATGTATATAAACCTTTTATATAAAATTATTTATGTATACATATTTTTATATATAAAAAAATAGATAAACTTTGATTTCTTTTGAATATGGAGAAACATAGAATTTAGCTATTCCCTCCATTTAGTAAACTGCTTGAATGATTATAAAATTAGCCTAAAACAGTTACATATAATTACTTTAAAAACATTAAGCAGTTAACTGCTTGACTATTCTGATGGAAGTTGTATGTAAAAAAGGATAGATTTATAATAAGATTATAAATATTATATAACTCTAGATATATAATATTATATCAAGTAGTGTTTATTTTCATAAAAAATGTGCTTTCACAATAATAGCAATAGTAGTTTATGTTCTACATTTTCCTAGTGTATTTAAAATAAAATTTTGATCAAAATAAAATTTTCACACAACTCTTGAAACAGATAAAAGGTAGGATGTCACTGGAACTATACTCATTCTAGAAATAAAATAAGATATGATTAAAAATGACAATAAAGTACCACTGGAAACAACCAGGTATGAGGACTTTATGCCCTTAAGCCTCATCTTTTCATTTTTAATAGACAATGTTTCTATCAGTTGTTTGATAAATATATAAAAACCTCAGAAAGCCTATAGTTTGCTTTGATGAGACTTTCTACCAAGATATCAGTAATCTTTATAAGATTCATGTATCTATTCCAACCTAACATATAGCAGACTGAATTATTCAGAAACAAACAGCAAGTCATTCCTCTTTGCCTAAATAGAGTATTCCTCATTTTTCAAAATCATATTCCAGCACACGGTAATGCAATCATCGTGCTGAGACTGTCAGTAATAACCCTTACTACTCAAGTGGCTTCTTTGAGCAGCTGCTCCGACACAATTTAAAATCCCATATTCCTCTGAAGGATAACAAATAATGACTATGGCTCTAGAAACATTTGAAATCTTAATGAGATACTGTATGAAGACATTTGCATAGTGTCAGTGGTGTGTCAACAGAGGGCCCATTTTCTTCTATTAGATATTTATTGTCTTTGAACATTTTAGGAATATCAAAGGCATCATGCATTCTCTACATGTGACATTCAAAAACTTCTGAAATTTGAGCATACAGATCCAAAAGTATCTAGCACATTTTCCTATTCAGTGGATCAGTTCTTCATGCTTCAGTGTTTCTGACATAAAGCATTGTCATAAAGTAAGGCAAATCATGAAAATCTGAATAACAAATTATGAATTTAAGGAATTCGTTTGGAAGTAGTTAATATTTCATATGGTTTTTCAAGTCTCACGCTGTTTTACCAATTTACTTTTGCAAAAAAGGAATACAGGGATGCATCGGTGGCTCAGTCGGTTAAGTGTCTACCTTTGGCTCAGGTTATAATCCCCATGTCCTGAGATGGAGTCCTGCACTGGGCTCTATGCTTGGTGGGGAGTCTGCTTCTTCCTCTGCCTCTGCCTGCTGCTCTTCCTGCTTGTGCTCTTTCTTTCTCTCTCTCTCTCTGACAAATAAATAAATAAAAATCCTAAAAAAAAAAAAAAGGAATACATAACTCAGAGATTGAAGAGCCTGATCAAAACAAACACAAAAATAAAGGAAGAGAAAGAATAATATGGAATATGAATTGATGTACAGGAATCTATATTAGAATATATATATGTTAGAAATCCATGTTTTCATCATTCCACTATAATTATAAATTATTGCGGGGCGCCTGAGTGGCTCAGTTGTTGGGCATCTGCCTTCAGCTCAGGTCATGATCAGGGTCCTGGGATCGAGCCCCGCATCGGGCTCCTGGCTCAGCGGGAAGCCTGCGTCTCCCTCTCCCACTCCCCACTTGTATTCCCTCTCTAGATGTCTCTTCTTCTCTGTCAAATAAAATTAAAAAAAAAAAAAGTGTCTTATTAAAAAAAAAAAATTATTGCAAGCACACACAACTAAAGAGGAGAGAATTATTTCAATGTTAACCAAAGAACTTGGCATCCTCTTCTAACTTTATTATTGGTAATATTCGTTTTTCTTCAGCTAGATAAAGTTTGCCTCAGAAAACAGAGTCTCTGACTTCTCTTACCCCAAAGTCTTCTTTTAGAAGCTCACCTGATTTGATCAGGCTCATACAAGGTAGACTTCCTTTGGTTAACCTCAGCTCTACTGATTATAGAGCTTAATTTCATCTGTAAAGTTCCTTCACTTTTGCCATGGAACTAAATAGAAGGCCAGAATAATATTTCCAAAATATGCCATAATTTACTGGGTAGAAGCAAATTTCAGGTCTGTCTACACTCAGGGGAAAGTATTAAACATGGGTATGGAGCATGGGGTTTGTGTTGGAATTCTTTCTAGTATAACACATAATAATATTTATGCAAATCTTTTTGCAGTCATTTTACTATTGTTTGTTTGTTGGAAGTTCATCTGTTAATTCTTTTTTCAAGGTTCATGAGGAAGGCTTTCTTTGATCCAATGAATACTTGACAATATAGATTTATTATTTTGTCTTTAATAATTTGTATGTTCATATAACTATTTATATATATATATATATGTATATATATATATATATATATATATATATTTTGGTGTGGGATTTGCAGACATTGCTAGAGTCCTTTAGAGTTTACTGTTGATGTTGAAACTCATAGGTCAGGCTCTTGTTTTGTATTTATAGGTAAAATGATATTGGTATTTGTCATTTGATTCTTTGATAAGCTTTGAAATCAGCTAACTTTATTAAAATAATTCCAAACTGATCACTGTTTGTTTGTTTCTTTTTTTCCTAAGATCCAGTATATACTGTCTTCCATCTTTTGTTCTACCTTAAAGTAATTTTTCTTTTTCTTCTAAGATAGTTCATTTTTCTCTTATGATACTTTACAGAGGTCAACCAGTATCTAGTTTATTTCTATAGTTTAATATGTTGTTCCTGAAATTTTATATACTCTAATGTCACAAAAATAATATGACTACTGATTTATCATATATTTTAAAAAATAAAATTATAACATTTTTGGTCAGTGTTTACATTTCTCTGTACATTAATCCCTCATGCACTCAGCATCGTCTGAAATCAGATAATACTGATGTATTGTCAGAAGGTCAGTAGTGAGCTAACACTACATCACAGTGCCTACATTACTTACTAACTTTATCTCATCATGCAAGCATTTTATCATCTCACATCACTACAAGTAGACTGGTGAGTACAATATAATTTTTTTAAAAAAAAGATTTTATTTATTTATTTGACAGAGAGAGGAGGAGTAAAGTAGGCTGAGTGGCAGGCAGATGGAGAGGGAGAAGCAGGCTCCCCAGCTAGCAGGGAGTCCAATGCCTGATCTCAGGACCCTGGGATGATGACCTGAGCCTAAGGCAGACACTTAACTGACAGAGCTACTTAGGTGCCCCTATAATAAGATATTTTAAAAAATATGATATCATGTGTCTGTTGGCCATCTGGATGTCTTCTTTGCAGAAATGTCTGTTCATGTCCTCTGCCCATTTCAAGAAATAAAATGGATTATTTGTTCTTTGGGTGTTGAGTTTGCTAAGTTCTTTATAGATTCTGGACACTAGTCCTTTATCTGATATGTCGTTTGCAAATATCTTCTCCCAGTCTGTCAGTTGTCTTTTGATTTTGTTAACTGTTTCCTTTGCTGTGCAAAAGCTTTTGATCTTGATGAAATCCCAATAGTTCATTTTTTCCCTTGCTTCCTTTGCCTTTGGCGTTGTTCCTAGGAAGATGTTGCTGCAGCTGAGGTCGAAGAGGCTGCTGCCTGTGTTCTCCTCAAGGATTTTGATGGATTCCTTTCGCACATTGAGGTCCTTCATCCATTTTGAGTCTATTTTTGTGTGTGGTGTAAGGAAATGGTCCAATTTCATTTTTCTGCATGTGGCTGTCCAATTTTCCCAGCACCATTTATTGAAGAGGCTGTCTTTTTTCCATTGGACATTCTTTCCTGCTTTGTCAAAGATTAGTTGACCATAGAGTTTAGGGTCTATATCTGGGCTCTCTATTCTGTTCCATTGATCTATGTGTCTGTTTTTGTGCCAGTACCATGCTGTCTTGATGATGATAGCTTTGTAATAGAGCTTGAAGTCCGGAATTGTGATGTCACCAACGTTGGCTTTCTTTTTCAATATCCCTTTGGCTATTCGAGGTCTTTCTGGTTCCATATAAATTTTAAAATTATTTGTTCCATTTCTTTGAAAAAGATGGATGGTACTTTGATAGGAATTGCTCCATATCACTCGGCATCAGGGAAATACAAATCAAAACCACAATGAGATATCACCTCACACCAGTCAGAATGGCTAAAATAAACAAGTCAGGAAATGACAGATGCTGGCGAGGATGCAGAGAAAGGGGAACCCTCCTCCACTGTTGGTGGGAATGCAAGCTGGTGCAGCCACTCTGGAAAACAGCATGGAGGTTCCTCAAAATGTTGAAAATAGAACTGCCCTATGACCCAGCAATTGCACTATTGGGTATTTACCCTAAAGATACAAACGTAGTGATCCAAAGGGGCACGTGCACCCGAATGTTTATAGCCGCAATGTCCACAATAGCCAAACTATGGAAAGAACCTAGATGTCCATCAACAGATGAATGGATCAAGAAGATGTGGTATATATACACAATGGAATACTATGCAGCCATCAAAAAAAATGAAATCTTGCCATTTGCAACAACATGGATGGAACTAGAGCGTATCATGCTTAGCGAAATAAGTGAAGCAGAGAAAGACAACTATCATATGATCTCCCTGATATGAGGAAGTGGTGATGCAACATGGGGGCTTAAGTGGGTACGAGAAGAATAAATGAAAGAAGATGGGTTTGGGAGGGAGACAAACCATAAGTGACTCTTAATCTCACAAAACAAACTGAGGGTTGCTGGGGTGAGGGGGTTTGGTAGAAGGGGGTGGGATTATGGACATTGGTGAGGATATGTGCTTCGGTGAGTGCTGTGAAGTGTGTAAACCTGGTGATTCACAGACCTGTACCCCTGGGGATAAAAATATATGTTTATAAAAAATAAAAAAATTAAAAAAATATGATATCAACTTAACTCTTAACTATATAGTTATAATTGTTCTATTATTAGTTATTGATTTCTTACTGTGCTTAATTTATAAATTAAACATTATTGTAGGTTTGTATGTAAAGTGAAAGAAGACATATACATAGAGTTTGGTACTATCTGTGGTTTCAGGCATCCACTGGTGGTCTTGGAACATATCTTCTGCAAATAAATCACGGGGGAGGTTACTTTGTTTAAAAAAAAAAAAAATCTGTTTAAGTGTTTCCATCTGGTTTCTCTCCTTTTTTCCCTCTCCTTACATTTTGTGGATCTTATGCTTGGTATTTTACACATTTTTCCCCCATTTTTTTTTTCAGTGCTCCAAAATTCATTGTTTATGTACCATACCCATTGCTCCATACAATACATGCTTTCCATAATACCCACCACCAGGCTCACGTATTTTACACTTTACCTAGATTTGAATGTTGTAATTACTTCCTGAACTTGATTTTTATCAGGAGGACTAGCATCATATTATAGTATAGCAAAGCATTTCTTGCATAACAAGGATATCTATTCGAATACAGTCTCTGCCAAACAACCACCATCAGCTGCTTATGGTCTACTCACAGTGCAGCATGGTTTCCCCTTCCCAACCTATCTCCCTGAAAAACCTACTTTCTGCAGATAGCTTCTCTGCATAATTGCTCATACAGAGCTACCTTCCAGCTTCTTCTTTGGGCCAAATGAGATTAGAAAGAGGAAAGTTCGGCTACTAGTCATAATATGTATTTCCTGTTCCAATTTTGTCTACGAATCTTAAGCTGCATCACATAGTTTGGAGAATTTGCCTCACTTATAGTAGTATACATTTTCAACCATGGACATCTTCTCTTGAGATCATTCTAAACCATTACCTCCATTTGCCTCCATTAAGCAGACTTATCTCACAATATGTAAAAGGTTACATAAAATTTTGAAAGATTTCTGAAAAGACAATCAGACAGTCACATGCCTCTTGAAATCCTTAAATCCTTAAGTTATAGTTCTACTCTTGAATTCCATATAAGATTTTTTTAAAATTGTGCAGCATTTCTATTCTTTATTCTGGCTGAATAAGATCCTTATATGTTAGTTTTGTTTTGTGTTATAGTTAGTGATGGTTGTTAGGTAGCTACCTTGGTCATTGCATAGCTCAAACTAAAGTCTTAATATTAACCTCTTTTGAATTACAGTGTAGATAATATTCTAGGTTGTAATTATTTTTCCTCAGTATTTCCTCAGATATTCTTTATAGCAGGTTAAAAACAATCTGCTGTTTTCATTGAGTAATTTTTTTTTTCTGCAAATGACGTGGTTTTACTCTTACAACTTAAAACAAAAACAAAAACAAAAAAACTGGATTCTTTTTTCTTCCACAAGTTTTTCATATGCTGGACATAGGTATAGTTATATGTTATTTACCCTTCTAAGCATAAGTATAATTTAAAAACAGAATTTATTTTTTCTTCAATGACCAGAAAATCACATCGATTATATCTTCAAATATTACCATTCTGATATTTCTTCCATTTTTTTCTTGTGAAACTTAAAAGTCTATTTCATAGTCTCTACATGTCATACCATTGTTCATTCTTAACATTATACCAATACAAACTTCTTAATATTTTGGTGTATTGGTGGCAAACTCCTTAGTAGTGTTTGACAAGTTGCTAAGCTTTTCTTCATTAATGTCGGATCTATTTTGTACTATCTATTGTGTTTCCATTTCAAGGATAATATATGTGTTTTTTAGTGTTTCCAAAATTTTAAAATTTTTTCCATTGTCATAAATTCTTATTTTATTCTTTTATTTACTAATTTTCATTTAATATTTTTTCATATAACTATTTGAGCATCACAAACATGCTGAATTTAATCTCTTCATTAGACAACTTTATAAAATTATATTTTAATCTATATTTATTTAACAGTTTTTAATTTGTTTTTATTCATTACCATTACATTTTTGTTTACTGAAATTTGGTATGTAGTATCATTTGGAAAAGGAGTTTTCGTTTTTTTTTTTAACAATTTAATTTAATTTTATTTTTTTAAGCATTCCAAGATTCATTGTTTATGCACCACACCCAGTTTTCCATGCAATATGTGCGTTCCTTGATAACCACCACCAGGATCACCCATCCCCCACCACCCTACCCTCCAAGCCTTCAGTTTGTATCTCAGAGTCCACAGTCTTTCATGCTTCATCCCCTCTGATTTCCCCCAATTCACTTTTCCTTTCTTCCTCTTAATGTCCTCCATATTATTCCTTATGCTACACAAGTAAGTGAAACCATATGATAATTGACTTTCTCTGCTTGACTTATTTCACTCAGCATAATCTCCTCCAATCCTGTCCATGTTGATACAAAAGTTGGGTATCCATCCTTTCTGATAGTTGCATAATATTCCATTGTATATATGTATCATATTTTCTTTATCCATTCATCTGTTGGGCGGATAACTTTATCTGCAGTTTGGTGACTGTGGCCATTGCTCCTAAGAACACTGGGGTACATATGGCCCTTTTGTTCACTACATCTGTATCTTTGGGGTAAATACCCAGTAGTTCAATTGCAGAGTCATAGGGTAGCTCTATTTTTAATTTTTTGAGAGATCTCCACACTGTTTTCAAAAGTGGCTGCACCAACTTGCTATCCACCAGCAGTGTAAAGGGGTTCCCCTTTCTCCACATCCTCTCCAACATTTGTTGTTTCCTGTCCCGTTAATTTGGGCCTTTCTAATTGGTATAAGGTGGTATCTCAATGTGGTTTTGATTTGAATGTCCCTGATTGCTAATGATGATGAACATTTTTTCATGTGTCTGTTAGCCGTTTTATGTCTTCTTTAGAAAGTGTCTGTTCAGGGGCGCCTGGGTGGCTCAGTGGGTTAAGCTGCTGCCTTCGACTCAGGTCATGATCTCAGGGTCCTGGGATCGAGTCCCACATTGGGCTCTCTGCTCAGCAGGGAGCCTGCTTCCTCCTCTCTCTCTGCCTGCCTCTCTGCCTACTTGTGATCTCTCTCTGTCAAATAAATAAATAAAATCTTTAAAAAAAAATAGAAAGTGTCTGTTCATGTCTTCTACCCATTTTTTCTTGTGATTATCTGTTTTGTGTGTTTGAAGAGTTCTTTATACATCTCAGATATCAGCCCTTTGTTTGTAGCGTCATTTGTGAATATCTCTTCCCACTGCATGGGTTGCCTCTCTGTTTTGTTGACTGTTCCTTTTGCTGTGTGGAAGATTTTGACCTTGATAAAGTTCCAAAAGTTCATATTTGCTTTTGTTTCCTTTGCCTTTGGAGATGTCTCTTGAAAGAAGTTGCTGTGGTTGATATCAAAGAGGTTACTGTCCATGTTCTCCTCTAGGATTTTGATAGATTTCTGACTTACATTCAGGTCTTTCATCCATTTTGAGTTTATCTTTGTATATGGTGTGAGAGAATGGTCGAGTTTCATTCTTCTATACATAGCTGTCCAGTGTTCCCAGCACCATTTATTGAAGAGACTGTCTTTTTTCCATTGGATATTTTTTCTTGCTTTGTCAAAGATTATTTGACCATAGAGTTGAGGGTCCATATCTGGACTCTATATTCTGCTCCATTGGTCTATGTGTCTTTTTTGTGCCAGTACCATGCTGTCTTGGTGATCACAGCTTTATAGTAAAGCTTGAAATCAGGCAACGTAATGCTCCTCTTTGGTTAGGTTTATTCCCAGGTATCTTATATTTCTCGGTGCTATAGTAAATGGAATCGATTCTCTCATTTCCCTTTCTATATTTTTATTCTTACTGTCTAAGAAAGCAACTGATTTCTGTGCATTGATTTTGTATCCTGCCACATTACCAAATTGCTGTATGAGTTCTAGTAGTTTGGGGGTGGAGTGTTTTATGTTTTCCACATAAAGTATCATGTCACCTGTGAAGAGAAAGAATTTGAGTTCTTATTTGCCAATTTGAATACCTTTTATTTCTTTTTGTTGTCTGATTGCTGTTGCTAGGACATCTAGTACTATGTTGAACAAGAGTGGTGAGAGTGGGCATCCTTGTCATGTTCCTGATCTCAAAAAGAAGGCTGTCAGCTTTTCTACATTGAGAAGATATTTGCTGTGGGTTTTCCATAGATAGATTTTATGAAGTTTAGGAATGTTCCTCTACCCCTATACTTTGAATTGTTTTAATCAGGAATGGCTGCTGTATCTCGTCAAATGTTTTTTCTGCATCAGTTGAGAGGATCATGTGTTTCTTCTCTCTTCTCTTATTGATTTGTTCTATCATATTGATTGATTTGTGAATGTTGAATAATCCTTGCATCCCAGGTATAAATCCTAAATGGTCATGGTGGATAATCTTTTTAATTATAGCAGATTTTAATTATTAATTAATTGATAATTAATCATAATTTATAATTAATTAATAGATCCCATTAGCTAGGATCTTGTTGAGAATCTTGGCATTCATATTCGTCAGGGGTATTGGTCTGAAATTCCCCCTTTTGATGGGGTTTTTGACTCATTTGGGAATCAAGGTAATGCTGGCTTCATAGAAAGTCTGGAAGTTTTCCTCTTGTTTCTATTTTTTGAAACAGCATCAGGAGAATAGCTATTATTTCTTCTTTGAATGCTTGGTAGAATTTCCCAGGGAATCCATCAGATCCTGGACTCTTGTTTTTTGAGAAGTTTTTAATCACTGCTTCAATCTCGTTGCTAGATATTGGTCTATTCAGGTTGCCAATTTCTTCCTGTTTCAGTCTTGGGAGTTTATAGGTTTCCAGGAGTGCATCCATTTCTTCTAGGTTGCTTAACTTATTGACATGTAACTGTTGATAATAATTTCTGATGATTATATCTATTTCCTTGGTGTTAGTCATGATTTCTCCCCTTTCATTCAAAATTTTATTAATTTGGATCCTGTCTCTTTTTGTTTGGATAAGTTTGGTCAGTGATTTATCAATCTTACTAATTCTTTCAAAGAACCAGCTTCTAGTTTCATTGATGTGTTCTCGTATCTCTGGTTTCTAACTCATTGATCTCTGCTCTAATCTTAATTGTTTCCCTTCTTGTCTGTGGGGTTGACTTAATTTGTTGTTGATTTTCCAGTTCTTTAAAGTGTAAAGAGAGCTGGTGTATTCAGGATTTTTCAATTTTGGGGGGAGGCTTAGATGGCTATATATTTCCCCCTTAGGACTGCCTTTGTTGTATCCCATAGGTTTGGGACTGATGTGTCTTCATTCTCATGGTTTCCATGAATAGTTTAAGTTCTTCTTTGATATTCTGGTTGATATCATTCTTGAGCAGATCTTTAGCTTCCACGTGTTTGAATTCCTTCTAAACTTTTTGTTGTGGTTGAGTTTCAGTTTCAAAGCATTGTGGTCTGAGAATATGCAGGGAGTAATCTCAGTCTTTTGGTATTGGTTGAGCCCTGATTTGTGACCCAGTATGTGATCTATTCTGGAGAAATTTCCATGTGCGCTTGAGAAGAATAAATATTCTGTTGTTTTAGCGTGGAATGTTCTATATATGGGTCCGTCTGGTCCAATTTGTCATTCAAAGCTCTTGTTTCTTTATTGATTTTCTGCTTGTATGATCTATTACTGAGAATGGCATGCTTAGATCCCCTGCTATTAATGTATTCATATCAATATGACTATTTTGATTAACAGTTGGCTTGTGTAGTTGGCTGCTCCCATGTTGGGATCATCAATATTTACAATTGTTAGATCTTCTTGGTGAATAGACTTTTTAAGAGTGATGTAGTGTCCTTCTTTATCTCTGACTACAGTCTTTAGTTTAAAATCTAATTTATCTGATATGAGAATCACTATCTCAGCTTTCTTTTGAGGCCCATTGGCATGAAAGATGCTTCTTCATCCCTTAAATTTCAGTCTGGAGATAACTTTAGGTTCAAAATATGTTTCCGGTAGACAGCATATGGATGGATCCTGCCATTTTATCGGTCTTCAACCCTGCGCCATTTTATGGGAGCATTTAGGCTGTTCACATTGAGAGTGATTATTGAAAGATAAGTTTTTATTGACATCATGTTGCGTGTACAGCCCTTGTTTCTATAGATTGTCTCTATAAATATCTGTTCTATGTTACTCTTGGGTTCTTTCTTCTTTTATAGAACCCCCCTTAATATTTCTTGTAGTGCCAGCTTGGTGGTCATATACTCTTTTAAAGCTTGCTGGTCTTGGAAGCTCTTTATCTCTCCATCCATTCTGAATTTCAGCTTTGCTGTACAAAATATTCTTGGCTGCATGTTCTTCACATTTAGTGCCCTGAATATGTCTTGCCAGCTCTTTCTGTCATGCCATGTTTCTGTGGTCAGGTCTGATGTTATTCTGATGGTCCTTCCTCTGTATGTAAGGAATCTCTTCTCCTACCTGCCCTTAAGACCTCCTGTCTGAATTTATGATTCATGAATTTCACAATTTAGTTTCTGGATGTCTTCTAGACTCGTTGATCTTGTGGGGTATCCTCTCTGTCTGTAGGACAAGAACACCTGTTCCATTACCCAGAATAGGGAAATTTTAATCCAGTACTTGTTCAACTATATCTTCTAGTTTCTCTCTTTCTCCACTCCCTCAGGAATCCCAATAATTCTGACATTGGAATGTTTCATGGCATTATTTATTTCCCTAATTCTGTTTTCATGGCTTCTAAGCTGTTTGTTCCAGACCTCTTTGTGATCCTTCTTTTCTATTAGTTTGTCTTCTTGGTCACTAATTCAATATTCTGCCTCAGTTACCCTTGCTGTTAGAGTATTTAGATTAGATTGGGTCTCATTTATAGCATTTTTAACTTCTGCCAGATCAGTTCTCACTTCCACCCTTAAAGATTCTATGTTGTCACTAATGCTGTTCTCCAAGCTAGACATTTCCTGGATAAGTGTTGCCCTGAATTCCATTTCTGACATATTTTTTATGTCCATATCCAATAGTTCTGTGGCAGAGGTCACAGTCTCTGAATTTTTCCTCTGTTGGGTGTTCCTCCTCCTAGTCATTTTGATGAGAGGTGGTTGAGGGCTTGTATAGCTGAATATATCAACCACAATCTAGTCAAAGTGCCCCTTGGAAAGTTTTAGAGCAATTGGAAGTCACAGCCAAAAAGAGAGAAAAAAGAAAAAGAGAGGGGGAAAAAAAAGAGAAAAACCCTGCCAAAATGAACCCCAAATAAGATTTATAAGGTACATAAAAACAAACAAAAAGACTGACAAAATGAATCTCAAGAGTAAGCTTTCTGTATTGCAAAAGAAAAACTAATACAGAAGACACTGACAGATGAATAAGATGGGAAATTATAAGTAGTTTATATATAGGGATAATATTGAATAGGGAAAAGGATTGCCTTGAAGCTTATATCTATATATATTAAAGAAAAAAACAAACACAGGAATATGTCTGTAAATAGTTCAAGTTAAGATGTTATTATGTAATATGTTGTATTAACTATCTAGTTATAGTGGTAAGTAGGTTAAAAAAATAAGAATTGTGAGAACGAATTAAAAAAAAAAAAAGTTGTATCTGTGAAATATACAGATATGGGAGCAAAACAATAATATATTGTTTTCCCCTGATGTTCGGCTGTACAGTTTTATGGGGGACCTTGTGGTTATTGTCCTCTTGTTCTTTTGGCTTGTCTTCTGGGGGAGGGTCTGGCTGCATTGTTTTTCAGCCAGTCTAGCCTGGGCTGAGTTGCCCTGAAGTTTATCAAGGGAATGGGCTCTGTGGAAACCATTTTTTCAGGCTTTTGTTCTCTGGAGGCTTTTGTTCTTTGGCGGGTTTTTGTGGCTTTTCAGAAGGTCAGAGCAAAACAAACTGTCAGCACCCAGACCCGGCTCAGAGAGAAGCCTCAGTCTGCTCCCCTCTGATGGTCCAGAACACACAGACTCCTCTGAAAACTCTGCTGAACACCAAAACCTCCTATAGGTGGTGCACATTCCCAGCCACCATCTCAGGGGTCACCCATTGCCCCCGCTTTTCTCTGCATCCCTATGCCACTAAACCATGAGCAATATTGCTCCCAGTGGCTGCCATTGCCTGGTCTGGAGACCATTCAGACCTGGCTGCTACCTAGGTCATGGAAGGTGGTGATCACAGAATGCTTCAGGTCCAGGGACCTCAGGAAGGAGCCTGCACAGGCCTCTCTCAGGTGTGGGCAGAGGTGCATGCAGCCCCAGCAGTGGTGCAAGCAGTGGAAAGCCATAGGATCATGGGACCATGGACTGGAGCTTCCCCCCCACCCACCCGTGGCTCTTTCTGGCAATGGTGGGCACTGGCCCTCGGACCATGGGCTTAGGTCTGTGCCTGAGGCTGCCTGATTCCTCCAGTTGACCTTTAAGACCCTTTGTTCTTTTTGAGTGCTTTTAACCAGACTCTAAGTTAATGCTGGTCCCCAAACACAGGGCACTTTTGTATTAGGGTATTACTTTACAATGGGTTCCTTCTGGTGGCTCCCTCTCCTTTCTGTTTATTTTTTGATATCAGTCTGAACACTCTCAATCACTTTACCTCTCCACTGATGATTTCCTGCCACTATAGAGATCCAGAAGTGTATAATCTTACATCCCAGGCTGATTTCATGGGTGTTCAGAATGTTCTGGTAGATACTTTAGTTCACTTCAGGGGACCTGTTGAAACAGGGTCTCCTACTTCTCCACCATCTTGCCCCAAGTCCTTTCTTTTTAAATATATTTATGTTTTTTTTTCCTTTGTTTTGATTTTCCTTTGCTATCTCTTAACCAACAATTTGCTGGTGTCTATTCCCTGACCCACTAGTCCTTTGGACTTGAGTCTTAAGGTGAAATTTTGCAGCTTTATAAAATTAATAAAATACTGGGCTTATGGAGTATATGATGGTATTGGGGAGACAATTTAAACATGAAGTTTCCATCACCTTTTTTCAGTTCTGAAGCTGTTCATTTTTCTTTAATCTGTAGCTTCAGAGTACAGTTGCCAGATAAAATAAAGGCTGCCCAGTAAAATTTGAATTTAAAGCAAACTGAATAATATTTTTGTAGACGTGTGCCCTTTTTTCATGATTTTATTTATTTATTTGACAGAGAGATAGAGAGTACAAGTAGACAGAATGGCAGGCAGAAGGAGAAGGCAAAGCAGGCTCCCAACCTAGCAGGGAGCCTGATGCAGGGCTCAATCTCAGGACCCTGGGGTTATGACCTGAACTGAAGGCAGAGGCTCAACTGACTGAGCCACCCAGGTATCCCAAAGCATGCCCTTTTAACTAGTATTTCTATTTGCTAAATGTGGCAATCCTATTGGAAAGGTGGTCCATTAGTAGTATGGCTAGCCTCATTTGCTAAAGATAGGAAACTTGACAAATAATGCTTTCATTCAAGTAGGGAGCCTGACTCTTGTTCTCATATCACATGGTGCACATATCCCTTTATCATGCTGGAGCCAAATCCTTGGGCATCACTCTATATTTATGGGTCAAGGACCTATAGTTTCAAATCTATGCATTCTATTTTTATTTTTTCTTCCTTATTATCTCTTTTTAATTACCTATATTTATAATGGTTTATTTTTATTTAAAGTTAAGAAAGGACATTGTAATCTGAACATATTATGTCATCTTGACCAGAAATTCATCATTATTTTAGGAATAAAAATACATAGAAAAGAAGTAAAGCATCACAATGTTTTTCAGAGTATCCAGTTATCTATATAAATTATTCCTATCCCAGAAAATAAAGGCTGCCCAAATGTTTAGAGAGATAGTCATAATTCCACAATTAAATCTAAAACTAGTGCAATATATTATTGAAATTCAAGTTGTGAATATTTTTTATGGAATCACAAACCCAGTAAATATTTGGGACAACTTGACATCCGTATTTTGCATTGTGTATAATGCTGAACTTTTATGAAGTATTTTATTATTAGGGATTAACTATAACATTACCTTTTAATGGAATCATAAATCTTTAATTACAGTTCAATATGTTGCTGACTTAAATTGGTTTTGGACTGAAAATTCTATTACAGTATACAGTATGAAGAAGCAATTACTTTTTGCTAAAATAAATATCCTAATTTCTAAATATAGAAGAGATGCATTTTGCAGTACATATCTTTTGGTGGTCAGGGAATGAGGTGGAGAGGGACAGTAAAACATCTTTCCTAGCAAAGAGATGTGACATTATTTACATGTCTTTACCAAACAAGAGAAAATCAGAAGGGGAGGAGGTACTTTAAAGATCTTTAGTTTAAACCACAAATGGAAGCAGGATTTACTTTTATTGCCCTGATAGTGATATTAACACAACAACAACAATAAAGACATAAAGACACTAGTAGCAGCAGGAGCAAACATTTGCTTGAATATGGTCTATTAAAATAGTATCTAAAAATTGTGTTTCAAGTTATCTTTATTCTTTGTATGTATTTAACTCAGCATATATGAAACCTCATATATATGCACATGTATCTATGTGACTTAACATGTAAAATAAAAAAGACATACCACTTGAATGCAAATATGATACCAGACTAATTTAATCAATATTTTTAACACAGACTAGAAAATATTGTGTAATAAGATAAAACTGGGCTTTAAAATCATCTTCACATTAAATTTCTTAATTTAACATTTTTCAAATAAACTTTTCAGTTTTATGGTTCTATGAAAATTTGAGAATACTAATCCCAGAATAATAATAATAATCTATTAAAATATGGATGTACCATGTTTAATAGCATAATGCCTGGGTCATAGTAAATACACAAATAATAGCTCATTTTCTTGTTCCATTTATATTCCCAATAATATGAAAATATACAGTAAATACCTACTTAAAAGTATACTATGCTGGGATTTATTCTAGGTATACAAGCCTGGTTCAATATCCAAAAGTAAATAACAGGCTAAAATAATCACGTGATCATATTAATAGATACAGAAAAAGCAACTGACAAAACCAACACCTATTGCTGATAAAACATCTCAGCAAAGAGGGGATAGAAGAGAACTTCTTTAATTTGATGCAGAATATTGACAAAAACCAACTATGACATCATACTTACTGGTGAGACACTCAAAACATTCCCAAGATCAGGAGCTAAGCAATGATGTCCTCTCTCACCAATCCTATTCAGCATTGTACTGGAAATTCTAGCTAACATAAAAAGATAAATAAGTGGTGTACAGATTCGAAAAATAAAACTTCATTTCAAGATAACTCCATCATTTTGTAGAAAATATGAAAGATTCCTCTAAAACCTCCTGAGACCAATAAATAATTTTAACAAGATTATAGGATATAAGGTTAATATGCTCAATTGCTTCTCTACATGTCAACAGTAAGTGGAATTTAAAATTAAAAACACAATTCTATTTACATTAAAACTCCCCAAAAGAAATGCTGTAAGTACAAATCTAACAAAATATGTCAAAGATCTATATGACAAAAACCACAAAATTCTGATGAACAAATAAAGAACTGAATTAATAGAGAAATATTCAATGTTCATAGATAAGAAGGCTCAATATTGTCAAATACAAGTTCTTCCTTACTTTATAAATTCAGTGCAATCCCAATTAAAATTTCAGGAAGCTATTTTATGATAATCTATAAACTGATGCTGATGTATATATGAAGAGGCAAAAGACCTAGAACAACCAACAAAATGTTGAGGGAAGAACATTTTGTATGGCTGGTTTAGCCGTGATAAATGTCCTTAACCTTTAACTGGGTAACTCTTTATCTCTCATTCAATTCTGAATGATAACCTTGCCAGGTAGAATATTTTTGGTTTAGTTTAGTTGTTTTTGTTTTTCCTTTAAGTACTTATGTATTATGCCACCCTCTACTGGCCTGCAAAGTTTCTGATGAAAAGTAAGTTGAGAGCCTTTTGGAGTTTCCCTTATGTAAAACACATTGCCTTTTTTTTTTTTTTACTGCTTTTAAAATTCTTTTTTTAAATCTTAAATTTTCACATTTTAACTATTGTGTATCTTGGTGTGGCCCTCCTTGCATGTATCTCATTTGGGGTTTACCATGCTACTATTAAATACCTGCTTCCTTCCCCAGTTTAGGGAAGTTTTCAGCTATTCTTTTCTTCAAACAAGGTTTCTGCCTTCTGGGATGCCTTAAATGTGAATGTTAGCATGCTGATGTTGTCCTAGAAGTTCCTTAATCTACCTTTATCTTTTAAATTCTGTTTTATTTTTGCTGTTCAGTTTGGTTGCTTTTCATTCTCAGGTCTTCTAGATTTGCCAATCCATTTTTCTGTGTCCTCTAATCTATTGTTTAATCCCTCTGGTGTATTATTTTAGTTACTCTATTTTTCAACTCTGATTAGTTCTTTTTAAATATTTTCTCTTTGTTGAAGTTCACACTGAGTTTATCCACTCTTCTTCAAGTTCAGTGAGCATTTTTATGACACTACTTTGAACTCTTGATGAGGTAATTTGATTATTTCTGTTTAGTTCTTTTCCTGAGATTTTTTTTCTTTTTTGTTTGAAACATATTTCTCTGTCATAGTATTTTGTTTCTCTGTTTGTTCTATGCATTAAATAGGTCAGCTATTTTCTCCTGGCCTTGAGGATAGTGCCCTTATGTATAAGTCATCCTGTGGGGTCCAGTGGTAGAACCCTCCCTAGTTACCAGAATCAGATGTTCCAGGAATGCCTTGTGTTAGGCTTGCATGCCTTCCTGTTGTGACTGAGCTGTGACTACTACATGTGTATGCTAATGTATGAGAATGGGCCCAGCCTAGTTGGATACAATGACTAGTTGTGACTATTGTATGCCCACTGGTTGGCAGTGATGGCCTTTAGCACAGGTGGCTAAGAGGCCCAACTACAGCAGTCATGCTGGTGGGTGGGGTTGGCACCCAGCCTGTCTGGGTATAACAATGAATTATGACTACTTTGGTAAAACATGGTCAGCACAGCTGGCCCCCAGTATGGCTGGCTAGAGGCCCACCTGTAGCTGGTGCAGACATGCTGGTTGGTAGGATTATCTCCTGGTACAGCTCGCTGAGAGACCTGGCTGTAACTGTTGGCAGGTATGCAGGTTGGCAGAACTCTAACACCCTTCCTGATATAGACTGTGCTTTGTAGTGGCACTGGTCCTGCCCAGGGCTGTCCACTGGGTGTGGTGGGGTGGTAGTTACTGTGACGGGACATTGGTCCTGACTACTGCTGCCCACTGGATGTGGCAGGAAAGTATGCACTTTGCAAAGGTGTGTTTGTTTATGTGGGCTGGATTTGCATGGCAACTAGGGTGAATGAGCAGCACCAGCAAGTTAAATGGGAAGTATCAGATGGGTATCTACCATCATCAGGCCAATTAGGCTGAAAAGAAGGCAAAGAAATGCCCAATAGCACTTCCATTCCTGGAGAAAGTTCCTACAGTTCCCTGACCATCTGGCACATCTTAAAATTAGTCAACAAATGACCTTCACTTACAAGCTTTTGAAATTGCTGCTTCTGTGCTGGGTCTCAGATTAAGTGATATGGGTGTGCTGGCCCATTAAGAGCAAAGTCTGAATTTCCTATAAACCTTTGGTTTCATGGAGTTAAGCCCCACTGATTTTCAAAGCCAGACATTATGGGACTTGTCTTCCTGGTACAGATCCCCAGGGTGGGGTATGCCTGATGTAGGGCTTGATTTTCTTGCTCTCCAGGGAGAATCTCCATGCTTGTGATATCATTCCTGCTTGTGGGTCACTACATGGGGGGTTTAGTTCCCAATCATGTCTCTGCCCCTCCTACCCTTCTCACTGTGGCTTTATTTCTGTATCTTTAGCTGTGGAAGGGTTGTTCTGTTAGCCTTCAGGTCATTTTCAGAGTGAGTTACATTATACGTAGTTGTAACAGTACGTCTGTGAGAGGAAGTGAGCTCAGGATCCTCTGACTCTGACACTTTCCTTGACTTCCAATGCTATCTTAGTTTCAGTATATTAATGTGCTTTGATTTTTATTGATAACTAAACAGTAAATATCCACTGTTTAAAAAAAAACAGTAATTGTTAAAAACAGCAACTATTCACTGTTTAAAAACAGGCACAGTAGGATTAACAAAACAGTATAAACAGAGACAATTCTGTTAGTTCCACAATAAAAACAAACAGGTGCAGTGCCAAAAGCAGGTACTCATGGATTATACTTGGAATATAAAAGAAATAGAATGTATCTGATCCTCATTTGTACACATAAACCCAATGACTAGATCAAAGTGGTACTTTTTGATTCAATAAAAACCACATCAACTAATATACACTTTACAAAGGAATGCAAAGAGGAATGAGACATAACTAATTTCTCATGTGAAGGAATGTATTTTATTGGAAAAGAATGGTGCATACTTAAAATATGCAGATAATTAGTAAGAGGAGGAAAGTGTTTTCTAAATTGAAACATGTATATTGTGTGAAAACCATTTTACTTTGACATAAGTTCTGCCTCCATTATCCCTGTAAAAGAATATGTAAAGTACTTAAAAATATTCTTAAAAGTTCTATGACTACCTACAAATATTAAGCTATATATTTCCCACCCATTAAGGGTAAAAAAACATGATTTCAAAGGAGTTATTACCTCAAAATCTTAAAATTTTAAGTAAGAAATTATTATACTAGAAGTCTACTAATTGGAATTTAAATAAAAACAGAAAAATACATTCTGAAATTCTATATTTTATTAGTCTAATTTAGTTCAAAATTGAAATACATACATGTTTATCTGTGCACATATACATACATGTGCAAACAAACCTTGCTTGAGTGTATATTTCCAGAAAGTTAATTGTGATTATTTCTCATATGTTACTGCTAGCTTATATTCCCTGATTCTCTTTTATATTCTCAGATTTTTGGTGGGGATTTTACATACATGCATATTGTATATATGTTAATATATATATATGGCATATATACATGTATATATGCCTTATATATTATACATGCAACATGTTATATGTGAAATGTATTATATAACATTATATACATATAACACATTATATATATAAATGTATATGTAATAACTATAATTAGACATATGTATACTTAGACAAATATAATTAGACATCTATAATTTATAATTAGACATAAGAAGTAGTAGAAATAAAATATCTTTTCCAGAATATAGAAGGATGAATACTTAAAGATATGTTGAGGTTAAATTCTCTGTTTAGTAGGATAGTAGTGAGTCATTCAAACTGTATAACACTTTTAACATCAAGGCGGTCACCAATGCATATAGGTCAAGTCCAAAGCAGAAAGTGAAGAGGGATTAAACATACATAGAATAAAATTACAGAAAACAAACTGTCAAATTTTCTGAGTAATCATAATTACAAAATAAGAAGAGAAAAATTTCAGTGAAATCTGGTAAATATATATTATTTTAAAAAGCTTTTATAGAGTTCTATACTGTGTGCATCACTGTATTTTAAAACATGACAGCAAAGCTGCTTTTTTTTTTTTAAATGTTGAGAATCTTTGACACATTTATATGCTATGGAGAACTATGAAAAGTTTGAAATTTCAGTCAATCAACCAGATGGTTTATCTGCATGAAGCCAAATTACCACCTGCTTAATAACAGTTGCATGATTAACTGTACTTTAAAAAAAATTGTTATCCACGTTTGGCAAAATGTAGGAATAACCATTATTTCATATGATATTTTAAAGCATTTAATGATGCCATATATTCGAAAGCATACAAAATCTTTATATTTCATGAAAACCACTCTAGTAAGGACATTGTATAAAAGCACAAATGTACTGTATGGTGTAAGTGTTCGTATCATTGTAAGTCTTGCACTTTTTATTGTTTCTAGAAAATATATTTTTTTAATTTTTTATTTAATTTTTCCCTTATCTGCTACTCTATTTCTTTGATTACAAAAGGTCTGAGGAGAGCATTTATATTCAATTTTCTGAGTACCAAAGCTGCTTTGCAATGCTACCTCAGAAATTTGATTAGTAAAATAATTTAGAGATATGATATTTTGTGTCTTTGTATAATTCATATAATAGACTTACTTTACACAAATATTAGAAAATTTAATGAATATATTCTTCTTGTAGCAACACATTTTAGTACCACTATAGCTGTCATACAACCAGCTATTTAACATTGGCTGCATTAATATAGATAGATCATAAGCACAACTTCCATGTTTTATGCAAATAAATAAATAAATTACATTCTGATAATAAACTCATAAAATTTTGAGAGCAAGTTGTATATAGGGCATTTAAATAAATGACACATAAAAATGGAATTCAAAAAGTGACAAAATTAGCCTAAGGGTATCAATATTTTTATTATGAATATATATTTTAAAAAATATAGGTTTTCGTTTCTCTTTTACTGAACATCATAGTATACAAAATGCTTTGCAGAGTAATTATTGAAGTTGTTTTAATGCTTGGCATCTATTATGTATGTATTTGTAAGTGCTGCACATATGTTGCTACCTGTCAACTTTTTCTTCCAAATTAAATATTTCAATTATCCAGAATGCGTTATCATTAAAAAAAGGCATAGCCAAAGTTTTCCTTTTTTCCCCCTTAAGTCTCAGGAGTAAGTTTGTCTTTAGTAAAGATACAGAAATGGAACTTCCAAAAGTCTTCAAAACAAAATTTAAAATATGGCCAAGAATCTCAAATATAAGGATGATTGGACACAGATAAAATAAAAGAACTAAAACTGCTTTAAAATTATGTTATATAGATACAGATTTTTTATATATTTGATCACAATTCTTGCAAATTACTAATCTAAAATATTGGCTTTATTTAATGTTTTGGAATTTTCTGAAGCTATATTTTGAAACTCAAAACTTTCCCTGACTCTTCTAGTTTTATTTACTCATCCATTCCTTAATTTCATCTTTAAAACAATTTTCTTCCACATTATTTTCTTCTCACTAATGACTTTTACTGGATTGTGACAACTAGGGACACTAAGTAACTGTACTCAAAGTCTAACAATACTCTTTCCCTCTATTCTAAGCCTCCCTACCACATGAAAATTTAAATCAAGGATGTTTGATAACTATGACATATGATGTTTTGGATTTAAAAAACACAAAAATTTCTGTTTATTAAAGTAGAAAATGTTTTTAGAGACACTATAGGTACATGCTAATTATTAATATTTTGCAAACTTTTTTTCTTCAAAAGAGTTTTGTCAAACATACCTCAAATATTCAGTTTGTTCAGGTGCTTAGAAGTATTTCTAATGAAAAGAAAAATGAAAACACTGATACTACTCTAGAAAGACCATAGAAAGAAAACACAATATTGTGTGAATATTTCTGTTTGTGTATGTGTGTGCACATGCATGCACCTGTTCATTTATAGATTTATTACATTTTCTGGGCAAATCATTTCCCTTCCTTTTTTTTTTTTAATTCAATTTTATAAGAGATTTAGTGTCTAATCACTATTAGAGTTTATAATTTTAATTTTTGCATGTAGGATCCTTTGCCAGTTTATAGATTCTTTATAGTTTTATATATTTTCAGATAAACACATTCTTTCTACACATTAGTCCTTTTTTTTGTATGATTTTTCGTTTGACACCATTTTTTGAGACTACTTGTTAAACCTGAGTAGTTTTCTGCTGTTGGATTGGATTTAGGATGGCATATGATTTCTTCTAAACTATATATTTTTATTTTCTAGGAGAAAAAAATAGAATTTTAATTTGTTATGATATTTAGAATTAGATAGTATATTTTGGCTTAATATACAAGAAAAAGGAGAAGTTGAGCTACATACAAATACTACTATCGTCCTTAGCAAAAAGCACATCTATATTTACATTCAAAATTTTTAGGCTAAAAAGTTATCTTAAATGGTACAATTAAATCTGTGACATAATCTGTTTAAATGTGTCTTTTAATTTCTAATAATTTTACATTTGTTCAATGAAATAAAAATCTTATCCTTGAGATTAAAGATTTGGGATTAAGCAGGTCACTGAGAATATAACCTGAATCTGATAGAAAGGATTTAGAGGAAGTGAACAGGAACATGCATTTGCTTATTCAGATCTTTTGAGACTCCATACAAACCTGTTAGCTTTCCTAGCAATCTTCAGTGTAGGCCCAAGTACAGCTATGTCTTTGGCCTAGTAGATACACTAATCAATACCTCAATGGTTTGAGATATCCCCCACCCCCAAGGAGTAATGCGAAAGTTTTGCTGAGGAAGAATCCCCAAGTTCTGAGAATCTTTAAACTTTGTACTTAGCTTGGAAGCTTAGAGTGTTGAACACTGACTGCATTAAAAAAATATATATATTGTCTACATACCTAGCATTCCTTGTCCCTTATATTTAATGCACTTATGTTGTTGAACTATCAGGGAGAATAGAACTACGCAGGTCTCTCTGAAGATAAAAGTAACATACATTTTACATATTTCATGGGAAATTTTGTTTTCTTCTGATGCATTTTTTGTATCTCATGCTAACTTATTGTGTATTTGTTTTGTATTTATCTTGCAAAGTAGCCATTTGCTAGGATTTTTATCAGTTTTCAATTTGCATTACTTTCCTTGTACCACTTATTCCAAGTTTGACTTAATTTATAAGTACTTTGCCTGTAAGGCCACCCCAGGGTATGTCATTAATCTCTGAGTATTATATTGCTACATATTGTCAATACTCCCAAGGAATTAACCCACTGATTATCAATGCCAAAAACAATACAAAACATTAAACAGAGACTGCTAAAGGTGAAGTCCTACACTGTCTATATATATGAACATAATGAGAGAAGATTTAGCAAATCCAGTTTTCATGGCATGTAATATAACTAATTAAAAAAAATCTGTGTGTACATTTATGTGAGATTTTTAAATTATAATGAAGGAAAATATGGTTTTCCTTCATTAAATAAAGCGAAAGAAAATCGCTTATTTCAATGTCTATATAATGCACATACACATATGGGTAAGAATATCTAAGTCTATTTGAATGAATGTATGTTTATTATATATATGGCTCCAGATATATATGTTGATATTTATCATATGACACTGACATTTTAAAACTAGAATATTATTAAATACATTGTCTTGTTCCTTACTTTAGAAAGCCCTCGTATACAAAGATATCAAGAAAAGTACAAGTGAAATTAAAGGTAAATTTCTAAACTCTTAAAGACCAATATAGTACTTACTAAAGTGTTCAACTAATTTTAATAAAATTAATAAAATAATTATTTGTTTTTCTCTTTGCTTCCCCTGACACCTATTTCTTACATCCTCTTTCTCCACATTTCCTACATTTTCCTCCTTATCCTCTCCTATTCTCCCTCCCAATTTCATTCTCCTTCATTGCTGCCTTTTCCTTTCCTGCTTTCTCCCTTGTTGGCTACTATCATTATTGTCATATTTAGCATCTTCATAATTAAGATCACATACTGTTTATTAAATTAAAAAATTTAATTTTTTAATTATTAAAAAATTATTCAATTTCACATTAGGCCATTCAGGGAGAATTTCACAATATTAACATTTCTTATTTTTTGTGGTTATGGATTTTGATGCCATAACAGAAAACCTCATGAGCCTATGGTATAGATTTATAAACATAATCCCAGTAGTGGTATGGTTTGTATTATTTTTTTAAAGATTTTAATTTTTTATTTTAAGAGAAAGGGAGGGAGAGAGCATAGGCAAAGGGAGTGGCAGGCAGAGGGAGAGGAAGAAGCAGATTCCCAGCTGAGCAGGGAGCACGATGAGGGTCTTTATTCCAGGACCCTGGGATAACGACCAGATCCAAAGGCAGATGCTTAAATAACTGAGCCACCCAGGCGCCCCTGTAGTTAGTGTTACTTTAAAAAGAGAGCTCTACTGCTTGTAAGTTCCTCTTCCTAAGCAGAGGGATTTTAACATTCTCCATTTTTCTCTTATTTGTTTATCATCTTAATAGAAAATAATTAGACACCTTGTGAAACATTTGGTCGTGAAAAATAGGAATATGATAGACAAAAATTTCAAGAGAACTACATGTCATATAACACAGATGTGTCATGCATTTTGACCTAAAGAAATCCCCACGATATTCAATATTGATAGTCTGCTCCATAATCAGGTGAAGTAAACACACTCAAAAACACTATTTTAGTACAAAATCAAATCAAACAACCAAGTAAAACTCAACTTTGTTGCTTTATTGCTGTTCTTTTCTCACTTTAGGAAGGTCAGTGCCTGGACATTGGCTAGAAAAACTTCGATTCTACAATCTAAGAATCATGTAAAATGTATTTGTTTTTTAAAGTGATAAACACTATGAATATCTTTTTACTTAACAGATTTCTACTAGAGGAATTTCATCATCTTTTTTTTCTTTTAGATCACTTTTTATTATGATTCAACAAGATATTAAAGAAATTAACCAATATTTAATAAATGCCTGCCAAATACAATATAGTATTTTCCCTATTCTTTAATAAAGCCAGTATCTCAAGTGTATCTCAGTATGTTATTTTTCTATAGAAATGCACTAGTAAGTGAAAACAATATTTAAAACAAAAAACACAGAAACATTTATTTTATCTCCCTATGATACAGCAGCTTAGTAATAAAGCCCTTCACTGTCACTTTAGATCTTGAAGGGTTGGTTTTAGATTTTCTCTGGTGGCGATATATTTGCTTCTTCTTCCTCATCTCCCTATAAATTGTGTAGTGGTAACTATGCAATAGAAGAAAATTTAGGTTAAAAAAAATTTTAGGTTTAAAAAAAAAGAAGACATAAGAGATTATGAGAGTCTTGACAGACCAGGAGTTTCTCCAACACATTTCCTTTTTATTTTAAACTTCATCTGAATCTAATTGGATTTTCTTCTTTGAACTGGGAGATGCTTGAATAGTACCAAAGAATGTCTTCTTTACCTTGGCTGGATTAAATCATGAAGATACATGGATGAACATTTATGTATAAGTAATTAAGAAGTTTCTAGTAAAAATCAGAAGGAGAGTAAGGAAATTGCTCAACTGGGGCAAAGTTCAGTAAAGACAGACTTTTATAGGAAAATTTTAGTTCTGTTGTGCAGAGATATCTTGGAATAGTGTAAGTAAATAAATAGTGTAAGTAAATAGTGCAAGTAAATAATGCAAGTAAGCAATTCAGAGTAACTCTGACAATATAGAGAAGAGCTGACATATTTGTTAATCACTGGGTTATAAAAAGCTGAGGGGATGCTGGCTTACCTGTCTGTTAAAACAGGTAGAATATGATCAGGCAGCCTGAAGGGCAGGACCTTTGATAAGAAGATGCAATTGTGGGACGCCTGGGTGGCTCAGTTGGTTAAGCAGCTGCCTTCAGCTCAGGTCATGATCCCAGCATCCTGGGATCGAGTCACACATCAGGCTCCTTGCTCAGCAGGGAGCCTGCTTCTCCCTCTGCCTCTGCCTGCCATTCTGTCTGCCTGTGCTCGCTCTCTCCCCCTCTCTCCCTCTGATAAATAAAATCTTTAAAAAAAAAAAAAAAAGAAGATGCAATTGCTATTAGGAGTGGAAGCACATCAGTAGCCAATATACATGAAAGTGATAAGGAAACAGAAAATAGATGCCTGGACAAGAGTGAGCTTCAATTCTTACAAAAGAAGAGGTATAATCTCAATTTCTGAATGATATAAACTTTGTTTTAGCTGAAAAAAAATGACAATATAAAAAAATAAATCAGATTAAATTTCACATTTTAAGAGTACCTTTGATGAATTTTGGCAGTTATATATAGTTACTATCTCATCAATCATGATACAAAGCATTTCCAACCAACTAAAATATATCCTTGGGCTCCTTCGCAATTCATGTCTCCTCTAGCTTTCCTTCTCATTGTTGGGAACCACTGATCACCTTTTTGTCCCTATAATTTCACCTTTTTAATAATCTTGTATAAATGATATAATAATGTTTATATGATTGTGTTAGAATTTTTTCACATAGCATGATTTTTGAAATTCACCCAATATGTCTTTAAGTGGTTTCAAGTTCAGTTTCTATTTATTCTGAAATAACTCATCTAAAGTTCATTTTTTCAAGAGAATTTATTATTTGGCCTTATGTGAATATGTTTCTAGCCCAGTAGTTTATATTTGGTTCCCTTTCTTATATATTGTATTATATTGTATTGTATTGTATTGAAGTCTTCTATTTTCTCCTTTAATTCCCCTTGCCTTTGAATCCTTAAACATAATTATAAAAAGCAGCTGTGTCAGCAAAATCCATCGTGCTTATCATTTCTGAGTTTGTGTCTTTTGATCGGTTTTTCTCCCCTTTTTAAAATCAGTAATTTGCTATTTTGTACAGAACATTGCATTTTTTAGGCTATTAATCTTTGGATTTTTGTTTTCTTAAAAGAAGGTAAAGTTTTATTCTGGCCGGTAGCTGCTTATTTGCAGATGAGCTTGATTGTTTTGAGCTTCTTTTTAGATTTTTCTGAGATGAGTCTGAGGTTACTTTTCTAGGGCTATATGTCTTATTTTTAATGCATTGCCTTTCTGAGAGTTTGCTGAATACCTGGAGTATAAAATGAAATCTCTCCACTCCAGCTCATGGGGTTTGAACATCTAGCACATGTGTTCAAACCCAAACAATTGTTTAGCTCACATCTCTGCAACAGCTCTTCTTTGGTAAATTTATTTAATTTTTTTTTCCCTTTCCTTTTTTTCTCCTTTCTTATTCTTTTTTTCTTTCGGTTGTGGAGCCGTTAGCCTTCCAAAATCTCTCACAACTTCTCAGCTTACTGTTTAGCCAAACAGTCAAGACAACTGCTGTGCATATTCCTGGAGTCCCTTCATTGTATAATTTCTTCTTCAGTTTTTGTCCCATAAAGCTGATAACATCAAAACCATAACATTAATCTCTTTGAATTTAACTTAGTATGATTTTCTGCTCTATTTGGATTTGCTGCACTCCAGAAAGGTTTCTAGTCATAAAACTGAGTTTATAGAAACATCTGACAGTTTTTCCTTCTTTTGGTGATAACACTGTTGCTTTACTTATCATGCATAATTGAAAATAGTTGTTATAGTTATTAGGAGAGGCTAGTTGCTAACTGGTCTTTTTAATCATATGTTAATATCCCTAATTATTATCTTTTTCTATGAGTTTTTATTTTTTAGTTTAAGCATAGCTGACACATAATGTTATGTGTGCATCAGGTATATAACATAGTGAGTTGACAAATCTGTATATGTTATGCTCACCACAAGTCACCATGTAATGCTATTACAATACCATTGGCTATATTCTCTAAGCTATACCATTTATCCCCATGATTTATTCATTTCATAACTAAAAGCCTGTTTCTCCCACTCCCCATCATCCATTCTGCACCTCCCTACTACTCTCCCCTCCGGCAACCATCAGATTTTCTTTGTATTTATGGATCTGTTTCTGCTTTTTGTTTGTTTTATTATAGGTGAAATCATATATAAGTGAAATCATATAGTATTTATCTTTGTCTCATTTATTTCACTTAGCATAATATCTTCTGGATCCATGTATGTTATTGCAAATGATAAGCTCTCATTCTTTTTTATGGCTGAATAATAGTCCACACACACACACACATACACACACACACACATCTTCTTTATCCATACATTTATTGATTGAATGTCCCTATATTTTTAAAGTGAGTTTTTCAACGAATTGTTTTGATTAACTGGACAGTTTTTCATATTTTCCGAGAAATATTTCTGATATATAGACATTCTTGGAAAGTCCCCTTCATAATTAATGACCATTTTCAATGGTGAAAAAAGAATACTATACTTTTATCAACATCAGAAGAAGAATAGTATATTTTTGTGGTATTATCCTAATAACATAATTAGAGTTTATGGTGTAAGTCTTACTGAAAAAAGAAATAAAACTTCCACAATAATGTCTGCTATTTCTCATTGATGTAAGGTTTTAAAGATCATAACATTAAGTGTACTTGTGAAAGTTAGTACTGTGTCCTTGATTTGGTTAGCTATGTTTAAAGGTGAAATAATTATGGAAGAACTCAACTTTACAAAATAAGTTACTGAGTATACTACAGATAGGTAAGAAATTGTTAATAGTGACCTAAATCTGAAAGTTGTCTGCCAATTACTTTTAATTGTAACATCTTTCATAAACTAGTTAAAAAGATCTACCAATCAATTAACAGAAAAAGCAACCCAAGGAGAGAGTGTGATGGTTAATTTTATTTGTCAAATTGGTCAAAGAACCCAGATATTTGAATACTACTCAGATGCTGTCATGATGGTATTTCCTAGTAGAGATTAATATTTAGTTCTCTTTGCTTTGCCTAAAGCAAGTTACTCTCGATAGTGTAGGTGGGCCTCATGCAGTAATTTGAAATTCTTAATATAAAAAAAAAAAAAAAGACCAAAGTCACCTGTCTAAAGTCTGCCTCCAGACTGTCTTCAGACTCAAACTGCAACATAAACTCCTCTCTGGTCTCTGGGTGTCTGGGAAACACTACAGATTGGCTTCCACAACTGTGTGAGCCAATTCCTACAAAGACTCTTCTACTCTTGCCCTCCTTTTCTATATATCTAGGCATTCTGTTTTGTTTGGAGAACCTGACTAATACAAATGCTATCTTCCATTGTCCTTAGCTATGTGCATATGTTCATGTTTCATTTCCTTTGCTAGTAATTCTTATATGTTGTTATATTAATCTCTAATCATTTACATATAGTTTCTGTTGCAAATTAAAGTATAAAATTCCTTAAAACTGAGAGAGTATATAATAGCACTTTAATATCTATGTTTATTCTATTTTTCAGCTACACAAGTAGAATGTCAGTGTATGTAAAAAAAAATCCTTTTGCTTTATATTTTGCTACTGACTTGTGAATAAATATGAAGCATCTGATCCATTAATAAACCTCAAAAAGTGTGTGTCTGAGTATGTGTGTTCAGAAAAAAAAATAAAGTAATACCAATAGTATTTGCTTCTAATGAGTCTCAAAAGAATCAAAAACTAAATGAAATGTTTGTCCTACATCTGTTCATGAGTGTGCTTAACTCTGTTTATCATGATTAGTATCATGTCATAATATTTTAGATTGTTTTCAGTTAAATGTAGAGAGAGAACAATGCCATATCTAGTTAAGTATACTGCTGTTTTATATCCAAAGTCAATATAAGTAAGTTTACTTTTACTGTCAGTTTATTTTTAATGAGAATATTTCATTGGCAGCCACAGTAGGATATTCTGATTGTCTTCAAATTAGGGAAAGAAACTGTACATCATAATTTACTTTTGCCTCTCTACTTCGGAGAATATCATTTATTTCTTAGAAGTACAGTTTCCTATAAATGATATAAAAATATAAATGATGATCTTCATCCTTCTTTAAATTTCTGAGACAACGGCTAATTGAAAATTTGTGTTCACCCATTTTATTTTCATGGGAATTATTTAAGAAAAAAGAGAAACAGAAGTTTCTCTTTTTTAATTAGCAAATTCACAATCAAATTGACACAATCAAAACAATTAATAAAATATAAGCATAAAATATAGAAGTATAAAATGTAGACACAAATCCACTGGACACATGCAACTAACAAATAGACTCTGCACATATTTTGAATGATTTCAGTTAACACTACTCTTCTGTCCACAGGCCCACGTAATGGCAATGCAGGTATCTAGAGACTTAAATGTCTCTTCTTTTTTTTGTCTCTAGGCTCTTCAACTTTTATGTTTTTCTTTGACTCCACTAAGCTTCTCTTGAGCTTTCTAGGTTTGACAAAGTTGTCCTCTGGCATGTTTTTGCCAGCTGTCATGGCTCATAGTGCAATTTAAGCCTCTGTTGCACACTATTGTAAATCCAGGTAATGAAAGCCACAAACTTCTCACAAGCATTATAAAGCTGACATCTGTCGAGATAAATATTGTGCAGTCAGCAAGGAGGGGATGGCTTAGATGGCTTAAACAGTTAACCTTGATATTTCACTTGAGAAGGCTTTAGATGTTCCTTCAAATTATGGTGGTCTGCATACATTGTTATGTAAAATCTACAGATCACTTTCATGTTCTTAATAAGTAATAGTTTAAGTTTTTAAAAACATATTTGTGTTTTGGAGAAAAAAAGGATGAATTATTTCCTAAGTTCACTATTTAAAAACATGGTATGATTTTCTGGGTAAGTTTTTCTTTTAATGTGTTTACTATTTTATTATAATATTAATATCTATTGCTTAAATAAAATATATTCACATGCTAAAGTACACACATAAGGAATATTACACAATTTTCAAAGTTATTTAGTGAAATTTTATGTTCCTTTAATATTTTTATTTTTACATTAAACACTATAAGTAAATTTGCAACTTCTTATATTTCAGAAAAATTTATGTCATAAACATTTTCATGTTAATCATATTAACATAACTAGCTAACCAAAATCTAACATAAAGTTACCATGTAGCTTTGTGGCTATTACTAACAGTGTTCATAGTGTTCTTTAATTACAACTAATATAACAACTGTACAAATAAGCTCTAACATGACCACTTGTTATGGCTTAAACTATTTCCTATCTGGTGTATCTAATCCTATTTAATTCTAACGATTGTCTAGTCATATTATTATATATTATATAAATTAAATACTATACAAATAATTATATAAATGCAATAACCATTATATTCTTATGTTTTCTCTATATTATAGACAATGAAGCCAAAGATTAGAGGAGTAAAATAAAATGGTTGAGATAACACAGCCAATAAGGGCAAGAGCTGGCACTTGAATACATTCTTGGAAGCATCTTTAGAATTAGCTGTTATAATAGCCTATCATATATACCACTATGTAACAGGAAAATGAAGACTGATTCTTAGTTACAGAACACAGGCTAGGAAAAAATTCTTCTTTCACTCTTTCCTATTCCTTTAGTATATACTGAGAACACTGTAAAACCAGAACATTGATCACTATGAAAAGAAAGTACAGCTGATTATATAAGAATAAAGACCCAAACTTTGGTCACTCCCTTTGAGCACACACACACAAACACACACACACAACTGAAAAAATAAGTTTTTTGCCAAGGTATAAGCAAAAACTCAGAAATGAGAATGCTGTAAGAATTATATTCTCTCTTATCAGGCAGCAAAACACTCAAGATCAAGAGTGGACCAGAAGAAATGTTATTGACATAGACATGCTTTATATCATGTCTTATTTTTTTAAGGAAGGAAATAATGAAAACTGGTTTGGAAACCATAAAATCCTTTATAATTTCTCCATATAAATATTTATATAATGATCGAGACCCATATTCTACCTGTGTGAATCTTTTGGTATACCTGTGTGTGTGTGTGTGTGTTTAAATGGTAACAAACAAGACCTAATTATTCTGTTTATTTTTGTAGGGAGATTGGGAAAAAAAGAAAAAAACCTGTCATTAGAGTCTAAATTGTGGTACTCTCATCTACAAAAAAATCTATCAATTTATTGTGAGAAAGAATAAGGAAGAACTTAATGAAGTCAGATTGAGTAACTCTGGTGGCGTGGAGATGGGGAGGAAAAGCTCATATAGTATAGTATACTCATATAGTATACTCTTGCTTTTTACTGTAGAGATAAATAACATTAACATACATATTTGTTTAATTTCTCAAGAGAAATAAGAATGAAATATGAACTACTTAATTTTATATAAAACTTAGAAAAAGGGGAATACAGAGAAGCAGATATATTTATATGATTTTGACATTGAACCATATTTCTTTTACATTTCCAAAAATGAAATTCACCCACAAAAATAGGAAAATACCTTAAAGGTAAGAAAAATGGGTGGCATCATAGGTTGAATGACCAACTCTTTGTTTCAGCTTGTGTGCTCTCTCAGGGTTGTGAGATCCAGCCCTGTGTCAGGCTCCCTGCTCAGTGGGGAGTCTGTTTGAGATTCTCTCTCCCCAACCCTCTGTCCCTCTTACCTCTGTAGTGCTTAGATGTTTTCTCTTTCAAATAAATAAATAACTCTTAGGGGGAAAAAGTAGGAAAAATAGATGCAAAATTAAACACAAACTTAGAAATTCGGGGCACCTGGGTGGCTCAGTGGGTTAAGGCCTCTGCCTTCGACTTAGGTCATGATCCCAGGGTCCTGGGATCCAGCCCCACATTGGGCTTTCTGCTCAGCAGGGAGCCTGCTTCCTCCTCTCACTCTGCCTGTCTCCTGCCTACTTGTGATCTCTGTCTGTCAAATAAATAAATAAAATCTTAAAAAAAAAGAAAGTAAATGCAACTCGACGTTAAATTGATAACACAGCTGTAAAGCATAAATTATATTTCAAGTAACTTTAATACAGTTCTCTATATAGATTTAAATATATATATATTTATATATGTAGACAAAATGAATTATATACTTTTGGTATATTTTTAGTAAAAATGCACAATAGGTTTGTTGTTAGTAATAATGTTGACAATGTATTTAAAGCTACATTAAAGTACATTCTTTTAAACTACAGTTAATGCATTATAAGTGAATTTAAAATTATCCCATAATGTATGTTATAAAAAAGTAGGTAAATATACTGAAATTACTTGGAACTAGTTTTTATAAAATATAAGTATTAAATAAAATAGCTTTTATAGCACAAAAGTACTAGAAAAAATAAATAAAAACCTCATTGTTAAATTTGAATTAGAAATAAGAATGTAAGTTGTAATTTAAGGTGTATATATTCCCTGGTTTTTCGCTACTAAGATAATCTAGAAACAGTGACCTCCCAGGAGTAATGTGTACATGTACCACCCAGCTCTTAATTCTAAAAACCATTCTCCAGTATAATGAAGAGGTGAGACTTGAAGAAATAGCTATTTCCAAGTCTGAGAACAAGGAAAATAGAGAAAATGAAAAATGCACACAAGGAACTGATCAAATATGAATGTATTCATAGCAAAAGAACACAGGAATGGGATTGGCAGTTTGTGTGGAAAATTTTATATATATATATATATAAATATATATATGTATACATATATATTCATATATCTTATATATATACTTATATATTTTTATATATACACATTTTACTGTTTTTTTAATTTTTTTCAGTGTTCTAAGATTCATTATTTTTTTCAAAGCTATACATTTTAAAAGCTTGATTAGTTCTTCCAACATTAATAATATGATACCCACTTTAATTTTGGCATGTATACTTAGTTGATCTTTCCATTCTGTTTATTTTTAAACTTTTTGCATCATTTTGTTTTAAAATGCTATTGTGCAAAAATATTATAACCTCAGAGAGGAGACAGTAAGATTCTAATATGAAGGTAGTGTGCTTTAATCAGTAGGCTTAAACCATTTATATGCATAATGATTTTTGATGAATTTAAAAACATTTTTGTTTAATGTCCTATTTGTCATTATTATATTTGCTTGTTTTATACATTCCATTTTCTACATTTTGGTGATTTTAGTTTTCATTGGTTCATTTTGTTAAGATATTTAAACCTACATATCCTACTTTAAAATTTTCTTATTAATTTTAGGTTCATATTTGACAGGTAATATTAAACAAATTTTTAAATTAAAGTTGAAGTTTATATGATCAATTTTACTTTCTGCAAATACATTAGTACCTATTTAATTTTATCTCCATTTTTAATCCTCTTCTCCTATAAACAAACACACACATACATACACAAACATAAATATACACACACATAAACACAGTATAATACAAAACCTTGTTATTGTTTTAATCTAGGTTGTTGTTTAATTTTTAACCAAAACATTTTTAAAAGCAATTAGTAATTATTTAGACATATTGCAAGATATATTCGTGGTAGGAAATTCTTGAATAGTATTATTCAAATGCCAGTAAGCTAATTAAATAATTTATAGAAATACAGCATATCAAGGATGAAATATTTTAAAAAAATTTATTTTGGGGGGGCATAGGGAGAGAAAGAATATCAGCAGATTTCCTGCTGAGAGTGAAGGCTGACATGAGGCTGGATGCACAAACTTGAGATCATGATCTGAGCCAAAATCAAGAGTCCCATACCCCTTAACCAACTAAGCCACCCAAGCACCCCAAGAATAAAATATTTTATCATTAATAGTGATTTATCTGCTATTTATCCACATCAGAACATATTTGAAATACTCAAAATATATTGTAAAGTGAAAAAATTAATTCATATGAAGATGTGTATTTTAAGATATCATTTTATTCAACCTCTATCAATAGTTATGTCTAGAGAGATGCCTCAATAGATAAATAGGAAAAAATATATATATACATATATATGTATATATATATATATGATGCACTTATCTTTTCTGAAACTAGGCACCATTATTTTATAAACACACTTACCTTTATTGAGGGGAACTGGTACAACATATTACATGTGCATTTTTAATGTTGAAATTTTGCCATGTTTATGTCATATGTAAATAAAGGGTATTCAAAATATCTACCATAAAGTGACAATTTTAAAAGAAATTCTTACAAGTCTGGTTATATGTTACATGGGCATCTGAGAAAAGTTATTTAAAAAATTATTTCATTGATAAAGAAAAACATATGTCCCTAAAATAAGAGTTGCATCTTCACAATCAGTGAAATATGACTTGCCTATAATTTTGTCATCTCTAATTTTTACAAAACATTTAAAAATAATCTGGTAGAGAATATGAGAAAAATGTTACTAAGATGAAAATTGGTGCTTAATAGCAACACATATATCAACATTTAGTTGGTAGGAGACTATAATTTATCATTGGTACAGAGTTTTAGCAAATTTATGTGAGTTCTAAGAATCTGTTTAATGATACTCTGCCATTTATCATGAGAAATGTATTTCTTCTGTTTTATTATTTTCCTTCAATTCAATATTAAGAAATATGTTGATTGAATTTCTAAGGATCATGTCTTTGAGTCAGGATTTTTGATCCAGAGACAATGTCCCCAATTAGAGCCCAAAGAGGTCATTGAGAGTAACTGGAATGAAATTCTTGATAGCTTTGATGACATGAACCTCTTTGAGTCCCTTCTCAGTGGTATCTATGCCTATGGTTCTGGAAGCCTTCTGCCATCCAGCAGCAAGCCATTCTTCCTTGTATCAAAGGTTATGATGTGATCACTCAAGCCCAATCTGGGACTGTGAAAAAAGCCACTTTTCCATGATGATTCTGTAACAGATTGAATTGGATCTAAAGTCTATACAGGCCTTGGTCTTAGCACCCAATAGAGAGTTGGCTCAGGAGATACAAAAGGTAATCGTGGCCTTAGAGGATTACATGGGTGTCTCTTGCCATGCCTGCCTTGGTGGGGGGGGGTAGCAATGTACTTGCTGAGGTGCAGAAGGTCAACCCCATTCATATTCTGGTCAAAAAAGAGGAGTTGAGGCTGGGGGAGGGTTATCTGCCAGTTCTATATCAACATGGAATGAGAGGAATGGAAGCTAGACACTGTGTGACTTGTATGAAACTCTGATCATCACTCAGGCAGTCACATTCTTCAACAACTGAGGGAAGGTTGATTGGCTCACTGAGAAGATGCACACCTGCAACTTCACCATATCCATCACAGAGATACAGACCAAATGGAACAAGATGTTATCATGAAGGAGTTCTGCTCTGGCTCTAGGAGAGTATTGATGGCACACAAACTGCCAGAGTCATTGATGTACAGCAGGTTTCTTTTGTCATCAACTATGACCTTCCCGTGAACAGGAAAACTATATCCATAGAATCAGTCATTGTGGACAGATATGGCCATAAGGGTGTGGCTATTAAAATGGCGGCAGAAGAAGACAAGAGGACTCTTCAAGACGTTGAGACCTTCTACAACATCTTTTTTTAGGAGATTCTTGTCAGTGTTGCTGATTTCATTTGAGGGGCTGTCCTGGTATCTAACCCTACCCATGTTCAGTCTGTGGAAGGCTAAAGAGGAGCAGGAGAGGGAAGGGAAGGGAGCCAAGGGATGGATATCTTACTATTTTTTTTCTTTTTCTTTGAATGAATGTCACATTTTGAGGCAAAAAAAAAAAAGAATTATTGTCATGATTTATTATGTAGGCTATACTTATCAATATAAACAGCAAAACTTTAAATATATTTTATAAATTAAAAGAAAACAACACACTTGGCATAAAAAACACTATTGGTTGAAGTTTATCTATTTCATTTATAAATAATTTTATAAATTTTAAAAAATTTAAAAAATTAAATAAATTTTATAAATTTATTTATTTATAAATAAATAAAATTATAAATAATTTCAGAATGACCTCATGGAATTTTTTCCTTTTTTTTTTTACTTTCATGGGTGTGTGTTTGCAAAATATATTTTATTTTTTAAAAGATTTATTTATTTGAGAGAGCGAGGAAGTGAGCATGAATAGGAGGGGCAGAGAGAGAGGCAGAAAGAATCCAAACAGACTTTGCACTGAGCATCGAGCCCCACATAGGGCTTCATCTTACAACACTGAGATCATGAGCTAAGCCAAAACAAAGCATCAGATGCTTAATCAACTTTACCACCCAGATGCCCCTACAAAATCTATTTTAAAAAGAAACCCATATTAGTTTTCATTTGTCCAGAATGATGGATGCAGTTTATCATTTACAGTCATTTTCTATTTTTTACTGAAGTATAATGACATATAGTATCCTATTAGTTTATGTCAATAGTGCATCATAGTAAGTCAATATTTTTATCCATGATGAAATGATCTCCATTAGTCTAGTTTCCACCTGTCACCATACAGTTATTACACTATCATTGACCGTATCCCCTATGCTATATATTATATCCCTATGATTTATTTATTTAAAAACTGGAAGTTTGTACTCTTAATCCTTTTTACCTATTTGCCCATCCCCTAATTTTTGGTAACCACCAGTTTCCTGTATCTATGAGTCTGTTTCTGTCTTGTTTATTTTTAAACTCCACATGCAACTGAAATCCTATGGTATTTGTCTTTATCTGACTCATTTCACTTAGCATAAATATTCTCTACGTCTATCCATGTTGTCTCAAATGTCAGAATCTTCTTTTTTTTATATATAGCTAACTAACACTTTATTCTATACACAAGCGTGCACACACACACACAGACACACACACACACACACATCCCTACCCACCACATCTTGCCTATCCATTTGTCTATTGATGTAAATTTAGGTTACTTCCATGTCTTGGGTATTGTAAATAATGCTGCCATGAACACAAGGGTGCATATGCCTTTTTGGATTGGTGTTTTTATTTCAATTTACACTGCTACAAATAGCATATGAGGTTCTTCTTTTCTCCACATTTTTGCCAGCTCTTTTTGTCATTTTGATAATAGTCAATCTGAGAGGGGAGAGGTGGTATCTCGCTGTGATTTTGATTTGCATTTCCTTGATTATTAGTGCTATTGAGAATTTTTTCATGTGTCTGTTGGCCATCTGTATGGTTTCTTTGAAAAAGTATCTATTCAAATTTTCTCCCCATATTTTAAATCAGGTTGTTTTGTTTTTTGATATGAAGCTGTGCAAGTTTTTTATATATTTGAATATTAACCTCTTAATGGATGTATGGTTTGCAAATATCTTCTTTCATTCAATAGTTTGTCTTTTCATTTTATTGTTTCCTTCTCTGTACAAAAGCTTTGTAGTTTGATGTAATATAATTTTTTTATGTTAACTTTTGTTAAATAGTTAAATACTAGGTCCAAAAAGTAGTGCTCATACGGGTGTTAAAAAGTTTACTGCCTATGTTTTCTTCTAAGAGTTTTATGGTTTTAGATCTTACATCAAGTCTTTAATCCAATTTGAATTTATGTTTTAAAGTTATAAAATAGTGGTCCAGTTTGATTCTTTGCACATAGCTATCCAGTTTTCCCAGTACTATTTATAGAAGAGACTGTCTTTACCCCACTAAATATTCTTGTATCCTTTATCATAGATTAATCGGTCAATGGTTTATGTGTCTGTTTTTGTGCCAGTCCCACACTGCTTTGATTTTTATAGCATTGAACTGCAGCTTGAAATCAGAGAGCACTATACATATAGCTTTGTGGGTTTTTTTTTCCCCAAAATTGCTTTAGCTATTTTTGTCTTTTCTGTTTCCACACACATTTTAGGATATTTTTTCTTTGTTCTATAAAAAATGCCATTGGTATTTTGATGCTAATTATATTGAATCTGTAGATTGCTTTCAGAAGTATACACATTTTAATATTATTTCTTCCAATGCATGAGCACAGTATATCTTTCCATTTATTTGTGTAGTCAACATCTCTCATAAAAATCATCTAGTTTTCAGCATACTGGTATACCTTATATTATTGTACTTTTCTTTATTGCACTTCAGAGATACTGTATTTAGTACAATTGAATGGTTTGTGGCAATCCTGCATTAAGCAGGTCTATTGGTGCCATTTTTCCAGCGTTATTCGCTCACTTTGTGTCTCTGTGTCATACTTTGGTAATTCTCACAATTTATCAAAAAATTTTAATATGATTACCTTTGTTATGGTGATCCATGATTAGTAATTACCACTCCCTGAAAAGTCAAATTATGGTTAGCATTTCTGGGCAACAAAGTATTTTTAATTAAGGTATATGCATTGTTTTTATAGACATAAAGCTATTGCACACTTAATAGCTTACAGCATAGTGTAAACATAAATTTTTCATGTAGTGGGAAAGCAAATTGTTTATTTTATTCACTTTATTTCAATACCCATTTAATCACAGTGGTTTGGAATTAAGCCTTTGATATCTCTGTGGTATATCTGTAGAGATGTTCTACCTCCTTGGCTAACTCTTTTTGATGAAATTGTAAATGGAATTGTTTTCAAAATTTTTCTTGCTGGTAGCTCATTGTTAGGATATAGAAATGCAACCAATTTCTGCATGTTAATTTTGTATGCTGCCACTCAAATGAATTCAATTATTAGTCCTAACAGTTTTTTGATAGAATCTTTATGATTTTATATATATATATGTAAAATATATATATAAAATATATATATATTATATATATATATTACAATGTTATGTTCAAATAGTGAGAATTTTGTTTCTTCCTTTCTAATTTGGATATCTTTTACATTTTTCTTGTCTGTTTGCTGTGCCTAGGACTTCCCATCCTATGTTGAATATAAGTGGCAAGACTGGGCATCCTTGTCTTTTTCATGATCTTAGAGGAAAACTGTTTGGTTTTTTACCATTGAATATGATGATCTCTGTGGGTTTTTCATTCATAGCCTTCATTATATTGAGGTATGTTTGTTCTCTACCCACTTTGTTGGTGGTTTTCATCATAAATGCATGGAGAGTCTTGTCAAATGTTTTTTCTGTACCTAATGAGATCATCATGTGATTTTTATCATCCAGTCTGGTATTGAGAGGTCTCCAGAGTATGCTGTGCCAGGGTCACATTGGTAGGTTGGCTCTAGCTAATATGAACTAGGAGCCCCTGGCTTGCTGGGGCAGTCCTCAAAGCCTGGCTAGAGTACCTGGACCCTGCTCTTGTCTATACTATTAAGGTGGAAAGGAAACATTAAAAAACAAAACAAAACAAAATGATGCTTGCTGGAGCCTCTGACCCTGGAAAGAGTTCCAGCTGTTCCCTACCTGTTTGGCAGACACTCCAGAATTAGTAAAATGATTTCCTTTATTTATGGTCCAGTTGCCCTTTAAACCACATTTGCCCCCATCCTGTGATTGAGTGTGGGCAAGTCTGCGCACAGGCCCCTCAGTGAATATCCTTCCCTACTACAGGTCATAACATTGGGGGTGGAGGTGCCGTCACTACCATCTTCATCTCCTATCTTTTTCTGTGTGTACCCTCTGTTGCTGGTTATGCAAAAGCTGTTTAGTCAACATCGGCTCTTCTTCAGGAGAAAGTCCTCTGTCTGTGGGTATAGATTTAGTGTGTCTGTGGAGGAATTGAGTTCAGAGTTTTCTTGGACAGCCTCCTACCCTCAGTCATTTTCTATTGACATTTTCAATGGGCAATAAGCAACTAAATTTAGTCTAAACTTAATCACAAAGTAGGGAGCTTCACTTGTGCTCTGATAGTAGTTATGCTAAACATAAGTATGTCTTTGTCCTCCCCTGTAAATTTATATTAAGAAATAATATATCTCTGTAACTATATATGTTCTCCATTTACTATAAAACATTTACACATGTTGTGACTCATTATGCTGCCAGTCATCATATGTTATGGAAAAATAAAACATTTTATTATCACCAATAGGTATGGAAGGTATTTTACATAATATTTTAAATGTATATTTTCAACAACTTAAAAAATACTTATTTAACAAATTATTCTATTAAGGAGTCAGGCAAATTTCAGTTACAAAATTAAACAAATATTATATATTAATAATTATAAAAATTACTATAAAATAAACTTAACCAGCACACTGTTATCATGTTACTTTGTTACAGTCATTTAGCTAAATATAAAAATGACCAAAAAATATTTCTTTTTTTATTAAAAATTCTCTAGATGTTTGCTGGAAAGACTATTATGTTATGGTACTGGATTTCAGTCCACGTCCTACCACCTACAAATTTCATATATGTGTGCGTATTATTATTATTTGATTTTTAATCTCCATTTGCTTTCAAAGAAAAGAAAATATTAATATATACCTCATTTTTTAACTGTGAGAAGACCAGCTGAGAATTTTTTTTCCAGCTGAGAATTAAGTAAGAAGATACTATATATGTTATGAAATATCATGTGAATGTTAATTATTATTTAATATGTAACAGTGTATTTTTTATATTTTTTCTTTCATTCTGTCTCTGATAGTCTCCAGTTATCCTATATTTTATCCACTAAACAGTCAATTTATCTTTGCATGAATGCTAGGATATTTGTTTCTTTCTTTTAGACATTGTAAAGAAAGCCCAATGTTGGTTATTAGAAAGAAACAAATAACTTTTCCCCTATTGTTCTGAAGAAAAGATTCACAAAAGCCATAGTCTCAGTTTCAAAGGGGGAAAAAAAAACACTTTACTGATATTATAAAAATCTAATAGAAACAGAAGAGGGGAATCTACACAGAGATGAGGCAAAAATAATCAGTAAAGGGGAATAAGACAGGATTACATCAAATCAGGTACTTAAAACATCCAACCTCATTAGCTGGGGAAGCCCCAGAGAGAGCCAGGCTGGACTTCTAGTTGAGAGGTCTGGGTGGAACATCCTTCCCTTAGGGAGAATTCCAACTGACCATCCCCATAAGGGCCGTGTTTATAAGGCAGATGATGGGGTCTGAAGTTAAACATTTGTTAGCCCTTATGCAGCTTGGAGGAAGCTGCATTTCTGTGTTGTCAGGTCTTTACATTTTCAAGGAGCCTGGGGTAGGTGTGTTTGCCTCCTCTCCTAGATTCCATTGTAGGAGGGGCAGTGGGCCAGGCCACCCTGGAGCAGGAGGGGATGCAAGACCAGATTTACAGCACTTGGTGTCTAGACCAGAAGGGCCAGTTCTGATCTGGAGGCCAGCTAACATCAAGTCACCAGGCTCTGAGATCGCTTATGCAGCACAAGTCTTACAAACAACATTCTTTAACCTGCCTGCATATGTACAGATCCGTGTGGTCAGTTACACAGGACAAATCACAGAAACCTCCATCTATACAATATACCTATGTACCTATAAATCAAAACCAAAAATTCTATGGCAAAGATCTGTTGAATTTGTTTATTTCTTCTTGGTGGTGGTGGGGGTAAGGTGTGTGTGTGTGTGTGTGTGTGTGTGTGTGTGTGTGTGTGTGTTTTACCCCTAGCAATAGACACAGAGTTTAATAAATGGTAACTGCTTCATAAATACTGTACTGATTGGAAACATATAAACCTATATGAGCCTTGTTTAAAACCCAAATTTATGTGCATGGCTGTATAAATTACCGTTAAAAAGTGCAAATTACTGTTAACATTTATTGCATGTCATAACTTTTTCTAAGAATTTGATACGGGTAGCCAGTATTAGAGTCAAAATTTAAATCTGGGCATTTTGGCTCAGAATCAATTCCTAACCACCACAAAATGCTGTCCTCTAACATCAACTGAGTGAATATAGATTTTGTGAGATTATGTTATTCTGTTAAGAAATACTTTCTAATGGACGAGTTTTGATCTACATTTTAAAGAAAATAAGAACAAGAAAGTGAATCTGGTTTGTGAGTCATCTCTGGGGTTTGTGAGGGTAATTTTTACAAAGGCATAGGGAAAGCATATCCATTTATTTGAAGATAAGATGAGTGTTCATGAGGGGGACAGATGATGTAGAAGCTAGAAAAAAAATGAGCTCAAATTTGATTTTTAAAAATTATAGTTATCTTAAAGAAAAATTTCTATAAACTTTCTATTAGGAGAAATGTTTGTGTTATGAGGAATGTTGAAATTGAATTTTATGTAAAATTCTTCTGACCTGTGTAATATTAGACACATTTCTTAACACCATAGACCCTCAGTTACCTCATTTATCAAATAAGACTAATAATAAATCCTTGATTCATGATTATATGAGGATTAACTAAGAAAAGGAACATAAAATGTATAATTAAATGATAAACACTAATGTAAATAACAATAATCTTGATTAAAAAAAAAATCTTATGTTCGTGTCCCAACATAAGTAACAGAGTAAGACGTCCTAAATAAATAAAGGAACGAATGAACAAATGAATTTATTGGTTCATTGATTCATTTATCCATTCATTCCAAAATAATACACTTTCAAGACCACCATATTTATTGCTTGTTATGTAACAATTCCAAGGTGAGTTGCCTAGGCCAGTGAGAAAACTCTCTGTGTATTAGACCACTTATTCAGGGATCTAAGTTCCTTCTATTATATGGCTCCAGCATTCCATAGATTCTTCTTACGACTTACTTACTTACTTACTTACTACTACTTACTTACTTACTTACTTACTTCTGTGAGTGAGCTTCCAGGAAGGAGAAAGAAAATTCATGAAAAGTACACAACTGTTCTGTTAAAAGCCCTGCACCAAAAGCAGTTCAGAGCGTTTCTATTCACTTTCAACTGAAGAGAATTAATCACTTATCTCACTATGTGCTTAAGTGTGCAGCCATGATTCTATTATGATTAAAAAAAAAAAAAAGATGGTATAGTGATCTTTGTTAAGATTTGTCAGTCTGGAAAAAAGCTGAGTAATAAATTAAAATCACTTTAAACAAATTCTGACCCTGTATAGAGCAAATTTGATTCATTTCCTACCTTTCCTATTTCACCAAGTCATATACCTAAAGTTATTGTTTCAGTGACAGCATTTAAAATTGTAACTTAGCAAATGCAAGAGACAATTAAGCTACTTTTTTTTTTTTTTTTTTTTTTTTTTTAGCAAAGGTGGGTTGAATGAGGAGAATGACATTAAGGAAAATAATTTAAATAGTCTATTTTAACTATCATTACTGATCTCATTTAAACCAACCAAGCAACAAAGGTATTTCACAAAGCAAAGAGCCAATGAAATCAGTCTTTTCCATTTGGTTTATTTTCCTTCATAGTTGTCATAGCATGGTATCCTGAACCCAAAAGTGGAACTCTCAGAAAGAAGTGGTCAAATAATGGCCATTCTATGGAATGTATTTAATCAGGCATACCAAAGCCTTTGGGTTATCTCTTATTTTAGCAACAGTCTGTGCAGTTTCAGACCTACTCAGATGCACCTCAAGCTGCATTATCTGCTGATGCAATTTTGTACCATATCTTTTTCTGATTTTTGCCTCACAATGTAACCTGGAAGCACAGGAAAGTCAGTGGAAGGAAGGACACTTCATACACTGGCAACAGAAGCTAGTGGACAAATACTCCAGCTTCAGTCCTTAAGATGGAAGATTTCTGTGTTTAAGAGACCCCACAACAAGTCTAATACAATCTTATGTTGGTGTCTCCTCTTAACTTGTCTCACTCTCCCTCATCCATGTGTGCTTCTTAGAATCACTTCCTAAATAAACTATCAGCATATAATTATTTTCCTAAGGCTCTCCTTTTGGAAAAACCTGTCATGCTATTCATCATTTATTTATTGAGAGTTAATTGTATTTTTAAAACCTTCTCCTTCCTTTGGAAAAGGTATTTATATTTAATAAAAGAAAAGAAAATGAAAGACACATTATCTACATCTATCTATATCATTCTACATATCTACATCTATCCATATCATTCATATATATATATATAATATATAATATATATATATATATATTTCACACACATTTATCATCATCTTCTCTACTGTGGAAATAATGAATTATTAGGTACTTGACTTATAAGAGCTTTAGAATGGGAATTTCCGTTTTTATCACATACCAACAGGTGACTATGGGAGTTTTTCTAATGAATTATTTTGCTTTTGACCTTTTTTTTTTTTTTGGAGTGAGAGAGAGTAGTAAAAAAAAAAGGGATAAAGGACATCTGTCCATTTTAATCATCTTACTTTTCTAGAGTCATTTTTATCTGTATGCCAGAATTCACAGCAATAGAAAATGTAATAAGAGAAAAATATCATGCTAAAGATAAGAGTTAAAGTGAGAGATTAAAGAACAAGATCAATATATCAAATGTTGAAAGTTGGTATTCCTGGTAGACACTAAACCCCTATAAAGATGAACAGTGTGTGGTGACAAATCTAATTAACACGTATGGAAACACATTCCATTCATTTCAGTGTGCTTGTCATATCCAAGGTGAGGATGTTGTCAAAAGGGAATTATTTTCAAGTTCGTATTTCTCTATTAGATTTTTGCAAAACACAACATGAATTTTCACACAGAAATAGATCGGCTTCCCTTTCAATTCACTATTCCTGGAGTGTCTTAGCAGGAATGGTGTCTATTTTCATAGCAAAACCAATTTCTGCTTTATGAATCACTTGTCTACATTATAAACCCTGCTAAACTGTGAAAGAAGAATTACTTGTGGACAGAAAATATTGAGCTATAAATTATTTTGCTCTTCTTTTACCTAAATTTAGTGTTCCATAGCCTTATGTTTCACATCTTATTGCATTATACCTGTCTCTATTTTGACAAATCAAACACGCTATATCTTTGTTACAGTAACACTAAATTAGCTCTGTGCACATACAAACATGTGCACACACTCACAAACACACTATATACTCAAATATTTGTAAATCACTGGCTTTGTTTTTTCTTAGAAGCATTAGGTAGAATAGCACAAGGCCATGAAAAACATCTATACTCTTGATAAAAAAACTAAAATATTTTTAGGAACAGGCAAATTAACTGGGACATCTACCAAATTCTTATATACTTATGCTTTTGCACCAGTATTGCATTTGGTTGTCTTTATGATCTAATTATAAAATTATCTGACAGTGATATATTTTCTACAAGATCCTGTAATCCATCAGTGATCCTAAAACTGCATATTGCATTAACAATTACTATTTTCACTATTTAAATGTTCATTTCAATATTATGCTCTCAAGCAAGCATATGGGTGAGAGGAATAACAGCTTTGCATTCATGGTGAATGTAAAGGAGTTTGCTAAATGGACTTTCTGAGGCAGGTGTTCCTGAACTAGGAATATCCTTCAGAGACTTTAAGCTCTCTCAGCATTGTGGATATACTACAATGTAAGCAAGAGCTATTTTCTTTTTTCATTCCCTCTAAATATGGAAACATCTCCCTTTTTCTTGAACTTCCATCGGTTCAATAGATGAAACAGAAAAAGACAATTGCCTTCAAGCCATTTCACTCCTATGTCTGTTCTCTGCATCCTAACTAGTACTTGTTAGCTATCAGTTTGATTTTTCCTTTTTATTTATTTATTTTTATTTTAGCCAATCTAATAGGTCTGTCATTGTGGCTTTAACTCGTATCTTTCTAGTGACTCATTTTAAGCATCCTGTCATCTGTTTACTTGCAAACTGAATACATTTTTGATGAAGTGTTTAGTTTTGTTCATTTTTCTGTTGGGTTGTATGGGTTTATTTTTAATGGCTTAGTTCTGAAATCCCTTTATATATTCTGAATATAAGTGATTTTTAAATTATTTCTAATATATTCTCTTAATGTCCAGCTTGATTTTTATTCTCACTAATGTTATCAAAGAACAAAAGGTTTAACTTTATATAAAGTTCAATTTTTATATTTTTCTCATATAAACTATGCTTTTTTAAAATCTAAAACCTGTTGCCTAACCTGTTTATAGTTTTATTCCTCTAAGCTTTCAATAAAAGTTTGCAGTTTTATATTTTATGTTACATATGTGATCTTATTTTGCATATGATTATGTAAAAAAATTGTCATTGTTTCAGCACCATTTCATCACAAGACTACTCTTTCTCTTTTCAAGTTGAAGTACATTTGAAGTTCATCAAAAGAAATTGCTACACAAATTTAAAGAAAAAAAACAATTAACAAAAGCCAACTTTCTCTAGCCAAAAGACCATGAAAAGGGGAGGCTAATAAGATCAAACATTTTTTTAAAAATTACCAGTTTACTCTAGCCAAACACCATAGAAAAACAGTGGTCCATACAGACCAGAAAAAGCTAGAATGGGAAGCCTGGACATGCACCCTCATGAGGCTGCTATAAGGGCTAAGTAGGAAACCAAGACTTATCAGCACCCGATGATAAGATGTTTCTTCTGGTGGTGATAAGTCTTTCCTTCCTCCCTGCTGCAGTGTCATTGGAGACCACATAAGTAGCCTAGATATCCACCCCAAAGGTGCAGTAGAAAAGTTTCCCTACCCTTCTATGCTGGATGAGTCAGACAAGGCCTCGTGGATGCTTAGAACTTCCAAAATTACCTGATAATAAATAGCAACAAGCCACTCTAAATATAGTATCAGTAGAGACTATGTAAGAAATTAAGACTTCTGCCCCAACCAAGAAATTCTGAGGGAACTCCACCTAGGTATCATCTAAGGACACTCGGCAAGAATGAAGCAGTCCTCCTTCCCTTGCTAGACTAAAGTCAGAGAAAGATAGTTAAAATGAAGATTTAAAGACTCTCATAGCATAACATGAAAGTGTCCAACTTTCCATAGAAAATCACTCACCACATCAAGAGCCAAGAAAATCTCAAACTAAATGAGAAAATTAAAAAGACAATCAATTGATGCCAACACAAAGATGGCAAAGATGCCAAAATTAATCCAACAAATATTTAAAACCAGTCATGCTAAAAATGTTTCAGTTTGAACATGCTTCCATTGTGAACATGCTTGAAACAAAATAAAAAAAAAAAATAGAATCTTAACAAAGAAAAAGAAGTTTCAATATAGAAATAGAAATAAAAGATAATCAAATAGAAAATTTAAAACTGAAATATATAATATCCAAATAAAATGCTTTGTAGACAGGCACAATAGCAGATAGATGGAACAACAACAAAAAAATCAGTGAAAGAAAAAGACAACAAAATTACACAATGCACAAGGGAGATAAATGGAGAGATAACAAAAGATTTAATATTCATGTTCTTAGAGTTCCAGAAGTAAAGGCAAAAGAGATTGAGACTGTACTTAGATATAATGGCTAATAACTTCAAAATTTTGTCAAAAGATGTAAAACTACAGACTTGAGAAATTGAAAGAACTACAAACAGGTTAAACACAAAGTAATCTATGACAAAATACATCGTAATTAACTACTCAACTAAGGACAAAAAAATTTCATGAAAACAGCCAGTGAAAAATGACACAGTACCTATAAGCAGAAATACTATTTGACTGACAGATATCTCACCAGAAACTATGGAAGCCGGAGGCAGCAGCACAACACTTTTCAGATACTTAAAGAACTATCAATCCAGAATCTTATATCCAGTGAAAATACTCTCTGGGAAATGAAGAGAAGTCATAAATTATCAGATGAAGGAAAACAGAATTTATGATCAGCAGATTTACCTTAAAATGCAGTCCATTAGGGTAATAAATGGCTTAAGAAAATTCTTAGATAGAAAGAAACAATAAGAGAAATAATGTTGGGACATAAAATAAAAGAACAAAAACACAGTTTAAGCAAAACTTAGGAAAAATATATTTTCCTTTTCCTTTTGAACTTTATATATTATAGTTGATGTTTAAATATAGTACTGCCTAACGTGGCTGTAACTATCTATAGAGAAAATATTTGGTTACTATAAACCAGAAAGGGCAAAGAAATATAAAGGGAGGGAAGGGGTGTGTGTGTGTGAATTATAGTTGAAAAACAGTGCTATGTTTCACATGTATGACATAGTGATCTGATGGCAAGTCTTATGTTGTTATGTTATGTTCACCGATAAGTGTAGCTACCATATCTTATTATGCAATGATGTAACAAACACCAATATTTTCTATGCTCTACCATTTATCCTCATCACTCATTCATTCCATAATTGGAAACCTGTATCTCTCACTCTTTGTCACCCATTTTGCATCCTTCTGTTCCCTCCTCTTTGGCAATCAACCCTTTTTTCTCTGTGTTTACTGGTCTGATTCTGTTTTTTATTGTTTTGTTTTGTTTTTTAGATTTCATATATAAATGAAATCATATGGTATTTGTCTTTCTCTATCTTATTTCACTTAAAGTAAAACCCTCTAGTTCAATCCAGGTTGTTGCAAATGACAAAAACTTAACTTTTTCTACAGATGAATAATATTCCATTGTGGATATATACTACATCTTTATCCATTCTTCTGGACACTTGGGCTGCTTCCCTATCTTGGCTATTGTAGATAATGCTGCAATAAAACAGGGGTACACAGATATTTCTGAATTAATGTTTTTATAGGGGGATACCCATTAGTGGAATTAGTGGAATTACTGGATATATGTCATTTCTGTTTCTGTTTTTTAAAGGAAATCTGCATAATGTTTTCCACAGTGGCTGCATCAATTTACATTCCTAACAACAGTGTGCACAAGGGTTTCTTTTTCTCCACTTCCTCTCCAACACTTGTTCTTTCCTTTTTCTTTTTCTTTTTTTAATTTTTTTTAATTCTAGTCATTCTGACAGGTGTAAGGTGATATCTTACTGTAGTTTTGATTTGCATTTCCCTGATGCTTAGAGATATTGGGCATCTTTTCATGTGTCTTGTCAGCCATTTGTATGTCTTCTTTGGAAAATGTCTATTCAGGTCCATTACCCACTTTTTAACTGCATTATTCATACCTGCTTTGTCATAAATTAATTGACAATACATGTGTGAGTTTATTTCTTGACTCTCTATTCTGTTCTATTGATCTATGTGTCAGTTTTTGTAAAGATACCATACTATTTTAATTACTATAGCTTTGTAATATATCTTGAAATCTGGGATTGTGGTAGCTCCAACTTTGTTCTTTCTTATTGGCTATTTGGGGTCTTTTGTGATTCCATAAAAATTTTAGAATTTTTTGTTTTTATAGGAAAAATGATGTTAGTATTTTGAGAGAGATTGCACTGAATTCGTAGATTGTTTTGGGTAGTACAGACATTTTAACAATATTAATCATTTCAATTCATGAGCATAGGCTATATTTCCATTTTTGTCATCTTCAATTTCTTTCACCAGTGTCATAGTTTTCAGACTACCAGTCTTTCACCTGGTTACTTAAGTTTATTCCTAGGTATATTACTCTTTTTTTGCACCATTGTAAATGCAATTTTTTTTCTTTGTTTCTCTTTCTGATACTTTGTTTTAAATATATAGAAATGTTTTTCTATTTTTTTAAGGTTTTATTTATTATTTATATTATTTTTACTTATTTTATTATTTTTATTTTTATTTATTTTATTCTTTTATTTATTTTTATATTTATTTATGCATTTATTTTTATGTGTTTTTCAATTTTTGTGTATTAATTTTATATCCTATGGGGAGGTAAGTCATACATTCCACTTGAACCCCATTATCTAATTACCATGAACTTCAGAAGATATATACAAGGGATGCCTGGGTAGTTCAGTTGGTTAAGCGGCTGCCTTCAGCTCAGGTCATGATCCCAGCATCCTTGCTTGGCAGGGAGCCTGCTTTTACCTCTGCTTCTGCCTGCCACTCTGTCTGTGCTCGCCCTCTCACTCTTTCTCTCTGACAAATAAATAAATAAAATATTAGGAAAAAAAAAAAAGGAAGATACATACAAGCTGTGAGCGATGTAGTTTTTTAGACTATTACATAAGGAATTTATTTTTTTTTAAGATTTTGTTTATTTATTTGACAGAGATCACAAGTAGGCAGAGAGGCAGGCAGAGAGAGAGGGGGAAGAAGGACCCTGGAATCATGACCTGAGCTGAAGGCAGAGGCTTTAACCCACTGAGACACCCAGGCACCCCTACATAAGGCATTTAAACTAATTAGCAATTTAAACTAATTTGCAAATACAAAATCAAATAAACAAAAACAAAAATTGTTATCCTACACACTTTGGGATGGTTAATTTTTTGTGTCAACTTGTGCAGGCCACGACACCTATATATATATAGACAAACATTATTGTAGATATTTCTGTGAAAGTATTTTTAATTTGTTAGTATTGACATAAGTGGACTTGGAGTAAAACAGATTACCTCTCATTTTGTGGTGTGCCTTATCCAATCAGTTTTAAGACTTAATAGAACAAAGATTGACCTCCTAGCCAGAAGGAATTCTGCTAGCAGACTGTTTTTGTACTAGAATTATAATTCTTTCCTGAATTGCTTGTCTTTTGGCCTACCCTAACACATTTTATAACTTTCCAAGCATCCATAATTGCTGAGACAATTTATCGAAATAAATAAATCTGTCTATATATATATATACACACACACATCTATATATATACATATGCATATACACATATCTGTATCTAATCTATCTACACACACACACACACACATCCTGTTATTTCTGTTTCTCTGGAAAATCTGACTGATACACTCTTCACATTTTATGCTTAGTTAGCTGTTGACAGGGAAGTGCTGAACAATTCAACTTAAAATTTGGATTTGTATACTACTTTCAGGTATAACAGTTTTGTTTGTTTGTTTTTTGTTTTATTTTGTTTTGTTTTTCCTAGTCATGTCAGCTTTGCTCTGCATATGTTTCAACTTTGATGTTTTGTTCACACACATTTAGAAATGCTGTCTTCTTGGTAGACTGACTCTTTTGTCCTCATAAAGTGATATGTGAATGCTTCTTGATCATGCTGCCACTGACTTCATAATTTATCTTAGAGTAGTAAAGTGAATATCACAATAAGGAGAGTCAAATTAATTTTGGAGGGCATCTGACTTCAGCTCAGGTCCTGATCTCAGGGTCCTGGGAGAGACCGCATGTGGGATTCTTTCTGCTTGGTGGGGAGTCTGTTTCCTCTCTCGCCATTGTCCCTCCCCAGCTTGTGCTCATGCAAGCTCTCTTTGTCTAAGAAAATTGAAAGGCACCTAGGTGGCTCAGTCATTTAAGTGTCTTTCTTTACCTCAGGTCCTGGATCCAGCTTTGCATTGGGCTCCCTGCCCAGTGGGGAGTCTGCTTCTCCCTCTCTGTCCCTTCCCAAGATTATCCTCTCATCTTCTCTTTTACTCTCTCTCCCTCTCTCTCTCAAATAAATAAAATCATTTTAAAAAATTTTTAAAAATTTGGTTTCCCAGTGCATATGAAAATTATATTTACAACATACTGTTGTCTATTAAGTGTGTAATAGCACTATGTCTGAAAAAAATAATGTACATACCTGAGCTTTAAGAGTCATCATCTTTCTATTGGTAGAGGGTCTTGCATCAGTGTTGATGGCTGCTGACTGATCAGGGTGGTGATGGGTAAAGGTTGGGGTAGCTGTAGCAATTAAAAAAAATAAGAACAATTGAAGTTTGCTGTATCATTTTACTCTTCTTTTTATTAATGACTTCTCTGTGATATGTGATGATAGCATTTTTATCCACAGTGGCATTGATGATATTTTTATCACAGCAGAACCTCTTCCAAAATTCGTGTCAGTCCTCTCCAACCCTGCTGCTATTTTATCAACTAAGTTTTTGTAATATTCTCCATGTTTGTTGTTATTTCAAAAATCTACATAGCATCTTCACCAATAGTATATTCCATCTCAAGAAGCCACTCCCTTTGCTCATTCATAAAAAGCAACTCCTCATTGGGGCGCCTGGGTGGCTCAGTGGGTTAAAGCCTCTGCCTTCGGCTCAGGTCATAATCCCAGGGCCCTGGGATCGAGCCCCTCATCGAGCCCCTCATCGGGCTCTCTCCTCGGCAGGGAGCCTGCTTCCTCCTCTCTCTCTGCCTGCTTCTCTGCCTGCTTCTCTGCCTACTTGTGATCTCTGTCTGCCAAATAAATAAATAAAATATTAAAAAAAAAAGCAACTCCTCATCAATTTTTGTTGAGATTGCAGCAATTCAGTCACATTTTCAGACTCTTTTTTTTTTTTAACTTAACTTTTTGTGTGTGTCTTCCCAAATTCATTGTTTATGCACCTCACCCAGTGCTCCCTGCAATATGTGCCCTCCTTAATACCCATCATCAGACTCACCCAACTTCCTATCCCTCTTCTCTCCAAAACCCTCAGTTTGTTTTACAGAGTCCACAGTCTCTCGTGCTTCCTCTCCCCCTCCAATTTTCCCCAATTCACTTTTCTGTTCCTTCTCCTAATGTCCTCCGTGTTATTCCTTATGCTCCACAAGTAAGTGAAACCATATGATAATTGACTTTCTCTGCTTGACTTATTTCACTCAGCATGTTCTCCTCCAATCCCATCTATGTTGATACAAAAGTTGGGTATTCATCTTTCTGATGGAGGCATAATACTCCATTGTATCTATGGACCATATCTTCTTTATCCATTCATCTGTTGAAGGGCATCTTAGTTCTTTCCACAGTTTGGCAACTGTGGCCATTGCTGCTATGAACATTGGGGTACAGATGATCTTTCTTTTCACTACATCTATATCTTTGGAGTAAATACCCAGTAGTGCAATTTCAGGGCCATTGGTAGCTCTATTTTTAATTTTTTGAGGGATCTCCACACTGTTTTCCAAAGTCACTGTACCAACTTGCATTCCCACCAACAGAGTAAGAGGATTCGCCTTTATCCACATATTCTCCAACACTGTTGCCCACTGTCTTGTTGATTTTGGCCATTCTAACTGGTGTAAGGTGGTACCTCAATGTGGTTTTGATTTGAATCTCCTTGATGGCTAATGATGATGAAAATTTTCAGACTCCACTTCTAATTCTCTTGCTATTTCTATCACATCTGCAACTACTTCCTCCATGGAAGTCTTGAACCCTTCAAAGTCATCCAAGGGGATTGGAATCAATGTCTTCCAAACTCCTCTTGATGACATTTTTATTTCTTCCTATTAATCACAAATGGCTTTTATGACATCTAGAATGGTAAATCCTTTCCATAAGTTTTTAAATTTTCTTTGCCCACATCTATCAGAGAAATCACTATCTATGGCACTATCTATAATCTTACAAAATGTATTTAAAAAAAAAAAACTTGAAAGTCAAAATTACTCCTTGATCCATTGACTACTGAATAGATATTGTGTTAATAGGCATAAAAACAACATTCATGGGGCGCCTGGGTGGCTCAGTGGGTTAAAGCCTCTGCCTTCGGCTCATGTTATGATCCCAGGGTCCTGGGATGGAGCCCCGCATAGGGCTCTGCTCGGCAGGGAGCATGCTTCCTCCTCTCTCTCTCTGCCTGCCTCTCTGACTGCTTGTGATCTCGGTCTGTCAAATAAATAAATAAAATCTAAAAACAAAACAAAACAAAACAAAAATTTATCATATGATCTCCCTGAAATGAGGAAGTTGAGAGGCAACATGGGATGCTTGGGGGGTAGGAAAGAAATAAATTAAACAGGATGGGATCCGGAGGGAGACTCTTAGTCTAGCAAAACAAACTGAGGGTTGGTGGGGTGGAGGAGGGAGAGGGTGGTTGGGTTATGGACATTGGGGAAGGTATGTGCTATGGCGAGTGCTGTGAAGTGTGTAAATCTGGTGATTCACAACCTGTACCCCTGCGGCTAATAATGCATTATATGTTAATAAATAAATAAATAAACAACAACAACATTCATATTCTTGTACATCTCCATCAGAGCTCTTGGGTGACCTGGTACATTGTCAATAAGTAGTGATACTTGGAAGAAATATTTTCTTAGTAGCGGGTCTCAACAGTGAGCTTAAACTATGTTGTAAACAGATGCCCTGCCATCCAATCTTTGTTGTTTCATTTACATAACATAAGCAAAGTAGGTTTAGCATAATTCTTAACAGCCCTGGGATATTTTGGAATGGTAAATGAACATTGGCTACAACTTAAAATCACCAGCTGTAGTAACCCCTAACAAGAGAGTTAGTCTGTCCTTTGAAACTATGATGCCAGGCACTGACTTCTCCTCTCAAGCTATGAAAATATATCTAAAGATACATGAAAGGTATCTTCTATCAATAGAAGGCTGTTTTGTGTGATTGAAAATCCACCATTTAGTGTAACCACCTTCATTATCTTACTGAGATCTTCTAGATAACTTCCTACAGCTTCTACATCAGCACTTGTACTTTTGGGTTACAATACAGCTTCTTTCTTTGAAATTTATGAACTAACCTCTGCTAGCTTCAACCTTTTCTTCTGAAAATTCCTCATCTCTTTCAGCCTTCCTAGAATTGAAAGAAAGTTAGTGTCTTATTCTGGACTAAGCTTTGGGTTAAGAAAATACTGTACCTGGCTTGATTTTCTATTGAAACCAGAAATACTTTCTCTGTCTCAGCTGTTTGATTTTCTTATCATTTATGTGTTCACTGAAAAGCAATTTTAATTTCCTTCAAGGACTTTTCCTTTGCATTCACTACTTGGCTAAGTGTTTAGCATATGAAGCCTGTCTTAGCTTTCAATGTACCTTTCTGACTAAGCTTAATCATTTCTAGCTTTCGACTTAAAGTGAGAGATATGTGATTCTTCCTTTTGCTTAAACATTTAGAGGCCATTGTAGGGTAATTAATTGGTCTAACTTATTGTTGTGTCTTAGGGAATAGGAAGATCTGAGGAGAAAAAGAGATGAGAGGGTTGTGATTTCTTCTCATTTTTGTCATAGCACAGAAAACGTCCATTCCTAGTTTCTATAATAAGAAGATAGAGGGTTTGTTTTTGTTTTGTTTTCTTGGAGATGCTTCTGTCTGTATCAACTATGTAGTTATGCACTTCTGGGATTCACTCTGTCTGGCATGAGATATGGGATGAGAAAAACAAAGAAGAGAAATGAAACAAAGCAAAGAAAGCTAAAACAGGGAATTTACCATTGTATGGGTTGTCCCCTGAGTTTTTATTTTTCTTCAAAATTCCCCGGCAATTATTTACTTTTCAGGGTCTGTAGATAGTTGCTTATATATTCCTCTTAGGATTTTGCTGTTGTTTTAGTCATTGGGAAAGATTGGGTGGAATGTGCTTACTCTATCTTAGGTAGATCTGGATGTCTGTCCTATAACTTTTAGATTAGCAAATTCTATTATTTCAGTACAAACACATAGTGGTAGCAATAGTCATATTTCCTCATGTCACATTTGCATGGAGCTACCCATAGTTAAAATGAGACCTATATTTGAAATAAAAATGAAAGAAAAATAATGGTAGGAACTATTTCCTTTCCATGATTACATTTCTTAAAAGCTCTTCTTTTAATACTATTAATATTTTAGCCAATAATAATATTAGCATGCTGGATTCATATTTCATTTATTAACTTGTGTAGTAGTTAACATGAAAAATTGAACATTATTAATCTCCTTTCTTTTTTGTGTCCATTGATGCTTGGCAGCCAGCTTTTACTTTTATTTCCTATTCTTTACTAAACACTGTATTGAGAATAATTAATTTTCTTGAGTCAGGCAATAATTTTTTTCTGAGACTTTCAAACCTTGTTTGTGTTGTGAAAATAGTAGAGTAAAAATACAGTTTTAGTCTATGAATAAGCAATCAGTCACCAAATGGCTTTCTAATTAAATTCAGTATTTCTACTGACTCGCAAGTTATTGCACATCAAGTTAAATCAGAAGAATAGAACATCTAATGAATCCATATGTAGATATGTGTCCATTTGGCTGCTTGTTTGGTCACTAATGTAACCAAATTCTCAACACATTTTATTATCATCAGAACTATTAAATCTGATTTAAAGTTATTGATACTGAAAGTAAATCAATTTTGAGATAAATTCTTTCTGTAAATATTTTGTGTACTCTTGAGACTTAGAGAGAAATTATTTAATATATTGAATTTGCATATGGACCTTATTAATCAAAAGGAAAGAAGCATTTTATTACTAACTCTATTATTCATAACCTGCAAAATATTTATTAACCTGTTCAGTTTTAGAATCCACATAAAATTATTTCAAGATTGTTAACCCACAACCCTGTTAGAAACATTTATGTATATATTAACAGGGATATATATATATATCAGGGTTGGTGGCCAACTCTCTTTTTGTCTTTAGCTTTACAGTATGACATCAAAATAGTCTTTTCAAAATTACTGAGGTTAATTATCTGCTGTACCTCCATCTTATTGTCATGTGATTCACTTGTAATGATGTTAAATTGTGATGGCATGCATTATGACTATTGTTTTCCTCACACATATCCCAGTTGATATTTTAAATTGGTATACATTAAAATTCACCTCTTGTAGTAGACTTCAATGGGTTTTAAAAAAGACATAGAGCCATATATCCACTACCACAATCATAACATCCATCCTATTAGGCTGAAATGTTCATGTTGTCTCTAGGTAGCACATCCCTTTGACCGACACTACTCTTAGCAATTATTGAAATATATTTTACCTCTGTAATTTTATCTTTTCCATATGACATATATAAGCTTTTGGATCTACTTTGGCTTAGTAAAATGCTGTTTAGATGTACCATAAGTTTTGTCAAACAGTAGCGTGTTTCATTTTATTGTTGAGAAGTATTCCATTGTATATACCAAGTTTTATCATTTCACCAGTTGATGAATAACTGGGTCATTTCCAGTTTGGGGTAATCATCAATAAGTGCTTCTCTAAACATTTATGTAAAGGTTTTCATGCAGATATGTTTTGATTTATCTTGGGTAACTTTGTATTGGCGGGTTATTTTTTGAGGTATTTGCCCAAATTTTTTGGACAATTTTATAAAATGTTTTTTAAAAAAACTGTTTTGGATTTACTGAAGAATCAGATATGGTAAAGGATATTTTATACATCTGTGCCTACTTGCCCTTATTATTTATATTAATGTTACTTTTGTTATAATTAATGATACAATACTAATAAGTGATCATTACCTAGATTCTACAACCCATTTAAATTTCCTTAGTTTTTATCTATTACACTTTTTCTGTTCTAGGATCTCATTCAGGATATTGCATTGTATTTAGTCACTATATATCCTTAAGCTCCTCTTGTTTGCAAAATTTCTTAGACTTTCTTTATTTCTGATGACTTTGATAGTTATAAAAAATATATCTTAGCTATGTTGCAGAATGTCCCCAAATTGGGAATTGTATGATGTTTTTCTCATACTGAAATTGAGCTTGTGGAATTTTGTGAGGAAGATCACAGAGGTGAAAGTGTCATTTTATTGCGTCATATCAAGGGTACGTACTATTAATATGGCTTGCCATTGTTGAAGTTGACCTTGGTCTCCTGACTGAGTTTGTTAGGTTAAATATTTCCACTGTAAAATATTTCCCACTCTTATATGCTGTATAAATAGTTCCAACTTTGGCCATTAACAGCTGCTTCAGTTGGCTCCTGTGTCACTTTGATATATCTCTATTATTGCATTTGTGTATTATTTTAAAATACTTTCCTACATTCTGGAACTGTACAATTGTCCAGATTAATCTTGCATATTTATGCCCCATTACTAGAACAAGCAATTTACTGGAAGTTCTTTTTACTTTTCCCATAAGAAACCAGAAGCTGATCACTAGGTGTCCTTATGACTAGCGTAGTGTCATTTCATGTAGATGCTTTCAGTTGAGAGAGAAAGAAACTATATATATTTATATACTAACCTGTGTATATACATCTACCAATCTTCTATGCATGATCATCCATATCTAAAGTTAAATAAGTTAACTTCTTATGTTTTTAATTTTAATCCATTACCTCACGGATCATTCAAGATTTCTGTCCTTGTTTGCCTATAAACTACCACTCCAACAGTAAGAAAACTAGCTCCCACTATTCCCCCTTAGGTTTACTTAATTGTTCAATTCCAGTGTATATGTGTATAGCAGTTTCAGAATTTTAACTTGTATCCCATGAGAAACAAATTTATCAGAGTACAGTGCTTATGTACAATTCCCTTTGTCTTCAGTCTTACCGACCCTGATTATTCCCAAGTTTCCTTAGGTTAAAATGATTTCTTCCAGACCCTTCAGAGGTTGCTTCATACATTTGTAATATAGGTAGCTTCCCTCAACACTGCACATTTTTTTCCTGGTATCCTCTGGCCTCCTAAGTGACCTTTTTTGTTGTTGTATTTGTATACATTATGGTTCCATTCTTTGTGCTGCAAAACTGTATGAGGAATAGTGTGATGTATCTATCATTACAATACTACAGGATATAGTTTCAGGACCTGAAAAAAAAAACAAAAAAACCTGTGCTTTGCCTAGTCATCTCTCCTCCCAGTCTACTGGCACTCACTAATGTCATTGTCTCTATGTTTTTGCTTTTCTGAACTGTATATAATTAAAATTATAAGATACTTAGCCTCATTAGACTGCTTTCTTTCACGTAGTAATATGTATTTAAGATTTCATCCATATCATTTTTTGGCTTAATATACCATATCTTTCTATCATTGAATAACAATCCATTGTACATACTTTTTTTTTTTTTTCATTTATCCAAGGGTATCTTAATTACTTCCAGTTTGGGCAATTATGAATCAAGCTGCTCTAAATATTGATATGCATATTTTGGGATATATGTTTTTAAATCAGTTGGATAGATACACCTAGGATTATGATACCTCCTAGGGTTGCATAAAAAAGGTATTTTTAGATTTGTAAGAAACTTCCAGTTATCAAAAGTGACTGTTTTGAATTTGAATTTACCAGCAATGAATAAGAATTCATGTAGATATGCAGCCTCACCAGTAATTGTTATTACTAGCTTATTAGGTTTTAGGCTTTCCAACAGGTGTGCCGTAGTGTGCTATTGTGGTTTCCATTCTTTAAAATGTGTATCTGGTGTTACATTTTGAGAATTCTCTTTATATACTGGATATGTTTTCAGAAATATGATTTATAATTTTTCCTCCAAGTCTACATCACTTTTTTTAAGATTATTTATTTATTTATTTGACAGAGAGACACAGCAAGAGAGGTAACACGAACATGGGGAGTGGGAGAGGAAGAAGCGGGCTTCCTGCTGAGCAGGGAGCCTGATTTGGGGCTCAATCCCAGGACTCTGGGATCAGAACCTGAGCCAAAGGCAGATGCTTAATAATTGAGCTACCCAGGCACCCCTCTGCACTACTTTTTAAAAGTTCTTACCTCTATCTTTACCAAAAAAAATTTTATTTACCATTTATCATATAGGTTTTTTTTCTATTAATGGCTATTTTTTGGTGTTGTATATAAAACCAAACTTTTTGTCTAGCTCAAAATTTGACAGATTTTCCACTATGTTTTCTTCCAGAAACAGTGTAGTTTTAGATTTTGTAACAGATTGATTATCCATTTTAAATCTTTTTCATGAAATGCAATATTAAGATCATGAAAAAGATTTAAAATGATCCACTCTGTCTACACAAATATTTGGACTAAACTGGATAACCAATATCATTATGGATTCTATAAAGAAAAATAAAATACAACAAATAACTTTAAAATATGATGAATTTGGGAGATCTGGGTGGCTAGTTGGGTTAAGCTGGGGTGATGATCTCAGGGTCCTGGGATTAAGCTCTGCATCTGGCTCTCTGCTCAGCGGGGAGCCTGCTCCCCCTCCCTCTCTCTGCCTGTCTCTCTGCCTACTAGTGATCTCTGTCAAATAAATAAATAAAACCTTTTTTTAAATATGATGCATTTTAAATGTAGTGTCTTAATTTAATTTAAAATTATAGATTTTGGGGGCACCTGGGTGGTTCAGTTGGTTAAGTATCTGACTCGATTTTGGCTCAGGTCATGATCTCAGGGTCATGAGATTTGGAGCCCCATATCAGCTCCATACTCTGCATAGATTCTGCTTGAAGTTCTCTCTCCCTCTCTCCCTCTGCCCTGACCTACACTTGTGCTCTCAGTCACTAAATGATTAAATAAGTAAATAAATAAAATATTTAAAATAAAATTTATAGATTTTTGTTTTGAATACAGTTAAACATACACACATATATAATATATACAACCTATGAAATGTCAAATATGCATTTTACGGTAATTTTTGCCACACGTTAATCATTAAATATGTAGAGTTTATTTTGGGTCAAAATTAAAAGGTTTTTCTTTAGTCTGGCATAAGTACTACAACTGCCAGGTAATAAGGACACTGAACAAATGCTCTGATAACTGTAAATTATTTTAATGCTCATGAGAGCATGAAATTTAGTCTCAACCTGTTCTTCTTTTCCCTCACATTACAAGAATGAAATCTGAACAAGAATGTGTAGTTCTCTTTTGTAGATTTGAAATCTACTTGTATTTCGGAAAAACTGCTGACTATTTTCAGGTGGGGATAATGATTGTCTGAAATCTACTTAAATGTACTTATTATGCCAAGAATAGGTATTATATCATACATAACATCTAAGCCAAACAGTATAGCAAAATGAGTGTTTGTGTGTGTACACACACTCACATACATAGGAAGCACTGCTTCTTTTTAAACCTATACTCTCTTAATAAACATTGTTTTCTACTTTGCTTTATATATTTACAGACTACATTTAAAACTGTTTTGAAAAAGAAATGTCAACATTTCTCTTGCATCGAAGTTTTACAATGTTGTGAATTACTTTTATTTGTGAAATATTTTCTGATAAAGGAATAATTTAATAGCCTGAGAAAGTTTAATAGAATGGCCTTTATGGTCAAGATACATCTAAATTGGTATTCCATCATCAGACTTCACAACACTGTCTTAGATTTAGAAAGTTAGTTATCTCTTACCAACAGTAAAATATGTGGATGACACTACCTCTGTTTCAGAGTTAACATGAGGATTAAATGAATTTCTATTAGTTCCAGAACCTTTATTATTCTGATCACCATCTTCTAAAACCCCATGCTTACAACTGACTATAATAGTTGAGTCATGGGTGATTAACAAAAATCATTAATATATACTTGTTTTTGCAATAAGATCATGTATTAACAGATTTTTTAATATGCTAGACATTTTTAACAACTGTCTAACATTGCTGGCTTGTTCACCTTAGAGTAAATTAAACTTCAAGTCTGAGTGAAATGCAGGTTTCAAATGTTGTAGTCATAGATATTCTTTACTTCCCAACAACAGGTTATTTGTTAGAATTGCAGTTATACAAATTGCTATGGGGAACAATTTTGTTCTCAAAATTTAATCAGGTAAAGCTGTAAACATATCAAAGTGCAGAAACTGCTGTCACTTTAATATGATTTGTTTACTACAATTTTTCATGTATGTGTAAACATAATTGGGAAATATATCTATATTCCCTATGAACAACAATCTGTTATCAAAATAAAATAATATATAGAGATTGTTTTTAACTCAGTAGATAGTACATAAAGTCTTCTAAAGTCTATAGAGGTGGGGCTTCTGTATAAAAAGTTTGCTAAAATTTTTCAAACATATTTGAGAATTTCTTAATATAAAACCAGGGAAGGAAAAAAAAAAAAAAAAGAAAACATGGCGGAAGGGCTATTCAAAGGAAAAAAAAATAGAGTTGCAGTTCTGATCTTTTAAATTTTCCACATCAGTAAAAGACAGAAACAAAAACAAAATAATAGGGTAATATGGTCAGGGAAAGAATATTGTATTCATATTATTACAGACAGAATTCCACTAAAACAGCCTACACATCTGTCTTATTCACCATTGTATAAATAATATGTAATAGATTTATATATAACAGACATTTAAGAAATATTTAAAGAGAAAATAAATACAAAGTGAATGATGAATGAACAGTTAATTGAAAATTCCACCTTTACTGTGAAAACTTATCTTTTAATGAGTTATTTTGTATCAATGAAAAATATAATAAAAAGACCAATTCTTTAGTGAGTACCTGATAAATGTAACATGTATCAAGCATTAAAAGAAGGAAATAAAAGACCCAGTATCTATGTTTAACTGTTTTATCATTTTTAAAAGATCACATGGTTATTACATGAAAACAATACAAAGCCAGAGATAGATGTAGTAACAGAAATATACGGGAATTTGGTATCAGATTCATTTTAAAATAGACTTTTAAAACTTTAGATATAATTTACAAATACTGAAATCTGGATATCTTATATGTATCTTTGTATAAGTTCTGACAATTATAAAACCTGTAGAGTCATCATTTAAAACAAGGTATGGGATATTTCCAGTGCCGATTGGGGGTTGCTGCTGCAGAGCTGCAGTGGCTCTGGGTGCAAGAAGCAGTGGACTCCATGGTGAAGAGTCTGGAGAGAGAGAACATCTGGAGGATACGGGGCCTTCTGTTCTAGCACAGCACCAGCTGGTGTGAGGACAGCAGATTCCATGCAGCTGGTGCACCAGTGCACTGAGCACTGCCATGTACCTCAGGCTCAAGTCCAGGCCGTGGTGACCAGTACCTGGCCCAATGCACCATATACTGCAATAACAAAGCCAAAAATTCAACAGATGCTGGAAATAAAGAATTTCAGGTGAAGCTGCAGCTGGAGATCTGTGTGGCCATATATGTGGATGATCACATATACCTCATCCCAGCCATGACAGAGAAGATGTCCATTGGGAAATAGAAGTCTTCCCAATGGGCCACTGGGGCTGACAGCAGGGATCTATTTAAAAAGAAAAATGGGAGTTTTGTTCTTTTTTTTTTTTTTTCAAAGATTTTATTTATTTATTTGACAGACAGAGATCACAAGTAGGCAGAGAGGCAGGCAGAGAGAGAGAGAGAGAGAGAGAGAGAGGGAAGCAGGCTTCCTGCGGAGCAGAGAGCCCGATGCGGGGCTCAATCCCAGGACCCTGAGATCATGACCCGAGCTGAAGGCAGCAGCCCAAACCACTGAGCCACCCAGGCGCCCCGGGAGTTTTGTTCTTTTAAGTAAAGTTTATGAAGGAATTAAAGATGGCAACTAGTTGGAGGCATGTGTCATTTTCCTCTGGACACATTCCATTGTTTCAATCCTAGAAAGTGAAATGGAAAAAAGCTGCTAACTTTGGGTTAGTAATGGCACAGGAGAGTTTTTAAAGGCCTAAACTGCACATTCTTATCCTGGCACTAGGGATCTCCCTTGTACCAAGGCAGAGCCCTTTGAGGTACAAGATTCTTTTTAGTACACAGGTACCAGCAAGCTGGCAGTTTCCTCTAACATGCCTATGATCTGACGGAGTGTGACGGAGTGTGAACAAAGGCATTTCCATTTGTTGCCAACCTCCTGTTTACCAGAAGGATCACCAGATCATTTCCTATAAGCTGTAAAACAAAATCTATGAGGTCACTAATTTAGAAGGGAGAAAGAAATATTTCTGAGTTTTTGTTTTGCATGTTTTTTTGTTCGTTTTGTTTTGTTTTTTAATATACAATGGTATGAAGTTGTTTTAAAATGTGGAGTTGGGAGGGGCATCTGGGTGGCTCAGTTGGTTGAGCATTGGTTTCAGCTCAGGTCATGATCTTGGGGTGGTGAGACTGAGCCCCACCTTGGCTCTGTGCTCAGCAAGAGTTTGCTTGAGGATTCTTTCCCTCTGACCTTCCCCCTGCCCCAGCTTACTGTCTCTCTCTCAAATACAAAAGTTAAAAAAAAAAAAAAAAAGATGTAGAGTTGGGAGAAGTTGTTTGCATAAAAACTTTGAACAGTTCCTTGTGGCTCTCTTTTCCAGCTATCAAAATGTGGATATGCATTTCTTGAAATGCACATTACACATTTCAGTTGAGAGACCCTGTAAAAAGCATGAAGTAACGTGACACTGGGTAGAGGAAGCAGAACTTCCCTCTCATGGTTACCATGATGAGCCCTGGAGCTATCTGTTTAGGGCCACAGAACAATCTTCCAGTACCACTCTCCCTTGAAGAAAAAGGGGGTTATGATTGTACTCTGCCAGTATCCATGAATGAACATTGAAGGAAGAACAGTTGCCTTCTTAATTAAGAAAGTCATTAAGTACTGGATTTGAAAAAATGTGGTTTTTATAGAACAGAATGGAATGAAAGCCTAAACTCAGTATTACTCACTTAGCCCCCCAAAATAACAGCACTACTGAGACAATCCCTTGGCAACAGGAAGGTCAAAGGAGAAAAATTAAGCAACTCGGAGATGATCTGTCATTCCTTTAAAACAAAGGAGGGGCAACTCCCCCATTACCAAATAACACTTTTGTTGGGGTCTTTGCAGAAAAAAAAGTGTTGCTGTCCCAGCTCCAGCACCTTATCATTTTGATAAGGACCTTATCTTTTTGCCAGTTCATTACATAAGTGATAATATAGCCTGTGTTTGGTGTTTCAAGGCTGTGATCTGTTTTCCTAGTGGATCAGTTTTACAAAATATCATTTCGTTTTTCATAAAAAGGTGGGGGGGGTATGGAATTTCTTTCATCTCAGTTCCTTCTTGCCCATTCCATGGCCCACAGACAACCACTCATTTCTATCAGCATGGATTATCGTTGTCAGGTCATGGACTTTCTATAAACAAAAAAGAGACCTCAAAGAGACTACTCCTTTGTCTGACTTCTTCTGCACTGTGTTTTAGAGATGAAATAATGTCTAATATCATAAAATATGTGTATAAAAGTCTGAAATATATAGAAAACAAAATAGTATGTGCTCTCCTTCCATAATAACTTGAAAGACCCTCCTCTCTTTTTGCTTACTTTCTGCCTGATACTTGTTGGGATAATCTGAAGGAAGAAATTATAGGAAGCCTGAAGGGTGGTATGGAGAGAAACCTACTTTTCATATTAGACTTGCATGAATAAGTCATGTATCTTTGGTTTGTGAAAGCATTGAGATTTTGGAGCTGTTTATTACTGATATTGGCATATCCTGGCTAACATATGAGTAGAAAGTAGATGTCCTGCTATTGCCATTGTGAGAACAAAATACAAATAAAAATAAGAAGCTTCATTCTCTCTATTAACAATATGACAAGAGACTAACTTTTCTTAGAGCATTTACTTTACAAAACTTGTAATAGTTTTATCTGTCTCTTTGAAATATTTACAAATCTTTTTAAAAGTGAAATATGCCACTTGCCAGCTTTATGACCCAGAAATATTTCTTTTAACAGGCAGGGAAACATCTCCTTGAAATGTAACCATCAACAAGGACAGGACCCATATCTCCCAGTTTCTGTGGGAGAATAGGTGCCTTACTTTTAAGGCACCTTTCTCCAAGTTTCAGAACTACTCCCCATCAGTAAGATATGAAAAATTTACTTTTCCTTTGGATGAAACCAGTTAACACAATAGTTTCGGCAATTAGAATGAGAATATATAATAAATTGTACATGACAATGTTGTCAAGCTCTCCTATTGAGGACTGGTTATGGTTTATCTTGAAAACATGTATGAAAATGGAGTCTGCTTGGCTCTCTTAAAGGGTAAGGTATCTTTGTTTTTGCAGTCTCTTAGCAAATTATCTGTAATGCACATCACATTCTGGTTTAATGCTTATTCAATAATGAAATTGTTTTATCTCTCTTCTGTCTTTGTGCAGAGGTTTTCTGGGTTGAGAGAAGATTTTGTTTTTAATTATATTTCCTCAAAAATTCTGTTGTTAAAGCTAAGATGTCTGGAAGTTCCTGAACTGAGCAAAGCAGCTGAAGGTCTGGGGCCACAATATAGTCAGCTAAGGGGCCATGAATTATAAAAATGTTCCCCTTCTAGCTCTCAACTCTTGTGGAATACTAACTAAATGAAACTAACTAAACTAAATCCAAGATTTTACTATTGAATAATGATGGGTAATACTGATTCTCTCTCTCTCTCTCTCTTTTCTTTTCTTTTTTTTTGAAGATTTTATTTATTTGAGAGAGAGAGAGAGAGAGAGCACTAGCAGAGGGAGGAGCAGGCAGAAGGAGAAGCAGGCTCTTTGGAAAGCCTGATGGAGGACTCAATCCCAGGACCATGGGATCATGACCCAAGCGAAAGGCAGATCCTCAACCTACTGAACTACCCAGAAGTCCAAAGTAATACAGCTTTTAAAATGCCATTAAGATCGCGTGGTTGGAAAATATGAAAATCCAGGAATGTTGCTTATAGATCTTTCTCTTGAAAAACTAATATCTTTCTGTCATATTTTGAATATGAAAGAATCTGATTATTTAATGGCATAAGAACAATTCTTTTAGTTTGAATAAATTAATGTGTTTTTTGGGATTCTTAGGTTTCATCCCTTAGGTATCATCCCAAATTAATTATTGGTATTTTTGGATATCATTCTAAGAAGAAAATTGATTTGGGTAGCCGGAAAAAAATATTAAAAAAAAAAAATGAAAGAGGGAATGTGAGAATTATAGGGGCTTTCCCTTTATCAGAATTTTCCTTCTTTCTCTACTCTTCCTATTTCATCCATTCCCTTGGTTTCCCTTTATCCTTCCTGGCCTCAAACTGACTCCTTGAAGAAGAAGGTGATGTTTTTTTGAACAAGTAATTCCCCCATTAGAGGATTTCCCTAAAAACATAAATAAAGGTACAATTTCTTTACTGGTTAATGGATTACCAGCTCAATTAGATGGCATCAGTTTATGTATCTTATAGCTTAGCACTGAGTCCTTTTCATATTTTAAACCAGATTCCACCTTCAAGAGTTCCCTATCATCCATATACTCTGTAACTAAGAAAGCAGACTTAAAGATATCCAATTGGGGTATAATTGAGAATATGGTAAAAAAATAAAATAAAAAAAAAATAAAAATAAAAACTATGCCCCTATGAAGAAAACCGGATGGAGAGTAGCTGCGCTGGTTTACTTGGAAAAAGATAAGCAAGCAAGTTATTAAATTGATGAATCCCAATATGAGAAGGGAAACATAACTGCCATGTAATTTACATTTTTTCTTGTTTCAATGCCAGGAAATCAAGCTCTTTCTATTTGAATTGACAGAAAAGCTGATGCCATTGAATACCCAGAATGCCTATCCTTTCACTTTCAGTCTGAGTGTGTTTTTAGGTCTGAAGTAAATCTCTTATAGGCAATGGGTCTTGTTTTTAAATCCATTCTGCTACCCTGTGTCTTTTGACTGGAGCATGTACTTCATTTACATTTAAAATAATTATTAATAGGTATGTGCTTATTGCCATTTTGTCAAGTGTCCTATGATTGTTTTTGTAGTTCTCTGTGTTTTATGCTTGGTTTTCTTTCTCTCTATTTGTTGTGTAATTATTATAGACTTTGGTTTCATCTATAGCAACTTAGGTATATAGAAATCTATATTAAGTTGATAGCCATTCTAAAAGAAATTTTTTGCTTACTCCTACCTCTATATTTTATGTATATATTATCATATATTTTTGCTCATATCTTTTTAAATCTTTTTATTCATAATTTTTCTCCTAATTATGATCTTTTCTTTTCCCCTTAAAGAAGTCCCTGTCACATTCCTTAAAGGCCTGTTTGTAGGTTATAAGCACTTTAAACTTTTGTTTGTCTGTGAAACTTTTTATCTATTAATTCTGAGTAATGACATTGTCAGTAGAGTAGTCATTATTGTAGATTTTTTTCCTATCAGAATTTTGAGTAAATTATGCCATTCTCTACTGTCCTGCAAAGTTTCTGCTGAAAAATCGTTAGATAGCTATATGGGGTTTCCCTTATATAACTTTTTTCTTTCCCTTGCTGCTTCTAAATTCCCTTTATCTCTAACCTTTCACATTTTAATTATGTGTATGGTGTAGACCTCCTTGGGTCCATCTTGTTTGGAATTCTCTGTGCTACCTGAACCTGGATATTAGTTCCCCTCATCAGATTAGGAGAGTTTTCAGATATTATATACATATTTTTTTAATTTAATTTTTTTAAAGATTTTATTTATTTATTTGACAGAGATCACAAGTTGGCAGAGGCAGGCAGAGAGAGAGGAGGAAGCAGGCTCCCTGCTGAGCAGAGAGCCCGATGTGGGGCTCGATTCCAGGACCCCGAGATCATGACCCGAGCTGAAGGCAGAGGCCTGAACCCACTGAGACACCCAGGAGCCCCTCAGATATTATATTTTTAAATAAGTTTTCTGGCCCTTTTTCTTTCTTCTTCTGGGACTCCCATAATGTGAAGTTTATGTGCTTGAGGTTCTCCAAGATACCTTTTAACCTATACTCATTTTTTTAAAGTTCATTGTCCCTTTTGCTGTTCAGCTTGGGTGATTTCTATCACCCTGTCTTCCAGATTGTCAATCCATTCTTCTGCATCCACTAATCTATTGTTGATTCCCTCTAGTGTATTTTTCATTTCAATTATTGTACTCTTCAACTCTGATTGGTTCTTATTTATATTTTCTATCTCATTTTGAAGTTATTACAAAGTTTATCCACTTTTTTCTCTGGTCTCGTAAGCATATTTATGATCACTAAAGTCTTTTTCAGGCATACTGCTTATCTTTGTTTCATTTAGGTTTTTTTGTTTATTTGTTTGTTTATTTTTTCCCTGAGGTATTTTCTTGTTATGTCATTTGAAGCATCTTTCTCTGTTTCCTTATTTTGTTTGACTTTCTATGTTTCTATGAATTAGGCAGAATAATTACTTCTAAACTTGAAGGAATGATCTTGTGTATGGTCATCTACTTTGTAGTCTGTGTGTGCCTGTGGCTCTCTGGTTTGAGCTGTGGCTGACATGGACTGGGGGTCCTGGGGCACTCTATACTGAGGATAGCCAGAGCTGAAGTGGTCATGGGTAGGGATAGTCCTGTGGAAGTCCACACAGAGGCCACCACAGTAGGGCAGCTAAAGCTGAAATGGATACAACCCAGGGCTTTTTGCAAAGAGAGTGCCCTGGAAGTACAGCTAAAGTTGAAACGGGCATGGACACGGCAGCCCCTGGGCTCTCTACACAGAGGGACTCTTGTCAGAATAGTTAAAGCTTAAATTGGCACAATCCAAGTGGTCTCAGAGCTCTTTGCACAGAGGGTGGTCTGATAATACAGACAAAGTTGAAGTGGACATGGGCCACAGCAGTCCCTGGGCACTTTGCACAGAGGACATCCTGTCAGGATAGTTGAAGCTGAACTGTGCAGATTGGGAGTGCCTGGGGATTTATGCACAGAGCTCTATGCATAGAGCACATCCTGGCAGGATAGCTGAAACTGAAGTGGGCATGAACCAGAGTGTCCCAGGGTTCACACAGAGAGTACACCCTGACAGGACAACTAAACCTGAATTTGGAGGAGCTGGGGTGTCTCAGGGTACTCAGTGAAGAAGGTATCCTGGCAGGGCAACTGGAGTTAAGGTCAGTAAGGAGCAGGGTATCCCAGGGTGCTTCATGGAAAGGATACTCTGGTGGTTCTGAGGCAGGATGCTGACTGTGGGGTCCTAGGGTGCTCCACACAGGGATTGCCCTGGTGAGGTGGCTGGAACCAAGGCAGCATGGACCTTCCTGGGGCACTTTGTGCAAAGGACACCCTGGTGGGGCAGCTGGAGCTGAAGTAGGTGTGATCTGGGGGATGCAAGAGTGTTGTGTGATGGCAGTACCCTAGCAAGCCATCTGAAGTTGGGGTGATATGGACCTGGAGTGTCCTGAGTTGTTCTGACCCTTTGTCACTGTGGCAAGATAGGTAGATATGGTGTAAATGCTCACCAGGGGTTTCCTGGTATGTGATGGGTAGGGGCTGCTTTTGTGGAACAGCTGGGACTGGTGTGGGGCAGGGACTCAAGGCTCATTAAGGTGGTGCCACCTATGGTGCCAAGCCCCTCCTCTGCTCATGCTATCAAAGTGGAGAAGGAACATAAATCATGGTTCTTCCCAGGCCCTCCAAAGTGTTCCATTCCAGCAGCTCCAACACCTATTTGGCATGGTTCTATGGTTACTTCCTTTACATTCTAGCTGCTTTTTTAAAACATGGATTTTTTTTTTCTTTTTTTTTTTTCTGAGTCCCAGGGCATCTAGGGCTGGTATGGCTAGGAGCCTGTGCTTAATGAGGCAGCAGGCCAGCTATGGCATCCAGACTCTGTTCTGGTCTGTGCTATCCAGGTGGAATAAAAATAAACATTAAGTCCATGTGACACATGAACATGTGTGTAAGAGTGCAAAGAGCAAAGGTTCTTACATATGTAAAATTACCCATATTATAAGTAGAAAGAATGATAGAATCAGAACAGTAACCTTTTCAATCATTGATGTATTAATAGATACACATACATAATCAATGATTCAGTTACTACATATTTCATAATATGATTATTATTATGGTAAAAATTTATTTTTATACTGAAGGAATCTGGAGACACTACCCTAAATCAAGTAATGGAATTTAATATCAATAATTTTACCAAATGACCTAATGGCCTTACTAAGATGATGAACTGAAATTGACACATCATTTTTATATTACTCTTGATAAAACTTTTTTAACCTGAAAAAAGAGAAAATCATCAACAAATTCAAATAGGTGAAAGGAATTAGAAGAACAAGTTATAAAAATAAGTAATTCATAGGCATAAAAAATGAAGAATAGGGGAATGAGTCAATTATATTATGATAACATTGTATGGTGACAGGTGATAACTACACTTATCAGAGCATTTGCAATGTGTATAATTGTTCATTACTCTCTTATATACCTGAAACACAATATTGTATGTTAACTCTACTTCAATTTAAAATATTACATAAGGGGCGCCTGGGTGGCTCAGTGGGTTAAAGCCTCTGCCTTCGGCTCAGGTCATGATCCCAGGGTCCTGGAATCGAGTCCCGCATCGGGATCTGCTTGGCAGGGAGCCTGCTTCCCTTCCTCTCTCTCTGCCTTCCTCTCGGCCTACTTGTTATCTCTCTCTGTCAAATAACTAAATAAAAATCTTAAAAAAAATAAAAAATAAAAAAATAAAATATTACATAAAAAATTTAAGTTGGGGGATGTATTAAAAAAGCATGCACATAAACCTGAGTTCTTTAAGATATCAATGACAGAAAAGACAAAAAAACAAGCACATAGTTCTACTTTAAAGGAATAAAGAAAAAAGAAATTAAGGAGATCAAAGGAGAAAAAGAAAAATTATAACTAAATGTAACATATGGTCCTCGGCTGGATTCAAAAACAACCAAACATAACAAGGTATTAAGTATATTATTGAGTTAAAAGAAAAATGTAATATAACTGGTTATTAATTTTATTGTTTTAAATGAAAGTCCTTTAGTGTATCATAGTTAAGAAATATGTACTTTTTGAAATATATATTATAGTAACTAAGGGTGACATCACAATGTTTATAATCTTCTTTTCCTTTTTAATTAAATTACTCATTTCGTTTGATCTCTTTTTCACACTATCATTTCATTTTCTCCCCATAAGTCCAATTTTCTTTTTTTAATTAAAGTATAATTAACATACAATGTTATATTAGTTTCAGATGTACAAGTATCAATCTGAGAATTCTGTGCATTACTTAGTGCTTGCCATGATAAGCTTAGTCACCATCAATCACCATAAAATATTATTGGCCATATTCCCAATACTATACTTTGCAACTCCATGAACTATTTATTTGATAATTGGAAGTTTGTACCTCTTATTGCCATTTATTTTGCCATCCCCTTCACAATGTCTCCTCAGGCAACCACAAATTTGATTTCCATATTTAAGTCTGTTTTATTTTTCTCATTGTTTGTTTTTAAATTCCATATGTAAGTAAAATCATACATGTATGTATCTTTCTCCATCTAATTTCACTTAGTACCTTTTTGGTCCATCATGTTTCAAATGGCAAGATCTCAATAAACAAAGGGGTACATATACCTTTTTAAATTAGTATTTTTGTTTTCTTTGGGTAAGTACCCAGTAGTTGAAATACTGTATCATATTGTCATTATAGTTTTATTATTATTTTTATTTTTTTTTTTTAGAAACCTCCACACTGTATTCTAAGGTAATTGCACCAATCTGCATTCCCACTAATAGAGTATGTGGGTTCCTTTTACTCTACATGTTTGCCAATGCTTGTTATTTCTTGTTTTGTTTTGATACTAGTCACTCTGATAGGTATGAGGTAATATTATTGTGGTTTTGATTTGCATTTCCCTGATGCTCAGTGATGTTGAGCATCTTTTTGTATTTCTGTTGGTCATCTGTGTTCCTTTTTTTTTTTTAATTAATTAATTAATTAATTTATTTATTTATTTGACAGACAGAGATCACAAGTAAGCAGAGAGGAAGGCAGAGAGAGAGAGAGATGGAGAAGCAGGCTCCCTGCTGAGCAGAGAGCCTGATGTGGGACTCGATGGATCATGACCTGAGCCGAAGGCAGAGGCCTTAACCCACTGAGCCACCCAGGCGCCCCATCTGTGTTCCTTTTAAAAGGTCTGCTCCGGTCCTCTGCCCAGTTTTGAACCAGATTGGTTTGTTTGTTTATATGTTTATTAGAGTTGAGTTAAATAAATTTATATATTTAGATATGAACACCTTATTGGATATATCATTTGCAAATATCTATTCCCATTCAGTAGGTTGAATTTTTGTTTCACTGATGGTTTCCTTTGTTTTGAAAAACCTTTTCATTGTAGTGTACTTTCAGTATTATATTTTTGCTTTTGTTTCCCTTGCTTGAAGAAAAATATCCATAGATATGTTGCTAAGGCTAATGTCCAAAAAGATTCCCATGTTTTCTTGTAGGAGTCTTATTTGGTTTAAAGTCTTACATTTAGGTCTTTCATCCATTTTGAGTTTACTTTTGTATAGGGTATAAGAGAGCAGTCTAGTCTCATTCTTTTGCATGTAGCTGTCCAGTTTTCTTTAGCAACGTTTATTGAAAAACTGTCTTTTCCCTATATATATTATTCCCTATTATATATTTCCCTATATATATTGACACTTATGCTGCATGTTAATTGTTCATATAGGTATGGCTTTATTTATAGTCTTGCACTCGTGTTCCATTGATTTTTGTGTCTATTTTTTTGCTGGTACCATCCTTTTTTGGTTACTGTAACTTTGTAATACAGTTTGAAACCTGGAATTCATACTTCCAGATTTGCTCTCCTTTTTCAAGATTGCTTTGGCTATTCAAGGTATGTTGTGGTTCCATATACATTTTAGGATTCTTCCATAAAATTCTAGTGGTATTTTGATTGAGGTTGCATTGAATTTTGTAGACTCCTTTGGGTACTGCACACATTTAACAATATTAATTTTTCTGATATATGAGCATGGTATATGTTTCCATTTTTTTGTTTCCTCTTCAGTTTATTTCATCAGCGTTATAATTTTCAGAGTTTAGGTCTTTGACCTCCTTGATTAAATTTATTCTTAGGTATTTTATTATTTTTGGTGCAGTTATAAATGGGATTTTCCTAATTTATTTTTCTGCTATTTCATTGGTCATGTATAAAAATGCAACAGATTTTATTACAGTAATTTTCTTTTCTTTTTTTTTTAAAGATTTTATTTATTTATTTGACAGAGAGAGATCACAAGTAGGCAGAGAGACAGGCAGAGAGAAAGGAAGGGAAGCAGCCCCCCCCCGCTGAGCAGAGAGCCTGATGCGAGGCTCGATCCCAGGACCCTGAGATCATGACTTGAGCCGAAGGCAGCGGCTAAACCCACTGAGCCACCCAGGCGCCCCATATTACAGTAATTTTCTATCCTGCAACTTTACTAAATGTATTTATCAGTTTCAATAGTTTTTTGATGGAGTTTTCTATATATAGTATCATGTTATCTGCAATTAGTAACAATTTTGCTTTTTTCTTATTAATTTGGATGCCTTTTATTTTTTATTCTTTTCTGATTCCTGTGGCTAAAACTTCCAGTATTCTGTTGAATAAAAGTGGGAAGAGTGGACATCTTTATCTTATTCCTGATCTTATTCTTTGTTGTTTTACCAGAAAGGATGAAGTTAGTGGGATTTTTATATATGACTTTTACTTACTTATTTAAATATTTATTTGAGAGAGAAAGTGTGTGAGTGGGGAGTAAAGGGCAGAAGAAGAGGGAGAGAGAATCTCAACCAGACTCCCCACCAACCATGGAACCTGATGTGGGACTACAACTCAGGACACTGAGATCATGACCTGAGCTGAAATCAAGAGTCAGACGCTTAACCAACTAAGCCACCCAGGTGCTACTATATATGACCTTTATTATATTCAAGTTATATTTCCTCTAAATGCATTTTGTTGAGAGTTATATATAGATGGTACATTTGAACATATTTGTTCATTTGATACAGATATTTTGTTAAAAATGTTATCTTTGAAGATAATTTTTTGTATCCTTTCTGTTAATTTGATATAGCACATTAATTGATTTGCAAATACTGAACCACACTTAATCCTTTGAATAAATCTTACTTGATCATAGTGAATGATTTTTTAAATGTATTGTTATACAGTTTGTTAATATTTTGTTAAGTATTTTTTCATCTATGTTCATCAGATATATTAGATATATGCCTATACTGTCTGGTTTTAGTATTAAGATAATGCTGATCTTGTAGAATAAATTTAGATGTTTTTCTTCCTCTTATATATTTTTTATTTACTTTTATTTCCTTAAGTAATCTCTACTACTCTATGTGGGGCTCAAACTTGTAATCCTGAAATGAAGAGTTGCATGCTCTACTAACTGAGCCCACTAGGCATTGCTCTTCTATTTTTTGGGATAGTTTGAAAAGAATAGGTATTAGCTCTTCTTTAAATAATTGGTAGAATTCACCAGTAAACTCATCCCTTCCTGGGTTTTTGTGTATTGGGAATTTATTACTGTTTCAATTTTGTTACTAGTAATCAGTTTGTTCAAATTTTCTAATTCTTTCTGATTTAGTTAAGGAGATGGTGTGTTTCTTGGAATTTATCCATTTCTTCTAGGCTGTCCAGTATGTTGGCATATAATTTTTTATAATATTCTCTATAATTCATTGAATTTTGATGTCACCTATTTCTCTTTTTTCATTTCTGATATTATTTGGGTCCTTTTTGTTTAGTTGGTCTAAAGGTTTATCAGTTTTGTTTATATTTTCAAAGAACCACCTCTTGGTTTCAATCATCTTTTCTATGGAACACTTTTTCATGTGTCTGTTGGCTATCTGGATGTCTTCTTTGCAGAAATGTGTGTTCATGTCCTCTGCCCATTTCTTGATTGGATTATTTGTTCTTTGGGTGTTGAGTTTGATAAGTTCTTTATAGATTTTGGATACCAGCCCTTTATCTGATATGTTATTTACAAGTATCTTCTCCCATTATGTCAGTTGTCTTTTGGTTTTATTGACTGTTTCTTTTGCTGTGCAAAAGCTTTTGATCTTGATGAAGTTCTAATAGTGCATTTTGCCTTTGCTTCACTTGTCCTTGGTGATGTTTCTAAGAAGAGGTTGCTGCCTGTATTCTCCTCAAGGATTTTGATGGATTCCTTTCTCACATTGAGGTCTTTCATCCATTTTGAGTCTGTTTTTGTGTGTGGTGTAAGGAAATGGTCCAGTGTCATTTTTCTGCATGTGGCTGTCCAATTCTTCCAACACCATTTGTTGAAGAGACTGTCTTTTTTCCACTGGACATTCTTTCTTGCTTTGTCAAAGATCAGTTTACCATAGAGTTCAGGGTCTGTTTTTGGGCTCTCTATTCTGTTCCTTTCATCTATGTGTCTGTTTTTGTACCAGTACCATATTGCCTTGATGATTACAGCTTTTAAATAGAGCTTAAAGTCTGGAATTGTGATGCCACCAACTTTGGCTTTCTTTTCAACATTCCTCTGGCTATTCAGGGTCTTTTCTGGTTCCATACAAATTTTAGGATTATTTGTTTCATTTCTTTGAAAAAAAATTGATGGTGTTTTGATAGGGATTGAGTTAGATAGTAGATTGCTTTAGGTAGCGTAGACATTTTCACAATATTTGTTCTTCTAATTCATGAGCATGAAATTTTTTTTCCATTTCTTTGTGTCCTCCTCAATTTCTTTCATGAATACATTATAGTTTTCTGAGTACAGATTCATTGCCTCTTTGGTTAGGTTTATTCCTAGGTATCCTACGGTTTTGGGTGCAATTATAAGTGGGATTGACTCCTTAATATCTATCTCTTCTGTCTTGTTATTGGTGTATAGAAATGCAACTGATTTCTGTGCATTGATTTTATATCCTGACACTTTACTGAATTCCTATATGAGGTCTAATAGTTTAGGAATAGAGTCTTCTGGGTTTTCCACATAAAGTATCATATCATTTTCAAAGAGTGAGAGTTCGACTCTGTTGCTAATTTGGATGCCTTTAATTTCTTTTTGTTGTCTGATTGCCGAGGCTGGGACTTCTAGTACTATGTTGAATAGCAGTGGTGATAGTGGACATTGCTTCCATGTTCCTGACCTTAGGGGGAAAAACTCCCAGTTTTTTCTCATTGAGATTGATATTCACTGTGGGTTTTTCATAGATGGCTTTGATGATATTGAGGTATGTACCCTTTATCTCTACATTTTGTAAGAGTTTTGATCAAGAAAGGATGCTGTATTTTTTTTAAAAGATTTTATTTATTCATTTGACAGATCACAAGTAGACAGAGAGGCAGGCAGAGCCTCTCTGAGCCACCCAGGTGCCCCAAGGATGTTGTACCTTGTCAAATGTTTTTTCAGTATTTATTGAGAGTATCATATGGGTTTTGTTCTTTTTTTTAATTAATGTATTGTATCACATTGATTTGCAGATGTTAAACCAACCTTGCAGCCCAGGAATAAATCCCACTTGATTGTGTTGAATAGTTCTTTTAATGTACTGTTGGATCCTATTGGCTATTATTTTGGTGAGAATTTTTGTATCCGTGTTCATCAAGGATATTGGTCTTTTAATATTCCTTTTTGATGGGGTATTTGTCTGGATCAAGGTAATGCTGATCTCATAAAAGGAGTTTGGAAATTTTCCTTCCATTTCTATTTTTGGAACAGTATCAGGAGAATAGGTATTAATTCTTCTTTAAATGTTTGATAGAATTCCCATGGTAAGCCATCTAGTGCTGGGCTCTTGTTTGTTGGGAGATTTATATTTTTAAGATTTTATTTATTTATTTGACAGACAGAGATCACAAGTAGGCAGAGAGGCAGAAAGAGAGAGAGAGAAGAAAGCAGGTTCCCTATGGCGCAGAAAGTCTGATGCTGGGTTTAATCGCAGGACCCTGAGATCATGACCTGAGCTGAAGGCAGAGACTTTAACATACTGAGCCAAGCGTGCATCCCTCTTGGGATATTTTTGAAGACTGCTTCAATCTTCTTAATGGTTATGGGTATGTTCAGGTGCTCTACTTCTTCCTGGTTCAGTTTTGGTAGTTAATATGTTTCTAGGAATGCATCCATTTCTTCCAAATTGTCAAATTTGCTGGGATAGTTGCTCATAATATGTTTTTTAATTGTTTGTATTTCTTTGGTATTGGTTGTGATCTCTCCTCTTTTATTCATGATTTTATTAATTTGGGTCCTTTCTCTCTTCTTTTTGATAAGTCTGGCCAGGCATTTATTGATCTTATTAATTCTTTCAAAGAACCAGCAACTAGTTTCATTGATTTGTTCTACTGTTCTTTTGGTTTCTATTTTATTGATTTCGCTTTGATCTTTATTATTTCTCTTCTCTTGCTGGGTTTAGGTTTTCTTTGCTATTTTTTTCCCCAGTTCCCTTAGGTGTACAATTAGGTTGTATACTTGAGACCTTCCTTGTTTCTTGAGAAAGGCTTGTATCACTATATACTTTCTTCTCAGGACTGTCTTTGCTGTGTCCCAAAGATTTTGAACAGCTGTGTTTTCATTTTCATTTGTTTACATGAATTTTTAAAATTCTTCTTTAATTTCCTGGTTGACCCATTCGTTCTTTAATAGGATGCTCTTTAGCCTCCATATATTTAAGCTCTTTCCAACTTTCTTCTTGTGATTGAGTTCTAGTTTCAGAGCATTTTAGTCTGAAAATATGAAGGGAGTGATCCCAATCTTTTGGTACCAGTTAAGACCCGGTTTGTACCTAGGATGTGATTTATTCTGGAAAATGTTCCATGTGCACTAGAGAAGAATGTGTATTCTGTTGCTTTGGGAAGGAATGTTCTGAATATATCTGTGATGCCCATCTGGTCCAGTGTGTCATTTAAAGTCTTTATTTCCTTGTTGATCTTTTGCTTAGAAAATCTGTCTATTTCAGTGGGGGGGGGGGTGTAAAGTCCCCTACTATAATTGCCAATGTGTTTCTTTGATTTTGTTATTAATTGGCTCATATAATTGGTTGCTCCCATGTTAGGGGCATAGATATTTAAAATGTTAGATCTTCTTGTTGGACAGATCCTTTACATATGATACAGTGTCCCTCCTCATCTCTTATTATGGTCTTTGGTTTAAAATCTAATTGATCTGATATAAGGATGGCCACTTCTGCTTTCTTTCAATGTCCATTAGCATGGTAAATTGTTTTCCACCTCCTCACTTTAAATCTGGAGGTGTCTTTGGGTATAAAATGAGTTTTTTGTAGACAGCATATCAATGGGCTTTGTTTTTTTAATCCATTCTGATACCCTGATCTTTTGATTGGGGCATTTAGCCCTTTAACATTCCAGGTAACTATTGAAAGATATGAATTTAGTGCCATTGTATTGCAAGGTGACTGTTGTTGTCTATTGTCTCTGTTCCTTTCTGCTCTACCACTTCTAGGCTCTCTCTTTGCTTAGAGGACCCCTTTCAATATTTCCTGTAGGGCTGGTTTGGTGTTTGCCAATTCTTTTAATTTTTGTTTGTCATGGAAGCTTTTAATCTCTCCTATTTTCAATGATAGCCTACCTGGATTTAGTATTCTTGGCTGCATGTTTTTCTTGTTTAGTGCTCTGAATTTATCATGCCAGTCCTTTCTGGCCTGCCAGGTCTCTGTGGATAGGTCTGCTGCCAATCTAATATTTTTACCATTTTATGTTCCAGAGTTCTTGTCCCGAAGTTCTTTCAGGAGTTTCTTTGTCAGTAAGACTTGTAAGTTTTACTATTAGATGACGGGGTGTGGATCTATTTTTATTGATTTTGAGGGGGGTTCTCTGCACCTTCTGAATTTTGATGTTTGTTCCCTTTGCCATATTAGAAAAATTATCTACTATAATTAGCTCCAATATACTTTCTGCCCCCTCACTCTTCTTCTTCTTCTGGGATCCATATTATTCTAATATTGTTTTGTCTTAATGTATCAATTATCTCTCGAATTCTCCTCTCGTGGTCCAGTAATTGTTCGTCTCTCTTTTGCTCAGCTTCTTTATTCTCCATCATTTGATCTTCTATATCACTAATTCTCTTTTCTGCCTCATTTATTTCAGCAATAAGAGCCTCCATTTTTAATAGTACCTCATTAATAGCTCAATTTAAACTTTGTTAGATTTTAGTTCTTTTATTTCTCCAGAAAGGGGTTCTCTAATATCTTCCATGTTTCCTTTGACCCCAGCTAGCACCCTGATAATTGTCATTCTGAACTCTAGTTTTGACATATTACTAATGTCCGTATTGATTAGGTCCCTAGCTCTCAGTTCTGCCCTTTGTGTTTTGTTTGTATGTTTGTTTGTTTTGTGTGTGTGTGTGGCGGGGGGTTTGTGTGTGTGTGGAGGGGGTTGTTTATTTTTTATTTTTTTGGTGAGTTTTTCCACCTTGTCATTTTATCAAAATAAGAATAGATGAATGAGAGAACAAAATACTAAAAGGGTGGCAAAAACTCCAGAAAAATATATGCTAACCAAATCAGAAGAGACCTTCCAGAAAGTGGTCGATTTTCTGTTCTTAGAATTGCTACTCTCCCTCTCTTCTATCTCCCACTGATTTTGTATGTATTCAGAATGGTTTTATAACTATCTAGCTGAATTCCTGGAACCTGATGATACTTCAGCCTCCTACTTCTCTGCCATCTTTCTTCCTCCCTTTCTATCATTACCTTTTACCATTGTATTTCCTTATGTGGACTTCCTTTAGTTGATCTTGTTAGGGCTCTCTTTGTTTCTTGGACATAAATGTCTGTTTCTTTCCTTGCGTTATGGAGGCTTTCAGGCATTGTTTCTTCAAATAATTTTCCTGCTCTTTCCTCTATTTCTCTTTCTGAGAACTTAATAATATAAATTTAGTATGTTTGATAATGTCACCAAATTCCCTTAATCTGGTATCTTTTATTTTCTTTTTGCTGTTCAGTTTGATTGCTTTCCATTACCCTTTCAGATCATTGATCCATTCTGCATACTCTAATCTGCTATTGATTCCCTCTACCATTTTTTTTATTCCAGTTACTGAATGTTTCAACTATGACTAGTTTTTAAAGTATTTTTAAAATCATTGTTGAAGTTTTTTTTTTTAATATAATTTTTTATTTTTTATAAACATATATTTTTATCCCCAGGGGTACAGGTCTGTGAATCACCAGGTTTACATACTTCACAGCACTCACCAAAGCACATACCCTCCCCAATGTCCATAATCCCACCCCCTTCTAGTTTAACCATTCTTTTTTCTACTTTAGTGAGTGTCCTAGGACCTTTAACTTAGATTCTTTATCAAGTGTATTGCTTATCTCTGTTTTATTTAGCTTTTACTCTGATTTTTCTCTTATTCTTTCAATTGGAAGGTATTCCTTTGTCACCTGACTTTAATTCTGTTGTCTCTATACATTAGGTAGGTCCGCTATGTCTCCTGGTGCTAAAAGTCATACCCTTTTATAAAACAGTTTCTTTGGTGGCCTGTAGCACAGACAGCCCAGGCTTATCTCCTGTATGGGCTGCATGTGTCCCACTATTATGACAGAGCCATGATTACCTTTAGGACAGCTGGCTGGACTTAGCTTCACCAGACAGAGTTTTATCCCCACTTTGCTGAGAGACCTGAGGCTATTGTGGTTTATTTGTGGGGCCAGTGTTCACCCTAGGTTTCTTCACTTAGCCTCCTGTCTCAGTTCTAAAGCACCATAGGGCATGTCTGGCTTTCAGTGTGGCTAACAGAGAGGCTCTTATGGGTGGCAAGGCCAGAAGTCAGCCTAGATGTCTTCAATTAGTCTCTCTGCCATAGTTTATGTATACTACTAGGCATGACCTACTTTTAGCATAGTCACCTAAGAGGCTGGGCTGCTGGAAATGTGAGTATGTTAGTGAAGCCGTTAGTTCCCCACTTCTCAGGCAGCATGAAGCATTTCTCCCCAAAGCAGGCCCTGCCATGTTTGCCTGTAGGGTGTGGCAAAACACGAACAACTTTGGAGAGATAACTGCTGAGGTGGAATTGAATATGGTAAATTCATAGGAGAACATAGTACTTATGGTGTAGGTAGAGAGTGTTAGTGCTGACTCCAGCAAGCAGCCAGCACTATAAGCTGGTGGAGGGAAAGAGAAATAGCACCCACCAGCAGTTACTTTTTAAAAGATTTGTTTAAGAGAAAGCCTGAGTGGGAAAGGGGAGAGGGGCAGAGGGATAAGCAGATCCCCCTCAGCAGGAAGCCAGATTTGGTGCTAGATCCCAGGACCCTGAAATCATGACCCAACCCAAAAGCAGAGGTTTAACTGGCTGAGCCACACAGGAATCCCAGATACCAGCAATTTTGTTCCCTGAGAAATCTCCCAAAGATTCCTGTCCCTTCAACAGATGTTATGAAATTAACCAATAAATCTCCATTATATACTTTTCAAACTGTTCTATTCTGCAGCTCAGGTAGGGTTATTATACTGGCTCTTCAAAGCAGGAACTCAATTTTCTGTTACTCTCTACCTCTGCCAGCTTTAAGACCACTGATTTATAAAGTTCCCAAAGTTAAGCCCCACAGGTTTTCAAGGGTAAATATATATGGGGACTTATTTTCCCAATGCAGGCCTTTAGTGCTGGAGGTACTTCCTTCTGATCTTCCTTCTCCAAGCTTTTGGTGTGCCTTCTATTTGTGGTTAGTCTCACCAGGGGTTTGATTCCTAACAAAATCTCTGCTCCACCTATCCCTTTCAATGTGGCCTCCTCTCCAGGTTTAATTGTGGAAGGTCTTTTCTGCCTTTAGGCCATTTTTAGAAATAATTGTATAGATGTAACTGTTTCCTGGGGGATGAGATGAGCTCAGGATCTTCCTGGGCTACCCTCTTCCCCATGTTCGTGATCCTGTTTACAATTTAATTTCAAATGATTCAATCAAAAAGAAATATATATTTATGACTAGAGCTATATTTAGAAAAAAAGAGGGATAATGTTAATGTAGTCAATGTTAAGAACAGATTTATCAAGGGAGGGTTATACATGTGGATGCTTATTTTAATGTTTACACATTTTATGGATTTTTTTTTTAAATTTGAAATTGGGAAGAAGATTAAACCAAGGTACAAAAAATAAGGAAATGCTCAAAAATTAATTATAATCTTTTGTCTCCTAATTGGGAAATTATAGACTTATATAGAAATTATAGACTTATTATAGAAATTATATTGACTTATTTTTATAATTTTGGGAAATTATAAAATATAGGCTATTATTTATCTTTCAGGTAAATTTACTACAAAGTATATTTTAATTGATTTGAAATATGTAAAAGCTTCCAAAGGAAAAATGTATAAGAACACCTATACCCAAGTGATTAGAATTCTTTTTTAATAATTATATCATTAAGAAGAAAAAATTCACTCTTTACCTGTGACAGACATCTTTAATCTCTATGATCTTGCCTGAATAGAGAAGTATGTTTTATAAATTCATATTATGAAATTACCTTTTTAATTGTATATTTACTCAGCTTTCATAAATGTTAATATTTAGTTCTGGAAAAATTAGTTATGGGACATTTATGGAAAAAATTCAATGAAATTATGTAACTATAATAATTTACTATAGTCTAGAAGAAAATTTACATGGCTAAGGGAAGATTAAAGTATCATTAAGTTCATGTTCTTAGGGGAAAACAAACAATATTCCACAATAAAATTTAGCTTTTTCAGTTATATATTCTCTATGGATATTAACTCATATAGGTTGTGTATGTAACCTTGATGAGTCTCACATTTTCATAGAATAATATATTTCATCATCATGATTTAACAGGAATTTAAAAACAAAATAGAATAAGCCTAAAATGAAAATAGAATAGCAGTTTATCATGTTTTGACCAATAAGTTATCAATAGCTTGCTTAATGTTACAAAAGGCATGCTTTACTTTCCTATATAAGGATTTTTAAAATGTTAATGCTATTGTGTGATTATCTTCACTCTGTATGTTGAAGTATATGTAGTTTTCATCTCAAGAACAAATTACAAACATTTTTAAATTATTTTCTCAGTTGTTTTAATGTCTCTATGAAGATTTATTTTTATAAAATATATCCTTAGATTATTTTTCCTAAGGATGAAGATATGTTCATATGAATGTATGGGCACAATTAAAGCAGAAATGAAAATCTCTCTTTTTTTTTTTTTTAAAGATTTTATTTATTTATTTGACAGAGAGAGATCACAAGTAGGCAGAGAGGCAGGCAGAGAGAGAGAGAGAGGAGGAAGCAGGCTCCCTGCTGAGCAGAGAGCCTGATGCGGGACTCGATCCCAGGACCCTGAGATCATGACCTGAGCCGAAGGCAGCGGCTTAACCCACTGAGCCACCCAGGCGCCCTGAAAATATCTCTTTAACAAAGATAGTTTGTAAATTACTACTGCTTTTTAAAATATTTTTTACTTTTTTGGAGACTTAATAGCACATGATAAGTTTCCATGAAGAATGTATAGATTGCTATGTAGACTGAGTATATTAATTAAAAGATAAATTACAATATCCTAAATACTACAAGTTTGACATTCAGAATTTGAAAAAGTTACCTAAAGTGCTTAAAATCTGGTATGATTTAAATATCTGAGTTTTTAGTTTTTATACACATAAATATATATTTACATATAAATATATATGAATGCATATATATACATATATATGTCTACATATATAATTTTCACAAGGCTACTCCATTCAAAGAGCATTCAAAATGAAGTCTTTGACATAATTAGTATTTTTATGACCAAAACAACACATACATAAGTGGGTATGTTCATTTTGTGTTGTGGGCACATATTTATTGTTGTTGATGATGCTGGTTTAGGCAGACTCCTGTTCCTTCTTTGTGACATGAACCTCAATTCTTATACCTCTTCTGCTTTTAGTTTCCTTTGGCAGGAGTGTGAGAAAAGTGGCTACTAAGATATAAGTGTCGGTCATAGGGTACAGTTTCCAGGAAAGTTCTCATCAGAGATATTACTAGGTTGACAGTATAAGGAAGCAAAGTGTGCCACCCTAAATTGTGTCTTTAACATAATGATTATTTTAGGCTGGTTATTTTTTAAGAAACTGAAAACACAAAGAAGTTCTGAAAATCAAGTAGAAGTGACTCTTTTGTAAAAGAACATTTGCATGTTTAAGACAAATCTATTTATAAGGGTGTGTCTCTCACCAAACCAAGCATATGGGGGAAAACTCTAAATATTTAGAAACTTAGCAAAGGAGAAGACAACAACTTAAATGTGTATAACAAACTTACCTTTCTGAACTGTGCTTTTCCTGGCAATTTCTCATAACTGGCTCTCTAATCTCAACATCTTATGTAGTTAGTGAAAGATGATACTAGAGGTGATGGCTTGGGGCATCTGAGCGGTGCAGTCAGTTAATTGTCTTTAGCTCTGGTTGTGATCCTGGGGTCCTGGGATCCAGCCCCATGTCAGGCTCCCTGCTAATTGGGGAGCCTGCTTCTACCCCTCTGACTGCTTCTCCCCATACTTGTGTACTCTCTCTCTCTGTCAAAAAAATGAGTAAAATCTTAACAAAAAATAAAGAAGATGGCTTTCACCATTTCAGAGTTATTTGGTTTTCCTGGATACGTATTACTTAACTTTTGTTTTTCTCCTCCTATTCTGACATATCAATTTAATTATTAGACCAAAGAACCTAGAAAGAAAGAGAGGAAAAATTTCCTGCCCCTACAGATGGTACCCATAAAGGGACAAACTTCACTTGCTGGATACAGCTCACCTTTGCTTTTGGGCTCTAATGAAATTGAGAGTGGTAAGAGTCCTTTTCTTTGTCTCAATTTATATTAGCCAAAGAAACTATTTGTGGAATTATTTTCTTAGGTATAGTGATGTTGGTAAAAGTTTATTATCAGTACCCATTTTCTATTGATCCCTTTTCTCCCAGAGAGAGATTGTCATTATTTTGTTTCTGTCATCTTCTTCCATTCCTTGAGAGTTTGGCTTTATAACCACTGAGATTCTGCCTGGTGTCTTCCAGCTGGAGGATGCGTGTAGTGATGCACATCTGGTGGACAGCCAAATAGGTTGCAGGTTCAATAAGCCAGTTTTTCAGAAACCCATGTAACAAACTAGACTTGCAACTGCTGTCTCCTGTCTTCCTTTCTTACTGTTCCACCTCTCAGGGGAATTCATCGTAAGGGATCCTGGTCCATAAGGGCCTTTAGTGCTAGAAAAGTCCCAATTTAGTAACTCTGTCCAATGTCAAAGACTGGTGGATCTGTGACTGGAAGTGTCTTATGTTCTCATGGGAAACTAGAGACACTGTTTGCACTAGCCCATTCTTATCACCTGTCACAATAAAGGTATTTTCTTTCTTAGACTATCTCTGGATTTTGTCAGGGCTTCATCTTTTAAACCTTCCTTAGGGATGCCTTTTATACCCACGGTTAAGACATAAAATGTTTTATTGGTTTGAGTCACTGTTAAGATTCACATTAAGGGGGCACCTGGGTGGCTCAGTTAGTTAAACAACTGCCTTCAGTCATGATCCTGGAGTCCTAGAATCAAGTCCTTAATCAGGTTCCCTGCTTGGCCGGGAGTCTGCTTTTCCCTTTGACCCTCCCCCTTCTCATGCTCTCTCAAGTAAATAAAATCTTTAAAAAAAATTCACATTAAGGTTGATAGATCCGACGCATCAGTGGCCAGACAGTAGATACTTTGAACTAGAAAACTTCTAGATCTAAAAATAAATAAATAAATAAATAAATAATTTTAGAGTGCTTTCATTTTTTTTTTTTTTTTTAAGATTTTATTTATTTATTTGACAGAGATCACAAGTAGGCAGAGAGGCAGGCAGAGAAAGAGGAGGCAGAAGCAGGCTCCCCACTGAGCAGAGAGCCTGATGCGGGGCTCGCTCCCAGAATCCTGAGATCATGACCTGAGCCGAAGGCAGAGGCTTTAACCCACTGAGCCACCCAGGTGCCCTGAGTGCTTTCATTCTTAACGGTTGTCTAATGAGTACTTATGGAAAGCCCAAATTTAAAAAAATAGTTACAAAGATATATAACGGTTAACCTTAGGGACTTCTTTAACAAAATAAAAGGACAGAAATTAAAATAAAAATTGAACTCCATATCCAGTATAATTTTCCCTGTTTTGAATTCCAAAGAATTAAATATGACACTTTCTGGTACACATGTCTATTTTATAAGAACTGCAGCCCAGAAAGCTATAGATATCTACAAAAATGGCAAAATCATAGTAAGCTTTTTTTGTGTTCTGGTAACTTGATTTGATAAGTATCAGGCTGGGGGCTCCAGAATATGGCCAGACTGAAATACTAAATATACCCAATTTGTGGCTAGATATGTCCAAACAGAAAATGTGGATTAAATTTCATTTTGACTAGGGTCCTCCCAAACTGTTGCCAGTTCTCAGGGGAATTATACCCTAGACTTACAATCATCATTATTAGAAATGTTCCAATTAGGGAAGATTATTTAAGAAGTGAATTAAAGGCAAGGAATTCCAAATCAAACAAAATGGAATATATATTTAATTGGTAGGCAGATGCTTCCAAACATTTTCAAAATACCAAAATAGCTTTACTGAAGGATCTGTTATAAAAGGCTAATTAAAAAATTCAAGTTATGAGAGGTACCTAAAAACAAAAGTATAAAATAGATGTAATTCCTATGGCTCCCTTCTATCATCCTTTATTTGAGGACTCATTCTTGTAATCCTTTGTCTGAATTTCCTTCACACTGAATATACAATTAAACAGATATCTTTCAAAATTTTTTCAAAATTTCAAAAAAGGCTACCGGCAATTCTCTTCAGACTTCTTTCACACCTTGGTCAAAGGCCAAAGAAAGGGCCATAGTTAAAGAATTTCTTAAACTCAGGGAGGATTCTCAAAAGGTTTTGTAATTGGATTACCTCCCGAAATTCATGGATAGAAGAAAAGGCAGAAAATAAAATGAGAAGCCAAGGACTGAATGAACTCCTGACCATTGCTGATATTCAGTCTGACAGGAAGTTTTTAAGGCTTCTCTCCTAAGCTAAATGTGCACAGAGAGAACATTCCAACATAGGTGGATGGGTGTGACAGTCCTTTGATATCAAGGTCTCAACCCAGTTTGAGGAACTGAAAAGAGTTGTCCCTGTTTTACAAATCTAGTCTTTATAGAACCAGACTAAGACTGCAAAAACAATTCAGAGTTTACCAACCCCAAATCCTTTCCCATTTATCTTAAAAGACTTGTAAATATTGGTCATAGGAAACCCAAATCCTTCTTGGAGGAACTTTTATTTTTTTTCCCTGTGCCTTTGAGATGTAAGTGTTCTACAAACTTCAGGGAGCTAAGTAATTCTTATCAGAAGGAAAACAAAAAAGGGAAGGCTCATTTAAAATTTAGGTGAATTAAAAAAATTTTTTTCAGCCATCTGAGCAGATAAACTTAATACATTCCAACTATTCTTTTATATCTAGTGAATTTTATATTAATTGTATCTGTATAATGATTCTAGCTAGGGGCTAGAATGTTAGGATTTCTCTTTCATCTATATGTCTATGTGTGGCAATATATGTAATTTGTAGATGTGTGGTATTTATCTACAGCTGGTTGGTATTGGTTAAAAATTAGGTATTCCTAAAATGCTTAGAAATATAACAATAACTAAACCACTGTTTTTTCAAATTCACATCATCTGGCATAATCTTAGGTAAATAATACCTAGCTGAAGTCTGTTTTAGTTAAAAATAGACAAAAACAAGAGTTATAAAAAACAACTTTCTACATTTACTAATCAAATTTATGTTATTTTTGTTAAAACAAATTGTCCATAAGAAAATATCTTGGGATGAATAATAATTTTATCTAATGTCTCATGAAGTTTTCATGACTAATCTAAACATGATTATTAAGAATAAGTGAGATAAATAGGTGCAAGTAAGATACAAAATGCAAGTTTATAATTTTCAGCAATATTTACATCTACTTAAATAGTTCCCCAAACCTTTTTTGGTAATGTAAAACATTAGAGTTTTGCTAAGCTAAATTAGGTGATCTAACTATTCAATGATTATCCATCATTTCCAAATAACATAAAATGCTGAAAAAATATTAAACATAGGCTTATCTACTTTTATCTTTTATTATAGAGAGAATAAAAGATATTTGCGTATGTCAGTGCTGTATTGGAAAACTGAAAAAGACATATTTCTAGAAATATAAAAATGTATTCATAAATTTGCCAATTTAGAGATTATTGGTGTAACAATTTACAATTATGCATTTCTTAGGTTTCTAAGAGTTAAGAATTCTGTTTAATTTCTTTAATATTTTTTATTAAAATATAACAGTATTATATTAGTTTTAGATATCCAATCTAATGATTCAACCATTTAATTCTATTTCACCCATCTCTCCTCTGGCAACCACCAGTTTACTCTCTGTATTTAAGAGTCTGTTTTATTTCTACATATGAATGAAATACTATCTTTTTCTCTAAGAATTCCAATAAATGTAATTAATATTACTGGAAATAATAAGGGAAACAACTTTGTATGCAAGGAAAGGAGGATATTTTTGGGTAAAAAAGGTAGGCTGGAGATGGAACTCACCTCTTCCACAGACACACTGAATCTAAACTTCTATATAGCTGTTCCTCCTTAAGAGCTGAGGGCTGATGCAACAGCTTTTGCACAATATAGAGGCAAGGTACCACTATAGAGAATGGCAGAAAAGGAGACATGGTAACCATGGAAACCCCATTCTCAATACTGTAAAGTGCATTGGGGAGGGATAGCATTAAGGGACTCCTGCACATATTTTCCCACCCTGGGGCCCAGGGTAGGGGGCGGAGTGGGGGAAACTTGGTTCAAAGGGCAACTAAACTTTATGTGAAGGAAAACCATTTGCTAATTCTATAGCATCTGCAAATGATGGTGGAACTGCTAGAACTCTCTCTGTCCTCACTACACTCCACCAACTTTCCAGTCTTCTGAAATCTACACAGGGAATATTCCTAAACAAGGCGACTTCTAACTCACAGAAACGAACAGAAATTCAATCTAAATGAAGACAGAGAAATATGAGCCAAACAAAAGAATAAGACAGAATAGAGTTAAGCACTCTATCTGATAAAAAATTCACTCTATCTGAGTAATGGCCAAAAAATGCTCACCAGACTTGATAGAAGAGTAGATAAACCTAGTAAGAACTTTGACAAAGATATAGAAAATGTAAAAGAGAACCAATCAGAGTTGAAGAATGCAATACCCAAAATTAAAAATACACTAGAAGGAATGCATAGCAGAGTAGAAGATACAGAAAAATGTATCAGCAGTCTGTAAGATAGAATAATAGAAAGAACTTAAGCTGAACAAGAAAAGAAATATAATTAAAAAAATAAGAGTAAGTTAAGGGACCTCTGGGACAATATCAAGCATACTAATATTTGCATTATTGGAGTCTCAGAAAGGTAAGAGGCAGAATAAAGGGGCAGAATTCACTAACCTGGGAGAGGAAACCAACTTCTATGTTCAGGAATGAGACTGCCACAAACAAAATGAACCCAGGGAGGTCCATATCACAAAATAATTAAAATGACAAAGATCAAAGATTAAAAAAAAAAAATGGTTAAGATACTCCTTTTAAGTATGCTCCATGCCCAGTGTAGAGCCCAGGATGGGGCTTGAACTCATGACCCTGAGATCAAGACCCGAGTTGAAATCAAGAGTCAGATGCCCAACAAACTGAGCCACCCAGGTGACCTTAAAGGGAGAATCTTAAATGCAACAAGAAAAAAGTAACTAATTGCAACAAGGAATACCCCATAAGTCTACCAGCTAATTTTTTTTAAATAAATTTTGCAGGCCAAAAGGAAGTAGAAGGATATATTCAAAGTTCTGAAAGGAAAAAACAAAACAAACAAAACAAATAGACAACAACAACAACAAACTTACAACCAAAAGTTACAACCAAGAAGTCTCTATCCAACAAGGTTATTATTTAGAATGAAGGAGAGAGTTTCCCAGTTAAACGAAAATTAAAGGAATCTTCACCACTATACTGGCCTGACAAGAAATTTTAAAATATTTTCTTTAATTGGGAAAGAAAAGGTTATAACTAGAAGAAAATTTTATAGGAAAAATATTTCACTGGTAAAAGAAAATGTAATGCAGTAAATGTAGTATATTTATAACTTATAAAAGTAGTATGAAGGTTAAAGACAAAAGTAGTAAAATCAAAAATATCTAATATAGTAAAGAATTCACTCTATATATTCTATTATTATAATAGATAATAATAATCATATAATTATATATATATGATTTATATATATAAAATGGAAATAGGAATAGAAATGTACTTTTAGAATAGAGTGCAAACTTAAGCAGTCATCAACATAATATTGCCTTCTATATACACAGGATGATACATATGAAACTCATAGATGATACATACCAAAAACCTATAATACAAAAAAATAGAGACAGCATACCACTAAAAGTCATAAATCACACAGTGGAGAGGAAGAAAAATAGGAACAGGGCACCTGGGTGGCTCAGTGGGTTAAGCCTCCACCTTCAGCTCAGGTCATGATCCCAGGGTCCTGGCATCAAACCCCGCATTGGGCTCTCTGCTCAGTGGGGAACCTGCTTGCTTCTCTCTCTGCCTGTCTCTCTGCCTAATTGTGATCTCTGTCTGTCAAATAGATAAATAAAATCTAATATTTTATTAGTATACAATAATGTAAATATCTAATGTAAATATCTACATACCCATATTTAGGAGCATCTAAATACATAAAACAAATATTAACAGATAAAGGAAAAATTGACAATAGTAGAATTGTAGGGGACTTTCAAACTATATCAATGAATACATCAAAATATAGAAAATCAATAAGGAAAAGAGTGGCTTTAATGACACATATTCAGAACTTTTCACCCCCAAACAAGAGAATACACATTCCTTTCAAGGGCAAATGGAATATTCTCCAAGTTAGATCACATGTTTGAATACAAAACAAGTCTCAATAAATTTAATAGATTGAAATTATAGCAAGCAGCTTTTCTGACCATAATAGTATGACACTAGAAACAACTATAAAAAGGAACCTGGCAGAAACACAAACCTAAGGAAGTTAAACAATATACCACACATGCTACACACAATCTATGGGTCAGTGAAGAAATCAAAGAGAGAATAAAAGAATATCTTGAGACAAATGATAATGGAAACACATGGTCCAAAATGTTTGGGATGTACCAGAAGCATTGAAAGAGGTAATTTTATAGTGATATGAATCTACTTGAAAAAAAGAAAAATCTCAAACAACCTAACACTATACTCAAAGAATCTAATAAAACCAAACAAAGCAAATGTTTAGTAAAAATAAGACCAGAGAGGTAATAAATAAAATGCCCACTAAAAAAACGTAGGAAAAATCAATACAAAGAGCTGTCTCTTTATCAGTTTTTTCTTTTAAAACTTTTATCCAGACCCATCAAGGAAGGAAAGAGGGCATAAATAAATAAAATTAGAAATGAAAGAAGAAAAGTAACAACCAAACAACAAATACAAAAAATTGAGACTATAAAATGAAAAAAAAAAAAAAAACAAACAACAAATTGAATGATCTAGAAAAATTGGTAAGTTTCTAGAAATATACAATGTTCTAAGACAGAAACAGAAATAAATCAGAAAAGACTGATTACTAGTAACAAAACTGAATTGGTAATCAAAAAACTTTCAAAAGTCCACGGTCAGATGATTTCACAGGTAAATTCTACCAATAGTTATTGAGTAAGGGCTAGGTAGAAGAATAGATAGGAGTGGGAGTGGGTGTCTTTATGATAATCACCTATGACTAACAAAGAAAAACCAGACTCTAAAAAGGAAGTAAGCCATTGTTATCAATAGAGATGTTGAAAGGATTTAAATTCCCTTAGCTTTCTATACAAGACCAACCATAAGACCCTCCTTGGCAACCCTGTTGGAACCCCTTTCACTCTTGAGAGATTTTTTTGTATCATCACTTAATAAACTATCACCTTACTCACTCTCTGTTGTCTGTGAGATGGATTCTTTGACTCTGTGAGACAAGAACATAGCTCTCCCACTTCACTATTACAGAATATAGAACAGAAAGGAAGACTTCCGAATTCATTCTATGAAGCCAGCTTTACTTTAAATTCTAGCCACAGCAATTAGACAAGAAAAAATAAAGCCATCCAAATTGATAAGGAAGAAGAAATGACACTATTTGTAGATGACACAACAGTATATATAGAAAACCTTAAAGACTCCACCAAAACCCAAAAAATTAAAAAAAAAAGCATTAGGTGAATAAATAAATTTATTAATCTTGTAGAACACAAAAATATAGAAAGCTATTACATTTCTATACAGGAATAACAAAAATAGCAGAGAAATTAATAAAAAAATTCAATTTGTAATTGTATCAAAAAGAATAAAATACCTAGGCATAAAGATAATCAGGGATGTGAGAGACCAATACAATACTCTGAAAACTTTAAGATTCAATGAAAGGAATTGAAGATGACACAAATTAATAGATGCCATGTTACTGGAAGAATAATCATTGTTAAAATATCCATACTATCCAAATCAATTTATAGTATTGATGAGCAGGAGGCTGGCTGAAGACAAAGCAAAAGCTGGCACCTTGCACCCCCTCTCTACCCTCTCCCCACGGTAATATGTGTGACATTCCTCAGGCACCCCTGGCTACCCTAAAAGAAAAACAAATAGTTAACTTGCAGAAATCACAATCCTGCAAGATAGGAGTCTCCCTTGGTTTACAAATGTCCTAGAGATTTACAACAAAGCAGCTATCTTATCAGTAGCTCAATTTCCAGAGACAAATAACTCAGTTCCTCAAGCCCTAATATGGCCCTCCCCTCCATAAAAACTGAAGGAGGCTGAGGCAGAAGGAAATGTAAATAAATTTAAATTTCTTCTAAACCTAAATCTCACTAACAAGGACACCTGAGATAGTGTCAGCAATCATTCCCAAGCATATGACCCACTGATATACATCTAAAGGGTCTCATGAAAAGATTTTTTACTAATAATAACCTTTCTCCCAATAATAGCCCCTCAAGGTCCTGGAGGCCTTGCTTCCAAAATTCCTTAGAGCCTAACATCATCCCCTTTGTCCTCACCTACCCAACTCCTGTGTATATAATCCGCTACTCCTCAGGATAGTGGGGCAGCATCTCTGTCTGCCCACGGGTTCTGTCCCCATGCTTTAATAAACCACCTTTTTGCACCAGAGACGTCTTAAGAATTCTTTCTTAGCCGTTGGCTCCAAACCTCACCCCACAGAACCTCACCTAGGTTCTAGAACTTCATCAGTATCAATGCAGTCTCTATCAAAATACCAATAATATTCTTCACAAAAATAGAACAAAGAATCCTAAAATGTGAGTGGAACTATGAAGAACCCCAAATAGCCAAAGAAACCTTGAGAAAGAAAAGTGTCAGTTTTGGCCAACAAACCCTGAGACAGCTAATGAAAAGATTATTCCAGATACCTATGTAGGAGAAAGGAGAGGGCCTGGGGACCAGATCCTCTACTGGTGAAAGGCCTCGAGTCAAGCTCTACATGCATTTTTATTATGCATGTCACAGTCACATCAAAGAAGAAGATTAGAAAAGAATGTAAAGTTTCAATAACTAGGGCGGTAACAATTACAGGCATTGTGTGATTTGAATGATCTGTGTTCATGATCTGCAGGCATGGCAAAGGTAACTATTAAGGATTTATGTCTAACCTAAGGTAAGCATAGGTCACGTGGAAGATAGTGTTGAGCCACAAGTAGGATACGGCTGTTTTCAGCCCAGAAACCTACAAGGAGATCCTGTTTTCTGGTCATTCCTCCTTTGGTTTTCAACTAACCTCGCCCAAGAAGGATTGCATTTATCATAGCTTAGCTATCCAGACATTGTGAATTTCCACAGAAGAGCAAAGCTGGAGGTATCATGCTTCCTGATTGTAACATATATTACAATGCTAAGGTATCAAAACAGTATGGTACTGGCACAAAAATGGATGCCTAGATCAATGGAATGGAAGAGAGAGCCCAGAAGTAAACCCAGGTTTATATAGCCAATTAATCTATGACAAAGGAGGCAAGAATATTCGATGGAGAAACAACAGTCTCTTCAATAAATGTTGCTGGAAAAACTGTACAGCTACATGGAAAACAATGAACCTGAACCACTTTGTGAGACCATACACAAAAATAAACTTAAAATTAAAGACTTAAATGTATAACTTGAAACCATGCATTTTATAATAGAAAATACAGGTAGTAATCTCTTGGATGTTGGCTTTAGCATCACTTTTCTGGTTATGTCTCCTCAGGCAAAAGGAAAAAGAGGCAAAAAGAAACTATTGGGCCTACATCAAACTAAACAGTTTTGCATCATAAAGAAAACAATTTAGAAAACAAAAATGTAGTCTACTAAATGGGAAACAATATTTATAAATGATACACTCAAAAGAAGTTTACATCCAAAACATATAAAAATCTCATACTACTCAACACCAGAAACATTAATTAAAATGTAATTACAAAATGGGTGGAGGACCTGAATAGACATATCTTCAAAAACGGCAGATTGGCAACAGGCACATGAAAAGATGTTCAACATCACTAATCAGGGAAATGCAAATCAAAACCACAATGAGTTGTAATACCAGTCAGAATGGCTAGAATCAAAAAGAAAAGAAATAATAAGTGTGGCAAGGTTGTGGAAAAAAGGGAACCCTGTGTACTATCGATGGAAATGTAATTGGGGCTGCCACTATGGAAAACAGTGTGAACTTTCCTTAAAATTAAAAATATAAATACTATAGCATTCAGGAATGCCTCTGCTGGGTATTTACCCAAAGAAAATGAAAATAATAATTTGAAAAGATATATTTGAAGCACTATTAACAATAGCCAAGAGATGGAAGCAATCTAAGTGCCTGATGCATGTATAAAGAAATGGCATATGTGTGTGTACAAACACACATATACACAATGGACTATTAGTCAACCATAAAAAAAAAAATGAAATCTTGCCATTCATAACATGGATCAATCTAGGCAATATTACACTAAGTGAAATAAGTCAGAAGAAGACAAATATCATGATTTCACTTAGTTTTGAAATCTAAAAATACCACAGAAAATTAAAAATATATATATATATATAGAGACAACAAACAGCTGGGTGACCAAGGGGAAGATTGTGAAGAGATAGACAAAATAGATGAAGGTGGATTCAGAGGTAAACTTCCAGGTTTAAAAATAAGTCATGAGGGGGCACCTGGGTGGCTCAGTGGGTTAAAGCCTCTGCCTTCAGCTCAGGTCATGATCTCAGGGTCCTGGGATTGAGCTTGGCATCGGGCTCTCTGCTCAGCAGGGAGCCTGCTTCCCTTCCTCTCTCTGCCTGCCTCTCTGTCTACTTATAATCTCTGTGTGTCAAATAAATAAATAAAATCTTTACAAAATAAAAATAAAATAAAATAAATCATGAGGGGTGAAAAGTACAGCAGTGAAATATAGTCAGTGATACTGTAATAACATTTATGATGACAGATGTTAACTACACTTACCATGGTGAGCATCGCCTAATGTATAGAATTGTTGAACCACTCTGTTGTACACCCAAAAGTAATATAAAACTGTCAACTATACTTAAAAAAAAATGGAAAAAAAAAAGGAATGAGGTATAGATATATGTTTTGGTTAAGAGAAAAACAAGTATTTTTGTCTTGATTGTTTCAGAATGGAAAAGAGAAGGAAGAAGGGACAGAGAAAGGAGAACAAATTAAACTAATGTTTTAAGGGTTTAAATATAAGGTTTAATATTAGTAATGTGCTATGTAAAGGTAAAAGTTAATTTTCTTTCACTTAATAACAGAACAAAATTTTCTTGTGCTATTTGTCTGCTTCTAAGATTATGAAGAGTTTTTCTTTACCTTTTAAGTAATCTGTCTAAAAAGAAAAGATCTTGTGTTTTATCAGAATAATTTCCTTTGCTTCAGTTTTATCATCAGATCGTTGATTACTTATGTAAACCTATTCCTCTTAATATTAAAGCTGCTAAATATTTCTCAGAAGTATGTAACCTTCTATTTCTGCCTATGAAGTCTTTAATTGTCAGTTTGGCTAAATAGATAACGAAGTATTGTTTCCCAGTGACCTATGCTCCTCCTTAATCAAATGTCTAAAAGCTTTTGATATTTTTGACAGACTTCCCAAAACTAAATTTATTAAATGAAGTTTTTTTGACCTGAAAGAAACTGTGGGAAATTCCAGAGGGTCCCTGGAAAATCTCAAAAGATTTGTTAAACTAATTAGACTTATATATGTGAGAAGCATTGTCAAATAAGTGATGATAAACCTTCATGTTATTTACCCATAAAATATAACCTAAGTTATTAATATGAGTGTTATTATAGTATAGCTATGTAACTATAACCATGTAAGTATAATAATATGGTTACTAATGTAAGTGTTCTAAATATTGTAATAAATTCCTAAAATTCCAATATGTCCCAGTATAATGTTATCAATCATAACTCTAATTATCTTAAAATGTATATCATAGAAATAACTGAATTTTTCAGTTGCATTGTAATGAAGTTGCATCTGATCTTTAAATCTTTGTCATTTACAGGGTTATTGTTTTGTTTGATAGTTTTGAAAAGGTGTTTATAAAAGTTCTTCATTTTCAAGGAGACTCATGGAAAATACTCTAGACTACAGGTTTCTGATAAAATTCAGATCATAAAACTAAAGGGGCAAGAATTTCCAGAACTAATGGACAAAGTAGATTCAGCCAAAACACATATGAGTAGCGTGTGATTAAATGACCTGATGAGTATGATTATAATTTTTATGATTTTTTTTGTTTTGCTGACTTTTTACTGTTTTGTTTTATCAGATTTAAGGAAACTTTTTCTCTTAAGGTAACTATGACTTAGAGCAATTTGATAAAAATAAACCTTTGTGAACAAATTAAAACATTTGTTTTTTCCACCCTACCTGATTCCTCTAGAATTCAGAAACTTTTAGTGACTTCTTATATCTTCAGGGCAATATATTTATTTGCATATGTTCAATAAGAATCTGTTTTTCCTGTAACAGGATATAATTAGAAACATTGGTTATGTTACAAAAGCTTTGACTGAGATGTCATATTTGAAAGAGCTATGCATAGACTCCTAAGATCAAACAGGTTTAAGGAACTATGCTTGATACTACAAAGTCACTAAAACCCCTTGGAAAATAGCTGGTACTTTGCCTGCAGGGTTTCCAACAGCCTTATCAGGTGAATAAGGAGGGTCATTTCCTGGGAGGTGCAGGAACCTCAGGGTATAATGGGAGCTCAAGGTGGAGAGGAATTCACCCACATCTGTCGCAACTGTAGGCAAGTCTGATGGCAAGTCTTTGCCTTGTCTTCTTGTCCTAGAGATGTTTTTGAAAGCTCAATATGAGAGGCACCTGGGTGGTTCAGTTAATTAAACATCCAACTCTTAATCTCAGCCCAGGTCTTGATCTCAGGGTTGTGAGTTCAAACCCCATGCTGACCTCCAGCATGGAGCCTTCCAATCAATAAATGAATGAATGGATGAATGAACATTCTATCTGAGATGGCTTATAAATTTTCTTCAAAGTGGATTTTAAAAGAGCGTACATAAATGATTGCTCTTCTTGCTGCACTTATGTAATTAATCAGGCCAAGTTCATTGAAACTAGCCTATTTTATAAAAAATTCAACCTCAATTTGGCTATCTGCTGAAAATATGGTAATTTTAGAAGGAAAAAGTATGTTTCAGTAATATACCTTTGTGGATATTAGATTCTAGTTATGATTGTCTTTGAGGGTTTGTTGTTTGCCTATAAGATGGACTGGATCCAGAAATTTTCTGATTTCCTCAAGTATCTGACATTTCAAATTAATGTTCCAGTTTTCTCCCATTCTCTTGACTTGGAATCATTGAGAACTAAAGCTTCCCTTTTTCCCAAAGCCCTGCATACTGAAGCTAGAGGACTTTATATAACCTTCAGAGAAATCAACACAACAGCTCATGTTTAAACAAATTATGGCTGTTGCTGTGTGAGCTACTCAAAAAGTTTACCTGAATACCTGATTTTATCATTGGAGACATTCAGACTTCAGAAGACACTTTAACCCCTACATCTAGAAATCTTCTCTCAATTGGCTGCTGTCAGGATTCAGAATGAAGTTTATATTATATTCTAATCATTAACCTTTAATTTTTGTTGTTTGTTTCCATAGAAATGCCTTAGTAAATACCTGATTTTTTTATTTTTTCAATATAGGCCTAACTTTGAAAACCCCTCTGAAAGACCTGCATCCTAAAATTAGACACAACTGCTTAATGAAAATGACCTATTCTCAGGTCTTAGCAACTGATGCAATGAGATATGAAGGAAGCATTTTAGCTTCTGGATTGTGATTTTTCTAAGTTTCCAAAGCAGGACCAAGGGCAGAATTTGCTCCTCCAAAATAAATCTCTTTTACATATGAATTCTTTTATGCTGATTCTTTTTAAGAAACTGCAAATCACAGGTAATGCTCTGAAAATCAAATACAAGTTACCCTTTTGTAAGAGACTTCTATATGTATAAGGAAAATCTCCATCCTTCAGGGTGTCTCCTTCACTGCACCAGTGGGGAGGTACCAGATGGGGATGATTCTACATCTCTAGAAACTCTTGGGGAGAAGACAGCAATTTAAGTCTGCATAACAACTAATGCCTAATAGCTAATGTGGGGAATGGGTAAATAAATTGAATTATTCAAATAATGGAATACTTTATAAAAAATTAGAATGAATATTCTAGGTCTCCATGAGATAGGGAAGCTGAAGGGACTCCATTTTAGAAAAGCTTCATTTCTACTGTTTTTCTGATAGGACCCATTTCTGAGTAAGCCAAAAAAAACCTGTTCCCACTTCAAGGGGAAAACAAGAAAGTTAATTGTTTTATGAGTTTTTTCCTAGGCCCCAAACACCTGATAACATGTGAGAAGAACCAGATCCCAAACATGTTCTAGGACATTAGCTTTGAACAAACTTCTACTGCTGCTGGCATCAACAGCCTCTGCCTTCAGTGATTTATGAAATACCACCTATTGTTCACCTCACATTATCCTTTGAGGGGACCCTACCTGGATTTATGGAGGACTATGTATCCTATACCCCTTTACAATATAAATCTCTAACTCCAAGTGACAGAGAGACTTACTCTCCTTTCTTTTCTGAGTCTCCCAGACATTCCATTTGCTATTTTCTGTCACTCATGATTTTAGGTCAACTATTTTCACTTTCTCTGACTCTTGTTTGATTTCTATCCTGCACGAAGCCAAGAACCCTATTAGCTGATTGTTCAGGACCTTCTCAGGTCCTCAGTCCCAGCCTGCCTACATCATCTATATGCCAATATAGAAAAAATACAAAAGAACAATGTTGAGTTAAAGTAAATTATAAAATATGCCCTTTTAAGATAGCATTGGTTATATTTTAAACATACATACTCATGTGATTCTTTTCTAATTTTTATTATATGTGTAAAGCTCAGTAAAAATGAAAATGCAAACATATATGTGCTTGCACACACACATACATGTTTACACAAGTAGTAAAAATAAAAAATAAAACATTCATGGGCATAAGATTTTCCAAGTTCTGTTTAGTGTTTGAATTGCAAGAGGAAGGGAGAAGTGGTGGGTTGTTATACAATTTTGCAAATAGTTCAAGGCCTATGTATATATTATTCTTTAATAAATGTTTCATATGAAAAATATATTTTGCAAAATATAATAGAGCCATTTAAAATGTTGTAGAGTACTTTTGTCAGTTTAATGTAGAGTACTTTTGTCAGTATGTAACAATTATGTTAAAGTTTCTATAGTTATCCATGCTAAATATTTTATATCTTACATTAAGAAAAATCCAAGATTAGAGATGAACAAAGAGATGGTGAATAACAAAAATAGTCTACCTGATACAGAAGTGACTTATATTTTCTCTTATCAGATGAGATGATGTGAGCAAGATATTGTGATTTAAAAATGATCTTGAGTGATTATTTTCATGTAATATGGCCAACTATCCATTGAGAAATAGTCCCTAGGGAAGCAATTCCCAATTCAGAATACCAATGAATGATGCTTTAGCAGAAAAATTGCCAATCTTGGCATTTAAGTCTTTGGAAATTATGGTATGGGCTAATGAGGTTTTAAGAGTATATAACATTCAGACAACTGTCAAATTGGTTCCAGGCCTTGAGGGATCTAATGTTCATTAACAGGAGGGTCATATATTAATACATACCCAGTTATTCATTTCAGGACACCAAATTAGCTTGAGAAAAAGAAAGGAAAAAAAAAAGCTCTTATTAAAGATATCATGATGTTCAATGTCATGTGAATGTGACTGGCCTATAGCTTCCTAAGTCATTTTGTTAGATGAGTGGATGAAAAAATGGCTTACAGCCTTGCAAGATGTAAATTGCTCTTTGAAAACTTACATCTGCTTTATTAAATAACATACTTTCAGAAACTTTCTTAAAAAGATACTTAGATTTGTCCTATTGTCCTGTTTCTGGAAACAACTAGAAATTAATGGAAACTGTGATCTAAAATACCTTAAATATACCAATCAAGACACTCATATGCCTGTTAGGATTTAGAATTATTGCAACCCTATTCACTGGATTACTAACATTGGCAGGTTATAGCAGGCCTAATTTCTCTGAGTTGGCACACATGACACACCAATTTCTAAACAATCTGTTTGAGATTAAAAAGGAAAATTTCAGTCTAAGAATTTCTACATTCTACTATTTTCTTTCTTAAACACTTTACTTTTTTTGTCATAGCAATTATCACAACTGGTAAATCATTTTTGGTTTATTATAATGTTATCATTTAAGTTTTTGTTTTCACTCACCTCTAGAAAGAATTTACTATTCAGAGGCTATGTATCTCAGTTTTGCATTTGTATCCCCAGTTCTTATCATGATATCAAACAAAAATAAAGTTTATTAAATATCTAGTAACTGAATGACTCTGAGTAAATGCAACAGGATAGAAGTTGTTTCTGTAATTAATGTAATGTCACAATGCAAAGGGAATACAAGAAAAACAATTTAGCCAAGTCCAAAGGTTAAAAAAAAAAAAAAAGCAAAAACACTAAAACGTTTGCAAATAACACCAATGGTAAGAGGAGTGGGAATATAAATGTGTCAACTGTTGGTAGTTCTATAGGACCAGACTCCATTTAAAGATTACTAGGCAACAATTTTTGGAGTAAGAATAAAGCAGAGAAATTGACTATAAAGTTTGAGCGTTGAAAGCAATATCAAATGTGGCCCAAGGAAAAGGATAATAACAACAATATTATTATCACAATAAATGATAAAGATTTGTTAACTTTCATTTTGGCTTGTTGTTGTTTTTGTCAGTTACTCTGGCACCTGCCAGCTCATCTCTCTTTAGCTCATCCGAGCCCTTGATGGGTAGGTACACACATAAGAGTGAAGTAAATATTGGCTAAGTAGTAGCAAATAGATTAAATAATAATATATTGAATAGTATTTATAGAGAAAATAATATATAAGTTGCTAAAAAGAAAAACGCAGGCCCAAACTGGTGTCACTTAGACCAAGTTCCCAAACTGAGTAAGGCTTAATATCTAATCTAACCTCACACCCAGACATGTTTTAACCAGTGAGGAATTTTCCAGAAAGTATCAATGAGTCTGCTATATAGAGCCCTCTCCTTCCCCAAAGAAGAATGAATAGGCTTGATGAGACCCCTTGTTTTCCCCTAAGGGAAAGGCACCTTGCCCAAACAAATATTTTCTTTTGTTACTTTCTCATCTCATTCTCCTTCTATAAAAACCTTCCATCTTGTACAGTACCTCTTTGGAGCCTCACTCTACCTGTAGATGGGAAGCTGTTAAGGCTGTTAAGGCATGAATCATTTAATGAAGACAATCAGATCTCTAAAGCTTATGCAGTTGAATTTTTGTTATTAAACTGATTTGGTGGCAGTGATGGAATCTGAAGTGAATTTCCTACAGCATTCATGAAAAATGAGAAACACAGGTATTGTGTTAGAGTAGGCAATTAGACTTTAATAGGATGCCTGGAGACCAACAAAGGATGGATGAGTCAAGACCCATTATCAGGACAGTTAGCAGCCTTGCCTTGGCAGCATTCCACAAACAAGACCACAAGAAGCCAGATCAAACCAGACAGGCCCAAAACAAAGGTCAGAGACCCTGCCAAAGTAAGGGAGGGATAAAAGTGTGAAACCCTGTTCTCAAAGAAATCCCCTCCCGAAATTATAAATATTCCAAACTAGTTAACAACTGTCAATAGAACCCTAAACACAGCTCTCCTTTGATCTAACCTACTCTTGCATCTTGAGAGTATACTTTGCTCTGCCTCTGATAAACTCTTCATTCACACCTTTCAACCACCATCTGGTCTCTTGGAATTCTTTCCTTGCAACAAGACTAGGAGGTGACATCTCTGGTGACCTGCTGGGTGGAGGCCATAGGGCCTAGAGGTCTCCTCAGGTAACCCAGCAATAAGGGTACCCATGAACCCTTTGAATTCACTGTATTTCTTGCTATTTCTGAGGGTGGTCTGTAAGTTCCTCTCAGTAGTGAGCTTTGCTCTTTTATTGTGTGTTTGAGCTCTTAATTAAATTGGTTTTCTTTTATAAGGCAGATCAGCTTGAGCTGGCATGTGGTTATGCTTGGAGTCCAAGTAAATCAGTATGTTTGCCCAGAGCCCAGGTGAGCTGGCAGTTTTACCCACAGACCAAGTGAACTGGCAGAAGGGTCTGCCCAGAGTCAAGCCCCTACCCTTTCAGAACACAATGTTCCAGGTGGAGAACCTCAGTAAGAGTCCACAGGAATTGGTGGCATTGCACACAGTGCTTTCTTGTGGGCAGAACCCAGTAATGCCAGTACACTAAGGTGCACATGGTTATAGGTCTTATTTTGTGTATTATTTTCTGTACCTTTATCAGGCTATTGCTGATGGGGATCTCCATGGCCAAGAAGCCACAAAAATTGGTGACACGGGTCGAGCATTTAAGGCTGTTAGAGTGCTCACCACCTCGAGAGGACTACCATGGTAAGTTGGTCTCAGAACTAGTTAGACTGATACTAAGTCACTCTCCTCAAAAAACGGTCATGCAGTGAGGTACACTGTAAAACACACAGTCCCCAAACTTATGGCATTTCTCTTTCCGGTATTAGTTTAGCTCTGAGAAACCCTAAGTTACCTTTGGGCACACCTGCCTATTTTATGTCTAAGAGCTTTTTAGTCCTGGGAGTTGCAGATATCTACCAAGACGAAAAAAAAAAAAAAAATTACTAAAAATAACCTAGAATTACAGAGGCTGTTATGGGGAATGTTCCAATTAGACAAGATTGTTTGTTTAAGAAGTGCACTTGAACGTAAGGATTCCCAAATTAAACAAATGGAATGGGTTGCCTATTTTAATGTTACGCAGAAGGTTCCAAAGGCTTCAAGATTCCAAAATAGACTCATGGAAAGATTTGTTACAAAAGATTAATGGAAAATTAAAAATACAAGAGGTACCTAAAACAAAAGATGACAGGAGTGATGTGAATACTATATTGCTCCCCTTTACTCTCAGGTAAAGTAACGTCGATGGGTACCTCTTGTATTTTCCTCACAGTCTACTAACTTTCTGTCTGAACTACCTTCCTACTCTGAAGAGACAGTTAAATAGTTACCTTTTAAAATAAAACTGCTTGAGTTTGGAGGCAATCCTCCTGAGGTATCTTTTACTTTTGAAACAAAATAAGTGCTATATTAAAGAATTTCCTACATGAAGGAGGATCCAAAAAGGATTTTTGAAATGCTTAAAATCCTCATCAGGGCTTAGGCCCCTGGGCTGCCACGTCTTTATCAACTTGCATACACGTTGGTAGAATTTGGTGAAGTCCAAGAAATGAATGGGGGAAGCAGAATGGCATAATCCTGAGAATGATATTTGAGATCCTAGTCTCTAAAGTAGTTCTCTTGTGGATCAGGAAAAGCTTGCAAAATAGCAACCTATCTTTTAAAAGCCATTGCTAAAGTCTTTCCTGCCCATTCTGATTAGTCTATTATTTAAACATGCAAACAAAAGGAATATGAAAGACTCTAAAGTCCATTTGGAAGCATTCTTTCTGTGGTATTCCAACTTCCATGCCATCAAAGAGGTTACTCTACTGCTTCTAACTGTCTTACTTATAAATGGATTATCCCTTAGAGATTAGTGGGTTAATAAAAAACACAGAAAAACTGGATGCAAGGCTACAGGCCTGACTGAGCTCATAGCTACAGCTGAGCATTTTGAAAGGATCTTGAAGCAAGATTGTTAAAAAAAAAAAAAAAAAAAATCTTCCAAACCATTGGCTTTACAGTTATAACACCAGAACTCCAAGTTCAGAGACCTAAAATAATATCTGTCTCCCACATTTCACTCTAAGGGTCCACCTTCAAAATGATGGCCTAAAGATCAATGTTTGCCTACAAAGGACTTATGCAAATTCCTCTGTTTGAGTGCTGCCTGAAGGAGGGCCCCTGCTTGGGCCCCCCGCAGACTTGACAGGACTCCAAAGGATTCCCTAGGAAACTGCTATCAGGAGTTCCCTAAAACAGTTAAGATGAAACTGAAATTTAAATTGATAAAATCTTTCTGAAGAGTGAAAACAATGTTCCCATAGTGGGAGTATCTAACTTTCTGAACCAAATACTTGGTTCAATATTTAAAACCTGATTTTTAAAAAATTAGGCCTTCTCTTCTAAGCTAAATGTACCCAGAGGAAAAGAAGACATACTCATACATGGACGGTGTCTTAGTCCTTTGATTTTTAGGCAACAACTCAATTTTTTGAGAAAATTAAATTGTCCTTTTTTCACAAATCTAGTCTTTAGATGATGAAAAGTGTGGTTCCAAAAACAATTCAGAGTACCAATCCTTTTTACAAATCTCCAAATCTCCCCTCTTTATCTCAAAACTCTTACAAGTACTGTAAAGGACAGTGATAAATAGGTTATACATTAGAAGTCCAGGGGTACAACATCCTGACCTTGTGGCTTTTAAGACTTGGGGCTGACAGACCAAGAACTACAAGTATAGAATATGTGCTCTCTTCTACCTCTGCCCTAGACTCATAATATGTTTACATTGTGGGTACAACCACCTCTCCCTATGAGGAAGACTGCCATGACAGTTCTAGTATAAACCTTTTAGGTTCAAAAACTTTCCTCCCAACCTGGTGGAAGGAGTCCTCCAAATGATTAGAAGCAGCGTTGGTTAGAGACCACCCTGGACATGGTGCAAGATCTATGCACACAAAAGCAAATGGGTGTGACTCCTGTAGGTAAAACCCATTGCCACCTCTGGGCCTGCCAGCTCTCCCTCCTTGAGAATATACTGTTGCTTTAAGAAAGTTGCTTTCTTTGGACACTGATCTCTCTGGACACTGATCACTCTGGGCACTGATCTCTAATTCTTATTTCTTCAGCTCTAAGAACTAAGACACAGTGCTTTTCTCACTGACAAAACTGGTTGAGATTGAAACAAATTTATTAAAATTTTGTTTTTTCTCTGTGAAAAGGGCAAAGGTTTTTAGACTTTTGGTCTGCTTTTGATAGAGATACTTAAGTTCCTTTACTTTCATAATTATCTCTGATCCGATTTAGGCAAGTGTTTTAAAACTTTTCCCTTTTCGAGCAAACCTCCCCAAATCAAATTCTGAATGAAGTCTTCCATTCATTCATGTTAAAAACATTGCTAAATTATGCTCATTTGATAAGCAAGCATAAGTAAGCATGAGAAGCATTGTCAAATAACTAATCCTAAACCTTCTTTATATTTGTAAGATTGTGACGCATGTAAATGAAGTCCACTTTGCATCCACCAAAATGGCCCTTCATTGCCAGACTTTTGACACTTTGATGTCCTTGTGACAGGACAGTAGTCTGCTTTCAAATAAAAATAATTAAGACAATCAAATAGTGGGTATAAATTCAGTGAATAGCCAGGGCTATGGGAAGCTCAAGATGACTGCTTAGTGCTTCTTGGCCCCCTGACAAATCCCACTGTTCAATTTTTACATTCCTTCACCCCACATGGTACATTCAAGATGACTCAAATTATAAAACAAACATTGACAGAGACTTGTATAAAATTATATAAGCCGTTTAATAGGAACATCTGACTTGATTGGTCCATAATCCTGTTTGTTCCCAGAGGCTTCAGACCTCCTTCTGGACTTTTTAAACACCTACAACTGGACTTCATTAAATTGCTACTTCATATGGGTTATCAATATGTTCTTGTTATGTGTATGTGTTTTCCTGGTGGGTTAAAGCCTTTCCTTGATGAAGCTGATACCCTCACAGAAAAAAATGAACAACAAAAAAGTTAAAATAATGTGTTTCCCATTTGGGTATGTTTTCCATCATCTCCAATGATCAAGGCACCTATTTCACTTGATAAATTATAGGAAACTCAACAAATATGTGACAAACTTCTTGGAATTCTGTCAGTATACAGCCTTCTGTGGATCCCTTGTTATTTCACACTAATATGACTAACTACTCTAAGTGTCTAATGTCTTGTGCTCCAACTTGTTATCAGCAGGTTAAAGATGTTTTCCTGAATCCTAATTCAAAGGAACCTGTCAGTCACAGTCTAAAGCCTGATGACTGTGTAGTCTAGAATATTATCAGAGGAAGATAGCCTTTCAAGACCCTTTGAAAGTGTCCTGAACAAGGACACTACTGCAAAAGGAAGAGATAATAGAGACCTCTAGATCAAATTGATGAGAAAGAGAAGTAGCTGATATCTAGATAGACTGCTTCCACCCAATGGATTGATCATGGCTTCATATTTTAGCTAAACATAAAATATTTTCTCTCTTTCTTTTCCTTTACTCTACCACTGGCCTGGAAAGAAACCCTCATATGTATCTCCCAGACCATTGCTAAGGGAAGGGGATAAGCTTTTTTATTTCAGGCTAGGAGAAAATTTAACTGTCCCTATAATTTTTCCCAAGCAAAATAAGACATCTCCTTGGTCAACTCCCCTGAATTTACATTGTTGAGTTAAAAACCTACTAGGAGGCTGTTCTGATTCAGGATTTCCTCCTTTGGGCAGGTTCTTACTTCCCTGGTTAGGGATAAAAGTAAACGAGGCTATAATCAAGAACTTTTTGATTCTTAAGATTATTACAAAATCTGCCACTAAAGCAATAGCAGCATAACAAAGATTTTTAAACTCTCTAGGCAAAGCTTTCCTTGATAATAGAATAGCTCTTGATTGTCTTTCAGCCAAGCAAGGTGGTGTCTGTGCTGTGTACCACAACACCTGCTGTGCCTAGATTAACACTTAAGGGGAAGTTAAAATTTTCTCATTACATTAGAACAAGCCACTCTACTTCCAAGAGGTCTTTCTTGATTTATTTGATTTAGATTGGCTTGAGTCTTGCGGACCATGGCTCTAAAGTACACTCCAAATATTGGAAATTATCCTACTTAGAATAATCATAATAATCTCCTTGGTGTATTATTTCTCCCAAAACTTTAAGATGTGTTCGCAACCACTAACCACCAAGCAAAGTTATCTCCCCAAGACTGGAACATCTAAAGAACAAACAAAACAACCAGCTTAAAGAATGTGAACCAGAAGATATGGCCTGTGACTATCACAGGGGGTAAGTAAAAATGCAGATGCCATGTAAAGGAGCAAAAAAGCTGTAGGAATTTCAGGGCAGGGGATGAGAATGATGCTAATACCTTAAATTTTTACCACATCTCTTAGTAAAGCCTAGAATCTGATCAAAAGCGGGGAAACTGTCAAAAAGAAAACGACAGGCCAAAATAGTATCACTTAGACTGAGTACCCAAATTGGTGCTTAATACTGATCTAATGGCAGTTTCAACTCCCCCCAAGAATATAATTTTCAACTGGTCATTCAAGAATTTCCCAATCTGCACCCATGAGTCTGTCATGCAGGCCCTCTCCACTCCCACCTCCAAAAAATATTAGATAATTTGCTTTATAAGATCCCTTTTTCTTCCCTTAAAGGAAAACCACCTTGCCTCAAACAGTTCTTTTCTTTTGTTATTAACTTTCTTGTCCCACTCTCCTTCTATAAAAACCTTCCATTTTGTATGCTTCCTTGGGCTACCCCCCTCTACTTGCATGCTGCTAATTCACGAATCATATAATATAGCCAAACAGATCTTTAAAATTTACTTTGCTAAATAACAAAAATTCAACCAAGTAAAATTTCATAATATATTAAGAGAAAAAATGTTTACTAGAAACTAAATTACTTAGGATGATGAAAGTAATATTACACAAACAAAAAGAAACAAAAGCTACCCAAACTTCTTTGAACCACTAAGGCAGGTTGGTGGGGAACCTGAGGTTCCTATTTGGATAATAAGAAAAATCTGTGGACAGTTGATTTTTGTCTTGTGCCATCATTTGGACCTGCCAAATACCATATTATGTAAATAGGCACTTGTTAAGAAAAATCCAGTTTAGTTCAGCACAGTTTACAGTTTTTTATTTTTTGTTATTGCTGTTTTTTAATCAAATTTTAAAGGAGAATTAGAAAAATTTTTAAAGAAGCAATAGGTTTTAATAAAATACTTTTGAAGATTAAACTGTCAATTGTATGTAGGTATTCATTTGTTTTGTAAGTAAAACATTAGTTTTTGTTGTTGTTGTGTTTTGTTTTCTTTTTTCATTTTCACACAGGTGTTTTCACATCTTGAAAACATGTTTTTTTGTTTCTGCCCATCTGCCTATCCTTCTGTGATGTTTTTTCTGGCCATGATGATTTGAACTAAACACTCCCATTCCTCATTTCACAGCCATTTCTATCACCGTGTTTACATGTTGTACAGTAAATTGTCTATTTTGTAGTCAGTTTCTCCCTGTAGCTTATGCCTTGTCCTTATATTCTGATGGAGTAAGTACTCAATAAATGCATGTTAATGAATATTAACACTGAATCTTTCTTGCCGATATGAAGCTCATAAAAAAATAAAAAATGCCACATTTAAGATCAAAACCCATGTCTAATTCATTCATTCATTTAAAAAAATTTTATAACCATTTCCTTTTATTTCTAAAATGAAATATGTATTTTATATGTATTTTCAGCTTTCTCAGCCAATGTGTGAGCAAAAAAGTTTGCATTATAGTGTCAGCAGTACAAGAAATCTGTTTTACATTAAATCATGCAAAGGCTGTTTTCAGTTTTGGCTTATGTTCTATTTGTAATGAAAACAGTTGATAAAATAACATTGAGAAGCACATATTATGTTCACCAACTCTTAATAATATTAAAAACTACTCATGAAAAGGAAATGTTGGAAATTACATATGAATATTTTCTGAATAGTCTAATTTTCATTTTATCAGTAATTTGTTAAGTGCTATGAAAAGTAACATCAATAAAATGGAGTGAGAAGATTTCAGTAGAGGGAGATTTCATACCCTACCATTTGTGGTCAATTGCAGAGGCAACAGAAAGACACAGACTTGACCTTGTATATGGATACTACTTTACTATCCCAGCTAGATGATGACCTACTTTCCTTATCCAACTAACCTTTTAAAAAGTTGTCCTTTTAAAGGACAACTGTCGGGAAAGGAGAGCTGAGTTGCCAGGTGGGAGGGGAGAATTGGCAGGGAGATCTTCACGGCAAACCAGGAATGAGGCATTTTTGACTCTTCTCTTCCCTGGTGTGTCATGATCCAGGGAATGAAAAGAAATTTGACCCTGGATTAGTCCCCTCCTTGGATTTTCCTTCTACCATGTTCTCACGCACTAGGACCAGCTGCCCATTCTGAGCTCAGAGCAGCCTCTTCAACGATTACTGACCTAACCTGACTTGTCAGGAAACCCATCCCGCCCCTCCAGATCGGGCCTGGCTGCTCTATTCTGTACCAAGTACTGGAGAATAGTGTCAAGTTCTTAGTAGCCCTGGTAGCTCCTAGATTCCCATCTTCTCAAAAAAAAAAAAAAAAAAAAAAAAGAGCATAAAGCTCTTTTTCTGGATCCTCCCTCCCTACCTAGTTTTGCTTGCAGTTTGTTTTTCCTGGATTGCAATTATTCTATTTCCAAATAAATCCATGTTTGCTGGTAAAATAACTAGTTTCTTTGTGGCAGTGATGGGATCCCTTAACCCCTGACAATAGCTCCGCCAATGAAAAGCCACTATACTTTAAATGCTTTGTTTACTCCAATTGAGTTTTAGTTTTTATATTTTAAGATAAAAAAATAAAATCTTAAAAAAAAATGATTATCAGAGAGAAAGAGAGAGAGCACAAGCAGGGGAAGTGACAGACAGAGGGAGAAGCATGCTTCCCACCAAGCAAGGAGCCCAATGCAGGACTCAGTCCCAGGACCCTGAGATCATGACCAGAGCCAAAGGCAGATATTTAACTGACTGACCTACCCAGGTGTCCCAAGATAACCATTTTTTAAGGCTTTCAGTTTTTTTTTTTAAGTCTGTTTGTTTATCTATTTATGTTTAAGTAATCTCTACATCAAATGTGAAGCTCAAACTCATGACCCAAGATCAAGAGTTCATTCTGTTCCAACTGAGCCAGCCAGACACCCCTAAGATAGCCATTATTCCTCATTCATTAATATATTTTCCTTTCTGTGGCCTTTTCTTATCCTCCAATGTTATATATTTCTTTAATCTTCAATACATTTCACTTAAATATTTTAATTATGCACATATATATGATATACATATTAAAGAACAAAATCTATTACTATTACTATGTTCCTAGTACTTAACACACTCCTTACTTCATCGTAAGTGGCTAAACTGGTAAAGGAGAGTCTTTTGCATTATACTATAGGGTCCAGAGAGCTCAGAGAACAGGTCAAGTATCACATAACCAAGTGTCTTGTTATGTGGACAAAATATGGTATTGAGGATGAATTTCATATAATATTAAAAAACCAAATACATTTTCTTCAACATCAAAATCACATACAAAAAATGATCTGCAGTTCAGGTTGGATAAACATTATTAGAAGGTAGAATCTGTTAATTATGGAGCAAGTAACCTATGACAACTTGTAACTTGCTTTCTGCATTTTGACTGTATATAACTAAGATGTTGATTATTCTTGATATAGATAGATTCTCATTGACACTACATACATTTTTGTACATTGATAAACATGATTTAAAAGATTAGTCAGAAGCTGTCTTTTTTTAATATATATTTGGAAATGATTAAACCCTTGGAAAATAGCAAACTTTAAACCCAGTTTTCTGTTAGCTAATTTTTTGTTTTATTTTGGGGAAATAAGACATAACATGTTCTACACACTTATTTAGACACATACTTACAGGTCAAAATTCCAAAGTGGTTTAGATTCATTAATCTCATAGTATAAATTTCAATCAAATAAAAGCCTTGCTGGATAAGATGTAATTTTAGTAATTAAGAGTACAAATTATGTGCATGTATATATCTTCTTGAAGATTAAGGACACTAACTCAAAATAGTGTTTCATTCATTAAGTGACTCAAATTTAATTTTAAAGTAGTTATAATGATAAGCCTACAGTATCTTTCTTAGAAAGTGATTATGCCTTTATAACATAAAATCAGAACTTGTATAACCTGAATAACATAGCTGGTAATATAAATATATTTTGGGAAAAAAAATACACATTTAAAAAAAAAAAGATAAAGTTACTCTTATGATATCCACTGAATGATATAAGAATTAATGGTTTAGCTTTTGAGTTTCTTCCTATGTGACTTTGCTAAATGAGAAGAATAATTTATAGACTTTTAGTGGTATATTCAAAGGTATACTTGCTACTGTTTACTTGTGAGAAACAGATGGCAGTGCAGTTTTATTTTGTGGTAGGATCAATCCTGGAGGGAAGACTTAGATAGCTTAACAGATGGAAAAAGAAAGAAATACTCCAGGTACAGAGAATGAAATGGAAAGGTAAATGGAAAGATGCCCAGAGAACATAAATGTGACAGAAACCCCAAGAAAATACATAGGCTACTATGTTTAATAAGCATTTAAGGTGGAGATAAGACTAAATAGGAAGGTTTTCAAATGAGAGAAAAATACTTTGAACCTGATGAAAGAAGAAACAATATAGTTAGTAAATGAGCCAGAAAAGATTATCTTAGTTAAAAGAATAGGAATTAGGGGTAAAACGTTACTGCTAGTAAGTTTTTATCTATGCTGTATATTCAAAACTAACCATACTACTTTCTTGTCCTAGGGCCTAATGCATTGTCCAAAACAAAAATATATTTAATAAAAAATAGTTATTAAGTAATAAATGTCAGTCTACATATCTTTTGAAGCTATTAGCTATATTTGTATAGTTGTCCAGAAAATTTGGGGAATTGTAGAAAATCCAAAGAGTTCAATAAAAATCATAAATATATTGCTTTAAAAATAAACAGAGAGGAGATACAACATTTATAACTGAATCTCAGATGCTTTTTTATCATGAGATTTCCTTTGTTTAAAAAAATTAAAACTGGGGCGCCTGGGTGGCTCAGTGGTTTAAGCCTCTGCCTTTGGCTCAGGTCATGATCTTAGGGTCCTGGGATCGAGCCTGACATCGGGCTCTCTGCTCAGTGGGGAGCCTGCTTCCCCCTCTCTCTCTGCCTACCTCTCTGCCTACTTGTGATCTCTCTCTGTCTATCAAATAAATAAATAAAAATCTTTAAAAAAAATTAAAATTAAAACCCCAAACACTGAGTGTCAGATATTCAGACCTTTGGATACTCACATATGCCTTTATTTTTTTTTTTTCCTTAAGCACAACATGGTCTGGTTTACCTACCCAAACACTGTACTGAAAATAAATACCAAAACTCTAAAACGGAGTATTAATACTCTAAATAAATACTAATACTGAATTAATTAATATGAAAATAAATACTAATACTCTAAAACTGAGTAAAACTTACATAAGAATAAGAAGTTCATCAAATTGGTGTAAACTTAATTTTCCATAATGGTTCTTTGATAGAACCATTCTTGGTTCTTCATGCATGGAACTATAATTGTAAATGATATTATACATAGAAACATTTAGTTTCATGATCTCAGACAATTGTGTACACCTGTGTAAGCACTACCAACAATTATATGTAGAAAAATTTTCATCACCCCAGAAAATTCCCACAAGCTCTGCTTTAGTTAATTCCATCTCTTCCAGAGTCAACTGTTTTTTGTTTTTTTTTATTGCTATCATCATTATTTTTCTGACAAAAAGAAAAATTATCAGTATGATTGTGTGTCATTCCTTTTCTTCAAAATACTATTTTTGGACTCATCTATGATGTTGAATGTATCCATCATTTGTTTTATACTTAAATAGTATTCCATATCATGGATATACCAAATATACTTGTTCATTCTCTCATGAATATTTAGATTGAAAAATAGGGTCTCATGAATACATACGTACAAATATTTTTATAACATCTTTTAAAAATGTACATGGTTAAATACCTAGAAAAGTAATTGCATGGTCATAACCTAATGTATATTTAATTATAACAGGATTCCACAAAGTGGACATGTGACTATTCTCCCACCAGCAATATACAACAGTTCTAACTGTGTCAATTCTACCAAAATGTGGTAACCCAAGTTCTCTTAATTTTAGCTATTCTAGTGTGTATGAGATGGTCTTTTATGTGGATTTAATTTGCAGTTTCTTCATAAATAAGGATATTTATTTTCATGTTTAGTTGAGTATTCATTTATCTTTCTTTGTGAAATATCTGTTCATAATTTTGCCAAACTTTATTATTTTTATTTTCTATTGTAGATGTGTAGGAGTATGTATAGTATTATTTTTTGTAAAATCTCAAGATTTTATTTATTTATTTATTTGAGAGAGACAGAACAGATGGAGGGGATGGAAGATGAGGGAGAGAATCCAAAGCAGACTCTACACTGAGTGTGAGCCTGATGCTCTCAGGATCCTAAAATCACAATATGAACCAAAAGCAAGACTTGGATGCTTAACTGACTGAGCCACCCAGGTGTCCCAATAGGAACATGTTAAATTCTGGGTGTAAGCCCTGTGACAGATAAATGTATTACAAGTATTTTCTTTTATATGTGACTTTTGTAATAAATTTCTTAATGATGTCTTTTGACTAACAAATATGTTTTATTTGATGTAAAATTTATTGTTTTTTAAAGATTTTATTTATTTATCAGAGAGAAAGAGGGGGAGAGAGCGAGCACAGGCAGACAGAATGGCAGGCAGAGGGAGAAGCAGGCTCCCTGCCGAGCAAGGAGCCCAATGTGGGACTCGATCCCAGAACGCTGGGATCATGACCTGAGCCGAAGGCAGCTGCTTAACCAACTGAGCCACCCAGGCGTCCCTAAAATTTATTTTTTAAATAATGAGTGCTTACTATGTACTATTTAAGAAAATTTAGTCCAAGTTCTTAAAGACATTTATTATGTTTTGTTTATATATCTCTGAATCTATCTTCTATTTATTATGTTTTGTTTATATATCTCTGAATCTATCTTCTATAATTAGGTCTATTTCAAATTATTTTTATAAAGTACGAAATGAAGTGTCCAGTTTTATTTTTCCATGAAGATATCTAGTTGTTAGTGCCAATTACTCAAAAATTCCTTATCTATTTATTTGACTTGAAAACTGTGTAAAAACAACTGAACTCAGTTAACATATCTATGTAGGTCTAATTCTGTATTATTATATCAGTCCATTTGTTATTCTTATACCAGTGTAACACTATCTTAATTACACTCCTCCTACTTTGTTCATCTTTTGTAAAGGTCTTAGCATTTCCACATTTTTTGCATTCTTATGAAACCACATGTTTATTTTTCCAAAATATTTGCTTGTCTTTTGTGTAGGGTTACATTGAAACTATGGATATTTTTTTTTTGCAGCAATGGATTAATTTAGCAGAATACAGATCATAAAACTATTGTATTACAATTCATGAATGTAGTCTGTCTCTACATTTGTCTTTAAGTTTTTTCATATATTCTAGGGTTCTGTCTATAAAGCTTGCATAACTTTTATTAGATTCATTGTAAGATATATTTATGCTTTTGGAAGTGATGGCAGTTTACTGGTAAGTTTCTATTTGTGTGTGTGTATGTGTCTGTGTGAATTTATAAAGTTTGTTTCATAATACTAACCTTGTAACCTGCAAACTGCTAAGTTCACTTATTCTTGTAACATTCTGGAGATCCTATACTAACATACACACAACAGGATATCATCTGTAAATACATGTTAAAATATCTTTCTTAAATTCATTTTGGTTTATTCCTTTTACCTAATTAAATCAATTGAATAACACGACATACAGTATAAAGAAAAAAAGCTAAGCTTAAAAATTGACCATTATTCTTAATAAATTAAAAATATATATATTTGCTGGAGAAACAAAACCACTCTTAGTTATTACTGTTTGTTGTATTGTGAAACCCTGGACAGTATTTGTGATTAATAACATCCCACAAAGTCTATGTAAAAATCATACAGCTATTACTTTAGTTAAATTATGTCAATGATAGACTGTCAATAAAATATTAACCTCTGCTGAAGTTCAGTTCCACTTGTGTGAAATTGCTTGGTTTTTGAGTAATTTGGTTTTTGTTTGAAATACAAAGACACAAATTATAGAAATGTATCCATGATTCCCAGTTACAGATCATTACATTTCCTTTGCTGGTATAGAATTAGTATGTAACTCTGGAAACTGCTTGACAAAACAGTCTGGAAATTCAGATTATGACATTGAGGGTTAAGGTAAAAGGCACTTTCCAAAAGGGTAATGGCTTAGGTCTAGGTTGTGATATATTTGCATTCTGGAAGTTGATTTTGGGGAATGTAAGTGATGTTCCCATCTTCATGGTATCTAACCAGCTACTTGACTTAAATTACTGGTAACCCTCTATTTATGCTTCACTAGTTACTAGGAGCAACACTTTTAAATGTATCATTTTAGACTTCAAGATCATAGCAAAGCAAATATGTCTAAAAATTTTTACAACATCCTTGTGGCACAGACCTTCAGCAAATATTTTCTTTCCCTATTTCCTGTTTCTTAGCTGTAAGACTATACTAGCAGCCAAGGTGGGCAGCTAATAGTAGGCTCATTACTCTTTAAAACGCACACCCTTTATTTTACCTGATTAATGATGGGCTATGTCCTGCATAGCTGTCCACCTTGGGCATCCAGACCATTTATTTATTAAAGTAACTGAATATTTCCCTTGGATGTGAAATAGAACTATTTTAATGCATAAATCTAATGAATAAAGGATGTTGAAGCACATTTGTCTTTTTATTCAGAAGGGTATTAATTTTTTGTGTTCAGGCAGTTTTCACATCCCACAACCACTTACATCATGCTTTAGAATTCACCTTTTAAGGTCTCAATGCACTAGATGAATGTATTAAGGAAAAGATAATTTTAATAATGGCTGAGGCTAATCAACATTCTCTATGCTCACCTATATTTTTGAATATGGAAAATAGCCTAAATAGTAGCTCTAAATCATATAGATGTTCAAACACTGGAAACAAAACATACCAATATATTTTCAGAGTATAAAACAAATAGCCTCATGAAAATTCCTTAGAACATGTTATTTCAGGGTGCCTGGGTGGCTCAGTGGGTTAAGCCGCTGCCTTCGGCTCAGGTCATGATCTCAGGGTCCTGGGATCGAGTCCCGCGTCGGGCTCTCTGCTCAGCGGGGAGCCTGCTTCCCTCTCTGCCTGCCTCTCCATCTACTTGTGATCTCTCTCTGTCAAATAAATAAATAAAATCTTAAAAAAAAAAAAAAGAACATGTTATTTCAGGCCAAAGAAACATAATATTCCATATAAAGAATAAAATAAATAATAATCCTTGAAGACTCACTTTAAGTAATGGTGAAGTAGCTTGTAAAGGACTTAATTATAGCAGCAATTATAATATCAAAAATATATGTTTACACAAATAATATTTAAAACTATGGTGGAGAGCAAAAACCAGGCAAAACTTTGAGGGGATTTAACTATGGAGAAAAAAAGAACTGCATTCACTGAGATGTGAACTTATATATTTCTCTCTTGATGCCCTTAAACTCAAATAGAAAGTCACAATTTCATTGACTACAGGTATTTTACTATGTAGTTAAGAGTTCTTAGCATAGCTGAAAATTGCAGAGAGAAATCCCCCCAAAAAAGAAAGTAATGAAGTAAAGGAAGCCCCTGAAATAAACCTAAAAATCCCCTTAAATATTTGGCCAACACTGATGACTCACTGTAGCTCAAGAGAAAATATTAGAAGAGGACAAAGGATCTTTCAGTATGCAACTCCTTCTGATATGTGAATGTGATAAGCAAATCACTAAATCCATGGAATGGAAGAAATGTTAAAGTATCTGAGTATTTGGGGTGCTGTCTAGCATGTATATAAATTACTAATTTTCAGCAGTTTGTTAAGGGAAGAGAAGCAGAATGGAACAGAGTTCTTCAGCCCTATGCAAGCATTTTCCTCAAAGCATGGATTTTTTTGTGTGGAGTGAAGGAATAGCCACTATTCAAATACATGTAAACAGCTTTAACCCATAGTGTTGTGCAGTGGAAAAATAAAATGTATAACAATAGCACAAAAAGTAGGGTAAAAAATGAACTAATATATTGTAAACTCAATTTATGTTCAAAGTTCTACAATATTATTTTAGGTAGACTGTGATACATTAAAGATGCATGCTGTAAGTCATAAAGCAACTATTAAAATAGCAAATACTTACAGGTAATAAGTGAATATAATAAATACAATTAAACCACAGAAAATTCTCAATACCTATATTGGCAAGAAAAGAGACAAGAAATACAAAGAATAGATAGGACATATACCAATAAACAGCAAGAGGAAAGCATAAACTATAACAATAACATTAAAATAAAAAGGTGTAAGTACCCCAATTAAAAAGAGATTAGATATAACTAACTCATTGCACAATGTCAGCAAGAAACATAATTCAAATAGAAAGACAGAAAACAATTTAAAGAAAAAGAATGAAAACAAATACACAATGCTAACATTCACCAAGTGAAGCCAAGATATCTATTAATATTAGACTAAGTAGATTTCAGAGAAGATAATATTACCAGTATAAAGATCAGTTTATAAAGAGGTCAAACAAACAGGAAAACATTGCAATCTTAAATGTTCATATACCTAATAACAGAGGTTCAATATATATAAAGGAAATCTAGAAGAACTGTGAAGAGAAACTAAAAGTATCCATAGCTATAGTCAGATAACTGAATATTCCTTCCTTAATAACTGACAGAACAATTAGATAATCAAGAAAGATAAAGAGATTTGAATCAGTCCATTAACAAACATGACCTAATTAACATTATAGGACACTTTTCCAAACTATAACAGTAAACAGATTCAATTAAAGTGGACAAAGAAAAAAAATAAAAATAAAAAAGTGGACATAGATAATTGACAAAGATAGCCCATATTCTAACTGTAAAACAAACCTCAGTATTTTGAATAATTTCTAATAATATAATGTCCATTTTCTTTCTTCCCTTTTATTTTATTTTTTTAAAGTAGGCTCCATACACAGTGTGGAGGCCAACTTGAGGCTTGAATTCATTACCCTGAGATCAAGACCTGAGCTCAGATCAAGAAAAGATGCTTAACTAAGCCACCCAGGCATCCCTAAAATGTCTGTTTTCTAAGTACAGTAGAATTAAATTAGACTTAATAACCAACAAAAATATTTGAAAAATCTCCAAATATTTAAAAATTTAATAACCCACTTCTAGTTTAATAACCCACTACAAGTTAAGCACACACACACACACACACACACACACACACACTATAAAATTTCTTTTGAACTGAAGAAACATAAAACAGTATACCAAGCTTTGTGGCATGCCATAAAGCAATAGTTAGAATGGAAATTTTTAACACTGAACTCTTATATTATAATTTTTTTTTCTTAAATTAAAGACTTTATAACAATTTAAGAAACAAGAGAACACAAATAGCATAGAAGAAATAGAATTTTTTTTTAAAAAAGAAGGGAAATCAATAAAATGGAAAACAAAAATAGAGAAAAATCAATGAATCTTAAAGCTGGTTCTTTATGAATTGGAAGGCAGGCTAGTTATAGTTTAAAGTAAGGTAGAAAAAAACAAGAAAACTTCGGAAATATTACCAATGTCTTTTCCAGGAAAGTCATGCTCTAAAGGCTTGGCAAAGGGCAGCCAACGAGGTCTTCTGAAGTGTAAAAGTGAGGGGTAGGAAAATATATTTGAATGACCGAATGTACCCACATTACCAAGTGACATAAGAAGAAATATGCTCTTTGAGACAAACATTTCAATGCTTGTTTTGTTTTTCTGCACAAAATGCCTGGCATATAGTACACACATACAATGAAACAAGAAAATCTAAACCATGGTTAAGAACAAAAATAAACTATACAAGCAAACTCAAAGATGAACTGTTTTCAAATTATATGAATTTTTAAAAGTAATTTTGATAAATATAGGAAATCTAGTGGAAAATGTGGATAAAATATCTAAAGAAATGGAGAAATTAAGCAGTGCAATAAAAAATATAAAAGTGAACCAACTGAAATGTTAAGGATAAAAATACAAAATGAAATACTAAAACTGACATAACAGGAGAAAAATGATTAGAACATTTTATGTCTGGTTTAAATTTAATATTCAACTAAAATAAAAAGATGAAAAAGGGGGAAAATTGGGATGAAGCAAACAAGACTTAAGGCACAATATCATAGATTTAAAATGTATTTAAATCCAGGAAGAAGCATATAGAGAAAATGAGAAAGAAGAGGCCTTAGAAAATTTGCTTATCAAAAGCATTCCAAAGTTTGTAAGACTTTTCTTTTTGAAGATTTTATTTATTTATTTGACAGAGAGAGAGCACACAATTAGGGAAAGGAGCAGGAGAAGGAAAAGCAGTGTTCCTACTGAGTGGGGAGCCCAATGCAGGACTCAATCCCAAGACCCTGGGATCATGATCTGAGCTAAAGGCAGATAGATGCTTAACCAACGAGCTACCAGGCATCCCATAAAGTCTGTAAGAAATATTAACCCATTGTTTAAAAAAAAAAAAAAATAGAAAAACATCAGCACATCTCAACTGGAACAAATACAAAGAAAATAACATCCTGAAACTTAAAAGTTAACTTACTGAAAATGAAATTGAACCTGGAAACTTTTAAAACAACCTGAACAAAAAGGAATACAAATGAATTATACAAATTATAGTTAAAATTCATACCAAACAGTGGAGGTCAAAATAATGGAACAATATCTTCAAAATACTAGAAGATGAAATAAAACAATATTATAAACCTACAATTTTATATCTAGTTAAAATATTCTTGAAAACACAGACGAAATAAAGAAAATATTTTCAGAAAGATAAAATTGACAAGAAATTAAAGAACAAAGAAATATTTTAAGAAAAAAAAGAAATACTGCAACATGGCTCTGTATCTCTTCTTAACAAAACATATTTTAAATATTATTTATTTGTAACTATTTATCCTATATAATTTTTTTGCTAATAATACTAAATCCTGAAGTACCTATTATATTTTATATACTATTAATATTTTTTTCTTTCTATATTATCACTTTTTTTTAAAGATTTTATTTTTTTATTTGACAGAGAGAGATCACAAGTAGGCAGAGAGGCAGGCAGAGAGAGAGAGAGGGAAGCAGGCTCCCTGCTGAGCAGAGAGCCTGATGTGGGACTCGATCCCAGGACCCTGAGATCATGACCTGAGCCAAAGGCAGCGGCTTAACCCACTGAGCCACCCAGGTGCCCTCTATATTATCACTTTTAATGAGTTCATGGCATGGTGTCCTAAAGAAATACAAAATTTAACCATTCCCCTATTGAGGAACATTGAATCATTCTGTGGTTAGGCATCCAAATTTCTTGCATACTAGTATTCTGTCTATGCAGATTTATTTTGGTGTTCTCTATTATTTCAGATGAATTTAGATCTATGAATATTATAGTCTGATTTTGTTTTACTAATGGTATGTTTATAGAACTTTATTATCTGATAAGTCAGGATCTCTATTTTCAGTAATTTTTTCATGAAAAATTTGACATAAATATTTTCCCAGGTGATCTTTAGAATTATTGTCAAATTCTAAAAATCAAGCATATTTTAAATGGATTTATTTTGATTTTATATACATTATTATAAAGTACACTTTAAATTATGCTAAGTGAAATAAGTCAAGCAGAGAGAGTCAATTATCATATGGTTTCACTTATTTGTGGAGCATAACAAATAGCATGGAGGACATGGGGAGTTAGAGAGGAGAAGGGAGTTGGGGGAAATTGGGAGGGGAGGTGAACCATGAGAGACTATGGACTCTGAAAAACAATCTGAGGGTTTTGAAGGGGTGGGTGTGGGAGGTCGGGGTACCAGGTGGTGGGTATTATAGAGGGCACGTATTGCATGGAGCACTGGGTGTGGTGCAAAAATAATGAATACTGTTACGCTGAAAATAAAAAATAAATTTAAAAAATTATTATAGAGATAATTCTATGAGTTATTCTAGAGTTATTAATTAATTCTAGAGTTATTCATAATTTTTTTTCATAACTAAATAATTAAGTTGATAACAACTTGAAGACTGTTAGAAGAGACCCCCCCACACAACTAATCATAGAGAAAAGATCTATCACACACACACAGTTGGGAATGAGACTCTTGGTACAACTAGCCACAAATAGTAGACATCACAAACATAGGGAAGTGAGAAGATCAGTCCCCCTACCAGACATCCATGGCACTGTGGACCTCACCAAGAAGACAAGTCCCCATCATGTCTGGCTTGGAAAATCAATAAGACTCAACCATGGAGGATTTAAAAATCACCAAGACTTAATTTTAGGACCCTAAAATCAGCAAACTTAACTCCAGGAGAGCCAGAGGGTGATAAGAAAATGAGTCCCCATGCTTAAAGAGTGAACAAACTAAATAATTCAGCCTGAGACACAGTACAGAAGTAGTAGTTTGAAAAGTGCCTGATGTAAAGGAGATACAATGACTAATCATGCTGGGGTATAAAGGATCTTTAGATTGCTCTGCAAAGAAAAGTGCTGGTGGATGCTTTTTGCTACTTCTCCAGCCTACATGGTCAGATGCTTATAAGAAGTAGGGGTAACATTCTCCATCTACCTTGTTAGAACCACATGCTCCACCCTGATAATCTTCTGTGGACACATCTGATCCAACCTTTCTGCCTCTGTAGACCTTACTCCAAAGCTGTTTCTGCCTTGATACACTCAACCGGCAGCCCCAGCTGGGACTAGAACCACTCAAAAGTAGCTTCTGACCTGGGGAAGAAAGAAATAAGCACATAAACTAGCACACACAAAGTTCTTGGAATTAGGTCTCTTAGTTGGCTGTGCAAGGAGCAATTTTGCCTCCCAACACACCTGCACTATGGCAGAGCGGCTAACTGCAAACTAGGCTGACTTCCAGGCATGCCCACCAGTGAGCTCATGGCCAGAGTAGACAGGCCTCTCAAATCCTGCCCAGGGTCCACACAGTAGGCAAAATAAGTCATTGCAGCTGGCTTAGCAGAGGGCAATTGCAGCTCAGCCACACAGGAAGGTACATACAGCCCCCACAAGGGATGACACTGAAGTGTGTGTTTTTTGTGACCAATGCTGACTGCACCACAGAAAACCAAAGGACTCCTTGTATGCAAGTACGCAAGGCCACTACTTTCAAGACCAGGAAATACAGGTGATCTGTCTTAAATGTAGGGGAAAAAAAAAAAACCCACACACAGAAAAGTTAGATAAAATGAAGAAACAAAGGAATATGTACCGAATAAAAGAAAGTTAAAATCACAGAAAAAAAGCTAATGAAATGGAAATAAACAATATGCCTGATGAAAAATTCAACGTAATGTTCATAAAGATATTAACTTACTGTGAGAACAAGTAAATGAACTTAATGAGAACTTCAACAAAGAGATATAAAATATAGAAAAGAACCGTATAGCCAAAGAATACAACAACAAATAAAAAATACACTAAAGGGAATCAAAAGCAGATTAGAGGATGCAGAACAATGGGTCAGTGATTGGAAGATAGAGATATGGAAAAAAGCTAAGCTGAACAGCCAAAAGAAATAGAATTTTAAAAATGAGCAAAGGGTAAAGGCATTCTGTGATATCATCGATCGTAATAACATTTGCATTATAGGGATCCCAGGAGAATAAAAAATAAATAAATAAAAAATTTTAAAAAAAGTCTAAAAGTGGTAGAAAACTTATTTGAAAAACTAATACCTGAAAAATTTTCTAATCTGGGAAAGGAAACAAAGATCCGGGCCCAGAAAACACAGAGAGACCCTAACAGGATTTACCCAAGGAGGTCTACACCAAGACACATAATAATTAATATGGCAAATAGTAATGATAGACAATTTTAAAAGCAGCAAGGGAAGAGAAAATAGTTATACGCAATGGAAACCTTATATGGCTATCAGCTAATTTTTGGCAGAAACTTTGTAGGCCGGGATGAAGTGATAGGATATATTTAAAGTGCTAAAAGGGAAAAAACAAAAACAAAAACAAGAACAAAAAACACTACAACAAAGAATATTCAATGTGACAAGGATACTATTGAGAATAAAAGGAGATTCAGTTTTCCAGGAAAAAAAAAAAAAAAAAAGGGAAAGGGCTCTGTTATACCACTAAGACTAAACCAGCCTTATAAAAAAGGTTAAAGGGAATTATTAAAATGGAAATAAATGGCCATAATTAAAAGTGAAAAATTCTAAAAGGGAAAAAATTTTACAGACAAGAGCGAACATACAGTAGTAGTAGTAGATTAATCACTTATAAAGTCAGTATGGAAGTTAAAACACAGAAGTAATAAAATCAATTTTATCTAAAAACTAGTCTAAGGATACACAAAATGAAAAAAATGTAAAATATGTCATGATAAAAATAAAATGTGGAGGGGGTGGTAAATATGCAGTGCTTTTAGAATGTGTTCAAACTTAAGCAATTATCAATGTAATGCATACTGCCATATGCATATTATATGTGAACCCAATGTTAACCAGAAATCAAAAACCTATAATCAATAGACCAAAAACTAAGAGAAATTTATTCAAGCACAATATTTTTTTTTAATTCCATCAAACTGCAGGGAAAGAGAGCAAGAAATGAAGAAAGGAACAGAGAACTACAAAAACAACCAGAAAACAATTAATTGGCAGTACGTACATATCTCTTAATAATACCTTTAAACATAAATAAATGGTCCAAATATAATATACAGTGTGACTGAATAAATTAAAAAAAATGACTCATCTATACTCTGCTTACAAGATGCTTCATACTTCAGGATAAATATAGGCTGAAAGTGAAGAGAAAAAAAATATATATATACTGAAAATGGAAGTTTAAAAAAAGGCAAGGGTAGCAATACTTACATCAGATGAAATAGACAATAAAACAAAGACTGCAACATGAGAAAAAGAAGGTATTACATAATGAGAAAGGGATCAATCCAAAATAGGCATATAAGAAGTGTGAGTATGCATCTAATATAGGAACACCTAAATACATAAAGCAAATATTAACAAACATAAAGGGAGAAATTGACTATATAACAAAAAGAGTAGAGAACTTAAACAGCACATTTACATCAACAGATAGATTATATAGACAGGAAAATCCGTATGAAAACATTGTCTTCAAAGGTACATAAGAGTAGATGAACCTAACAGATGTATATAGAATATGCCATCTAAAAAGAGCAGAATGCACATTTTTTTTAAGAATGTATACATTCTTTTTTTTTTTTTTAAGATTTTATTTATTTATTTGGCAGAGAGAGAGATCACAAGTAGGCAGAGAGGCAGGCAGAGAGAGAGGAGGAAGCAGCCTCCCTGGTGAGCAGGAAGCCCAAAGTGGGGTTCTATCCTAGGACCCTGAGACCATGACCTGAGCCAAAGGCAGAGGCGTAGCCCACTGAGCCACCCAGGTACCCCAAGAATGTATACATTCTTGGAATAGATCTCAGGGAGGGCCACAAATCAAGTCTCAATAAATTTAAGAAGATTGAACTGTATGAATTTCATTTGAATCTATCAAGCATTTCCATCCACAATGATATGAAACTAAAATACAACTATAAGAAAAAAACCTGGAAAAAAACACAAACATGTAGTGGCTAAACAATACGTTGCTAAACAACCAATGGGTCAACAACAACAACAAAAATCAAATGAAAATGAAAACAAAACCACAATGACCCCAAATGTTTAGGACACAGCAAGACCAGCTTTATTTATTTATTTATTTATTTATTTATGTGGCAGAGAAATCACAAGTAGGGAGTGAGGCAGGCAGAGAGAGAAGTGGGGAGCAGGTTCCCTGCTAAGCAGAGAGCGTGATGTGGGGCTCGATTCCAGGACTCTGGGATTGTGACCTGAGCTGAAGGCAGAGGCTTAACACACTGAGCCCTCCAGGTGCCCCCAAAACCAGCTTTAAAGGGGAACTAGAATCAACAACAATAAAACTCTTAAATAAACAATTGAAATTTGCACCTAAAGTAGCTGGAAGAAGAACAAAGTCTAAAGCTACTATAACTAAGGAAATAATAGAGATTAAAGTGGAAATAAATGAAATAGAGAAATAGAAAAAGAATAAAAAAGAATCAATGAAACCAGGGCTGCCTTTTTCAGAAGTTAAATAAAATTGATAAACCTGTAGCCAGACTTATCAAGAAAAGCAGAGAGCTCAAATAAATACAATCTGAAATGAGAGGAAAAATAACTGACAATAGAAATACAAAGAATTAAAGGAGACTAGTGTAAGAACCTATATGTCAAAAAAATTGGATGACCTAGAAGGTGATTAGAATACATGGATAAATTCCTAGAAACATACATTTTTTTCAAAACTGAATCAAAAAGAAGAAAACATGAATAGCCTAATTACTATTAATTAAATTGAAATAGTAATCAAATATTCTCCCAAAGACCATATGACTTCATAGGTGACCTACCAAACATTTAAAGAAGAGTTAATAACTATTCTTCTCAAACTATTAAAAAAATATATAGATAGAAAAAGAAGGACAACATCCAAATTAATCTTATTAGGCCAGCATTGTCCTAAGCCCAAAGACACTATAAAAAAGGAAAACTACAGGTCAGTATCTCTGGTGGACATTGATGCAAACATTTTCAAACAAAATAACCATTAACAAACCAAATTTGACAAAGTTTGAATGTAATGTAAAACATTAACAAACCAAATATAACAAAATATTAAAAAATCATTTACTACAATCAAGTGGGATTTACTCCCAGGATTGAAGTCTGGCTCAATATTCCTGTATCAATCAATATGATATATAACATTAACGTGTAAAAGAATAAAAAACATGATTATCTCAATAGGTGCAGAAAAGAAGTTTGACAAAACACAACATTTGTTCATGATAAAATCCCTCAACCCAGTGGGATTACAGGAAATATAATTTGAAATGATAAACTCATAGCTAATATATCCAGTGGTGAACACTGAAAGATTTCCCTCTAAGATCAGGAACAAGACAAGGATGCCCACTCCCATCACTTTTAGTCAACATATTACTAGAAGTCCTGGCTACAGCAATAAGAAAAAAATAATAATAAAGTCATTCAAAATGGTAAGGAAGAGGTAAAATTGCAACCATTTGCAGATTATATAGTACTCTTTATTAGAAACCCTAATGACTCATCAAAAAACTATTAGAACTGAAATGAATTTGGTAATGTTGTAGGATACAAAAATTAAGGATGCAGAAATTGGTTGTTTCTAATGTTTCTAATAATTAATACTGAAGTGGCAGAAAGAGAAATTAAGAAGATTCCATTTAGGGGTGCCTGGGTGGCTTAGTGGGTTAAACCCTCTGCCTTCGGCTCAGGTCATGATCCCAAAGTCCTGGAATCAAGACCCACATCAGGCTCTCTGCTCAGCGGGAAACCTGCTTTCCCCTCTCTCTCTGCCTGCCTCTCTGCCTGCTTGTGATCTCTGTCAAATAAATAATTTTTTTTTAAAAATCCCATTTACAATTCCACCTAAAAACATAAAATACCTAGGGATAAATTTAACTGTGAGTCAAAGACCTATACTTTGAAAATTATAAGACATTGATGAAGAAATCAAAGGAAACACAAACGAATGGAGAGATATTTCATACTTATGATAGATTAGAATATCATTAAAATGACCATACTATCCAAAACATATACAAATTCCACACAGTCTCTGTCGAAATATTAAGTATTCTTCACAGAAAAATTTCACTGGTGTTTTGAGAAGAAGACTGAAGAGATTAAGTGCTGGTTTCATAACATCATATCAAAAGTATACATCAGCATGATTTATCACTGTTTATATAAAACTTGATCATCTGGCTGAGGCAGTGTTTTTCGTGTTTCTCCACTATGCAGTTACTTTTTTGTTCTCCCTTCCCATACTGTACTCTTTGGAGGGAAGTTATTACAACCCATAGTTAAGGAGTGAGGAGTTACACTCTGCTTCTTCGAAGTGGGGTTTACCTATTTAAAGTACCTGGAATTCTGGGGGTGCCTGGGTGGTTCAGTCATTAAACATCTGCCTTCAGCTCAGGTCATGATCCAGGGGTCCTGGTATGGAGCCCCATATCAGGCTCCCTGCTTAGGGAGCCTGCTTGTCCCTCCCCCACCCCTCTGCTTGTGTTCCCTCTCTTGTTGTGTCTCTTGTTGTGCCTTCAGCTCTCTGCTTAGGGAGCCTGCTTGTCCCTCCCCCACCCCCCACCCCCCGCTTGTGTTCCCTCTCTTGTTGTATCTTGTTTTTTACTTAGCAGTATACATTTAAGATTCATCCATGGTTTTATATAGATTAATTTTTATTTCCTTTTATCACTGAATGAGATTCCTTACACATTTTGTTTATCTACTTATTGAAGGACATCTTATTTCACTTTTTCACATTTATGAATAACCCTGCTCTAAACATCAAAGAGATTTAGTAGGCACTAAATGAAATCAATGTCCACTGCAGTCTCACTTTTTCTTTGTTACCACCCAAGTTTTCACAACTTTATTCCTTCTGAATTTTCTATATCATTCTAAAGTCTCACAGGACTTTTTCTTGAGGACCCATATTAGCCATAAGCATCTACTTTCTTATATATTTTTATCATTATAACACTAATAGATAATTTGTGACACATTATTTAATGATTTAATGTCCCAATTTTCTGTAGTAAAGATTATTGCTGTTTTATTCCAAGTATTTGAAATAATTGTTTTTATCAAAATTATACAAAGACCTATTTTTTAATTTTATTATATCATAGGCTGTTTCATGCTAAACTAATACATTTGTTTTACTCTCCATACACAGTTTGTCCTATTTCCTTAATGCAACATCCTTCCCTCAAATTATTGCTTATTTATGAGTTTATTTCTTTATATTTCTCTCAGTCTCTATCATATTCAATATTTTTTTTTCTTTTCCTCTGTGCCAGTATCAAGCTAGAATTTTTTAACAAGACAAAGTATTTCCTATGGGACCAGAAGTTATCCTAGAAAGAAATGGTCTCTATTTCTCAGCAGTATTGAAATCATTACTATTAATTTCTTCATATAAAAAGCTTTAACTGGCAAAATATCATTCACTTATTTAATAGTTATGGCCAATGAAAATCACATATGAAAATCACTATATTCTATAAACTATGGTAGATTCTTAACCCAGACTGAAAAATACTCCAAAGATATAGGAAGAGGAAATTCTATTAAATCACAAAATATAAGCACTTGTACTTATGGATATATATACATCCAGTAATGATTAACATAAAACTTACACAATTTACACTTTATTATATGCTATACTTTATAATACTTATGTAACATATAAAATATATGTTTGATCACATATTTAGAGAATATCATCAAAAAGTTTAAATGCGGGGCGCCTGGGTGGCTCAGTGTGTTGGGGCCTCTCCTCTGCCTTCCGCTCGGGTCGTGATCTCAGGGTCCTGGGATTGAGCCCCGCATCGGGCTCTCTGCTCAGTGGGGAGCCTGCTTCCCCCTCTCTCTCTCTGCCTGCCTCTCTGCCTACTTGTGATCTCTGTCTGTCAAATAAATAAATAAATTTTTAAAAAAAAGTTTAAATGCTAATACCTAAATAGTAAAATTATAAATATTTTGTAATTTTCTGTACATTTTAAAATTTTATTGCTAAATGTGTATTTTGATTATATAAAAAGGAATATACCAATTTTTTTTAAAACAGTTATTTATCTTGTAAAAGATATACATATCTGCCTTTCTTTTTGGTTCTACCTTTCCAACTACGTATATTATTACTCCATAACACACACCTTTTCTGTCTAGAAGGTGTGGTCTTCTTCATGTCAACTCACACAGTCTTAAGGAATCCAGAAAAGCTCCATAAAGTGTAAATGTTGAACTGTCACTGTTATTATAGTACTGGTTATGTAAGTATGTTATCTTCTTAATACAATCATAAATTTTTTTATTATTTATTTATTTGAGAGAGAACGAGCATGAGTGGCGGAGGGGCAGGAGGAGGAGCAGGATCTCACTGAGCAGGGAGATCAATGTGGGGATAAATCCTGGGAGTCTGGGATCACAATCTGAGCTGAAGGCAGATGCTTAACTAACTGAGCCACCCAAGCATACCTAAAATCTTATATTCAGAGAAAATGTAACATATTTGCTTTGTTCTATTGTAGAATTTGGTATTTAGCTGTCACTTTTATACTTGTTGGTTACTAAATTTTAATATTCCTTAACACTATTTTCAAAATTTAGATTCAGAAATGATTCCAAGATTATACATATATCCCTTTACTTAATATATCAAATGTCAAATACAGCTAAATGGTTGAATAGGTGATCAGTGATCATGACAATTTATTCACCAGAGCTAGGCTGATTTTCTCTTCATTGAACATGTAGTGGCAAAGGTTGTTGTGAGACAAAGTAAACCTATGTGACAAAGATATTTGCTTAAAATGAAACAGGTTTTTTTAAGTTTCCCAAAATACTCATTGCTTAAAATATATTTTTAAAGAACAGGTTTAGATAATATTATTCATAGTTCTAAAAGAGTTTAATATCTGCAACATAACATGGTTTTGCCTTTCTTAAAAGTATGCTTAAATATTCTTACCGTAACCTGGCATGCTTGTTTCTTTCTTTTGTCATTACTATCATCACAATTCTTTCTCTAAAACATTGACTTTATTTTTTCATTCTCTCTCTCAATTCTATAGTCTTGTTCACTTATAAGTCTTCTTCACTTATAGAAAGGAGTGATTTGCAAAGGAGAATTAAATTTTGCTGAGTTTTTATGCTAAAAATTGCATAAATAGGGGCGTCTGGTTGGCTTAGTCGTTAAGTGTCTGCCTTCGGCTCAGGTCATGATCCCAGGGTCCTGGGATAGAGCACTGCATCTGGCTCCCTGCTCAGCAGGAAGCCTGTGTCTCCTTCTGCCACTCCCCCTGCTTGTGCTCCCTCTCTTACTGTCTCCCCCTGTCAAATAAATAAAATCTTAAGAAAAAAAGATTGCATAATTGATTAGTGTCTAGTATATCACTTGATGCATTAGATAATCACTACAAATATGGATTGCTTAAGTGCTAATAGAGAAAACATGTTGCAACTTATTTTCTGATTTTAAAATATGGACAAAAATAGGAGTGCCTGGGTGGCTCAGTTAGTTAATCTTCTGATTCTTGGGTTTGACCCAGGGCATCATCTCAGGGTTATGAGATCAAACCCTGCATTGGACTCCATATTCAGCACAGAGCCCGCTTAAGAGTCTCTTCTTCGGCCTCTCTCCCCACTTGCACATGCACACTCTTTAAAATAAATAAATCTAAAAAAATTAAAAAGAAAAGAAAAGAAAAAATGTTGACAGAAATTTACTAAAACTTACTCCCTGCTTTAAACATTTCATGCTTTCACAAAAAGACATCTGTGGATTGGCTTTTATTTTTTTTTATGTTTGCTTTTTATATTAGCCATACTCATATATGTACATATCAACCTCCCTATGCCAGTTTTTTTTTTAATGGAGTCATTTAATCATCAGCTGACAAATAATTATAACAGATTCTATGTGGACCCTAACTACTTGCTGTTGCCTTTCCTCACTGCTTTTATATCACCCTCAAAATTAAAATTAACAACTTTGATGCATAGGAGAAGATGGTTATCCTTAAAAGGAATGAAACTACAAATTTTTTTTTTCTTTTTTTACGTATTTATCCATTTGACAGACAGAGATCACAAGTAGCCAGAGAGGCAGACATAGAGAGAGGAGGAAGTGGGCTCCCCGTGGAGCAAAGAGCCTGATGTGGGGCTTGTTCCCAGAACCCTGGGATCATGACCCGAACCAAAGGCAGAGGCTTTAACCCGCTGAGCCACCCAGGTGCCCCTACAGAATGTTTTAAGTTTAAAAAATAGTGTTTAATTATTGAAAATTATTTCTCTTCAAAATAACAAATATTTTGTCCTATGATTTTTTGTCCTATGATAATCTTACATAAAACTGCTACAGAGACTAATATGTAAAAGATAACAATTAATATATACATGTGTGTATCAAATTTAATTATTACTATGATAGCTTTACTAAAGCATGTTTGTTGTTGTCAGCTTTTAGTATAATCTATTAATATAGATATAGCTATAATTTAGTTAAAAATAATTGTTCAGTGCTTAGAAAAATCAGTGATACAGTAATATTGCTTATAAAATATATATATTTTTAAAGATTGTATTTATTTATTTGACAGAGATTACAAGTAGACAGAGAAGCAGGCAGAGAGAGAGGAAGGGAAACAGGCCCCCTGCTGAGCAGAGAGCCTGTTGTGGGACTCGATCCCAGGACCCTGAGATCATGACCTGAGCCGAAGGCAGCGGCTTAACCCACTGAGCCACCCAGGCGCCCCTGCTTATAAAATATTTTAATACTAATTAAAAATAATGTCATTTTTATATTTCTCATACCCAATGCTATCAGAATACTGCAAGCATATTTAAGGTATGAATTTACATTCCAAGAAGGCCAAGTTCAGAGGCCAGAGTGTGAACAGAGAGAAAACATCTGGGATCCAAAAAGGGTCAGTGAGAGACCTGAAAGAATCACATTATTTCTAAATAACTGCCTCTCAGAACAAAGCTTTAAAATATTTATAGATTTGTAAAAATATCCTACAGTCATTAAGGTAAAATTAATAATATCTAGCATTCAATCTAAAATTACTAGACAAGGGGGCGCCTGGGTGGCTCAGTGGGTTAAAGCCTCTGCCTTCAGCTCAGGTCATGATCCCAGGGTCCTGGGATCTAGCCCTGCATCGGGCTCTCTGCTTGGCAGGGAGCCTGCTTTCCCCTCTCTCTCTCTCTCTGCCTGCCTCTCTGCCTACTTGTGATCTCTGTCTGCCGAATAAATAAATAAAATCTTTAAAAAAAAATTACTAGACAAGCAAAGAATTTGGAAACACAATGCATATTGATGAAAAAATTTGAAACAAAACTAATCCAGAACATATACAGATAATAGAATTAACAGATATTTATGTTTTTTTTTTAAGATTTAATACAAATTAATACACATGAGATCTTTAAAAAAAAAAAAAAATCAGGGGTGCCTGGGTGGCTCAGTGGGTTAAGCCTGCCTTCGGCTCTGGTCATGGTCTCAGGGTATTGAGATTGAGCCCCACATCGGGCTCTCTGCTCAGCGGGAAGCCTGCTTCTCCCCGCCCTGCCTGTCTGCCTCTCAGCCTACTTGTGATCTCTATCCATCAAATAAATAAATGAAAAAAAGAAAAAAAGCAAATCAAAATCCTATAAATGAAAACTACCATGTGTTAGAAGTTTAAACCACTAGATGAGATCAATGTGGATATTATATGATGATAATTCTTTAAGAAGATATAAAATCTCTTAAACTGGGAACAGAAGCAAATCTTTTCAACCTGATAATGTGCACTTAAATTCATAGTCTCAAAAAGTCTCTACAAAAATCAGGAATAAGACAAGCATATCAACATTTCTATTGAACTATTCTGAATGTCCAGTTAGAGCAATGAGGCAAGAAAAAACAAATAAATAGCACCTATATTGCAAGAAAAAAATATTTTTTACTCAGAGATTATGTGATTATATTTTAATAAAATTCAATCAAATATACAAATATTAGAGTGACTTTAGAAAGACTGTAAGATACAAGATTAACAAATAATCATAAGATGAAACTTAACTAATATATAAGTAGATATAAGCCTGAAAAAATGTAACAACCTATAACAGAAAACCATAAACACTAGGTGAAAGGGATTGTGAGCACTATGGCTTTTGTTTTCCTTTCACTTTGATAGTGCAAATGGGAGCACTGTTCTGGGTACCATAGCCAGTCTGCCACTCAGAGGGCCCAAGCCCCTAACCTACACCATCTCTAGAAGCCCTGGGGCACAGAAAAGAAAGTTATAATTAAGAAGAATTAGGATATAACAGAATCAGCCTTAGAATAGCACCAAAGTTTGGAGAGATGTTGAAACTCTCCCTAGGTCAGAAGGGCTAGTGAGCACCATGGCTTATGCTACTCCTTTACTATGATGGTGCAAACAGACACAGGATCCAGATATTATAGCTGGCTGACTATTTCAACAAATCCTGGGTCCCTTGCTCACACCAGTGTCAGACACCCTGGGTTCAGGAAAAAAAGAAAAAAATAGCCATGGCTTAAAGAACAACTAGCATATAAAAGAATCAACCCTAGAACTCTGCCGAGTATGAGAGGGTGAGGGAACTCTCTTTAGGTAATGGGCCAATGGCTACACTTCCCATTTACCTTGAAAGCACACCAGTCCATGCCACCTAACCAAACTGTCACCTCAGTGAGGCCCAGATCTCTAGCCGGTACTACCCACAGACATCCCAACAAGGTGCCCACAGGGCAGAAAACAACAGACATCCCTGGTTAGTGATCATTGCCACTCCAGTCTTTGCACCAAAGTGTTGGAGGTATAAAGCACTACATCACACTCCAGGCCCACCACTTCAGCTTCAGAGTGCTTGCCAGGGCCCCTGATGAGCACAGTACTCTGGAGCCTCCTAGTTAATATCTGCTTCAGATCCAGCTCTCCCATCAAAGCATTCCCTGTGTGGAGCACTCCAGGAACCTCCAACCCATTTCTGCCTCAGTTCCAGCCACCCAGTCAGGTCACTCAATGTGCTGAGCATCCTTGGCTATCCCAGCTTATACCAACTTCAGTTTCAGATCCCACCAGGGCACACTCAGTGTGAAGAGCCCTTGACCATCCCAGCTTGCACCAACTTTAGCTTCAGCTGTCCTGCCAGGATACCCTTAGTGTATAGAATCCTGGGACACCCTGGTCCACGACCTACCTCATCTTCAGCTGCCCTACTGGAGTACACCCTGTGTGGATGCTCTAAGACCCCTTGCTTTGTACATCTCTTTGACCTTAGTCAAGGTACCCTCTGCATGTAGAGCCCTAGGACACCCTGACTTGCACCCACTTCAGGTTCAGCCAGGGTTCTCTTAATGTAGAAGGCCCTTGGACCACCCAGAACTTAAATCCATTTTATCTACATCAGTTCTACAAGAGCACTCCCTCTATAGAGCATCTCAGGAGCCCCAGTCCATACCAGCCACAGTTCCACTAAGCCAGCCAAAATTTCCAGGCTGTTTGCATAGTGAATGACCATACATAAGCCTACTCCTTCAAGTTTAGAAGTAGCTGTTTTGTATAATTCATAGAAAAAAATTCATAAAATCAAGCAAAATGAGAAGACAGAATACACTTAAAATAAAAGATTAAGACAAAACCTCAGAAAATGAACTAAATGAAATGAAATAAGAAATATGTCAGATAAAGAATTTAAAGCAATGACTATAAAGATGTTCACCAGACTAGAGTGAAGAATGGAAGGACTCAGTGATAACTTCAGCAAAAGAGAAAATATAAAAAAATAATCAAAGTTGAAGAATATAACATCAAATGAAAAATATACTAAATGGCATCAACAGATTAGTGAATGTAGATCAGTGGTCTGGAAGACAATGGAAAGCAACCAGCTGAACACTGAAAAGAAAAAAAAAACTATCTATATATAACTACATATATATAGATAGATATATAAAATGAAAGTCAATTAAGGGTTTCTTAGACAACATAAAGCAAATACACATTTTTTTATAGGAATCTCAGAAGAAGAGGAGAGAAAAGGACAGAAAACTTATTTGAAGAAATCATAGTTGAAAATGTCCCTAACCTGGAAAAGAAGACAGACATCCATGTTCAGGTACACAGAGAGCTAGAAACAAGATGAATCTAGACTGTCGAGACATGATACACAGTAATTAAAATGTTAAAGGTTAAAGATAGAAAAACTTTAAAAGCAGTAAGTGAAAAGAAAACAGTTACATATAGGAGAAATTACATCAGGCTATCAGCTGATATTTTAGCAGAAACTTAGTAGGTCAGAAATGGAGAGGTGTGATATATTATTCAAAGTACTGAAAGGAAAAACAAACAAAAAACTGTAATCAGGAATACTCTACTTGGTTAGGTTATCATTTAGAATAGAAGTGGGTATAGAGTTTCCAAAACAAAAAAAGTTTACCACCACTAAACAAGTGTTACAAGAAATGTTAGAGGGATTTCCTTAAGTGGAAAAGAAAAGGTCATGATTACAAGTAAGCAAATTAGAAGTAAAAAGGTGTAAATATGACAATGTGTATATAAATGTGAAGAGGGTATACAAAAGTTCTTTTAAGATGTATTCAAACTTTAGTGACCATCAACTTATATAGACTGTCATATACTTAGAATGCTATTTACAAATCCCATATTAACCACAAGCCCAAAACCTATATCAGATACACAAAAAGTAAAGAGAAAAAGCAAAACATAAAGTCACCAATCAAAAGAAAATCAAGCAGGAAAAAAATGAAAACTATAAAAACTATCAGAAAACAATGAACAAAATGGACATAAGTATATATCTATCAGTAATTACTTTAAATGTAAATGGTCTAAAAGTTCTGACCGAGGGATGCCTGGGTGGCTCAGTTGGTTAAGCAGCTGCCTTCAGCTCAGGTCATGATCCCAGCGTGCTGGGATCGAGTCCCACATCAGGCTCCTTGCTCGGCGGGGAGCCTGCTTCTCCCTCTGCCTCTGCCTGTCATTCTGTCTGCCTGTGCTGGCTCTCTCCCCTTCTCTCTCTCTGATAAATAAATAAAATCTTTAAAAAAAATAAAAAATAAAAAATAAATGTTCTGACCGAAAGACACTGGGTAGCAGAATGGACCAAAAAAAAAAAAAAACAAAAAAAAAAACCCCAAAAAACCCAAAACCAAAACAGGGTAACATTACTTATATCAGACAAAATATACTTTTTTTTCTTAGATTATTTATTTGTTTATTTATTTGAGAGAGAGAGACAGAGACAGAGAACATGTGTGAGAGAGCATAAGATGGGGGAGAGGGCAGAGGGAGAAGCAGCCTTTCCACTGAGCAAGGAGCCTGATGTGGGGCTTGATTCCAGGCCCTGAATTATGAGCCAAACAGAAGGCAGATGCTAAACTGACCAAGCCACCCAGGTGTCCCTAAAATAGACTTTATATCAAAACCTGCAATAAGGACAAAAAAGTCATTACATAATGCTAAAGGGAACAATACAACAAGAGCACAAAATGATTGTAAATGTCTGTCAGCAAACATAGTAGCATCTAAGTACATAAAACAAATATAAATAGACATAAAGTGAGAACTTTACAGTAATACACTCATGGTTGGGAACTTTGCCATTGTTTTTATATCAATGAATAGATCATCAAGACAGAAAATCGATAAGGAAACAGTGTCTTTAAACAACACATTAGTTTAGATGGACTTAACAGATGTATATAGAATATTCCATCCCCAAAGAGCAGAATAAACATTCTTTTTAGTGCACATTGAACATTCTCTAGGATAGATCACATGTTAGGGCACAAAACAAACCTCAACACATTAAGAAGATTGATCATGCATCTTTTCCATTCACAAAGGTCTGAAGCTAGAAACCAATTAGAAGAAAAAAAGGGGAAAAACCCCAAACACATGGAAGCTCAACATCATCTTACTACTCACTTAATAGGTCAAACAAGAAATCAAAACGGTAATAAAAAATGCATGGAAACAAATAAAAATGAAGGTGTTAAAAAAAAAATTGAGACATAGCAAAAGCAGTTTTAAGAGGAAACTTTAAAGTGACACAAGCCTACCTCAAGAAAGAATAAATATTTCAAACAATTTAATATTTTATTTAAATGAACTAGAAATGAAGAGTGAACAAACTGCAAGTTTAGTAGAAGGGGGAAAAGGTCAGAAGAGGAATAAATGAAAGACAGGGAAGGAAGGAAGGAAGGAAGGAAGGAAGGAAGGAAGGAAGGAAGGAAGGAGAGAAAGAAAGAGAAAGAAAGAAAGAAAGAAAGAAAGAAAGAAAGAAAGAAAGAAAGAAGGAAAGAAAGAAACGAAAAGGAAAGGAAAAGAAAAGGAAAAGGAAAGAGAGGGAGGGAAGGAGGAAAGAAGGATGGCAGGAAGGAAGGAAGGAAGGAAGGGAGGGAGGAAAGGAAGGAAAAGAAGGAAAGGAAGGTGGGGAGGGAAATAGAGAAAATCAATATAAGCAAGAGTTGATTGAGAAGAGAAACAATAGTGATAAATCTGTATAGCCAGACTCATCAAGAAAAAGAGAGGGGCAGCTGGATGGTTCAGTGGGTTAAGCTTCTGCCTTCAGCTAAGGTTAGGGTCTCAGGGTCCTGGGATCGAGCCCTGTGTTGGTCTTATCTGCTCAGTGGGGAGCCTGCTTTCCCTCTCTCTCTGCCTGCCTCTCTACCTACTTGTGATCTCTCTCTGTCAAATAAATAAATAAATCTTTAAAAAATAAAAGAGAGAGAGGGGGCCTAAATAAAATCAGAAATAAGAAAGTAGAAAAACAAACATGACCCCCTTCAAAAAAAAAAAAAAAGGATTACAAGAGACAACTACAAAAAATTATATGTCAATAAACTGGACAATTTTAAAAAGTGGGGAAATTTCTAGAAACATAGAATCTTCCAAAACTAAATCAGGAATAGAAAAACTGAACAGACTGATTAGTAGGAAGAAAATTAAATTAGTGATCAAAAAACTCCCAAAAACCTGAAGTCCAGGACCAGTCATTTTCATAAGTGAATTCTACCAAATATTTGAAAAAGAAGTAGTAGTTATTCTCAAACTATTCATAAAATAGATGAAAAATTCTTCCAAATATAGACTAAAAGGTCAACATTACTGTGATACCAGAATCAGAAAAGTGAAAAAAAATGGCCAAAATAATTGCCAATATTCCTGATAAAAGTAGACACTACAACAACAACAACAACAAAAAACACTTTCAGCAATAAATTTAAAGGATTATTTACCATAGTCAAATGAGATTTGTGCCAGGGTACAAGGATGGTTTAATATTTAGGAATGTATTAACATGATATATAACATTAACAAAACAAAGAAGAAAAATTATATGATCATCTCAATAGATGCAGAAAAAGCATTTGAAAAAATTCAACATCCATTCCTGATAAAAACTCTCAGCAAAGTGGAAGCATACCTCAACATAACACAGGCCATATAATATGAAAAACCCACAGCTAACATCATTCCCATGGTAAAAACTGAAAAGTTTTCCTCTAAGATTAGGGTAAGATAAAGATGTCTACTTTCACCATTTTTATTCAACATAATGCTAAGAGTTCTATCATAACATACAAAGAAAAAGAAATAAAGGACATCCAAATTGATAAAGAAGGAGTAAAACTGTCACTATTTGCAGATGGCATGATACTATACATAGAAAACTCTACAGACTACATCAAAAACTATTAGAATATGACAATTCAGTAAAGCTGCAGAGTACAAAATTAATACACAGAAATCAGTTGTGTATCTACATATTAATAAAACAGCAGAAAGAGAAATTTAGAAAACAATAGCATTTACAATTGCACCAAAAACAATAAAATACTTAACAAGAAGGTAAAAGACATGACTCTGAAAACTAAAACACTGATAAAGGCAATTGAAGGTGACACAAACAAATGGAAAAATATTCCATGCTCATGGATTTGAAGAATTAATACTGTTAAAATGACCATACTATTAAAGCAATCTGCAGATTCAATGCAATTCCTATTAAAACACCAACAGCATATTTTTTTTTTTTTACAGAAAACAAATAATACTCAAATTTGTAGGAATCAGAAAGACCTCAAGTAACCAAAGCTATCTTGTGAAGGAATAAAAAGCTGGAGGTATCACAAGCTCATATTTCAAGGTATTCTGCAAGGTTATAATAATCACAACAGTATGGTACTGGCACAAAAATAGACACATAGAGCAATAGAGCACAACAGAAGAGTCTGGAAATAAACATTTATAATTTATATATAATTTAATATATATTTATATAACATATAATTAGTCTATAACAAAGATAGCAAGAATATACAATGGGGGAAAGACATTCTCTTTAATAAATGGTACTGGGAAAATTAGACAGCTACATGCAAAAGAATGCAACTAGACCCACTTTTTAACACCATACACAAAAATAAACTCAAATAGGAGTAAAAACCTAAATGTTAGACATGACACCATAAAACTCCTGGAAGAAAACACAGACAGTAATTTCTTTTGCATTGGCCTCAGCAATGTTTTTCTAGATAAATCTCCTTGGGTTAAAGAAACAAAATAAAAAATAAAGTACTGTTAGTACAACAAAATAATAAGAGTTTGAACAGTAAAGGAAACTATCCAAGAAAATGAAAAGGCAACCTACTGCATGGGAGAAGATATTTGCAACTGATATATATATAAATATAAGGGATTAATATACAATATATATAAAGAACTTATATAACACATCAAACACAACAATTAAAAAATGCTCATTACTAATCATCAGGAAAATGCAAATCAAAGCCACAATGAGATTTCACCTTACACCTGTCAAGAAGGCTAGAATCAAAAAGGTAATAAGTAAGTGTTGAAGATGATGTGAGAAGAAAAAAACAAACTTGTGCATTGTTTGTGGGAATGAGGTGCAGCCACAGTGGAAAGCAATATGGAGGTTCCTCAAAATTTAATAGAAATACCATATGATCCAGTGATTCTACTAGTGGGTGGTTACCCAAAGGAAATAAAAACACTAATTCAAAAGGTATATGCACCTTTGTGCTTATTGGAGCATTACTTACAAGAGCCAAGATATGAAAACAACCCAAGTATCAATGGATAGATGAAAGGCCAAAGAAGGTGTGGTATATATATTTACAATGAATTATTATTCATCCACAAAAAAGAGTGAGATTTTGTCATTTGTGACAACATGGATGGGTCTAGAGCATATTATAAGTGAAAGAAGTCAGAGTAAGACAACCATAGAATTTTACTTAAATGTTGAATCTAAAAACAAAAGCAATAAATACAAAAACAAACTTGTAAATGCAGAGAACAAACTTATAGTTGCCAGAAAAGAGTAAAGGTCAGAAGGTGAGCAAAATGAGTGAATGGGAGGTTTCCAGTTATGAATTGAACAAGTCATGAGGATAAAATATACAGCATAAGGTATATAATCAATGCTATTGCATTGGAGTTGTATAGCAATAGATACCATCTACAGTTGTGAACATAGCATAATGTGTAGACTTGTTAAATCATATGTGGTACATTTTAATAAAACTGTGTCAACTATATAGTAATAAAAATAAAAACATCTTAAGCATAAAAAAGATAATTGCTATCCTACTTTTTACAAAACATGTATGCTAACCTCTGTTCTTTTTTTTTTTTTTTTAAGATTTTATTTATTTATTTGACAGAGATCACAAACAGGCAGAGAGGCAGGCAGAGAGAGAGGAGGAAGCAGGCCCCCTGCTGAGCAGAGAGCCTGATGCAGGGCTCGATCCCAGGACTCTGAGATCATGACCCAAGCCTAAGGCAGCGCCGAAGGCAGCGGCTTAACCCACTGAGCCACCCAGGCGCCCCTGCTAACCTCTGTTCTTGATGACATTTGATCCTTTGCATTTCCATATAAACTTTAGAATGTGTCTTTTTAGGTTTAGAAAAAGAACTACAGAAATATTGTGTATGATTGCAGTTAATTTATAATTCAGTTTAGGGAAGACTTACCATGCTTTATTGATTATCACAGTCCATGAATATGATACATCCCCTTTTTTAAGACCTTTTTTTTTTCCTTAAATAAGCACTTTTTTAAAATTTTTTAATTTATTTTTATTTTTTATTTTTTATAAACATATATTTTTATCCCCAGGGGTACAGGTCTGTGAATCACCAGGTTTACACACTTCACAAAAGGAAAAACTTGCTGCTGAGGAAAATTATTCTGCAAATATTTTATTACTCTTTTTCTTCGTGTTTTGTCATACTAATTTAAATGCATCTTAAAATTTTTATTTCCGGGCGCCTGGGTGGCTCAGTGGGTTAGGCTACTGCCTTCGGCTCGGGTCATGATCTCAGGGTCCTGGGATCGAGTCCCACATCGGGCTCTCTGCTCAGCGGGGAGCCTGCTTCCTCCTCTCTCTCTCTCTGCCTGCCTCTCTGCCTACTTGTGATCTCTCTCTCTGTCAAATAAATAAAATATTAAAAAAAAAATTTTTATTTTCTTATATTTGTTGCTTACACATGGAGGTACAGTTGATTTTTGTTTATTAAAAGAAATTGACAAGTGGATCCTAAAATGTATCAAAGAATACAAATATAAATTACGTAAAAATTTTATAAAAAGGGAAAAATAAAGATGGAGAACAAACAGTACCTAATTTTTAGATTTATAGACTTATAAAGTTACATTAATCGCCAGAATGTCATACTGTCATGGGTCAATGGAAGAGAATAGAGGGTCCAGAAATAGATATGTACATATTTATTTGGACAATTTTATAGAAAGAGGAAAAGGCAAATCAAGAGGAAATGGATAGTCTCATCAAATGGTGCTGCAGCAACTGCACATCCATAGAGATGTCCATATCCCAAAAAAACACACTTTGACTTCTGAAAGTTAACTTCTGAGATTTAAAAAAGAATGTTAAGGGAATGAAAAGGGGTGTTATGGGAATGTTAAGGGAATGTTAAGGGGATGAAATGTTAAGGGAATGAAAAGACAGGTCTTAAGTGGAGAAAATATTTGCAAATAATATGTCTGATAAGGAATTTGAATATATAATATATAAACTAAAATTTAATGTAAAACAAATAACTAAAAACAGAGAAAGCATATGTTTGAAAATACTTCATCAAAGAAGACAGAGATGTTAAATAAGCACATGAAAAGATGTTCATTACTTATTAGGGAAATAGCCATAAAATCACAAACTAATATCAATTAGAATTATTATAATGGAAAATAGAAAATTGGCCATACTCAATGTTGTTGAAGACATGGAGGAACTGGATTTTCATTTACTGCTGGTGGAAGTGTAAAATTTTATAATTTTAGAAAAAATCATAATTATTTCTTAAAATATTAGTCATATGGCTTTCATATGATCCAGTCATTATACTAAGTAATTATTCAAAAGAAATGAAAACATATGTCTTTAAAAATATTTTTATACACATACGCTTATATCCTTTATGTATAATAGGCAAAATCTGGAAATAATTTTGTTCACCAACAGGTTAATTGGTAAACAAATTATCATATATCCATACAATGTGATAATGAACAATGCAAAGAAATAAAACATTGATTCATTCTACAACACGGATTAATCTGAAATAATTATGCTCAGTGAAAAAGCCAGAGATATAAAACTACTTACCATAAAATTCTACTTGTATAAAATTGTAGAAATGCAGATCTATAGTGACAGAGAGTGGTTGCTTGTGATATACAGCAGGAGGCAGTAGGAAAGGTTTACAAACAGACACAAGGAAATCTTCTAGGGTAAGGGACATGTTCATTACTTTAAACATAGAGCAGCTTTAATATAGAGGGTCCTCTTATTTGTGGTTTCATGTTCTGTAGTTTCAATTACCCATGTTTCTGGATGTCGATCATTCTCCTTGTGACTGATTGTCAGAAGGTCAGGAGTAGCCTAAAATTATGTCACAATGCTTACATCATTCACCTCACTTCCTTTCAACGTGTAGGCATTGCATCGTCACAAGAAGTGTGAGTACAGTAGAATAAGATATTTTGAGAGAGAGACCACATTCACATAAATTTTATTATAGCATATTGTTAAATAGTTCTGTTTTATTAGTTATTGTTGTTAATCTCTTGTTGTACCTAATTTATAAATTAAACTTTATCATAGGTATGTATGTAAGGAAAACAAAATCATACTATATAAAAGGTTCAGTACTATCCATAGTTTCAGACACCCACTGAGAATCTTAGAATATATCCCTTGTGGATGAGTAGAAGACTACTGAAATTTGTTTAAAAATTTGTTTAAAAATTTCAGTGGGTCTTTCAATTATCCAAAGAAACTCCAGGAGTTTTGAGACCATATGTGGGTAGGAATACTGAAATTCAGTATTTTGGAAACATGGAATCTTCAACTGAACTTTAGGGTTAAAGTAACAGTATAATAGTTTTATTGAAGAACTTTGGGAGATTAATAAATAATTGAGACATGTTTAATTACTCTGAAGGTAAGAGTTAAACATAATTAGGTCAATTATCTAACTAAAATATTTTTCCAATTAGTAAAATGTTCAAGGTACTTTTAAATGGATAGTTGATAGCAAAAAGTAGCCTTATAGTTTACTGGTTTAGCTTTTTAAATTTTATTCATTCATTCATTCATTCATTTATTCATTTATTCAGCTCCATGCCCCATGTGCAGTCCAAACCTGAGATCAAGACATGAGCTGTTATCAAGAGTTATGCCTAACCAACTGAGCCACCCAGGTGGGGCACAGGGAAAGATAATGCATTAAATTTTATTTTAAATCATTTTAACTTGTGACCCAGAACATTTTTAGGGATAGAAACAGAATGGAGCTAATCGTGCAAAGCTGCATTGTATTCAAGCTGGGTCTGCCCAAGGATCCTGATACTGTTGGCAATACTGCACTTTGTGGAATGGTAAATGTTCACAGCTAGTCCAGCATAGCTTCAGAATGATCTGGGTAATTAAGTTATAAGGACAAATAGCTTATCATACTAATTAAATTTCTGTATTGTTACAACTTTGAATTCTCACAGTAAAGTATGACAAGAATTTAAACCTAAGCTTCTATATTTTCAAGAAGTCTGTTCCAATCCTATTAAAACCACTTTCCTAAAATTAATATAATTGCTAAATACAAATTTCACAGGACTATAACAAATAAGTAATTGGTAATCAGGTTTTAATTCAAATACCAACTTTGTTTTGTCCAAGTGCATTAAATTTAGATATAGTCAGAAATAATAAGAATTACAGTTCAAATAGGTGTAAATTACTCTGTACTTTTAAAAAAAATCTTATTTACATAATTAGCGTTAAATTTAGGGATGATTAATTTCAGACATAATTGGTAAGTGTAATAATTCATATAATGAGCATATAAAATGATCTAAAGAAAATACAGTATTTAGTACCACTCCCCACCAAAGAGATTAAAATGCTACCAAGTTATTATGATATGGCCACAAAATTAAGTATTGGAACCCTTAATGGCAGCCAACCAATAACATTTGTTGTGGATTTCAAAATTTTTATTCTCTAACGAGGAAAACCAGTGGCAGGCCTTCCTCACAAATAGAGTACCCATACTCAGTTAATTGAAATTCTCAGAACTTCACCTAATACTATCCCATCAAGATAAGAATACATTGTAAAACTATAGAGAATTTGTTTGTATGTGCATTGATATGATTACAGGTGTCTATTTTTCAACTCAAGTGAATAGGTATACTTTGTCCTTCAGAGTACTTTATTGTTCTTTTCAAGCCCACCACGTTTGCTTCTAAGCAGATGAATTGGCTTCTAGAGTATAGATGAAGAGAAGAATACCACGTATATGTTTGTTATGTCCCCATTCCATCACTTCTAATTTTCAATTAACCTATAATACTATGTATATTTGTCAACTCAGTTCCACTGCAGCAAAAGGTGAGGCATCTCTTTTCTTATTCAAGTTAATCTTGTTGCCTTTATACTGGATTTCCTCCATTTAGCCTCTCACAAATTTTTCTAATTATTCCCACTTAGCAACATGCTCTTGTTATTTAACCTAATAAGTTAAATAAAGTAACATGTAGAATTTCATTATTTTATCACTCAAGTAGTTAATTTTTTTTCATTTTTTTCTCCCTTTCACTGCAAAATTTAAAAGAAACATATTATTCAATTCTCATTTATTCCTTGATATGATTCAATCTTTATTTTTTTACAGTGTTAAGGTGTTCAATAAAAGAGTCATTAGACCACCTTAGGTGTTCAATACGATAGTCATTAGACCGAATCATACTACAAATTTCTGCCATGATGAGTAAACCATTTTCTACTTCTTTTGTTTTCTATTAACTTCCCAGAATCTTGTCCTTCCTATTTTATGTCTCTGATCATTCCATGCCACCCTTAACTGGTCTTTAATGTTGATGTATCCTCTTCTAATACAAAGTCTCTTCTAGCTATCTATACCTCTACATTTGCGGCTGACAATTATTATTTATTTTTTTTTGTAAAGCTTTAGATAGTAAATGTTTTCAGCTTTACCAGATGCAAATAAACATGTTTTGTTGTAATCTAATAAAACTTCATTTTCGAAACAAGTTGCAGGCCAAATTTAGCCCATGTTTCACAGCTTGCTGACCCTTGCTCTATTGGATCACCAGATGGTTTCTTTATCCATTCCTGTGGTAGCTATTGCCAATTATAAAATAATGACACCCATATATTTCTTGCATCTAACATTTCTCTTAGCCTCTAATATTTTCAGTAGTAGATTGAACATTTCCAGATGCCATATTCCCTAAAAACAAAATATTTTAATGCAACAAAATAAAAAATTCTGTATATGCATCTCATGCTGCATTTACTGTCCAGCAAACTCATAATCACTATTTAAGACCTTGCTTAAGATTTCTATATGAAGCCATTCCTAACACCTATAATTAAAGATAATTATTTTCCTTGTTTTTCTTTATTATATTAACATCACAATTATAATACAAAAATGCACATAACTCAAGTGTCCCTCTTTACCAATAGTGTGTTTATTCATTACATAAAATATTGAGCTTTATTTCCTTTCATTTGTAAGCAGTTAAGGTAGTTATCACTTTAGTTAACTAAAAAACTATAAAATCAATGTATACATGAAATGTAAATATAAAATTTTTTCCTGAAAATATGATTCTGATTCCAAACTAATATAATTATGAGAATACTGTTGTTTTGGTATGCTTTACTCAAGGTGCGTTAACTGCTCAAACAATTCCAAAATTTCAGTGTCTTCTCATAGGCAGGTTTATTTTTTTCTTCCATTACTATCTAATATGTACAAGGAGGTTCTACTTCTCCCAGTCACTCAAACACCTTGTCTTCTTCATCTTCTCACTCTGTTCTTTTCTTGATCCTAGAAGTCCTTTCCATTCAATCAGCAGACAGAGAAACAATGTGAAGGCCACATTTAGGAGATTGATATGAGCAAGTTTAAGAAGTGGTACATGTCATTTCTGTACACATTGCAATGGGAGATTCTTGGTTACATCCTCTACCTTAAATATAAGACTGAATAGCAAACAAACAAAAAGCTTAGATGGCAGCCATGAAAAAAAAAATGAATAGCACAAATATTGAAAGCAATGATCTCTGCCACCATAGCAGATTGCATTGTTTGTTTGTTTCTCTTTTTCTTTCTTTCTTTCTTTTCTTTCTTTTTTTTTTTTTTTTTTTTCATTAATAAGAAATGCCTTAGAGTGAATTGCAAAACTTCAAGCTTCATTCAGGGCAAGGAGAGATTATTAAATGACTAATTTCAGGACTACTGATGTTAGTTAATATCATCCTATATAATGCTGCAATAACTTCATACCTTCTGAAGTGTAAAAAAGACACTAAGTGACTAACAGTAAGTAATACACATTAGAGAATATTTGAACAAATTTACCTGGACTTTAGAAAATTTTTTAAATCACTGTGTATATCTTGCTTCAAGTAATAAGATCCTGAATATTCTGTATTAAAACATCTTATATGGATTATCAATTCTGTGGATAGTTAATGGCTATGCTTTAAAACTAGTATTTGATATTTACAAAGACTATATGGAATGAAGGAAATTATTTTCACCACATACTACTTGACTCCATTGCTGGATGCTCAAAAATGTAAGATTATTTTAACTTTAGCTTAATATACATGTTTCTAAAGATAAACACACTAGAACAATAAAGTTATAACAGATTTCCAGATACAAATCAGTTATAGCAGTCCATGGTTCGCATTTTAATTGTTATGAAATGGACTAGCAAATCTAGTTTCAGTACATAAGTAAAGTCATATCAAGCATCTTTTCTGTCCACAATGGTATGAAACTAGTAAATAATTATAAGAAAAAAAAACTGGAAAGTACACCAACATATGGAGGTTGAAAAACATGTTACTAAACAAACAATTGGACAATGAAGAAATCAAGAGAGTCCTAGGGCTCATTAGCAGCAGCATGCCATCCAGAGCACCCAGACGCTTCTTTTATCTGCATTGTCAAGGTCAAGGGGGAACAAAAACACTGGTACTTGGCAGCACCTCCAATTCTGGAGAATATTCCAGTAAGTGTCCCATCACTTAGCAGAAGATTAATTCCTTTATATCCTAGTTGTCCTTGTGAACCCTGGCTTTTTCTTGTACCCTTTTTCTTGTATCTGGAACTGGAGTGGACTACTGGCCTGGGGCTTATTTAGGCAGCATGCTGGCTATAACGATGGACTTTGCTTCTATCCTCATGATTAAGGGGAAGGCATCATGTGAACAGTGATGCTCGCCAGTGCCTCTGACCCGAGAATCTGTTCTGCCTGCTCCCTGGCCATTAGGCAGACATTTGATTGAGTCCCGGTTACTTTATAGTCTAGTTCCCCTTTTAGAGATTTTATTTATTTATTTGAGATAGAGACAGGGATAGAGAGAGCATGAGCAAGGGGAGGGTAAGAGGTAGAACCAGACTCCTTGCTGAGCAGGAAACATGATACAAGATTCCACTAAGGCCCCCGGCATCATGAGCTGAGCTGAAGACAAATGTTTAACCAACTGAGCCACCCAGGTGCCCCTCTCATTCCCCTTTTAAACAATAGCTTTTCTGCTTTACCCCAGAGTAGATGTGTCTTCCTGATCCTTCAGGTCTCTCCCTTCTTATTGCAGTTTGCAGTATCAGGGGTGGGGTTTCTACCATTCCTGTGTTTTCATTTCTCCTGCCATTCTCCGTTTGATCTTCTCTCCCTTGTTGTACAAAGCTGTTCAGTCAGCCCTCAGTTCTTCAGGAGGAATTGTTCTATATGTAGGTACAGGTTCAGTGTGCCCATGGAGAGGTGAGTTTAGGCCTTCCAATGGTCACCAACTTGGACATGAACCTCAGTCTTTTTTGTTGTTCTTTTTTCTTTTTAAGATTTTATTTATTTAGAGAAAGAGTACAAGTGGAGGGTAGGAAAAGAGAATCCCAAGTAGACTCCACACTGAGCCCAGAGCCCAGTGCGGGGCTTGGTTTCACGGCCCTGAGATCATGACATGAGCCAAAATCAAGAGTCTGATGCTTAAGAACTAACTTTGTTCTTAGAGGTTTCCCGTAGTTGAGGGTGTGCCAAAACCCATTAGTGTCCCCATAGAGGAGGATCACAGAACCCAGATGCAGACAGAGTAGAAGATGGACTCTCAAAAAGCAGTGGAAAATATAAAGTCAAACCCCTTCCCAGGAAAAACAGGCACTTGTGTGCTTTTGTCTGCTTCTTCTGTATTGGGCCCAAATGTATAGCCAGTAGGTAGGATCTTGTGCCATTTAAAAACATCTTGTCTTTTAACTTCTGTGCTACTTATAGGAAATAAAATATTCCTGAAGATAAATAAAAATGGAAATAAATGATCCAAAATCTTTGAAACTAAGCAAAAATAGTTCTAAGAGGAAAATTTATAATAATACAGGCCTACCTCAAGAAAAAAGAAAAATCTCAAATAAATGATAAAACATTATAGTAAAAGAAACTGAAGGCAAAGACTGTGAGTAGAAAAATAATAATAATAAAGATTAAAGCAGAAATAAATAAATTAGAGATTAAAAAAATAAAGTGACAAGACTAATGAAACAAAGGAGCTGTTTCTTTGAAAATAAATAAAATTGATAAAACTTTAGCCAGTCTCATATCAAGAAAAAAAGAAAGAGGGGCACCTGGGTGGCTCAGTGGGTTAAAGCCTCCGCTTTTGGCTCAGGTCATTGTCCCAGGGTTCTGGGTTCGAGCCCCACATTGGGCTCTCTGCTCAGCAGGGACCCTGCTTGCCTGCCTCTCTCTCTGCCTGCCTCTCTGCCTACTTGTGATCTCTGTCAAATAAATAAATAAAATCTTTTTTTTTTTTAAACCCAACCGAAAAAAAAAAAAAAAAAAAAAAAAAGGAAAGAAATTCAGAACCAGGTAGCTTCATAGGTTAAAACTTCAAAATATTTATTTTTAATTAATTTTTATTTTTTAAGGATGTAATTTATTTATTTGAGAGAGTGAGAACTTGAGAGGGGAGAGTCAGAGGGAGAAGCAGACCTCCTGCTGAGCAGGGAACCTGATGCAGGACTCAATCCTGGGACTCCAGGATCATGACCTGAGCTGAAGGCAGTTGCTTAACCAACTGAGCCACCCAGGTACCCCACTTCAAAATATTTTTAAAAAGTTAATACCCACCTTTCTCAAAATTTTCCAAAAGAGTCAAAGAGGAAGAAAAGCTTCAAAATTCATTTTTTAGAGCCAATGTTGCCCAGATACCTAAATCAAGAATATTACAAAGAAATAAAATTACAGCCCAATATCTCTAATGAACATAGATGTAACAATCCCCAACAAAATATCAGTAAGCTGACTTAAGCAGTACATTAAGAGATCACTCACCACAATCAAGTGTGATTTATTCTGGAGGTACAAGAATGGTTCAATATCTGCAAATTAACCATTATGATATATCACATTAACAAAATGAAGGATAAAAAGCATAGGACAATCTCAGTAGATTTAAAAATCATTTGGAAATATTCAACATTTGTTCATGATGAAAACCTCAACAAAGTGGGTTTAGAGGGAACATACCTCAACATAATAAAGGCTAAAAATGACAAACTCACAACATCCTACTCAGTTATGAAAAACTGAAAGATTTGCTCTAAGATCAAGAATAAGACAAGGATGTCCACTCTCACCATTTTTGCTCAGCATAGTATAGGAAGTGTCAGGGAAAGCAATCAGAAAATGAGAAGAAATAAAAGGCATCCAAATTGGCAAGAAAGAAACAAAAGTCATTATGTGCAGAAGATATGATACTATTCATAAAAAAACCTAAAATTTCACCAAAAAAATTATAATAAATGAAATCAGTAAAGTTGCAGGAGACAATATTTATATACAGAAATTTGTTGCATTCCTTACACTAATAACAAAGTATCAGCCAGAGGAATTAAGAAAATCATCCTATTTGCAAATGCATAAAAAGAATAAAATATCTCATAATAAATTTAATCAAAGTGGTAAAAGACCTATACTCTGAAAACAGTAAGACATTGATGAAAGAAATTGAAGACAACACAAATGGAAAGATATGTCTTGCTCATGGATTGAAAGAATTAGTATAATTAAAATAACCATACTGCCAAAGTCATTTTAAAATTTTAATACAATCCCTATCCAAATATCAATAGCATTTTACATTTAACTAGAAATAAATTGAAAACTTTTTTGAAACCACAGAAGACTTTGAATAGCTAAAGCAACCTTGAGAAAGGAGGTACAATGCTCCCTGATTTCAAGATACAGTACAAGCCTAAATTAATCAAAAGAGTATTTTACTGACAAAAAAAAAAAAAAAAGACATATTGATAAATTGAACAGGATATAAAACCAAGCAATAAACACATGCTTACATGGTCAAGTAACCTCTGACAAGGAGGCAAGAATATGCAATAAGGGAGACAGTCTCTTCAACAAATGGTGCTGGGAAAACTGGGCAGTTATATACCAAACAATGAAACTACTTTTCATTGATGACTACTTTTTTATACCATAGACAAATATAAACTCAAATGGATTAAAGTTCTAAATGTGAGACTTGAAACTATAAAACTCCTAAAAGACTGCATAGGTAGTTTCTTGGATAGCAGCCTGAGCAACACATTTATGGATATGTCTCCTCAGGCAAAGGAAACAAGAGTAAAAATATGCTATTGTTACTACAACAAAATAAAAATCTTTTGCACAGCAAAGGAAACCATCAACAAAAAGGCAACCTACTAATTAGAAAATATTTATAAATGATATATATCATAAGGGATTATTATCCAAAATATATAAAGAACTTATACAACTCAACACCAAAAAACACAAATGATCCAATTTTAAAATGGGTAGAGGATCTGAATAGACTTTTTTTTTTTTTCCAAAGACCAATAGATGGCCAGAAGACACATGAAAGGATGCTCAACATCACTAATCAGGGAAATGAAAATCAAAACCACAGTGATATATCACCTCATACCAGTCAGGATGCTAGTATCAAAAACAAGAAATAGCAAATGTTAGTGAAGATGTAGAAAAAAATGTACACGTTTGCATTGTTGCTCAGACTATGAATTGATGCAATTACTATTGAAAAAAGTTTGGAAGTGCTTCAAAGAATCAAAAATATAAATATCATATCATCCATCCATATCATCATGTCATTCATAATGACATGAATGGAGCTGGAGGGTATTATGCTAAGTGAATTAAGTTAGACAAAGAATAAATGCCATATTTTACTTATATGTTGAGTCTAAAACACACACACACACACACACACACACACACACACACACACACACACTGATCCATACAAAATTAAACAGTCTCAGAAATGCAAACTGGTGGTTGCCAGAGAGAAGTGAGGTTCTGGGGTTGGGAAATAGCTGAAGAGGATTAAAATTTGCACACTTTAAGCTATAAAAGAAATACCACAGGATGAAAAGAATAGCATAGAAAATATAGTCAATAATACTGAAATAATGTTTAATGGCAATGTTAAAGCACACCAACTGTTCTTAAGGGTTATGCTGCTCCAACTCGACCCCCTCCTTACTTACTGACATCAGTCCCTTAATCTGTAGCAGACAGACTATTGGCTTTGAGGAATGGAGGAAGGGCTAAAACTTTCCCAGGGCCACAGAGGCCAGCAAATCTGTCTGAAGTTGTTGAGACTTTACGATTAGCCTAGCATTTTTTTTTAAGCCGTTCTTTTTTTCTTTTTCTTTCTTTTTTCTTAGGTCATGGGAATGATTTTACTAAACTCCCTTTTGTCCCTGCTGACCTTCCCCTCCTCTGCAGAAAGAATAGAGCACTCCACATCACAAAACAGAACTGGACTACCTCACACTGAGAGAATGTTTATAACTGGCACCATCGAATCTGCATGTAATCAAGAAATGTTGCAGACCACTGAACTCCCTTCATTCATTACCTACCGTAAATTCCAAGCAAACAAACAAACAAAAATAACCTTGGGCCAGGCTAAAAATGTTGGAGTTGGCTTTTGAACAAGAGTCCGCTTTCTCCCCACATTGCCAACCTACTGAATAAAATTCAAATTCCTTTCTATTCAAACTTGTCTTTTGAGTATTGGTCTTTCAAGTCAGGCAGCAAACTTGGATTTTACAGTGGAGGTGATAACTACATTTATCATTGTGGTCACTGAATAATGTATAGAATTGTTGAATCACTCTGTTGTACGCCAGAAACTAATATAACACTGTACATCAACTATACTTCAATAATAAAGCTTTTCAAAAAGTACTAAGAAGGTTGATTGGAAATCACAAGAATTGAGAGGGAATCAGGAGATAAGGCAAAGCTTACTGATGAAGTTTATCTTACATAAGACCAGTCTTCCAAAATTAAAAGGTGGCTGTTTTATCATGCAGAGCAAACAGTGTAGAGAGTCGGGGGCGGGGGGGGGGGATGAAGAAGCAGAGGACTATGTTCCAAAAATAGAATAAATCAAATCTCCAGACTGATGTTCCTGAAATGGACATACATGACTTATCCAATGTAGAGTTTAAAATCACAATTATAGATTCTCATGCAAATCAGGAAAACAATGCATAAAATTGTGAGAATTTCAACAAAGGGATAGAAAACATAAAAAAAAAAAAAAAGAAAAGAAAACATAGGCAGAGTGTTCAAGATGGCTGCATAGGAAGATCCCAGTTTGCCTGCACTCATGTGCACAACAAATCTATCTCTACATATGGAATAATCCCTCCTGAGGGGGTCCTAGAAATTGGATGGAGCCTCCATAACAACAGACAGGACTGAGATAGAAGAAACAGTTAACAGCCCAGAATATCCAAATTTCTATGGTTGGGAGGGATCTCAAAGTTATAGAATTTTTTTCTGAGGGGTAAGAGATTTGAGTTCCACATCAGGCACCCGAATCCTTAGATTCTGCACAGGACAGATGAGCACCCAAAAGATCTGGGTTTGAAGATCAACAGGGAGTGCATCCTGGAAAATTATAGAAATCAGAGAAAAGAAAATCTATTCTTGAAAGGCTTACATGCAGACTCACTTGAACCTGAAACCATTTCAAAATATCAGATCTTGCCTTTTGCTTCAAAATGGATCATCTTAGAGTACATTAGAATGAAATAAATCAGACAAAGGAAGACAAATACCATATGGTTTCACTTACATGTAGAATCCAAAAAACAAAACCAATAAACAAACAATAAACAGACTCTTAAAAGAAACTAGAGCTTATCAGAGGAGCGATGAATAGATGGATGGGTGAAATAGGTGAAGGAATTTAAGAGATACAAATTATAGTTGTAAAACAAGTCATGGGGATGAAAAATACAGCATAGGGAATACAGGTAATAATGTAATTATGATGACAGACGGCAACTACAGTTATTGTGGTAAGCACTGAGTAATGTATAGAATTGTCAAATTCATATGTTCTACATTTGAAATGCACATAACATTGTATGTCAACTATACTTCGATAATATTTCTTAAAAAGCGTTGTACGAAAAATGAAAAGATGTTGGTTTCATTAATCTTTTATAAAACAAAAGAATTTTAAATATGGTAGCAAGAATAATGCATAAAGTCTCTTCAATAAGCAAGCAGTTTCAAGGGTCTGAAAATATGTAAACAAATGCATTAGTTCACAGTATGAAAGTACAATGATAGAAATATTAATTAATTTATTTAAAAGTCTCTACATCTTGGGGTGCCTGGGTGGTTCAGTGGGTTAAGCCTCTGCCTTTGACTCAGGTCATGATCTCAGGGTCCTGGGATCGAGCCCTGCATCAGGCTCTCTGATCAATGGGGAGCCTGCTTCCCTCTCTTTCTCTCTACCTGCCTCTCTGCCTACTTGTAATCTCTGTTTGTCAAATAAGTAAATAAATCTTTTTTAAAATCTCTATATCTTTATATTAATTGTATAGGTCATTCAAGCTCTCTCAGAATTTTTCATTTCTTACTTTGAGCCATTTCTCATGACAATTTTAGAAATTTTATGGACTATAATCCTTTTTGCTGTCATTTCCCTTCTCCTTTTTGCAGTACTGAAGTTCAAAGGGAATTTTTAATAAGCCAGTTTAAGTTCCCCAAGTAATTCCTTTTGAGCAAATCCCCCAACTTTTACCTTGTTTACACTTAGTCCGGGCTTGAGTAATTCCACATATAGCTCAGTCTCCATAGTAACTTCAGTAGTTTCAGTTCTTATTTTTGTTGAAACCTTTTTTTTTCTCTTCCTTTCATTGTTTTCTTTGCTCCATTTTTAAAGTATTTAGATGATTTTACAATCTTCTTCCCTATTTCCACCTCCTAAAGTTTTTCTAACACTATCAGCTTACATTTAAGTTGAAACTAAGACTTGTATAAATATATACTGTAATTGTTCTTTGGCATGATTTGTGAGGATGTCCGTCTAGCATAGTAACTTTGTCACATCTGTTGAATATTTGTAGTTCCAGGATATTTTACATGGAATAATTTCTGAATGAAGACGAATTCTTATAAAACTGTAAAATTTTATTATCTTCCATAAAAAGTATCACATCATCAAGTTTGTTTGATGGTGTTTTTTTGTTGTTGTTGTTGTTGTTGCTGTTGTGTCAATCTTGACATTACTAGTTATATCAAAATTATACTGTAATAGAAGACAGAAAAAATGGATAGGAAAATAATCATTGTGAGTGATAAAGCAGCAATTCCATGCATATGCCATTCCTCATGTAATAATAGGAAGCAGGCTTTTAGCAGGGGGCATGTGTAAATGCAACACAAATTACGAAGATTAGACATTCACAAAATAAAAAATGTAAAAAATTTGCCTAAGAAATTGATTTTGCATGAGAAATCAAATTTTCATACCAATTCTGCTATATCAAAACAATCATTTTATTATTAAATAATAAGCAAAATTAGCTTAAATCGTGTCAAGACAAGAAAAAAAACTACTATGAGGTAAGCAGAACTCAGATCTATAACTTCATTTAAGTAGGGGTTTAAAAAAATAAGTAAATAAATAGGGGTTTATAAATCTTGCTGAGAATATGTAGCCCTTAAAAAATTTTAGGCACTAGTCTATGAAACCTTTATTGAAAGTATTTCTAGTCAGGTTTATTCTACATGTGTCAATCATAAATTTACGTTTCTTTCAGTTGAATGAGAGACCTTTAATTCAATATATCTTAAGAAAAGTAGAAACTTTCTCTCACATAATTGAAACATCTTGGACAAAACTAACTTTAGACATAGATAGATACAGAGATTCAAACAGTATCATCTGGGCTTACTCTCTCATTTCTCAGATAAACTCATTACAGGGTGGCAAACATCATGGCCATTGGCAGTCCAACTTCACATTATTTTCAAATAGCAAATTCAGAATGTAGTTCTCTTCTTCCCTGAAATCTGTCAGCTTTCCAGAGACAGCTCTGGTTTGATTAGTTCAGACCACATAGACCAATCACTGTGGTCAAAGGATCACAGTGTAATCTGATTATATGTCATCCACCTGGTGGGAGTAATTCTTAGCAGAAGAAACACCAGGTAAGCAACAAAATAAAATAAAACAAATAGTAGATCTCTATTACAGACTTGAGCTTCATCTGTCTCTGAAAATAATTTACCACATTTACGGATTTTTATTAACACTTACTACGTAAAATTTGCTTTTTCTTAATAAAATGCTACATAAATTGTGTGTTTCCCTCTCACATTGCCACAAGTCAGTTCCTCTAGTCACATTTTAAGTAATGATTGTACATAAATCATAACAGAAATATATAGATGTATTTTAAAAGCATGTTCAAACTCTTATCTTCAGTTCTAATTTACCACATTTTTCTGTTGCTAAACAAATGTGTTTATTTTCATTTGAACTTTTTTTACATCATAGAATTTTTCTAGCATTTCCCCATTTTGTCTAAAAAACATAAATTATTCTGCTTATTAGTTGATATTAAAACCTTTCATGCCTAGCATATGAATTATTACAAACATCTTCCTTGGACTCATGCCCAATTAGTTAATAATTAAAGTCTCAACTGTGTAATTTTTAGGCAGACATTTGCTAGTGTTACATGGTAACTTTTTCCTTCAATATTATGTAGTGTGTCCTACTTTCACTATTCAGGCTTCTGACTTTTATTTCGCCAGAGATAAAGAAAAGAAAAATGACAAAATGAGGATATAGAACAGCTTTGTTTTCACCATTATTATAATATGTAGACATTTTAAATGGTTGGTGAAATTGCCAAAAGAATGTAGAACATTTTTAATAATTATTTTGATAGACAAAGACCTTATTCAATAATCAAATTATTTTTTCAAATATTTTCTAAAATGAATGTTGCCTTATTTATGAATTCTTTGCAATTAAAAACATGATTTGATATATATTAAAGCAAACCACATAGCAAAATGGTTTAAAGGTAAATTAAATCAGTCTGTTGGGATCACATCCAAGTCTACATGCTAGTGGCAATTTAACGCAAAAAATTTCCCTTGCTGTTAACATTACAGTTAGTATTTTAACCTATCATATTAATTTAGTTGATCCTGAACAATAAGGATAATTCAATCAATTTCAAATAAAATTGAAATTATATATAACTGCATGTACAGTTATATTAGTTTCAGGAATACAACATTGATTTGACATTTCTATGCTTTATGCATGCTTACAAGTGTAGCTACCATCTGTCAGCATACAACATTGTATCATTGACTATATTCTCTAAGCTATACTTTTTATTCCCATGACTTATTTATTCTATCACTGGAATTCTGTGTCTCCTACTCCCCTTCATCCATTTTGTCCATCCCCACACCTCCTATCCTGACAATAATCAAATCTGTTCTCTGTATTTATAGGTCTCACTCTTTATTTATTCAGTTTTATTTTTTAGATTCCAAATATGAATGGAATCATACAGTATTTGTCATTCTCAGAAAATATCTTAATAATTAAATAATATTGACATCTACCTAAAACATATTTATTATCTTTAAAAAATTTAAAGAATATGTTTAGGGTATATCATGAAAAATTAGAAAGATTGTATATATTTTCAATAGCTGCTAATTACATTTTCACATGTTGCAAATTTATTTTAAGATTATCATTGTCCTGATGTGACATTTGAGTCACTTGATTTTGGAAAGACATAATGTGCCATTATTTCACTGGAGTTTTATTTGTCCTCTCAGCACACTCTATAACAGTTCATAACTTCTAACATATATGAGGGTAAATTATCTCTGTTAATGATTTGTACAAGACCTTGAACCATAGCACTTATTTTTAAGCAAATAATGGTAGTCTATCATTGTTTACAATGCTATTTTGATGTTTTCAGTATAGAACTACAAAATACAAAATGACTAACTTGTTTGGGCAAGATTCTGATCTATTGAAATATTTTACATTTTATAGTAACATTGACCCAAACGTTTAATTACCGACACATTAACACATGCCTTCTTATAGTCCATACTTTAATAAAGCCTAATGTTTTTCAAAATGTTTATATGTGACTATACATATTGATAGGTATATAGATAGGTATATATATGCATGTATATGTATATATACTGAAATATTACCAGTGCTCAGAACAATTTCTTAATTGTATTTTCATAAAACCTTTCAACATAGAGTAATCAAGCAATCTAGGAAAGGAAATTTACTATCCAAAGGGAATAAAATCACTATCTTGAAGAGATATCTGCATTACCATGTTCATTCCTGGCATCGTTCACAACAGCCAAGATATGGAAACAGTCTAACTGTTCACTGACAAATGAATGGATAAAGAAGATGTGAAATAAACACACAAAGGAATATTATTCAGTTTTAAAAAGGAAGGAATTCCTGCCATTTGTGATAATATGGATAAATTTGCAGGATATTATGCTAAGTTTAGCTTAAGCTTAAGTTTATTTAACATTAAGATTAAGTTTAAAGAGAGGGCAAGAAAAAGCAGAACTCAGAGCAACAAAGTAAAGAGTAGAATGGTGATTACTAGAGCCTGGAGTCGGGGAAAAATGGAAGAAAGAAGAGAAAGATGAAGAAGTGAGGCAGAGAGAGAGAGAGAGAGAGAGAGGACAGAGGAAGAGCAGCAGAAGGGCAGAAGAGTAATTGCCAGGAACCGAGGGGAGGAATGGAGGTGATGGAGAGGTACTGTTTAATAAGTACAGAATTTCAGTTTTGCAAGATGAGAAAAAGTTCTAAAGAAAGATGGTGGTGATGGATTTACAAAACTATGAATATGCATACTACCACTGATTTACTACTAAAAAATAGTTAAGATAGTAAATTTTGTTATGTGTAGTGTGCCACAAGAAAAAAAATGGAAAGAAAAAACTTTCAGTCTCTGATTTAAAAAGAAGATATAAACACTTTCCTAAACTCTTCATAATATTGAAAATAAAAAGTGATTTTAAGGAAAAATTCTTTTTTTTAAAGGAGGTAGTCCTGTTCCTTTAAGAAGTGCTCTATATACTTGTTAGGATATTCTCCCTAAGAGTTAAAAACAAGTTAACTACATTTCAGAGTTATAGAAAGTAGTTTTTCTGTTAGTGAAAGTAATCATTACACAAGAATAAAGCTGACATTTGAAAAATTATGATTGTCTTCCTTTTTCACAGTGAAGTCTTTTAGAGTCTAGTCATTACTGAAAATGTATGTTTCAAAGTATAAAGTCAGAGTAACATTCTATAATGCAGATTAATTTATTAATTTATTCATTTGTACTCAGATGCCATGCCATGGATTAACTGTTTTATTGACAGAAATTTTTGCACTTGGAATAAGTTCAAGGACTAAAAAAAAGATACTTGGACAATAATGAATAAGAATGGGTAGCAGTAGGAAAATTTTGATATACCTTTAATCTTCCCTGTCACAGTAACATCGAAATACTAAACTAAATTTTTATTTATTTACTTGACAGAGAGAGAGAGACAGTGAGAGAGGGAACACAAGCAGCGGGAGGGGGAGAGGGAAAAGCAGGCTTCCTACTGGGCAGGGAGCCCAGTGCAAGTTTTGATTCCAGGACCCTGGGATCATGACCTGAGCAGAAGGCAGACACTTAACAACGGAGCCACCCTAAAAAAAAAAAAAAATCTTATCTTTAAGTGGCTAACCCCTGATGCAAAGAAGTATATAACAGTGTTACACTACTCAAATGTAATAAACTGCACATGTGAGCTTATTAATTGATGATATCACTGCCTATTAAAAAGCAAATTATCATTTAAGTGGAGTAAAGATGTAGATGTACTACCAAATCCTTCATGTTCTTCAAGTGAATAAAAACTAAGAACAAAAAAACTAAGAACAAATTACTTTATTTACTTAAAAAAGTTTCTGTAATAGCTTTATATAAATAAAATTATATCCCATTTCTTTTTAATTATATTTAAATATATTTAAATATTTGCAGAAGAGGCAAAGAGATAAAGGCAACAATTCTCATTTTGGTAAATATTTTTGTGAACAATTTTAACAATTCATCCATTACTCAAAATATTCAAACCAGCTTCCCAAATCTAATTCATCATAAAATTAGCCTAGGCAGAGATGAGTGAGTAGGAGGCTAGCAACACACTTTAAAAATATTGATTGCTATACTGTCTTTAAAACTAATGGAGTATATTTTTAATAAGAAATCCAGTGGGAAGTGAAGAAATGGGGAAGGAGGTATGTATGTAAATATGTTTATATTGAAGAATATAAGCTGAAATAAATATATTTTGTTACTTTTTTAAAAAATAGTCAATATTTCTTGAACCATCTGTCAGATACATCATTTGTATATTGCAATTTTTATCATATTCCTGGCAAATATGCTTGTTAGTAGCATTTTACTAATGACAAACTAAAGCATGAAGAAACTCAAAACCTTTCTAAGATCAAATTATGAAGTGATCAAGTATAAATCTTGTACCCAATGTCGAGTGATATCAAATGATTATTTTTGGCCACCATAACAACTGGCCTCTATAAGAAAATTCTGAATATAGAAATATATATATTTTTTAAAGATTTTATTTATTTATTTGACAGAGAGAGATCACAAGTAGGCAGAGAGGCAAGCAGAGAGAGAGGAGGAAGCAGGCTCCCTGCTGAGCAGAGAGCCCGATGCGGGACTCGATCCCAGGACCCTGAGATCATGACCTGAGCGGAAGGCAGCGGCTTAACCCACTGAGCCACCCAGGCGCCCCTGATTATAGAAATATATTAAGAATAAGGCTTTTGAGTAGGCATTCTCATATTAATGAGAAACAGAGATGTGACGAATTGGAGTTCCTAAGCAAGAGGAAAAAATCTGAGCAAGTAGAAGAGGAAGGAGAAAAAAAGTTTCTTATGGGTTTAAGGGACACATTACGTAAAGGAGCTTGGCTTTATTTTGATAATTTGGTTCCACCACTGAATGCTTTCAAGGAGGGAAATAACATTAAGGTGAAGCTGATTCTAAAAGCCACAACAGAACTCTTGAGTTAGAGATAAATGCTCAGAAAGAAGACCAGTGCAACAAGATAGAACTGCTTGTAATTCAAGAAACAGCAATTGCAAGAATTTGTAAGAAATTTCGAGGAGAGCAGTGGACAACGAAGGCAGGAGAGAACCACAGGGATTATTAGTAGTTTGCCAATCTTGCCTGCTTCTCAAGAAGGTTTGCTCTCTTATTTTGAACTCCTGGCCTTACCTCACAGGTTGAAAACATAGGAAGGAAGGGAAGAAGGAAATGAAAGAGAAAGGAGAAAAGAAGTCATTAGTTCATAACTTGCTCATCTTCTCACTTTCAAATCAGAAAACACACTTCCTACTTCTCTATGTATAATCCCTGTTTACTAAATCATAATCACTTAACACTCTCAGCTTCTATCCATCAGTTTTATCCTCTTTCGGTATTCAGTCCTTTTTATCAGAACACATATGCTTTAACATCTCTTAAAAACAAGAAAATGCATAAAAATTTAAATATTCTTTAAACAGATATCTTGATTTATCTTCCTCAACACTTATTTTGTGTAGTGATTTTTTTTTGGGGGGGGGGGCTTCAGCCCTTCTACCTGGAATTACTTTCTTTGACTGAAGTATATACTTGAGAAATTTCTATGGTAAGATATATTGGTTATAAACTTTCTCTACTTTTGTTTGGGTGGTAATAGTTTTATTGTCTACTCATTCTTGAAGGTTAGGGACTCTAAATATCAGATTCTGAATGGGAAGTTAGTTTTTGATAGCACATTATACACAATATTACACTTTCTTCTGGCTTCCATGTTTGGATTCTCATGTTAGCTTTTATTCCAAAGTGGTTCCACTTAGGTTTTGTTTTTCCCACCGTCTTCTCACTACACAACCCTTTACTTTTATTATAATGTTCCTAATATTAGTTTCTTTTTATTTATAAGTGAAGGTGTTCTTAGGGTTCTTGGATCTGTTTCATGGATTTCAACAGTTCTATAAATTTTGAGGCCTTTCCTCATCAAATGGAATGTTTTTTTCTAATTTTAATAACTCCATTATTGCCTTCTAGAATTTTGATTAAACATGCTATAAACCCTTTTAATCTACTTGGCAGGTCTCTTAACCTCCATATATATATATATATATGTTATATATATATAGGTCTCTTAACCTATATATATAGGTTATATATATATAGGTCTCTTAACACACACACACACACACACACATATATATATATATATATATATTTTTTTTTTTTTTTTACTTTTTAAGTTACATTCTGGATAAGTCCTTTGGATCTATTATTTCTATTTTTTGCTGGTTTAACCTGTTAACCTATTTTAAAATTTTCATTTTCTTTTTTTTTTAATTTATTTTTTATTTTCTTATAAACATATAATGTATTTTTATTCCCAGGGGTACAGGTCTGTGAATTGCCAGGTTTACACATTTCACAGCACTCATCATAGCATATACCCTCCCCAATGTCTCAACCCCCCTCCCCCCAGCAACCCTCAGTTTGCTTTGTGAGATTAAGAGTCACTTATGGTTTGTCTCCCTCCCGATCCCCTAACTCCCCCTAACTCCCTACTTTTTCTTCTCCTACCCCCCCTAACTCCCCATGATGCATCTCCACTTCCTCATATCAGGAAGATCATATGATAGTTGTCTTTCTCCGATTGACTTATTACAGTAAGCATGATACCCTCTAGTTCCATCCACATCAGATCAATGGAACAGAATAGAGAGCCCAGAAATAGACCCTCAACTCTATGGTCAACTAATCTTTGACAAAGCAGGAAAGAATGTCCAATGGAATAAAGACAACCTCTTCAATAAATGGTGTTGGGAAAATTGGATGGTCACATGCAGAAAAATGAAATTGGACTATTTCCTTACACCACACATAAAAACAGACTCAAAATGGATGAAGGACCTCAGTGTGAGAAAGGAATCCATCAAAATCCTTGAGGAGAACACAGGCAGCAACCTCTTCAACCTCAGCTGCAGCAACTTCTTCCTAGGAACATTGCCAATGGTAAGGGAAGCAAGGGCAAAAATGAACTATTGGGATTTCATCAAGATTAAAAGCTTTTGCACAGCAAAGGAAACAGTTAACAAAACCAAAAGACAACTGACAGAGTGGGAGAAGATATTTGCAAACAACATGTCCGATAAAGGGCTAGTGTCCAAAATCTATAAAGAACTTAGCAAACTCAATACCCAAAGAACAAATGGGCAGAGGACATGAACAGACATTTCTGCAAAGAAGACATCCAGATGGCCAACAGACACATGAAAAAGTGCTCCATATCACTCGGCATCAGGGAAATACAAATCAAAACCACAATGAGACACCTCACACCAGTCAGAATGGCTAAAATTAACAAGTCAGGATATGACAGATTCTGGCGAGGATGCGGAGAAAGGGGAACCCTCCTACACTGTTGGTGGGAATGAAACTTGGTGCAACCACTTTAGAAAACAGCATGGAGGGTCCTCAAAAAGTTGAAAATAGAACTACCCTATGACCTAGCAATTGCACTGCTGGGTATTAACCCTAAAGATACAAATGTAGTGATCCAAAGAGGCACGTGCACCCAAATATTTATAGCAGCAATGTCTACAATAGCCAAACTATGGAAAGAACCTAGATATCATCAACAGATGAATGGATAAAGATTTTGTATATATATACAATGGAATACTATGCAGCCATCAAAAGAAATGAAATTGTTTTTTATTTTGTATTCTAGAATATTTAGTAATCCTTTTTTAAAAGATTTTATTTATTTGACAGACAGAGATCACAGGTAGGCAGAGAGGCAGGCAGAGAGAGAGAAGGAAGCAGCTCCCTGCTGAGCAGAGAGCCCAATATGGGGCTCGATCCCAGGACCGCAGGATCATGACCTGACCCGAAGACAGAGCTTTAACCCACTGAACCACCCAGGCTCCCCTAGAATATTTATTAATATTTATGCATTGAGTAAACTCTGTAAAAAATATTTTTGGCTAAATTATGGTTTTGGCTTTTCATGAATGAAAACAATATTGTAGCTTTTGTTTTGGCAGATATACAAATACAATTATAATATGCTAGAAAGCCTACTTCAAATTCCTGTCAGTTCCACTACTATGATCAACTAGAACAGGCAAATATGATCCTTAGGATGCCTTTTCCCTCTGAGTTTGAATCTAAAATGGCCAAGGACATTCTTCTTTTCCTCAGCCTCTCAAACCCTTTGCCCATGTGAGTTTCAATTTATGCACAGAAGTCACTGATATGCATTAGAACTACAACAAAGAGAACTCACCCTCTATTCTTATTCCCATGTCATGAGGTTACCTGACTTGTCCAAATGAACCATCATTTAGCCTATCATGTAAGCTACAAGCTACTTGATGGGCTATATAATGTGAATCAGATAATATTAAAAAGAAATATTAAATTTCATATAAAACACATCTGTCGGTTTTTCTCTAATGGAGAAATTGAAGTCACAAATACATACAAAATAATCTTTCTTACATGATTATCCTTCAGTTTCCTATAGTCTCATATCAAGTAGCTTGATGTGCCCCATTTAGGGATTCCCGCATCCAGCAAGAATAGTAGAGTTCTACCCAGTTCACTCATTGTGCTCAGCAATTGGTTAGAAGTAGCCTAGGGGAAGGGTTTCTTCATATAAACACACAATATATTGAATTTGTTAAAGCTACAGAATGTCAGTTTTGTTCCCTGTGTCAGGGTCTTCAGTATGGTATTTGAGAGATGAGTCTCCATGGTTGTTTTGTAGGTCACAGAAGGTATTTCTAGAGATTTGATATCTGAACGATGTACAGAATGAAAAGAAGGGATTAGTAACTGACTGATCTAAACTGGCCATTTTCTTTCCTCACTGTATCAAAAGAACTCAGCTATGAATACCCAATTCCAAAGTCTTTATAATTATTATTTTCTCTCTAAAGGCCAAAATATTGAATTATGTAGTATATCCTTTTCAACATGTATTCCCTCACAATTAATCACCTTTGCGGGGTGTTACCTTTATTCTGAACCCCAGTAACACCATCAACTGTGCTAGATCAGAAAGCAGCATCTGCATAATGTAGTACATGATAGAACTAGTGGATCCTGTGGCTATCTGCTCACCATCTCACCTCTTTTGACTCAAAGTCTGTCCAACGGATTAAGTTAATGTTAAGATCCTATAGGTCAGACACAACCTTTTGGTGTTGTTGCCCCAAAAGGAAATGATGTTTACCTTGCATTTACAATTGAGCTGCTGTCACCTGATTTCTATTCAGAAGTTAGATCACCCTGAATTTTTAATGAGAGCCCACTTCTACAATAGTATCTCCTGCTTTTAGCATCATTCAATAGAAAACGTCCACTTCTGAGGTCCTGTATGATGTGAACAATCTACTCTACTAGGTTATCACTGGAGCTATTATAAGACGTCTCTGGGAACAAAGAAGACAGGTTGTTTCTTAAGTCTTACATTTTAGTGTACCTACTTTTTCAAGACTTTGTTCCATTTCTCCACTCTGTCTCCACTCTTCTGCAAGTTTTTGTTTAACGTGGGCCATTGCTATTTTCCCAATTTCCAGGGACAATTCCAACAGTGTATCAGAATGGTACTAAAAACCCTTTCTAGTGCATTAAACCCCAAGTCACAAGAGAGTGCTCAAATATTGATAAAAACCATTATCCAGTTAAAGTACACCCACATACACACACACATACACATACCGACATTCAGCACTTTTTAAAATATTCACTCACCCCCCCAGGTAGGACATGTGGGGACTTGACCACAGTTATTGGTCTGATGGCAAGCAGAGGAGGTAGGGAGATCTTAAGGGGAGAAAGAATTATCCTGTCAATAAATTACATGAGGTAAGACTTCTTCATGATCTTTAAGTAAAGGATTGCCATTTTCTTTTAACAAGGGGCACCAAAGCATTCAGGGATCCTAGTGCATCTGCCCTTATATTTCATGTCACCCTTTCCTTTTATGGTGTTGACTCTAGTATGGGGGATGCTTAGGCTGCAAATTCAGTCTTCTCTGAATTTCTGCCACTTATACAATTATACCCTATGCCCAATAGCCAGCCTCATTCATCCGTTGCTGCAGGAGAAAGGAGTTTCCTTAAAAACTGTCAAGGAGGCATTTTGACTTTCACAAATTGCTTTAAGTCATTGATTAATAGATCTGAAACTATCACTTTCTCAAATTGATTAATCATTTAAGCAGCCATCCAATTCAATTATCCCTATAATTACTACCTCTTCCATAGTGCTCAAGCACCTGGAATGTTGCATTGCTAGTGCATCCTCTCTCTTTCTCTCTATCTCTCTCTTTTTAGTACATCCTATTCCAGTCTTAGCAATTACACTGCTAGAGCATTCCAAGTATTGTCAATAATCCACTTACACCTAGTGTTGAGATCCTCATTGGCATCGAGAATCTCATTTTTTGGAGCTACTTTTTAGAATGACTCCTCATCTGTACTATCTTACTTCAAGTTTCCCAGAAACAGAGTCTAAGATGGAGATTTTTTTTCAAGTGCTTATTAGGGAAAATCTCTCAGGAGAAGAGAAAAAAGTGATGCAGTAAAGGTCAAAAGACACATTTTAAACACGATGTCATCTCAGCTGGAGATTAGTTCCAGGCTAATCCCATGTGGGATCTGTGGAACATAAATTTCACCCAAAAGTCAATGCTTCCTTGTAGCAAGTTACTTTGAACCCTTATAACAGTTAGTCAGTCACTGGCCAAGGTCTGCCCTCAAAAGAGATGAGAGCAGGGAGAAGAATCCCTGCTGAGGTGTTTGCATGTTTGACCAAGAGCAATTTTCTGGGAAAGTGGGGACAGATATGAGTTGTCCATTAAGCACAAGCTTCACATTAGCTAGGATACAGGTACACCAGCTGGTTAAGGGGATCTGGAGAGACACATTCAGCATCAACCATGTGAAAGTGATTGAGTCACCAAATTGTAAGATCATTTTTGTGAGGAATACTCAAGTCCATAACACAATTAACAATAGTGCACCTTTTTTTTTTTTTTAAATGGTAGATGAATTATAGTTTGGGGAAAAAATAAAAGGAGAGGGTAGATATCTCAACTATAGAAGTATAGAATAAAGCTGAGTTAAGGTTACAGAGTGGAATGGTATGGTGACTTTCAGAGAGTATGCATCATGATAACAGTTCCACTTTTATTCTCAACTCACTCTTATTGGTGAGTTACAAATTCCCCCTAAAAAATAAATTCATGTTATGAGACATCAGAGATATATATGCTCAAGCCAAAATTGTGTATTTTATACAGCTATTTATTTAAATGACTCTTTTATAGAAATCTATTAAAATGATAAATATCCATTACTACTCATTTGCCTTGAGGAATTTAAGTAATAAAGTGGGATAACAACAGGAACTGTCTTAAACACAGAGGTGGTCTTGGACTGACTACTTAAGTCAAAAGTCCAAAAAGTCACAAATTTGTCATCATCTCCAGTACTATGTACATGGCCTGCAGCTATACAATAGGCAGGAACTAATAAAAAAAATGTTGCTAGTGGAAATCTCAAACACCAACTACATTGTGGAAGGGCTGCTACATACTTTGTTGCAGATAAAAGAGAAATGACTTCCTTGAACCAATTCATTTTGATCAAATCAATGATCTGTAGAATTATTCAGTGAGATATTCTACTATCAATCTCTTCATTATTCAATGAAATACATTATTTTGCCACTCAGGTTCAGGGAAAAAAACACATTTCTTAAGACAAAACTCTTGGAAAAACACATTTCTTGAGATTTTAGAATATCTGAGACTATCCTATTTCCTAAATTTTATGAACCCTAATTTATGTCTCAACAATTGGTCTACTGCATAAAGGATTTAAGCCTTGTTTAATTATTGACCTTTTTGAAGGAAAGTCATATCTATAAGATACATGGGGAAGAGTTAAAAACATAAAATTTAAGTGGTAGCTGCACAGAGTCTCCACCCCTTTTGTTTTTCCTTTTTTAAAAGATCTTCCCATGGTTCTACATAGATGTTGATGGAAGACAAAACAGAAGCACTTGATCAGTCTAAGTTCAATGATAACCAAAAAAGGCAGAGAGAAAAAAAGTAATAGTTAATAAACGTTCACTTCAAATATGTATCTGGAATGATAAAAAAGGGATAAAAATGCCAAAAGGAAAATCAATAACTATAGTGTCCACTTGATCAAAGAGTATAAAAATCCTGAACTCTCAATAGGTAACAAACACAGTGGCTTAAGTAATATTCTATACACTGAGAAGAATATTGTTACAAGAATAATAACAAAAGTAAAACAGGCTTTAAACTAGGCTATTTAGAAATGCCAAGTTATCACATCCTGCTATGGTGCACAGAGAACTGCAGAGCATCACTTTGGTGATATTTCTGCCAAAACCACATAACCTGAATCTAATCATAAATACACATAAAACAAAGCCAAATCAAGAGACATTTTACAAAATAACTGGGCTATAATTTTCAAAGATGCCAAGGTTCTGAAAAATAAAGAAAATCTGAGAAAACTAGAAACAGAACAACTAAATGCAATGTGTTGTACTAGGTTTGAGCCTGGACTAGAAATTAAAAACATTTTGCAAGAAAGAACACTGAATAATTTTTGACATCTGAATGTCTCAATGATTAGGTAATATTGTCTCAGTATTAATTTCCTGATTTCGATCACTGTAGCATGGTTGTATAATTTTTTTTTTGAAATGGGGAATAAAGGTACTACACTAAACAACTGATCAAATAGTAGTACATGTGTATACGTAGAAATGATTTAAAAAGTGGTGAAATGTTAATATTGGAAAATCTTCATATAGTTTTTATATGAGCTTTTTTTTTATTTCTATTGCAAACTTTCTGTAAGTATGAAATGATCTCAAAACAAAAGGTCTAAAAATGGCAATTAATATCAGAAATAGGAGAAATTATAACAAGTAGAATAGAACTTATTTTAAATGCAAAGGGAATTATTTTTGGCTTAAATACTATAATTGTATAATACTCTTAAGATAATAAGTTTTTGGAAATTTTTTTTTTAGATTTTTGCAACTTTTAATTGTGTAAATCACTTTGATACCAATACATATAATAGCATAGGAATATAAAAGATACATTTTTAAAAACTGAATAAACTTTTAAAAATAAAACAAGGAAAACTTGCTTTGAAACACTAATATATTCACATATCAAATAATAGTTTTACTATATCATTTCTTTCCTAGGGGATAGGATTTGAAGCTGATATTTCAAAAGCATGAATTTACATAAACAGTGCTGCAGGTGCAATCATGTTTGTTGGGGTTAAAATTTCTCTGCACTTTCCCATAATTAACTAGTAGTAATTTAATATGATTGGGAAATTTAGTCCTCATTTTCAACTAACACCAATTAAAATAATTATATTGTACAGATAAATTCACTTTTTGGTTTTGATATGACGAATTACCCATTTCATTTTCATTTCTATTCTTGAAATGTTTGAGTCATGTCACTTTGTACAGTACAGCTGTTTCTTCTTAGTTTCAGTTCAGTGGTGAATGAAGTGATTTAAGCAGTCCATCAAACATTCTGTTTCTGTCACACAGAGAAATTGCTATACAGCAAATTAATGAATTTCAGTTTTAAACCTTTAATATTTACAAACCATCGGAACTTCCAAATCAGTGTAGAAAATCCTATTACTTTTTTTTCTCTTTAATATTCCAACTCCTAACATTTCGTAAAGCATAGAAATATAATTCATACTTTTTTATTCCACTCCATTCTAGTCATGATTATGATGTATGCTATCAATTTTTGTTACTATTATTATACCTTAAGGCTACAGGAGTAAAGGCTAATATTACTTAATATAAGAAAAATACAGTAATTTAAAAAGGTTACAGTTATCACTGCCTTAAGAAGTACCAGATAAGCAAAATATACTATGAATTGTAATTCAAAAAAAATCTTAACATGGGTACCTGGGTGGCTCAGTTGGTTAAGTCTCTGACTCTTGATTTCTACTCAGGTCATGATCTCGGGGTCATGAGATTAACCCCACGTTGGGGAGCTGCTTGATTCTCTCTCTGCCATTTCCTCTGCCCTTCCCCCAAATTGCACATCTATGAGTGTGCGTGTGTACTCTCTCAATCTCCCTCTCAATAATTTTTTAAAAGCACCTTACTAATATCATCTAAAATAACCGCAGTTCTAAAAACCTATCAGTTATTTCTCAGACATGATGAATAATTTCAGATAGAAAATAACCCTGTTAACTTAGAAGCTTTTGAAGAGCTATTTCTGGAAGTTGTTCTGTCAAAGGATAAAGTTCATGTAGTTTATAATGTAATTACACTGCATAGTATTTTTTTTCAGTGTAGTTTCCAATAAGTGTGTTATAAAACTACTAAAATAATTCCTGTACAGCACTAATTACTCTAAAAGTCTCTCAACATTGTTTATGTCTGGTTTTATATATTTTTTAATCAATTTGACTTTATTTTTTCCATTTCCATAGTAAATGTTCACAATGCAATAATGTTAAGGTATTATACATGCTATTATTGTAAACTGACTAAAGGTGAGATTAATTATTTAAGTATTAACTATTTAATAGTTACTATTTAAGTCATTAAATGGGAAGTCAAGCACCTTGAAGTCCAAGGCATATAAAAAATCTAAGATTCTCACTATTCTCAGCATGGTCTGGTGGAAAAATCCCTGAGAAATCCTAAATCTACTATAAACTAATTATAGAAGTGAGAAATTTCAATTTTAGGATTTCTGCATCTTGATATTTATTTATTTATTTATTTATTATTTAAGATTTTATTTGAGAGAAAGAGAGAGAGCAAGCACAAGTAGGGGGAAGGGACAGGAGAGAAGGAAGCAGACTCTCTGCTGAGTGGAAAGCCCAATGGGATGCAGGGCTCAATTCCAGGACCCCAGTACCCTGAGACCATGACTTGAGCTGAAGTCAGATGCAAACGATTGAGCCCCCCAGGTGCTCCTTTGCATCTTGATCTTCAAAATAAAGTTCTCTGGCTAGATGAAGCACAAAATTTCCTTACATATAAATCCTTGATTTTTTTCTTCATGAAACAAAGAAACTTGATTGGTCTCTTGTTGAAGAGTAATTATCATTTTTGTTAAATTAATATTTAATTTAAAATATGTTTCTGGACTAATATATCTTTATATAATTAGTCTATTTATAAGAACCCAAAGTAACAATAGCCTTAATTTTGAAAACCAAATTTCCCATGAGGTTGTATTCCAAATAGCAAAACTTTAAATTCCAAAGGAAAACAAAACGTAATTACTTAGTGTTAGCTGTTATAATCTCCCTTAGTATATTCTGACTAAATTTATTTGAGGAAGAGTTATGCTATACTTGTACATGATATCCATTTTTCCAAGCGATTTACTACTCACACAAAATAATATGGTGATAGAGCAAGAGCTACAGTATATCAGAAAGACCAATAGAGTTTGAATAGAAAGTGGAGAATCTAAGTGTAGAATTTAACAATTATATCAAATAACATGTATAATTTTCCTAGAATCAAGTCCCAGTTCTTCATCCAAAAAAAGTGAATAACTGATATTTCAACTATTACTTTTAGTTGGGATTCAATCAGCAAATATTGAATAAATTTTAAATAATAAATCACAATAGAAATTTAAAAGATTTTTTTTCCTTGGGGAAACTTTATTTATTCAGATTCTAAGTAACATTTGCTTTCTAAAAATACAGCTATTTGCCCATTTAAAGCATGTATTTCTGAAAACATTTGTTATAAATACTGCCCAAAGTTCTGCTATCACTTTTTTTTTTTTTTTTTGCATTTTGCTATTACTTGCCATTACCAGCTTTACAACAATAGAGATTAAAACTTTAAGTTGGTTGGGTTTTATTTTCATTTAATATTATAAATCCTTGCAACTATTTATATTATAAATAAATATAAATCCTAGCAACTATTTATATTATAAATTAATTAGAGTATTGGAGATATGTATCTTATGAGGATGATCTTTGATTAAAATAAAAGTCCATTAATTTCTTTTACAGACCAGTGAAAATTAGGGAAATTCTGTTTTTCTCCAAAGTTTTGTTTGAATAAAGGCAGGTGTTTGAACAGGCAAAACTGTTTCCAGGGAGGGTGGGTCATGGTCCTCAGGTGTCATCTATTAGTCTGACCTCAACTGCTTCTTCTGGCCTTTAGTTTTTCATTTCATGTGAGTCACTTTGGTAAAGGTCTTTGATTTCTTCCATGAGGTATCTTTGGATCCAATGGTTCTCTATGTTATGTTTGGTTTACATTATACTTATGTTATATTGTCTTATACACAAGGAAACATTCTATAGTTTCTATTCTATGTGGTGGTTTACAGAACTCTACAATACAAGGATTGTCACCTCGTATTAGTGTAAAGGAATCATCCTTTGATTCACCCCAAAGATGCATCCCAGAAATCCGTGCACCTACTCAAGTTCCTATACTAATACTACATAGCCATTTCTTACTGCAATCTTGCAGCTTTGTAAACATACACAGAAGTCCTTCTGCTTTCGAATCCTTCAAAACTCTCTGGAGATTAGGTCATTGCTTCCCCTTAGGATTTAACACCTTGAAATAGCAGACAGAACAGAAAATGTGGAACAGAAAATTTCTAACTGCACTTGCTTTCCTAATGAGTCCTTTTCTTCCTTCCCACCTATGCAGTCTATCTAGTATCTGGAGTTCCCACATACATAAAGGCTTTACTCAGATAAGGTATCATGTGGTTTAGTTCAGCTTCTCAAGATGCAAAGCCTGTGATAGCATTTGTTTTTTCATCTACTCAAGTGATTGTTTAAAGAAATGCACGGAGGACAGTGTGAGGGATAAAGCAGTAGAAGGGGAAAGGAGAGGAATGCTAAGCAAACAAGCCTATGACTCCTCTGAAGACTAGCTTTAGTCTAATACTGCAAAAAGGTTCTAGAACAAAAATTATACAACACAATTTATCCTACCTTAAGGCCAAGTCATTTACTGAGGTCCATGGTGAGAGCAAGATAGCTTCCCTCTGTTGGATGAGAAGAGTGGCAAGGCTCCCAAGAAAGCAGGGCTGTTAGCAATCAAACTCTATAGCAGCTGGGGAAGTAGATGTGCCAACTATTAAAGGGGTTGTGAGCATCCTCTGCAGCGTAGCGAATTATTGTTATCCACCTCTTTACCTGAATTCCCCCAAAGAAAGACCCTAAAGTAGAGAGTTAGGTGCAGAAAATGTATTTGGGAAGTGATCACAGAAAGCACCTATGACAGCTATCACAAGGAATGGTAGCAAAAATAAGTACCCTCAGTTGTCCTTGAATTCCAGACAATCTTTTCACTGCCCTGATTACGCAGCAGTAATCTTAGCATCTCAAATAAATAATGTTCAATTAACTCTTCTACGATAAGATATCTTTACCTTTGGATCCTGACCTATCAGCATGAGGAGCCCACAGTGAGGAGGGAGGTGTTATAATGTTTCACATACTGGAGACTTTGTGTTTTCTGGTGAAAGTATTCTACCTCTGGACACAAAGATCTCTAATTCCACAAACTAAAAACTGCATAGATGAAATCCCAAATTCCCCAAATGGGGTTAAGAAAATGATGAAGACAAGTATTTCTGATTCTACTTTTTGATTCCCAAGATCTTGTATTTTAGTTACTGGAAACAAAGCAGCAGCAGCATTTCCATTTCCACATCATATTCCATATCCATATCATATCACATTCAAATTTTCCCATTTACACATCATATATTCATCAAAGTAACACTTTTTCTGTGCCTTTAAAAGGGCCATCTCAAAGTTCCGTCAGGTCAGCAGCTGAGTAATATTAGGCAGAAAGAGTTGATCCCGTGATCATGTGCACTTCATTGTTTTGCCTTCATTGTAAAGTGATTCCCTGGCTCTGAGGCCATGTTATGTGTGATCCTGTGACCCCAAGTCCTCAGAGAATGGTACTGGCAAAGTGAATGTGAACAGTCAAGGCAAATTTACTTCCAGAGTATGTGACAATCCCAGCAAATACAAATTTACTCATCCCTCTTTCCAATATAACCAACTTGCCACATGTAACTGGTTGATTCTCTTGAGATAATAATATACGGAAACAGTTCAGGAAAATAACCTCAAGATAGGTCTAAGGATCACAGAATTCAAAGTAAAAGAATGTGGGCCAGAATTAGATGTATCTCCTGGTCTCCACATTCCAAGGGACCAATTGTAGCATTTTTGGGTCTCAGATACAAAATCAGGCACAAAAATTTAGATCCCTAAATTTAAAAATTCCTCAAAAGATCTGGATATTCCCTTCCTCAGTGTTTTGTTGCTCTGCTAAATAACTCCATGACCCTTTTGGCAAAGGTTGGGAAGGAAAAAAAAAATGTATATTTATACACACATGTTTATACATACTTGTAGTCACATTGCTGGTTCTTTCTCAAGAGGGCCAGATCTCTTCTTCAACTGATGGCCTCTAAGATTGAGAACAAGCTCAGTATTTAAATAGAGTATGGGGTAGTGATTTTTCCATATTCTTGCTATTATATTTCAATTATATTAAAAATAAAAAGAGTATATTAAATAGTGAATTTTAATTATTTCATGAATTTTTACAGAAGCTCTTTTTCTACAAAAATTAATTTCTTATTTCTCAATAGGTTATAATTGGATTTCCTAGAATTATAGAATAATATTTCCTTTTTTTAAAAAGATTTTATTTTATTTATTTGAAAGAGTACAAGCATGCATGACAGGGGTGGGTGAGTAGGAGCAGCGGGGGAGAGTAAAGCAGGTGGAAAGAATCTCAAGAAAACTTAGCACTGAGCATAGAGCCTGATGCAGGTTTAATCTCAGGACCCTGAGATCATGACCTAAGCTAAAACCAAGAGTCAGCCACTTAACTGATTATGCCATGCAGGTGCCCTAAGAATAATACTTCTTTATTTAAAACTTTAATTATGTAGTTTGGTAGTTGAATATTTACACATTATTATAATACAGAATGCATTGAGTTGCGGGTATGTTTAGATTTAATCAAGAATAGGTGTTGAATAAAGTACTTTTTCCTGATCAAGATAATCATATCTTTTCTACTTTTTTAACGTTTTTATTTTTTTTTTTTAACTTTTTATTTAAATTCCCATTAACACAGTGTAATATTAGTTCCAGGTGTATAATCTAGTGATTCAACACTTAGATACAACACCTCCTGCTCATCACAACAAATGCACTGCGTAACCCCATTACCTATTTAAATTATTCCCCAACCTCTTCCCTTCTGGTAACCATCAGTTTGTTCTCTATAGTTAGTCTGTTTCTTGGCTTGTCTCTCTCTATTTTCCCCCATGATCATTTGTTTTGTTTCTGAAATTCCACTTATACAGGCACATGGAAAAATGCTTAACATCACCTTCGTCAGGAAAATAACAATCAAAACTACAACGAGATATAACTTCACACCTGTCAGAATGGCTAAACTCAACACCAGGGGAAACAAAAGGTGTTGGCAAGGATGTGGAAAAAGGGGAACCCTCCTGTACTGTTGTTGGGAATGCAAACTGGTGCAGCCACTATGGAAAACACCACAGAGTTTCCTCAGAAATTTAAAAATGAAACTACCCTATCACTCAGCAATTGCACTATTAGGCATTTATCCAAAGAAAGCTTTTTTACTTTAAATTAAACTATTTATTTGCAATGTATTTGCTTTCAGATTGTTTCATTCTAGTGGGAGATTGTTTTGATTTATGTCATAAAAGCATTGTCCAAAAGAAGAAGCATAATCATATCAAAAGTAATTTGAAATTAATTAATTTTTATAAAGACTTAAAACAAGTCATACATAATTTGCAAAACCTCCCAAAGGTGTTTCAAAAATTATCTCTTTCAAAAGAGACAGAAGAACAAGACAAAAATATTTGTTAGGCTATAAGCTTCCAGTTATAAGATAAAAAAGTTCTGGTGATATACAGCATGATGACTATAGTTAATATGGTATTATACATTTGAAAGTTGCTGAGAGAATAGATTTTCAAACTTCTCACTACACACAAAAATAATTGTAACTAGGGGCACCTGAGTGGCTCAGCAGGGTAAAAGCCTCTGCTTTCAGCTCAGGTCATGATCTCAGGCTCTCTGCTCAGCTGGGAGCCTGCTTCCCCCTGCCTCTCTGCATACTTGTGATCTCTGTCTTTCAAATAAATAAATAAAATCTTAAAAAAAAAAAAAACAACTGTAACTAGGTAAGATGTTGGATGTGTTAACTCACCTTCTGGTGGTAATCATTTAACAATGTATGCATATGTCAAGTTATTACATTGCATACCTTAAACTTATGCAATCTTACATGTCAATTATATCTCAGTAAACTATTAAAAGAAAATAAGACAGCCTGAAACTCTATGAAAGAATCACAAGTTTGTAAACAAGTGACTGGAAAATTTCCTTTTGTGAACAATTAATTTTGTTTTACATCCAGAGCAATAGGATGCTGTTGGCTGGAGGATACAAGGCTGAGTGGCTGTAACTTCCTCTCCCTTTTTCCCCCTTTGACATTCACAGCAGGGTTAGGGTAACAACTGCATGTGGGGGTGACCAGCCATCAGGAAATGTGGAAGCTTCCTGCCTGGAGAAAAGGACAGAAGTTCCCCTTAGGATTTGAACTCTCCTTTCTTCATTATAACAGACTTACTAAGCCCCCTGACAAAAAGGAGAAAGAGAAAGAAAGAAAGAAAGAAAGAAAGAAAGAAAGAAAGAAAAGAAAAGAAAAGAAAAGAAAAGAAAAGAAAAGAAAAGAAAAGAAAAGAGAGAGAGAAAGAAAGAAGGAAGGAAAGAGAGGGAGAAAGAAGGGGAGAAAGGAAAGAAGAAACTTTTATTATTACTAGATTTATGTCAATCTTGGAGACAAATCATTTCATTTTAAATATAGTTGTTTTGTTTTTAAGTAACAAGATTGTAAAAGAATGACCAACATACCCAATGTTATTTATGCTATTTCTCACTGTGCTGTTAGTAGAGATGTTAAAAGAAGGTAAGAAGACCTGACAGATCCGGAAGCACGCAGCACGGAGGCCCAGGTGGAGCCCGTTCAGTCTCTGGCTCGCAGCAGGCGGGTGACTGGCAACTCTAACGAGAAAACAAGGATATATTTCACAAAATGCTGGCAAGGGCAAACGAACAGAACTGATCCTGGCAGCCTATCCCTAATTTGAAAATGGCATATGCTGATAGCCTTTGGCTAGCTCACACATGACAGATGTCTTTTAACCAGGTCAGACAAACAAAACAGGAAGACACAATTTGCAGGAGCATTTTCAAACAGAAAGTCCATTTCATCAGCAGGCCATTTCCCTATGCTTACTGTGGGATCTCCTCCTATTCTCCATTTGTGCATGTTGTTATTGATTTTGTTATCATTTTAAGAAGGCTCTTTTCTGTGATGAAGACACTTTTATTAACTTTTAAGGTTATTTATGTAATTTTAAAGTTGGTTTTGATTTGATTTCTTTTTTTTCCTATTCAATCTTCTTTCTTTCCATAATTTTTTCTTGAGTCCCTTGTATGTGATAGGCATAGTGTTTGGGGATCACAGGTGACAATAAAATGGGATCTTTTGTCTCTGCAAAGCTTAAAACCTACTATATCAGAAAGGAAGGCAGTCAATAGTTAAAATACAGTAAAATCTATTCTATAGTAAGATAGATACTATGAACGTGTATCATAGCAACACCACCCGTAGACATTGGGAAGTTTTCCAAAGAAAGTGACTTCTTCAATGCCTGATTATCAAATAAACATTAGCCAGATAGATATGGGAAAGAAGGGATAATTCTAGGAAGAAAGAACAACAAACCCAGAACATGGGGTCATGAAAAATCACCTATCCACACAGATTTTTCGGAAACAAAAAGAAATGCAAAAAGTTCAGGCTAGAATATACGGTGAGGTGAAATTTGGAACTCCTTATAAGTAACGTCAAAACATGAATCTTTTTTAACTTGTTGGATGACATGACTAGAATTTTAATTTGAGAGACAGTGTACAAACAATAAATGGTGGTATCTAGCAGTATGGTGCTAGAGTTCTTGGTATTAGTCATGTTGCTACACTGCCCTCAAACTTAGTGTACTCAACTGAAATATTAATGAGAGTGTTAATGACACATGACTCACAGGCACTGTTTTGAAGATTGCATTAGTAAATACATGTAGAGGACTTAAAATAGTGTTTTGTCAATGGTAAATGCTAAATAAATGATGGTTGTTGTATCTTTATTATTACAGTATGGTATTACAGTACCATTACTCTGGTTTTATTATGCAAAATACAGCAAAGATGTATGAATGGGACTGCAAAAAATGTAAGAAGTTAGGACAATAGTCCAGCAATAAGTGATATAAAGCTAAATTAACACAGAGGCAGAGGGGAAGGATGGAAGTGTGTAGATCTGAGAGACATAGCGCAGTAGAGGGTGCAATACTCAGTGGCTGTCTGGATGTGAGGGTGAGGAAAGGGATATGTTACAGATGATAAAGTTAACAGACAACATTAGAAGAAGATAATTAGTGTCTAAAAGTGACAATGTTGAACATCTATAACATACAGGAACTTCTGCCAACAAGCCAAAAAAGAACGAGAAAACCAATGGTGAAACTGACAAAATTAGGAACAGGCAGTTTAAAAATGTGACACAACACTCCATACTACTAAATTACTAAATTTCAGAAAGTTGGAAAAAAACAACAGAAACATGAGAAAGAGAAACTTTGTGCACTGACATTCAGATTTAAAATAAGACTACTTGATCAAAATCAGACTACAAAATTCTACCCCTGGTCACAGCTGTAGCCCACTAAAATTCTGGTACAGGCCTATAAAGGAACATATATTGTGCTGTTCATTATAACATTAACTGTTGGAGGGGAAAATGAGGCATAAAGTAATCAAGTAGGTATTTCCACTGATGAATGACTTTGTTGTACTCCACTGTTGTCCTCAAAAGCAATTTACTGCCTGGTCCTCCTTGTTCAATATATATGGAGAACATATATATTCTGTATACATATATATAGAATATATGTATTCCTGATTGTTGTTCTGTAATTTTATTTTCTTCCAGTAGGACAATTATATTGCTTTGTTACATTAACAACTGACTAGGTTTGTGATTTGTTTTGGGCAAGGAAATAAGACCAGAAGTGACAAGTCTGCCAATTCTGAGTGAAAACTTAATAGCCATTTTGCAATTTTACAAGGTTTCTGGGGTTTAACTTTTTTATTTTTTTCCAGAATACAGAAGCTACATAGAGCAAGGCTGTGAAAAGCCCTGTAGATTTTGAAGATCTTGAACAACAATGTGAACAAGTAATACACAAGTGTCATTTTAAGCCTTGAGTATCATTGTGATTACCTGTTTGGTTATTGGTAGTTTCTAGCACTTATAAACTTCTGAAGGTCAGAGAGTATTTTACTCATCTTTGTGTTCCTAGTAAATAATGGTTCCTGGTACCAGGTAGATATTCAGTGTATTTTAAAAGAATTTATATTATCCCAGCGACAGGTTAGCTTTTCAGTAATAATCACCCTATGAAAAAGCAAACAGTCAACAGTGTCTCTCCTCAGTTCCTCTTGCATTGTAGATTTTTGTGAGTTAACTGTCTTTCTTCTCTTTTGGGTCTTTTATTGTGTTTCTAATGATAAAAGAATGACAAGTATAAAGTGCAAATCAACCCATCTCGAGCTCACAGAGGCAATTACCTGCTTAATCAAGCTCTTACAGGTTGGGGCACTCTCTCTTTACCCAATATTACCCCACAGCCAGGTATCACATAACTCAAGACAGCCTCTACACTCCAGAGCCCACTGAAATTATTCAAAACTAGAAAACCTAGGCCCCTTACCCTGATTTCCCTTTGCCTTTATCATGGAAAGCCCAGTACAATCTCTTGTCCATGTTTTCCTATTGCTCTTTCTGCCTCCTGACTGATTCTGATGCTTCCCCATGTGATCCCGCATGGCATGATATGCTCCTTCCTCTTGGAAACTGGGAACAAAAACTGAAAACTAAATTTTCTATAGCAGCTATCTCCTTGTCCGTGAGGGCAAAATAAAATAAAAGTAAAAATAAAAATAAAAGCATACCTAAAAAATAAGCCCTACATATTAAAACATATGTATATATATATACAAGTCCTTGTATCTGTCTATATTGTATGTGTGATATACAGTATTTTATACTGAAAGGTTTGTTTTAATACAAATCAACCACTGTATTACCCCTCTCTTTTATTAACCAATAACCCCTTGTATATGAGTAAGAAACAGTTTAGTCTTACTAAATATATTAATTTATTCATTTTGTGATTTTCCTGGCCTTCTAAAATACCAGTAAAAGTCATTTGAAAATCATTTCAAATATATAGACTTTTTAAAAATAAACATATGGCATCTTTCTGTTGCAGGCATTCCTTTCTGCTTTTTATTCTTTTTAAATTTTTTGAAAATAATTACAAATAGGTGTATAGACTTTTTAAAAATAAACATATGGCATCTTTCTGTTGCAGGCATTCCTTTCTGCTTTTTATTCTTTTTAAATTTTTTGAAAATAATTACAAATAGGTGTATAGACTTTTTAAAAATAAACATATGGCATCTTTCTGTTGCAGGCATTCCTTTCTGCTTTTTATTCTTTTTAAATTTTTTCCATCTTTTTTGTGAAAAAATTAACATAAAATTTATCATCTTAACCACTTTTAAGTATATGGTGGTATTAGACATATTAATAATGTTGTCCAAGCATCAGCTCCAGCTATCTCCAGAACCCTTTGCATGCTGTAAAACTGAAACTTTGTTTCGATTAAACAAAGTTTCCCTCCTCCCAGCCCCTGAAAACCATTACTTTACTGTATGTTTCCATAAATTTACCTACTGTAAGTACCTTATAAGTGGAAAATTACATATTTGTTCTTTACTGACTGGCTTCTTTCACTTAGCATAATGTTCTCAAATTTCAATATAGTAGAATTTTCTTTCCTTTTCAGGTTGAATAATATTACACTGTATGTTTATACTTTTTTGCTTATCCATTCATTCTTCAGTGAGTGCTTGGGCTGCCTTTAAAAATATATATATGACTTTTAAAAACCCATAGGTTTCTTGGTAAAAATAAAGATAGTACTTTTATTTTCTAGAACTGTTTGTAAGCCTTTTATAAAAATAACTTACCAATAAGAATAGAGTAAACAGTTTTCAAACTCATTTTTCAATAGATTACAGTATGTCGCTAAGGGTTAAGATGAGAATTGAGGTCAGCAATCAAGTTTCTATTATGTATCTAAGTCTTTCCTAAGAGGAAAATAACTTTAGAAGCTTTGGTAATTCTGTCAAGACCTAGTTGTATAAATTGATATCTCCACTTGAATGTCGAAGAGGCATATGTGTCTTAGCAAGTCTTCATTCCAACCTCACTCACAATCAACTAGCTCTACCATTCATTCATGGGACTGACAAAACATCGAAACCATCCTTCTTTACTTCTTTCCACAGCATCATTTATACAATTCTAAAACGTGTCTTCTTTACCAAAGTGTATGCTAGAAAAACTATCACGACTTCCTTTAACTTATTTTCATATTTGTCTAGGCCACTATTTTTTCACTATTTTCCTTTCTTCTGAACATTATTGCAATAGCTTCTGTCCAATCCCTATAGCATATTACCCATATGGGAGGTATGAGGAAATGGAAAGACTAACTAACCTACACAAAATTGTGTAAAATCTAAACTCCTTATCAGAAAATGTTAGACTTTGCACAAATAACCCCTGCTTACTATTTTACCTGGACTCCTCTCCCTTCTGTGTGCCTTGTCAGGTCTGCAGTAGTACTAATAGCTCCTTGAAGTAAGAAAACTTTCAGTAAAATCAGCAATCATGGTATGGATTAAGCAATGATATTAGCATACCAGACTGAAGTTTCATTGCCAACTTTCTGTGAATCCTCAAGCAATTTCTAAGAAACAGAAATGATATCTTGTCATGTGAAAGCAATTGTGTTCAATACTTTTTAATTCCTTATCTCTAGGGTTCCCTTGGCTTTCATAACAACTGCCAAACTTAACCAACTCAAATCCCAGCATTTCTTCAATAATGTAAAGATCAATACATTGTATAGAGATCATTATATATTCAGTAGCTATAATGGAAGAGAAAAAGAAAAGCTTATTTTTCAGGCTGGGGATGTATGGGAAAAGTATAAATGTCTTAGGTAATCAGAAGTTTGTGTCAAGAGTCCCTCTACCTGAATCAAACTCCCAAAAACTCAAGGAGGAAAGGTCAATAGAATGAGGAAGGAGTGCCACATTCAAGGATTTTATTTATTGCTCCCATCTTGGGGATATCTTCTAGAATCATGAGTTTCCCAAGATATAGACCATAGCACTATATGTCTGAAACAAATTGGGTGATCAGATAGACCAGACATCTGCAGACACCAGAAGACTCAGAAGACAGTGATTATTTCTTGATTCATCAATGCAATGCTTCCTCTCCTTTGGTGACATGGGTCACATAACCTTACTCTGCTCCATCTCCTTCCTTCTCATGCTGACATCACACAGAACAGAGTGATTAAATATTCCTTGCATATCATTGTAGAACACAAGTTAGAGTTTTTCCACAGTGTTTTGATATGAACAATTTTTTTTTTGACACCTGTTTTCTGCACTAACAGCTTGCATTCATTCTCAGGAAGGGAAAGATATCTATCTACAATTTGAATATAACTGTAGATTGAGAGAGTCTAAACCAAATATCAATTCAATATAAGTCTGTAGTTGTTAAAGGAAAGTGAGATAATCTCCAATCTTTCATCCATTTATGATATTTTAGAGTTATATAACACTAGAAATCTTGTAAAGAATGGACAGCATGTTAAAAAAAAAAAACCTCATAAATTCCTAGGGAAAGAAAACAATGGTGACATTGAAAACAATTGGATGTTTTGAGATTTAATAGAGGTCATACTAGAACTGAGCTTCCTTGAACACATAATGCAATGCAATCAGATGTAAGAAAATAAGTTTTCAAAAATTGCTACATATTTATATAAATCTAATTTTCTCTGCTTTTTTTGGTCAAAATAAAAAAATAAACCTTCAGGCTCTTCATCTATGTTTTCAGTTTATATGGCTTTTCTAGCTTCATCCTGTATTTGTTTACTTTTTGCTTCAATACATTTTATATATTCTAGAAAATGATTTCATGTGCCTATAAAATTTTCAAAGTTAATAGGAATTTTATGAAACTTTAAAATGTGAATATTGCATTTTCAATTTGACAGAAATCTAATACCTACTTATTTTGATTGGCTTGCATTGTCAGAATATTCCATGGCTTAGGTCAGTAATGATCATAATAAAAATGTCAGTGTTTGTATTTGTTTGGGACCAATGAATCAATGGAAAAAGGAAAGGTGTCACTTTTACATGACCATATGAGTTAATGTATTGGTGATGGGTCAATGAGAGAGACACTACCCTGAAGTTTATTAAACCCGTAATGTTTTTCTTGGATATTGATGAATCTATAGCTATGATTGTGTACTGCTCAGTTAAAGCTCTAGTTTTATTGAATAGAGAACATTGTGCATTCTCCACATAACTTCTGAAACAAACTATTGTGAACAAATTACTCAAAACAATTATTAGTAATTTGAAGATGAATAAGATATTATAGAGAACTAGTTAAAATTATGGAAAAACTAGTGTGTGTGTGTGTGTGTGCATTTGAAGAGCAATAACAGAAGAGTGTAAAGGAAAAGTTCCCTTATATACAAGCCTGCCTATAGATCTAAATTCTGTATTAAATGTTATCAAAATAATATGATCATCCACCCAAGTCTCATCATTTTTTAATCAGGAGAGTGTTCATCAAAACACAGCTTTCTTGCCTTCTTTCTTTCTCTCTCTCTCTCTCTCTCTCTATTTCTTTTTTTTTCTTTTTTGACAAAAGTAGAGTTTTATCAAAAGGTATTGAGTTAAAAGGAAATTGGAAACAATTTCTTTAAATTATTTCTTGAAATATTTTGAATGATACTAATCATAAACATATATTCTTCACTGACATTTAAATGTAATGAAATTTTCAAGAACAGTGTAGAATACAGGTTTATATTTACTGACAAAATTCAAAGAAGCAATTTTCCTTTAAGAAGTGTGGTTAATAATAATTTATTATTGCTATTTTATCAGAGTTATAATTGGATTTTCTTCCATTTGTTACATTTTAAAAATATATATTTACAAAATTTTCATTTAAAAAGTATACATATGAAATGTATAAATAATCATATTTCAAATATGAATTTTTTTGAAATTGCAATCTGATTTAGTATGAAACACATTCAAAAGTTTCCTTCTCTACTAATATAATAGCAAGTGAAGTATTTTTTTACTAAACTACATGTAATTGCCTCAAAATCTGTGCCAGGTTACCCCAGTGTACTTAGACATAGCACTATGTTATACTTACGTGATTCCATGTATAAATTGAAAGGCATTGGTCTAGTTGAAGAAAATAAAATCTTAGATCAATAGACATCTGAATAATAAAAAAGTTCACTTGAGGATAATAGGGTAAACATTTCTACATTTTATTCAATAATCTCAGTTTACCATTGTAACTTATGTTCTTAGGTAAAAGTAATTTATTATGATGTGGATATAGACAAATTTCTTCACTCTTCATAAGTAAGATAAACAAATTACCAAACATCACTGTTAACTTTCACATCTGCGAGCTGGAATCAGGAGCATATTGGAAGTCTTGTGGTATTTTTTATTTAAGAAGAAAGAAATTTAAAGTTTCCAAAATAAACTTTTGAACTATATGTATGTGTGTGTGTGTGTGTGTGTGTATGTGTGTGTGTGTACAGATATATATAAAATCTCCCTATTAATTGTCTAAATTTTGGTTAATCTGATTGCAGTGTGTTTCCTTTTATTCAATCTTTTAATTAGATAGTGAGGAATTTAAATGAGGTTTTGTTTGTTTCTCTTAATGTATCTCTTTTTATTAATCTGTATCATCTATAGATTGGAAAGAGAGTATGGCTCAAAGTATAAGAGCACTTTTGTAGAAACAGAGTCCCTAGCTGCTTCAAATCCCCGACCCTACCATTAACTTGGCTGTCTAACTCTGTGCGCATTAATTTCCTTCCCTGAAAAAAATAGTTACTTCAACTCATATTTTAAAAATGAATATGATTCTTTTTTTATTAAGATTTTGTTTATTTATTTGACAGAGAGAGAGACTGCAAGTGGGCAAAGAGGCAGGCAGAGAGCGGGGTGAAGCAGGCTCCCCACTGAGCTGAAAGCCCGATGCAGGGCTTGATCCCAGGACCCTGGAATCATGACCCAAGCTGAAGGCAGAGGCTTTAACCCACTGAGCCACCCAGATGCCCCTAAAAATGAATACGATTCTAATGATGAACTGATATCGGAAAGCACTTAAACCATAACTGGACACAGGATGAGCACTTATGAAATTGTTAGATCTTGGTATTTGCACTATGGATAAAATTCTGTTTGCCCAACACAAAAGTTCAACATCCAACAGAGTAGAGGGGGCCCTCAAAATTCCACTGAATTTCTTTACCATCAGGGTCATATTCTCCTTTGCTTGTTGTCATGTATAAGACCTCTGTTGTAACTGTAGTGAATTTTGTATCAAAACTTGACTAAGAATGTTCATGTTGCTCAAAGATTGTAACATTTAAAAACCATATGAAGAAAATAAAAGCTGTCCCCTGTCAATAAATATTTCATGTCAGCAGAAAATTACACAATATTAGATATGTATGTATACTTTGAGAAGCTAATCTTCTCAGTTCCATGACTAATAATCTCAGTTATCATTTGCATCTGAAATTATGCTGCATTTACCAGTTGATACTTCTTTGAGTTTACCTTTTGAATTTGACAAAAGAAATGAACAAGCTAATCTTCTACATTGAGTTTACTATGAAAATGATTAGGACAAAATGTTGAGATTTTTAAAAAGCTGAGATGATTATTTTTATTGATGGATACAGTTAACTCTAAAATACATATGCCATGAAATATAGGGAAAGGTTTTATTCTGGTCGTGAGGATGCTTATCAATTGCCTAATTGATTTTAGTATGTTGTGCTCGCTTCGGCAGCACATATACTAAAATTGATTTTAGTATGTTAAAAGTTTCAATTTTATTAATGGATCTGGGAGAAGACTCCCATATAATATTAATACATGGTCCCTAAATAATCTGTATTTCAAGAACATTATCTCCAAGTATATTTTGCTTTTTTATCCTTCTTAACTTCCAAAACATTAGTCATCACTGACAAAAAATTTTATTTTCATAAGAGGTTGATATTCAATTAATAGATAAATAGACATATTTCCTTAGGTAAGAGGTTCTCTGGCAGAGGAGAATTAAAAACTTTATTAAGAATAGAAAAACAAACTTTAGATAAATGTAGTTCCATAGTTGATTGGGAAAAATAATATTCAGCTATTTATAAAATGGAAAGTGTGATCTTTATCAGTGAAAAATTATTTATTTTATAGGGTAATATTAAACCTTAAAATACATAATTTTTTTAGTATTTTTGGGTTTTGTTTTGTTTTGTTATAAGTGTTTGTGTTATAAGTGTTATAAGTGTTTGCTATATATATATAGCATTTAGTTGCTTCTTTTTTGCTTTAATAAGACCTATATAAAGCAGTGGACTAGAGGAAGGAAATTCAAAGACATTCCAGAGAAGAGGAATAAGATAACTAAATTTTAGGAATACTTATATATAAAGATGAAAGATGCTTAGGCTATTCTAATTGGTAAAGATACCTCATCAGAATGATTTAATTTTCTTTTTCAGATTTGATCAAACATTCTTTTCTGTCTCTACAAAAACCAGAAGTGGAGACTGACATAAAGTGAAGCTCCTATGATTAATTTTGGTAAGACATAGTCTTTCTGAAATCAATTGTTGCTGAGATATTGTTATTGTATCCTCGTGTGTTGATATTATTACCATATATGCAATATTTTGTGATTATGTCATGGTTCATTGAATTATTCAGTAATATTTTAGAGTATATATTGTAAGATTCGAGGCACTGAAACTATGAAGACAGCTAAGGTATAGCCTTTGTTTAAGGAACTAGCAGCGTAGTAAGGAGACATATTTGTGAAAAATTGCAACATAATGTAATAACAAGCTTTGAAGTAGATATATGCCTAAGATGTTAAAATTGCAGAGAAGAAATCTCATTAGGTTGAGGGAAAAGTCAAAGAATTCATTCTGTAATGTCAGATTGGCATTATAGTGGTGTCATAAAACCTGAAAGAATTTAAGCCAGGCAAAGAGCAGGCAAAAAATATTGCCATAAAAGATGAGGAGTATATCGATTTTAAGAATTATAAACTCTGTAGCATGCTATCACTAATAGAGGATGGGGGTTGAGACTGACAAGAGTTTAAGCTAAAGCAGCTGGAGAATCATGGAGGTCTTGTGTGATGTGTTAATAAATTTGCTTATTACCGTGGGCTTTATAGGCAGTCAACAAGGGTTTTAAATAATCAAGATAATTTAAATCTGTGTTTAAAAAAATAAAAATAAAATTATTTGGAGAATGGTTCAGGATTGCAAAATGGGTACAAATATTTTTTCTCCCTTCTATCCCTAACTTCATTGAAAAAAGAAAAAAACAAGGATTTCAAAATGAATAAATCAATTAATTGCATCATTAGAAAAAATGGCAAAATGTCACCAGGAAAATATACTTTTGAGCAATTTCTAAAAGACAGTAGACTGATGGGAATAATTTTATGCAGAAAAAGAATTAGAAGTTACAGAACTAGATGGCTTCAAGTAACCATAAGGATGCTTTGAGCTGACTCAACCTAGAGGAAAAGCTGCAGGGAGTTCTTGATCACATTTAAGGATTATTCACTGGGAAGAACATCAAGAACAGGTAACACTCCCTGCTTGCATACTGGTTGTTGAAAGTAACAGGCAATATTAGTATTTGCATCTAGATCCAAAAGCTGTGTGTTGGATATAAATTATGGAGAGGCAATCATTTTCTAACATTCAGCACCCCACTTTTTCCACACTAGTGGGGACTTGTTTTAAATGAACAGTAATTACAACAAATAAAATCTGAGAGAAAATTTCAAATACAACCAAGCACAGAATTATGGATCCTCTAATATTTAGAAAGAAGGGAAAATACTGAAAGAAAAGTAGTCCATAAGTATAGAAGGTATTTTGAAACATTGCCCAATGAATTTTTAATTCAAAGTATTTATTGTGATTGTGAATATTATTTGCTCTGCACATCTCAAGCTATTAAACAATTAAGGATAAGGTGTATATTACTTCAGCAGAGAAAAAAATAAATCACTACACAATTTTTACTCTTAAACAAGTGGGGATAAAAGGGAACTTTGAAAATAATCTTAGCTCTAAGGAGGGGGAAAAAATACTAGTATATCCCAGCATGCCAAATAGCAGAGGATCCAGAAAGTGGTTTACTCAGAGGAGTCATGTGGGTTGTGTAACAAAGGAAATATCTGTTAGACATGGAGTAGAGGTGTTATTTTGCTTGGTGTAAAGATGGAAGAATTGAAATTTAGTAGCTTTAGGAATGTACTAATCTATTTGTTAAATTCAGAGAAGAGACCAAGGATTCCAACTGTTTATAATCATGTTCAAATAAACCAGAAAATAAAAGAATAAATGTTCTTGCTCAAGAACAAAAAAAAAAAAAAAAGCTCTTGCTCTGAGAATATAGGCGTTTAAGATATTTTGAGAATTTGAAACTTGAGGTAAGCTATGCCTACTGGCCCACTTTAACTGTAAGAATTGAATAGCAGCACAAGGCAGGTCAAAAAGACCATGAATAGTGGCATGATGAGATGATATATATATATACATGTATGTCTTCTATTTTATATATATATATGTGTGTGTGTGTGTGTGTGTGTGTGATATATATATATGTGTGTGCGTGTGTGTGATATATATAATATGTATATATATCATCTGTGTCTCATTTACATGTGTATGTATGTGTACTCACGAGAGAGAAAGAGAATGGGGAAGATTATTTTTAAGAAATTGGCTCAAACAATTATGGGTGTAGAAAATTCAAAATCTTCAAGGTGGGCTAGTAATTGGAGAGTTGATATTACCTCTGAATTGGAGAATTCATTGCGAAAAGAGAATTGGATTTGATTCATTAACTGGTTTATCAAAAACAAGCATAGAAATGAAAGCCATTTTATAAATTTACATTGTAGGATACTGATATTTTATAGAGCCTCTGTAATTCAATGTTTTTAAATTGCAGATCAGGTAATTGTGATGCATAGAAAATTCTAAGATCAAAATCATCAAGGCAGCATCTATATATCACCAAACACAGAATACTTGTTAAATATTAAGATTATATTAATTTGGATAATGTGAGTAATTATACCCACCGCTTTAATTACTAGAGATGTGTTTTTAAATTATATTTGCTTAATTTTATTCTGACAAGACTTTATCTCTTTGCCTAATATAAATCAAACCACTTGCTGCATGCAAGGTTTCAATTAATACAATGCACTTGCACTTTCCAGAAAGAAGTTATAGCAGAATTCACATTTCACTTGGTAATTTTAAAATATGTTTATTAATTGAACTGCAAACATTCAGTCTAACCTGTAAGATAATATCATGAGCATGAAGCTAGTAATGGTTTATTTTTTGCTCACAACTTAACTAGTATTAACAAATTACTAGCTTGAAAAAAAGTGCAAAAAATAAAGTCCTAATAAAACATGAACAATTAATATTTTAAAATGGAATTCAAACTAAGACTTAAAAAAGATTCTTTCTACTAAATTTGTTAACAAAAATTAATTCCTTCTGAAATTGAAATAGTGACTCACAGTTTATTAACTACACCCTGGGATTAATTTAAGTACTTCTAGAAAATGTATTAATTCTTTCAGGCCTCTTGGGTACCATTTGGCAAATTCCTACTTTAGTGTATTAAGTGGTTTCTAAATTATTATAGTACTTACTAGTCTCTTATGTTAACCCTGAACTTTTCAACTATTAAAGATAAATTTAGCCTAGGGTATTCTAAGTTGAAATATCAAATAAGAGGCTAATGATGGCCAGAGGTTGATGGATCCCTGAGAGTCAGCGGGCTTTGCCTTTCCTGATAGCTCAGACAGAGTGTATTATCAAACCTCCATGGAGGTGATTAGAAACATTTGCTTCACTGGCACATAAAGAAGATTTTCTTCCTACCCTATTCTGTGCCCTAAGCCTCCACTCACATACAGTTTGTTACCCACACATTTTCTACAAAGTACTTACCTTGAAGATTTTTTATCTTTTCTATACAATATTTTTTAAATTTTTATTTATTTTCCCTAATTATTTTAATTATGGCATTTCACAATAATATGTTCTAAACTTCACATATTTTCTAACCGATAGGTCAATATGAGGGCAACTTTGAAGAACTCCCATCCCATTCCCCACCACATTTTCTAAACACATTCACTGTTGTCCAGTTAGTGTATATTCCTCCAAATCACTTCCTACAACACCCAGTGCATATCATATACTTGCATGCATATAAAATACATATCATATGCATATACCCTTTAGGAAACATATATTGCTGAGGCATATGGTATGTACGAGTTTTTATAAATATATATCATATATGTTTATCCGTACAACAGAATGACCTATCTGATAGCACACAGGCATCCCGTTCAACCTTTTTAACCAAGGAAAGGGTTTCATGAAGATAAACTGTAATTTGTTTTTCTAGTGCTTTATAGATGGACATTTGGATCAGTTGGAGTCTCTTGGATAAAGCTTAAACAATAAGATTAATATCTCAAATGATGAGAAATGTGGAGGGTGTATGTTTTCAAGGATGATCAAACCAGGAACACTGACATCATCAAGTTACTTTCCATATCTGTGCTTAGCTATCTTCACCATTTTAACATTTCTATTTATGATTACAAGATAATGCCACTAAGCCAGTTAACACTTCCTCATGCAGCCACTCTCATAGGTAAAAAACAGCAAGTCATTTGCACACGACCAACATTCATATCAAGTGCTAATTTCTAAAACATTGTAAATATGGTTAATTTTATGTGTCAATTTGAGGACTATGGGAAGCTCAAAGATTTGGTAAAATATTACTGGGTCTGTCTGTGAGTGTATCTCAGAAAGAGATTAGTATTTGAATTAGTATGGTTCTGATCTGTCAAAGTAGTTTGTCAATGGCAACAAAATACCAGAGCAGTGGGCATATGGAAGGCCTCTGTACTTTACCCTCAGTTTTGTTATGAACCTAAACCTGCTCTAAAAAATAAAATCTTAAAAAAACACGGAAAGAAAGAAGGAAAGAAAGAAAGGAAGGAAGGAAGGAAGGAAGGAAGGAAGGAAGAAAGGAAGGAAGGAAGGAAATCTTAAAAAACACGAGAAAAGAGGGCCACCTGGGTGGCTCAATGAGTTAAAGCCTCTGCCTTTGGCTCAGGTCATGATCTCAGGGTCCTGGGATGGAGCCCCACATCAGGCTCTCTGCTTCCTCCTCCCTCTCTCTGCCTGCCTCTCTGCCTACTTGTGATACATCTGTCAAATATAAATAAAATCTTAAACACACACACACACACACACACAAACACACAAGAAAGAAAGAAAGAAGAAGGAAAGAAAGAAAGAAAGAGAGAGAAGAAAAGGTGAAGTTTGAGAAGAAATTTAAACGCATAGTGATAACTGAAAAAAGTTGATTTGAAAAGTCTCCATATTGTATGATTCTAATGATATAACATTCTGGGAAAGGAAAAACTATGGTGAAAGTAAAAAAAATCAGTGGTTAACAGGGGTTCAGAGTGAAGAAGGAAGGGATGGAGAGGTATACGAAAGGGGATTTTTAAGGTAATTAAGCTATTCTTCATGATATTGTAATGGTGTATGATGCTGATAGTAGGGAAGGAGATAGTTCATGTGAGGGACAAGTATAAGGGAACTCTAGTTTTTGTTTTTTTTTTGTAGAATCTAAACTGCTTTAGAAATTAAAGTATATTAAAATGGAAAAAGAAAAGGAAATCTTGTAATAAATAAGCATTTCTGAGAGTTCTTGTCAAAACAGAAAACTTCTGGGAAATATGTTTCTTGAGAGTATGCTTTCAGAGAAATAATGACAAAATTATGAAAATTGCAACTAGCATATTGGAACAAAACTTTATTTTTTTTCCTTAACGTCTAAAATGAAAAAGAAAATATATTCCTATTTGTTAAACATAAACAAACCATGTAGAAGAGTATAAAGGCATAAGTTAAGGTTTTCCTTTTCTCTTGGGACTTTTTCATATAAAATTAGGAGACAACATTGCCTGACCACCAGCAAATCGTGATGGAAATATTGAAAGAAAACATAAACAAGGGGTAGCACAGAAAACAACAAATACTCAGATTCTTAAGAAGTCAGTAATTTTTTGTTTCCATTATCAACAATGCTTTTGGTAAATTGTGAAAGTCATTTAGCTCCTAAAACCTAAAAGAAATCATATATACTATGTTTTATAAGGAAAATCTAAAGATAGATCATAGATAGATGATAGAATAGATACAGATGAAATACAAATATGGATACATGTATACATATATGAATTTAAAATACATTAGAATAACATGGAACCTTGAGAAGAAATTAGAATGAAACATGAATCAAGTTGCAGCCATCTAGGCAAACATAAGTAACCTGAGGGATTAACAGTACTCTGAAATGAAATTGTAATAACTTCAGTTAATATCCTTCTATGATAAAGAGGTCAAATAAATGAAGGAAAAGAATAGAGACTATCCATATTGATTCCTTTAGAGATTTTTGATCCTATACCACATGAAATCATCCTTTAAAATCTAGCTAAATCTGATCATTGACCCTTGATGAGAGAACAGCTTTTACATCAATCCTTATAGTAGTTTATCAATAAATCTGCCTCAGCATTAAGGGCCTAAAAGGACAAATTTGAAATAGAATTATCTTTGAAAAGGGCAAAAGGGAATTTTAAATGAACTTAAATGTTTTGGGGAGAATATAACGTCTTCAAAAATTGGATAAAGTTCTACAGGAAGAAAGGAAGGTAGTTGCAAATTATAGAAAATAAAAACCTACTAAAAAATATAAATACAGCTGTGAAATTTGGGGGAAAAGAAAATATATAGTGACTTTTAAAAATGGTTGACAACTTATAAGAATTAATCACTAAATACACATTTATTGAAACCATTCATTAGTTTGGATACTGAACAGATCAAATTCAGAATTGTTTTTTAAAAGATTTTGCTTATTTATCTGAGAAAGAAAGAGAGAGAGAGCATGAGTAGGGTGAAAGGCAGGGGGAGAAGCAGACTCCCCACAGAGCAGGAAGCCCAATGCAGAGCTCCATCCCAGGACCTCGGGATCATGACCTGACCTGAAGACAGACGTTCAACCTACTCAGGTGCCCCCCTAGTTAAGAATTTTTAACCAGCCATTATGAATTCCATTTAAAAATTTCTGTACTAACATAGATTACACCACCATTTGCTCAAAATTTCACTTAAAACAATACTTTAGCCTACTAGGGTTGACCAAAAATATTAATAATTTTATAATTCCAGTATGACACAGAGTAATAAAATATAAAATAATAAAATAAAAGTATTCATATTGCAAATAACTTCACAAGACAAGACCTTACTTTCCTGGATTTTACTTAGGCTTGGTGAATTCAGACTGGGATAAGGTGTGCATGTGTGTCTCAGTTTTCCTTGCTTACTTCTAGACAAGCCAACTGCACATATTTAATCACACTGGATAGTGGATCCTCTGCAATAAATCTTCATTGGACAAGTGGATCACCCAAAATAAATCATCCGTGGGTGAGTGAAACAACTTTGCTCAAACATCCATGGAAAAGAGCTCATCCATCATAAATCAAAGATAGATAAGTAGATCAGCCTTGATTTACTGCCTCTAACTGTGAATACAGTTTTGCCTTACCTAAGGTGTACCATGATTTTGCAAACAGCTTATAGTTTAGAAAAATATGGAAGAGTTATTTCCCTATCATTGCTATTGAAAGTCTATTTTCCAGTAAAACAATAGCACCATGAATGAAATAAAGGACAAAATAAGCTGCTAAATTTTATTCAGTTACATTAATTCAGCAATGCAATATAACATAAAAAAAAAACTTGGGAAATATCAAAAACTGAGTCCAAATCTCAGTAAATCTATTAAAATGATCTTAAACAAATATTTTTGTCTATAAAGTTGCAGTGATAATAACCAACATATAGGCATTGTGAAGAGTAAATGAGATGTTCAATAAATATAAGTATGTATTGCTCAGGTATTTTAGAATATCTCTTATGTTTCTAGTGCTGGAATATTAAATAAATTGTTAAATATTAAATAAGGCATAAGCCTGCTGCTCCCCCTGCATGTGCTCCCCTCTAACAAATAAATAAAATTTAAAAATTAAAAAAAAAGACATACAACACACTATTTTCCATAGAATAGGGAGAAAAGTAAATTAATCATAAAATAGTACAATAATAGTTCGCATAGATCTATGAACAGAGAATTATTACAACAAATAGGTCAGTTAAACTATAATCAATTGGCTAAAGTTCCAAGAAAAAAAAACTAACCTTCAAAATTAAAAGACATTTAGTGAACAGTAGAGAAAAGGGTATGTGTAAAGATTAACAACCATGAGAATATACTCTGTGGACTGTAAAAATATAAGTGTATATATTTATGTATATGCATAGATATATAGGTGTGATTAGAAATTAGCTCAGTGGCTTTAGGCAGGGGTCAGATCATAAAAGGTCTTCTATGCCTTACTCAAAACTGTGGATTTTATCCTGAGCCAAAAGAGCGTCACTGATAGCTTCTATGAGGGGGATGATTTAATCATATTTGCATTTTAGGAAAAAACACCATGGTAGATATGTGAAAGTAGACAGAAAGAAGTCAGTTCAATTGTAATATACTATTATATAGTAGTATACATAATTCTTATACGCACCAGAAAATATAAGGACAAGAGATAAGCCAGATAGATGTGTAAGGGAAACTATATATTAACATAGAATTTATTTTATGCACTCTTGTTACATCTATTTTACAGAATATATGTATATATCTTTTATAGAAGCTGCTACTCTTATTACTTCACCTGAAAAATTCACTTTTTTCCATTTGCATTTCATATAAATTATTGTTCTAAAAGTGCAACATCAAATGTATCTTGACAAAACATTACCTCCTAGAGTTAACACACCATATGAATTCAATAACTCTCAGTTTTGGTCCTTATAAATATGATATAGATGTAAAAAGAATAATAATGCTAATGAAAATCATTTTCACATACAATGATATTTTTTGTTTTATACGGAAAAAATATATATACATATATATATTTTTTAAAAATTTTTATTTATTTATTTGACAGAGAGGATCACAAGTAGGCAGAGAGGCAGCAGAGAGAGAGAGGAGGAAGCAGGCTCCCTGCTGAGCAGAGAGCCCGATGCAGAACTCGATCCCAGGACCCTGAGATCATGACCTGAGCTAAGGCAGCAGCTTAAGCCACTGAGCCACCCAGGCGCCCGACATATATTTTTTTATAAACATACAATGTATTATTAGCCCCAGGGGTACAGGTCTGTGACTTGCCAGGTTTACACACTTCACAGCACTCACCATATCAGATACAACCCCACCACCCTCTCCCTACCCCCCCAAAAACATATACTTTTAAAGATCAAATATTTTTTGTATAATGTATCTCATTCAAAGAAATATATTTATAAAGTGATGTGTAATTTCACTATAGAATTTATCATGCATTACTCTTATAAAAACAAGCTTTCTACATTTTGGCAATATTAATTTTCCACCTTTCTTTTTCTTTATAATTTCTAAATTCATTTTAAGAATTATTTATTAGCTGGTCATACTTTTCATATATTATTCCTAAAAGAATGTTGGATTAATTTAGACTGATTTTACTTTAATCATTTTTTTTTTCCTAGAGAGACATAAAGTTTCTGATTTTATTATCTAATTTAGGGAATTTGTGCCTTATGGAATAAAAAGAGAAAATTATCTTACTTTCTCTTGGTGAACTTAGGTTTTGTAAAAACTATGCTTTAAGGCTTTTTTATTCTGGTTGCATGTTTTGTTTTTGTTCATGTGGAGTCTCAGAGGTTTATGTTGCATAAACAGAAATGAACATAACATAATCTTTGTTCAAATAGTTATAGATAAGAAAGCTATTTTTTACTTCTTTTCCAAAGCTTAACCCAAAACATCTCATAATACAAGGTTTACTGAAATACATAATTATACAATAAATGTAAATATTACTCAGTGTGTATTTTTATAGATATTTTTCACAATATATTCATAGCAAGTATGATAAAGTGTTAAGAGATTAACCTACAACAAGAAGATAATTTTCTTCTTAAGCAAATAAGTTCACAATGTAACTAAATGGCTTAGATAATGTGGTATTTGCCTAGATTTTAAAATCCAAAATTTTATATAAGTAGAAATGGATATCCTGGCTTGTTTTTCTCCCAAGCCTGAGACAATCTTTATTTTGAGGATATACATATTTTCTTCAGTCTCCTACGCTCATGAATAATTTTGAAATACATATGAAGTTCCTGGGGGTAGACTGAAATTATCAAAACATACTGGCAAATATCAGATGGCCTTAATAACAAATTCCTGCTGATTATGTCTGAACATATGTATTGTTATGTATTTTAACTTGATTATAAGGAAAACTATATATCTGGGTTATTTCCTATTCCCGTGAAAACAGGATACCTGCATTGGGGAGAGTTGGAAGATTAGTTTAAGTGAAAACTTTGTTAGAATTTTATTATGCCTTTTTCAAGAGAATTCAAATGAGGTCCAATAAGTGAAATATCCAGAATTCCTCTTCTTCATACTCTTTAATAATTTGGGGGTAAATAGGCTGATCTTTTTTTTTTTTTTTCCCTAAAGATTTTATTTATTTGTCAGAGAGAGAGCACAAGGAGGGGAGCAGCAGGCAGAGGGAGAAGCAGGCAAGGATTCCAATGTGGCATTCAATCGCAAGACCCCGGGATCATGAGCAGAGCCAAAGGCAGATGGTTAACCAACTGAGCCACCCAGGCATCCCTAAGCTGATCTTTTCATGATTCATACAATGTGCCTAGAATGCAATAACTTCAAAACTTTTTTTTTCCCCCCAAGGTTTTAGTTCTTTTTTTATGTGACGAAGAGATAGAGCACAAACAAGGGGTCAACAGGCAGAGGGAGAAGGAGAAGCAGGCTCCCTGGGGCTCAATCCCAGGACCCTGGGATCATGACCTGAGCTGAAGGCAGATACTTAACTGACTGAGCCACCTAGGTACCCCTTCAAAACTTTTTATAATGTAAAATGATTTCCTGTTATGATCAGTTACATACACCCAACAAGTTCAAACACCTTCATGGACAGTAAGACAGAGCTGGCATCAGGTTTGACAATTTCGCTTCATTGATCTTTCAAAATAAAGTCAACTTCTAATTTCACATTTGATATCAATTTTTATAAATTAGTCTGATTATTGCTCATAGGTGTGGTGATAGGAACTAACATATCATATATAACCTATCTTATCCTATCAGAGATGCATGACACAAACTGAAAGCATGCAAATAGACAAATAACCAAAGCCCAGGTGTGTGAAGTTCTATTTCTTCTGCAAGGTAGACGGCTAAGCTTTTTTACGTTTAGCTGTAAGTTTACAAAGAGTTTCATGTTCTGGATGTTAGTGGACATAGGAACATATTTTGAAATATTTATGGAAGCTATGTAGAAATGAATTAAAGTTCCAGAATTTAGTTCTGAAAACTCCGTCATTCCCCTACTCACTGCTCTCTAAAATATAGCCTTCTCACTTGTAAAATATTAATTGCTTGCCCCCTAAATGCCAGGGTATTTCCCGATCACTGTAATTTATTTCAAATCAGTCATTTATCTATAAATCATTCTACTGGGTAGCAAGCCCTCAGTCTTCACCTGCATGAGAAGACTATTTTGTGTAATATGCATTTTATCAGTTGTTGGTACAAAACATTGTTATAGCACTTGTTATATTTCCCATGTTAAGGCCACATGTTTAAGTGCCCAACTTGCTATGATATTTCTTGTACTGGTATAACTTTTACAATATTACATACCCAACATGAGAATGAACTATTTTTGAGGTGTTTCTGCTTGCTTCCCAAATTAATGACTATTTGATGATGTATGATTGTGCTTCTGTTCTCATATTCTACAGGAAGCTTTCCATCAAACCTTTATTACTTTCTAGGGGTTCTGTTGTCAATTTCCTTATTAGTAGTGTTTTTTTTTTCCCCTATACTTTCTGCTTATACCCTTGAACTTTGTTGATGTAGGGTTTTTCTTTTTTCTTTTTTTTTTTCCATTTTCCATGAGAAGTTTTGTAGTACACTAACTAATCCTATATTTCTCTCTCTTCCCTTTTCCTCTGTCAACATGCCAGTCTAACCTTCAGAAACAATCAAATTAATTTTCATCATGCCTTGCTTTTTGCTCATAGTTCCTACAAAATTGTCTCAAACTAGCCCTCTACTTCGGTTGATTTTCAAGCCACCTCTCTTGCTTGTCTTGATGGTGACCTTTGCCTCTTACTTGGGCATCTCCTATACTTAGTATAGTCTCACTTTACAAAAGAGTATGGGTCTTCCAAAACTTATACTAAATCCTTATTTTTATAAGAAAGAGTTTTCCCATACATAGATACTAAGACAAAAAAATGTCTCTCTAGCAGGAAATGACTCAGGCTTGTGTTCTGCTAAGTGTTCCACATTCACACTGGCCTGGACTCCCAGACAATGTTAGAGCTCCTCAGATGTATTTACATGGGGAAAAATCTTTTATATAGAGAGATGGTAATATTTACCATGTTGTAGACTCAGAAATACCTTTGATCATCCTCTCTATCCTGGGGCTGACCCACAACTCCCATTTTTTTTTTTTTTTTTAACCAGGTGATGATTTTGATTGAAGCTCATTTCCTGTTTCTGATCATACATCTAGCTTGTTCCTGGTTACTTGAATCTCAAAAAGTAAATATCTGAAAGTAAATCTCTGAAGGCTTTATCTATATCTTTTACTCTTCCTTATTCATCTTTCAATTCAACACTTTTACAGTATTCTTTGCATAAACAGAGTATTTTAAGCCACAACTTACCAAAACACTTTGTTGAAGTGCATAATCTTTCTGTATACCTTCGATAATATGACTTTCAAATTCCTATCTTAAAAGCTATCTTCTATCCTGAGCAACATACACTAATTTCCAACTGTCTGTTTCTTTTCAGTTAGCTGTAAACCAACTCCTCAAATTATTCTCTAAAAGTTCTCACAAACCATCTTCCAAATGTGTTTCTCTTCTTTTATTTCCCATTTAGGATGCAACATGATCTCTATCATACAGAATTACCTGAGTTTTCTTTGCTTCATTTTTTCCTCTTAATTCTAGGACATTGTTATTACCCTAAAATGTGTTTCTTATCTATTCTGAGCATTCCTTGATTCTCTCTCCACTTTCTGTTCCAAACTTTATTGTATCTTCCTCTGATTATTTAAATAGCCATGTACATTAAAACATTTGCTCAAACTTATTCCTTTTATCTTATTATATTCTTTCTTTTTCTATATCTAGAAAAAAATTCATTCACTTTCAGAGTCAAGGTCAAAAATCACATCAAGTTGAAGTATTCCTCATGTTCTGTATACCCGAGCAGAATAAAATATTCCTCCCTATAGTTTGGTGCTTATAGAACAATAGTTAATTATTTATATGTGCCTTCCACACAAAATTGTGAATATTTTGAAGGCATGTAAGCTGTCTTCTGTTTTTAGAACTATTCCCCTCTGTGTGTGTGTGTATATATACACACACACACAAATATATACAAATATATACTTAGATTTGTGTGTCACAAATCTAAGTATAGCTCCAGGTTACTTTTTGTGCTATTATAGCAGCAGGAGGATTAGGGGTCCAAGAATGCCTGAATTTAGCCTTCCAGTTATATTGTCTCTTAAGAGGGCTCGTAGTGGAAATCTACACATATGAGGAAATCTCTAAATTGAAATCAAAGTACCATTTAATTTACAGCATTGAAAATTAACAGTATTCCTTTCTACTTATAAAATATGAATGGTAGACAACTTAGACTCTAATCAGACTACAAACTCCTTCTCCCAAAAGTAAGGGGAGCTGAGAAGTAGTGGACTTAAGCAGCCCTGGGCCGCAGTGAGAAGTGAAAAGTTCTCTTAATTTTCATAAATGTTTGTATGGCATTGAGTTATGTATTGCACCTATATTTGCTTCAGACAAGAGATAGGCACATAATAAATAAATAAATAATACCAATTTTATAGATTGAGAAACTTGAGAAAAATCATTCATAGTATCCAGTTTTTCCCCCTTAGTCCTTGAATTATCCTCATTACTGGTTAGAGCTTTTGAGCTCTTTGTATCTTTGAAAGATAATCAAGATAATTGACTTATATGATATCTCATCGAAATACCATAGCATAGTAGAGCACAGTTGTCAAAATGACATTTATAAGTTTCTAAGTGAAGGCTACTTCTACAATGAAATAAAATACTTCCAGAATATCCTACATAAAACCAACTGAAGTACTTCTACTGAAATAGAAAATCATGGCTGCTTCTGTGGATATGACTCAATATTCTGTGGGATGACTTTAATATTTGAACAGGTTCTTATAATTTAAGTAATACAGATATACACAGAACCAAAATTTACAGGAATAGCAGCACATAAGAGTAGAGCACTATGAGGAAAAGCTACTATACTATGACTTAAGCAGGTTTTAAATGTGGCAATTGAATTCATTATTAAATTCCATTACTTTTTATCTAATGAGATAAATAGCACTGAAAAAATAATTGAGATGTCTCAAATAAACAGAAATCATAGAGGTGTGTAATATAATTAGCTTGGAAAGAAGTAGAAAAGATGTATCTGATATGGTCTTCACTTTCTTCATTTTGATTTTGAAAGATTAAAAAAAAGTTCTTCTATCTCATAGAAAAGTGTTAATAAATGAAAATAATTTTTTAGAAAACTTGTTGAAAATCTCACTGTGTGGCCACATGCAAGACACTAATATCTAGATACAGAGTTCTGTCTTGACATAAGAATATAGGAACACAATTTGCTTTTATCAATTGGAAGAACCCTAATTTTTTATCTTGTATGTAAAATGAAACTTTTGGTTGTTCATCAAAATCTGAAGATGTTCATTGCAATGTTTCAAACTCATTACCTTAATACTAGATAGCATAAGAAAATGTGGAGAACAAGGGCGTCTGTCTTCTTCTTCTCCTTCTCCTTCTTCTTCTTCTTGCTGTTCTTCTTTTTTCTTTCCCCCAATGGTCAGTTTTAAACCTTTAATGACCCCCATCTCCCTGCAGGCTTTTTTCTGCTCCTCAAATACACTGAGCATATTCTCACCCCAGGGCTATTTGAGCACATAGCTCTTGGCACTTTGTAAGGCTTATTCCTTGATATCAGGCAAGTTTGAGTTCAAATGTCACTTTCACAGAAAAGGCTTTACTAACATAACTATCTGAGGAATCTCCCTGACCATAAAAGCCTCTAAGTCACTCTATCACAGCATTATATATATTTTTTTCCTTTATATATTTAGTGTTTTGGAAATTATTGGATATATTTATTCTTTTTTTGTTTAATGTCAGTATCTTCCCATGGACTGTGCATGTCCTATCAAAAAGGGGGACATTTTCTATTGCTTTCTTATCTCCCCAATATTTGAAACAATTCCCAACACATGGAAATTTCACACACACTCATACACACACACACACACACACACACACACACACACACACACACCCCACGGAGTATTGTGTGGAAGCTGGGTTGCAACGGTTTACAAGATTCAATTTTGCAAAACATCTCTTCCTGAGTTCCTCAACATCGCATTGGGACCTTGAAATTGTCCAGGTGGCAGGTTTTTCTTCAAAGAATCAAAGAACACTACAAATCAGGGTTTGTTTGTTTTTTTTACTTTCTTTCTTTCTTTTTTTGAGAGAGTCTGTTGTTAAATATTTACTAGTCTTTCTATACATGACAGAGATAATGAAATTCTTCTCTATAACTATAAAATTCCTTTCCTATAACTAAGATCTGAAGTTAGGAAAATATATATGAGAAAGAGCTTTATTCTCTCTCTATGCAGTACCAGCATGGTAAAAAAAATCCCCAAAACAAAAACGATGCCTCTAAGCCACTGATGAGAAAAGTAGCACAGGAAACCATCAGAAGATCATCCATCACATCACAAGCTTTGATGCCAAATAATTCTGAAGAATAACGAATATTTATGACTATAAATAATTGATTTTTGCCTCCCGATAGTATTCCAATTTCTAAATAATGATCACAAAAACTGTTTGGCCATAATGTACCTCTTACTTTTTCTAGCCACAAGTAATGTGCTCATACATCCATTTATTTGCAATTTCAGTCTGTCCTTTCTGATGTAAGGATGGAACAGGAGCTAATTTTTTTACTTCTCTGGTCTCAAAATGTAAGTTCAACCTTCAGGTACCCTATTATCTAAGATGACATGGCTTTTTCATGAACATTTCACATTCAGTATTCAGAACTTCAGTACTACGAAACATAGTGCCTGCATTATGAATACAGGTACTTCCTACCAGAAATAACTCTATTGACTATGATGTTGTGAGATAAACTACTGGAGGAAATAATGAGTAGTTATCATTTATTGTATATTTACTATCCCAGGCATTGTGTCATGTTCTTTGTATTCATTTGTGTTATTTTTTGTTCGATCAGCTCATTGATACTATGTACAAGTTATTTTTATTATTTTAATTTTAAAGATAAGGAAATGTATAATTAGACAATTCTTCCCATGGTCTCACTGGTAGTAAGTAAAGGAGATAAAATTCAAATCCGGGCAGTCTAATTTTAGAGTTAATAGATTTCATACAGTTCACAAACATACTGTCATTCCACAAAAATTAAAATCACTAATAAAGCTCAGAGGGCTTGGGATATTCAAAAGGCAAAGAATCAATAACATACCCACAGGAGCTTGTCCTCTAAAATGAGAAGTAGGGCATGTATAAATATGTGTGTGCATTCACCCACACATCTCTCCTGTAGATCATTCTGAAGAATAATTTGCTTGATTGATTGAGTTATTCATTCATTTTGTTTGGGTAGAAATAAAAATAAAGTATAAAACATGAGTCACACTTAGAATGGTTGAATTAGGTGATAAAATTATATATGAATATTTTAAACGGGTTTGTATAGATTTTTTTCATTTATCCAAGGATTAAATAAACATAAAATTGATGACATTTTTCTGAATTAAGATACGATGGAAATTTGCATAAAAGCCAAAAATGAATAGCCTTTGGGAAAAAACTTTCCAGGTAGCAAGATACACAACCATGGAATTAATATGTTGAAAAAAATAATTAAATAATCGATTTGAATTTGTCATATCCTGTCTTACCAGATATTTACCCTACGTTAATTGAAAAGCAAGAAATAGTTGTTTCTGCTTTCCTTATTCCACTATGGTTTTTTGGTATTGTTAAATAAAGGGTTTCCAGAATACTCTCTAATATTAGAGATAGTCCATTGCTTATGGAGCTGGAACTCAAAGAAGTTTAAAAGAAGTTATCCTGTTGTCTAGCTATAAAACAAAAACAAAACAAAACAAAAAATCCCTCAAGATTGTATAATATAATTTTTTTTAAGATTTTATTTATTTGACAGACAGAGATCATAAGCAGGCAGAGAGGCAGGCAGAGAGAGAGGAGTAAGCAGGCTCCCTGCTGAGCAGAGAGCCTGGTGAAGGGCTTGATCCCAGGACCCTGGGATCATGATCTGAGCAGAAGGCAGAGGCTTTAACCCACTGAGCCACTCAGGTGCTCCTGTATAATATAATTTATACATTAATTCCATTGCCTTCAATACAGAGCTGATGTAGATAGTATAGACCCTGGTTCTTTATTTAAGCAGCTATAAGATTTTTCTTCTCTCATTTCTTCATTTTTTTAATGATTTTATTTATTTATTTATTTATTTATTTGAGAGAGAGATTGAAAGAGAGAGCACAAGCAGCAAAAGCAGCAGAGGGAGAGGGAGAAGCAGAGTGTCTACTGCCACCGAGCAGAGACCCGGATGTGGGGGTCAATCCCAGCACCCTGGGATCATGACCTGTGCTGAAAGCAACCACTTAACCTACTGACACACCCAGGTGTCTGCTTCTTCTCTCTTTCTAAGTAAACATTACTTTTAGGGGCACCTGGGTACCTTTGGCTCATGATTTCAGGGTTCTGGGATCCAGCCCCATGTTCGGCTCTCTGCTCAGCCGGGCGCCTACTTCTCCTCCCTCTGCCTGCCACTCTCTCTCTCTCTTTCTCTTTTTCTCTCTCTTTCAAATAAATAGATGCAATGAAAAAAATACTAAAACAAAATAAACATTTAATTTTAGAATAGTTTTAGATATACAGAAAAATTGCAAAGACAATATAGGCAGGAGGAGCACCTGGGATGGCTCAGTTGGTTGGGCAACCAGCTCTTGATTTCAGTTCAGGTCCTGATTCCAGAGTGGTGGGATAAAGCCCCCACTTGAGCTCCATACTCAGCAGGGATTCTGCATGTGATTCTCTCTCCTTCTTCCTCTGCCTCTCCCCACACCAAACTGTCTCTCTCACACAAATAAATAAATAAATATTTAGGGGGAAAAGAGACAATACAAAATTCCCATCTACCTCCTACCCAAAATTCCCTATTATTAAAATCTTATATTTATATGATATATTTGACTTCACTTATGAACTAATAAAGATACACTATCAATTGAAGCCCATGGTTTATTCAAATCTCGTTAGTTTTTACCAAATGTCTTTTTTTGTGTTAAAATCTCATCCAAAATACAATATTGTATTTAGTCATTATATTTTCTGAGCTTCCTTTTGTTTTTTGTTTGTTTTGTTTTGTTTTTAAGATTTTGTTTATTTATTTGACAGAGAGAGAGAGATCACAAGTAGACAGAGAGGCAGGCAGAGAGAGAGGGGGAAGCAGGCTCCCTACTGAGCAGAGAGCCTGATGCAGGGCTTGATTCCAGGACCCTGAGATCATGACCTGAGCCTAAAGCAAAAGCTTAACCCACTGAGCCACCCAGGCACCCAGTGAGGTTCCTTCTGGTTGTGACTGTTTTTCAGTTTCTTTGTTTTCATGACCCTGACAGTTTTGATAAGGAACAGGTTAGCTATTTTGTAGAATGTACTTTGAGATTTTTTTAAATGTTTTTCTCATGATCGTTCTGGGGTTTAGGGTTTTGGGGAGCAAGACGACAGAGATAAAGTGCCTTCATCATCACATTATATCAGGAAACACTAACAGCATGATTTACTACTCTTCATGTTAACTGATCGCATTCTCCAGATAATGTTAGACTTTCCATTGTAAAATAACTTGTTTCTCTCCTTTTCTATGCTGCACTTTTAAAAAGGAAGTCAATAAATGTAGTTTACTGACTCATTCCTTACATAACAAGTGAGAACTTATGAATGTTATATAGTGAATTTATATAGTATATATCCTTTCAGACTGGCATGTTTTACGTAGCATCATGCATTTAAGATTCATTTAGGTTTTGTATGTCTGGATGGAGCATGTCTTTTCAGTAACTGAACAGTATCTCACTGTATGAATGTACAGAGTTTGCTTACCTATTCAACTACTGAGAACATTTTCATGGCTTCTAGTTTTTGGCAATTATAAAAAACCTGCTATCAACTTTGCTTACAAGTTTTTGTATGGACAGAAGTTTTAAGTTAACTGGGTAAATACAAAGAAGTGACATTGTATACTAAGACTATGTTGTAGCTTTTTTAAGAAATGGCAGGCTGTCTTTCAAAGTGTTTATACCATTTCTATCCCCACCAGCCAAAAATGAGAATTCCTGTACTCTGGATCATCACCAACAATTGTTATTGTCAGGTATTTGAGATTTTAATACATGCAAAATGGCATCTTGTTGTCTTAATCTGTAATTTCCTAATGACAAAAAATGTTTGGCTGTGATTCATATGCTAACATGCTATTTCTATGTCTTCCTTTGTGAGGTGGCTGTTCAGATCTTTGAGCCACAATTTTTTTTTTTCTCTTTAATTCTTTGAAAGTTCCAGGGATATTTTGCTAATTTGGATATAAGTACTTCATCATATGTGTTTTGCAGTATTATTTCCCAGTTTTAGCTTTTTTTTAAAAAATTGGCTTAATAGTATTTTCATGGCTCAGACATTTTAAATTTTAATAAAGCCATTTTTACATTTTATTTTCTTTCATATATTATGCTTTTGTTATTTTATCTAAAAATTCATCAGCCAACCCAATGTCAGCATAATTTTCTTCTATATTTTCTTCTAAACATTTATAGTTTTACATTTTACAATGTCTTCTATGATGCATTTTGAATTAAGTTATGTGAAAGGAGTAAAATCTGTGTCTGGGCTCTTATTTTGCTTATTTTTATAGTATAATGTGTTAAAAAAATCACTTCCCTCTCTCTCCATTGCTTTTGTGCCTTGTCAAAAATTAAGTAACTATGTTTATGCTAGTCTATTTCTAGGATCTCTACCTTGTTCCATTCTTTTATGTGTCTAACCAATACCGTGCTCTCTATATGATTCCATCTTTAAAATAAGTTTTAAAATCTGATAATGTGAGTTATTCAACTTGGGTTTTCTTCTACAATATTCTCTTTGCTATTCTAGCTCTTTGATTTTCACATAAATTTTAGAATAATTTGTCAATATATATGAAAGAATTTGCTGGGATTTTGATTGCATAGAATCCAAACTGGGAAGAATTAACTCTTAACAATATTAGGGTTTTCAGTGAAAGAACACAGAATATTTTTCCATATATTTAAGTCTTTGTTTACTTTTATCAGTTTTAAAGTTTTCTACTTATAAATCCTGGACACATGTTGTTAGATTAATACCTATTTATTTATTTATTTATTTATTTATTTTAAGTGCAATTGTAAATGGTACTATGTTCTTAAAGTCAAACTCCAATTTTATGAAACAAATTGACTTTTGTATATTAACCTCATATCCTACAGTCTTGGTCTAATTTCTTATTAGTTGCAGGAGGTTTGTTTTTGTTTTTGCTTGTTTGTTTTCCTCTGTTTCTTTTATAGATTATTTGGCTTTTTCCACATAGAGAATAAGATCATCTGCAGAGAAAAGCAGTTTATTTCTTCCTTTCCAATTTGTATATATTTATTTATTTATTGTGTCTTATTGTACTAAAAGAATTCTAGTTAACTTGCCTTTCTTACTTTGAGTAAATCCCATAATAAATAAAATACTTTAATGCATTTCCACTAGCTCACCTCAGTGCTTAAAAACGCTCTTGCCTTTTGTTTCAATGGAGATGAGCTTCCCTCTCTCCTCTTTAGCAATAGTCTTAAGTAAAATCTTCTTTGCCTGTTTAACTCCATCCAGTGCAATTTTTCTTTGACAATATCAGGTCCTCCAAATTCCTGTATTAGCCATATGTTTGTCTCCCATATTGACTTCCTCATGTACTTCTCCACAGAGATTGTCTTTAGCTACTCTTATTTTATGTATTATATTTCCCTCCATGTCTGTTGTGCTGATAACTTTAAAGGGGAGGAAGATCATTCCATAAACTTCTGATTAAACTTCAGTCATGTATTACAACTTTGTGTGGGAGGTTTATCCTTCACAACTATTTCTCTGTAACTTACTCCTGCTGATCTCTATTTTTTTAACCTGGCTGCTCTATTGCCAACCCATTTCTCTGAAATGGTATAAAGCCATGAGCCCTGTTGACTGTGCCCTCCAACTTTAGTGAGGCAGCAAGACTCGAACAGATTTACTCACTCCAAGAGTAAATTTCAGAATATGCTGGCTAAGTTCTTTGCACAGGAGAGTAACCCATTGCTATGGAGAAGATTGTTGCATAATACTCTTGTTTTTTCCTGTTAAAGATAAGAAGAGTTGGGTTATTTGGTTTTGCTTTTTTTTGTTTGTTTGTTTGTTTGTTTTAGATATCTACTGTAAAAATCTAGTGAATGTACACTGTAAAAATTCCAAAAAGTAACCTCAAGAAGTTGTTGGGAAACCTCTAAGTCTAAATCCACTATGAGTTTCTTTTTCTAATGCTGGTCTCAACTTATTCTCCAGAAGTTCATCAAAATTATGATTTAAGTGTCCTTATTAATTTATTCCTCAACAGCTCCTGCTCTAGTTAAATTGATCTTGGTTTCTAGATATGTCTGAATGAGCCTGTCTGTCAGGATTGCAGGGTGGCAGTTTACCCAGTGACCTCAATTCTTGAAGGTTCCAAGTAAAATCGTTGCTTATCAGTTAGTCCAGGATGGGATTAAAGACTGCTAATTTATCTAATTATTATTTTAAGTATTATTATTATTAATTCTAACTTTTCTCTTCTCCCCCCCCCTTTAACATCATACACTAAACCTTCATATTATATAAAAATGGCTTGGTGACCTGAACTACACAAATGAAAAATTCCCTAGAAGCACCACAGATGCAAAAATATCTAATATTTTATTGTTGTATATTTTTTTCATTTTCACAGGAATAACATCTAAGCGGAGAGCCACATAAGGCAAGAAAGTTGGGATAAAAAGAAAAAGATGTACAGTTTTGGAATGATAGAAGAAGGGGTTTAAATCAGACAAAAATAGAAATTTTCTCTTTTGTGTTCTCATTAGAGCCTACCATAAATTCTTTTAAAGATAATGAAAACATACAGTTTATTATTTTATCTATATCTATACCTAATTTGTTTATATTACTATATCTATACATCTCACTTTAGAATTTGCATTCATTTGCTTTCAACAATTTTTAAAATCTTCATTACATTTATTCATTAAATTGTGATAACATGTTTTCCTGATTGTGGTACTTAAAACAAAGAAGATAAGTATAAATATTTTGCTAGCTTCATAAAAAATGTGTTTATCAGTATTGCTTACACATTGTTGTTTAAAAGCTTAAATTTTGTGGTGTGTGCTAAGCATTCTAAAAGCATTTAATTGTAAATTGTAATTAGCATTTTAAAGTAAATATGAGCAAGTTATGTCCTGAGGTGGGAGTATAATTCAGCAGATTATGTTTGGACTACTTTAAGAATCACTGAAAGACAACACTGTGTATTTATACTAATCCAGACTATACTTTCAGGTAAAAAAAGACAAATTGTTATTTTCTACTATTTCTTATTTCTTATTTATTTTTCCATTAATTTGTTAGGTTGAGAAACAGGCCAAAGGAAATAAACATTATTTAAAACTTTAGCTAAAAATTTTAAATTTTCTCCATGACTATAACAATTTACTCTCAGTCACACAATGACAGAATGCTGTATTTTCATATCTTTTTTCAGATTATAGAGTTATACAAACAGCAGGTATTTAAAATATGTGAAACATCAACACGAAATATCGTGAAACTATCAGCACATAAACTGATAAACATGTATACATCAATCCCAGAAGTTTTATTCTGCCCCTTTGAAACCCAAGCATTTCTCCTCTTCCCTCTTTATCCCTAATCACTGACCTGCTTTCCACTATATATTGCATTTTCCAGAATTTCATATGAGACAATGAAAGATACTGAAAAATATGTAGAATTTTTTTTTTAAGATTTTTATTTATTTGTTAGAGATAGAGAGATACAGAGCACAAGCACAGGCAGATAGAGTGGCAGGCTAGAGGCAGAGGGAGAAGCAGGCTCCCTGCCGAGCAAGTAGCCCAATGTGGGACTTGATCCCAGGATGCTGGGATCATGACCTGAGCCGAAGGCAGCTGCTTAACCAACTGAGCCACCCAGGCATCCCAAAAATATGTAGAATTTTTGGTCTGACTTTTTTCACACATGATAATTACTTTGGTATTTGTCGTATTTTCTATAAAAATTCACTTTTTATTACTGGGTAGAATTCCCTCTTATGGATATACCATAGGTTATTTATCTATCTCATATTCATGAGCATGAGGCTTCTTTCTAGTTTGGATCTATTACAAATAATGCTGTTGTAAACATTTTGGTCAGTCTTTGTGCTGACATGTGCATGGTCATATAGTAAATGTATCTTTAACTTTTTAAAGAAATAGTAAAAAAAAATGCTTTCCAAAGTGTTTGTACAATAGTACAGTCCAACCATTGATATATAAGATGTACAGTTTCTCCATAACTTTATTTTTTTTAAATATTTTATTTATTTATTTGACAGAGAGAGATCACAAGTAGGCAGAGAGGCAGGCAGAGAGAGAGAGAGAGAGAGAGAGAGAAAGCAGGCTGTTGGCTCAGCAGAGAGCCCTATGCGGGACTCAATCCCAGGACCCCGGGATCATGACCTGAGCCGAAGGCAGCGGCTTAACCCACTGAGCCACCCAGGCGCCCCTCTTCATAACTTTATTCTAAATGTTATATATATTTTTTAATTTTAGCCTTTCCAGGGGATGTGAGTATATCTCGTTGCAGTTTTAATTTACACCCCCTTAATAACTGATAGATGGCCAACAGACACATGAAAAAGTGCTCCATATCACTCGGCATCAGGGAAATACAAATCAAAACCACAATGAGATATCACCTCACACCAGTCAGAATGGCTAAAATCAACAAGTCAGGAAATGACAGATGCTGGCGAGGATGCGGAGAAAGGGGAACCCTCCTACACTGTTGGTGGGAATGCAAGCTGGTGCAACCACTCTAGAAAACAGCATGGAGATTCCTCAAAATGTTGAAAATAGAACTGCCCTATGACCCAGCAATTGCACTATTGGGTATTTACCCTAAAGATACAAACGTAGTGATCCAAAGGGGCACATGCACCCGAATGTTTATAGCCGCAATGTCCACAATAGCCAAACTATGGAAAGAACCTAGATGTCCATCAACAGATGAATGGATCAAGAAGATGTGGTATATATACACAATGGAATACTATGCAGCCATCAAAAGAAATGAAATCTTGCCATTTGTAACAACATGGATGGAACTAGAGCGTATCATGCTTAGCGAAATAAGTTAAGCAGAGAAAGACAACTATCATATGATCTCCCTGATATGAGGAAGTGTTGATGCAACATGGGGGCTTAAGTGGGTAGGAGAAGAATAAATGAAACAAGATGGGATTGGGAGGGAGACAAACCATAAGTGACTCTTAATCTCACAAAACAAACTGAGGGTTGCTGGGGGGAGGGTATTTGGGAGAAGGGGGTGGGATTATGAACATTGGGGAGGGTATGTGCTTTGGTGAGTGCTGCGAAGTATGTAAACCTGGTGATTCACAGACCTGTACCCCTGGGGATAAAAATATATATTTATAAAAAAATATATATATTTATTTGCCATCTGTACATGTCTTCTTTGGTAAACTGTTTAAATCGTTTGTCCATTTGTCAACTTGGGTTGATTCTTTGCTTTAAATTGTAAGAATTCTTTATATATCATGGATATGAAACTATTATCAGAGTTTTGTTTTGTAAATATTTTCAATTTGATGAAACCAACTAATTGACTATTTCCATTACAGTTCATGATTTTTATTCTGTGTTCAAGAAACCTTGCAAAAATCCATGTCACTTTATTGATTGAAAAGGCAATGTTCCTTTATTATCTTCAATAATATTTAGAGATTGAGTTCTTGTGTACAGGTCTGTGATCAACTTTGAGTTAATTTGGGTCAAGATACTCAGTGCTTATCTATCCAATCGTTTTAGCACTTTGTTGGAAAGACTATTTTTTGTGTGAATTGTTTTGGCATTTTTGTTGATTAATTGACTGTATACATTTTACAACTCTAGACACTTTTCACTTTGCTTGTTTGTTTTGTTTTGTTTTCTAGATTTTATTTATTCATTTTGCCCTAGAGACAGAGAGATAACATAAGCCAGAGGAGGGACAGAGGGAGAGAAAGAATCTCAAGCAGACTCCATGCTAAGCCCAATGCAGGGTTTGATCCACGTTCCCAAGACCATGACCTGATCCAAAATCAAGATCCAGATGTTCAACGGACTGAGCCACGTAGACACCCTAGTCTTGTTTTTTTGAGCTACGTGTATACCTTTTTGTCAACACCACACTCTAAATTACTGTACCTTTATAATAATAAAACAAGCCTTAAAATTACATAGTACAAGACCTCAGATTTTGTTTCTCTATATCATAGTCAGTTTGGCTTTGCTAGGTTGTTTGTATTTTCAAATAAGTTTTGAATAATTTTCCTAATTTCTACAAAAGCCTTCTGGAAAATTGACTGAAGTTGCCTTGAAAAATAGATCATTTCTAGACATTTTTACAATAATAAGTTTTCCAATCCATAAACATGATATATTTCTCCATTAATTTGGCTCTTCTTTAATTATTATCATCAATGATTTCATTTTCCAGGATATGGGATTTGCATATATTTGTTCAAATGTACCCCTAAGTATGTCACATTTTAGAGATCACATATCTTGATCATAAAAGGAATACATTCAGTCATTCACCATTTACTGTAATCTGAGCTCCAAATCTTTTGTTGAAGAGTTTTATAAGGATGATTATGTTCTTTGTATTTATTGTTCATGGAGGGTTTTTGTCAAGTAAGACTGTTGAATGTTATCAATGCTTTTTCTACTCTATTGAAATTATATTTTTAGTTTTTATATGTTAAATTTTATGGATTAATGCTTCCAATGTTAAACTAGACATATTTCTGGCCTGAAAAAAAATATGATATATTAAACTTTTTTTCCCATATATTTCTAAACTAAATATATATTGCTAAACTAAATTTGGTAATGTTTTATTGAAAATATTGGCTTTTGTGATCATGAGGGTTATTGGTATGTAGGTTTGAGACTTCCTCTTACCCCCATTTTAATGTCTTCTGGCAATTTTGGCCTTATAATACGAATTTGGAAGTATTTTCTCCTCTTGAATTTTCTAGGAAAGTTATATTAGAATTTGTATTACTTATTTCCTAAATATTTCATAGAATTCACAAGTCAAACACTATATGTAAGGCACATAACTAAAGGTGCCTCCACGGGGTGCGGCCCAGAATAAAGATGGCGCCGGCTTGCCGTCTCTTCCGGCCAACAAGGAGTCAATTTCACAGTTTCGGTTCCTGAAACCTATGGCACTTCCTCCTCTCGCCCGACACGCCTTACCCAGCAACTGCTACTTGGCATAATCTTATTGGCTCTTCCCCCTCTGTCCTCACTTCCCTTCTGCTGCTCTATATAATGTGTGCCCCCGCACAATAAAGTGAGATCCTGCTTCGACAGATCCCCCCGAGCCCGGTGTCTTCTGTGGGTGCGTTCCGGGTTCGCAACACTCGCCATCCCGCTCAGCCCCAAGGAGAGGCCTCCAGCTGGCCCCGGCGCCTCCTCCCCTCAGCGGGGAGCCCAACAACTGGTGCCCCATGTGAGGAACCTCGCTCTTCTCGCTGACGGGCCAATCGGTCTACGGGTGAGTGTTCCCCCATAAGCTATGGGGCAGTCCTCTTCTAAAAATGACCCTTCCTTAGAATCCCTACGCTTCCTTCTGAAGAGCCGCGGTCTTTCCCTCACCGACTCCCAGGCTCTCAAAACATGGGAAACCCTTATTAAAGCCGCCCCTCGGCTGCCTGAAAGTAATCTCTTTGACTGGGACACCTGGGACCGTATCGAACAATTAGTTTGCAAAGCCCATGTCAACAGGGGTGAAGTCCCCCCCCGGGTACATACCCTACCCTTGCAGCATTAAAAAGTTGCTTTCCTCCCCAACCTCCCAAGGGGTCAAAGGAGACATCCTGCCCCCCTAGATCCCAAACTCCTCTCCCCACACAACCTGAGGCCACTAAGGACCCTCCTGAAGCAGCTGCCCCAAATGAATCCCACCAGCCCTCAAAGGAGCCTGCCTCCACCGTCTCAAACACCACTGGAGACCCCCCTGTTAAACCAAAGAGGCTCTATCCCTCGCTAGATCCCTTTGATGCAGCTCCTTGGCCCCCGGATCTCCAACCCAAATCTCGGGCTGAAGGCCCTCCTACGCGCCCCCCTTCTACCTCCCTTGAGCCTTCCAGCTGCTCTCTTTTCCCCGTAAACGTTAACCCAGGAGGCAACCGTCCGGCTCCTTGGTACCCATGGGAACCTGGGGACCTTAAGGAGCTCAAAAAGGCAGTATTAGAGGACGGACCCAATGCCCCATGGACAGAAACCATCCTCCGAGGTCTGGCCCATGCCCCATGTACAGCAGCTGACAAGGAGGGATGCCAACAAATTGCAGAGAGAAATGCTCGAGCCAATCCCGCCATCCCTCTCTTATTAAGGCTCGGCATCACTGCCGGGGTAGCCACTGGGTCGGCCGGTTTGGGCACCTCTCTCCATTTTTATAAAACACTCTCCCAACAAATGATTGATGATCTCCAAACAATAGCGGGAACCATCTTAAACCTCCAGGAACAATTAGACTCCTTAGCCGCTGTAGTACTCCAAAACCGCAGAGGTCTTGATCTTTTAACTGCCGAAAAGGGAGGCATCTGTTTGTTTTTACAGGAAGAGTGCTGCTTCTATGCCAACAAATTGGGCATAGTTCAAGATAAGATTAGAAAACTACAAGAAGGCCTGGAAAAAAGACGCCAAGAGATATGGAACAGTCCGTTCTGGACTGGATTCGGGGGTCTCCTCCCATACCTCGCTCCTCTTCTGGGCCCCCTCTTAATTCTTCTCCTTGTAATTTCCTTTGGCCCCTGCTTTATCAATAAGCTAACTCAATTTATACAAAAGAGGATGGAAGCCATTCAGCTTATGAGCGTTCAAGTACATTACCAAAGGCTGGCCACCCGCGATGAAGAGATATATCACTAATTTCTTTTGGCCAATGACGGGTAAGACTCCATACTGGTTGGAGCGACCTAAGACAGGCCTTAAAAGAGATGCCCCTCCTAGCAGCGTGATATTCAGTGACGGGTAAGACCAATGAAAGACACAAAGCAACCTAAGACAGAGGACATACCTACGGTGTATGACCCTCAATGACGGGTAAGCCTGTTGTCTTGTCACTGGCAACCTAAGACTTTTGTCATGCCTACAAAAACAAAAGGGGGAAATGTAAGGCACATAACTAGAGGTGCCTCCACAGGGTGCGGCCCAGAATAAAGATGGCGCCAGCTTGCCGTCTCTTCCGGCCAACAAGGCGCCAATTTCACAGTTTCGGTTCCTGAAACCTATGGCACTTCCTCCTCTCGCCCGACACGCCTTACCCAGCAACTGCTACTTGGCATAATCTTATTGGCTCTTCCCCCTCTGTCCTCACTTCCCTTCTGCTGCTCTATATAAGGTGTGCCCCCGCACAATAAAGTGAGATCCTGCTTCGACAGATCCCCCGAGCCCGGTGTCTTCTGTGGGTGCGTTCTGGGTTCACGACACTCGCCATCCCGCTCAGCCCCAAGGAGAGGCCTCCAACTGGCCCAGGCGCCTCCTCCCCTCGGCGGGGAGCCCAACAACTATAGGTCTGAAATTTTCTTTATAAGGAGATTTTCGGCTAGAAGTCCTATAATTTTCATAGATAGTTATCAAGTTTCCACAAGTTAGCTTTGTTTATGTTGTTCAAGGAATTTGTCAATATCCTCTGGGTTGTCAAATTAATTGGCATAAATGTGATTCTTTAAATGTCTATAATGCCTTCACTCACTTATGGTATAAATATTTGTGTCTTCTCTTAAAAAAAAAAATAGTCTAGGGGCACCTGGGTGGCTCAGTCATTAAGTATCTGGCTCTGGTCATGATCCCAGCATACTGGGATCAGCCCCTCATCCAGCTCCCTGATCAGCAGGAAGAATGCTTTTCTCTCTTCCACTCCCTCTGCTTTATTTTAAAAAATAAAATACTAAATAAAATAAAATAAAATAAAAAATAAAAAAATAGTTTACTTGAGTTTTATCGACTTTATTGCAAGTTTTCAAAAAGGATAAGTTTATGTTTCATTGGTTTTTTCTTTTTAATGCATAGATTTCTGATTTTTCATTACTATTTTTCTTTTGTTTTTATTGATTTAGTTTTCTTTTTTAGGTTTTTTGTTTTGTTTTGTTTTGTTCTAAGGTGGAAGCTTAGGTCATTAAATGAGATCTTCTCTTTTCGAATGCAGATAGTCCATAATTAATGATGGTTCGAGTTACGATTTTTTTCTTTACAGGGATTCAAAAGCAATACATATTCAATAGAAATTGTACTTTAAATTTTGAATTTTGATTTTTTCCCCAGGCTAACATCACTGTCTCGTGATGTTTAGCAGTTACTGCCACCTGAAGCTCCAGTCAGCCATGCAATCATGAGTGTGAAAAATCAGTACACTTAAAATCATTCTGTACCCATAAGACCATTCTGTTTTCAGTATTCTCTTTCATATAGCATTCAATAAATTACATGAGCTATTCAGCACTTTATTATACAATAGCCTTGGTGTTAGATGAGTTTGCCTAACCATAGGTAACTATAAGTGTTCTGGCAAGTTTAAGATAGGCAAGACTAAGCTATGATGTTCAGTAGGTTGGGTGTATTAAATGCAACTCCAAGTTAAATAATTTTCAACTTAAAATGGGTTTATCAGGACATTAGCACATTGTAAGTTAAAAAAGATATGTAGAGGCATTTCTTGCTATAGTTTTCTATAAAAGCTGTCTCAGATGCATCACATGAATTTGAGGTCATCTTTTCATCTTCAATCAGATCTAACTACTTTTCATATATATTCTCTAATCCATTATTATTTTGTGTTGACTGTTTTCCAAATGTTTTGGGATTTTTCAGTTCTCTTTATATTATTGATTTTGATTTTCCTTCAGTTGTAGTAAGAGAACATGTTATGTATCTTTCAAATCCTTTTAAATTTATTGAAACATGTCTTTATAGCCCAGAATAAATTCTACCTTGGTAAATATTTTAAGTAAACTTAAAAAGAATATGTGCTCTGTTGATTTTAGTTGAAATGTTTTGTAATTATTAATTAGATTAAATTAGTATTACTCAAGTCTTCTATATCCTTAATGACTTTCTGTGTACTTGTTCTATTAATTATTGAGAGAAGAGAATGAGATTATGGAAAAATAATTTGATTTTATAAATTTCTCTCCTCATTTTTATACAATTCACTCTTGATTTTGAAGCCGTTATTTGGTGCATCAACACTTAGGAGATTTTTATGTCCTTTTGATGAATTTACCTTTTTGTCAGTATAGAATGACTTTCTTTATTGCTGGTAATATTTTTTTCTCTAAAATCTACTAATAATAACATACCACAATGCTTTTTTCTAATTAGTGTGGATGTTTTCATTTTTCTCTTTCTATTTAGATGCATTTCTGTTTTAAGTTTAATTTCTCCACTCTAGGGAGTGCATTGGTGGACTTTGTTCTTGTCCTAATTTGGTAAACTGCCATTTAACTACAGTCTTTAGGTCATTTACAATTAATAGAATTATCAATTGTGTTTAAAGCTAATATCTTGTCATACGCTTATTATTTGTCCCTTCTAGTGTGTCTTCTCTTTTCCCTATTTAGCATTATTAATAGCATGTCTTTTGTTATTGTCTTTAGGTCTCTTGTCTCTTTATTAGCTATCACTCTTTTTAAAAATCTTATTTTTTAAAACAGTTTTAAATTTACTGAATAATTACTGATACACTAGACAGTGTTTATAAGCTCTACACCTAGTTTGTTCTATTATCAATTTCTCCTGAGACATTGACCTATGGCCTATTTAAAAGTCTATTGTTTAACTCCAAATATTTTGTGATTTTCTAGCTACCTCTCTGTTATTGATTTCTAGTTTAATTTCATGGTGGTCTGAGGACATACTTTGTAAGATTTCTGTCCATTTAAATTGATTTATTTGTGTTTTATGGCCAAGAAAGTGGTCTATCTTGGTAAATGCTCCATGTGAGTTTGAGAAGAATGTGGATTCTGCTGTTGTTGAATAGAGCAGTCTATAAATGTCAATTAAGTCTAGGTGATTAATGGTGCTTCTCAGTTCAACTATATTCTCACTGATTTTCTGCCTGCTAGGTCTATCAATTATATTATGAGGGGTTGTTGAAGCCTCCAACTCTAATAGTGGATTTGTTTATTTTTCCTGGAAAATCTATCAGTTTTTTCTCACCTATTTTGGCATGCTGATAGTGCATACATACTAATGATTGTCATGTTACTGGAGAATTGACCCCTTTAGCATTATGTAATGTTCCTCTTTATCCCTTAAAATTCCCTTTGTTCTGAATTCAGTTTCGTCAAAATTAATATAGCTATTCTAGATTTCTTTTTATTAGTATTTGTTTAAGTTTTTATTCTCCATCCCTTTACTTATAATCTATGAATATTGTTGTGTACAAAGTGGATTGCTTCTAAACATGTCATTTTTTCCACTCTGAAAGTCTCTGTCTTTTAATTTATATACTTAAAAACATTCACATCTATAATAATTTTTAATATAGACAGATTAATATTGGCCTTCTCTGTAATTATTTTCTATTTCTTGTGCTTATTCCTTGTTTCCATTTTATCCTCCCCTTTCTTTTCATCTTTGCTGGTTTTACTTCAACATTTTATATGATTGCATTCTCTCTCTGCTTTAGGACATCAGTTATTCTTATTTATAATGATTTTTGTTTCAGTAGTTGCCCTAAGTATTCAATATACATTTTAGCTAATCTAATTTCTTCTTCAAATAGTACTCTACTGCCTCATGTATTGTGCAGGTAACTTATAAAAGAGTGTTCTATTTTTTATAACACTGTACCCATTTCACTTACAATACAAACACTAAATACATTGTTACTATTATTATTTTGAATAGTTATTATATCAGCTAAGAATAAAAGAAATAAAATCTTTTATTATGCTTACCTTTATTTTTTCCACAATTTTTCTTTCTGTATATAGATGTGAGTTTCTGATCTACACCATTTTCTTCTGCTTGAAAAACTAATTTTAAAATTTTTCACAAGTCAACTCAACTGATGAAGTCCTTGTCTTTCACAGATGAAGGCTAATACTGCTGGATATAGAGTTCTATGCTGTTTATCTTTCATACTTTAAATATTTCAGTCCACTGGTTTTGTTTGTTTGTTTGTTTGTTGTTTTTGTTTTGCTTTTTTGAAAGCATGCATGTCTGGTAAAATTTTTATCTTTATTCCTCTCTAGATAAAGTTTTTTTTTTTTTTTCCTACTTTGGCTTTATTTAAGCTTTTCTCTTTGTTTTTGGTTTTCAGCAGTTTAAATAGGATAATCCTGTCTAGTATTTATATGTTTAATAGTCTCTGAGCTTCCTGGATCTGTGGTTTGGTTCTCAATATCATTTTGAAATCTTTTAGCTATTAATACTTCAAATATTTCTTCAGCTTTTTTCTTCTTCTGACATTCCAGTTATACTTCAGCTTTTCTTTTTAAAAATTTCCCATAGTTCTTGGATATTCTGGTCCTTTTTTACCCCCATTCTTTTGTTCTCTTTGCACTTCAGTTTTGGAAATTTCTGTTGACCTATTTTCAACTCACTGATTCTTTCTTGATCTATGTCCAATCCCTTGATGAACCTATCAAAGACCCTCATTTCTGTTAGCTTGTTTTCAATTTCTAGCATTTCTTTTCTTTTCTTTTTCTGCTAACATTACCTTCTGCTTTTTCATGCTGTCTACATTTTTCATTGGATCTCTTAACATATTATTCATGGTTATTATACATTGTCTGATAATTTCAAAATCTTTATTATACCAGAATCCATTTTGGTGTCTGCCTTGTCTCTTTAGACTTTTTTTTCTTGCTTTCTAACATATATATATATTTTTTTGAGTGTCAAATGTACTTGGTAATAATAACTGAGATAAATAAGCTTTTTTTTGTGTGAGGTTTTATGCCTATCTGGCTAGGAGTTGTGTTGTTGGCTAGGAAGAGTATTTTTTGTTTGATATACCTATGGATACCTGAGGCTTTATTTTTCTTTAGTGTCCTCATTTGGTTTCCACTGATGTTTTTGTGGCTCTAAGAACTTCTAAAATAGGGTCTATACTGTATGGCTTTTTAGCTTATAATCTATTTTTTTTTTTTATATTGGAGCCCTGTTGGTGCAGTTGTAAATGTGGAGGAGTTGATGTCTTACATGTCTTATGATTAAATTTAAGTCTTCTATTGTGCCTTTGTATCTGCACTGGGGCATTCACAAATGTTTTGTTGTTTATTCTTCTTCTCCCCCTCCTCTCCACTTCCCCCCTCTTCCTCCTCCTCCTCCTCCTTCTTCTTTCTACTTGTATGTGATGGGAAAGCTAAAGGGGACTGAATTTGGGTAATTGTCCTTCTTCCAGATAAATAAGTTCTGGTAAATCTTTTCTCCTTTAGAGTAGGGTTTTGTTATGTAGAATACTCCAGGTGTATTTTTTTTTATTCTTTATTTTTTCCAGGTGTATTTTAACTGGTTGCTTTTTCTCTACCTCTGCTTGAAAAGCCAGATTTTTCTTGACTCTCTCTTCAATATGAGAAATTATTTGGGCTCCTAGATAGAATTGGGAAGGGTCCTCTAAAACTGTAGACCCTAGTAGTTTTCCACTCTCATGGCTGTCCACACTCTGCCCCCAGGATATTATCAAAATTTTCATCTCATTTCACTAATACATTATTCTCTTTCTGTTTTACATTTACATATCATATAATTCATATAATTACATATAATATAATAATATAATTATATTTACATATAATATAAATTCTAAGTTTCATTTTTTATTTACTTTTAAAATTAAGAAAGTACAGCACTTTTTATTTACTCACATATATACAATTTCTCTTTCTTTTGGTTCCTTGTGTAAATCTAAATTTGCATCTGGTATATGTACTCAAGAATTCTCAAATCAGATGTTAAGTTATTTAAGGTGTTTTTGAAGGACAGAAGGATATAAAACCCTTAAGAGATGGAACTAAAATTGAATATTTAACTCCAAACTCCCATTATTTCCTATCTATCATCTATCTATCATCTATTTATCATCTATCTATCCATCTATATATCCCAAGGGAATATTTCATCTCTCTGCTTATGTACCACCTTTGATTAACTTCTCTGTATTCTTAATTAACTGAGCATTTTATAAACACCAGCAGAATATTAACAATTCATTTTCCTTGATAATAGTTACCATAATGAATAAATATGTATTAAAGACCTTCCTTTTTATGGCATTCTTTCAAGTACACTGATAATGATACTGATCAAAGAAAACATAGATATTTGTTTAATAATAAACTTGCCCATTTATTTCTGTACTTTCTAAAAATCTCAGTCATTGCATAAATTTTACAACTTCTTTATATGTGGGGAGCCTGGGTTGCTTAGTTGATTAAGCCTCTACTCTTGGTTTCAGCTTAGCTAATGATCTCAGTGTCCTGAGATTAAGCCCTGTACCAGGCTCATGCTCAATGGGGAGTCTGCTTGAAGTCTCCCCCTCTGGTAATACCCCACTTCTCTCTTTCTCTCTCCCTCTCTAAAATAAATTAAAAAATAAATCTTTAAAAAGTTTAAAGCTTCTTTATAGTGTTATTTTTCATTATGAGTGCCAACATTCTCCTCATTTTGCATTTTAAGATCTCCCAAAGAGTTCCAATATCTGTCTATATGGCCTTTCCAAAATTTCAAATGAGAATCATCAGGAATAAACATGTCTTAGCATTTGTGAAGAGGGATTTCAAGTATGAAAAGAATTATGTGATGCTATATGATTATTTTCTAGAATGTCATCACCCACTTATTCTCACCTGCCAATTTAGAGATCTTCACTTAGCTATCAAATTCACCTCCAGTCCTCCTTTCTTGTTTAGCTGCCAGTCATAAAGTTTGCATTTGCCTTACAAATACATAGCTACAGGTAGTGTGGCAATGGAAAAAAATATATATGCATTGATATTAAGTATATATATACACACACACATGCACACACACACACACACATACACATATATAGAGAGACCACATATATTTTATCTATGGAATATTTGCAGTTAGATTTTCAATTTCTGAAATTTTATAAAAAAGGAAATATGCTATATGTAAACTTGTACTACATATTCTACTTAACCCAATATTATGTTGATAGACCCATTGGATTATTGTTATTGTGTATGTTTATTCATCTGGACTGATTATTAATATCCCATTGTATGTATAAAAAGTAAAACATGGTTATACTCTGTATTGTGAATATAACAAAATTTATTAAGCTATTCTGCTGATGAGCTTTTGAATTCTACCTCCAACCCATCAATATTTTGTTATTACCAGTAGTGCTACTCAGAAAGTTTATTCCCACATCTCCTTGTATACAATTGCAATAGTTTCTCCTGAATACATATCTAGGAGTGAAAAATCTGGATTGCATATATGAATATACACATTGACAAATTTTTCTAATGTGATTGTGTCAGTTTCACATTCACCAACAAAGGATATGAGATACTATTGTTTACATACTCTCCAAGGCTTAACATTTTCAGATTTTTAAAATTTATCATTGGGTATAGCATGGTAAATTACTTCTCTATAAAAGTAGCTCATTAATTTTTAGCTGTTTATTCCTTTTTTTCCCCCAAGAATTTATTTATTTAGAGAGAGAATGTGTGAGCAGAGCAATGGCAGAAGGAGAGGGACAGAGAATCTCAAGCAGACTCCACAGTGAGCACAGACCCCAATGTGGGGCTTGATTTCACAACCCTGAGATCATGACCTGAGCCAAAACTGAGTCAGATACTTAACCAACTGAGTTAGATGCCCCAAGCTGTTAATTCTTTTAAATATATGAAAATCTATACTGATTTTTATTGAAATTGTTTTAAATGTATAGATCAGTTTTAGAAGAATTAAAAATTTAAAAATATACTTGTTTTCTCTTCACATTCAAGTTATATGTACTTATTTAATAATTTAATGGCCTCCAATCAAGCAGTATGCTCTTGATCATAGAAATTTTGGACACTTTTCTTATAAATATTCCTAGATACTTTGATACTTTGTGTTATTACAAATGGTTTCTTCTTTCTTATTGTTAATAGCAATTGTGTAAAAATCAATACATTTTAAATATAAAAAGTATGCTAAGTATAGAAAATAATGTAAAGAAAATTCAATTAAAATATCAATGATTTTTTATCATATGGTTTCACTTATTTGTGGAGCATAACAAATAGCATGGAGGACATGGGGAGTTAGAGAGGAGAAGGGAGTTGGGGGAAATTGGAAGGAGAGGTGAACCATGAGAGACTATGGACTCTGAAAAACAATCTGAGGGGTTTGAAGTGGCAGGGGAGTGGGAGGTTTTAGGGGAACCAGGTGGTGGGTATTAGAGAGGGCACGTATTGCATGGAGCACTGGGTGTGGTGCAAAAATAATGAATACTATTATGCTGAAAATAAATTAAAAATAAATTTAAAAAAATAAAAAAATAAAAAATAAAAAATATCAATGAAAAAATAAACTACTTGGGAAAAAAGGTAGCTTTCTAGAACTGGCCCAGGTCTGGGTTTATTATGCCTCCATGATTTATCACCATATTTAATTATTTTTTACATTTGATGACTCTCTCTTTTTGGAATTCCAGCTATATCCTTTCATTTGAGACTTCCTTATTTACTATTGCATGCCAGAAATTCATAAGGACAGAAAATATATAAATATATAAATCAGAAAGAATACCCATACTTAGAGAATTTACATTTAACAGGGGGACAGAAAACTACACACTGACTCATACACACAATATAGTATCAGTTATTGACATTATACTAAGGGAAAATAATAATAAAAAAAAAAACCGAATACATTGAAAAAGTTCTTTTGCATAGAGTTATCAGAGAAAATCTCTGAGGAAGTCAAATTGAGGTAGATACATAAAAGAAGTAAGGGGATAATCCACCTGATAATCTGGAACAATAATTTCAAAGAGAAGGAACAAAGTGACAAAATCTCAGACAAAAATAACCTCACCATGTGTAGTCCATGTTAGAAAGGGCATGTAGAGCTATGTATGTATCAGCAAAATGAAGAGTGTAGAAAGAGGAAGTTGAACATATGGATAGGGCTAAGACTATAGGATCTGGTCTTTTTCAGATGAGTAATTAATTAATTTCTAAAGAAATTTTAGCCTCCTTAATAATTATATAAAGCTTTTTCTTTTGCAAAGCACATCTGTATTTCTAATAGCTTTTATTTTTTATTTATATTTTTATTATGTTCAGTTAGCCAACATATAGTACATAATTGGTTTTTAATGTAGTGTTCCACAATTCATTAGCTGCATGTAACACCCAGTGTTCATAACATCATGTGCCCTCCTTAATACCCATTATCTGGTTACCCCATCTCTCCAGCCCCCTACATTCTGTAACCCTCAGTTTATTTCCCAGGGTCCAGAGTCTCTCATGGTGTGTCTCCCTCTCTTCTTTTCATTCAGTTTTCCCTCCCTTCCCTTGTGGTCTTCCTCGTTGTTCTTTATGTTCCACATATGAGTGAAACTGTATGATAATTATCTTTCCCTGCTTGACTTATTTACTAACAGTTTTTTAAATTAATGATTTTGATACAATGTTATTCTTAGCAGAAAGTTTTATGATTGTCATATCATCTTGGTAGATTTTCCATTATGACAGTATTAAACATCATTTTTTTTCTTTTTTTACTGTCATCATTTATTACTTGATTTTTACTTCATCTTATGTTAATGCTGATTCTTTAAAATATTTTGGTAGCCAATTTTCAGGTTTTTAATCTCTTTTTAAAAAACTTAAACTTCTTTTTGCTATAGAATATATGGCTATAGTTTTGCTCTTTTTCCCCCCAAAACTGACTTTTTATTTTATCAAAGTTCATTTCAGCCAATTATCATAATTGGTAGGTTTGAATTTATGCTACAATTTTATTTTTTCTGTGTATCATGCTTTATTTTTTGCCTCATTTGTCAAATTTATCTGTTAAATTTTTCACTTGGTAATTTAGAATCTTTAGCCTATTTTTTATTCTGTTAGTAACTTCAACCTTACTTTTTTTTTTTCATTTTTATTCTCCTTCCTTAAATTCAAAAGACAATATCATTAGTGTGTTTTATTTTTCTTCTCAGTCTTGTGATCAGCCACTTTCAATTAACAAACATTCCTATTATTTTTGCTTTTTCATTTGAGAATTTTAGGACAATTTCTCCAATTATCCTGCATTGCATTTTAAAAATAATACCAATACTTTAATTATTCTAGTTTTGTAATAGTCCTCCTTTATTATTCATCTATTTAAATTGTATGCATTCTTTATATTGCAGAGATCTACTTTTTGGGTAACTTCATAGGCTCTCTTTGTCTGTTAGGGAGCATTAGCATCCTTAAAATAAACTGCAAGTCCTCTATAATAGGACTTACCACAATAGTCTCATTCCAGCATAAAAATGAAATCACCTAAATGTCACACTCTAGTATATTGACTAAATAAATTATACATACATCTCCAATTAACAGCATGCAAGCTTTTAAAAGATGATATATGGCTTTACCTATTATGTCACAAATCCTTAATTATATTAAATACATGAGTAGAATGTTTTATAATGCCTTTTATAAATAATTTTCTAAGGAAAAAACAAGTCAAGAAAGGTTTAATGCAACATATTAATATTGACCATCTCATAGTAACCATAGGTAATTGAAATATTTATTATAGATACTCAATATTATAGTGTTTCCTTTTTTTTATTAACATTTAATGTACTATTTGCCCCAGGGGTATAGATCTGTGAATCATCAGGCTTATACACTTCACAGCACTCACCATAGCACACACCCTTCCCAATGTACATATCCCAACGACCCACTCCATACCAACCTTCCCCAGCAACCCTCAGCTTGTTTTGTGAGATTAAGAGTCTCTAATGGTTTGTCTCCCTCCCAATCCCATCTTGTCTCATTTTTTTCTTCCATACCTCCCAAATCCCCCACTTTGCCTCCAAATTCCTCATATCAGGAAGATCATATGATAATTGTCTTTCTCTGATTGACTTATTTCACTCAGCCTAATTCCCCCTAGTTCAATAGTTCCATCCACGTTGCTGCAAATGGCAAGATTTCATTTCTTTTGATGGTTGCATAGTAATCCACTGTGTGTGTGTGAGTGTGTGTGTGTCTGTGTTTATCATATCTTCTTTATCCATTGATCCTTTGATGGACATCAAGGTTCTTTCCATAGTTTGGCTATTGTGGACATTGCCGCTATAAACATTCAGGTCCACATGCCCCTTCAGATCACTACATTTGTATCTTTGGGATAAATACCCAGTCGTGTGATTGCTGGGTCATGGGATAGCTCTATTTTCAACTTTTTGAGGACCCTCCATGTTGTTTTCCGGAGTGGCTGCACCAGCTTGCATTCCCACCAACAGTGCAGGAGGGTTCCCCTTTCTCTGTATCCTCGTCATCATCTGTCATTACCTGACTTGTTAATTTTAGCCATTCTGACTGATGTGAGATGGTATCATATTGTGGTTTTGATTAGCATTTCCCTGATGCTGAGGAATTTGGAGCATTTTTTCATGTTTCTGTTGGCCATCCAGATGTCTTCTTTGCAGAAATGTCTGTTCATATCTTCTGCCCATTTCTTGATTGGATTATTTGTTCTTTGGGTGTTGAGTTTGATAAGCTCTTTATAGATTTTGGATACTAGCCCGTTATCTGATATGTAGTTTGCAAATATCTTCTCCCATTCTGTTAGTTGTCTTTTCGTTTTATTGACTGTTTCTTTTGCTGTGCAAAAGCTTTTGATCTTGATGAAGTCCCAATAGATCATTTTTGCCCTGCTTCCCTTGCCTTTGGTGATGTTTCTAAGAAGAAGTTGCTACAGCTGAGGTCGAAGAGGTTGTTGTCTGTTTTCCTCAAAGATGTTGATGAATTCTTGTCTCACATTGAGGTCTTTCATCCATTTTTGAGTCTATTTTTGTGTGTGTGGTGAAAAGAAATGGTCCAGTTTCATTTTCCTGCATGTGGTTTTCCAATTTTCTCAACACCATTTGTTGAAGAGACTGTCTTTTTTCCACTGGACATTCTTTCCTGCTTTGTTGAAGATTAATTGACCATAGAGTTTAGGGTCTGTTTCTGGGCTCTCTATTCTGTTCCATTGATCTATGTGTCTCTTTTTGTGCCAGTACCATATTGTTTTGATGAAGACAGTTTTGAAATAGAGCTTGAAGTCTGAAAGACTTTTTAATAGAGCTTGAAGTTGCCACCAACTTTGGCTTTCTTTTTGAGCTTCCTCTGGCTATTTGGGGTCTTTTCTGGTTCCATACAAATTTCAGGATAATTTATTTCATTTCTTTGAAAAAAAATTGATGGTATTTTGATAGGGATTGAGTTAAATGTGTAGATTGCTTTAGGTAGCATAGACATTTTCACAATATTTGTTCTTCTGATCCATGAGCATGGAACAGTTTTCCATTTCTTTGTGTCTTCTTCAAATTCTTTCATAAGTACTTTGTAGTTTTCTGAGTACTGATTCTTTGCCTTTTTGCTTAGGTTTATTCCTATGTATCTTATGGTTTTGGGTGCAATTGTAAATGGGGCCAACTCCTTAATTTCTTTTTCTTCTCTTTTGTTGTTGGTGTTTAGAAATGCAACTGATTTCTGTGCATTGATTTTATATCCTCACACTTTACTGAATTTCTGTATAAATTCTAGCAGATTTGGAATGGAGTCGTTTGTATTTTCCACATAAAGTATCATATCATCTGCAAAGAGTGATAGTTTGACTTTTTGCCAATTTGGATGCCTTTTGTTTCTTTGTGTTGTCTGATGCTCTTTAGCCTCCATGTATTTGAGTTCTTTCCAACTTTCCTCTGGTCATTGAGTTCTGGCTTCAGAGCATTATGGTCTGAGAATATTCAGGGAATGATCCCAGGCTTTTGTACCAGTTGAGACCTGATTTGTGACCCAGGATGTGATGTACTCTGGAGAATGTTCCATATTCACTAGAGAAAAATGCGTATTCTTTTGCTTTGGGATGGAATGTTCTGAATATATCTGTGTTGCCCATCTGGTCCAATGTATCATTTAAAGCTTTTATTTCCTTTTTGATCTTTGGCTTAGATAATCTGTCCATTTCAGTGAGGGGGTGGTGTTAAAGTCCCCTACTATTATTGCCAATGTGTTTCTTTGATTTTATTATCAATTGGTTCATATAAATGGCTGGTTCCCTGTTAGGGGCATAGATATTTAAAGTTGTTACATCTTCTTGTTGGACAGACCCTTTGACTATGATAATAGTGTCCTTCCTTATCACTTACTATAGTCTTTGGTTTAAAATCTAATTGGTCTGATATAAGGATTGCCACCCCAGCTTTCTTTTGATGCCCATTAGCATGATAAATTGTTTTCCACCCCCTCACTTTAGATCTGGATGTGTCTTTGGTTCTAAACTGAGTTTCTTGTAGACAGCTTATTGATGGATTTTGTTTCTTTAATCTATTCTGATACCTGTGTATCCATTCTGATACCTGTGTCCTTTGATTGGGGCACTTAGCCTATTTACATTCATGGTAACTATTGAAAGATATGAATTTAGTGCCATTGTAGTGCCTGTAAGGTGACTGTTACTGTATATTTTCTCTGTACCTTTCTGGTCTACTACTTTTAGGCTCTCTTTGCTTAGAGGATCCCTTTCAATATTTCCTGTGAGGCTGGTTTGGTATTTATAAATTCTTTTAATTTTTGTTTGTCCTGGAAGCTTTTAATCTCTCTTATTTTCAATGATAGCCTACCTGTATTTAATATTCTTGGCTGTATGTTTTTCTTGTTTAGTGCTCTGAATTTATCATGCCAGCCTTTTTGGGGCTTCAAGGTCTCTGTGGATAGGCCTGCTGCCAATCTAATATTTTTACCATTGTATGTTCCAGACTTCTTGTCTCAAAGTTCTTTCAGGAGTTTCTTTGTCAGTAAGACTTGTAATTTTTACTCTTAGATGATGGGGTGTGGATCTATTTTTATTGATTTTGAGGGGGGGGGGGTTCTCTGCACCTTCTGGATTTTTATGCTTGTTCCATTTGTCATATTAGGTAAATTCTCTACAATTATTTGCTCCAATATAACTTCTGCCCCCCTCTATATCTCTTCTTCTTCTGCTGGAATCCCAATTATTCTAATATTGTTTCATCTATGGTATTATTTATCTCTCAAATTCTCCACTTGTTGTCCAGTAGTTGTTTGTCTCTCTTTTCCTCAAATTCTTTATTCCCCATCATTTGGTCTTCTATATCACTCATTCTCTCTCTGCCTCATTTATCCTAGCAGTAAGAGCCTTCATTTTTTATGTCCCCTCATTAATAGATTTTTTTTTTATTTCAGCTTGGTAAGATCTTAGTTCTTTTATTTCTCCAGAAAGGGCTTTTATTTGTCCAGACAGGAATTCTCTAATATCTTCCATGGTCTTTTGAGGCCAGCTAGCACCTTGAGAATCATCATTCTGAACTCGAGATCTGACATATTACCAATGTTAGTATTGATTAGGTCGCTAACGTTCAGTACTGCCTCTTGTTCTTTTTTTCCTGTGGTGAGTTTTTCTGTCTTGTCATTTTATCCAGATAATAATATATGAATGAGAGAATAAAATACTAAAAGGGTGACAAAGACCCCAGAAAAATGTATGCTAACCAAAACAGATAAGACCCCAAATTGGGGGGAGAAGAAAGGGAGTAAAAAGAATTTTTAAAATAAATTATATATATATTAGACTGGTTAATAAAACAGAGCTAACCACTTGGTTTGGGGTGTATTTTGGTCTCTTAGAAGAAACCACCTCCCAAAATTTTAAAGAAAGAAAAAAAATATATATATATACACACACACACACACACACACAAATAAGGGTAAACATGATGAAGGGATGGAATATGACTCTAAAGATGAAAAAAAACTTTTTTAAAATTCTGAAAAAGGAGTTGATAAGATAAGTTGGCTGGAAAAAGAAAGAAAAAGAAAGGGGAGAGAATTTGCTCAAGCAGGAAAGCAGAACAAAGCCCTGTGCTAGATTTAGGGCATATTTTGATCTATTAAAAGAAACTGTACCCTAAAATTTTTTGGAGGAAAATCCCTATATGTATACAAAAAATAAAGTTAGATACAATGAAGGCTAAAATATGACTATAATACTGAAGGTTTAAAAATATTTTTTTAGAAAGGTATTGTTAAGATAAAGTAGTTAAAAAATGTTAGAAGAGGAAAGAGGAAAAGTAAAAAAAAATAAGAATAAGAAAAAATAAAATTAAACAAATTTAATTAACTTTGCAAGACTAAAGAATCACAGGGAGAAAGTCGTGAATTCCATGCTTTGTTTTCCACTCCTCTGGAAGTCCACTGCTCTCCTTGATCAGTGAGCTTAGTTTTGGCTGTATGTTCTTACTGATCTTCTGGGGGAGGGGCCTGTTGTAGTGATTCTCAAATGTCTTTGCCCGAGGCAGAATTGCACCACCCTTGCAAGGGTCTGGACTAAATAATCTGGTTGGGTTCACTCTTGGGGAGCTTTTTTCCCTGAACACTTTCTGTAGAGCTCTGGAGTATGGAAATGAAAATAGTGGCTTCCCAATCTCTGGCCCAGAGGAGCCAAGAGCTCAGGGCCCCACTCCTCAGTACACCCTGGGAGAAAAACAGTCAATCACTCCCATCTCCCTGGTCTCCAGCTGTGCTCTGAGCTCACCCACCCTGTGACTGAGCATTTCTATCTCTGGCACACAGCCCCATTTGAAGTCTCCAAATCCAGCAGATCCCTGCTGCACTGCTCTTCCAGCGGAGAAATTTGGGACTTGCCAGGGTCCCTGCTCAAATAACAGTGGTCTGACTGTACTGTAAATCACAATTTAAGATAACCCCAAGCTGAGAGACTCTGTCTCTGTAGTCAGCATCCCTGCTCTGATACCTGTGAGCTCTGATACACTCAGACACTCCTGATCTTTCTGTGACCCCACAGCACATGAGACCACACTGTCCCTGCAAGGGCTCCACCCCTGCTTAGCTTCTGGAGTAATGTCCCTCAGTGGAGCAGACTTCTAAAAGTTCAGATTTTGTGCTCCATTGCTCTACTGTTTGCTGGAAGCTGGCCCTTCCCCTGCAGTCTATTTTCCTGTCACTTCAGATTCACTTCTCCACAAGTATTACCTTTCAGAAAGTGGTCAATTTTCTGTTTCTAAAATTGCTGCCCTTCTTCTCTTTGATCTCCTGTAGGGTTTATAGGTGTTCAAAATGGTTTGATACATATCTAGCTGAACTCCTGCAACCTGATGTTATCTTAGTCTGCTACTCCTCCGCCATCTTGACTATCCCCCTATAATGTTTCTTTTAAAAATTATTATACTATTCTTATTTTCATAATATAGAAAGAATAAGAAAGTACAAAATTAAATCCAAGTAATGCAAATAATATTATTTCCCTTTGAGTATGATAATTTAATTCCTTTGGCTTTATTTTTCAATTTCATGGCAACATAAAAAGACAACATGAAGTTACAGCCTTTAAAAACGGAGAAATGGAGTCATGAACTAAGAAATCAGCCTTTCCATGCTGGGAGAGGTTGGATACTGATTCTACCCTAAGGTCTTCAGAAAGAACACAAACCTGACAACACCTTGCTTTTCAGCCCAGTGATATCCGCTTAGGACTCTGACATCCAGAATAATAGTATAATAAATTTATGTTGTTTTTAGACACTAAATCCTGGAAACCAAACACTAAATAAATTAGAAATTTTTTTTATTATATATAAAAAGAAATATTTTTTTCTAACTAGTAGATTCTATTTTTATTAGAATAATATGCAACTTTCCAATATATAAATTAGAATAATTTATGTGTTAGAATAATTATGCAACTTTCCAATATATAAATTATGTCTTTTTTATACATTCTTTAGTATGATCCACCTCTCAGTTCATAAAGTATGTTTTATAATTGTTTCTTACAATAATGATGACACTGATGATGCGTTTGCTTTTCTTCACGTACTTCCTCTATGCTAGGCACATAATAGATATATTTCATGAATTTAATTCATGACTCTACATGCAGTAAATGTTCTGCTGATGAGAAAACAGTCAGAAAGCATTAGTGATGTATAAGATTTATAGCATAAGAAAATAGCAGAGTCAAGAGTCAGAACCAACACAATTACCCACAATCAAAGCCTGCAGTCTTGAATTTGACTTGCTATGCAGCTTCCTTCACATCAATGTTGAAACTCCTCTTTAATCATAAACTTCAAGGGCCATCCTAGCTAACACTCCAACTCAAGTTTCCAGTGTCAATTAGGTACTATCTAACCACTCTCCTGCTTACCTGGAGAGGATTTTCATTACTTTTGCCAGTTTTCCCACCATTCATAGAAGTATTTATTAGTGTGCTTTTTAAAGGATTCCAGTTCTTTCTTTATGAAAAGGGAATGGAAATGTGTAGCTCCCCATCTGTTCTGGACTCTTACATTTTGTGTGTGTGTGTGTGTGTGTGTGTGTGTGTGTGTGTTTTACTACCATCTATGCCTAAAATCACATTCCAGGAGGTATGGTCCAAATGGTTATACTTATCCAACTTAGACATATTTTTTTAAATGGAAATTAAAATGAAGAATTAATGTATGAAGTACAGTATTACTGAATATTTTACCTTTTTGTGTGGTGCTATATTAACTTTAGTTATTTTGGTTATTGTATAAAGTAGTCACCCCTTTTCTACTTCCAAATTCTTCTACACTTTTTTCAGAGAGAAATAACTTTATTTGATTAATATAAATTATTTCTGGCATCTGACAGCATTGGCAGTTTCTGTTAAGAATTTTCATCTTTGGGGTGCCTGGGTGGCTCAGTGGGTTAAAGCCTCTGCCTTGGGCTCAGGTCATGATCCCAGGGTACATGGATCGAGCCCCACGTTGGGCTTTCTGCTCCCGGGGGAGCCTGCTTCCTCCCCTCTCTCTCTCTCTCTCTGCCTGCCTCTCTGCCTACTTGTGATTTCTCTCTCTGTGTCAAATAAATAAAATCTTAAAAAAAAAAAAAAGAATTTTCATCTGTTTGTGTTTTCTTCAGTATCTTAAAGGGAAGTAGGAAAGGAGCAAAAAATTATAATTTATATACTTGGTTTTGTTTCTTTGCTTCTATCTTAATGCAACATCCTGATCTTATTCACTTCCTTTATAAAGTTTAACATGAGAATTGTAAATTGAAAATACAAAATGGCACTCCATTTTCTTTTTACCTGACAGCTAGTTTTGTTTTGTTTGTTTTTTTAAAATGGGTAACCCTTTAAAAGATGTCCTGTTATGCTGTGTGTGAATATTTAACCAAAGGCCACTTTATCTTGAACACTTGTAATATTCATTTCTCTAATTTAAAATTTACACTTCATACTTATGGTGACTCCAGTGAACTCTCACAACTTGAAAATCATAGCAGAAAACTGTTCAATTTGTCATTTTTTTAAAAATATAGTGGCTTAAATATTGAAAAAAAACATAAAATTAACTACTGGTTTTAATATTTAATTTACTAAATTAGAAAGACAAATACCAGATAAAATAAAATCATTATAAAAATGTTTTGGACATTTAATAACTGTGCAATAATTTTGTGAAGCCAAAATATATCATAACCAAAGATTAAGCTAATAGTGTGTAGTAAATATACTTACTATAACTAATAAATGGAATAGAGCAACTAACAATCACTTATCTTATGTACATATTCCAAATTGTGCATTAAAATCAACTTAAAAAGCACTCTACTGGGCTCAATAATGAATTTTAAATGCTTATTTATACCACTGCATTTTATGGTTTTATGAACAGACACAGTCCCTTAAAATTTTTGTAGTAATTTAGCAAACACTAACAGCAATGTTGTGTTTTATTTTGGTCAATTAGATCCTTAGACTTTCCCCCCACAAATATACAAAAATATCATTCCTTTATTTAGAGATTTATTACATTTCAAGCTTTGTATTTAAATGTACCTTACAGGGGTGCCTGGGTGACTTAGTCAGTTAAGAGTCTGCCTTTAGTTCAGGTCATGATCTTAGGGTCTTGGGATCTGGTCCTAAAACTGGCTCCCTGCTCAGCAGTCAGTCTGCTTCACCCTCTGTCCCTTCCCTCCCTTGCTCATGTACCAGTGGGTACACATATGTGTTGCTCTCTTTCTCTCTCTTGCAAAAATAAATAAAATCCTTGAAAAAAAAAAATGGACCTTACATCTCTATTCTAATTTGCATTTTATATCTAAAAATGAAACAAATATGCACAAATAAAAACCTCAAATAAAAAATACACAGTGTAATAACAACAACAAAAAAATGTTCATTAGGTTCTTTCAATTTCTAGCCAAGAAATTCTCATTTTCCTTTGCTTAAAAACATGATCCAAGGTTAGATTGGCATAAAATTCCCATCATACTTCACTTTTTCTGATTAATCTTTCAGGCTCCTTAGCAAACAACATGGGAACTAACACTATTGGAGGATTCACCATTCCCTAGAGACATCATGTCTTTTTATATCTTATATCTTTTCAAAAACCTTTTCAAAAACTCTCTGTCAACTTGCATAACTATCTCCTCATATCTCAAAATTATTTTCCACATACATATCAAAAATTACTTTTTCGTCACTTTGTGATTCACTCTATGTGAATCACATATAGTCATTAGCTACAAATAGAACTAGAGAAAGATTGGACATCTCTAATTTACTGTAGAACATTTCTGGTTAGAAAAATGCAAAAGCAGCTTTACATTTACAGAAAAGAATTTAATATTTATAAATCCAGGATTAAGAAGACTTCTCTTTGAATGATTAGTTTCTCTTCAACTAACAGGTGAAAATACAATGAAATGTAAGCTTTGTTCCCCACACTGTTTTCAAATGGTGTATATTTGATTAATCATAAAAGTATTAAAAATGAATTTTTAAGAAAGCAAGTGAATAATCTCTGTCTGAAAATATATTTAACTTTTGTTTCTAAGGAGCCTTATGGAACTAGACAGTTAATATTAACATCAGAAAGACCTAAGCTATAATCATATTTTTATCATTTATTATCTGTCTTTAGCTTTGATATTTTTAATTTTTTTTAAATTCAGTTACTCATTTGATATTTACTTGAGTATCTACTATATATCGAGCACTTTATTTAGAGTTTGTGATACATTTATTTAAAAATGAAATTTGACTTTATGAAGGTATTTTCTAGTGGGGCAAACATATACAAAATGGACATGATAAATACATCAATTTTACAGTACACAAGAGGAAGATAAGTGCTATGGAAAAAATAGCATGGTGAAGTAATTTGGAAATGTGAGGGTGGAATAACAGTTTGTAATTTTAAATTCAAGGGTTGAGAAAGTTTTCATTAAGCAGTGACAGATGTAGCATTATCTCAGGAAATAGTGTTCCAGACAGAGAAGGTGACTTATGGAAAAGTACCAAGACAAAGGAAAGGTTCCACACATTCTAGAAAGAGAAAGGGGGCAAAAAAACTTGGCCAGAAGCAAGCAAGAGAGTTAGAGAAGGAGGGGATACAGTTAGAGAGATGGAGAGAGGCTGGATCATATTGCGACTTAAAGAGTGGGTTTTTAAATTTTGCTTTAGACAGGCCTGTATGAATTTTACATTTTATTACTTTTAGAAATATTTAAAATTACAAGCAGCATATTGTTTTAAATTTTAAATGTATAAATGCTTGTGTGTACACTTGCAAGCTTTCAGTTGAACACATTTTGCCAGACTCTTTTTTTTTCAAGATTTTATTTGTTTATTTATTTAATACAGAGAGACAAGTGAGAGAGGGAATACAGGCAAGGGTAGTGGGAGAGGGAGAGGCAGACATCCCACCAAGCAGGGGGCCCGATGCAGGGCTCAATCTCAGGAGTCTGGGACCATGACCTGAGCCCTGAACGCAGACACCCAATGACTGTACCACCCAGATGCCCAGCCACTCTTATTTACTTCTAGAAGTAGAAAATACAGGACAGTTTAAGGACACATTATATAGAATGTATAATTTCTGTAATGCAATCTTAACTTGTTTAATATGCAAATATTATTTATCCTCTCTTTCAACTACAATTACCCACTAGAATCTAACACTTACAAGCAAATTTACATATTTGTAAAACAGCTGCCATTATTTGTAAGTCTTACCAAAATTTTTAGTGCTTTAATATATTCCCAAAGCTATTAACACAATTACTAATTAGACTGTTGGAGTGCTCTTTTATGCACAGAAAGATAAAAGAAAATCTCTTGAAGATATAGTCCATTTTGCTATTTTATAGTTCACATACTTTCAATTAAAAAAAGATTAGAGTTAAACGGGTATTCCAATTATGGAAATTTTATACTGCAATAAAGAAGTGTATTAAGAAAAAATCGTATTATGAAAGTGATGCTTCATTATAAATAGAAAACTAGATAATGGGGCATTTTGGTATGTTGCATGAAAAATATATTATGTAATTACAGTGTAATCAAAGAGTATACTGACACTTAGATATAATTTATAATGTGGACATACACATACCTATATAAGATAAATTCAGTATTATTTGATTTTACTATAAAATAACCACTAAGCTTTTGAAAAATTAAAGTACTACTTTCAGAATGATTTCTCTTTCTTTAACTTGAAGAATTTTTTCCATGACTCAATTCAGTTTCATGATACACAATGATCCTGACATTCTGTTGGCTTTCAAATGACATTATCTTACCTGCTTAAAATTAGCTTACTGTCAGTCTGTTAGCATGATGCTTCAGAAATATATGAGCCAGACATGCACTGGGGAAGCATTGAGTATTCAGAGTTTTTGCTTATTGCTGCTATTTTTTAACCTCTAATGCAGATATTAGTCAAAGGCTAAGAAATGTCAACTTTTTGTCATAATCCACATATCATCAACTTACAGCTTTAAAAGTAGTATGATGATAAATCACTAAAACCAAAATACATCCAGATGAGATTCACCTCTGAGCATTTGGTTGTTACAAAAATAAGAGAAAAAAAAGATTTAATATACTCTGATTTTATCAGTTTCACGTAATATTTATTAGAAGAAGAAGCAAAGAGCTGCTGACCAAGCACTCCAGTTACTGTGAATTGTTTTTTTTCTAGATTTATGACTTTGAGACTCAATTTTGTCCATTAGCTTTCGTGGGTATATGATCCACAAATCCTGGCTTATCTGTTCACTTATGTCTTCATTCATTTTACAAAAAAAAAAAAAAAAGAATTTCTAAACTATGTACTGAATTCCAAATAAATGAAACATTATGCCTGCTTCTAAGTATATAATAGTCAAATATAAAAGAAATAATCTCATAAGCCAATATTTTAAAATTTTTAAAGAGCAATTTGGACACATAGAAGAAAGCTTTAGCTCTACATTCACTCTAGAGAATGTTAAATTTCTTGATAATATTAACAATTACAATATCAGTTAATTAGCTAATGTCTAAATGTTATTAGATGGTCATATTATTTCTAGCACTACTATCAGTGAATATCTCTAACAAATGCATAATACGTTGGGTTACTCTAGTCAAGCATCAAAAAAAAAAAAAAATAAGATTAGCAAATTCTGACCGATGCAAAACACCAATCCACTGTGGACATACGATTAGTATGCATTTTGGCTAATAAGTAAAGATGGCCACAGTCTCAGGTTGGGTCCTTAGAGACTGACATTGATACAAGATCCATGTAAAAATTATGTGCTTAAGGCTTCCATTCCCCCAGCTGAAAATGGGGAAAAAAAAATGTGAGTATTCTGAAAGGAAAGGAAGTCAAAATATCATTGACATTAACTTGAACTCAATATTACAGGGATGCAAGCTCTGGAGCATAGAATTCACACCTCTGAGTTGTCCCCATGGTGGGGGGGACCATAGTACATTAATTTTTCCTCATCTCCTAATCATTGTTTAAGAGCCAAGGGTAAAGAGGTAGAAAGGTATTATCCACCCAGGGATTTCCACTCTGCTGACCATAAGTAAAATAGATCCCAGTATCCTGAGGACAAATTTTGGTGATTGAAGAAGTTATGGAGAAGTGGTGACAGTATCTGCTTGGATCACTTGGAATTTTCTGAAGTATGAAAGTCTTTTTTAGTTTTCTTTAGCGATAACTAACATTGCAGTTGCCATCAAGAATTTTTAAGTGATTAGGGACTATATTCTTATTAAGCATATTTTTATAATCTTTATTAAATAATATTATTAATAAACAGAAAGTCTCAAAATTCAGAAAAATATGATAATTTCCTGCTCATAGAAGAATCATATATTAGTCAAGTAAACATACTTTTCCTTTTACTCCATTTTTCAATAAGTCATATATTCTTCACATATTTACAATCCTGAAGCTTTTGTAAGTGGTTGTAGGAAAGTAATTTTAAGTCTACAACTAAATTCTTTTATTAATTTCCATGAAAAAAACTTATTGGACATGGAAATCCTACAGATGACATCATGTCTGAAGGGGGAAGTTACTCTTTTGCCCAATTTTGGAAATTAGAAAAAGATGTCCAAGCTGAACTATTTTATTCTACCATTTGTTGTGGAGTTTCTAGCAAGTGAAATAAGATAAAGAAAAAGTCATAAGTATTAGAAATGAAAGGATAGAACTATCCATTTTTGCATGTCATAATTTTAGACATAGAAAAACTCAAATAATGTGTAAAAATAAGTTATCAAAATTATGAAGTAATTTTAGTAAGTTCATGTGACATGGTCAATATTAAAAATTAATTGTATTTATATATTCCAACATGAAATAATGAGTATTTTAAAAATTGTGCGTTTATAAGAATATAAAAATAGAAAACAATAATTTAAAGTACAAGGACTCTACATTATAATTTCAAAAATTACTCAGAGATTTTAAAGAAAACATTTTAAAATTCAGATATATGACTTTAAATAAAAGATTCACATTCATCAAAAATATCTTATAATTCAAAAAAACCCTAATCAACCAACCTGGTATGCTCGAAAAACATCATAAAAACATTTAAAGTCTTAATTAAATTTTATAAAATGGCAATATTAAGTAATAGGAAGAATCTATATTCATATGTCTTTAATAAGTCTTATTATTTAATATATCTCATATTTTTAATATGTCTTATTATTGAATATCAAGAAACTTTAAAACTTACTAATTTATACAACCTGGAGTTTTTTTTTTACTTATCTTTCACCAGTATTTTTCAGTTTTTAAATTTTATTTCGCTGAAAGGCATAGCTGTTGACAAGTGACAAATTGAAGTACATAGTGCCAGTTTCCCAGATTCTGATTAAAGAGTTCTATCACTGGGTTTTCACCCTGAGATTAAAGAAAGAAAGAAAGAAAGAACGATCTGAATTTCCAATATCTTCAGTGTTTCATATTGATGTAGCAGGTTTTCAGAATATACCTGCTATACAAGGATTATTCATTAGTGTATATGGTATAAGAGATTAGCAAATTTAAAAAACACACACTTTTTCTATTATCCAAGCAGCAGCGTCCTGTTCTTAGGAATCATTTTTCCTTACATCTTTGGGAAAAAGGGTATTTTCTTGAATCGAATCATGATTCAACCACTCTGCAGTGAGGAGTAAATATTTGTGGCAATCTCTTGCTGAAACTCATTTCCTGCTCAATGCTCAGAGTCCCTCTTTGTCCTTTTTTCTATACCATTCCAGAGTAAAACTCATTTATTTTTCATTCTGAAATCAGGACTATACTCTAAACACAGTATTTCTAGGCAGAATGCCTCATCATTTTCATCAAAGCCACTTGTATTTTAAGCCATGGAGTCCAAGGAGGCCTTGCAAAAGAAGGTCTAGTCTAGATTATGAATCTTCAGTTCAAATACATACTCCTACTTTAATTTATTTCATATATCAGGATATAACTTTCTATTTCCCACTTTTTTTTCTTTATTAAATGATCATTTCTCAAAATGTATTGCACATTTGAAAGTATACAGTTTGATATGTTGTGCCTTATTTATTCACCCATTAAATCATAACTACAATCAAGATAATGAACATATCAACAATTCAAAATACATCTCTATGGCTTTTTGGAATCCATTCTTTGAATTGTTCTCACTCTAACATTCCAAGTAAACAACTCTACTGCCCCATGATATTGTAAATTAATCTTAATTTTATAGAAATTTTTATAAGTGGAATAAAAGAATATGTACTCCTTTTTGTCTGGCTTCATTCACTTGGCATGATTATTTTTAGATTCAACCATGTTATTGTGTCATGGTCCTTTCCATTTTTCTGAATACTATTCTGTGGTATGGCTAACCCCAAATTTATAAAGACAGTTACTTCTTGGGCTGTTTTTACATTTGGGGTATTTCAAATAAAGATGGAATGAACATTATTATACAGCCATTGTATGAACATACCCTTTCATTTCTCTTGGGTAAATGTTTACAAGCCGAATATGAGTAACATTGTAACATGCGATTAACTTGTCAATATTGCTATTTATTTATTTATTTATTACAATTTATTTATCTGAGAGAGAAGAAGAGCATGAAAGGGAGGGGCAGAGGGAGAGGGAGAGTGTTAAGCCAACTCCATGCTGAGTGCAGAGCCTAACATGGCTCTTGATCTCACAAAGTTTGGATCACAACCTGAGCCAAAACCAGGAGTCTGATGTGTAAACAACTGTGCCTCCCAAGTCCCCTTTTATTTATTTTTATTAATACTCTTATTTTTAAAGGAATTTCTAGGTTCATAGTAAAACTGAGGGGAAGGTACAAAAATTTCATAAATATCCCCTGCTCCCATACATGCACCATCTTCCCTGTTTATCAACTTCCCCCACCAGAGGGGTACATTTGTTAAACTGATGTACCTACATTGATACATTATAATCACCTAATTGTGATTACAGTTCATCCTGGTGTTGTGCATTCAATGGATTTAGACAAATGCATAATGACATGTATCCATCATTACATATTATACAAATATTTTCAATGTCCTAAAACTCTGTGCTCCTCCCTCCTAACCCTGACACAGATTTTTTTTTTTTTTGTCTTGAAAGTTTTGCTTTTTCCAAAATGTTATAGAGTTGAAATTATGCTGTATGTAACCTTTCAGGCTGGCTGCTTTCCCTTAGTAATACACATTTAAGATTTCTTTATTCTTTTCATGAGTTTGATTACTTATTTCTTTTTAGCACTGAATAATATTTCATTTTCTGAATGTACCACAGTTTATCGATTTAGGATAAAGGATATTGTGAAGGATATTGTGATCATTTCCAAGTTTTGGCCATTTTGAATAAAACTGCTATAAATATCCATATGCAGGATGGTGTGATGTGTGTGTGTGTGTGTGTGTGTGTGTGTACAATTTTAATTCCTTTGGATAAATACCGAGGATCATAATTGCTGGGTCATTTGGTAAAAGTATGTTGTTTTGTAAGAAAAAGTATGTTTTTCTTCCAAAGTGTCAGTACCATTTTACATTTCCACATTTCAAATTTTTTCTTAATCTGTGGGTTCTCTTGTAGAAATTTTAAATAGTTTTAAAATGAGGTAGAAGATGACCTAGGAGAAGATGCTACCAGAACCATCAACTAATAGGAACAATTAAAACTAAGTCTTTTTAATTTAATAAATCCAGATTTTCAATCACTTATTAAGCTAATTTAAAAAGAAATATATGAAAACTATAATGCACTTAAATAGGCTGTAATTAGAGTATTTGGGCAAAGGTAACAAGGGCATATAAAGTGACCTAAAATTAAAAAGAATTAATTGCAAGAAAACCTCTCTTAACAAAAAGATAAGTCTTCTAATCTTAAAAAGGTTAAGGTTGCCTGTGATTACGGCATGGTTAAGAAAATAAACTACATAAGAAGATCATATATTTTCATGAACTAGATACATCTTATTAGGATAAAAAGAATGATTTTTCTTTGCTTAGAATAGTAGTTTTCCAATCTGGACTCGTTTTATCATATTATATGATATGTTATAGAGAAATTTACAAATGAAATATAATTTAGAGCTTATACATAGTACTCAGTTACTTAATCATAATGAAAATACAAACATTAATCCATTTTATGAAATTCATCTTAGGTAGAGAAAAAGTAATATTTAAGTATTTGACTTTCATGCCAGTCTAAATAGTGCCAAGTTGATACACCTAGTGACAATAAAAACACTACACACACACACACACACATACACATTAGTTTAAATTACTACTTTAAACTTACATAAACAAAGGCTTATGAATAATTGGATGAACTTATCCAAGTGCCATAAATATAAAGAAGCGATATGCGGTTAGTCCCACTGGGAAAAAGGACAAGCCTTCCTACAATGTGATTTCTTGTTGTGACAGTGAGATGTAAGCCAGGGAATGCTGCACAGGCATCTTTAAGGTTGCCTGTGATTACGGCATGGTTAAGAAAATAAACTACATAAGAAAATAGAGCTGAAAGTTTTTTCAAAAAGGTATGAGTCCATTGTTAATATTTTTTAAATAAAGAAATTAAAGATTGCTTGGCTAGAAGATAAAACACTCTTCATACATTTTCCTTGACAGTTAAGCAACATATAAGAAAAAGCTCCTCCTGTTCCAAGAAGATTGAAAACAACAAGTCTAATTACAGAATATTTAAAAAAATAATACACAAGCATTTTTTTATTTGCCAATTTAATTGCAAGCCATAAAACATGGTTACAATACTTACTGTCCTGTAAAAGTAAAAAAGGACCAAATAGGTATGAATATATTTGCATTTGATCATGTATGAAATCCAGATGGATCCAAGTTGTATATGTAACTAGATTTCCTAATCCACAAGAACTTCTTCTTCATAGAATTGGCTACCAAATTATAAATGTTTTTATTTAACATCCTTATCCTAATTTTCTTATAGCTTGAGTTTCTCTTTGACTCATTTTTTTTTAAAGATCTATCTATTTAGAGACAGAGAGAGAGAAAGAAGGCACCCACGTGCTCATACAAGTAGGGGGAGGGGCAGAAGGGTAGAATCTTGCCGGGGACTCCCCAGAGAGCATGGGGAGCCCCACCCAGAGCTCAGTCCCACAACCCATGAGATCACAACCTGAGCTAAAACACAGAGTAAGATATTAAACTGGCTGCGCCACTCAGGCGCCGCAGAGTTTCTCTTTGATTCAAACATTATTCTGAAATGTGTTTTTATTTCTAAATAAATTTATTTTAATAACTTTGTCATTAAGTTACTTTTATTGTATGTTGGTGAGGAAATATGATTACCATTATTTCAAAAAGTGTCAGTTTAGCAACATAACAGAGTCCTTGCAAGAAACAGATAGCACATTCAAATAAGATAAATTTAATATAATTTAGGAAAGAAATTAGTTATTAAGGTGAAGGCAGGATTTAGGAAAAGCAACAAGGAATGGGACAATCCCCCAGGATTGTAACATCCTGGAATCGTTATCACTCCTAGGGGTAAGAGGTGACAAGAGGGAAAAGTTACCTGAACCTGAAAAAGTAATTACACAGACAAATATCATGCTAAAGAGTAAGTGTTCCACAGTTTCTCTTGACTGTGTATGATATTATCATATATTTTCAAGTATTCATTTTTTCTGTCATTTTATTAATTTTATAGTGCCTGGATATCATGTATTGAAATCAATTTGCCATCTTACATAGTCAAGTCAGAAAAATAAATTTCAAAGGGAAAAATTTTATTTAGAAACAGTAAATCAATGCCATTGTAAATTATTTATCATGATAGTTACTATAGTTATGGAGAAAATAAATGAACTAGAGAACAGCAGATGTTCTTATAGAGAGATTTTTTGTTCCTCAAATATGAGGATATTATAAATTGATGAAATAATAAATGGATTTTACTTCCTACTAACACTTACAAATAAGGTAGGCAAATGCTGACAGATATTTTTACTGAAGTGGTAAGGGGACAAGTTATGATTATTGAATTTAACAACAAACATGTTCTTTTAAAGATCATAACTTAACATTCTTTATATAGTATGTGGATATAGAAATACTACCCCTATTACCAGTATAATCATATTTGTTCTTACAAGTAGAATAAATTGTGTTTCCTCCATGTCCCCATATAATTGATACAAGTTGCAATGCAAAAAGCAAGAGGGATGGTTTTTGAAAGTGAACAAAATAAATATGGGCAAGTTGAAAAATTATTTCAGGTTTCAAGCCTGTAAATTAAAACTTTCTTTAACATTTAAAATCTACTTGGGTGACTTAGTTGATGCACAGTCATTGTATTTCACAAAATGCACTGATTGTTCACATTGGATAAAGCACTGATGGGGATTTAGGGATATCATATAAGTAAAATAACTAATGTTCACAACACTCTAATAAAGACAAAAAAACAATAAACAGGAGCAACTATTTTGTTAAAAAGTGGTAATTATAGTAAAAATTCAGGAATGTGAGAAAAACATCCCTGAATATAAGGGAATAAGTTAGATACACATACACTCAAGTGAGTACACTCTAAAGTGGTGACATTTATGGAAAGATTTGAGAGAGGTGAGAGGGCATCCTGAGAAGTAAACGGGGCGGGGGGAGTGAAGAGGCAAAACTCTGGGAAGTATAATGCAAATGAGCCAAGGCAAGAATAAGCCTCCCATTTTTCAGATACAATAAGACAACATTTATAGATAGTGTTTTAGGAATCAAGATACTAATAGGAAATTAGTGCAGAAAATTAACCAGAGTCAAGTTTTTAATCAATGTTTATAAACCATGGTAAGGATTTTTTTTTATTATTCTCATTGTAATGGGATTTTAATTAAAGAAATGACTGCTCAGATTTTATTTTTTGAAAGATAACTCTGCCTGATGTAGGAAAAATGCACCATAAAAGAGTGAAAATAGTAACAAAGAAATACATTCAAATCTTCCAGAACATTAATGTCTTATGTTGGATTCAGTAGGTTCAGAGCCTAAAATGGAAATTGTTTGGGATTTATTGAGAGAGTACTCTGAGGAGAAGTCATTGATTTAAGAAGTAGGGAATCAGAACAAAGAAAAAAGAACACAGAAAAGAATCAGAACAAAGAAAAAAGAACAAAGAAAAGAAAAAAGCTTCTTAAAAATGTGATTTCAGGTGAAATTAAACTATATTATTACCTCACTGGGAGCTCTTGAGTCTTTCCCATTTTGAGATGAGGAAATGGGGGTTTGTAGCTCACCAAATAGTCAGCCGATGCACCAGTAAATCATTGAACATAGACCATCAGGAAGATGCCTTTCAAGCATCTCCAGAACAGGTAACCTCCAGGGACTATCTGGAAAGTTTCAAAGAGGGCCATTAGTCTAACCACCCACAGTAGAGTACAGCTTTAATTAAGGAATTGGTAAATAAAAGGTCAACAAAATAAGTTTTGAAGAAAAAAAAAGATAATATTAAAAAACAATAAAATAAATGGTCCTATAATGGTCCATTATAATCATTATATTTGTGGAGAAAATAATTGAACTAAAGAAAAACAGAAGTAGACATTTCTGTAGAAATATCTGTTGTTCTTTGGAATAACAGACTAGGCTCAATGGAGGGACCACTTTATTATATTGGTGTTATCAGATAATAATTAAGTATATACTTATGATTCAGGGACAGTTTCCTTTTAGAATAGCTTTACTACAAGATGTTAATGGAAATACCACTATTGAATCATAAAGCATGCTTGCTACGGCACCTAGAAATAAATAATCCCTGAAAAGAATTGCCGTACGATCATGCTAACCATCAATTCTTCCATTGTATTAAATTAAATCTGCCATTACAATAAATTAGATCACAAAAAAAGCTACTTATTTATACTATATAAGTTTAGGAAAATGTATCCATAGAATCATAATGTAATATGCTCACAGATATTATCAGAAAGGATAGAAAGTAAGTAGAATATAAATCTTTCATAAACATGTGATTAAACACATAGTGCATTATATTGTTTAAAAACTTTTAAATAAAATTAATACAGTATATTTCTCTTTGAGTTCACTGCCAAATATAAAAATATTTGTCTATCCTGAAAAATAAATACGCTTATTAAAATTGATAATAGCATCTACATAATCTATTAATTTTCCTTCACCATGGTTGTTAAGAAACCCAGAAAAAATGAATAAAGCAAAATATGCTTAATCTTGGATTCTAATACAAATTATCCTTTTTACCTACCTCCTACATGATTCTTGGGTTTTTAAATATTAAATTCACAATCAAGCTTTTATATGCATTTTCTTGTGAATTTACCACCATCTTATTGACTGAGATTATAGTAGGCATTATAAATAATGCTCAGTAAGTTGCATTAGAGCATTTCATTGTGGAATTCTACAAACTGTAAGGACACAATGATAGGAAAACCTAAATTTCTATAAATATCTGGTTTTAAATAAAATCAAAATGAGTTTTCATAATTCATTAAGCAAATGCAATGATAATTTATAATTCTAAGAGGTCAATGTGTATTATGTGATATAACTACAGTATTATTCAGAATCATAATAGCTGTTCTTGTAATAATTCATTGGTACAAAAATGTATTTATTCAAGAAAGTGTATTTGCTTAAATATGTCATTTTCAATATAAAATATTGTAATTTGGTAAGTATAAAGTAGGCCATGTTTGGCTCTCATGTTTAAAAATATGATTGGTCTGGGCATTTATGACTTCCAATTATTGAAATATTAAAGTTAAGAAAGTCAGTATAAATTTATGAGAAGTCAGAACCATAACATTTGTTGTAGGTTTCAGCTGTCATTTAATAGTCATGATTTTTAAATATTTTTGCCAGTTTTTTAGAGGCGAGGCCAGTGTTCCGCAATAATTTGAGAAATGTGGAATGAAATTAGCACTAGACATTTATGGTACCTTGAATATATTCTTTATTTTACTTACACTTATGTTTATGTCTTTCTTACATAATAACATCATTTCACATGATGAAAGAATAACTTTTTTAAAATGTCTATTCTAGTGCTTATCGTAGTGCATGAACTATTATAAAACAAACCAAATATCTTTTAGTTGCAATTATTGTCCTGAAAAAGAACACTTAATAGCTTTTATCTTTAATATTTAATTATTTTCTTCATTTATAAAATAAAGAATTTGATAGACTAGAGTTCTGATTCAATCACAGCCTGGAGATACACGATTCTGTAGTCTATTTACACATGTATGTTGGGGGTAATAAGGACAAGAGCAAACCATGAGTGTAGAATGATGAAGGGGGTTATTAGACAACCAAATTACAATGTCAAAGTAATAATATAATAAATTTGGTTTCAATTTATCTGTTACTGATTTCTAAGAAACCTGATTTTATGGACAGTTGCATGGTGGCAAAAGACCCAAACAATGACAACCTACATACTGAGGCCAATAGTCAGATCATAGTTCCAGTAATCAATCTGAGTTAAAACCAGATTCCTATCAGTCACTAGAGGTACACAGGAAGAGATCTGACCATCGAATCTCCTGCAGATCTTGAGCACTAGGGCAGGGTCTGCCCTGAATCTCTTTTCCTTTAGAGAATGGAATGGCTTCTCCCAGAGCTAGTGTACTGCATAGCAGAGCCAAGGTTTATGAAGAAAAAAAGGTTAACTTGGGCAGAGGAAAAATAATCCTTATTGAAAAACTTTGTTGTCCAGTGCATATTTTTCAGAGTCCTCTTGTTCTCTAGAAGCTCTCACATTTCATTCCTTTTGAGTTTTATATTTCTATAAGAACTGTGTTGTTGTTGTTTTTTCCTTTTTCAGGAAATTTGCCTTTTAATAATCTAGAAATTCCACCAAGATGATTAGTTAATTGATCTGACTAACCACAATAAACTTTATCTCGACAGAAGTGTGCTTCATGGTCTCCCTCACTCAAGTAACATCTTTTCCAGCCTCTGTACACAGTGGAAACAAAATTTTGATGATTTTGTTTTTCTAATTTTAGTATTTCTCTACTATTTTTGTATTTTGGTGTTTTCATACTTTTAGGTTCATTTACAACTAATACCTTATTTGGCATTAGTAGCAGCAATGATTGAAGATTTAGTATTATGATCTGACCATATGTTGAGCTCATTTTAAGCATCTATTTTCTATTGGGTGAAAAACTACAGGAAATCTGATGTGTTGGACTTCTTTATCTGCTTGTATATCTTTCAGTTTTGAGCTCAAAACACTTAAAGATTTCATTTCACCAGGAATGAAAACAGCTAATTGATAACTAGATGTGTGACTTTTTGTAAGTGTTTCTGTGTTTACCATTGACACAAAGCTTAAGTTGTAGAATTGAAGCTATAAATTATGTGCCTTTATGTTTATGTGTTGGGAATTCAGAAAGATCTTCACTTTTTGTGTGAGTGTGTCATGCTTCCACTTCTGGAAAGTATTAATAATTTATGTTATAAAGTCTTTTAAATTATAAGTTCTATTCCCATTATATATATGTGTATAAATTTGTATATATTATATATATGTGTGTGTGTGTATATATACACACACACAAATGTGTGTATGTATTGATAGAAACTAAATTTTAGAGAAAACTTCTAATTCTTAGAAAAATAAGTTAAGAGATAAATAGGATACCAGTTCTTCATTTACTTCCTATATTCTTTTATACAGATATATTATTCAATGTCTGTTTATTGTGTTTCTATCATGTGCTATGAGGTGTCCAAGATAGACAGGATTATAGAGAACCAGAGGGATAAACTCGAGCCTGGACCTTAGAGAGCACTTTGAGAGAACAGTGCTCAACAGAAATGTGATCAGGACAATGGATAACATAGGAAATAAAGAAGTCAATGGCGAAGAAACAAGAGTACGACGTGAACATGGGGAAGCAAAAGAAAGCAAGGAAGTATGCGACTATGAAGCGAATGCTTAGTCTCCGAGATCAGAGGCTTAAAGAAAAGGATAGATTAAAACCTTAAAAAAAAGAAAAGAAAGATCCCAGTGCACTCAAGGAAAGAGAAGTCCCCCAACATCCTTCCTGCTTATTCTTCCAATATAACACACAGCTGGGCCCACCTTACCACATCCTGGTTGATACCAACTTTATCAACTTTTCCATTAAAGCCAAACTTGACTTAGTACAGTCAATGATGGACTGTCTTTATGCCAAGTGTATCCCTTGTATAACTGACTGTGTAATGGCTGAAATTGAGAAACTGGGGCAGAAGTATCGAGTGGCTCTAAGGATTGCCAAGGATCCAAGATTTGAATGATTACCATGCACACACAAAGGAACCTATGCAGATGACTGCTTAGTGCAGAGAGTAACTCAGCACAAGTGTTACATTGTGGCCACAGTTGATCGAGACCTTAAACGAAGGATCTGGAAGATTCCTGGAGTTCCCATCATGTACATTTCTAACCATAGGTACAACATTGAGTGGATGCCAGATGATTATGGAGCCCCTCGGTTCTAATTCTTAAAAGATAGAGTTCCTCTGCTTTCCTTTACCAACTCTTTCTATTGCCGGTTCATATTAGCAACCTGCTGTAGCATGAATTATTCTTCTTACCCTTTTCCTGTTATGAGCTTAGTATGATTAAATACACTCACTTTTTGATATTGTTTGAAACTGATATTTTGTATCATTTTAAATATTGTTGCATTTTTTTTATAAATCAGATGATTGCTCATAAAAAAAAAAAAAAGAAGTCAATGGCTATGAAGCAATCAAAAGAAAAGGAATCACACCATAGCAAAAAATTCTTTGCATGATTTGTAGAAACACAGCTATTTTGAGATACTTTTATTGACCTCCAAAAAATGGATGATAGATATTGGGTCACTTAACTAATATTGTAGCTATTAGCCACAGATGGCTATTTAAATCTAAATTAAAATGGATTAAAATACAGTAAATTGAAAACTCAGTTTTTCAGATGTACTAGGCACATTTCAAGTGTTCACAGCACATCCAGGAGTAGACATTTTCCCATCAGCAAACAAATTTCTTTTTGATGGTGCACATTATGTGAAAACAGTTTGTTCTCATTTAATATGTGTAGTTGGGAATATTTTTCATGTTTTGTTTCTCTTAACTAACTCTATTTATTTTTAAAATTTGTTTGCTTTTCAGGGGGAAAGTCAAAGGAAGATAGACATTTGAGAAATATATCAGTTATTGTGTCCTACATAGTTCATTTACATTGTTATTAATTTCCCTTCTTGTTATCCTGACCTTTAAAGAATAAATTAAAATTAAAAAAGTGGTTATGTAATATGAAAATCTTCAAGATTTAGTTTAAAGGAAAGAACAGTGGAAAGACTTTGCAATATTCTAATTTTCTTATCTGTAAATATGCCATAAGCACTTGTAGATGGCATCTATTCATTTGAAGATATTGGTAAGTTGTATGGAACAGTAGACAGTCTTGACAAATTATAGACCTTTTGGGATGAACCCTTAATAAACAACTTATAGTTCACATATTACCATCTATTGTATTTCTTTTGACATGGATCATCCATTTACTGCATTCTCACAGATTTCTAATTTTGTGCATAGAGCATATTTTCTATTTATTTTATAAATGAACTCAATAGTCATGAACTCATCTTATTTGCACTCTACATACCATGTGCCTTGAGGGTACCACAAAAGATTAATTCTACTAATATCTTAAGATATATTTTTCTCACATACTTATCAAAAAATCTGATGTTTTTCCTTTTAAAATATCTTAACATGAGGGCTTTTTTGGTGTGTGCTGGCTAATAAAAAATTGACTGATAGGAACCAATTTTATTTAGGGCATATTTTCAAAATCCTTTAAATAACTGCTAAAAATTGTTCTGTGTCTGTGAAGAATAAAGTTTATTTGTGTAATTTTACAGTGCTGTAATATTATATGACAAACAAATGACTTAATATAGGTCCCATTATTCATGTGAAACTGATAAAATACTATTAAATCTTAATGTAGTCATTTAATGTTTACTACTAATTTGGAAAAATTCATATACTGGGAAGTTTTACTTAATGAAACTCAAATTAAAGGTGAAATGTTTACTGCATATAAGCTTTCTTTCTGTCTCTTCATAAATAATAACTTGAGTTCTGCAGGAGAAGAAATAACTTAAGGGAAAGAAAAAGCAATACTAAGAGCAAATTATTTTTTATCTCATAGAAAACAATATCACTTTCCTTCACTAAGAATAGTGGCTTTCAAAATTTAAAGCCATGAAATTCTTTCTTCAAATGAAGTCTTACCACAAACTTCAGCAAGTAAAAATACATGAAGAGGTTGGAGTGGGAAGCTTAGGGACTAGCACCCTTGACTCCAGTGGTTTCCAAATGAGCCATTCTATGATACACAATTTGCAAAATCTTTGATGTGAAACACTGTGTCACACTTCTTTGCTTTCTTTACAAATAGGCAAAAATCCTGTTTGGTTTTTAGGTTTTTGGTCTTTTTCTAATCACTACAGGGAAACACATAGGGGATAAAAATAACATGTATGAGAACTTTGTAAAACCAAAAAATCCTTCCCAAGGATTTTTTTTTTTTTTTAATGTCTGGCTCTATTATGAGATTTTACTATCTCCTGGGACTTCCTGTCTGATTTTTTCCTGAAATGTAATTCAATAAACCACCCTCTTCCCTCTGATTCCTCTTTTCCGGAAGCTATGAAGGCACCTACCACCAAGTAACTTCTCTTCCTATGACGTAGTTTTGTTTTAGTTCTACAGATATTTTTCATGCTAGACACATGCTGGTTACTTGAGGAACAAAGACTATTGATCCATTGACTCTGACAGTCCTTAAGGAAGTTAAAATGTAGTGTGGAGAGGCAGACATATGGGAGAAAAACATCAAAACAGCTTGGTAAGTTGTAAAATGGTGTGTACACACATGAATAAAGGTGTTTAGAGGGAAGAGCACATTGTTTTCAGCCCCACTGTTTTATGAATAGTGTTTTATGAGTTTCAGGTATACAATATTGTGATCCGACACTTCCATACATCACCGGGTGTATCACAAATGCTTTCCTTAATCAACTCATCATTCAACTCATCCACCCCCCTCCCCAAGGAAGAACACATTTTAAAGTGAATCATCTGCATTACTGAAGTTGTCTGTTCTGAGACTTTTAAAACATTCTACTCTGAGCTCTACCTAGATGGTTTAGACACTGAATTTAAAATGGCTGTTTTTGTTGATTGTTGCTATTACTAACTTTTAATTCAAACTGTCATGTTTTGAATAAGAACCAGCCAAAGACCCTTAGATTCTGAATTTATTTTAAAATTGTTCATTGTCAGAGTATTGTTTAATAGACTTAACTAGTTTTCTGTAATTAGATGTATTAAGTACATTGTATTTTAGTGAAGAGGCATTACTGAACACCTTGAGTGCACAGTTCATCTCAAATAAATACTGTTTTTTTATAGAAACTTTAATATAAAATTTTATAAATGGGGACAAATGATTATGTCTACTAAAATAATTACTCATTTTGTTTTAATTATATTAACAAGGAATATAAATAAGTTAAATATACCCAAATTTTATTACATTATATTTGTATGAGTAACTTAGATTCACTCATGTTTTGTTTTTGTTTTTAAGATTTTATTTATTTATTTATTTATTTATTTATTTGACAGAGAGATCACAAGTAGGCAGAGAGGCAGGAGGTTGGGGGGGAAGGCGGTGGGGCAGGAAGCAGGTTCCCTGCTGGGCAGGGAACCCAATTCAGGGCTTGATCCCAGGACCCTGAGATCATGACCTGAGCTGAAGGCAGAGGCTTAACCCATTAAGCCACCTAGGTGCTCCAGATTCACTCATGTTTGAAAGACATTTGCATTGCATTTAATTACAGATACATCTTTTCTTAAACCATATAAGATTCCTAGGTATTCCTAGATAAAAACATGTTACATTAAAGATTGCTTCCCTTTTTGATATATGATATAAATAATTTAATTTAATGTTTCTGTAATTTCTTCTTAAGATTTCAAAATGGCTTGATTACAAGTTAAATTTGTTACATGAGAGGAAGTGCACATACTAAAAATTTAAGTTTTACTATTTTGTTTATACTTTGTATATATTTATATTATATGTATTTACAACAACAATAATGATGACAACAAACACACACTGGAAGCCCTAGAGTTAGAAAAGGGAATACTAGAATTTGAAGCCCTAGTTTATAAAAATGATTTAGAATCATCTATGTATGCTGCAAAGCATCTTCTTGTAATTAGAAAATGCCTTTGCATAAAACAAAATATAATTTGAAATAATGTGTTTCTCATCATACTATTATTCTAAAGACCAAATTGCTACTTTGAATGGAAAATTTTAAATACATATCAGTAATGATTTTTTAAAATGAGAAATAGGTCTAACTTAGTGAAATACGCAATAAAATATGGTTGAATCAGCCTAAAGAATCAAATGAAAATAAAGTGTATTCACTGACAGAGTCCTTGATTTTGTGAAACTTAAGTTCTAACAGGAAAGAGACTCCAAACAGGTAAAGATTAAATAAAAAACCAGGTAGTATGGTAGATATGATTAACTCCATTAACAATTTATGTTCCAACTCCCCAATTAAGGAACTGGTAGGAGGCAAGTGCCTAGTCAAGTATTCTCTTTGCGCGTGCACACACACACACACACACACACACACACAACCTTGTGACATGTTCTCTCCAATGAAATTAAGCAGAAAATATGTATACCATTTCTTAACTAGTATTTTAAAGAGGCTGGTGGGCCTGTGCTCAAGTTTTTGCCTTCCTGATTTTAGATTCTTTACCTTATAACCTTACCTTTGATGACTGCTGGCTGAAATCCCTCTCTTTTGTTTTGATTAACTGATGCTTGTTAGATCCATTTTATAATTCCACTCTGGCTTGTTTATTCTTTTCTTACCTGATTTTCAATGTGTATTTTTTTTCCTAATTTCACTTTATCATGCAACTTCAAAAAAGGATTATTATTTTGTTTCTTTTTCTGCTGTATTGAACGTTCTCTCTTCCTCCCTGGTTGAGATGTTCCAGTCAAATGCTTCTCTGTCTGTATATGTTTTTACTTCTGTAAGAAATGTCCTTTCTGCTTTTAACTATTGCCCTTGTTCTAAAAAACAAAAACAAAAACCTAATCCTTCAAAATTCATCTTAATCATGATTTCTTCTGAGAACCTTTTGGGACTCTTTTAAAAATGTTTTTCTGTTCTTGCTTTGACCTGTCATTTGTTTCTAATATAAAACTTTACAGTAGAACTTAACTACAAAACTGTAGTTGAATGTTTTACTTCTGCAAGTAGATTTAAAATTTTAAGTGAAAAGAAATATATCTAGATATAATATACATGTTATATCTAGATATTAATACATATGATATATATTGTATAATACATATTACATCTGGATATTTTCAGCCTCGGGAATAGTGTCTGGAAAGTAGTAAACCCTCAAAAACTTATGGGGTGCTTAAGTGCAGAGGTACTAGGTCATTTTCTCTGAAGTTCTTCACCCAGTGCAGATGGTCAGTTGTTTTTTACCAACATTCTACCAAGTGTCCAGAGCTCCAGTGGGCTTGTATTAGATTAAAAGGTATGTGGGTAAATAGTGAATAGAAGGTCCGTTAGGTCTATTACAAGTTCTATATCTTTTATAGCTCCAAATAATAACCATCTACCCTACCAGTAATAATGACGCTGTCATTTTGTTTTTTTTGTTTGTTTGTTTTGTTTTGTTTTTTTTAAAGATTTTATTTATTTATTTGACAGAGAGAAATCACAAGTAGATGGTGAGGCAGAGAGAGAGAGGGAAGCAGGCTCTCCGCTGAGCAGAGAGCCCGATGGGGGACTTGATCCCAGGACTCTGAGATCATGACCTGAGCCGAAGGCAGCGGCTTAACCCACTGAGCCACCCAGGCGCCCCGACGCTGTCATTTTGATAAAATATAGAAAGCGCAAATGAATTTCAAAGTCATTTCATTTGTCTGTTGCTATTTTCTCTCTGATTCTTCCTTCTAGCAGGCAGCTTTCCATGTATCGGCAAATGAATGACTGAAGGATTGAAGGACAGCATACTCTGGGAGCTCCCACAGAGCTGGTTGTACAAGAAGAGATGGAGTAGAAAGATGGACAACCAATTCCTAAAATGACAAAAATTTTATTTAATTTACTTTCACTTTTATTTTTTAAATATTTTATTTTTTTATTGACAGACAGAGATCACAAGTAGGCAGAGAGGCAGGCGGAGAGAGAGCGGGCGGAGGGGAAGCAGGCTCCCTGCTGAGCAGAGAGTCCAATGTGGGGCTCAATCCCAGGACCCTGGGATCATGGAAATGATCTGAAAACAGAGGCTTTAACCCATAAGCCACCCAGGCACCCCTACTTTTGGTTTTAATCATTGTAAAAATACAGATAATCCCTTGGATATGAAGTGCTTGTTACTCTAATCAAATACCTAGATGATAATTAAAATGGAGAAAAAGGAACCCTCTTGCACTGTTGGTGGGACTGTAAACTGGTGCAGCCACCCTGGAAACCAGTATGGAGATTCCTCAAAAAGTTAAAAATAGAGCTACCCTATGACCCAGTAATTGCACTACTGGGTATTTATCCAAATGATACAAAAATAATGATTTAAAGAGGCACATGCACCCTGATGTGTATAGCAACATTGTCAGCAACCATAACATTATGTCCATCAACTGAAGAATGAATAAAGAAGTGGTACACACACACACACACACACATACACACACAGGAATATTACTCAGCCATCAAAAAGAATGAAATCCTGTCATTTGCAATGATGTAGATGGAGCTAGAGTACATTATGCTAAGCAAAATAAGTCAGTCAAAGAAAGACAAATACCACATGATTTCACCTGTATGTAGAATTTAGGAAACAAAACAAACGAGTAAAAGAAAAAAAAAGTGAGAGAGAGACTGGCAAACCAAGAAACAGACTCTTAACTATAGAGAACAAACTGATGGTTAACAGTATACATGGGGGGATGGATTAAATAGGTAATGGGGTGAAGGAGTGCACTTGTGTGATGAGCATGGGGTGTTATATGGAAGTGTTGAATTACTATCTTGTACTCCTGAAATTAACATCTAATGTATGTTAACTAATCAGAAATTAAATAAAAGCTTAAAAAATAAAGAAGCTTGAAAGAGAATAAGAGTAAATTAAAATATAAATCTTTGCCAAAACACTGTGAAAATTAATAGATTTGTGAGAGAATATTTATGACACACATAGATATTCATAGGTGGTAGATTGATAGAAGTATAAATTTATAGATAGAAACTTCTCAGAAAAAAAAGTTACAAAATAAATAATCAATTTCCACAAGTTAATTACAATCCAAGCACAAAAAGAACAAAAGATAAAAACAGACAAATTATAGTGAAAACAGCCAAGAAAAGTCTGAATGCAGATAAAACCTATGTAATAAAGAGAAATGAGGTAATAGTGAGATAGCATTTATATCCACCACTCCAAACAAAAATAGAAAAGTTCACCAATATAAAATTTCAGAATGGATGTACAGCAACATTGTTCATAGAAGTGAAAGTAAAATAGGGTAAAAACAGTTTGGGAAGCCACTCAAAAATATTTAATAATGTGAAACTTAAAATCTATTCTATAACCTTGCAAATATACTGTTAGATATACACCCTAGAAAAACCTTGCCATGTGAATGTATATGTTGACAAATATTTTAAAGAGTAATCCAGAATATAATAAACTAGAATTGTATGTAATATAAAAAATGCCTTAAAATACAGTGATGTATAAAAATATCAAGGGGTTAAATTCATTTCAGATTTCTGCTTACATAGGTTTATAAGAATGCAAAATAATGCCAAATATTTTTATGATGTTATACAGAGTTTAAAGTTATACAAACGAAATGGGAGTCATAGACACCAAAATTAGAGTTAACAGTCATTTCCTAAGCATGAGAGACTGCAGACGCTGAGAAACAAACTGAAGGTTTTAGAGGGGAGAGTGGTGGGAGATGGGTGAGCCTGGTGGTGGATATTAAGGAAGGCACGTAAAGCATGAAGCACTGGGTGTGGTACATAAACAATGAATCTTGGAACACTGCATCAAAAACAAATGATGTATTTTATGGTGACTAATGTAACACAATAAAAAATAATTAAAATAAAATAAAAAATTAAATGTTGGTTTTCTCTTAGAGTAATAGTCATCTCTACAATAATGTGAGGGAATGGGAATAGTTATGTGTAAACAAAAGAAACTTCAGCTATATCTGTAATGTTTTAGTTATTAAACTCTATGTTGGTATAAATATTTGTTATACTGGTACCTATGGTTCTTTGTTTGCATGAAATATTAAATTAAAAAATAACAGAAGGACACTGAGTCAGACAGTGAAGCCCCGAAAAACTGTTCTAGAGAAAAGCATGAAGAGTTAAAGGTGAGTAGAAGAAAATCCATATAGGTTAGTAGAAGGTCATACCATAGCACATGGTTCTTTCTACCAAGTGGGTAAATATTCATAAAAGTAAGACCACTGCTTTAGCAGAGTGTTTCTTTTCACCTTTCTTGGTTTTCTCCCCTGCTCTTCTTCTTTCTCTCAATACAATCCTCTCTGTCCCTGCACAGCTCCAGGTATCCTAGCAGGTAGACACCCAGCCCCCAGCTGATGCTAAACAAAGGGATTACAGGAGAATTATCTCAGGCTGAGCTCTTCTGCAAAGCATTAAGTCAGTCAGTCCAGACAGTCAGGAGAGAGTGGGATGTCCTTGATCCCTCTTCTCATTAGGCAAAGACCATCTAAGGATTTGTTGACTAAAAAAAGTGAAACTCAATTAAAAGGAGGAATCATAAGGTGGTGGCAAAATTAATGAAATGTGCTTTGATGATTTTTAATTTAAAATTACTGTATACATCTATTTTAATTTTAATTATATTAAAATGTCTCGACTATAAGTAAATCATGCCTGCTGCTTAAAATTGTTAACTAGGTAATAGTGCCAAAACTAAGATATCACTGTCAACTAGCAGTAGATTATCTTGTCAGTTCTTAAAATTTGAATCTGTCAAAAGTCAGACTTGCATTCTTAAAATAAAATATCTTTATTGATTATATTACCCAAATTCACAGGAAATGTTATTTTCAAAATTGACTTCTTCAAATTTGTACAAAAAAATAAATTCATATGAGAACAATTAATACTATAAATTAATGGTAATTTCAAATAATCACTAAAAATGAAAATTTACAAAAACAACCAAAAAACAACATAACTAAAGTGATATCACCTTACATTTAGAATATACAGGATTTCCAAATCATACTCTTTCACTGTGTAAAGAACAATGCTCAACATCAGCTTTTCCCAGACTTCTGCCTTCCTTTTTACTGTGATTCTCACTGTCCTAATATGTAAATTACATGTAGTATTCATTCCTATCACAAGGGTTATGTTGAAAGTGACTATAAATACACATGAAACATTTGGAGCAGTGCTGAGACTAAAGTAAGCATTGATAATTGTTAACTATATGTAATTATTCTTTTTTTATATGTAATTATTCTTATTAATATACATACTTTAGAATGCTCCTTGTTTTGTGAATGAGTTATCTTGAGTGGAAATTATGCAAATAACACAAATTAGACTTTTTTATGTTCCCAAAGAACCAAGGTGAAGTACTAAACACTTAACATTAAATATGAAATCACTTTATGAATGGAATTCTAGAATACCAAAGAATACATATGAAGGATAAATGTTCTTTACTTCTCCTTTAGATTCCTTTCCTAATATCCTTTGCTAAAGGTCTTTTGCTTTCGACTAATTAATGGCTGAGATTGAGTTCAGATGTGAGAATTATATGAAGTTAATTTTAGACTCCCTTGAGTCTTCTATCTGAAATTCATTACTATGAATTCTATCTGGTCAGGAAATTCTTTTTCTTTAAAGAAGAGTCTTATAGTTACCTGTTGTTAAAAATATTTAGTGTCTTAGGTTATCATCTTTTCTGTGGAAACTGTTGCCTTTTCTTTTGTAAAAGAGAATCTGTTGTTAACACTTCTTTTAATTTTCACTAACTCTTTTGTCAAATTATAAATTACAAGAGGAGACAGAGTTGCTAATCAAGCTTCCATCTCCAAGGAAGCTAACAACATATAATGAGTAATGCTAATTCTTTTCTGAAACAAAATTTCAAAGAACACACTTAAAATTTTTAAAAAAGCTGTACTACTTCCACACCCATCATCTATTTCCAACATCAAGGTTTTTTTTTGTTGTTGTTGTTGATTTTATTTTATTTTTATTTTTATTTTTTTTTAGGTAAGTGATTGTGAATCAAAATAAAACTGAGTTGGATCTAGCCAGTTAAAAGCACGTAAGTCTAATATAAAATGTAGGTCTAATATAAAATCAGCAATATCAAAACTGAATAATACTTTTTTGCTATGTACCTTCTTAAAAGATTGAAAAATGTTACATTTATTTGTACACATATGAATTTCTTCATTCTTGTATAGTATGTAATCAACATTATTATGGCAATAACATCAAAAACCTATGCACTTGGGGCGCCTGGGTGGTTCAAAGGGTTAAGCCTCGGCCTTCAGCTCAGGTCATGATCCCAGGGTCATGGAATCTAGCCCCGCATAGGACTCTCTGCTCAGTGGGGAGCCAGCTTCCCACCTTCCCAGCCTCCCTCTCTGCCTACTTGTGATCTCTCTCTCTCTGTCAAATAAATAAATAAAATCTTTTAAAAAACCTATGCACTCAAAAATCATGATTTTAAAATAAAAATTTAGTAGTCTCCCCTTAACCATGGGTGTGCTTTCCACAATTTCAGTTACTCACACTCAACTGCAATCCAGAAGCAAATGATCTTCCTTTTGACTGTTGTCAGAAGAAAAATTGGTAGCTTAATATGAGGTGCCTGCATCACTGTCCTCACTTCATCTCATCACGTGGGCATTTTATCATCTCACATCATCACAAGAAGATGGGTAAGTATAGTACAATAAGACATTTTGAGAGGAAGAAAGACACAATGCTCACATAACTTTTATTACAGCATATTGTTATAGCAGTTCTACTTATTATTAGTTGTTATTCTCTTACTGTGCTTAATTTATAAATTAAACTTTATCATGGGTAGACACAAATATAAAAAATATAGTACATATAGAGTTTAGTACCACGTGCAGTTCCAAGCATCCACAAAAGATCTTGAGGGTCTCCCTGTAGATAAGGGGGAACTACTGTAGCAACTTAAGAAAAAGATATTAGTGGCTCTCCTGAAAAGTCGGTGTTAACTAAAGGCAGATTATGCACCAGGGTGTGAAATTCCAAGATAAATTATCAAACAAACAAATCAAGATGGATAGTTAGAAAAAGTTTTCAAGTTAGAAAGTCAGAGCTCAGAAAATGAGTGGCAATAAAACAGAAAAGGCTGAAATTAGTTTTATTAAGCAATTTTCACAAACATCAGAAGTCAGAATTAGGGATCAAGAAGAGATTTTAGATTTACAGCCTGTAAAATTTTTTATCCTTTACTCTCTTAGTGGAGTGCTTAGCAGGGTAAGTGGCTCAATAGTTGATTTTTAAGTTAAACTAGAGAGACAGACCTTCAGATCTAAAAGGATAGTCCATCAGACTCTTAAATGCCTGATTAATGCCTCTCATGGAAACAATTCAACATCCAGGCTCTGAGCTGCAAGTTCATTTTTGACGATCTAACCCACTTGTTATCCCAAAGAATACTGACTGCGGAGAATCAGCACGTCTGCTTGACAGCAGGCTTTTGCTGGCACACTGGTTTTCTAGTCAAAGCACTCTTTCCCAATGAAGAATGACAAATTGATAAAATTGAATGGGGTGAGGAATCAGCATAGATTATCAGACTGTTGTAAGCAGTGCTGGTCTTGAAAGAGCAAAAATACCAAAATCCACTTTGGGATACATTCATCTTTTCTGATAAAAACCACTAGATTGGTCCCTTTAAAGGATTATAAAACAAGATTTACATTGCTTGGGGGAAAATAATCTGTGATGTCCCTGTGTTAATATAAACCAAAAAATTCAGTATTATTTTATAAATGTCTTTTTAGTGTTGTGCCCAATTCTTTCATTTTGAGAGCTGAATCAGAAGAGTATGCTCTCAATATTATGAGAGTGTGAACTGTTCCTCAACTTTATGCAAGTGTAAAGGGTCTTGTGATGGAAAGAGATGCTTTACTTGCGAAATTATTTATATCCTCTTCGAACAGCTGTTTCCAGTTGAAGACAAGATAGGACAAAGGGAAGTACAGAGAGATAAAAGGGCATGTTTTTCATTTCATGGCAGAGAAAAGGACATTAAAAAAGAATTAAATGCCTTTGCTGATGTTAATTTGGAATAACCCCAAATGTACTGACGTCGAAGGGTTTCCAAAATAATTTGTTTCATGAGGAACAAAGAGTGACACTAAATCGAGGTTCCGTCTAGTGTGGGATGGTTTGTATGTATGGGTGGAATTCCCTGACACGATAAATGTTTTCAGTGTCCATCTTTCTGAGAAGAGGACAGTTGAGACAGAAGATTATGAAGAAATAATGCCAAGACTAGAAAGGAATTGTGCAACATCTGCCTTATTGAGATGAGTGGGGCTGTTTTATGCACTATAGGGTATTTAACAGCATCCATGGCCTCTACCAACTACGATTCTAGTAGACCTCCCCCAACAGGTTCCATGGGAGCTAAAGTGCAAAAACCATCAGGTAGAGAACCAGTGACCAGGAGTAATCAAGAAACCCAGTTTCCTCTCTTTGGGACATATGGCATTAGGCGGGGATGAGTTCACAGGCATCCTTGTGTGGAAGAAATCGTAATATATATATGTACAAACAGCTGTATGGGAAGTCACTAAGTGAACAATGAGAATAGATTTGGGTCTGTTAACTTGGAAAATATGCACATAGTATGGCAGTTATGATTGTTATTCTATGCTGTATGACTCCGCCGATAATGCACACAAAATGCATGCATATTAAAAGACACTGTACAAAAAAGCTTTATACAGCAGAATACATACTGTACACTTTCATTCTTGTGATATTCTGGAATGGGCAAGGCTAATAAATGGATGAAAAAAATCAAACAGTGGTTGCCTCCAGGGTGGGGATTGATGGGAAAAGAACAAGGAAGCTTTCTGGAATGATAGTAATGTTCTATAACTTAATGGGGGTCAAAGTTACACCTATCAAATAATATTGTTATGTCATTGTAAGTTCAAAATAAAAAGAGGCTTGAACAAATGTTGATCTCTAATGAAGACATTCACAGTAAAATATCTTTGCAAGACACACTGTATTTTGAATTATATTGTAAGATATCAAAAATAGATAAATTGGTAGATGGAGAGATGAATACATAGAAAAACATATGATAGTGCAAGTATATTAGAATGTAATAGAAAATTCTAGATGGAAAGGTGGTTCCTTGACCCTTAACTGGATGTCTCCAGGTGAATTAATAAATAACTTTGAGTTTCAGTTTCCTAAATTATTAAATAGAACAATCTTTTAAAAAGAATTATAATGACAACTGAGGTAAGATGTGTGTGTGTACTTCATACATTATTGAGTGATCCTTATGTTTCAATTGGATCTAAATCTCATCTGAGTTCAGGAAAGTGCATATTCTTGCTTCTTTGATTCCTAGGTTTGGGGTGGAATGAAAATTATTTTATTCTGACTCTTGTATATAGAATTGAGGAAAACCCCCAAATTTTTCTAATTTTTTTCTCCCTATACTAAAAAAAACCCACAGTAAAGTATAATTTGATAGTTATTTTTTTCCTCCCTTTAAATTTTTTCTTAGTATTTCTAATCTCCTCTTGCCTTTCACCAATTGAAGTTCCTTCCCTTGATTGCTTGCTCTTTGGTAAATCCCCTTCATTAATTAATAATCACTGCAATTGTGCAGACCAGGGAAGCGAAGTCTTCTAAACATAGCTAACTTCTCCATCAAAATAATTTTGGAAGATTTAAATATTGCTTTTAAAAAAACTATCATTAGGGGCACCTGGGTGGCTCAGTTGGTTGATTGTCTGACTCTTAGTTTTTGACTCAGGCCATGATATCAGGGTCATAAGATCCAGACCTCTTTTGGCCTCTGTGCTCAGCATGGAGTCTGCTGACTATTCTCTCTCTCCTTCTTTCCTACCACCTCTCACTCTCTCTCTCTTTCAAATAAATAGAATATGTTTTAAAATAAGTAAATAAATAATAAATAAATAAACTATCCAGGAATAATGATATTTGCTCTTAGCATAGAAGAGACCGTGCCTTGTGGTATGTTAAAGAAAGCAGTGACCAGTTATCAGAGGCTTGTCTTCTGCTCTAATTATAGGTCTCCACTGACCCCTAGAGCAGGGTTCACTACATAAAATGTGATGCATAAACATCCTTTGAATAATAAAAAAATATATTAAAAGTAACTAGGGATACACTTGACAAGAAGTGCTGACGTGCACACTTGTTCTCTATGTATATGTGTATATATATATATATATATATATATATATATATATATATAATGCTGCTGAGGACAGTAGAAGTCATGTCTTGTTCTGAACAGAAAGTGTTAACATCATAATGATAACCATCCCACTACATTACTTTGAGTTATTGTATTTCTTATGCAAACAGTGGGATTGAAGATGAGTAGGGAAGTAAGTTAATTATAGAGTCCATATAGGAAAATAGAGAAGCATGGGAAAAAATGATATATCTGAATAGAAAATGGTAGTAAGAAAACATGTTGCCATCATATATTAAATCATAAATTCAGGGTTGTATTTTACATGGCACATGAATGCACAAAAAGATCAATGGAAAAATGGAAATTTCACATATAATCTCAAAAGCATTAAAATATGTTTTAAAGTATCATCTTAGGGGGCACCTGGGTGGCTCTGTCAGTTCAGCATCTGCCTTTGGTTCAGGTCATGATCCCAGAGTATTGTGATCCAGCCTACCTCAGGCTCCCCGCTCAGGGGAGAGCATGTTTCTCCCCCTCTCTCTGTCCCTATCCAACCTGCTTGTGTTCTCCCTCTCTCTCTCTAATAAATAAATAATTAATAAAATATCATCTTAAAAAATAGAATAAAATATCATCTTATTATCAGGTAAAGATACATGATTTGATAAACGTAAGGGGGTCAAACCAGAAGACATATGTAAAAATAAATAAATAAATAAACTGGAGTCCTATAACAGATTGTACTTAAAAAATATTTGAAATAAGGTAAATATCTCAAAGTAAAAAATGAGTCATAAAAAGTGAAAAGAATATTGGAGATATATCCTTAATATTCTCAGTTTAGAAAAAAATTTCTAAATATGACATACATTCAAAACCGTTAAGGGGCACCTGGGTAGCTCAGTTGGTTAAGTGTTCAACTAGGGATTGTTAGCTCAGGTTGTGATCTCAGGATTGTGAGATGGAACTCCGGTCAGACTCAGTGCTGAGTGTGTGGGGCTTGCTTGAGATTTTCTCCCTCCCTCCTCATCCACCCCTCTTCACCCTCTCCCCTCCTCTTTCTAAAAAAGAAAGAAAGAAAGAAAACCTGAAAAGCTGAAAATATGAATTCATAAAATAAGGTATTTTAGAAAACATTTCAAAAATTTATACTACAGATATATCTGCATATGTACAAGATTAAATATGCATAAGAAAATTTATTGCTGCACTGTTTCAAATGTCAAGTGTTTAGAAATGAATTAAGTACTTATTAATAAATGTTGGTTAAATAATAATATAATTATAAAAATTATAAAAATATAATTATAATTTATAATATAATTCCATAAATTGGAATACAATACAGCTCCTGTAACTATATATAGAGTGTCTTTTTAAAAAAGATTTTATTTACTTATTTGAGAAAGAGAGAGAGAAAGAGCATGCACACAAATGGGGGGAGGGGCAAAGGGAGAAGGAAAAGCAGACTCCCCACTAACCAGGGAGCCCAACTTGACTTGGGTTCCATCCCGGGATCTTGTGAGCATGACCTGAGCCAAAGGCAGATGCTTAACCAACAGATCATATAATGTCATTTATCTATCAATATACCAAAATTTTCACATATCTGTATATTTAGTTATTAATGAGTGGAGTGTGTTTTATATGAGATATTTATAAATGAATACCAATGTTTTAGATAGGAAATACAAGGAAAAACTAAAACAAGTGCACCTGGGTGGCTCAGTGGGTTAGGCCGCTGCCTTCGGCTCAGGTCATGATCTCAGGGTCCTGGGATCGAGTCCCGCATCAGGCTCTCTGCTCAGCAGGGAGCCTGCTTCCTCCTCTCTCTCTCTCTCTGCCTGCCTCTCTGCCTACTTGTGATCTCTGTGTCAAATAAATAAATAAAATCTTAAAAAAAAAAAAAAAGAAAAAGTAAAACTAAAACAAGAACGTTGTCTATTCACATATTTTATCCATTTTGCTTCTGAGTTTCTATGGGGTATAGAAATTTCTTGACCAATAAAAGAATAATTCTCTTAGATATTGTGGTTGTTAAAATATATTTTCTAACCTGTTATGCATCCCTATAGGGCTTACATAAGAAGTTTTAGATACAAAGATAGAAAATAATTAGAGAAAAGTATTTTTATCATTAGATAAAATAGTTACAATATGGTATTGGCCTACAGTGTAATACTATGTGATATTATGAAATAATTAATTGGATGTACACAAAGCAACATGAATAGATTTCATAAGTGTAGCTCTGTGTATTAAAAATAAGAAGTGGAGAGGTATCCAACTTTATTTATATAACAAATTATGTTGGATACCAACATAATTTATGTAAATTAAACATACACATAAAACTGTGTTAATTTTTATTCAAAGACACACATAAAACTAATTGTAGCTGTATTGGAAGGACATGAATTTAATATAGTAGAAAAAGTTCCTAAGAGAGTGAAGAAAATGGGAGTATAAATAAAGTATAAAGTGAAAAATTCTAAAATAAAGCAACAGAACTTTCTTGTCTTATACTAGTTAATAATGTTTTCATGACATGACTCGAGGGATAAAGACAATAAATTACTGTGAAACTGGCCCCCTGAAAAGTGAAAAATACATGGAGTATGGCTCCAGTTTGAAGTTCATACTTTAATAGAATTAGGTAGAAAATGATGAGAACCAACTCAAAATACACAGATGTTCCTTCATACATCCTGTTGAGATATGCTTATTGAATGTCCACCCTTGTCTAAGATTCAGCAGAGAACAAATTTGTCAAGGTTGCTGCTATAGTGAGACAATGAAGAAATAAATAAATAAATAAATAAATAATGAAAATCTATAAGTATGTAGAGACACCATCCTAGATAGATAAGGAAAATAACTTGAGAGACAGAGTGACTGATTGGGTAGTGAAGGACGTTCTCTCCAAAGACATGACTTTAAGCTTAGATTCCTGTGATAAGGAGGAACAAACCATACAGATTTGGGGGAATTAATTCCAGGTAAAGTGAATAGAAAGGACCTTTGCACATTTGAAAACCTGAAGCCTCATGGACCAAGAAAAGGAAAGACCAGTAAGAGTTCTGAGACATACAGAGGAAGTAGACACTTATATTTTATTTGCCAAGAAAAAGGGATTATTTTTTAACCTAAGTGAGATTGAGAACTACTGAAAGCGGATAAACAGAGGAGTAGGATGATCATCTCTTTACGCTTGTGAAAGGTCAGTGTGGCTACTGTTGGCAATGGATTATGTTGAGACAGGTGATGTTAAGGAGTAGAAGAGGACACACAATGCTTCACCAAGCTCTTTGTCCCTCTTTTAGCCAGACTTCTAGAAGTTGTAACAGTCATTATTATTAGTATTTCCTTTCATAAAACTAAGTCACGGGAACACATCTAAATTTAAAAGGATTGAAAATTTAATCTTTTTCTTGGACAATTGGCATTCTTAAAAAAAATCAAGTAATATTATAACCAGGGAAGATGGAAAAAATAGATAATAGGTAGGAAACAATTTAGTATCTGCCACTGAAGGAAAGGCAGTTCACTTTGGGAAATATGGTTTGGGGTGAAGTTCTAGAGCATAATAAAGTCTCATATCAGGAAACAGGAAATAGAACCCAATCTGCTACTGAAAAGCTGCATATTCTCTATAAAAATTAAGCATCACAAGGTAGCAAGTAGTGAAGAAGTAAGGATATTATATTTGCATTCTGGCCAACTGTATTCCAATCAAGGTTGTCACTATTTTGCCATCTTACCATCAACCTGAGCTTCTGATATATCATATCTGAGCTTCAGATATATTATATCTGCTATAGTGTACTTAGAGTAGGCACCTCCCAATACCACATAAGAGTGAGGGTAAGGAGGTAAATAAGAAAGGGAACACAAGGCAGAATTCTAGGCCTCTTGCCAAGTTTCAAGTAAGCAATTAAACGTGTACTAGTTTTATATAACTGAATCCAAATAAAATCCAAATAAAAAAATTGACAGCACTCATTGCTGGGGAGAGGGGGTTTGGGAGAGAGGGGTGGAGTTATGGACATTGGGGAGGGTATGTGCTATGGTGAGTGCTGTGAAGTGTGTAAACCTGGCGATTCACAGACCTGTACCCCTGGGTACAAAAATACATTATATGTTTATAAAAAAAAAAAAAAGAAAAAAAAATTGACAGCATCAAATAATTTCTAAATCTCTTTGAACTATAGCATTCTATGAACCTATAATGTGCCAGTGGATATGTATATGGCTAAATACATGTCATAACTGAGAGAAGAGAATATGGTCTGGTGGTTTCCACCACAAGGGATAGATACATAGTAACTGCACACAAATAGCGGAAACTAAAAACAACATAAATCAAAAACCCATATTCTGGGTTTTTTTTTTAAGATTTTATTTATTTATTTGACAGACAGAGATCACAAGTAGGCAGAGAGGCAAGCAGAGAGAGAGAGAAAGAGGGAGAGAGAGAGGAGGAAGCAGGCTCCCTGCTGAGCAGAGAGCCGGATGCGGGGCTCGATTCCAGGACCCTGGGATCATGACCTGAGCTGAAGGCAGAGGCTTTAACCCACTGAGCCACCTGGACGCCCCCCATATTCTGGATTTTTATACAAAATCAACATTATATTATCAAAACAACTTTATTTTTTTTCCCACCTGGGAAGATTTTTGGTCCATACTTGATGCTATGTTTATTGACTTCAAATACTGTCTGAATTTAAAATATATAATTTTCTCAGCCCTCCACAGACTGTAAACTTCACAAGTATTAGATATTTTTATTTCAAAAATTAACCAATTAACTTTATTATTAAAGGATGTATCTAATTTCATGTAAGTTAAATGTCTCTTAATGAACAGTAGAATACATATGCTTCTGGCATGCAAATTTAGGAAATTGTAAGGACTGTTAAGAATATTTACTTTGGATTTTAAGATCTTTTTATTTTGCATAAACTGAATATGTAAATGGTGATAATCAGGTAAACAACAGAATATACACTCCATAAAAACTCCAAGCAGATTTTGGGTCCAGCTGCTACTTTTAAATTTTTTATGATGCAGTATAACATACAACCATCTAAATTCACACTTTGAATGAAAAAAAAAAAAAAGTTTGAGAACTTTCAAGAGAATAAGTATTTCTAGCAAATCATAAAATTGCAAGGCCCTTACCACAGAACTCTAAAACTAGAGAACAAGCATGCTCAGAGTATTATGTGTGCCATTGAACTGTTAGTGTTGCTTTTGGCTTTTATTAAAGAAAACAAAAAATACTGGAGGCATTTTAAAATTACTTTCCACATTTGACCATACTTATTTAATTATATTCAGGTTCTGCACTGAAAAATAAATCTCTCTTTATATAATAAAGAGAATAAAATGCTGAATTTCTATCTCACCACATTAATGCCAGAAGCATTAAAAAACTTCTAGTCTATTGGGACTGGTATTATGATTTTAACATTTTATTGAGTACATAATGCATTCAAGATATTAGCTTAAGTAATCTGTATACATTATCTCCTTTCATACTAAAAACAATCATGTAATTCGGTAATTTTATATGTCTAAATGTACCATTTATTTTATGCTTCAAAAATCATTATGTCAGGCATTTCCAGTAAGAAAACTTTCATATATCTCTGCTGTTTTTTGCAGTGACCAAAAATATACAAATTTCATAAATAAACCAAAGATAGATGAATGAATTTTAATGTATGGAAAATCCCTAGAGCAAATGTAGTTTTAGGTTTTAAGCTTATAAACTTTTTTTGATATTTTTTTAAAATTTTTTATAAACATATAATGTATTATTAGCCCCAGGGTACAGGTCTATGAATCGCTATAAGCTTATAAACATTTTGACATATTTGATTCCTTACAATATCATAAGAATATGGAAATCAAGGTAATACCACTATATATTATTTTTTATATAAATAAGCTTAGATTAAAGAATTCATGGTACACCTAAGTTCACACCAATAATAACAGGTATTTCTTGAACAAGTACTCTGTCTCCAATTTTAGTATTAGTTTCACCATTATACATTTCTAAATTATGGTAGTGATGCCTATATTTCAGATGTTATTCAATGAGATACTCTTGAAATATCATTTATATTTATTACATATCCATTTCTTCTTGGAAATATGCTTTTTTCCTTTGTTTCTTTTTTGTATTATTCTATCACTTAAAATAAATTGTAACAAAATACAAATGCAAGACTTCCCCCCAAAAAAGAATGAGCAAGTTGCCACTCTGTTGAACTCTGCCATATCTTTTGGGAAAATAAAATAAAATAAAATAGATGTCAGAACTGAAATTTCTAAACAATACACATTTAAAGGATGTGAATTATAGAATAGTAAAATAATGCAGCCATTTCTTTCATTTTTGTAGCCACTATTAGTAATTTCTCAAGTCAAATCTGTCAAATATGCTTGTATTTTATGTTATTATTATAATTGTTATATATTATATAATTATGACATTACATGTTATGACATATTAAATGTATATTAAACATGCTGATATTCAAAGCCATATTTAGCAGGAAACCTTAGAATTTTTAGAATTATTATTTGTACTTTATTTTTTAAGATAATTCTTGAGCATTAAAATACTTGAAATATTTTGAAAATATTGATAATTTTGAATCAAAATATTTTTAATTATCTAAATCTTAAACATAGATTTAGAATGCTATTAATAAATAATATAAAATATGTTAGTTGAATTAATACAACTCTTAAAAATTTATAGACACTGTACAGTTTAGCAATCAATTTTAGACTGGGTCAAGACTCAAGACTCTCTTAGACTGAGAATAAATTTCTTATAAAAAGGCTATGTTGTAGTTGTTAATTTTAATAGTTCTAATCACTGAGTTATAGACAACAGAGTGACTCATTAGGATATAGCTTAGAAAGATATTATTTGCATAGTCTGTCAACATATTTACTACCAAATATGTTATTTATATAAATACACTGTATCTATAATTTCATATTACATACAAATATTTCATATATTATAAATATTTTAAGTAAACTCCACACCCAACATGGGTCTTGAATTCACCACCCCATTATGGCAAGTCCCATGCTCATTGACTGAGCCATGCAGGCACCACAAAGTATATTTTTAAGTGCCAAAATAAATCTCTTAAAATTTTTCACTTTTAAAAAAATACCGTCTTGGGACATATATCACCAGGGTCTTATACATTACCATAAGTATCAACTGTGAGGAATCTGACTCTACTCCTAATGTTTAGGCATTTATTTCTTTTCCAGAATGGAAATTTTATAAAATTATTTCAAATGTTGTACATTATTCTATGATTCCAAGAAGCAATCTTTTATGGAGTTCCACATAGAAGTCAAATTGACATTAACAACTCACTGCAGAATGATAAGCTTTCATAAAGCATGCCAAAACTTTGAATATTTTATCATTTACTGATCAAGATGTTCCATTACCCTGTCTCTTCTGAGACATTACCAGAACCTATTGTCCTTACTAAAAGTTCATTTCAGAATTTTATTGATATGTCATGAAAAAAATTATCAAAGTCTCTGCTAAACTTCATAAACTTGATAGATAAACAGACATTTAATATTATTTTTTCTGGCATTCATAATTTTTAACAAGTTTCTGTGGTAGGAAGCAATGATTTTTATAAGACTGGCAATAATTCTTTGAATACAAAATATTATTCTAACAGCTTCAGTAAGTATAAAAAATTTTTCAAGGCATCTATACAATGAAATTCAGATAAGTGTTATCTATTTCCAATTTTATGAAGTGTTCCTCTGTCCTTCACAGTGAATGAGAACTTAACTTTAAGCTTTACACTACCAAAATATGTGATGAATTTTAAGTATGTTTGTACTTCAAGTAATTTCTTATTTTTTTAGTTTGTAAATAACATTTATAAAAATTTAGGAGTTCCAAAGTAGTTTTATTAATTTCATACAAAAATTTCAAGTGCTTTATCAATTGAAATAAATACTAATAAAGTATTTTCTTTTTATCTTATTTCTCACATTTACACAAAAGTTATTAAGGAAAACTGATGCATGATCTAGTAATTTTGTTTCATACCTATCTTAAATTTGTCTGATTCAAAGTAACATCTGGCTGGCAGTTCATGAAACATTATTTTCTATTTCCCTCTCAAATACTAATGGTGAATATTTTTAAGGCAAAAACTCATAGTACTTAAAATTGAGATTTATTGCAATAACAAATAATCTGAAGTATTCTAATACAATTGTATGATATTGCTTAAACTCACATGTTATGTAGGTTTCATAATGTGCAACTGACTACTAAAATGATAGCAAAATCCTTTATCTTTCCTATGTTATGAATAGTTGAGTTTATTAGTAAGAATTATTTGTGGATCACAGTTATTCAGGAATGCAAGATATTTACCAATCAGAAACAGAGTATATTTCCTTTATACTTCCAAAAATTTCTTCAAAAAAAAAAAAAAAAAACCTGATTGACTAGTCTGTTCAATGTAGGTACCAAAACAGAAATGATTATGAACAAAGAGGAAAGCTAATGTCCAAAGTTGCCTAGTAGTATGGTATTGTAATTCAGATACGTCATTACATGTAGGATCATATCTGTTTAGTTCATCTGAGATCCAGGCTAAAGAAAAGAAGATGATTCTTTCTCACTCTAGAACTTCCATGTTCTAAGTCTTTTCCTAAACAATGGTACAGATGCCTAGAGCTAGGAATATTGACCAGATGCATTTTCAATGATTCCTTTGCATAACTGAGATACAGAAAGAAAGATCATTGCTCCATCCTTTACAACAACAAGACTGAAAAATTAAAAACACATAACCTCTATTTTACCATCAAAAACCAGGAGGTCAAGAAAAATAAGTTATCCTAACTCAGGGAAGACATCACCAGAACTCACTAAAAGTAAAAAATAATTACTCAAGGCTTAGTGCGAGCTAGTAAGAGAATATAGAAACACTAGAGAGCAAATAAATATACAAAGGAAATCTGTACTCATTGGTAGATTTTCATTCATGAACTTTATTTAAGTGCTCATAAAAAATGAGCATTAGTCCTGAGAAAGCATCCCTCACAAAACAGGCCTGAAGTAGGAAAAGAGTAACAACTACAGGAAGGTATGAAATTAGTTCAGTTACTTCTTTTTTATAAAACAAAAGTCTTACCTGGTAACAAAAATAGAGAAAGACATTAAAAGTAAAGAATACCATAGATAAATATCCCTCATGAAATAGATCATCAACAAAATATTAGCACTTGGAATCCAGAAATATAGAAAAAGAGCAATGTATCACCACAAATTGGGTGAACCAAGGCTGTTTTAACATTTAAATGGTTTCGACAATTAAATTAATTCATCATAAGAATCTAAAGAACAAAAAAAATTCTTCTCATAGGTACAGGACAAAATTCATCATCTACTCATGACAAAATGAAAGGAAACTATAAAAACAAACAGTTATAATGCTAAATAATTTCTCTCTATAACTTGGTACAAGATAAAGATGTTTTGTCTTAATGCCCCATTCAACATCATACTAGAAGTCCTAGCCAGGGCAACAAGCAAAACACAACGGGAAAGAAAGAAATGAAAACAGATGAGACTAAGAGTGAAAAACAAAACAAAACAAAATAAAACAAAACTGTCTCATATCTCTATTTACAGATGTCATCACTGTCCACATTTTTGTAAAAAATCAACAAAAATACCAAAAAGGCTCTTAAATCTAATAAGTCACTTTAGGAAGATTGCAGGAAATAATATAAATATGAAAATATCATTGTATTTTCATATACTAGAAATAAACAGTGTCAATTTTAATAGCAGCACCAAAAAAAGGTAAAATTCTTAAGTAAGTATTTTAAAAATTGCAGGTTTTTTATATTGAAAATTATACAGTACTCATGAAGGAAATCCTAGATAAAAGAGAAGCTAAATATATGGAGAATTATGCCATGTTCATGAATTAAACCCTCAAAATTATGAAGACATCAATCCCCTTTTGACTTATAGAGAAAGTCAAGTATCATATGTCTTCATTTACTTGTGGAACATAAGGAATAGCATGGAGGAAATCAGAAGAAGGAAGGGAAAAATGAAGGGGGTAAACCGGAGGGGGAGATGAACCATGAGAGACTGCAGACTCCGAGAAACAAACTGAGGGTTTTAGAGGTTGAGGGGGGTGAAAGGACGGGTTGGCCCAGTGATGGGTATTAAGGAGGGCACGGATTACATGGAACACTGGAGATTATACGTAAACAATGAATCTTGGAACACTGCATCAAAAACTAATGAGGTACTGTATGGTGACTAACATAACATAATAACAAATAAATAAATAAATTTTTTAAATAATAATTAAAACAAAATCATTCCCCCCATTTGAACTATAGAATCATTATAGCCCCAAAGAAAAGCTCAGCAGAAATTATATAGGTACTGACATGCTTTTCCTAAAATTTATAAAGAAAAGCAACAATACCACAGTAGCTAAAAGAAAAGAAAATATTTGAAGGATTTGTGCCACCTTTCTTCATGACTTCATAAAAAGCTACATTAAAAAAAAAAAAAGCTACATTAAGACACTGGAGTATCAGTGAACAACTAAACACATAGATCGATGGAGCACAAGAAAGAATCCAGTGACCAAAATACACAAATATGACGAGATTTCTGACAAAGCCATAATGTTAGCATTTGGGCATAAACATGCAAAAAATAATATTAAAAAATTTTAACCCAGGGACACCTGGGTGGCTCAGTAGTTAAGTGTCTGCCTTCGGCTAGGTCAAGCCCCACATAGGGCTCCCAGCTTGATGGGAAGCCTACTTCTCCCTCTCCCACTCCCTCTGCTTGTATTCCTGCTCTCACTATCTCTCTCTCTGTGAAATAAATAAATAAGATTTTTTTTTTTTAAATCTTGACCCATATCCTATACTCTACACAAAAACTTACTTTAAATGGATCAGTCTATTTTTTATTTATTTCTTTTTTTTCCTTTTTTTAAATTTTTTATTTTTTATAAACATATATTTTTATCCCCAGGGGTACAGGTCTGTGAAGCACCAGGTTTACACACTTCACAGCACTCACCAAAGCACATACCCTCCCCAATGTTCATAATCCCACCCCCTTCTCCCAAACCCCCTCCCCCCAGCAAACCTCAGTTTGTTTTGAGAGATCAAGAGTCACTTATGGTTTGTCTCCCTCCCAATCCCATCTTGTTTCATTTATTCTTCTCCTACCCACTTAAGCCCCCATGTTGCATCAACACTTCCTCATATCAGGGAGATCATATGATAGTTGTCTTTCTCTGCTTGACTTGTTTCGCTAAGCATAATACGCTCTAGTTCCATCCATGTTGTCGCAAATGGCAAGATTTCATTTCTTTTGATGGCTGCATAGTATTCCATTGTGTATATATACCACATCTTCTTGATCCATTCATCTGTGGATGGACATCTAGGTTCTTTCCATAGTTTGGCTATTGTGGACATTGCTGCTATAAACATTCAGGTGCACGTGCCCCTTCGGATCACTACGTTTGTATCTTTAGGGTAAATACCCAATAGTACAATTACTGGGTCATAGGGCACTTCTATTTTCAACATTTTGAGGAACCTCCATGCTGCTTTCCAGAGAGGTTGCACCAGCTTGCATTCCCACCAACAGTGTAGGAGGGTTCCCCTTTCTCCGCATCCTCGCCAGCATCTGTCATTTCCTGACTTGTTGATTTTAGTCATTCTGACTGGTGTGAGGTGATATCTCATTGTGATTTTGATTTGTATTTCCCTGATGCCGAGTGATATGGAGCACTTTTTCATGTGTCTGTTGGCCATCTGGATGTCTTCTTTGCAGAAATGTCTGCTCATGTCCTCTGCCCATTTCTTGATTGGATTATTTGTTCTCTGGGTGTTGAGTTTGCTAAGTTCTTTATATATTCTGGACACTAGTCCTTTATCTGATATATCGTTTGCAAATATCTTCTCCCATTCTGTCAGTTATCTTTTGATTTTGTTAACTGTTTCCTTTGCTGTGCAAAAGCTTTTGATCTTGATGAAATCCCAATAGTTCATTTTTGCCCTCGCTTCCCTTGCCTTTGGCATTGTTCCTAGGAAGATGTTGCTGCGGCTGAGGTCGAAGAGGTTGCTGCCTGTGTTCTTCTCAAGGATTTTGATGGATTCCTTTCACACATTGAGGTCCTTCATCCATTTTGAGTCTATTTTTGTGTGTGGTGTAAGGAAATGGTCCAATTTCATTTTTCTGCATGTGGCTGTCCAATTTTCCCAGCACCATTTATTGAAGAGGCTGTCTTTTTTCCATTGGACATTCTTTCCTGCTTTGTCGAAGATTAGTTGACCATAGAGTTTAGGGTCTATATCTGGGCTCTCTATTCTGTTCCATTCATCTATGTGTCTGTTTTTGTGCCAGTACCATGCTGTCTTGATGATGACAGCTTTGTAATAGAGCTTGAAGTCCAGAATTGTGATGCCACCAACTTTGGCTTTCTTTTTCAATATACCTTTGGCTATTCGAGGTCTTTTCTGGTTCCATATAAATTTTAGCATTATTTGTTCCATTTCTTTGAAAAAGATGGATGGTACTTTGATAGGAATTGCGTTAAATGTGTAGATTGCTTTAGGTAGCATAGACATTTTCACAATATTTATTCTTCCAATCCAGGAGCATGGAACATTTTTCCATTTCTTTGTGTCTTCCTCAATTTCTTTCATGAGTACTTTATAGTTTTCTGAGTATAGATTCTGTGCCTCTTTGGTTAGGTTTATTCCTAGGTATCTTATGGTTTTGGGGGCAATTGTAAATGGGATGGACTCCTAAATTTCTCTTTCTTCTGTCTTGCTGTTGGTGTAGAGAAATGCAACTGATTTCTGTGCATTGATTTTATATCCTGACACTTTACTGAATTCCTGTATAAGTTCTAGCAGTTTTGGAGTGGAGTCTTTTGGGTTTTCCACATATAGTATCATATCATCTACGAAGAGTGATAATTTGACTTCTTCTTTGCCAATTTGGATGCCTTTAATTTCCTTTTGTTGTCTGATTGCTGAGGCTAGGACCTCTAGTACTATGTTGAATAACAGTGGTGATAATGGACATCCCTGCCGTGTTTTTGACCTTAGCGGAAAAGCTTTCAGTTTTTCTCCATTGAGAATGATATTTGCGGTGGGTTTTTCGTAGATGGCTTTGATGATATTGAGGTATGTGCCCTCTATCCCTACACTTTGAAGAGTTTTGATCAGGAAGGGATGCTGTACTTTGTCAAATGCTTTTTCAGCATCTATTGAGAGTATCATATGGTTCTTGTTCTTACTTTTATTGATGTGTTGTATCACATTGACTGATTTGCGGATGTTGAACCAACCTTGCAGCCCTGGAATAAATCCCACTTGGTCGTGGTGAATAATCCTTTTAATGTACTGTTGAATCCTATTGGCTAGTATTTTGTTGAGTATTTTCGCATCTGTGTTCTTCAAGGATATTGGTCTATAGCTCTCTTTTTTGATGGGATCCTTGTCTGGTTTTGGGATCAAGGTGATGCTGGCCTCATAAAATGAGTTTGGAAGTTTTCCTTCCATTTCTATTTTTTGGAACATTTTCAGGAGAATAGGAATTAGTTCTTCTTTAAATGTTTGGTAGAATTCACCTGGGAAGCCATCTGGCCCTGGGCTTCTGTTTGTTTGGAGATTTTTAATGACTGTCTCAATCTCCTTACTGGTTATGGGTCTGTTCAGGTTTTTTACTTCTTCCTGGTTCAATTGTGGTAGTTTATATGTTTCTAGGAATGCGTCCATTTCTTCCAGATTGTCAAATTTATTGGGGTAGAGTTGCTCATAGTATGTTCTTATATTAGTTTGTATTTCCTTGGTGTTAGTTGTGATCTCTCCTCTTTCATTCATGATTTTATTTATTTGGGTCCTTTCTCTTTTTGATAAGTCGGGCCAGGGGTTTATCAGTTTTATTAATTTTTTCAAAGAACCAGCTCCTAGTTTCATTGATTTGTTCTATTGTTTTTTTGGTTTCTATTTCATTGATTTCTGCTCTGATCTTTAGGATTTCTCTTCTCCTGCTGTGCTTAGGGTTTCTTTCTTGTTCTTTCTCCAGCTCCTTTAGTTGTAGGGTTAGGTTGTGTACCTGAGACCTTTCTTGTTTCTTGAGAAAGGCTTGAACCGCTATATATTTTCCTCTCAGGACTGCCTTTGTTGTGTCCCACAGATTTTGAACTGTTGTATTTTCATTATCATTTGTTTCCATGATTTTTTTCAATTCTTCTTTAATTTCCCAGTTGACCCATTCATTCTTTAAAAGGATGCTGTTTAGTCTCCATGTATTTGGGTTCTTTTCAAACTTCCTTTTGTGGTTGAGTTCTAGATTTAGAGCATTGTGGTCTGAAAATATGCAGGGAATGATCCCAATCTTTTGATACCGGTTGAGTCCTGATTTAGGACCGAGGATGTGATATATTCTGGAAAATGTTTCATGTGCACTAGAGAAGAATGTGTATTCTGTTGCTTTGGGATGAAATGTTCTGAATATATCTGTGATGTCCATCTGGTCCAGTGTGTCGTTTAAGGACTTTATTTCCTTGCTGATCTTTTGCTTGGATGATCTGTCCATTTCAGTGAGGGGAGTGTTAAAGTCCCCTACTATTATTGTATTATTGTTGATGTGTTTCTTTGATTTTGTTATTAATTGGTTTATATAGTTGGCTGCTCCCACGTTGGGGGCATAGATATTTAAAATTGTTAAATCTTCTTGTTGGACCGACCCTTTGAGTATGATATAGTGTCCTTCCTCATCTCTTATTATAGTCTTTGGCTTAAAATCTAATTGATCTGATATAAGGATTGCCACTCCTGCTTTCTTCTGATATCCATTAGCATGGTAAATTCTTTTCCACCCCACACTTTAAATATGGAGGTGTCTTCGGGCTTAAAATGAGTTTCTTGGAGGCAACATATAGATGGGTGTTTTTTTTTTCATAGCTGAAATTTTATTATAATTTTTTATTTTTTATAAACATATATTTTTATCCCCAGGGGTACAGGTCTGTGAAGCACCAGGTTTACACACTTCACAGCACTCACCAAAGCACATACCCTCCCCAATGTCCATAATCCCACCCCCTTCTCCCAAACCCGCTCCCCCCAGCAACCCTCAGTTTGTTTTGAGAGATCAAGAGTCACTTATGGTTTGTCTCCCTCCCAATCCCATCTTGTTTCATTTATTCTTCTCCTACCCACTTAAGCCCCCATGTTGCATCACCACTTCCTCATATCAGGGAAATCATATGATAGTTGTCTTTCTCTGCTTGACTTATTTCGCTAAGCATGATACGCTCTAGTTCCATCCATATTGTCGCAAACGGCAAGATTTCATTTCTTTTGATGGCTGCATAGTATTCCATTGTGTATATATACCACATCTTTCTGATACCCTGTGTCTTTTGACTGGCGCATTTAGCCCATTAACATTTAGGGTAACTATTGAGAGATATGAATTTAGGGCCATTGTATTGCCTGTAAGGTGACTGTTACTTTATATGGTCTCTCTTCCTTTCTGATCTACCACTTGTAGGCTCTCTCTTTGCTTAGAGTACCCCTTTCAATATTTCCTGTAGAGCTGGTTTGGTGTTTGCAAATTCTCTCAGTTTTTGTTTGTCCTGGAAGCTTTTAATCTCTCCTTCTATTTTTTCTGATAGCCTAGCTGGATATAGTATTCTTTGCTGCATGTTTTTCTCGTTTAGTGCTCTGAAAGCATCATGCCATCTCTTTCTGGCCTGCCAGGTCTCTGTGGATAAGTCAGATGCCAATCTAATATTTTTACCATTGTATGTCTCAGACTTCTTTTCCTGGGCTGCTTTCATGATTTTCTCTTTGTCACTGAGACTTGTAAATTTTACTATTAGGTGATGGGGTGTGGGCCTATTCTTGATTTTGAGGGGCGTTCTCTGAACCTCCTTAATTTTGATGCTCGTTCCCTTTGCCATATTGGGGAAATTCTCCCCAATAAATCTCTCCAGTATACCTTCTGCTCCTCTCTCTCTTTCTTCTTCTTTTGGAATCCCAAGTATTCTAATCTTGTTTCATCTTATGGTGTCACTTATCTCTCGAATTCTCCCCTCGTGGTCCAGTAGCTGTTTGTCCCTCTTTTGTCAGCTTCTTTATTCTCTGTCATTTGGTCTTCTATATCACTAATTCTTTCTTCTGCCTCATTTATCCTAGCAGTGAGAGCCTCCATTTTTTATTGCACCTCATTAATAGCTTTTTTTATTTCAAATTGGTTAGATTTTAGTTCTTTTATTTCTCCAGAAAGGGCTTTTATATCTCTTGAGAGGGTTTCTCTAATATCTTCCATGCCTTTTTCAAGCCCGGCTAGAACCTTGAGAATTGTCATTCTGAACTCTAGATCTGACATATTACCAATGTCTCTATTGATTAGGTCCCTAGCCTTCGGTACTGCCTCTTGTTCTTTTTTGTGTGTTGAATTTTTCCGTCTTGTCATTTTGTCCAGATCAGAGTATATGAAGGAGCAAGGAAAATACTAAAAGGGTGGCAACAACCCCAGGAAAATATGCTTTAACCAAATTAGAAGAGATCCCAAATCATGAGGGGGGAGAAAGGGGATAAAAAGAGGTTCAAAAAGGAAGAAAGAAAAAAAAAAGAAAAAAGAAAAAAAAAGAAAAGAATTTAAAAAAAGAAAACAAATAAGTTAAATATAAAAAAGAAAAAATATATATATTAGATAAACTAGTTAAAAAACGTTAAAAAAGAAAAAGGTAAAAGTTAAAAAAAAAAAAAATTTACCAGAAGGCAAGAAAAAAAAAAACAAAAAATGAAAAAGAAAAAAATTAAATTAACTGCAAGACTAAAAAAAATCACAGGGAGAAAGCCATGAGTTCCGTGCTTTGCTTTCTCCTCCTCTTGAATTCTGCTGTTCTCCTTGGTATTGAAACTGCACTCCTTGGTAGGTGAACTTGGTCTTGGCTGGATTTCTTGTTGATCTTCTGGGGGAGGGGCCTGGTGTAGTCATTCTCAAGTGTCTTTGCCCCGGGCGGAATTGCACCGCCCTTACCAGGGGCCGGGGTGAGTAATCCGCTCGGGTTTGCTTTCAGGAGCTTTTGTTCCCTGAGCGCTTTCGTAGAGTTCTTTCAGAAAGTGGTTGTTTTTCTGTTTCCAGAATTGCTGTTCTTCTTCTCTTCGATCTGCTGATGGATTTGCAGGTGTTTGCAATCTTTAGATAAGCTATCTAGCTGATCTCTGGCTAGCTGAAGTAGTCTCAGCCTGCTACTTCTCCGCCATCTTGACTCCTCTAAATGGATCAGTCTTAAATGTAAGACATAAAAATGCAAAACCTCTACCTAGAAACGTAAGAGAACATTTTTATAACAATGTATTCAGGACAGAGTTCTTTTCTTTTTTCAAAGATTTCATTTATTATTTGAGAGAGAGTGTGTGTGCATGAGCAGGGGGAGGCTTGGATCATTACCTAGAAGAAAGAGAAGAAGGAGTTAATTGCTGCTGTTGTCGGTTTCTGTCGTGGAGTCAGAAATATGAAAACCAACATTCCTGTTAATCCTCCTCAAGTTTCTGTGGAGAGGAGAACATTTCTACATAAGGTGTTAACCCTCTCATCCCATTTTTTTATTCAGAATTTACCAGGGTAGGAGGAATAGCTACAACATATTCACTTTACGGTCCAAAGGGACATTGTGAGAAATAATTTCTGTTGCTACTATTTTAGTATGGTCATTTTTGTTATTACTGTTATTATTATTACCATTTTTCTATTACATGATAATTGGCATTTACAGTCTCTGTAGAAAGCACATATTCTTTGAAGAGAACTATAGGTAAAATCTTTGCCCATGAGAAGCCTAAGTTGTCCAGTTCTGCTGGTGACTAAGGTATGAAGTCTTGCTAATCCAGACACGAAGTCCAAGACTGTCCATTTAGCGATAACCTAAAGCCAACTTTCCAAATCAGAGTTAATTGCAACATAGCCATCTGTTCTTCTCCTATATCTGAACTTTTTCAACGTGTTCCAAATATGAGAATGAAAACTATTTTGTTTATGGTCCTTTAAATCTACCACACCCTTGTCACCTGTAGCATGCCCTTGTAATAGATGACGCGGGTATAGTTGCAACCCCGAGTCATGTTTAACAGTTAACATGAACTGTTTCCCCTTAGTGTGATACAGCATCTTGCTTGGACTTTGAATTCTGACAGTTACTTTAGCTCAGGGCCCACCAATAATAGAAAATCAAATTTTGTCAGTTACAGGGTACCCACAATAAATAATCAATAGCAGCTTGGACTAGACTCAGAGAAATGTTAGGGGGTCCTGTAGGGAAGCAAACGGATTGCAACAGGGAAAAATTTAACCTGCAATTGAAGACCAGGTGCAGAAAGAGACAGCAGTGGATACAGCTGTGCATTTAAAACCATTTCTGCTGTGACTTGGGCCTTTATTTTGTCTTGCCTCATTAGCCTAGACAGAGTCACTTTCCCAGCTCCTGCAGCTGCACATGAGGAGTCCTGGGTGTGAGTGGCTGCCGAGCACCCCCCAAACCGCTTCCCTCTGGTCTGTTATCTATGATTAACAGGAATGTTGGTTTTCATATTTCTGACTCCACGACAGAAACCCGACAACAGCAGCAATTAACTCCCTCTTCTTTTTCTTTTAGGTAATGATCCAAGCCTCTTCCTTTGATTAAAAATGCGTTAGAATATGACAGAAGAAAACTCTCAAATTGACCAGATAAAACAAAGTGTAATTGCCCTGAGGAAGCTGAAGGCTTTTCCTTTACATCGTCTCTCCTCTACTCAGTATCTTTTTTTGACTAGTCCTGTCCGTGATGTATGACTTTCTTTTTCCTTCCGTTGAAATCCCTGGCAGTTGTCTCACTATATTTATAAACACTCCTATTGCATTTGGCATGCAATCCATCATTTTCCATTGCTCCTGTCCTGTCTCCTGTTTTCTGCTAGCTCCTGTGTCTTAGTGGACTCCTCAAGCCTCTCGTGTGGGCCTAAGATTCTCTGCACTCAGTTCACTCTACAGGGTAGATGCTCACTACAGACAGGAACCTAATAATAACAATAGCAACAACATCACCCCAAGTAGAATAAATAAATTAAGTATCTTTTTAGAAACTGAAGCTGCAACTAACATTATCCAAGCCCATTACCTCTGTCATTTAAATGATTGCTATCATTCCCCTCCTTAAAATGTATTAAAAACCGTATCTTTCCCTGTTTCTTTGTCCTTCTAGCTTAGGCCGTAAGCCTTTATTTTTTTTTTTTTTAAGATTTTTATTTATGAGAGAGAGAGAGAGAGAGTGAGCAGGGGGAAGAGGAAGAGGGAGAAGGCTCATCTATAGCCTCCTTTCTCCCATTAGTCAAAATTTGACCCAGGGGATATTAATTCCCCCACACTTTACTTTCAAGTCTTTCATTCATATGCTAGTGAACCTGGGAATTTCTTGTGTCCCAATAGAAATAGGTGAGTCTTGGATTGAGAGCACAGAGGCTCCTGTTGCACGAAGGAGATGAAGCACCATCATGTTCTGTCCACAGGCAACAAGGAAAATTACCTTTCCAGGTGATATTCCCAAGAACAGGGTCTGAGATAGGGATTCTGGTGCCAACTGAGAGATGGTTCTTCAATATAAGCCTTTAGGTTACAAAGTAGAGCAGGCTACGGAAGGAGAAGATGAGAGTGATGGAGTCAGCCCTAGTCTGACCCACAAGAGGACTCAACCATAAGCGCCACAGAGTTCTTCCCTCCCAGTGAGGCAAGAGTATTAGAATTTTAACCCATGCACCCATCCCTCATTGGCAATAGGCTGTCCTGGGAGGAATAGAGGGTATATGTTCCCAGTTTATGTAGTTTTCATCAGCTGAGAAAACTGATCAGGAGAAGTCCTTAGAAGCTACTACTCAGAGTAGCTGGGAGACATCTGTCAAATCACCATTAGACCAGTAAATTGTACCTAGGAGTAACTGCTCCAAGGGACTTTTCTGCTATCCTCTATCTCACAGCACAAACTGTAGCTAGGTATCTTTTGTTTCTTTTAGGATAGTTGCTCCAGCCCAGAAGGCAGGCAAGAACATGCAGAGTAAGTAAGGCCTAAACTAAATCTAGATCAGATCATTATTCTGATTACCTGAAACTGTTCATGTCATTTCAAGACATCTGTAACCTGATGATGGGAGAAACAACCACATAGGCTTTTTGAAATTATATAATATTTGATGAATGTTATACTATATCATGAGAGAAAGCCAATTACTTAATAACAAGGGAATAAAATCGAGGAAAATAATATGCAGAGTGGTATTGATATGACCCTAATAGACATTTTGATAGTGGAAACATGGTAAATATGTTGACTGACTTGATGTGCTTAATTTAAACATGGTAAATATGTTGACTAACATTCCAAGCAGTAAATACTTCTCTCAGTGACTCTCTCCCCTTCATACCTTCTACTTTCCAATACCTTTAATTCATTCTCTCAACTATTCCAAACGCTGGAGACTCTCTTGACCAGAACATTTCACATATAATCTCCCTCTGTCTTCTGCAAAGCACCTCAAGTTCTAATCATGTCTACCTTTCTTACTTTCTTCCAAAATATTTGTCCTATGTGTCTGTTTTTTAACCTGGACCCAAACTTAACTATAGTTTCCTATGAATGTCTCAGATTAATTAAAAATCTACCCTGTCTCAATAGCTGCCTTCACTTGTTTTTATTTTTATTTTTTATTTATTTATTGTTTTTATGTAAAGTTATGTGGAGAGACGGTTTAAGTCACAGACCCCTCTCCCCCACCAACAGCCCCAACACCACAGTGCTTACTGGTTGAACCTATCCTCAAAAAGTTGGGTTGTTTTCTTTTTTTTCTCCCCCTAATGTTACAGGCCTTATTTTTGGAGTTTTAACCTTGTAAGAAAAGTACTTTCACATCTTAGTATCACATTCCTGACACTAAGAAATAAAACAGTACATTTTAAGAATTACTATAAACTTAGATTTATCACTGGTTTTTAAATACCAATATAAGCACATCTACATGCAGATCAAATAGAGCCTTTAAAAGTAAACTTTCTACCATCTTCCTGACAGGACACAGTTTTGTAACTCAGTGCAAGATACCTCCCAAAGTGAGTCTCTGATCCTCTCTCGGAAACTGAGAGAGAGGAGCACTTTTTTCCTTGATTACATTTCAAAGAGATGGTGCCCAGGTCCTTGAGAGAGACAGGCTTGGGTTGTAAAACTGGCAAGAAGCTTTTAAAAAAGATTTGCATCTCAAAGTGGCAATGAAAAGATTTACAATTACAAGATTTCAGAAGTATATGCTCTAAGAAAGGGCAGTTCAGGGACTTAGAGTCAGAGAGAAGTCTAATATTTCACCTAGCTGAGGGGAACATTTAAGCCATCATGGTTGGAATTCTTCATATTTCTACTCAAATGTCATTCACCTATTTCACTTTTCCTGGCCACACTCTACAAAATAAACCTTTCCCTGCTCCAGCATTCCCTGTCCCCATAGCCCTGCTTCATTCTGTTCCTGGAAAATATCACCATCTGAAATAATATACATTTTCTTTGTATCAGTTATCTATTGCTACAGAATGCAGCATAGTCTATAGAAAATAGAAAACCCCAGAAACATACAATAAAAGGGACGTAGAGAGCATTATTTATTAGCCTCCCCACCAGTCACTGATGATGACGTGATTAAGATAGATATTGCCTGTGAGTTCAAAGAACTTACCTGTTTTTGTGTGTAGGATGCTTTCTGAAGCCTTACATATCTTAAAGACATCCTTGTTTTGTCTTCACATATAAAAGAGAATTGAATCATAATACAGTTGGTGGAAAATTGTTACTGTCCCTCCCTTGTCATTTGAAATGATCACTTAGTTTTTGATACTTTGTTGAAAATTAGCTTGAATGTTTATAAATCTTTTTTCCCTTCTCCATTTCAGCCTCTGTTTTATCTCAGGAAAATTTCTTTAAGTCCTTAATTTTTCCTTCTGTTATAATTGATCATTTTGGTTTTTTTTTATTTTTTTATTCAAGTATAATTAACATACAGAATTATATTAGTTTCAGGTGTAAAATATAAATGATTCAACATTTCTATGCATTTCTCAGTGCTCATGAGGATAAGTGTACTTTTAATCCCCATCACCTATTTCACTCGTCCACCCACCTACCCATCTCCCTCTGGTAACCGGTTTGTTCTCTGTATTTAAGTTTGGCAGCTTTTTTGTTTGTTTCCTTTTTCTCTTTATTTATTTATTTATTTATTTATTTATTTTTAAAGATTTTATTTATTCATTGAGAGAGAGAGAGTAAGAGAGAGCATGAGAGGGAGATGAGGGACAGAGAGAGAAGCTGAGCAGGGAGCCCAACATGGAACTCAAACCCAGGACTCCAGGATCATGACCTAAGCTGAAGCAGTCACTTAATTGACTGAGCCACCTTGGTGCGCTATTTATGTTTTCTTTCATAAATTTCACATATGAGTGAAATCATATAATATTTGCTTTCTCTGACTGACTTATTTTACTTAGCATTACACCCACTAGGTCCATCCATATTGTTGGAAATGGCAAGATTTCATTCTTTTTAATGGCTGAGTCTTATAATATATGTGTGTATATATCACATCTTCTTCATCCATTCATCAGTTGATGGACATCTGGGCTGTTCCCATTCTTGGTTATTGCAAATAAAGCTGCAATAAATAAAAGAGGGCATACATCTTCTTGAATTATTGTTTATCTTTTCTTTGGATAAATAGTAGTCAAATTACTGGATCATATGGAAATTCTGTTTGTAGAAAAATTTGGAATACTATGAATTCATATGTCATCCTTGTGCAAAGACCATGCTAATGTTCTCTGCATTGTTCCAATTTAAGAATATGTGCTGCTGAAGCAAGCACTCTTGTTTTTCTTTTTTAAAATTCTTTACTCCTCTAAAAATGTTTGAGCTGCGCTGTTTGCCTACATATAGGTCACATGCTTTCTTAGCTTTTATCTTTAGTCTCCCTTTCTTCTATACTCTCGAAGAAGTTCGCTTACCATCACTGATTTAATTTTCCATTGTAGTAATTCTCTTTATTACTGTATCCATTTTTTTTTATATGTTAGTCCATTATTGAAGTTTATTTTTTCCTTTGCACTTTTTTTTTTTTTAAGTTTGGACTGTTTTCTTCTCAATGTAAACTGTCCTCCTTACCCTTCTGCCAAGGCATTATATAATAACTTCTTAATTAAGCTAAATGTTCTCTTTCTTTTCTCTTTTCACTATTTCTTAAAATAAGTTCTATAAAAAATTCATCAGATATTCATAGCTACTGGTGATAATAGTGGTATTACTTTTTTTTTTTTAATTGATTCATTATGTTTTGGAAGAGGAAACTTGTGATTCAGCTTTATCATTTTCAATGAGAATTCAACAAACTCTAATTTATTCTTTGGTCATTTAACTTTTCTGATTACAGATTAAGTTTTGTCATTGCCAAACTGTCAGTGACTTCTCATCTCACCATAATGGAATTCAATCCAAATCGCCCTGTAAATAAATCTACAAAATGGCTACATCCCAATTTACAAATTTGCTATCTTCTTGTACTCGGCACGGAGCCTCTAGTCTAATATAGAACTGCTGACTATTAATCATCCCACGAATTTATCCCCATGCTAGTTTGTACAGATTATTACCCAGACCTGAAATATACCACCTGTCTCTACCTTTCATCAACTTTTAAAATCTGCAAACATTTATCTCAAAGATACATCCTTCAAAAGCTTTTTCTGATTCTTCCACTCAAGTGTCTCTGTGTTTCTCTTATGAGACTTGTCATGTATCATATACTATGGTTGTCTGTGAAATCTATTAGCCTTACTACCTTACTAGTCTTACTACAGAAAATTTTCCTATAGAGCATGTCACTTTTAGCTCTTACCCATCTTCAAGGAAAAAAAAAATTTACTTTGCGATAGTTTTCCAACAAATGTTTGTGACATGTAAAATAACTTTTTTTTTGGTCTTCAAATATTTCAGTGACTTCCCAAGTCCTACTAAATACAGATAAATCCTTAATATAGTATTAACCGTTCCCCCCTTCTTCTCTCCTAATAGTCAGGTTTCAACCATGATTTACTTTTTTTTTTTTTTTAATTTGCGCTTAGAACATCTTTACCATTGGAAAAAAAAATGGTTCCATTATGTAATGGAAGATTAACTTAACCTTTATTTTAAAATTTATATGAGATTAAATCACCCTTTCTTTATTTATTGCTTTATTATTTACTTCACTCTTGAGTCATTCTTCCTTTTCAAGTTCCTATGGCTTTTCATTCATGATATACATCATATTTTGAATTATATTACTATCAATTCAGTCTACTCTTTAATTTATACTTTATTATTAACATTATAAATGATAGAACTGAGTTTTTTCATTTTTATTATCCTCCTAGAACATATGTGAAAGATATCAAATAACTGTTTTTTAAATTTATTTTGATTGTAGAAGAAATAGATAAATAAATGACAGAACAATGCCATTCTAATAAAAACATTCTGAATGTTAAAATTGAAACATAGTAATTAAATTAATTACCCAGAATTTTAAAAGTCTGATGGCTATAATATGAATTGTACAAAAGGTGATATTTCTATAGGCCCATATACTGTTTTTTCATCCTTTTAAGTAGAGAAGCTTTTGAAGAGTCTATAGTTTGTTGCTCCTGGTTAAGTGCTGCTTTATAACCCCAAAGCTCTACAGGCATGTATATGGAAAGCTCTAGTTTTTGTACTAACCATATCAAACAGATTCTTCTGTGTTCAGTACAAGATTCTAATGCTACCAATTTCTCCTGGCATGGACATGGAATAGTAGTTAAGGACATACATACTTTTTATTAATCATCCACAAGATAAGTCTTGTTAGGTTAAAACACTAATTTTTTCCATTACTAATCTACCCTAGTTTTAACCTTTTTATCTTTTAGTGCCCAAACAATTGGAAGACAAAAAACCTTCCTTCTGCCATAAAAAAAATAAAAGTTTTTATCATAGCCAAGCACATATAGTCTCTAAAAGGATATTTTCCCCCTATTCCAGTCATCATAAACACCGTAAAAGTCTACAAGGGGTATGGATTTTATATATATAAAATCTCTCTATATAAAAATCTGTATATATAATGTATATATAGAGATAGGATAGAGTAGTAATAATAGAGGCAATAAAGACATAATAGTGTAGTAATTCCCAATTATTTAATTTGTATATTTTGGTGTTGCTGATTAACCACACAAACTGTTATTTAAAGTACACAGGTATAGAGCACTTTATATTTTTGTCATTGCTATTGATCCCCAAAGTAAACTCTTATTATATAATAGTCCTATTCATCTTTGCATTTTCAGAACATGAGCAATATATGGTTTATTGTGTTGGAGACAGTTTTATGGAGAGTTTTATAATATATGTGAAAATCTTCACATATGCTATAGGTCATCCAGAGGAATTCTATCAACAAACCTATATCATAATGGCAGCAACAAATGATAAGTCAAAGGGAGAAGGAATTGGGAGCAGACCCACTCTATTTTTGCAGCAAATCTCCCTACTTTTGAGTACATTTATTCTCACAAATAGAGAAACCTCCTGTCCCATGCTGTATCTCCAAAAAGCTGCAGTCTGAAAGAGCTATCAAACAGCCTTTGATGACATTGCTGTTGTGCCAGCTTGGAGATGATTAATTGGGAGCATCTGTCACTATCATCAGTGGGGACTTAATGGCCCTGTGTCCACAAAGGTAGAATACAAGGGCTGATAACTGAGGGATTAAAGTGGAAGAGGTTCTGCCTACCATTACTCCTTGTGATGCACTGTCAGTGGAGGTGGGGTGGAGAGAGTGCTGCTTCTTGTCCTTGCATTCTGGAGTAAGAAGATTTAAAGGTTCTATTTCCCAGAGGGAAATCTCTTTCATTAGTGACAGATCAAGAATTAAACTCTATGCTATGGCTGCCACCCAATTAATTGGACTCTGTGCCAAGGGACCAACAGACAAGGAAAGGAGACATCACCCTGGCAGATTATTGACCGATCATGAGGAGGAAGTATAGCTGCTGCTATCCAGCAGGACAGAGAGGAATATACTTGGCATCAAGGTAGTGGTGTGTTAGTATAGGCTCTACAAATCTGTGCATCGGAGCCTATTAACCACTTCTCTTCCCAATTCCTTTCTCAGTTACACAATATCGATAGCTCGAAACCAGCCATGGTTGGAATATCTCACTATAGAAATCAGAAAACTCTTCAAAGTGAGGCTTTTATTTTCTTTCTTCCAGAGAGCTAGTTGTTAAACATCTCCCAGGACATCGTTCATCTAAGAAGATGGCTTCAGAGCCATCTCTTGGTAGTCCCTTTAATTTAATTTAAATTTAAATTACGGCATGCAACAGTCATAGCATGAGAAGGGGTTGGTGATCAGACTCCACAGAGATGAATGTCCAGGTCACTCCACCAGATAAACCACTTAGATGACCCTATTGATCTAGATTAGATTCAGGGGAATTTAGATTTGATATAGAGGGAAAATATAATAATTATCTTGAAAGCAGCCAAAGCAGTGAGGACTGCAGTTTTTTTCCACTAACTTTTTTAGAAAATTTTTCCAGAAAAAGAGACTGCCCATAATGCCTTAAAGATGCCTTCCCAGATATATTCAATTTACTATAAGTGAATATATTATAAGTGGATTCAAGAAGTACACAATGTAGGCTGTAGTGAATATTGTCATGTTCCACCTAGATTCCCCTTCAGGACGGAGGCACTCATGTCCCAGCTACTGGGACTATTGGCTACTGAGGGCATACAACTAGTCCATCCATGGGAATTATTTTGCATCTAAAATAAGCCATCTCTCCAGGACCATCCCCCATTCAGAGACTATCATCTAATTCCAATAAGGTTTCACTGAATTTTACCATTAAAACCTTTTGCCTTAAGCAAAGCTTTATTTATTTATTTATTTATTTATTTATTTATTTATTTATTTTGGCTAGATGTTTAGCAATGTCTGTTAGGACAGAGTATGTGAGTAAAAGGAGCTTCTGGATGAGAGTGTAGGGTTCTGATGAAGGAATGTGTGTGAGTGTGTGTGTGCATGTGCACATGTGCATGAACACACATGTGAATCTCAACTGCTTTTTAATAAATGGTTAAGTTAGTTAAAAAAATCAGTCTTGTATTTGTTTTATTTTAATCCGTTACCTGGTAGTGAAATCTTAGGGAAGAAGATATCTCTTCCTCATTTATCTTTAATTATTGAAGCTCACTGATAGCTATAAAACTAACATAATTAGTGCAAACATCCTTTTAGCTTGATTATTTTGCCACACTTGATTTATTCCTTGAAAATACTAACTGAAAGCTAAGCCCAGCAGCGAACAAGTCATAAACTGTGTTAAATCACTACTATTGTCATCCACATCTATGCAAAATGAAGATACCCAGGCCAAGAAGGAATGCTCCTTTGAGGACAAGAAAGGGAGATTATTTGACTGCTTTATTTCTTTCATGAAAACTACTATGAAGATCTTGCAATTAAGAAATTAATTTAATTGGCCATGTGTAGAAGGCTAGGAGATGGAATGTACTGTCTTCCTTTCATCTTCTTAATAACTCAGAATCAACTTCTATATACTATCCTACTAGATTTTCTACCTCAGCTTCAGATCTTTTGCCAAAAGATACTCAAAAGAAACTGTTACATATCTATAATCATCATCATCATATAAATGCACTGTACAATCTAATCCCAGGCAGAATAAAAATATAGTATGAAATGAAGCTTATTTTTAAATCACATCCCCCACTTACCTTGCCAAACATTCTGCTTAGATCTTCACACTAAAACTTACTTTTACATTTCACTGTTCTACAGTTTACTCAAAATACTTATTAATATTTGGGGAATGCTCATTGTGAAATTGTGAAACTAGGTACTGTTTAACCAGGCATAAAACAAAAATGTACAAAAGATGAGGGGAGGAAAAAACCTCCTTGATTCCTTACAACTACTCTTTATTTGTTGTCATGAGGAATTCTTCCATAATTCCTAATATTACCTGAGAACTGAGCATCTGCATAGTTTTTAGCATTTTCCATATATTTACCTCTTATTTAAAAGAATCAGAATCAGGCCACCTGGGTGGCTCAGTGGGTTAAGCCTCTGCCTTTGGCTCAGGTTATGATCTCAGGGTCCTGGGATCGAGTCTTTCATTGGGCTCTCTGCTTGGCAGGGAGCCTGCTTCCTTCTTTCTCTCTCCCTGCCTGCCTCTCTGTCTACTTGTGATCTCTTTCTGTCAAATAAATAAATAAATTTTTAAAAAATAAAAAAGAATCAGAATCAAGATTCATTATTAATAAGAATCAAAATAGATTAAAAATATTCATTGATGATTTGCCAATTCCAAGACATCTGGAGTTTTTCTTTTTTTTTTAATGGAATACTTATTATTTGTAGGGTGATGAAATTACATATGATTTCTACATATGTATTAAAATATATGTAAAACAGTAGTACAGTAAAACAGTAATAATGAAAAGCTTGGTATTTAAAAAATTCCATTAAAATAATATTTAAATAATATAGCTATTCGTAAAGTGAGAGCATCATAGGGGAACTGAAGCATCTAATTTAATCTTTGATAAGTGAGAAGTTTGCCAGCTAGCAAGCAGAGAGACACAACACCAGTACAGAGAATATTTGGAAAGATGGTTGTTTAAGAAGGAATTCAGTTGGTTCAAGACACTAAAAAAGCCCCTCATAGTGGGAGCATAACAAGTAAAGAGTAGATGGATACACAAAGACAATGAATTGCTTCTGTAAGGTAACTGGTGATTTCTACTAATAAGTGCACGTTGAATTGGCTCCATCTTTTAACCCAAATAAATGTGTTTGTGCTTGTGTGTGAGAGTGTGTGTGTGTGTGTGTGTTTTAGATTTTATTTATTTGACAGAAAGAGACAATGAGAGAGGGAATACAGCTGGGGGAGTGGGAGAGGGAGAAGCAGACTTCTAGAAGAGCAAGGAGCCTGATGTGGGGCTCCCAGGACCCTGGAATCATGACCTGAGTCGAAGGCAGCCACATAATGACTGAGCCACCCGGGTTCCTCGACCCAAATAAACGGTAATGTGGTGAGATTTTAGGCTAGGGGTTCTCATATATTAGAGATGAAGAGTCTTCCCTGATCTCCACACACATTTAAGAATTCAGGACTCTGAAAAGTAGAAAGAAAACTGGCTGTGAGCCTTGGGATCCAAGCAATATCAAAAACGTGAGTATTGGTGGGGGAGGGTGGGTTATGCCTCACATATTCCAGATTTAGAGCTGTAGAACCCAGCAATCTAGAAACACAAGTGAATACAGGCACAAGAAATCCCTTTCCAGCAGTTTAGAATATAATAAGTGACAGATACTGGAATCCTGAGGCTGCTGCAGTTATAATGCAGAGGGCCTCCTACTCCCACATGTGTCATATAACATAAGAAATGACCCAGGGCAAGGACTGACCCCACTTTGAATGGAAAGGGGTTGGGTCATGGTGTTACTGATTGCAAGAAGAAGTGGGCTTGCTGACTCTCAGTCTACTGACCCGAGGGCCTGAGTGACCACTTAACCACCCATGTGCTCTTCTTTCTGTACAGTACTTTCTCCCTAGGCCTTAAATGCCACCACCACCATTTCCCTTACGATTTGCCCCAACTCTCGCCTGTTCCATTTCTTCTTTCTGACAATCCTTCATGTCATTTCAGGGACTACAGCCCTGGGTCATTTAACTCAATTTTCCTTCCCGCCTCCATTTAGCAAGGCATTCATTAGGTCCAAAAACATGGTTGAGATTACTCTCAGTCCAAACTTATGCCATTTCTGCTATGAATATAAACTTGATTGCTGAGCCCTCTCCTTTTCCTTGTGTTCACTTTAAAAATAAAACTGCCAATTATTTTACTAGCAAAAATGTGCTATTCAAGAATAGCAGACAATTGGCAAGCCTGCACAAGCGAGCTACAGCAAAACCATAGACAAGTCTGGAAAACAAAGGATGGGAAAATCTTTTATACAGGAAAGGTGGGAGCTGTAAAGACTTCTATAAACAACAAAAGTTCTTGAGAATAATAATCTTGGAGCTTGAACTATAGTTGTTTTTCATTGGCTCAGTTGTGTCATCTCTCATTGGCTGGGCTGTTGCCAGGGCAGGAGAAAAACCTTTCTTCCTATGGCCAGCATAGTAAAGTAGTAGTTAGAGTAGAGGTCCATTTCTTCCTGCTGGGTGGGCAGTTGAGGACCAATGACATGACGTGAGAGCTCCCCCTGCTGGCCTTCTGGCTCCATTTTAAATGAGGTTTTCTTAATTTTCCCACAAGACCTCTATTGCTGTAAATGAACAAAACAACACACTTTGAGAAATGAGACACCTTTTATGTCAGACAACTATGCTTGCGTTTGAAGATGAAGGTTTCACATCAACAGCCTTCCTGCATTTGTTGAGCCTTCAGTGATGACAGAAGGGTCTTTCTTGGATGGTCCTGATCATTCCATCCTTTGGAAGCCAAGGGATGACCTCTAGGTTACTCTACTCTCCTGCTATCTCACAGTCACTTACCAACTGCATATGCATGGGCATTTTACCTTTCTGAAGTTGTTTCTTCTTTGATAAAATGGTCACAATAATATTTTTCTCATGAATTGTAAACATTTTGTTTAAAATTTTTTTCAAAATCACCAGGATGAATCCCTCCCTCTTCAATCATTGCATCATTATTAATTTAACCATAGCCAAAGAGATCTAAAAGAGGTTTTGTTGTCCTAGTGACATCTTTGGGCCTAGAAATGGAGCTGTATCCTGGGAGGCTTCAAGGGGATGCCTCCAGCATCTTTGGTATTTAACATCTTTAGATTTAACATTTGTTGTTGCTTCCTCTATCTTGCTAAACTGATCTCACTTCCTACCTCACAAAGTATCAGAGGTAACATCTTCTAGAAGACTGTCCTGGAATTCCCAGATTGTGCTGTGTGTCACTCCTCTTGACTCCTAAATCCGTATCTTGACTCCATCATATTCTAGCCATAATATATTGAAATCATAAATAAATTTGTCAGTTAATTTCATAAAAGGGACCATGCATGTTCTTCCCTAGCCTCTAAGAGCCCAAGAGAGTGTCTGGCTGTCTGGGTCATAGTAGGTTGTTTTTAATATGAATGGAACTGAAATTAACTCCCCTAATCTTTTGCCTATCTTTACATGCCCAGCCTTTTATCTTCAAGCCTCCAAATGCTAGAATATTATTATTCAAATCCTATCTCCAACTCAAGTTTTATTTTTCAGATTCTTTTATTCATTTTTCAGTTATGGATTCCTTTGTTAAAGTTAAATATGAAATAAAGGCCAGACTTAAGAATTCTCTGTGCAGATAGAGCAGTTTAAATCATGCAAGCAAAATTAAATCTAGCTTATTTCATACACATAGTGAAACTTAGGTTATTTTTTTTTAAAGACTTTTATTTATTTATTTGACAGAGATCACAGGTAGGCAGAGATAGAGGAGGAAGCAGGCTCCCCGCTGAGCAGAGAACCCGATGTGGGATTCGATCCCAGGACCCTGGGATCATGACCTGAGCCCAAGGCAGAGGCTTTAACCCACTGAGCCACCCAGGTGCCCCTAGGTTATTTCTTGTTAACATCTTTATTAACCATGAAAGAAACTTAAGTTATCTTCCTAAACATGGTATAAGGTAACCACTTTTAATCAATTTCCTGTCATCTGGAAATCCTCAATCCAGATTGATAATGATCAATCATTGTAAAGGTTAAACCATTCCCTCATTTTCACTTTATAAGCCCTCCCATAATGTCATGTATCTGAGTTATATACTAGTTTTAAATTTGAAAGTTCTCAGTTTGTGAACTGTTCATATATGCACAATAAACTCTTGCTCAATACTATTAATTTATTTGGTGGTTTTAATTTTGCTATTTCTGAATTTTGGGCACCTTTAATCAGAATATTGTTTCCCAAGGCGCCTGGGTGGCTCAGTGGATTAAAGCCTCTGTCTTCAGCTCAGGTCATGATGCCAGAGTCCTGGGATTGAGCCCCGCATCAGGCTTTCTGCTCAGCAGGGAGCCTGCTCCCCCACCCATCTCTGCCTGCCTCTCCCCCTACTTGTGATCTCTCTCTCTGTGTCAAATAAATAAATAAAATCTTAAAAAAAAAAAAAAAAAGAATATTGTTTTCCAAGGACATGGTCATAGGCCTTGCTTCTTTCAGACTTACCTTATATAGGGGACCTATCTACAATAAAGTTGTATTGACCAATCCCCCAAGTAAAAAGAACTTTATCCTATTCTCCTTTTGTTTTCTCCTTCCCCACTTCAATGTACTAGCTCAATTTTTATCTTAGAATTCTAAGATAAATCTAGTTTTGTTGTAAAACTGTGAGGGCACCGAAAAGGCATGAAGTTAAAAGTCAGAAGAATTTGAAATGTATCCTAGTTCTGCCATTAACTAGCCTGTAGACTTAACCAAGTCACATGATTTTTGTAAAATCAATTCTCCTTATATTAAAAGCATATATACACTACCTAAATGTCGGGGACCACCTGTGGCCAAAGAAGTCCCCACCATTATAAGATGGCGCCTGGCCAGGTGCCAAAACAAACCTCCATGTAAACAAGTTGATATCGGCAATGGCCCATGTAGGGGAGGAAAAGCGGACATTGGATAGACTAATGAGGGGAAGCTTAGCAGCAGGTCTGTGATTGGATGTCTTGAGAATTTCTGTCTTCTGATAGGGTGCCGTACTGCATATAAGCAAGTGTGGTATGATAATAAAGAGGAAGCAACGTTAACAAGATACCAGGCTACGTGTCGTTCTTGTGGGTCGAGAACGATAATTGGTGCCGAAACCTGGGATATATTAAGAAAAATAGAAAACCTTGCAAGGGAGAAGTCCGCAGGTAAGCGGGGTAAAACCAGGACAAAGGTGGTGGGAAACTTGTACAAGTCCGCAATAAGAAGTGGGGCGGCCTTAGAGCCGGGATTTAGCGGTGAGTATACTCGGAACAGCCATTAAGTTGGGCTTCTAATTATGGGATCTGGACTGTCAAAGTCGAGGTTAGAGGGTTCCCTAAAAGACCTTCTAAAGGCCAATGGCACAACTGCTAGGACATTCTTGAATGCAGTTGAGACAGTGGCGCCTTGGTTTCTAGACGAGGGCTTGTTAAATATCCCCCAATGGGACCATTTAGGCGAGGATTTTAAGAAGAGGAATAAAAATAAACCATTGTCGCTGGGAACGTTAGTTATATGGACTCTAGTCAGAGGGTGCCTGGGAGGATGTAAGCCGAAATGTGACTCTGCTATTCAGGGGGGCGCTGAGGCACTCAAGGAAGTGAAAGAAGAAGGCTCATCTTGTGCTTCGGAAAGGAGTAGTTCTAGCAAAGCGGAAGAAGAAATGTCGGGGGAGGAGCTAGAGTGGAAGTTCAAATTAAAACCAGGCCCTCCCTGTTCAGCAGCGACCCCTAATGCTCCGCCTCCCTACAATCCCCTGGCAGGGGAGATAACATGTAAATGTCATCCCTCTGCCAATGAGGATTGGAAGACCGCATGGAGGGGGGCTAATAGCAGCTCGATTTTCCCAATTCTAGAGGACCAAGATCATCAACGGTATCACCAGCCCTTGGACTTTAAATTAGTTAAACAATTAAAGGAAGCGGTCATGCAGTATGGCCCTCAGGCAGCATTTACTATTTCTCTAGTGGAGTCCATAGCAGGCATGAATTTAATCCCCGAAGATTGGGGGAATTTAGCAAGGGCAGCTCTCTCTGGAGGGTAATATTTAGTCTGGAAGACAGCATGGCAAGAGCATTCCCAGGATGTTGCACGGCGTAATGCTGTGGCAGGCAATCCACAATGGAATCTGGATATGTTTATGGGCATGGGGCCATACACTGGTAAACATGACCAACTGCAATACAACCTTGCTGTATACATGCTGATTGCGGCTGCCGCTACCAAAGCATGGAAGACCCTCCAGGGCAGTGGGGACTTGCAGGGTCAACTATCTAAGGTGATACAAGGACCAAATATAGCATATGCTGATTTGCTGCAAGATTGATGCAAACAGCTGGGAGAATATTTGGGGATGTTGACACAGCCATGCCTCTAATTAAACAACTGGCCTATGAGCAAGCCAATAAATGGTGTAAAGAGGCCATTAGGCCATGGAAGGCTAAAGATTTAAGCACATACATCAAGGTATGCAGGGATATTAATGACAGCATTATTCAAGGACAAGTACTTGCTTCAGCCATTACTCAAGGCCTTCAGGGCATTCAGCTACCCCAACATAAGGGTGCTAAAGGAAATTCTGGGGGATGCTACAAATGTGGAGCTCAGGGGCACTTTAAGCGAGAATGTCCTGACAGCAAGGGTCCCCCAACAGCAAAGCAACCTGGCATATGTCCTAGGTGTAGGAAGGGTACACACTGGGCGAATGAATGTTGCTCAGTAAAAGATATTCAAGGTAATCCACTACCCCCAAGGAATTCAAAAAATGGGAAATGGGGCCCATCACCCCAGGGCCCTCAAATGTATGGGGTGCTTCAACAGGTAGCCTGCACGCATTACCCACCGACGAACCAAGACGGGCTACAAAAGGAAGCGCCGGATTGGACATTGGCGCAACCACCAGACTTGTACTAATGCCCGAGATGGGAACCCAGGTGGTGGAATTGGATTTTAAGGGCCCATTGCCTGTGAACACTGTAGGCCTATTATTAGGGCGTAGCTCCACAGCCCTTGCTGGATTAATAGTACACCCCGGAGTAATTGATGCTGATTATACAGGAATAGTCAAAATATTAGTGTCTTCCCCTTGTGGCATTACAGTTATCAGTCCAGATGATAAAATAGCACAAATTATAGTGTTACCAAGCTGTCATAAACTATTCCCCAACACAGAAAAATCCCGTGGACAGAGGGGTTTTGGCTCCACTGGCCCGCCCCTCGCATGTCTAACACTTGGAATGGAGGATAGACCTCTTTATTCTCTGTGGATCAGAAATAAAAAATTTATGGGCCTTCTGGATACCAGGGCTGATCGTAGTATCATTAATGAAGTTAATTGGCCAAAAGATTGGCCCCTACAAAGGGGCCTAGGGGTTGCCCAAAGTCCTATGTGTAGTGCTGCTACATTACCATGGAAGGATGATGAAGGTCATAGCGACCTGGTTCAGCCATATGTACTTAAGATCCCTATATGCTCTGGGGAAGAGACATTCTTATTCAAATGGACCTAAAATTGACTACTGAAGCCTTTTACAGTGAGAAAGCTCGAAACCTCATGACTAAAGCTAGATATTCAGGTGTTGGAGGATTAGGAAGGAAAAATCAGGGTATTACAAATTCAGTACCCCTAAGAAATTATACCTCTGGGATTTGTGGACCGGGGTTGGGTTTTTCATAGGGGCCACTGAGCCTTTGAAAATTCAATGGCACAATGACAAGCCTGTGTGGGTTTCTCAGTGGCCCCTGCCCAAAGAAAAATACGAAGCAGCCCACACATTAGTGTATGAACAACTTGTTGCAGGACATATAAAACATTCCACTTCACCATGGAATACTCCTATCTTTGTCATTAAGAAAAAATCAGGTAAATGGCGGTTACTGCATGATTTGAGACCAATCAATACTCAAATGGTTATCATGGGACCAGTCCAATTAGGGTTACCCTTGGTATCTGCCCTCCCCTCTAGTTGGCCTTCAATTGTTGTAGAGATCAAGGATTGCTTTTTTTCTATACCATTACACTCCAATGATACCGCCCGATTTGCATTTACCATGCCCACTGTTAATCATTCTGGTCCCGATCAGCGATTTGAATGGACAGTTCTTCCTCAGGGTATGGCTAATAGCCCCACAATGTGTCAACTTTATGTTGATCAGGCCTTGCAAAAGGTCAAGGAGCTCGATCCTTCCGTTTTGGTATACCACTATATGGATGATATACTACTTTGCCATAAACAGGAAGAACAGCTTGTAAAGGCCCTTGTTTCCCTTTTCGAATGTTTCAGACAGTTTGACTTGAATATAGCCCCAGAAAAAATTCAAAAAACAGTTATCAAGGAATACTTGGGCACCAAGCTTGACAGCACAAAGGTCAAGCCCTTGAAAATCACTTTGCGAACTGATTCATTAAAGACATTAAATGATTTTCAAAAACTCCTGGGAGATATTAACTGGATCAGGCCATACCTAAAACTCACTAATCAGGAACTACAGCCCCTGTTCGAGACATTGAAAGGAGACTCTGACTTGAACTCCCCCCGTATTTTATCTGAACAAGCTTGAGAAGCTGTTAAATTGATTCAAAATAGACTTGAGACTGCCCAAGTTGATAGAATTAATTACTCTGAAACCCTATATTATTGTGTTCTTGCAGTAGAGCACACGCCCACTGCTGTTTTTTGGCAGGAAGGTCCCATCTCCTGGGTCAATTTAGCTTACTCTCCAGGAAAAGTTCTGCCATGGTATCCCAATGCCATAGCTAAAATTATATTGAAAGGACTAAAACTTAGCATCACTGCATTTGGCAAACAACCTGACGTCATCCTAACTCCCTATACACAAGAGCAGTTAACTTGTTTAGCAGCATGTGACGATGATTGGGCCATTACTATGACTATCTCAACTGCAAAATTTGACAATCATTATCCAGCAAACCCATGGCTGCAATTTAGTCTTACTCACCCATTAATTTATCCAAGGGTTACACGTCAATCACCTTTGGATAATGCAAAACTCGTTTTTACTGATGGTTCTAAAAATGGGGTGGGTGCTGTGGTTACACAAGATAACACTTGGACCTTTTTTTTAAAAGCTCCTCCCCTCAAATTACAGAGCTATTTGCAGTCATTAAAGCCTTTCAGTTGTTTCATGATACACCTTTTAACTTGTTATCAGACAGCAAATATGTTGTCCAAGCTGTCTCCATCCTGGAAAACGTAGGTCACATCAGCACCAAATCCACCATTACAGAAACTTTAAAGAATCTCCAACACATTATATGGGACAGAAAGTTACCCTTTTACATAGGGCATATCAGGGCACATACGGCTCTCCCCAGCCCCTTGACGGAAGGCAATCGCACTGCAGACATGTTAACCAAAGAGCAATTTATCTTCACTTTAATGGAAAATATTCAACAAGCAAAACAATTTCACAAGCTATTTCATGTTAATGCTCTTACTCTCAGACTTAAATTCAACATAACTAAAGCTCAAGCTAGGGACATTGTAGTCTCTTGCAAAAACTGTGTTACCCTCTTGCCATACCCCTCCTTAGGAGTCAACCCACGAGACCTGTTACCCAACCATATATGGCAGATGGGTGTTACTCACATCCCTGAATTTGGCAAACTAAAATATGTGCATGTTTCCATGGACACATGTTCTGGTGTCATATTTGCCTCTATCCATGCTGGGGAAAATCCAAAGATGTTATTTCCCACTGCCTTCAAGCCTTCGCTGCTTGGGGTAAACCTCGACAAATAAAAACAGACAATGGACCTGCATACACCTCACAAGTATTCGACGGTTTCCTTACTCAACTAAACATTACCCTAAATCATGGTATTCCCTACAATCCTCAAGGACAAGCCATCGTGGAACGTGCCCACTTAACCATCAAATAAACTCTTTTAAAACAAAAAGGGGGAATAGGGGACACGTTCCGGTCCCCTAAAGACAAACTAAATACAATTCTATTTATTTTAAATTTTTTTACGCTCTATAAAAAAGGTCAAGCAGCAGCTGAAAGACATTCAGCCCATATGGATTCTTCCTCCAAGCCCTTAGTTCTTTGGAAGGATATCCTTACAGGACAATGCAAAGGCCCGGATCCTGTATTAATCTGGAGCAGAGGTTCCGTTTGTGTTTTCCCACAGGACAAAGAAGTGCCGATTTGGATTCCAGAGAGATTGGTCCGGAAGGCCCCTGAGAATGAGTATGAGGACAGAGGAAGCCGTGATCCTCCTACTGTCCTGGGGGACTCTGATATTCCTAATTCCCCCCGACGGCGACACGTGAATTATGGGCTATTCTGAAGGCTTGGCCTTATCCTTTACCTTTAACTAATTCTTCCTTTATCTTCCCCCCTGTTCTTCACTAGCTGAAATACTGAGTGTTGGTTGTATTGTTCCTTTTTCTGCACTCTGTGTTACCCCTGTAAAATTCTCTAACCTTAGTCAGATTAGCAATTCCTCCCGACTGCTCTCCCAATATTTACAAGGCACCTGGTCTGAAGACTTTGCGATTGAAGCTGGAACATCACCGCAAATATGGTTAAGCATGCTGGGTCGATAGTCAAGGACGGGTAAGATCAGCAGAGAGACATACCAACCTAAGACAGACAGAGATCTTTGCTATCTCATGTCTAATGATGGGTAAGGATGTCTTCTACTATTGACAGGCACGATCTCTGCTATAAAACAAAAAAGGGGGAGATGTCGCGGACCACCTGTGGTCAAGGAAGTCCCCGCCATTATAAGATGGCGCCTGGCCAGGTGCCAAAACAAACCTCCATGTAAACAAGTTGATACCGGCAATGGCCCATGTAGGGAAGGAAAAGCAGACATTGGATAGACTAATGAGGGGAAGCTTAGCAGCAGGTCTGTGATTAGATGTCTTGAGAATTTCTGTCTTCTGATAGGGTGCCGTACTGCATATAAGCAAGTGTGGTATGATAATAAAGAGGAAGCAACGTTAGCAAGATACCAGGCTACGAGTTGTTTTTGTGGGTCGAGAACGATACCTAAATATGTTATATTGTACTCTTATATTTTTATATATTATGTATTTGAGATACAAAAAACAAATGGGTAAAGAATATATGGTCCATATGTACAATGGGATATTATGCCTCCATATGAAAAGATGAGTACCCAGCTTTTATCTCAATGTGGATGGGACTGAAGGAGATTATGCTGAGTGAAATAAGTAGAGAAAGTCAATTATCATATGGTTTCACTTACTTGTGGAGCATAAAGAATAACAAGTAGGACATTAGGAGAAGAAAAAGAAAAGTGAATTGGGGTAAATCAGAGGGGGAGACCAACCATGAGAGACTGTGAACTCTGAGAAACAAACTGAGGGTTTTGGAAGGGGTGGTTAGGGAGATAAGTGAAACTGGTGGTGGGTATTAAGGAAGGCAGGTATTGCATAGAGCATTGGGTTTGGTGCATAAACAATGAATCTTAGAACACTGAAACAATAAAATTAAATTTTAAATTTAAATTTTAATTTTAATTTAAATTTTAAAAAGATACAAAAAACGGGCTTAAATAAACTCATGTATTTGATACTCTTTTAACAAGCATGGAGATAAGAAATAATATTTAAGAGTAAAAAATAGTATAAAATCAAAATATGTGTTCTGCTAATATAGTAAAATATGTAACACCATCTAGTCACTCCCTTTCGCAGAAGAATGTATAATGTATTTGTTAGAATATACAGTACAATTCTGTATGTATAGTCTATAAATTTCAAGCTATAATCATGAAAAATATATTGCAACAAAGGATTTATTAGTAAAATGGTCTTATTTTTTATCAGTTCTTGAGGGAGAAACTATGGCTGCTGTAATATCAAATACTGATTATGATTGATAGAGCTCTCTCTGTGCTAATAACTTTATAGAAAGGGACCTGTCATACTATCCACTAGAATCTAAAATGCCTTCTTCACTTTCCATCTCATCTTCCCACTTCCATAATTCAGTCAAATGTGTTTCTATGATCACAAATTTAACTTCCCCTGTTTATTTCAATATATATTCATAATAAAAATCTTGCCACTCAGTTGGAAACCATTCAGAATTATATCATATAATTTATTGTTAAATGATTTTTCATTATTCTTGATTTTTACTGGATATGACATGTTGCAATTGCTGTGCTGGTATTGCTTTTTAACTAATAGTTACAGGTTTTAACTAATCTGCAACCTCACTTGGGGAAATGAAGACAATAGTACTAGTCTGTTACTTCTGAGACTAAAAAATCTTGACAAGATTATTCTATTTTTTAAAAATGTATTTCAGCATCATAAGTATCATGTCCTATACTATAATACTATAAAACACCAAGGTCAATTCAATCACATCAAATCAAACACAAAATTAAAAAAAAAAACTTAAATATGTGTGTATATTTAATAGTTTCATTTAATATGTGTGTATACATAACTGTTTCATTCGACAACATAATAAAGACTTAATTTAAAAATTGGAGAAAATTCCTCTCTGAATTGGTATAAAACCTGGATTATAGGGTTTTTTAAATACATCTTTAATTTAACACTATCAAGTTTATACTGTACGTCTTGGAAAGAATCCTTACTTTGTAGAGTCTCTTGGGGAATCTGTTTTACTGCTTAAATAAGAATTTATGATTAGCATTTCAATTATTTGATAGAAAATGTGAGCTTCAAAAGTGCTTTAAGAGCTCTAAAACACTTATTATCTTAAGTAGTTTGAAATAGTATTTCATTTTATGTATACTATTAATTTGATTAACAAATCCTTTCCTAATAGAGCTCATAGAGATAAATATCAGCCTAAAACAAAGTTGAAGGGCTACAAATTCTGAATTAGACCAATGCCAACTTAAAATCAGACTTTACTGCTGATCCTTCTTACACCCACATGGAAATGCTCAATCTCATGGCACCCCAAATTACTCTGAGAGTGGTATTAAGTACATGCAAGATTATTCCTAAATTACATTTCTATAGTGTATTGCTTTAATATGTCTTAAATATTTGTATAATAAAAAAGGGATTTTTATACCGTTAAAGAGTGATATTCCTACAGTTCTGAAGTTACCAAAAAAGGGGGGGGGGATATTTATTTAGCAGCAAATTGACACAAGAGAAAACTGACATTCTTTTTGAAATGTAAGCAAAGGCAAGATGCACATATTTCAAATAAAACTCTATAATTTTAAGTTTTGTATTAGATATTGAAATTGTTATTAGTATTATACATTTTATTTTATTTTATTTATTTGAAAGAGAGACAGAGATAGCAAGAGAGAGCATGAATGAGAGGGAAAAGCAGTGTCCCCTCTGAACAAGGAATCCAAAGTGGGGATCAGATCTCAGGACCCTGGGATCGTGACCTGCCCAAAGGCAGAGGCTTAACTGAATGAGCCACCCAGATGTCCCTTTCATTATTATTTTAAAATATAACACAGTGGGGCACCTGGGTGGCTCAGTGGGTTAAGCCTCTGCCTTTGGCTCAGGTCATGATCTCAGGGTCCTGGAATCAAGCCCTGCATCAGGCTCTCTGCTCAGCAGGGAGCCTGCTTTCCCCTCTCTCTCTGCCTCTCTGCTTACTTGTGGTCTCTATCTGTCAAATAAATAAATAAAATCTTTAAAAAAATACATAAATAAAATATAACACAGTGAGATAGTAATGTCATCAGAAAAAAATAAGCCATGTTTATTGACTCATATTGGTGCCCCATTGCCTGGCATACCTAATTTCCATGATAATAAAAGCAAGGTTGTCACTTTCAGCAATAAGATGCTTGGATTGGTCTTATTTCAGGAAGATTCACATAGCATGGCAGAAGAGTGAGATTTTCCTATCCTGGGGTTTCCCCAAACAACCTACTAACTGATTTGTAGAATAGATTAGGTGTTGAAGATATAGATCTAAAAGATTTTTAACTACCCAGAACTGACAGAGTTCGTGGGAGAAGAAACTTAGCAGAAGTAACAAGTCTTCAGATCTCCAGATGTCCTTCCACAAGTGTGTTTTTCTACCTATAATTATATAAATTACCAAACCCCTTTTCCTTCATGTCCTCTTTTGACTCATTCATGTTTCCGGTCAGTTCCAAAGCCTGGGTGAAATATGTAACACCCAAGGGAATTCCGTAGTGCTAGTGATCTCAATACCCAATTTATACCTACACAGTCACTTTCTTGTATTACCAAGACACTTTCTTAATAATAAACTCTATGTAGTTATTTCTTAAATAGTATTTAAACCTGAACATGATAATATATTTTGTTAATTTTATTTCTCATCATCTTACACACCATCAGTTTTTACATGATTATTGAATTTTGAGAGGTATAATTGGACTTGCATTTCATCTGAATAAAAACACTAATGTTCTGTGTTATAACCAGATGACTCTGTAATCTTTCTCACTCCAAAGAGGCCACTGTTGTGATTAACCTAGACACTGGGCACTGTACCATAGGATGTGGCTTTCTTCATACAAAATTGCTTAAGTCTTTAAACCGTGTGTGGTAAAAATTGAGTGAATTACCTCTGAACCTATAATTAAGTATGTGACAGTTGATTTAAACTTCTACCTTCCGGAGAGGGGCTTGTAGGTGATGCTGTATAACTTATGCACTTAAGTAGATATGTTATGGATTAACAGTGATTACCCAATTTTTAAAACCATAACCCCCCCCCATTAAAGTAAAAAAGCTTTCCTTATTTATATGTCTTTAAGTTCCAAGTAGTACTAAGTTGTGTTACCACTGATTAGTTTGATAATTACATAGGCACTTGTATCATGACCCTTCCCAAATCAATAAAGTATTTATTTAAAGCTATGGTAGATCAAATACTACATAATATATGTAAATCTTAGGGACATTTTACATAAAACCCAAAGTATAATTGCATAGATATCACAGGGTTACAGTATATTTAATATATTTGAAATAATGCCGTGCTAATGCAGATATAATATATCATCAGCATGTCTATTTGAACAGTAGACACCAATTTGTATAAAATACACCCCATGTCTGCAACTTTCTAATTAAAAGTAAAGTGTTAATACTTTCCTAAATAACTTGTTTCAGAAGTCAAAGACAAACATATTTGGAAAACAAAACAAAACACAACAAAAAACCTTGTCAAATCAAAGTTGGATAAAGTTTTCTTGAATTGAAAACATCAGCAATAATGGTTCAGATGGGAGAAACAAACCAAAAACAACAATAAAAGTTCACTTTCAGGCAGCATTTTTGTCTATCTCTAACAAATGAAGGACACTTTAAAAATGTTGATTCAGAAAATGCTGAATGATGATTATTGATTAATAGTTTTTGGGTAAACGTCAGCTTCAGTATCTTTTTTTCTTCCAAATACACTATAGTCCTATGAAAGACCATTTAAAATCAAGCAAATTGAATACTGCAATAAGAAAATATTTTAGAAGTCATAGTTTACTGCAGCAAACTCAAGGAACCCATTTTCAGTAGAGCAGAGTAGGAGAAATACAAAAGAAATGCTAGTGTTAAGAACAGTATTCTGACTGCCCGAAGTGAAGTGCTGTTAGGAAGCTAGAAATGTGCAGTGGAAGGAATGCCCTGAGGAATCTTCATGCATTGGCCTGAAAGATTTCAGAGTCCCAGGTTTTTGAGGGGGCAAATAATAGAGTAGGCCGTTAATTAGACATGCGCTGGAAGGTAAGGATGGTGATAAACAGGTTACACATTAGAAGCCCAAGAACACAGCATCCTGACCTTGCGGCTTTCAAAATGTTGGTTGGGGCTGACAGACTGAGAGCCACAAATGCAGAAAATCTCCTCTTCTACCTCTGCCCCATGGTTACCCCTAGACTCATTATAATGTATTTGCATTGCGGGTAGAGACCTACCCTGCCAATGGAGGAAGGCTGCCATGACAGTTCTGGTACAAACCTTATAGAAAGGGATGCCTCTGCTTTTGACCCCAAGAGCTTAGACCTCAGGACACCATGCTCTCTAATTCTCCTGTTGTGTCTCTTAGAGATGGATAACCCAACTTCTACAATTCCTCTTGTGTTCCCCTGGGATGAATCCTAGACCACTGGTCCCTCTTTGACCCTGAGACCTTAAAGAGGAAGTGACTCATCTTCTTCTACAACTTCTGGCCCAGTATAATTTCGATGACAGGTTTGGTCTTTAAATGGGAACCTTAACTGTAACACCTTACTTCAGCTAGATTTCTTTTGTAAACAACAGGGAAAATGGAGTGAAATTCTCCATGTACAGGCTTTCTTTGCCTTAGGGGACATGGAGGATCTCTGTAAAACCTTTAAGAATGATCCAACTATCCTCAAAGTTATCAAAAGGGACCCCTACACACACACACACACACACAAATAGACACACACCCTTCAAGAAAATCTCAGTCCCTCCAGGAGAAGGAAACCAAGACACTGCCCAAGCCATCTTTTCCACCTTCCACCTTTTGACCCCTCCCAGTCCAGGTGGTTTATACCCACCTCTCCTAAGCTGTCACCCTCTCCTTTCACTGGCTCCATATCCCTGGGGCTTCCCACTTTAATCTGTGCCCTCTGATCTAAGGAGTTGGGGAGTTTGGACCTCAGGTTATTCATAAGCCCTTCTCTAATAGAGCTTGAAAAGGTTAAACAGGACTTGGGACTCAGAAATCTTTCAGGTCAAGGGAGGAAGTTTACTCCTGGCATTCTTTCCACCGTTCATACCTAACTTCTACCTAACAATTCCATCAGGACATGGGAAGCAGTGAGTTTGGATATCTCCAAACCAGATGTGTTTGAAACTTTAGCTCTAGAAGAGAACATTCAAGAAAAGAAATGGAAGCTGGTGCTTTCATACAACTAGTGGGAAAACCAGTGTTATTTGTGACCATGCTTTTTCCATTAACTTTTCCTTCCCAGCTCCAGTGTGCTTAGCTAACATTTTGTACTATAGCATCCCAAAAGTCAGCTTGGGGAAATACATACCCTGGCTAATAAAAAAAAAAAAAATCAGTAAACTCTGCATGTCATATCTGCTTCAGAGAACAGACATAGTGTCCCATAGTTTTATAGATGATATTAAGGATTATGGTATTTTTGTGTGAGTAGACACAGATAGACTAGACTAGGGGAAAAAAAAAAGCAGAAAGTAACCTTCTGTAAGGGAATTTTCAAGTTAGGAAATTAGTTAATGATCACAGTTAACTTATATTCTTAGTCAATTTAAAATCTTTTTTTGCTATCCACAGAAACTATTTTTACTTTGTTTACTAAATTAAATAGGGGTCAGAGACACTTCAGGGGAATCTGCACCATCTGCACCATTCCCCAAATCTAAACTAGAAAAAACCCTCCCTCTAGTAAACCTATAGTTCCAGCTTTGATTCTCTGATCTGTCTTTTAGAATCCTGAAAGAGCTGCCATTCCCTGATGCTATCCCCAAACGCCCATGCTGCCATTGTCTGGTCTCCCATACCCATAATTCAGTTTTAAGAGAAACTGAAGAAAAGCCAATTTACTTCACATTGGTATATTGGATATTTGTGCTATGTGTGTGTAGATCATAATTTCATTATTATTTTTACTGAGGTAAAATTTATATACAGTGAAATACACAAGTGTTAAGGATAGAGTATGATGATTTTTGTCAAACTTACACCCACAAAATCCAAGCCTCAATCAGGATATAAAATATTTTCCTTATCCTAGAAAGTTTCTTTCTGCTTCTTTTTATATTTACCCCAGAAGTAAATACTGTTCTGATTTTTATCATCATAAATTTGTTTATTCATGTAGTATCACCAACATTTGGTAAAATGAGTATTCTTAAATTTAGCAATTTTAGTGTGTATGAAGTATCTTATTGTGATATTCTTCAGTGTCCTAATGACTATCAATAAGCAAATTTTCATGTGCTTATCGTCCACATGTATATATTCTTTGTAACCATTCTTTCAAAATCTTTTTTTTAATTTTGAATTTAAAATTTGACTTTTATTTAAATTTTGCGTATTTTAAGTAGGTTGTGTGTCTCCTTTTTAATGAGTTAGTCTTGTTCTTACAGATTCAAATCGTTTGATAGACATATGTATTATATACAGTTTCTCTCAAATCATGTCTTGTATATTCATTTTCTTATTGCTAAATTTTTATGTAGTTAAAAAGATGTGATGAGGTCTAACTTATCAATTTGTTTCCATGATGGTTAATGTTTTCTGTGCCCTCTCAGGTAAATTCTTGCTCCCCTAAGATAGTCAACATACTATTCTCATTAATTCTAATATAATACCAGAATTATTCTATTCTATAACCAGGTGCTTTGCATGTTTAGTTTTTATGTTTAGGTCTCTAATCTCAGCTCAAGATAATTTTTGTGTAGGGTAGGGTAAGGGTCAAAGTTTACTTTTTCTATGTGATTATACAGTTGTCCCAGCACCCTAATAGGTAAGGTTTTCATTTGTCATACATTGTTTTGGGGAATTTGTAGGACTTCAAATAACTGGATATGCAGGTACATTTCTAGATTCTATTTTTCTCCATTGATCTATAAGCCTTAGCCAGTATAATAATTCAAGAAAAGAAAAACAGAGGCAGATAGATTGAAAAAAAATAAAAACTGCCCATATTTGCAGATGTTTTGATTGTGTACATTAAAACAAAACAAAACAAAACTGAGAGTCATCAAAAAATCCCCTAAGAACAAATATGTAAGTTCTCACATCTCTGGAACAAAAGATCAACACATGAAAACCAATTATATTTCTATATAAGAGCAACAAACATGTAAGAACTATAGGTTAAAATGCAATACCATTAGCAATTGCTCAGAGAAAAAAATGAAATACTCATGTGTCAATATAACATGAACATTTGTAAATGAAGATTTCCCAGGGAATTGGGAGAATTCCCATAATTCAGTTTTAAGAGAAACTGAAGAAAAGCCAATTTACTTCAAATAATGACAATGCTCTAGAAATGGAAATTTATGAAGAACTTCAAATGTAGTCTGCTTTCTCCAGCAGCTGCAAGGCTGCTGGTTATCAAAGCTATACTATGGTTGCAGGCTGCTGGTTTTCAAGGCTAGGGATGTAGGTCAATGCTGAGGGAGTAGGTCAAGTTAAAACACCATAATTACTGCTGTTCTTACTAAGGTCAGTAATGTTTCTTGAATAAATAAGTCTCAGATTGCTGCATGCTTTGGTTAATTTTAAGAGTTCTGTAAAAGCTGAATTTTGCATTTTTGTCTTTTTTTTTTTTTTTTCATTGCTATTATGGAGGAGTTGGTTTATAGAGGTCTTTATTCACTATTCTGGAAGGCCTGTGTCTCTCTACATTATTTCAGCAGCTTCTTTTTTTCTAATATTATTTTTAAAAATAAAAAGTTAAAAAATGCTTTATTATTCAAAACACAAAATCATTTTGGAAGCATAGAAGAGCTGGTGAGATATAAATGTTTGATAAACATAAATGAAGGTAGAAACTCAGAAATGGAATGTTGCTTTTGCCTAAGAACATTTTCCAAACTGTTGGAAGTGAGCTGTAGTTTTAATAATTAACAAAATGTGAGTATAATACGACAAAAACAAGGATCTGACCAAAGGGAAAGTCTAATAAGTGATCCTAAAGGGCTACACTGTCAGTCTGAATATAAATTAAGCCCAACCTCAACCACTCTCTTTTCTTAAATGACTGCCAGAAAAACCTGTCTTGGTACAGAGCACAGCAAGGAAAATGACTGTGTCTGAGAAGTGAAATGAACTCACAATCTATTATACATGTGCCCATAAATTATTTGATACTCCTCCTTTTACGAGATAGAACCTAATTTCTTTCCCTTGATGATAGGCTAGATTCAGTGATTTCTAATAAATAGGATAAAGGGAAAGTGATGGTCTGTGATTTCAAAATCCAGATTTTTCCTCTTCCCTTTCAGATTGCTCACATGGGAAGTTAAATTCTATGTTGAGATCAGCTCTATTGAGAAGTACATGTTATAGAAACGTTACAAGAAATATTACAACCAAGTGAGCAAGTTCTTTTATAAGCAGATTCTCCAGCACTAGTCAAGTCTTAGAGCTCTGTGACTCCAGATAACAGATTATTAACAGATTATTAACCTTCAGAAACATTATCATCTGCTACATTTTGTGGTAAAAGGTATTTATCACACAGCCCCATTTTTTTAATACTCAGGAGATTAAAAAAAGAAGCTGTAAATTAAATATGTATCTGCCCAACTGGCCTCTGCTTTCTTGATGGAAATAAGAAAAATTATCTCTGAGAAATACACTTTCATTCTCTCAGAATTCTGAAGGAATTCTCACAAATATTATTTTTAAAAAAAGAATTTAACATAAAATATTTCTAAGCCATGAAGAAATTAGACAGCTGAATTGAAAATGTATATAAAAAGTACAGTAACAGGGGTGTCTGGGTGGCTCAGTGGATTAAGCTTCTGCCTTCAGCTCAGGTCATGATCCCAGGGTCCTGGGATAGAGCGCTGCATTGGGCTCCCTGCTCAGTAAGGAGCCTGTTTCCCCCTTCTCTCTCTCTCTCTGCCTCTCTGCCTACTTGTGATCTCTGTCTGCCAAATAAATAAATAAAATCTTAAAAAAAAAAAGTACAGTAACAGACCTGTAACAATTATACTAGAATTAACAGAAACAGAGTATGAGGAAAGAAGAGACTATTCTTGCTATTTCTAAAAAATTAAAAGTAACTTCAAAATATTTGAGGAAAACTATTGACAATGCAACCATGAAAAGAAAATACATTGCAAAAGCAAATATGGGTACTAACTGAAAAAAAAAAAAAAATTCAAAGGATAGGTTTAAAGCAGACTAAACATAGCCAAAGAGATAAACAGTTGGCTTCAAAGGTAGATCACCATTATCTACAATAGCCAAATAATGGAAATAACTGATGAATGGCTAAACAAGATGGGATATATATATATATATATATCCATATATATGCACATATACATATATATGTATATATACACACACTCACATATATAAATATATGTATATACACACATGCAATGGAATATTATTCAGCCATAAAAAGAATGAAATCTTGCCATTATAACAATATGAATAGAACTAGAGAGTATCATGTTAAATGAAATAATTTTGTCAGAGAAAGACAAATATATGATTTTACCCGTGTGGAATTTAAGAAATAAAACAAATGAGCAAAGGGAAAAGAAAAAAAAAAGAGAGAGAGAGAGGGACAATCCAAGAAATAATCTCTTAACTATAGAGAACAAACTAATGGTTACCAGAGTGAAGGAGGGTGTGGGAATGGGTTGAATAAGTGATAGAGATTAAGGAGGGCAATTGTTATGATGAGCACAGGGTGTTGCATGGAAGTGTTGAATCACCATATTTTACACTTGAAACTAATATTAGGCTGTATGTTAACTAACTAGAATTTAAATAAAAATTAGATAAATTTAAATAAATTCAAATAAAAAAATAAAAGCAATAAAAATAAAGTAAAAAGGATAAAAATTATTATGTTATAAACCTTAAACTTACATAATATCTTAATTTTATCTCAATAAAATTGGAAAAATGAAAAAAAATTCCATAGTGCAGCATAGAGAGAAGGAAAAAAATATATATGAGACATGGAACATAGACTGAGAAGGCTAAATACGTATTGTTGGGGAAATAAAATCCCAGAAAATTTCTCTACAGAACAAGAGAAAGAAAACAGTTTTTATATTGAATGAAGCAATAAAAAATATGTGATATACATAATAGAAAATCTGCTGAGGATAGCAAAAGTAGAAAGAAATCACCCTTTTATATAGCCAAGCAGATGCAGCCTCTCTCAGACATGATTTCAGAATAAACCATAATTAATCCTGAAGTCCAGAAACAGATGCACATAAAACGTTTGTCAAGGGACTGAGGAAGAAGATAGCCACATACAGGCAACCCAAGAGGCCTGGAACAGAGCCATCCCTCAGAGTACTTAGAAAGAACCAACACTTCAGGTACATTAGTTTCAGACTTCTAGTTCCCAAATTTGTGAAATAATAAACTTCTGTTTTTTAAGCCACTCAATTTGTGGTTCTTTGTTATAGTAGCCTTAAAAAACTAACACAAAGGGCAAAATCAAAATATTTTTCAGATTCACATTAAGGAAAATCTGAATGATATGCAAGGTAAGTGATCTAGATTCACCATGAAAAGAACAATAAAAATATTATTGGATATATCTAATAAGAGTGTTGAGTACAATAAACTAATTGAGGAAAAGATAGTATGATAAATAAAATTAACAAATACAAGAGAACACAAGAAGGGCTCCTGGGTGGCTCAGCTGGTTAGGCAACTGCCCTCTGCTCAGGTCATGATCCCAGGGTCCTGGACTCAAGCCCTGTGTTAGGCTCCTTGCTCACTGCGGAGCCTGCTTCTCCTTTCCTGTTCCCCTTGCTTGTGCTCTCTCTCGCTCTCTCTGTCAAGAAAATAAATAAAATCTTTAAAAACAAACAAAACACACAAACAAACAAAAAGAGAACAGAAGAAAAAAAACAAATATCAGAACAAATAAAATCACAAAAATAGGCTTGCATCCAAATATATGAGTATTTACTGTAAAAGTAGATTAAATAATAGTTAAAAGACAATTGCTCTGACACTTGCTTTTTTTAAAAAATCTAACTTTGTCTTATATGAGACATAGCTAAAAATATAGTTAACAAAAATGTTGAATACAAATTATAAAAGATACATTTCTGGCAGAGATAAATGTCAAAAGCAAGCTTGTATTGTTATATTAATGTAAAATTAATGCAGATTTATCTATAAGACCAAGAATTTTCAAACAAAAAGAGAGTTATTAAATAATAATTTTGATTCCCCAGGAGGAAGTATTTATTTTAAATGTGTAGACAATTGATAATAGGGTCTCAAAATACATAAAGACAAATATATGTAAAGCAAATTTAACTATGGCTAATGAGAACCTTAATTGATGCAAAGTTTTTTCCCTGTGAATATCACATGATTGGAGCATCCTCTATAACTCCATTCTATAATTACTTCTCAGGACTCTTTTAGTGGTTCTTCTGAGAGCTACATCTCTAACTGATAACTAAATATATCAGCATTGGACATCATCTAGATCCAGCCTCTCATTTTAAAAATATAGGAATTGAAATCCATGGATATTAAAGAAGAGCTGCCTAAATAGTATTTTGTGGAAGAGCAAAAGAGATCAGTCTTCTAACTTTCCAACCAAAGTTCTTGGCACTATTTCACAATGTCTGCAGTTACCAGTTCTTCACTAAAAGGAAAAAGGCAACATAAATATTTCACTCTCTGAAAACTGTAATTTCAAGTGACCATTTAGTTTTGGCTCCAAGCTCCAGATGAACTTTCATGCACTGGAGACGTGGTCTCACAAAAGAGCTCACATATTTTTTCTCCATACAGCCCTGCATTGTGATTGTGTGCATGTATGTGACCTAGTGAGTATTATAGGAAAGGTTAATAATGTGTTAACTGTACCAAAAATAATCTGTGACAAAAGAGTAGTATTTAGCACAATAGCAAATTATCACTGCTAGAAACATTTGTAATGAGGACTTTACTAATGGATCTTAGACATAATTAAAGGTGCTAATATTTCAAAAATAAGCTTACTTTTCTCCACAGGATAGATGATGATACTTCTGACATAATTTTTTTCAGCTTTCAACATTAGCATTTATCTACGCTACTGACAGCACAACATTTAATTCCAAAATTAAACTGGCAGTTTGATAGATAAAATTTTAAAAAATGAAATTATGGTTTAGAAATTTAGAGTTTATTTTGTTTGTGTGTTTTTTTAAACACACAATACCTCAAATATTTAAACTTTAAGATTCATATTTAATAGTAACTCTTATTTCCAGGTAAGAACTACACAGTTTGTAGATTTTATTCTTAACTTATATTAATCAGGTATAGTGATATTTAAAAACATGGGCTTTGGTATCAGACTATCTCAGATTACATTTTATTTATTTTTATCTGGAAATCTGGGCAAGTTACCTTATCTCTCAAATAAGGGAAATAATTGCATTAACATTTAGGTGGCTGCAAGAAATAAACTATTAATATCTGTGAAGTGTTTAAGCAGGACCTATATGTACTTATTGGTATTAGGCATATTTATTATTTTGGGGGGAAAAAAGGATAAGTAGTACATATTTCAGAATAATTAACACATAGAAATAAGAAACTGATGTCTAGAAAAGGACAAAAATAGAGAACATATGATGCATATTGGACAGAAGATTTCCCGAGCCCCTCCTATCATTTTGCTTTCCCTCTAAAAAACAGTCAGTATAGATTGCTCAGAAATGAGGACACTCAATACTATGGGGATGGGGCTATAACCTGGGAGAAAAGCAAAATCACTGTCTGCTGGAAAAATACTGTTTTCTCTTCCCTGGCTGGTTTGATTTGGGCTAATCTTTGTCAAGTTGTATTAACATCCAAGATCTGGTGTGGGATTAAAGAGAAGTGGGGAAAGAAATCATTCTGCCTTATTGTTCTGCCAGTTTCACTACTTAACCGTATCTTAAATCTGCCAGTTTATCTTTCTTACTTACAATCTCCCTATTCTGTATCACCATCAACTTTCACCTAGACTATTTCAATAGCATTCTAACTGCATTCCTTGCAACCATTTTTGCTCCTTCTAAATCTAGTCTTTAAAATCAACTTTGGAAATCTTTTTCAAACAAAAATGTTTATTACTCTCCTTCTCTTCATGTCTTTCAGTCACCAACTCTTACATTTAGAGAAACCTCAAATCATGTGTCCTTATATGATATTCTAGTAACTTCCCTAGCATCATCCACCATGAGACCCATCTGGTCCCATACGGTCCAGTCACCCTGCCTCGTCCTCAGTACTTTAAAGAAGTTTTATTTCCAGTGTCAGGGTTTTGCCTGTGCTGTTTCCTCTGCCTGAAATGTCCTATTACCCAATCATTACCTGCTTAAGTCCATTTATCAATATAAAAGGCATGTCCTCAGAAATGCGGTTGCTAATAAAAATGAATCTAAATGAGTTCCCTTTATCAGTTAAGCCTCAATTACAGGAGAAAATACAAAACAGCTCTGGACATTTTAATCAAAAATAGATTTATTAGGCAAAATTTTCAGAAGCTCTAGAGGAACAAGCAGTCAGAAAGACTACCAGGATTACTCCCAGAACAAGAGCACCTAATTGCCCTGCCAGGATAGCCTCTGCCTCTGCCATAATTAGGAAGATGGAGAATCAGAAAGCTATTACTGTTACTGACCTCAAGATCATACTTCTATGATCACGGTGTCAGTAAATTGAATTTATGACCACCTGCCACATCCCCTCAACTCTTACAAAGCAAGTGACTAGATTCTGGAATTACAATGCAGAAAATACATACTAGATTTCTTTACAATTAAGATTTATGGTACAAATAGCCCAAGAAGCCTCATTTTTACCTTCAGCTTCTCAGAGCTTCCAAAACCCTGACTGCAAGCATTCTAGTCTCTGCAGAATAGAAGCTACACCAGAGGAAATTTAAAATGGGTGATGTGTGCCAAGCACTGTATCTACAACATGCTCCTTTTATATATATATATTATTACTACATATTCTTCTTACCATGATTTTAATTGCTGCTATATACAATAGATTTTTCTTGGTTTGTTTTCTCTTATACTACCTATCTGCTCCATTAGATTATAAGCTTTTTGAGGACATAAACCAATTTTGTTTACTACTATGTAGTGCCTGACCCACGGAAGGTCTACAGTAAATTTTTGTTGTGGGAATTAATTGGAAAGCTCAGGCTTCATTTCTAAGTGGGTTCAATATTCAGCTCATTCACTAATTCATTAAACAGATGCAGAAATTTCTTAGCCTATATGGGATTCACTGATTTGTCTTCAAATAAGGCTAATAATGTGGTATGAATAACACCCATCCCTCTCTGTTTTTCTATGTCAAGTGAATTGTGCTAAATATAAGTCCTAAACTTCCTGGAATGGGGCAAACAAGATCTTGCTGTGTGTACAATGCAAAGAGCTAAGCCCCAAAGACCTCTGTCTAAGTATTGTTTGGTATAACATACATCAAATATACTTTCATTGTCACTCTCGGGCTGTCACTGATCAAGCAGTGCTAATCCTGAGATATCAGAGAGAGAGCTCTAGCTTTATTTCTGGCAGAACTACATACTGAGAATCACCTACCACAGCCCCAAGGATACACATGAATGACAGAAATTCTCAAGTCATTCACTTCGCCAGTCTTTCCCTTGAACCAAGGACAAGTCCAAACTCAGTGCAAAGAATTCATGCCACTATGCTCTCCTCCTGAAGACCTCTCCTTCCTGGTCTGTTCTTCAGGGCTTCAAAACAACTGCCCATAGTGTAGTATTTGTATGGATGTGGCTATGTGGGTATGTGGGCAGTTGAGGGGTGGGATGTTAGAGAATAGTGGGCAATAGCAACTAGATACATCCTCCTTCTTCTGTATACATGGGAAGCGGTGACACTACCAAAAGGGAGAATATTGGGGAAAGAGAGAGGATAGAGAATTTCTTATCCTCAAAACACAGTGTGGTTTGGAATGAGGTTGGAAGTCACTAATGTAAAGAAAATACTGAGAGGGAATGCTGTTCCATGCTCCTAGTGGAGTAGGCCCAGGTATAGCTTAATTCTTCCTCTTTCCTAGAGCCTATAAAATCTCTTGTTTATTGTTCCCATTCTCTGAATTCAACCCTTGCTCCCTTATACCTCCCAAGTATACTACTGAGTTCTCTCTATTAACACTGGGAGACACTGTTAGGAACGACCACCCACAACCACACCCCACTAGGATTCCTGCACGTAAGGTGGAGAAGGATAGATAGCTTCCTTTCTGGTCCTTATGACCCTCCAGGTCCTACCTCTCCTGTGAGCCAAGGAGGATGTTGACAAGATAAATAACTTATGAGCCTAGGAAATGTCTGCCTGATAGAGATGTCTCTAATGCAAGGCTAACTAGACAAGGTGAGGAGATGTAAGTTTTTCATTTGGTTATCAGGGTTTACTCACTCTGTCCCTCTTTATTCAGGAGGAAAAGCCTCTTCAGAATATCTGGGATGCCTTCTTTACACAAAATTGTGGGATACCTCAAAACATTAGGGGAAAAAGGAAACAAACTTGAGAATTATTACATATAGCATTCTTAGAGGTTATTTGCATTAATAATAGACCCTGAAATTGGGTTTAGAAATCCTAACATTATCATTGATTTCACCTTATTTGTCTTCCACATTGTCTGGAGTTAACATATTTACACACATTTTGTAAAGAGTATCTGAATTCCTTTCCTCTGATAGTCACACCTGGGGTATAGAATACTGTTGGGATATTTGGCCTATATGAAAATTATACTGTCTAGCTTTCTTCTGGCCCAGATCCTTAATCATTTTCCTAGTGAACTCCCCAAATAAACTTCTCAAACATCTATTTCATTGGGTTCAAACTGCTGTAGCTTCCCACTTCCCTGCAGCCTACAGACAGAAGAAAATGTCTCCCATTTCTGAGACGTCCTATATCATGGAACACACATTTGCCCTCTTTTCAGCTCCATACAGCCCCTTATTTATACCTGTGATCTCATTTCCACTAGAGCTTTATATGAAAATCTTTATTAATGTTTATCTTCTAAAGTTAACTGCTCACTAAAATGAATCTCTATGCTATAGACATCATTTCTTCCTAAAAGACCTCGATCTTGTATTTATGCCTCCCTTTCCAGCATCATTAATCTTAATATCCTTCTAGTCAAGCTCCTCTACTGTCTAATATATTATTGCCCATGTTATGCTTTAAACAGTGATTTTATCATGTCACTCCCTTTTCAAATATCCTTCAAAGTATTTCTTTCAATAACTTCCCCATTTTTAAGGCCTTCTCTATTTACTTCCCTTCTATTTTTTTAATTCTACCAAATATTTATTTTTCCCTTTTTTAAATTCAAAATCAGTTAGCCAACATATTACTTCTCTCCTATTAACTCAACTGTATATTCATCATTTCTCCCAAACACACTCTTCACTACATTCAAATCAGTGTTTATGCTGATTCAGAACTATTGTATTCATAATATTCAACATGTAATGGGCATTTAGTAGGTATATGCAAGTTCATTTCTGTTGTCATCAATTCAGGTTACTTCTCACCTCTAAACTGACATTTTCTCATTCCCTAGGCCGTCAAAATCTTAGCTGATTTAAAGTCTAACTTTAAATCCATTTTCTTTGTTAAGTCTTCTTGTAATATTCAAGTCTTAATTCATACCCCTTTATCGGAATATTTTAGTAAACATAGAATGTGCCAAACAAATTTATATTAGTTAGGGTTCAGTTGTAGGTAACAAAAATTCACCAAATATTTCAAGCTAAAAAAGAAATATATTTTACAAAGAAAAATAGAAAATATATGCTAACTAAATTTTTAGAAGGTAGTAAGAGCAGACTTTCCATTAATGGGGCATCTAGGAATGACATATCTGAAAATATCACCAAACTGAAAGGCTAGGGAAGCTGCCAAGCCCACCATAACTCAAGGAGACCACTGTGCCTGTTGATGACTATGAAGAAAGCATGAGAAAGATCTTCCAAAGTTATGGAGTCTAGAATTAGACTGTGTCTGTTAGATACAAATAAAATTGAAGCCTGAATCCCAATATCCAGGGATATTGGAAAGATATTGCAAAGAGGTTGGTTAATATTATCCCCCCCAAACCTCAAAAGTTTCCATGATAATCCTTGCAAAAGTGCAGCATTTGCCATACTGTCAACTTCTAAAACATGTGAGTTCGTCCAATTGACTGAGCTTTAATGACAGGAATTGCTAATTGCAAGAAATTTTGAGAAGCGGAATTTTTTAGTCTTCAGCCTACAGAGTATATCAACAAGAGGGATGAATATTGGATATCAAGTCACTGTATTGTCCACAAGTGTATTTTATTGCATTACTTTGTTATTATTTGATACATATCTTCCCAATATAAAATTACTGATAAGTGACTACTAGAATGGTATCATATGTAGAACAATGTACTAAATTAAAAAATATTTGGTTTTAGTTACACTTTTATTCTTCACTAGATTTTCTGTTTGTTTGTTTAACATGTAGGTAAGTCACTTAATTTCTTCTGTTTAACTTGAGAAGGTTTTATAGATGATAATGTAGGTATCTTCCTGATTTACTAGTCTATGATTCCATGATTGATTCAACCATACCCTCTTCAAGTAGACAGCCTATCTGCTTGGCAGGAGAAAATTGTGTTTGAGTATTAAATGTGTACTGTGTGTTTCACTTCAAAAGATACTAGAGGAGATATCTAAGAGTCACATAACATTGACATTTTTCTTTTTCTCTGAAGAGTGGTTGAATGGACATACTTTTATTATTTTTAATGAGAGGTAGAGACTTAAGGTGCCCTGTCTCACTGCTGTTTCAAAGACTTTAACAAGTTACATGGTGCACTCACAATAAAAACCTTGTCCCTAAATCCAATTCTACATGACTTAGAGAGGGTCAATATCATTCTAACTTTTCCCCAATACAAAATAACACTCTCTTAACTTGCTTCTTTACAGTATGCTCTCAGCCATTGATCCCCCACTTAGAATGATGGATCTTCCCTATCTTTTGCTATCACTGGCAGACAGTTCTTAAACAGATGGGACTCCAATCACTCCCTGTGGATGGTCTCCCTAAATAGCTACCTGTCAGCTGAGTGTAACTAGATTTGGAGACTGATGCTTATATTACTGCACAATAAGATAGTTTGGCTTGAGCTCTATAGTGATTCTAAGAATAAACTTGGCAATACAAAGAACCACACTTGAAATGTCAGTTTCTGGTATGCATCACTTCTGATTTCATCTGTAATGGTATAATTGGGGATTTATTTTTTGGGGGGTGGGAGGATTAATCTTTGATTAACTCCACTGCCAGATTCTCTAAGGAAGTTAGCAGGGATTCTCTACTGCACATAATAATTCCATCCTTAAGTCTATAGACAACAGCCAAACTTAACTGTCAATAAATGATGCTTAAAATAAAATCTTTCAGTGAAAACCTTACAAAAATACAAACTTGAATGTAGATTCTTGTCAACATTCTAATGCGTACCGTAAGACTTCTGTTTTGGAATCATCAGTGGGTAAGGATATATAACAAGTCTCTTACTGACATCAATAATTTAATTCCAGATTATGATCAGAAAAACTATCCTTAAAAAAAATAAAAAGGGTAATAAGTAACCAAATTTAGAGTTTTCTATGTTGTGTTTTCCTTAAGATTCCCCTAAATAGCCTCACACTCAGTACTATTGCCAAGGACTATATGACTTTTGAAGTCAACTATTCCTTTTCAGTCACTCAAATATATCACCACAGGTAAAAATAAATACAAATTAATACTTTTGATGAGTAAAGTGAAATGAGGCCATAAAAAAATCTTACATTTTTCTTTTGACAAAGATTTTAGCAAAAGGAGAAGTGATACAAGTTAAAGTTATTCTCACTTTGAAGATGTAAATTTACACTGATACCTTGAAGCCTCTTTACCAATGCCTCAGGCTCTATCAATTTCAATGTTGATTCTCTTTCCTCTCAAATTAAACTTTACTCTTGAAAAAGTGAAACAATTGAAAGGACAATAGGTTATATTTTTTGTTTAGATTTTTAAAAATTTATTTATTAAATTATTATTTATTTCAATATAAAAAGATTTTATTATCCTAGAACACTTTTTTATACATTATTTGTTTTAAATATAACTCACTAAAATAAGACTGCATAAACTGAAATTTTGGTGGCAAGTTTGAACTGAATTTAATGAGAAATTATTTGCCTTATTAGGAATTTCTATATTACACTAACCATGGTAGGATTACACTGACTCCTTGGGATACTAAGTATTAGGAGTGAACAATTCTATTAAGTGCTTGTAAGTTTCACTTAAGCATTCACTATTAATGGCATTCACTTAATGGCATTCTCTATTAAGATTTCATACAGAATTATAAAAGTGAGCTACCTGGTTTACTATTCCTATACAGGTAAAATTTTATTGTCTTTTTCTTATAGCTTTAATTCCCTCATTCTTGCCACATAGGGTAGGAAACTATAAAAGTTCCTTTTTTCTTTTTTCTTTTTTATCCCTCTCCACACCACTAAAAATCATGGAAAATAACTATATATATATATATATATATACCATTTGAAAGAATTATAACTGAAACTTACCAAGAAACATTTATCAGTATGTAGCCTACAATCCACAGGCATTATTATATTCTTCAAAAAGAAAGAGAAAGGTGACTGTAGCAAACACTGTTTCTTCTATCTTTGGCTAATAAATATGTTTATAGCAACTTACGGAAAAACAATCCTGTTCATTAAAATAGTGAAGCAAGTGAATAAATCCACCAAGTTCATCATTTGCCTTTCTTTTGACTAAGATAAAAAATTCTACCTTTTGTATTCTTAGAGATTTTTCTAATTTTTTTATTTCATTTAAATTGAATATAGTCTTCCCATTTCTTTTAACCTGAAAATATATATGATTATGGAGTCAAGCAATTACAAAATAAAAACAAAACCTTGTGTCACAGCATATTTCTAGATTTCTGGTTTTCTGGGAATCATCTGCAGTTCAAAAATCTGTGAATATTAATGTGATATTTTACATAAGAGTTTACCCCACACTGATAATCTTTCTTATTATAAGAGCATTGACTAATAGAAATATGAGAGTCACATATGTCATTTTTAAAATTACTCTTTTTTTTAAAGATTTATTTATTTATTTATTTGACAGAGAGAGATCACAAGTAGGCATAGAGGCAGGCAGAGAGAGAGAGGAGGAAGCAGGCTCCCTGCAGGACTCGATCCCAGGACCCTGAGATCATGACCTGAGCCGAAGGCAGCGGCTTAACCCACTTAGCCACCCAGGCGCCCTAAAATTACTCTTAATATGTTGCAGTGAAGGTAATATTAAAATATTTCTATCTCAAGAGGTAAAATATAAAATGCATTTTAAAATACCAAGTATTTAAAAAAACATTAAAAAAAATACCAAGTATTTGATAATTGACTCTCTCTGTATGACTTATTTTACTCAGCATAATCTCTTCCAGTCTCATCCATGTTGCTACAAAAGTTAGGTATTCGTCCTTTCTGATGGAGGCATAATACTCCATAGTGTATATGGACCACATCTTCCTTATCCATTCATCCATTGAAGGGCATCTTGGTTCTTTCCATAGTTTGGCAACCATGGTCATTGCTGCTATAAACATTGGGGTACAGATGGCCCTTCTTTTCCCAACATCTGTATCTTTGGGGTAAATACCCAGGAGTGCAATTGCAGGGTCATAGGGAAGTTCTATTTTTAATTTCTTGAGGAATCTCCACACTGTTCTCCAAAGAGGCTGCACCAACTTGCATTCCACCAACAGTGTAAGAGGGTTCCCCTTTCTCCACATCCTCTCCAACACATGTTGTTTCCGGTTTTGTTAATTTTGGCCATTCTAACTGGTGTAAGGTGATATCTCAATGTGGTTTTAATTTGAATCTCCCTGAGGGGTAGGGATGATGAACATTTTTTCATGTGTCTTATAGCCATTTTTATGTCTTCATTGGATAAGTGTCTGTTCATATCTTCTGCCTATTTTTTGATGTTTGCCTGTTTTGTGTGTGTTGAGTTTGAGGAGTTCATTATAGATCTTGGATATCAACCTTTTGTCTGTACTGTCATTTGCAAATATATTCTCCCATTCCATGGGTTGCCTCTTTGTTTTCTTGACTGTTTCCTTTGCTGTGCACAAGCTTTTTGTGGAGCATAACAAATAGCATGGAGGACAGGGGGTGTTAGAGAGGAGAATGGAGTTGGGAGAAATTGGAAGGGGAGGTGAACCATGAGAGACTATGGACTCCGAAAAACAATTTGGGGGGTTTGAAGTGGCGAGGGGGTGGGATGTTGGGGTACCAGGTGGTGGGTATTATGGAGGGCACGGATTGCATGGAGCACTGGGTGTGGTGAAAAAATAATGAATACTGTTTTTCTCAAAATAAATAAATTAATATAAAAAAAATACCAAGTATTTGAAATGTACTTATTATATGTGCAGTTTATCTAATTCAAATATTTGATTTCTACTTAAGATTTCATAAATTTACATTTTAAAAAGTAACTTCATATATCCAAATTGTTTGAAATATACTTAAAAATTTCCAATAACTTGGGCACCTGGGTGGCTCAGTTGGTTAATCATCTGCCTTTGGCTCAGGTCATGATCTCAGGGTCCTGGGATTGAGACCCACATTGGGCTCTCTGCTCAACAGAAGTTTGTCTCTCACTCTCCCTCTGTGCTCTCTCTCTCAAATAAATAAAGTCTTAAAACCTTCAATAACTGAATCAATGCTAAAAATAATTTTGCCTTAATATCTGTATCCAAATGGACGAATGGGTTTATCTTTTTTAAAAAATTCATTCGACTTCAGAGAAAAAGTATATTACTTTAAAAAATATTTCTTCCCATTATATCAATTTTCTAACTCTTATATCAACTCAGTAGCATTAATATCAAATTCCAATAGAAATTTAATGGATTTGGGGCGCCTGGGTGGCTCAGTGGGTTGAGCCGCTGCCTTCGGCTCAGGTCATGATCCCAGAGTCCTGGGATTGAGTCCCACATCGGGCTCTCTGCTCAGCAGAAAGCCTGCTTCCTCCTCTCTCTCTCTGCCTGCCTCTCTGCCTACTTGTGATCTCTCTCTGTCAAATAAATAAATAAAATCTTTAAAAAAAAAAAAGAAAAAGAAATTTAATGGATTAAAAATCACTATATTTATCCATATCAGCAAGGCATTCCCTAAAACTTTTTTTAAAAAGTAGTTTTGCAGCTAATTTACTAACATTGTCAATTTATCCTCCATATTTATTCATATTAGAAAAATATCTGAGTTACTACAGATTTACATTATGAAAAATTTCAATTTCTACGTATGTCTTGGTACCTACCAATAAACCCTTACCCTTGAAGCTTCACATTACTTCATTCAAATACATTGGGATATTGGTGTGAAAGCATAAATCACTTGACCATTTTTTAGTACTTAATAATTGAATATTGGCAAGCATTCCTTTTGTTTCAAGAAAAAGTTTAATTTGAAATTAGAGTAAATTTGTGTGAAACTCTTTGACTACCCAATAGTAATCATTGGCAATAAACACAAAATCATATTTATTCTTTTTTGACTGCTGACAGAAAACACCGAATTTATTATATATTTGCTGAAAATGTCTCATAATATTTTCTATTTTATTTCATTTAATATTTTAACCCAACAAACAAAATACTTTTCTATTTTGCTCTGCTACAGCCAAATAAGGAAACTGCCATTAATCATGAAATTTGCAAATACCTTCTTCCACTCTGTTTACTTTAATGTTCTGATTGTAGTACTAGCTTCTCTATCCCCACTTGACTCTGTATCAAATGTAAAGTTTGTTTTAAATTTAATTTTAGAAGTGGTTATTTTAAACTTAGTTCTGACCATAATTATTTACTTATATGAGAAAAATAATTCAATTACATTGTAAGTAAAGTAATAAGTATAATAAATGCTTATAAAATAATTAGTACTTACAATTAAAATATTAAAAGTGTGGGGTGCCTGGATGACTTAGTCAATTATGTGTGTCTCCTCTGCTCAGCTCATGATCCCAGGGTTCTGGGATCAAGCCCCAAATCAGGCTCCCTGCTCAGCAGGAGAGTCTGCTTTTCCCCTTCCCCTTCCCTCTGCCCCTGCTCATGCTCCCTCTCTCATTCATTCTCTCCCTCAAATAAATAAAAGAAATCTTAAAAATAAAATATTAAGAGTGTAACAATTGACATAAATATCACTCTAATTTGTGCTGTCTATGTAAAAGTGTTCAAATAAACATACTACCATGTTAAATCAGTATAGCCAAAAGAATCATTTGAATTGAAACAATATAAGTAATATTTCCTAAAACTGGGATGTGTTTATGTGAAATGTTAGAAACTACTTATGCACCTGACACATTATACTATAGTCATAATATCACATGAAGCATTGATTACAGTGAAATGTCACATCAAAGCAATGATATTTTTAATGAAAAAAAATATTTTCTACAACTGCAAGTTTCAAATTTAAGTTAATTAAATTAATTGGAAAATTTCATTCCTAAACCACACCAACTGCATTTCAGGAACTCAGTATTTGCATGTACTTACTGGCTGCTGCTTTAGACAGCACAGCTTTAGAGCAATGAATGTGTAAAAGTTGACTTTCAAGATATTATTTTATGAATTAAATTAAATAAAGATGATTGCCAATTGACATTTCTTTATTCACCATAGCCACCCTTTCATTTCACTTTTCATTTTGTTTCATAGTCAAAGTTAATTATTCTCAGATATCTGATATGAAGATCATAGTCTTTCTTTGGTTAGTCATTTTCAAAGACGACTGTGGAAGTATGTTCTCAATGTGAAGGAATTGCCTAGGAAGTAACAGGTTAAAAAGGGCAATGCATTTGGGGACCATTAAAATAATTTATATCACAACTGGCTAAATTTATTAAACTCAATTAATTTTATTTATTTATTTTTTTTTTAGAGTTTGAGAGGGAGCATAGTGAGGGGGAGGAGAGGTGCGAGGAAGAGAGAATCAAGCAGACTCCACACCCAGCATGGAGCCTGATGCAGGGCTCAATCTCACGACGCTGAGATCATAACCTGAGGGTAAATCAAGTTGGGTACTTAACCAACCTAGCCACCGAGGAACCTCTATTTATTTTAATTTGAAGAATTCTTACTAAGAAAACTATAAAAAAATGTATTTTGACTATAAAGATGTAAAAATAAAATTCAAAGAAAAAAGTGTCTGTGACTTTGAATCAGATAACTGAAGTTATTCAAACAGAACTGATCAAAGGCTAGAGGAAAATAATCAGTTAGTAGATTGAAATGTGTTTTGTTTGCAAGAGAAATAGAGATCATCCCACAAATTTGTCAAAGTGTCCAAGTGTCTTTGAGAAAATAACTGTAGCATTTAGAAAACTATGTGGAATTTGGAAATTAAATGTATTTGACATGATTTTTCTGCTTTGTATCCATTGATTGCTGTTTGGCCTGAGTGATAGCTAATGGATTAATCATTAACCTTGAAATTAGGACAAAATCAAATCTAATTGGAAAGCTGACTTTTCTGTGTTTCAATCCAAAACTGCCTGTTTTAAAAAATCCAAAATGGGAACATAATAAGAAAATATTTTTTGTACAATTTGAAGATGATGTACATTTTGGTGCCTACATTTTTCTATACATAGTTAAATAGGTTATATATCATTCTGTAAATAAGTCAAATATATACATAGAGAAAGAGAGAGATGCTTATGAAAAGCATGATATGCTTTCTTTATTTTTCACAGTATACATTTCATTCTTACTGATTCTAATTCATTCTCCACACTGTTGACTAAGAGCTATGATTGACACAAGTCTGACCATACCTGATCCATCAATGATATCACATTGCTTTTACAATAAAATCAAAATGTCTCCATACCCATTACTTGGTTTCCCATTTGAGCATACAAGAATTCCCTTCATTTCTTTACACTCTTTCTTCTGTTATGCTGCTTACATTTATCCTATTGTTTCAGTTTATCTGATATTTCTATCTTTATTATTGGCTTTTACTAGCTGTTTCCTGTTGAAAGAGAGAGAAAGGAAAGCCTGATCAACTCCTACACTTGTTCTATTTCTGACTTCTCTGTAGGGAGTTTTCTGATTACCTCCACATGAAGTATGGTCTCTCTTCTACATGGTATGGTAGCAATATTTACTTCTATAACCTTTTTCATATTATAAAACACATTTTCAATTCTTGACCAGTCCTCTAGATTTCGTGCTTCCTGGTCATTTATATCTTGATCACTATTATTTCCTGAAAATTTACCCCAGTACTTATTTTCTTCCTCCTTCCCTCCCTCCCTCCCTTTATCTCTGGCTCCCTTGCTTTCTTCCTTTCTTTCTCTTCTTTCTTCCTTTTTTTTGTTAAGGGTGAAACTTTTGTCCAGTTTCAGATCTACAACACAGTGACTTGACAATTCTATGCATTAGTTAATGCTCACCATACTAAGTGTAGCATCATCTATTATCATACAAAATTATCACAATATATTATTGACTATATATAAATCCTATATATATATATACCGCATATATAAAAGAGTATATATACATATAAGAATATATACATATATATATATAGAGAGAGAGAGACAGAGACAGAGACAGACAGAGATGTACTTTTCATCTCCATGGACTTTTATTTTATAACTGGAAGTTTGTATCACACAATGCTTGTTTTCAATAAATAGTTATGTACTAAATAAATAAATAAATAAATCCATCTTAGAAGTCTCAGACTGTATGCATTCATTTCTGAGGTTAGACTATCTAAATATGAGTACCTAAAATAAAGGACAGCTAGAAATTTGGGGGACAGAGGATTTAGATATATAAAACTACAGTGATTTATGATTACAGTAACACCTTTGTACTCTAATAATCCTGCAACATGTATTTCCAATAATGATACCATTCAATTTTCAAAATATTAATTTTACTACTTGTATTCATTTCTGCTGACATCTATTACTTCTTTTTATGAGCAATTATAGCAGACAGTATTCCAAGGAATGTCAAAAAAAAGGAAAAAAGAAGAAACTTAACCCAGTCAACTTAGCATATCTAAAACTATAATTCATATTAATAGTATGAAATGAAAAGAAACCACTTGGAGAAAATGAGATAATTATTCCTTATCATTACAAATTCTTTATTATCACTGTTACTAGAAATCACCAAAATTGAATGTGTGTGTATACATAGAGTTATGTGTGTGTTTAGATATGTGTATATACACATACATACACAGGCACATTTAAATTTATATGCATTTTAGTTATACAAACCCAAAACAATTTACATTTAAAAGTTAATTTCCTATATGGTAATTTAAATATATCCTTTAGCTAAATACTGTTAATGCTATAAAATGAATCTAGAATCAAGTGTACATAAAAGTATACCATCCATGACTTGCAAGCAAAACTAGCAATGATAATTTTTCTAGTTGTCAGTAAGTTAATCAGCTCTAAAGTAGTCAGTTATATGTCAAAAGAACTTGAACAATAATTTAAAAATATTTAATATCTGTTGTTTCACTTTATTACTTTAATAAGATTTTGAGAACATGTGTATTGGTTCGAGTTTTATCTGTAAAGTATATTGGACAATATACAAAAATTATTGTAATTTGTGCTTTCCTGTGGAGGATCTGACCTAAGTCTTCAATGACTCTTACTGTAGTTGCTGTTTTTTTGAAAACCATCTGTCAAAAATAACTTCAAAAATGACCAAACATCTGAAACCTACTTCAAGTTTTTCCACTTGTAAAAAATAAAATAATAATCATATCGCCTTATTGTTACAACAATATTTAAAATAGAATGAAGTGAAGAGTAAACCACTCTCTGACCCATAGGTAAAGAAAAGCAAAATGGTTGACAAAGTATTATTGTGGATCCATTTTTATATAAATTTATGTATTTTAAGGCACTGCTGTTAGAAGTTTAGTAATTACATACTGTATGTCAAGAAAATCCTTTTTTTGTTTCTGTAAAGGACCATTTACTTATGACTTAGCAATTCAGAGAAATAGTTTGTAAGGGAATTCATTTAGTTATGTGAACTCAAGACCTCAATTTTCAGAGGTAAATAGTAAAGCAGTTTGACTAATCTTCTAAACTCCATCCACTTACATTTGACATGGCAACGCTTGTTAGGAAACATTTCATGGACAAAATGTTGTATAGCAGAGCTATATGTGTTTTCCCCTTAGGTAGAATGTGAAACTAGTGATATTAAATAGTCCAAGACTGATTTTAGGTAGAGGGAACAAATGTACACATTTAACAGCACCATTATAAAGAATTCACCTTACAATCTGTTAGACAACAAGATATATCCTTATGTACACCTGTAATATAATTAAGAACTGCAGGAATAAATGCCATTTCTTTATAAACTCCCTCCAATTGGTAGCAGTATAAGAAAATATAAGTAAGCCTGTGTGAAGTTTTTGGAAGCAGCTACCTTTTAAAATGTTCAGGAAATATGACTTCAAAAGTCATTCTTAAGTAGGGTGATTTCAATTCAAAAAACAGATAATATAATTTGGTACTTTTCCTTCTCTTTATTGTATGTCATAGCATATTTGGAAAAATTTTTGTTAACGCTGTCATGTATACATTGATGTTACACAAAACAAATGGCTTGAAATAAAGTGTAAATTCTTTCATGCTGTGCTGAAAATAACCTAACTGCCTTGAAAACCATGGGGATCAAAAGTAGCTTGACTGAATGATTCAGCATCATACATTTGAGCACTAAAATCAGAAACATAATGAATATGTAGTTTATGAAATGCAAACTTTAATAAAGTATATTGAAATATTAGTTCTTTAAAAAATTAGTTGAATACAAAATATGTTTAAGAATTTACCATTAAGAATAATGAGGGGCGCCTGGGTGGCTCAGCGGGTTAAAGCCTCTCCCTTCAGCTCAGGTCATGATCCCAGGGTCCTGGGATGGAGCCCCACATCAGGCTCTCTGCTCAGCAGGGAGCCTGCTTCCCCCTCTCTCTCTGCCTGCCTCTCTGCCTACTTGTGATCTCTGTCTGTCAAATAAATAATAAGTAAGATCTTTAAAAAAAAAAAAAAAGAATAATGAAAAACATTTAAAAAAAAGAATTTACCCAGGGGCCATTCGGAAAAAAAAAAAAAAAAAAAAAAAGAATTTACTCTTAAGAATCTGTGTCCTGTCTGTGCTTTTAACTTTTGTGCTTTCGAATTAGTTAATGGTCACTTTTTTAAAAAATAAGTCACTCAATTTTCCATTAAAGAAGTAGAAAGTAGAAACATTGTATCCTCATATAAATATACACCAAAGTGTTTTCAATTAAAAAAATACTATTAAGAGTTTTATAACCCAAACTACCATCATAATAATTGATACACAGAAAATTTTTCTAAAATAAAAATTTATCAGTGAGTATCTTTTAACTTTCTTACTAAATCTAGATATACTCCATTCCTTGCTCTGTATAGAAATGTGACTTGGGATGTAGTCTAATCAAAAATGTGAAGAGGGATGGATAGTACTTTATGATGGGATTTTGCAACATTTTCAATAACATTATCTGACACGTCTTGGTACTATTTTACTATCATTTTTTTTTTCTTATAACACATTTAAGATCTGTACATTCAAAATGTTCCAGTTGAACTTAAAAACAAAAAGGAATCATCATTATCAAATAATGTCTCTGAGAACATCAATGTTTTTGGGTCTCAGCTAAATGTTAGATTAAAATAGCATAAAGGGAACACTCACTCTCCTTTTCTTTTATTATTATTATTGGTATTATTTTTACCTAGAGCAATTGTTAAATTGGAGGAAAGAAGATGAAGCATTTCTATAAAGAGGATGTATTCAGTTCATGAAAACTTGGGAACAGAACGGGTCTGCAGGTACAAGTAGGTGTTTTGAGCTAGAAGCTAGAGCTAAGAAATGGAAGAGGTCAAAGAGAGGACAATTAAAAGTTTACTTAGGTTTGTATCAAGACAGAAATTAGCTTCAGTTAAATATGAACCCAATAGCTCCTCATTTAAAAAATATTCTTAAAAAAATATTCTTAAAGTGTTATTCTAAGTAAACTAATTATTTCCACAACTGAGGTTTACTCTTTCAGGATTAAATTCTTGCCTTTGTTATTTAAAAACAACAACAACAAAAAGACAACACTTGGGTCTAAAATGTATGTATTCTTAGAGTTGATCATTTCCTACCATCTCAGCTTGTAGGATTCTAGTTTGTCTTTTCAACTCCAAGGTACATATGTGTGATTTTTCCCAACTCCTACATGTCATGGATCCTTTGTGTCTGTTATTATTTTAGGGGGATGCACACATAGTACAGATATCTCTGGGTAATTGAATGTTGGCAATTGGACAATGGCATCTTCTACTCTCATTGTAACTATTGTAACATGATGAGGTCACTGGTGAAATTTCCATATAAACTAGGGTTGTTTAACAGGCAAGGACTCCAGCAATGCAAACCCTCTTGATTTACTATCTCAGTCTGATGCTCTCTACATTTATTCTCACCAATCCTTAAACTCTGAAGTTGGACTAAGAAACTTCACTTAATATAGCAAGGAAAGGACAAAATAAAACCTAAGTTTCTGCATTCAAAATATGCTCAAGGATCATATTCTCTTAGATACACTGTATTTTCATTCCCTTATTTTCGTATACATAGTATTTTAAAGCACTAAGTGTTACCAAAACTCTCAATTCTGGCTCATATCATTGAGATTATTTTCCTTTTGTTTGCTTTACCTTTGTCATACCTTTTTCTGTCTTCTTTGCTAAACCAATAGCCAACATTACACTAAACAAGAAAACTGCACAGAAATTGGGTTAAAATAGTCATTGAAAGGATCATATTTTTTTTTTTCCAAGTAATGGACTTGTATTCCCTCTTGGGAAATATCTCCCACTTCATCCCAATTACCTAACCTTAAAATGTGGGTCTGTCACTTTAGTTTTCATTTCCCTCATCCAAAAGCATCTGATCAGGCATCATACAGATAATACAAATATACTCTGGATAACTTTGGCAGAAATAGAATGATGTAGAAAGCTATTGTATAGCTAATATAATTGTCAGGAAGTTTAGAAGCCTATGTCAGAATTTTTTTAATAAAAAGGAAATCAATGAAGGCTAGCTATGGTAGAAATATAGAGGGCCATTCCAGTGTTAGGATGGCTGTTAGGATGGCAATAGCATTTTTCATGTAACACTTGCCAATGCACATCTAGAGTCTCAACTCTGATCTCACCCTTACAAATAATTTCTTGACTGTCTGACATCAGGATGGCTTTCCTTCCTCCAGTCCCGACATCCCGACTCTGGACAGGAGGGAGGACTGCTGACCTATAATCTATTCCCTCCCAGTGTCCAATCAGTGCTGCATCTGTTTCCTTCAAAAAGTATAATTGAGGGCGCCTGGGTGGCTCAGTAGGTTAAGCCGCTGCCTTCGGCTTAGGTCATGATCTCAGGGTCCTGGGATCGAGTCCCGCATTGGGCTCTCTGCACGGCAGGGAGTCTGCTTCTCTCTCTCTCTCTCTGCCTGCCTCTCTACTTGTGATCTCTGTCTGTCAAATAAATAAATAAAATCTTTAAAAAAAAAAGTATAATTGATTTCTACATCCTTGATCTTAGTCTGGCTTGGGAATATGTCATAAAAAAGAGATGGGTCATCATGAAGGTACCCAGGAATAAAAGGAATATATAGACTATAGAATGTAGTTCATTTAGTACATAGCTTTTACGAAGTAGGAGTACAAAAAAATGTAAATGTGCAATAAGAGAGAATAAAAAGAATGAAGATGAAGGAAAGCAAAAATTAAATGTCAAGAAAAAGAAGTGGGTTAAGTCCCCAACTCTTATTTGTCCCTTAGGTCACGATCTCAGGGTTATGAGATCAAACCTCTTGTGGGGTATGGGGTCTGCTTAGGACTCTCCCTCTCCCTCTGCCCCCTACCCTTGTGCTCTCTCTCTAAAATAAATAAATCTTCAAAAAAAAAAAAAAAAACCTGAAGGTGAAAGCAGCTCTAATTTACTACATGGTATAATTAAAATAACCGAGTAGTTTAAAGGATAAATCTTCTGGAATTTATATTGGTTTTTAAAATATTGTTCTGAGTTAAAACAATTTTGTTAAAGTCTATTTCTTGAAACTTAATGGAAATGGAAACTTCACTCTAAACCTTTTGGGTAAAAATTTACTGGATAGTGATTTCTAGTAGCAAAATTATGTGACAAGAATCGAAGTACCATGGACAGAAGTTACTGAATGGCTTCACCAGACAAAGGATATTGTGTCAACCTGGTTCCTTAATCTGATCAAAAGATTTTCTATGGATTGTAATCTATTATCCCTGTACCTAATCATCATACTCCAGTTAAGTTAGTTTTGAAACACTAAGAGAATTTTAATATTTGTTTTCTAATTAGGATGATCATTTTCAATTAACCTCCACTTAAAGACTTCTAAATAAAATACAGTTTCTGATATTCTCAGAACTATCATTAACCAGAAAGCTGTGGGCCTTTTATTGCTTCCCTTTATATTCAGCTTTCCAGATTACTCATGTTTCCTTCTTCTGTTGGACATTTTATAAATTCTGCCCACATACCCAAAGCTATAACCTGGGAATAAAAGGGCTTTATCACTTGTTAGGGAGATCCTTTTCCAGTTAAACTATTCCTTGCAGCCAATCAATTTGTCAGATCAGAGGCCTATCTTTTGTGAGAGTTCCTCTGAACTAAAGCTGACAGGGTTAGGCCAGGGTCAGCTATCTGATAAATCAAAGCAAAAGACAACTTAAAGCACTACAGTAGAGAGGGTTAGGATTAGCACAGATGGCATTATCTGGGAGTTGACATTGATAAAAAACATATTTGCAAGACTTAAAAAAAAAAAAAAAAGCCCTCCTATTCCCTGCCCTCCCAAATGACATTCAGATTAATTAGAAAAGTTAGAAAAGAAGGGACTTGTAAGCCATTTATCTACCAAGAGGTAAGATTAAAAAAAATTAAATCTTGATGGTCTTCAATAAAGAAGCTTAACAAAGATTAAGGGTTATCAATCTTTTCTGTAAGCTATCAAAACTGACTGACCTTAAATTGTATAGAAGCAAGATGCAGTAACCATGACGGATGTTTTACTGAAGGTATATGTTCCAATGCTAAGAAAACTTAGGTATTTAATTACTTAAAGTTTACAAATGTTATAATTAAAATACAGTAACCTTTTCAAAATATCAAACTTTATCAGAACAAACTTATTTCTTTAAGGTGTTATTCATAATTACATCTAAACTTACAATTTATTTCAGGTGGAAAGTCTTGCTATGTTTGAGTCTCATAAATTCTAAAATTAAGTTTCAAAATCAATCATTAAAATGTTCTCAATTTATGAGTAATTTATATGTGTAAGATAATATGTAACGTATCTTACTGATGTGCCATATTGTCTCAAAATGACAAGGTCATGCTTAAGTTAACATTGGGTCTTCCTTCAGCAGTGAAGTACCACCATCATGCTATATGGCCCAAATAGAGAGGTAACGGTATGTGGATCAACCAAATAAATAATTGTTACAAACTTCACAAATGTAGTGCCAGCTGGGGATCTAAAAAATGGTAAAGTGAAGAATTTTTTAAAAATAATAGCAAATAAGTCCCTTCTCTACTTCTTTTCCTTTCCTAAAAAGACACCAAACTCAAAGGACATTTTTCTGCAAAAATGTTTCCAATGAAGAAAGCTAATTTAGCAAATCAGGAAGATTTATCTTTACAAATAAACATAAATGAAAATATTTATTCTTTAGAGTCTGACTCTTTGGCAGCCCTTGATTTTTATATAAAAAGGAATAAAGAAGTATTTGTAATATTATATAAATTAGAGCTTCTTTGTAAGATGCCAAGTCAATGCAGTGGAAAAGGAAAAAATAAAAACTAGGAAAAAGGAATAAGTTGAAAAAGTTCTTGAGAAAGACAAAGCATTTTATTCTGCGAATGATACATTTTTATTAACTTTTATCCAGACTTTAAAATAAGATTTTCATTTTATAAGTGATATAGCATGTTTATGAGATTTGACTTGTTATAAATACTCATTTCTGATGGAACCTAGGACATATATTTGTTGAGGCAAATTAAATATGGGATTAAACATTCACAATAATGCTTTGCTATAATTATTAGATGAAGTCATATTTTTAACCTATTAGACTGTACATCTAAAGTAATATTTTAAAGAAAAGGTGTTCAATATTTAAAACTTTTAAGTAAAATGTAACTTTAAGTGTTCATCCTTAATTTATATTCTAAGATATTTTCTATGTTCATATATTTCATATGCTTAATGAATTTAAACACATAGTAATTTCTTGATAACTTTTACAAGGAATTTTAAAAATCAGGACAGCATGGAGGAACTTCTTTAGGTTATTTTAAGAAATCAAAATGGAAATATAAAGTAGGAAAAATTATGTAGTGATTTGGATGCATTTGGTAAGTAATCCAGTTACCCGATCTTAAATCACTCCTTCTTTCTCTTCTTACTCCTCTTTTTTCTCCTTCTTTGGCACAAGTTTTTAATGTAAGAATTAGGAAAAAAACTTATAGTTTTTATGACAACTGAAATGATGGATTCTCTGTAATTGGTAAATTAACTAAAAATAACACTAAGAAGTATTTTGTTTTAGATGCTACAATAGCCTTAGGCATCTACTTTTGGGGAGATGTTCTGCATTGTGACAAAAAAAGTCTATTTTTTGCTTGCCAAATTTACAGTGTATTTGGCTCAAAAATGTATACTCTCAGAGAAAAAGAGAAATAAATTGAAGAGAAATAACAGCTTCACTAATCAAAGTAAAACATATTTAAACCAAGGGAAAAAGATTCTTTAAATTAAATGTTCTAAAGGACTTGGTACAGGATGCCTGGATGGCTCAGTGGGTTAAACCTCTACCTTCAGCTCAGGTCATGATATCAGGTCCTGGGATCAAGCCCCACCTCAGGCTTTCTGCTTAGCGGAAAGCCTGCTTCCCACTCTCTCTCTGCCTGCTTCTCTGCCTATTTCTAATCTCTCTGTCAAAAACATAAATAAAATATCTTTTAAAATTTAAAAAAATAAAGGACTTGGTACTCATGCTGTCTAGAAACTTTATGAGAGCAGAGATGATAAGCAAGCATTTGACCTCATTCTAACATAATATACAGGAACTTGGGGTTGTTCCATGAAATACAAAAATGAGATTTCAAAATGTTTTTTAGATGAGAAGGAAGAGGAAGAATCTATCCAAGGTCTTGTTTCTTCCACAGCGTGAGGGACAGGTCATTTGCATTTTGGAGGAAGGGTTTAAAATGAAGTATAATAAAGGGGATAAAATGAAATATAATAAAATGAAGTATAATAAAGTCATGGCATTAGAAACAACATGAAATGATTGTCTAGATGTTAAAGCTATAAAAAGGGGGAACTAATCCATGGTAAATATAAGTCATGGCTTTTTGACACAGAAGAAAAGAGAAACACCACATATCTGATCATGATTATTGAGACTTAAACTATTCCATAAGTAACATTAAGTAGGGTAAAGTAGATATCAAGATGTTCATCAATAAAATATTTCCCAATGTTCTCTAAGCCAGATAGATATTTCAGAGGCAGCATTTATATTATTAAAGTAAAAGAGAAATTCCACAGATCTAATTTACACCAGTAATTATATCCACGGGTAGGGCCAAAGCAACATCATAGAAACTGTTCATCAAAGATGCGCCATCATGACCTATATCCTAGGAAGATATTTCTCTAGGCAATGAAATATTTCCATATGAACTGGGAGTGGGCAGGCAGCAGAGGCGAACCCTGGAAGATTCGTGTACAATGACTGCATCACTGCTTGTCATTTTTCTTCAGTTATGAGTAAAATATTATACCTCACTATCTGTTATATTAATAATATGAAATGGAATACTTCAGAGTATGTACCAAAAAGAAAAAGACATTGCAGAACTCTTTTTCTAGATATTTCAAATGTTCCCCTTGGAATAAAGGGAGACTTTTGTATAACATTTAGATTTCTTCTGGGTACACATTTTAGAACAGAACATTAGAATTGGATTGAGCTTTCATAAATAATGGCATGGCTATTCAAAGTGAGTGGACCAAAAAAGGCACTGTGACAACATTCATCAAAGAAGCATCAAATGGCCCAGATAAATGATGACTGTGGTTCCAAATATCTCCAGATAGTTCTTAAGAAGTGGAGTAAGCCTCCTGGATTTCTCTGATCAGTTCTTCACCCATCTTTCTAATTAAAAATAAGGTATCATGCCACAGTTGAGTTCATCATCAATATAGAATGCAGGTGTAGTCCAAAAGAGCCATTTGGCACAGAACTCAAGAATTAAAAATTTTTTTTTAAGATTTTTTTTTTAATTTAATTGACAGACAGAGATCACAAGTAGGCAGAGAAGCAGGCAGAGAGAGAGAGGAGGAAGCAGGCTCCCTACTGAGCAGAGAGCCTGATGTGGGGCTCGATTCCAGGACCCTGGGATCATGACCCAAGCCAAAGGCAGAGGCTTTAACCCACTGAACCACCCAGGCACCCCAGAACTCAAGAATTAAATGGAAGACTCCAAACAGAATCTAAGCTTCTGTAGGTGTTTCAGAGTTCACTGAATTAGGTGAAAGTTTATTTGCATATATATCTGACTATATCCCATTTGCATATATATCTGAATAAGAACAGACTTCCTGTTTTACATCTATTACCAGAGGAAGAATTTCTTTAAATTCATGGAGAATTAGCTAAAAGAGGTCACTAGGACACTTTCTTAAATGGTGAAACTAAGAACCAGGGATGTCTGGGTGACTCAGGGTTAAGCATTGGTCTTCAGCTCAGGTCATGATCCCAGGCTCCTGGGATGGAGTCCCACGTCGGGCTCCTTGCAGCCAGGAGTCTACTTCTCCCTCTGCCTGCCTTAACCTCTGCTTAACTCTCTGACAAATAAATAAATAAAATCTTACAAAAAAAAAAAAAAAAAAAAAAGAAGGAAAAGAAACTAAAAGCCAGAAGGTCAAATTCTTCCTCAAATATCTTTGTTGCTACTACAGACCATTAGAAACATATGTCTAAAATAGAAATTAGTTCAAAGCAAATTGTAAAAGAGTATTCCCATAAGTGATACATAAGTGATAAATAAAATCTTTTAAAAAAGTCTGACAACTAAAAGTAATAATAGACAACATTGAGCACTAGTCCTTTTTATTTAAGACCTTCTTTGTTTCCTTTCTTCAATTTTACTTTTTTTATATATGTAATTGTGTTTCGGGAGTATTGTTGACAAGCAATGTTATATTAGTTTTAGGTGTAAAAATAGTGATTTAACAAATCTATATTTTGTCCTATGTTCATAAATATTACTACCATCTGTAACCATACAATGCTATGACAATACCACTGACTATTTTCCCTATGCTGTACTCTTCATACCCATTACGTATTCATCCCATAACTCGAGGCTGTACCTCCCACTTGTCTTCACCATTCTTACACATCCCCCACCTCCTTTCCCTCTGGCAACTATTACTTTGTTTACTATATTTTATTCTTTAAATCAATGGTCAACAAACTATGACCTAGGGACCAAAATCAGCCAACAACCTGCTTTTGTACAACTCACAAGCTAAGAATAGTTTTTACATTTCCTTTAAAATTTTTTTAAAAAATCAGAAAAAGAATATTTTATGCTACATGAAAATTATACAAAATCCAAATTTCAGTGTCCAAAAAATTTTTATTGGAATAGAGTTATAATCACCACTTCTATATTGTCTCCCTTCTTGTGCTACAACACTAGAGTGGAATAGTCATGAAAACAACTGTGTGGCCCTCAAAGCCAAAAATATTTACTCTCTAGGTCTTTGCCTAAAATATTTTCTGAGCCCATTTTAAGCCTGTTCTGCCCCATGCAGGTAAAGAGGATATAGATAGGATTGACTCATCTCATAACGAGCAAAGATGAAAGCAGTTAAGAGAATTTAAGTCGGAGCAACAAAAAGCTAATAAGAAAAGTTTCCACTAGATGAATTGTTTCCTTTGATAGAATGTAATTTGCTCCATGTTGTTGAATTACTGTAAGAGGATCATGGTTTTGCTCATAGTTAATGGAGTAACCCAGACCACTTAGCTGGAACCAGACAAGCCAAAGACCAAGTACTTTTTTTTTTTTTTTAATGGGTTTTGGTTTATTCTTTTTAGTGTGGAAAATGGGTTAAAAATTCTGTATTTTATAAATGTTCAATTAAACATCACTGTGAATCATAAGGTCAGGAGATAGTAAGAATATAATTCTCAATCAGAGCCATTCCTATTGTTATGCTTTTGACAATCATATAATATCTACTTCCATTGGCTGAAGGGTGATAAGTTTTATAAATATGCTGGCAGTAGACTCACTCCTCTTTGGTAATGACTTTTAGTAACTCTTCCTCACATGTTCATTGTTTTGCTGGATGACTGTCCAACATCCAATATGTGGTGTCAGTGCACTTCCTGTGCATGGAGACAAAAAGTAAAGCACAGAAAAGCTACATCTAGTGCAGATTCTTCTCTTATTGGCAAAGCAGAAAAAATAAAAAGCATGTGGACATCTTTTTTTTTTTCCTCTTCTACTTGATAGTATTGTGACTCTGAGAAATTTATTTTTTGAGTTTCCTGTCCTATATCTTTAAAATGTGGAAAATACTGGGGAGAATCAAAAAAGGAAAGTTATATTTAATATGCCCAGCATGTAGTATTGTGGCTATTTCTCTTATAAAACTGATGTATTTGAATTGCAGTAGAATAAAAATCTGTGTTTTTATCTATATGAGAAAAAAAAATTCCAGTAGAAAATGTATTTTTTGTTATTGATTTTGCCACAGTATCTATGCAATACGAAAGTGAACCCAAGCTCCTAGTCAGATTTCCTGTGTTGAAATCCTCCTTTAAAACTTTCTAGGTGTTTTAGCACAGAGAAATTCCTTCACAGAGTTGAGCTGTTTTTTATGTTTTTTTTTTTCTTTTGCATTTATGAGGCTGGAAAAATATCATCTAATACATACATCTGTTGAGAGAATTAAAATACTAGATGGAAAGTGAAATAAGGGCTCCATAAATGTGAGCTATATTAATTCAAAAATAGCAAAACATTTAACAACTTTGTTAGAGTTAGATTTCAGTTTTTGTTAAGTGTGTTAACTACTTGAGGTGATAACATAACACTTTATGCAGAACAACTCTGGCTCACTGCAAGCATGCCGGCATTCATCAAGTACCTGATCTCTCAATCTTGCATTCATACTGTTGGTATATGCAAGCCTCAATAGAAACCATGATCTTTTTCAGAACCTAGAAGGTCTCTTTCAGACAGCACTCTGCAGTTTTGAGATACACCATTAGAAATGCGGTTTCTGACCAAGTCTGCTCTTGCCTTGCTACACATTTGACTTTCTGAACACTGAGCTACTTCTTTGTTTCTGGTCTCTTTGGTACTTGTGGTACTTTGGTATTTTTCTCAACTAGAGAGTCTCTTTCCCATTTTTTTTTTTTTTTACCAATGCATTTACAAGTTGCCCAGACTCACTTTTCTCTGGTTAAAATTTACTAAGTGAATAAAACCTCTGGCTAACTTGAGCTTTCACATGACATCTAGCTTATGATTTATCTTTGTACTCTAGCATTCTATCAAACCTAAGTTTGTATATGGCTGTTAAATTTCTTTATAAACAAATTCCCTATATAAAAGTAGTAAAGATTCAACAAAGATCAAAGGCCAGATATCATATTTACCACAATACATATATACATAGTACATTAAAATAAGGAATCAATCAAAACATTAGAAATTAAAAATACCTGATACTTGGGAAAAGAAACACATCTATGTAATATTTGGAACACAAAGGAATTGTAATGGAATTCAAAATGTATAACTAACCAAAAAGCACAATAAAAAATTTTTAAAAATCAGCTAAAACAAGAATTTAGATAATATTTATTAGAGTAAATACATTACAAAATAAATATAATTGTCCTATTAGTTCTCCTGCATTGTCTTCTACAGAGTTTGCTGATATCCCCACATCAAAGATTTGGTGATGGATTTAATTAAACTGGGGAAGGGGATAATAGTTCATGCAAGGGCATGATCAGACCTCCACACCTCAAATGGGGAGGCTATCCTGGACACTTCTGCATTGCTTCACCTCTGCATGGCCTCATCTGATTGAGGCCTCATCTGATCTCAGCCTCAATTTTAGAAAACAGTGTGACCTTTGTCCCATATGGAGCTTACATTGCCTCACTTCAAATATGTGCAATGCATCTCTTTCCTGCAATCTGAAGATTTTATAATTCCAAACATGCGGATACCTGCTGGAGCACACTTGACATTCACGTATTTTTAAACTGGTACTAAAAGGGATTAACTCCTCCCCCAACCCTCACCCCAACCACCCCACCCCCCTCACGACCCCCCCCTCAGGGCAATTGTTAAGAGTTAACAGCCAATAGATAAATGATTCTCCCTTTCATTGGTCAGCAGACAATTCTGAAATGCATTTTGTAAGGGTACTCAGACGTTCCCAGTAGGATTGTACACCATTACCCACAGTGATAGCCAACTTTATAATAATCCTTTATTGGCTTTTCCTAATTGCCTTTTCCTCCTTTCCTATTTCACTCTTCCTACTTATTCATGCCTGCTGCCTGTCATTGACTTCCAAATAATATATTCCCCTCAGGTGAGCTTTAGCCTCAAGCTCTGATTTTGTGGAATCCAGAGATGGTTCATGGCATATGACTATTTTGTTCAGCAATGTTCTGGCATTGCAATTATGCAATTATGAACAGAAAAAACTGTCTTTACTGTTAAGATTTTTGTTATTTGGTTTTAATATTACAATTTAACTTTATATAAATAAAATAGTGATAGTAACTAATTCAGTTAATGCATGATCTAGGTATATTTCACTCATAAATTTTTTTTTCATGCAGAAGTCATTTTTCTTTTTAAGAAATCCATTATAAAAAAAAGGAAATCCATTATATCCTGCTTCATATTTACACATTAAATTTTACCTCTAATTAATGCCTTCTTTAAGAAGATGCTGTTTCCTATATTCTAATGAGAGAAAAAATATATTTAATGATATTTTGTTTATTTTATATTAGTATTATTTTTTTTTTCCACTACACACAACACTCTCCTAATGCTCTCATGCAAAGCATTGCTTCTCTCTTTCGGGTCTTTAAAATTCTCTTTGATGTGTTTTCTTTTAAGAAACACTTTAACCCTAAGAATAATATTGGTCATATCCATGGGAAATAGTTTTAGAAAAGTTGAACTTTTCTTTACTTTCTCTTGGAGAATAACAAGTTGAACTTATATCAGGCCTTCAATAGCTATAAGAGCAAACATATTAAAAAAATAGTCTCTCAAATGTTCACAAAGTTTGCTTTTAATCCAGATACAGATATTACATACCCAGCCCCCAACAAATGTTACAAATTCAGTAAAACAAACCAGAAACATATATTTCAGATCAAAGAGTGTCTTTTTTTTTTTTTAAGATTTTATTTATTTATTCATAAGGGACAGAGAGAGAGAGACAGAGGGAGAAGCAGGCTCCCAACTGAGCAGGGATCCTGATACAGGACTCCATCCCAAGACACCGAAATTATGACCTGAACCAGAGGCAGACATTTAACCATCTGAGCCACCCAGGCTCCCAGATCAAAGAGTGCCTTAAAAAGACAATTAGACTAACATAGAGTCTTATTGTATCATAATTCCCTATTATTAAGAAGTTGACTATGCTTCAGGTATAGAATGGTTTCTTTCTACTCACCCACTTGACAAATACCTATGTATAACTCTGTCTCCACTCAAACAGACTGAAAAGCCTCTTTCACTTTCTCAGTACTAGTCTTAGTGTTTTATTTTTATTTTTTACATGTTTCTATTGAAATTTGCAAATAGTTCCATTAGACTATAGATAGCCTATATTTATACACACACACACACACACAAACACACACACACACACATATATAATATATATACAATGTATATCTGTATGTGTATGTCTATAATCTATATACAATGTATATAATCTATGTGTATGTATGTGTATGCATATTATATGTGTGTATATATATACATAAAAATATATATTTTATGTGTATATTTATATATACATAAACAATCTTGCATGGTTGTCATGAAAATTAAATGAAATTACATAAAATATATATTTTTATGTGTATATATATACATATATATATAAAATTCCCATAGACTATATATTCTAAAATATCTAAGAGTCTTATCTTTGCCTTACACTGTCCAGTCATGGCTCACATACTCAGTATCTCTTGCTTAGAACATCACAAGTCTTTTCCCCTTCCATACTACTGGGACTATTTCTATAACACAGATATATATTTTATTGGTACATGTACCATCACTCTGGCTCAAAAGTCTGAAGGTGGAAGTAAGCAGACATTACAAACAGAAGAACTGGATTACATTATTTTCTCTGACACTTAGTAGTCGTCAAATTTGTTTATTTGTTTTTCTAGAAGTCCTCTCAAAAACAAAAAACAAAATCTCCAAATGGAGATATTTACCTTGCATGGTTGTCATGAAAATTAAATGAAATTACATTTATTAAGTGGTTGGCATACACATTCTAGGTAGTGAAATATGGTAGGTTTTGTTATTACTTACTATCCTTTTCCACTTATAAAATCCAAACTCTACCACACACAACAGACCCTGGGAAGTTTGCCAATATCTGCCTGCTCAGATTTGTCTTCTACCATTGTTGGGTCCCCCAGTAATGGGTCCATGATCAAAGGAGCAAGACTGATAGAAAGCCAAGGTCAAGCAAAGCTTTATTTCGTGCCAGCATCAAGAATCAGACCGAATGTCAAACAGATTCAGTCGGGGCCACCCCTTACAGAGAGGACGACCCCTCCCTGCTTTCCAGACTAACTTTTATAGAGCAAAGGCCCTGTGGTTGGGCCTGGCCACACACAGATAGCTAATTGAATTACAATTTACCCATAGTAGCCATGGAAACTAGCCCATCACCTTGGTGGCTAGGAGACAGTATACACTCCCACTGATTGAATGTCTCCAGCTGACCTGACCCACCCTTGCATTGGGGCTGTTACCTGGGACTGGTTTCCCCGACTTGCTTTTAATTAAGTTCCCCTGGCAGGGGCAAGATCAATTTAAGTTTTACAACAAAATCAACCAGGGTGGGGCTGCTCTGGCTGAATAGGGCCTTACACCATGAGCCTTTTACTTGCTATATCTCAGCAACTGTGCCTTACGTGTAGTTTCCTAAGCAAGCCATGTTGCTAGATCTGTCCCCCCCCTTTTTTTTTTTTGCCCAACTGTACTCACATGCACTGAAGGCCTTGGATTTCACAGAGCTCAGATTAAATATTAGTTAATCACTGCAACCTTCCTTGAACATTTTTGGCATTCTTCCATTATACTTTATCTTACTTTTTCTGTTTTGGTATCACTATACCCTCTAAGTTCGAAAATCTAATTGAAACCTATTATTTCCTCCAGTAAGTCTTTGATAGTGTGAATAATATTTATGAATTTATATTAGTTATTTTTGGAGAGAGAAGAGCAAAGAGAGCCATGGAAACATACATTTTATATCATAATTTTAAATTGGAAAAAAAATCCTATTGGGGAAAAATATGGGAACATTGCAAATCCCAAATTTAAAATAAAAAGAAATCTTTTTCCTAATTTATTTTAGCTAATTTTTTCCAAGTGGCTGAAAATAAAGGTCTTTGAATTTCTTAAAATCTAACAAATGATTAAACCCTGGTGGTGACATGGAAATGTGTCTGTGATAGTTATTTGACAGCACCATAAAAACACTTTCCCAGAAAAGAAAAACCTGAAACAGCTGATATCTATCCTGTGTGCCACCACATTCGACAGCATGAAATAATTTATACAGTTTATACATAGGAAGAAAAAACACCCTTTTAGAATCATTTGTCAAATGCTTAAAAGCAAAACAAATTAAAGATTTGAGGTTGTAGTGTAGTCATAATAATTGCTGCAGTAAATGTCTAAAGGATTGATGCTTATTTTTTACACAATAAAAATTAACAAAAACCTAAGGAAAGTTTGACTAAGAAAAATACAAGTATTTGGTAAATGAAACAAAAAGAATTAAAAATAGTCTATGGCATTTTCTGTTTCACAAAGCAGAAAAAATTCTGCAATACTATTTGAACACTCCTTTGGAGAGCCACTAAACAGCTCAATAGAGCAGCCCTGAAAGAAACTACACATGATTACAGCTTTTCTTTTTCTTTTTCTTTTTTTTTCCTGTAACTCCTCAGTCTAGGATACATGATTGGGAGATTAGTAAATAACAAATTATATACTTTACATAAATTAGTGTCCATGAGTGCATTCATGGGGTAAAATATTGGTACATATTTTATGCGCTTTGAAATACGGTATCTTTGGCAGAAATCTAGGGGAAAAGGTACATTTAGGAAACAAAGTGAACCAATTCAAACTACATTAGCATGAGAATCTCAGAAGCATTAAGCTATCTGTGGCAGACATGGGTTGTGCAATTCAGAGGCACCTTCATAAAAAGGACTGCTGCCCAGTTGTGAGGATTGAGGCTGGTGGATCTTTGCTTCTTCATGTTCTACATCAATTTTCAAGTCAGTGCCATGTTACTCATGGATTCTGCTCCCAGCCTATGACTCAGAAAGATATTAGGAATTGAGGAAGCCGCCCCACTGGCTGTAAATGACCTACTAGCCAAGACTAAGCAAAACTCACAGGGGGACCCCTTTAACAAACAATCATTTCTCCAGAGCTCAGCATTAGCTGACAGAAACTTTTGTCAGACCTGTACTGCAGCGTCATTGCTCCTCTGCCTGATCCCAGTTAGCCCCTTTCCTTTCGCAAGTATCACTCGCAAGTTGTACTCCTAATTACATCTCAGCATCTGATTCCTAGGGATGAAAAGCTGGCATATATTCTTACCAGGGGTAGTCCGAGGAAGCAGATATAAAAAGCAGTTTGAGGACTGGATCACCAAGTGTTCTGTCAGTACTAAGAACCTTGGCTTTGGGAGTAGATTGTGTGTATATGAAGCTCCAGGTACAAAGTTGCAGCCAATTGTTAAAGGTTTGACTCTTAGTATGGCATAAGAGTAGAAGGAAAGCAATAGCTCATCTGCCAATTCAGAGATGTGAAATAGGGGAAATGATAAATAAGAGGACAATGAAATTGGATGGTTGTACTAAGTTGCAGCAAGATAATGAAGAACTTTGGGCAATTATCACACAATTGAAAATCAATTAGTAGAGCTGGAGAGTGGCTCTGAAGCTTGAGCAATTTACAAAGAAGACTTGATCTCATACAAAGAGAAGGAAGGAAGAGCTGAAAATCAACTCCAGGATATAATTCTCACAGTATCTGAATTTCTAAGGCAGTTGAGTGTTCAAAGTCGATGTGTTAGACCAAATTCAGGGAACTAATTGTGAAAACTTGGGAACCCCACAAGAGACCCAGGAATATGTTGGTGGATGCCCTGTCTTGTATATTGGCATGATATGATTTCAAATCCATTGATTTATGATAAAAATGAAATTGCTAAAACTAAAGTGTTTTGCTGCAGGAGTGAAGTAAGCTGTGCCAAGATGTCACATATCTGTTGGCATTGATAACCCTTTAGCTGCTGAGAAGCCCCTCAGGAGACTTCTAAGAACACATAAAGAAACAACAGTGACAAGGGGAAATTTAAACTATAAATACTGAGAGTTTGTAGGAATTATCTGTGTTCTGACTGCAAGACTACCCTTTGCAGATTTAAATAGTTCTGTCAAGGATTGCAGGGCTATGTTCTTTTAGGAGCACTGCAGAGTGGTCTATTTCCTCACTTTCTCCAGCTTCTAGAAGCTGACTCGATCCTTGGCGCATTCTCTCTTCCTCCAGCTTCAGAAAGCATCACTAGCCTTTGCTTTGGGTGTTTAAGTTCAATTTCATTGTGGTCTGAAAGCAGACATTACATGATTTCTATTTTTAAAAATTTCAAAAGGCATGTTTTATGGCCCAGAATCTGGTCTATTTTGGCTGTTATTTCATGTGTGCTTGAGAAGAATGTTCTGTGGTTGTTAGACAAAGGAACATATAGATGTTAACTGATCATGTTGTTGAGTTCAACTGTGTTCTTACTAATTTTCTCCCTGCTTGATCTATCTATCTCTAAGAGAGAACTCTATGGATGTCTCCAAATATGATTATGGACTCACCTATTTTTCCTTGAATTACTATCAATTTTAGTGTCTCATAGTTTGATATTCTACTGTAATGCAAATACATGTTAAGAACTGTTACATCTTCTTGGAAAATTGACCCTTTTATCATTATGTACTGCCCTTCTTTATTTCTGATAACTTCCCTTGGTTTAAAGTCTACTCTGTCTGAAATTAATTAATTAGCAGAAAAATCAGGGTAGCATAGGGTGATACCATATCCATTATTCCTCAAATCATCTCATTATTTTTCTAGTCCTACAGAAGAGGTTTATTGGGGGTAGGGGAAATGTCCATAGGCTCATGGGGAAGGACTGGAGTCATGGGCAGTAAAGTGTCTTTCATTGAAGGGTCTTGTCCTCTATATTATTATGTTCTCACATTTTAAGAAAATGGCTCAGGTCTGTAAGCTGGATCAAAGATCATGATTTTACAATGTAGTCACTGAGCTCAACCTTTTGTTCAGCAGATCTTGACACTTTCTGGTTATAGAAGTCAAGTAAAACCACCAATGGTGGCAGTTTTCATTGCCTTTAGAATTCTATGGTCTATAAGCCACTGTCTGTAGATCTTTGTGATCCAATGCTTTTTGTTCACACTTCCAGTAAGGAGTGCCCTTCATGAGGGGTGTATTTACCTTGTGTCCCTGGTGTTGCCAGGGGCCCTCTGCTACTGTATAGTCCTATCATCACTCATTACAATAGCGAGCTTATCTCCCTTAAAATCTCTCCTACTTACAGTCAGTCCTGATCAACAGTGACCCCACGCTGCTGTCTTATTTTTCCTTCCTTTTCCACCAACAGGCCATTCCTTAGTCCTTTACTGAATGGAATGTATGCATCCCCCAGGGAAACACAGTCAGCTTGTGAGTTAATTTAAGACATGATCCATGCTGATAGGACATCAGACATCCAATAGGCAGTACATACAAATTTGGATCTCACACCAAAGTACTAGTCTATTTCATCCTCCTTTGTAACCAAGCTACTCTAAAGTCTTGGGTATAAGTTTCACACCAGTTTGTGTCCAGCTGTAGAAGTCTACAGTCTTTCCATAGGGGCTTTCTGGCCTACACCTCATGACTTGAATTGGTAGGTGACTAACTTGAGTCTGTCATTCCCTGTCTCCACTGCTTAGATTACACTAAACAAGTAACTCTATTATGTATCTCAAAACTAGAGCTATTGCATAAACTAATATATCTTTTTCACTTGTATCCTTGGAAAATCTTAGTAATTTCAATGCTATTACTAAATATTATTAACTCTCTACTTAACAACAGCAATCGTTTTCTTATTTCTATTTCAAAATCTTATCCTGAAGATCTGTTTTCTAGGACCACTTCAGGTAATGACTATATTAGTATGAGGCCATCCAGACGCTGACACTGAGATGAGAATCCACATGAATTTAGATGTGTGGGAAAATGATCCAGGGAAAGGAAGGGGGGGACTTAGATTTTTTTTTTTCTTTTTTGGTAAACCGGTTTCTACTATAAACATCAAGAGGTTTTTTCCCACTGACTTCCTAGTACTTGAGTAAACACAAATGAGAATAAGAGGATATTTACACACTTATTCTGTGAGTAATTTGTGGAAGGCTGCTCTTGGAGGGTATTGATTACTAGCATATCCAGCATACCTCATAGGAAGTAAGACAGACCTAGCCATTAAGAGCCACAGAGAAAAACGGAGGTGTAGCATTGGAAGTTGAACTCATGTACACTAAAGTAGCAGGGACCAGCACATAAGAGAGTCATTTAAACAGCTTTAGTGATTAGGTGTTTCATATTTTGTTTCCATTTAAACCTGAAGAGAACTCTCGGAGATAGGTACTTCCATAATCCTTACTTAGGAAAGATGAGATACAGATGGGTTAAAAAACTTTCCTAAAACCAGTTACTAACTAGTGGGAGTGTAATTCAAACTCTAGGAGCTTCAGGCCAAATTTTTAAATGTAATATCCATACTTAATATCATTCCTATAGATTTTTGAGGTGAAAATATATGTCTCTGGTATTGTAAGTTACAAATAGCATAACGCTACAGAGTAAATGTTACACTATATTTTTATTGTGATCCGAGTTAGCTTTTGAATAATGTATTTACCATCTAAAACCAATAGATACTATTTATTCTTAATTGTTATTTAAATATTCTAAAAAATCAGGTAACTAATATTTTAAAAACATCCATTACTCTTTATCAACAGACAGTTCTCTTCATGAGAGAAATACCTCTGACAGTACTGCAGTATTTAAAATGTACCACTGATAGAAATTGCTCCATTTGTACAATAATATTAATGGAAGGACAGCTTCTTCAGTTTGAAAAGTACCACATCGTGGTAAATCTGCTACAATTTAGGCATTCTGGTGTATGGTCACTTAATGAACCAGTCATGAACTGGCTTTGTTTTAGGCAGGTTAAGTGGACAAACAGAACAAGTTTTGTTTTTTTGTTGTTTTTTGTTGTTGATGTTATTGTTTTTCATCTAATTGATGCCCCGATCTTGAAACATTTTTTTAATGTCATATTGGTATATAAAATCTCTTTTTATTATAGTTGGTTGATAGTCTGTTGACCAACATACTAATTTTTGAAAGTGACAAATATTATAATTCTTCTTGCAATAGTTATACTTGGTCAAGCAAAAAATTATTTATAACTAAAATCTTTTTTAATTTCCATTGGTAATGGCTGTACTTCTTCATCTCTTAGTGCCTTTGTTCAAGGAATGGTTTTAATTTTAATTAGTTCTGTTTCCATTTGCTGAATATCTTGCTATCTTTAACATCCAGAACCAATTGGATTTATGTTTTAGCATTTCCTCATAGCACTGCTCCAATCTATACTAATTAATAGAAGAAAAAATAAAGCTTTAAAATTTAAACTCTAAATTTATTTAGACCAGCATTTGCACATTTTTTATTCTTTCCCCTGGGGCATTTATTGGGGAAAATGGCCACTAGTTCTTTAAATGATATGAAATTGTTATTTGATACAAAGAAGATTGACCTTCTTTTCACATTTTCCCAATTACCTTCCTTTTAACTGATATTTAATCACTGCTCACCTTCATTTACATATACTCCTTGGCATTGCTTCCAAGAGTAAGAAAGATCAGCTCCTGGGTCCATAAGAGTGAAATAATGGAATGAAATTGACTTTTCTTGACTCATCTATATAAGATAGGTCTGTCTTAGGATATAGGTATGGTGAAGCCAACAGATCAGGAAATGCTTGTCATTGATAAATCACATTTCTGAAGAGGAGGAGGCCAGGCCATCCCATGTAGGGCCATATAAAAGAACACCAATATCAGTCACAGACTGAGAGAGAGTAAGGAATTTTGAGAAAGTCTTTATCTTGGTTTTTCTGGGAAGGAATGGATATGGCCGCGTAAACAATCCAATCAGGTTTAGGATTAGCAAATTTGAGCAATTTCAGCAGGCTCTAGATTTTAACGATTGCCTTTAGCTGTCTAATACCAGCTTTGGGGTGATTAGGGCAGGGAATAGAAGCCCTGAGTATGAAAGTTCAATAAAGGCAGAATGGGAAGGAATGGGCCATTGTTTACTTTGCATCTGAACAGCATGCTCCCTGGGGAGTCATATACTGTATGAGGAATTGGACCAAACTTCTGTGGTCTGGAGGGCCCAGATACCACAGAGAGTAGAAAATGTGGTTATTACAAAATCCACATTGTCTCTCTGTTTTTTAGCAAATGGTGTGAAGAAAGTCAAGCAGAAATTTTCATATACTTCCTTAATGTTTATGAAAGTTTTTGAGTAAATTTATCTTACTCTTATGTGTATATTTGTGTGTGTATGTTCTTAGTGCATGTGGCAGTGTGTGTGTGTGTGTGTGTGTGTGTGTGTTAATATACTTGTTCACTGGACAGTGAAATTTGTTTTGGTGTTAAACACAAAAATCTCAAATGCTTTTGATATTTTCCATAAATATTTCATTATTAATAAATTATATGCAGAATATGTGAATGCTTTTAAATTCACGTATAACTCAAATATCCCCATGTGTTCCAATCTTTACTTCCAATACCTTAATAACTTATTTAAGAATCCATTTTCATTTCCTCCCTTACTAATGTCTTTGTGGTTCTGAAAGTAGGATTCTACTCTCCTGTCTCAGCACAACACTGCTTCATTTGTATGTCTGATCCTTCCTTACTATTTCATCCTCTATGGCCGCTGTCTTATTTCTACTCTACTTTAAACTGAATATAGGGCACTGTTTCCTTTTTATTACCCCAAAAAGAACTACACAGTACTCTTACAATTGTCTCTATTGAAGGTTTTGTAATATATAAGGTGAGTACTACACATAATCAGAAACAACTTTAGGCTAAAATGTAGTTATCAGTATTTTTCAAATTTAACTGGTCATTTCCCCATAGGACACCCCAGGAAATTTCTCTTTTCTTACCTCCAAAGAATCACATAGCTCCTTAATTGTCCATATCCTCAAAATGCAGTCCCTCACTTTTCCCCACTAGTTTCCTCTAGTGGCAAAATATTCTCTTATTTTATTGTACAGATAAAATTAATTTTTTTTCTCTAAAAAAAGCCTTTCCCAAGGAAATTAGCCATATGAACTCTTTGCCATCAATAAGACTACGAACAACACCACAGTAACAAGGACAGGAAAAAAAGTCAAAATGTTTTCCTAAAGCAAATCTTCCAATTTAGTGATTATAAACAACTAGCTCTACTCCAGCCAACCTTCAAAGTAATATCATCCCCCTCCCATCACAGTATATTTTATAAAATTTGCCCCTGAATGCAATATATAGTACCAGAGCACAAAGCAAACCTAGAAAGGACTCACAAATGCCACTTTATCACTACTTAGGGACTTGAATGGAAAAAACTTAATTATGAGTCGGTTCAAATGAATCTGGTCCTGGAGGTCCTGGAGCATTTATCCAGTTTGGTCTATTATTTCCTGTTGGTGCATCTTTTAATCTTTTTCTTACAGGACTCTTTGTGGTTGTGAAAATATAATTTTGTGTTAATATTTTTAAAATGTCTCTCGCTTGTTAACACTATGCTACATAGAGCAGAGGTAACCTGTGCTATCCACTGCCATATCCCCAGGGCCTCACTTAGCGTGTAGCACTGGGAGAATTCTCTAATTAAATGAATGAATGAAAGTTGTGGTTTGAAGGGGTGAATCTGTTCACTCAACCACAGTTTTAATCAAAACTACTATATACTGAGGACATAATGCATGCTAAGAAATATGTTAAGTTCTTTACATTCGTAACATGTTTTAATTTTGACAACTTCATAATTATTATCTCAATTTGGAAGTAGAACACAAATAAGGTTAATACAATATTTTCCAGCTAGTGACCAAGCTGAGATTTGAACCATATTGGCAGAACCAAACCGTATTCCCTATATTTTCTCTTGTTTTATATATGTGTTTTTAAAGTTACATACGTATTATAACATAAAGTTACATACGTATTATAAGAATTTGGATATTAAGTCTTCTTTTTGCTCTCTAAAACTGAAGAGAGTGAATAATATTTTGTATTTCTCATATGAAACTCCCTAACATAAGCTGATTTCCCAATCAATCTTTAATACTCTTATAAAGTTAAGCATTGTTACATATACTTCCAGCTCTATCTAAAATCCTCGCTGCAATGCATTGGTAGAACATGGAAATAATGGGTCCACAACCTGGTTCTTTCATTTTCATCAAACTCAGAAGATTATGACTCTCATTGTTACTCTTGTGATCTCATGGCTTTGGGAAAATGATAAATAGGTAATTTCTCCAGAAAGGCCAAGAATCCCTGACAAAGATATCTGCATTGGGTAAGTTTGACCAAAGTCTTAGTAAGGCTATTCCCTAAATGGCTGTACTGTGAAGCATATTGTCATGTTCCAACATTGATTCAGACTTAAGGAGCCTTGGATATCATCTGGGAAATGCTAAATGAGGAGTTAATTTGCCCAGCTCAAAGGAAGATCTGGTCTTCAGCATTGTACTTCCTTTCCTGAATAATTTGTATGATTAGGTTTCAATTATCTTTCCTTGACCAAAATACTGTTACCAGTAATGATGAATTTGAAGATTCTTGTTTTATTACTGTATCAGTGTCTATTATCTAAAGATAAAATGAGACATTTATTTTAGTTTTTCCTATCATTAGAGACATATCTTAAATTCGATCATTATCTCTCTTTTTTTTTTAAGATTTTATTTATTTATTTGACAGATAGAGACAGAGAGGCAGGCAGAGAGAGGAAGGGAAGCATGTTCCCTGCTGAACAGAGATCTCAATGCAGGGCTCAAACCCAGGACCCTGAGATCATGACCTGAGCCGAAGGCAGAGGCTTAACCCACTGAGCCACCTAGGCGCCCCATTGATCATTATCTCTTAACAGTTTTTAGATGGTATAAATATTTGACTCCTTGAAAACTCCTTGTGGTTTGTTAAATATTGGTAAGGATCCTGAATAAACTGTATTAATTTGTTTTTTAAATCACATTAAATTAATATTTATTCCATTTAATTTATGAATATTAAACTTAATTTAAGTTTGTCATGCTCTTATTTTTTTTTTTTTTTTACATAATGGATGGCACAGTGTCACTTACTTTCTTAGCATTAATAGCCTATGTTGCCTTTTAAGACAACATTATAAACATAAAACATTTACTATTTAAAATGGATTTACAAATTCCATAAAATTTTTTTTAACAATAGAGCATGTGATCTTCATAAAAATTGGCTGCTCATATATATTAAAGCTTTCCTCACCAGCCATATGGCATAAATCATTCGTATCATTTGGCAAAGTATACTATTCCTAAATAATTAGGTTCAATGGCCACATGATGCTAAATAGTCTAATTTTGCTCATTTTTAATGTCTGACTTAATTAAAAATTGTGATTTTTAAAACCATTATAAATCCAGATTTAGAAGCCAAATTATTTGATAATGCTGAAGCTAATCATTTCAGAAATAATTTATTGAAATACTTAGTTACTAAGAATACATTATTTTGGAGAGTCTGGGTGGCGTAGTCATTAAGCAACTGCCTTAAGCTTTGGCATGATCCCAGGGTCCTGGGATCCAGTCCCACATCAGGCTCCTTGTTCAGTGGAGTCTCTCTGTCAAACAAATAAATAAAATCTTAAAAAAATATATCATTTTTATTAATATTTGTTGTTACCTTCTCACTATTCTTCCGGTATCTGAAATACTCATGTGTTTTCTTTTCCACTGTAAAAACAATCTTAAATATTTTTAAGCCAATGTGTTTGAGACTACAGAAATAGTTCGTCTCATCAATTAAATATTTAGATATTGCTTTAAAATATTACTCAGTTCTTATGATAAAAATATGCCATTTGCATAAATCTGACATAATGTAAGCACTAAACGGTCTTTGTTTTTGGCTGCTACTCCCTTTATTGTAAAGACAGGCACATACGAAGCTAGGATAAAACTTTGTCCATGAACTGTGTGTGCCTTTAATATGCTATAGATGAATCATGCCAAGATACCATATGGAGACCTTGTTTCAAAACCCCATAAAAAATTCATAATGAGGAGATTCTTATACCCTTGTAATCTTATCTTTATAAGCATTCTTCATGGAAGGGAAATGGTAAATGTCTCATATGTGCATATACTTTTTTGCCCATTGGCTCCATCTTATTCTGTATACTTTCATTTCCTCTGCTTCATTCAATTGTATGTGCATCACCCCCAAAAACTGAGTCACCAAAGAAAAACCTAATTAATTCCACAAATTTCAAACAATAAAAAAAATCTCTCTGATTATGAGGCCAAGAACTATATATTAATAATAACAACAACAAAATCTTCCTATCTGCAATTTATGATCTCTTTATGAAGCAACCGAAACAAATGCAAAATAAAAATGAAATAGAAGAATTTCTAAATATGTATATATTTAGATATCTATCTCTTATCTATCTCTCTCTCTCTCCCTCTCTCTCTCTCCCTCTCTCTCTCTATATATAAAATATATAAAAAGAGAAAGCTACACATCAGAATTTATTGGGAGAATTTAAGGGAATGTTATGGAGAAAATTCATGATGTTAAATAATTTTGACAATTAAAATTTATATATGGAATAAGGAGATTAATTTGAATAGTTCTATACAAATAAATGTTAAAAGCTAGATGAAATGATTTAACAATATCACCCCCTGCAGATGACATACTAATTATAAGAGTAAAATCATATCTTCAAAATGGAGAGAACTGTGGATATCACCTTAACTAAGTGATCAAAATTCAGCATTACTGATAACAGAAATCATCTGACATTTATGTGCTTTCTGATGTGATGCAATGGAAAACACAGTCTTACAAAACACATTTGTGTGTGTGTGTGTGTGTGTGTATCCTGAATCTAATGTTGAAAAGATCAGGTAAGATTAAATATGCTACAGGCAAGTGACCTAGACTTTTTAATATCGTCAGTGTCATGAAAGACAGAAAAAGGAAAAAAAAATCTATATATATACATATATAGATATATATGTGTGTCTCTATGTGTATGTGTACTTATGTATATATTTATCAGTATATAGTTGGGAGAGTGATCATGGTATTGTGGTAATGGAGAAATATATTCTAAATTTAATGGAGAAATATAATGAAGTCTTCAACTTACTCTCAGATTTTTTACTAAGCAAAGTAGAAAGATAAATGATATGCTGCAAAATCTGGCAAATTGTTAACAATTTGTGAATCTATGTGAAAGGTATACAAGCATTTAATGTACATTTTTGTAGGTATAAAAAATTCTCAATATACAAAGTTGGGAAAAAGTGAACCATCTAAAATAAATAAAAAGTCAGCTATTGATTCCATTTTTTCATGCTATATTAAAGTATGTTCCTTAAAGCATACATTATTTCTTAGAGCCATAATCATAATATAATTTATGGACTTAATTGGTCACATTCTCTTTTTCTCTCTCACTCTCTCTCTTTCTGTGTACACACACACCATAATCAACTTGAACTATGTAGCACTATAATCTTGTTTTCCTTTTTCAGTCGTGGGGGTATTGATTGTTCCTGATTGGAGAGCAGAAAAAACTGAATGATTTTTTTACCTTAATAAAGAACTCCTATTGAGAAAAAAAAAAACACAAAAAACAGTATTACCAGAAAGCTAAACAGCACATCTAAAGGCAATCAACATGATTTAAACTAACAACCTTCAAATATAACTAATGGTATAATCAACACTTTGAAATGCAGATTCATTATGGAGTGTTTGGAATAAGGTCAATGAGTATAGGGCAGCATTTGTGTTATTGTGACAATGTGCAATCCTGTCACTCAACCATTCCATTAGAAACAAAAGGTATGCAGGGGTTCCCTCCACTTACTTTTTATAGCTGGAGTTATTATTGGCCCATATTGAGGCTAAATGCTTAGCCACTTGAGTTGTTCATTTCAATTCCCAAATGCCCACACAAACTTGCAGTGAGCAGCATGACATGACATTGAAATGCAAAGATCACAAAAGTCTTCTGAAAGAATTGGTCTTAAAGAAAGAAATTTTTGGTGAATTTAATACATAGCACTTATTCTTCCTGGAACCAATTTTGCCCCTTTTAGTGTTCATATGGAAGCAGCATTATGCAAAAACATCACATTCTAGACCTCAAATAGTGTTAACATATGTCACAATGCCTAAATCTAAAAACATAGGTCATTTAAAAATATTGCATAGCAACTGAAGAATATTATAAACATTTTAGATGCTGTCATCCCACCCATTGCATGCAATTTCTCTTTATCATGAGATAAAAATTCTGTCAAGATGATATCTACCAATAAATAAAAAGGAACTATCAAGAGAAAATAATAGCAGAAGCAAATAAGAGATCAGTGGAAATGATTAAAAACTTCTTTCAATCATAATACCTTGAATTATACTGACAGATTTTCCACTAAATATTACAAATTATAGTTTCTGGTTATATAATGAAACTTTTCAAAGGTATTAAATGCTAGCAAATACTCAATAGCATTCTTTTTCCTACTATTTTGTGGCTTAGAGCTTCTTCCAACTTTAAATCATGTCTAATTTTCAGTAAAGAAGTCGTCTAGGGAAAGAAAGAAAAGAAAAGAAAGAAAGAAGGAAGGAAGGAAGGAAGAAATTCTGTCTGATGATAGAAGCTACACTTAACATCATGTAGATCGGTGATACACTTAGTAGGGTGAGCATTGACTAATGCATAGCATTGTCAAATCACAATGTTTTACATCTGAAACTGGACAAACACTTCACTCTTAACAATGGGAGGGAGGGGAAAGGAAGGGAAAGAAGGGGAAAGGAAGAAAGGTAAGGAAGGCAAAAGAAGAGAAAGGAGAGGAGAGGAGAGGAGAGGAGAGGAGAGGAGAGGAGAGGAGAGGAGAGGAGAGGGGAGGGGAGGGGAGGGGAGGGGAGGGAAGGGAAGGGAAGGGAAGGATAGGAAAAGAAAGGCAAGGCAAGGCAAGGGGAAGGGAGGGGAGGGGAAGGAAAAGAAAAGGGAAGAAAGGAAGACAACGGAAGGAAAGGAAGAAAGGAAGGAAGGAAGGAAGGAAGGAAGGAAGGAAGGAAGGAAGAAGAAAAGAAGGAAGGAAGGAAGGAAGGAAGGAAGGAAGGAAGGAAGGAAGGAAGGAAGGAAGGAAGGAAGGAAGGAAGGAAGGAAGGACAAGGAAAGGAAAGGAAGAAAAGCAAGTAACTTTGATAGGCCCTAACATCAGCGTTTTCAAGATGAGGAAGCCAAAGTTCAAAACAAAAGAGCAGCTCGCATTACTTACTGTATTTGAAGATATCTGACTGGAGGTATATCATAAGTGCTGCCCAAATCATGTAAAGAAATTAAATGTCACTAAAAGATTTAGTAGCTCTGAATCAATGAGTTCTACTTTAGGGCATCTGGATGGCTCTGTCAGTTAAGCATCTGGATCCTAGCATCCTGGGATCAAGCCTTTCTTCCGACTCCCTGCTCAGTGGGGTCCCTGCTTCTCCCTCTCTCGCTTCCCTTGCTTGTGCTCTCTCTCTGTGTGTCAAGTAAATAAAATATATTTTTTTTAAGTGTTCCATTTTCATGGGTTTAAGAACTGGGAATCTAGAAATATTGTAGCAGGCTTAATGAAATACATCCAACGTCTTTGACTGAATCTTCAGGTTTCAAATAACTTGACCAGATACATGCATCTTGCTCTAAAAAAGACTATATTCATAATGCTTAATTAAAACCACATGAAATTTTAGTATTCCATTAACATCATATTAGTGACTCCTGAGCTATTGATTCCAGTTTTGTTTTACATTCAACTACTTCTCTTTCTTTCAAATTTTAATTATCTTTCTTAGAGGACAAGTGAGTTAGTCAATTCAGCTATAAAATTCACTAGAGAGTGTTCTGCGTTAGCTTCAGTTCTGCAGGTTTATGTGATCGGTGATGACAAAATATCTAGAATCTTCATACTTTTTATTCCTCAGCCCAAGAAAACCCAAAATTTTATCCTTTGCATTTTTTGACACTTTGAACATACTAGTGTATCTTTGGACTTACCAGTTTAAAAGTCATTGCAGTGCTTTGCTTGTATTTCAAAATGAAATGCTGCAATTTATATTTTGATATATTATAAAGTTACTCTTTTATTTCTTGTGTCTCTGCACTGTCACTTTTCTATAAATCATCAAATGAATGATTTATGTCACTGAATCATATAAATATATTCAAAAGAAAGGTGTCTTAAAACAATGTTGCCAATCTGTGACACACACAAGAAGGTCAGTTCACTATAATCAATTTTTTATTCACATCTTCTAACTTTGTGTCTACTATATATGAGACACTAACCACATGTTGAGTAAAAGAATAGATTAATGTTTTATCTGATTTCCTGATAACTCCATCCAGAAGTTTCCCCCTTTTCTATAAGCACTTATTTTTACCCCTATGACATTTTAATTGTTGCTTTTTACTAACTTTAACTTTTTGCATAGTTTACGATTGCTACTATTATTACTATTGCTATTGTACCTATCCTAGAGTTTAAGATCCACAAATAATGATCACTCAACATCACTTTAGAAATCAGTTTATAAATTATTGTGTACATAAAGAATAATAGAATCTAAATACAATAAACTGCTTATATTTCTTTGTAGAATAATAAATATGTATTCTTTTTTTATATCAGACTCCCGAGTCAAGGAGTTTATTTGGATAGAGATCCCAGAAAGCATTGATGGGGATGCTGGGAAGTGAGTTGGGGAATAACAGGAAGACCATGAAAGGTATATTATTAGCTCATTACTACTATGTGCATCTGAAGTCTGACTTAATATGAACATTTGGGAGGCTTGTTAAAGATCTTTTTTTTTTTTTTTTTTTTTTATTCATTTGACAGACAGAGATCACAAGCAGGCTGAGAGGCAGGCAGAGAGGGGGAAGCAGGCTCCCTGCTGAACAGAGACCCTGATGCTGGGCTCAATCCCAGGACCCTGAGATCATGATCTGAGCTGAAGGCAGAGGCTTTAACCCACTGAGCCACCCAGGCACCCCATTGTTAAAGATCTTTAACATCATGTTACTCTGAAGGATAAAATTGGTATATTCATCCTCCAAATGTGGCATAGCCTGGACTAGTGAATTCTGAAGGGGTATGGCTTGAGCACTAAGACTATCTGGAATACCTAAAGAATGAGGAATACCTCTTGCTTTCTGAAATCAATAGAAAGGATAATAATTTAAAAAGAGAGAAGAAAAAGAAAAGCTGTGGTTCAATGGTCCTCCAATGAAGATCTTCAAGTCCATTGAGGTAGAGTCAACCTGATTTATTTGCAGAGATAAACAGTCAATGCAGAGGTTTAATTGTGATTAATAGCAGCTTGAATGGATAAAATTTACTCCTGTTCTGATCATCTTCATATTTGGCTATTTCTGTCTTGAGGCAAATTCCATTAGAATTTAATTAATTGAATATTAATTAATAATAATTTGATTTTAGTATTAAATTAATCATTTAATTTATCCTCAAAAGTTTCCCCTTGATGATAATGGATTAAAAAAGAGAAAGAAGCTGACTACGTCTTTGAGTTACATTGATTTTAGTTGCTCTAAAACCACAAATCTGGTTGAAATAAGTGTTAGTATGCTTCAGTGGAATCTTTTATGGTTATTTTATTTGCTTAAGTGATTTATTAAAAGTGATTTCTTTTTCACAAAACCTTGCTAATTTTTATGGCTTCACTTCAGAGCCTCTCTGCATGATTGTACACATTTTATTCTGAGCTTTGAACACCTTTCACAATTAATAAAAATGTGTAATTTAATAAATAAACAATAAAAATGAATGAGTTGTTTTTTCCCACATTTCTGGTCTATAATTTTTTATGAATGGTTATATTATTTTTGTATAGTAACAGATTATAATTATCTCTTTATTTACTATTCATTTTTACTTGACAGTGGGTGTCTTTGGATCAATATCATTTATTATTATTCTTTGCAACCTCAGCATCTGATGTAGTTATGGTTTCCAAATAGGTAATGGATAAGTAATTGTTGAATGATATAAAGAATGATTGAATAACTAATAGTCACTTTAAATCATTATTTGTCAGTTAAGTATTATATGCCTTTATAGAAATAGAGTAGAACATCTGTGAAATTGGTTTGAGAATTATTGCTTGTCTGTGACCAAAACATACAACTTAGCACCTAGGTGAAAAATAAATCATTTTCCTGGTACCTAGTTTAAAACACAATTTAAATATATAGACTGTCCAGATAAGCCAACTCAAAGATAATACAAAGATTGACATTTTATGCCATTGGATCTAACTGAACACAGAATGGTTTTATGGTACCCTGTAGACAAAATTATTTAGGCGTTGCAAACTAACAGCTGAATATACCTAAACTTGTATATATATATATATTTTGTTGTTGTTGTTGTTGTTGTTGTTGTTGCCTGTAGAGTGTTTAATATTATTTGGATTTAAATATTCTTTGAATTTAAGTATTCTTTGGAATAATGAGCATCAGTTTACTTCCAATACTCCCAGTCTCTATCTGAGTAGAAATTCTAAACGCCCTTTCACAGACTTCTCTCCCTACGTGGTCATATTGCTGTCTGTTTGTAATTCGGTGACAGCTGAATGCTACCTAATACCAAATAACTATTTGATACTTTGTTTCAGTGTTTCTTTTTAACAGACTTAACGTGTTTTTTTATGTCACATTAAAAAAACAAAACAAAACTTACTCTACAGCATTTTCTTGCAGCTCTACTTGAAGCTTATTTCATGTCATTTATAGAAAACAATTTCATAGATCAAAATAAAATATGTGTACTGCAAAAGTAACTGCAATACAGAAAATATTTACCAAGTAAAACTGAAGAAGAAAAACATAAAGCTGAGTTTCCTCATTTTTAATGCATTTGAACTAAATGCTTTAGATATTTTATTTCTCAGCTGGAATGATTTTCCCCCCTAAGAGGATATTTGACAGGTCTTGAGACTTTTTGATTGTCATATCTGGGAGGAAGATGCCACTGGCCTCTAGAGGCAGAGACCAAAAATGCTCCTAAAAACAATGCAAGCACAGCCCCTTTCCCCACCCTAACAAAGAATTATTCAGCCCAAAATGTCAAGAGTGCTGAGGTAAAGAAACCCTACTGTAGGATAAACAATATCAAGTTATTTATTGTATCTTCCAAGTGCTAATCTTCCACACAATTTTTTGGACAATCAAAAGAAACCCAAAATTATCTCCTTAAAATTACCATGTATGCAAGAAAAATATACCCATACACAAAAAAACAATAAGACAATCATTCATTGCAAACCAAATAGTTCTACTGAATTAGTAAGGTAGAGCTAGCTGGCAACAATAGCAAATAAAATGTTGAGAACCTTAAAAAAAATGCATCTTCTTTTCTTTCTTAATAATAAGCAGAAAAAAGAAACTGATGGTATTGTTTTAGCTGCTCAATGATGCCCACATTTGGGTATCTCCTTGTGCCTTTGTTTTGTGGACTAAGGACTGCTGTTGCTCCTTCAGGCAGGAAGAATGATGGAAGCGAGGGTGGGTGGAGGAGAAAAAGGCAGAGGAGGTGGTGGTCCTGCCAATAGTAACCATTTTCTTTTCAAAAGAAAAACAAACACTTTTCCAGAAGTCCCCAGCACACTTCTGCTTACAGTTAAGAGCCAGAAGTGTGCTGCTTGATGATAAGGAAGGCTAGGGATGCAATCACACAGATTTTCAACCTCACTAGTGAAGTGATAGTGAAGCCAATAGTTGAGATTGTGTTGAGTTGATCATCAATAAGCTTCTGCTACAGATAAATATATTTGTTCTCCAGTTCAGAGAAGGAACTGAGAGTACTGCTTTCAACTGAAAAAGAAAGTAAATTTGAATTATATTCAGATCCTTATCCCAAATGGATAGCATAATGGATAAATGCAAGACCACTTCCTACACAAGGACTGCAGCCCCCTGCTTGGCAAATTTGTAATCACAGAAAACATTGTGGCTTTATTCTTAATCTAAAGAAAAAGTAGAATGTTACATATTTAAAGTGAGTTTTGTAATTAACTTGATTAATTTACCTTTTAAGTAATGTTTTCATTTTACCTGATAAGCCACAGAAAGACAAATATTTTACAATAAGAGTCAATCAACTGTCAATTAGTTTTACTCAATCTCTTAATCCACTGTCGTATTGCTTCCTGTAATTGATATTAACTATGTATGTGAATCCATTGCCTGGAATATTGTCTTCACTGGGGGGGGGGGGGGAGTTAACCTGAATGTTTTAGGGGCAGCATATAATCCTCTATCAAGTACTTTGCTTGTAAGAACCAACAAAGTCTTATATCTGCAGAGATATTACAAGATGACAGAGAATAGGATAACTTAATTTCATCTGGTTCCATGAATTCAGCTAGATAGCTATCAAATCATTCTGAACACCTGCAACTCAACCAAAGATCTAAGAAAAGAATAGCTGCAACTCTACAAATAGAAAAGCAACCACTTTCTGCAAGGCTGGGTGAGCAAAGAGTACAAACAGAGACCAGGGAGACAGGAGTGATTGACTGAATTCCCCTGGGGATGCAATGAGGAGTGGGGCCCCAAGCTTTAGGCTCTGGAGCTGGAGACTGGGAAGTCACCATCTTCATTCTCATTCTCTAAAGTGGTACAAAAAGCCTCCAAGGAACAAAGCCACATAGAGCAATCAAATCAACACAACAGGCCCCTTCCCTAGGAGATTATCAAGAACAACTGGCTAAGACCAAGTTTACCAATCACACAGAATTGTAAAACTCCAGCACTAGAGGAAAATAGTATACAGAATCCACATTTTTTCCCACAATTTTTAACTCTTTTAATTTTAATTTTTTCTTTCTTTTTCAACCAAATTATTTTATCAACTGTTTAAAAAATATCTTTTAATTTTCATTTTTATATTTATAGTCTATCCTTTCATTGTATTTAATGTGTGTGTGTGTGTGTGTGTGTGTACATGGTATTTTGCCAAGGACCTAATCAGTATGGATATAAGTAAGATGTCAGAATTAGAGTTCAAAATAATGATTATAAAGACAATAGCTGGGTTTGAAAAAAAGCATAGAAGACACTAGAGAATCCCTTCCTGGAGAAATAAAAGAACTAAAATCTGATCAGGTTGAAATTAAAAAGACTATTAATGAAATGCAATAAAAAATAGAAGCTCTAAGTGCTAGGATAAATGAGGCAGAAGAGAGAATTAGTGATACAGAAGACAAAATGAAAATAAAGAAGCTGAGAAAAAAAAGAGATAAACAAGTGCTGGATCATGAGGGGAGAATTTGAGAGATAAATGATACTATAAAGTGAGACAATATTAGAATAATTGGGATCCCAGAAGAAGAACAAAGAAAGAGAGGGACAAAAGGTATATTGGAGTAAATTATAGTGGGACACTTTCCTAATCTGGAGAAGGAAGCAGGCATTCAAGTCCAGGAGGCACAGAGAGCACCCCTCAAAATAAACAAAAATAGATAAACACTTCCACATATAATAGTGAAACTTGCAAATTTCAGAGACAAAGAGAAAATCCTGAAAGCAGCTTGGGTAGAAACATTAGACTATAAGGGTAGAAATATTAGACTGGCAGAAGATGTATCCACAGGGACCTGGCTGGCTAGAAAGGACTGGCATGATATATTCAGGTTGCTAGATGAGAAAAATGTGCAGCTAAAAATACTATATCCAGCTAGGATGTCATTCAAAATAGGAGTGAAAAAGGCTTCCAGGACAAACAGAAACTAAAAGAATTTGTGATCACAAAACCAGCCCTATGTGAAATATTAAAATGGATCCTTTAAGCAAAGAAAGAGCCCCAAAGTAACATACACCAGAAAGAACAGAGACAATATACAGAAACCATCACCTTACAGGTAATAAAATGACATTAAATTCATATCTAAATGTAAATAGGCTAAGTGCCCCAATCAAAAGACAATGGGTATCAGATTGGATAAAAAAGCAAGACCCATCAATATGCTATCTGTGAGAGTCTCATTTTAGTCCCAAAGATGCATCCAGATTGAAAGTGAGGAGGTGGAAAAACATTTATCATGCTAATGGACCTCATAAGAAAGCGAGGGTGGAAATCCTAATACCAGACAAATTATGTATTTTTATTTAGATATTTTTATTTATTTAGATCTTTAATTTCATTCTTTTGTTGCTATTGTTGTTATGGTTTTGTTTTATTTTATATCTTTTCAGTGTTCAAAATTCATTGCTTATCCACCATACCTTGTGCTCCATGTAATATGTGCCCTCCATAATACCCACCATCAGGCTTATCAAACCTCCCACCCCGCTCCCCTACCAAACCATCAGTTTGTTTCTCAGAGTCCACAGTCTCTCATGGTTTGCCCCCCTCTCTGATTTCCCCCAACTTACTTCTCCCCTCAATCTCCCAATGTCCTCTATGTTATTCCTTATGTTCCACAAGTAAGTGAAACCATATGATAATTGACTCTCTCTGCTTGACTTATTTTACTCAACATAATCTCTTCCAGTCCCAACCATGTTGATGCAAAAGTTGGGTATACATCCTTTCTGATAGAGGCATAATATTCCATTGTATATATGGACCATATCTTCTTTATCCATTTATCTGTTGAAGGGCATGTTGGTTCAGTTTGGTGACTGTGGTCATTATTGCTATGAACATTGGGGTACAGATGGCCCTTCTTTTCACTACATCTGTATCTTTGGGGTAAATACCCAATAGTGCAATTGCAGGGTCATTGGGTAGTTCTACTTTTAATTGTTTCAGGAATTTCCACACTGTTTTCCAAAGTGGCTGCACCAAATTGCATTTCTTCCAACAGTGTAAGAATATTCCCCTTTCCCCACATCCTCTCCAACACATGTTGTTTACTGTCTTTTTGATTTTGGCCATTCTAACTGGTATAAGTTGGTATCTCAAGGTAGTTTTGATTAGAATCTCCCTGATGGCTAATGATGATGAACATTTTCTTCATGTGTCTGTTAGCCATTTGTATGTCTTCTTTGGAGAAGTATCTGTTCATGTCTTCTGCCCATTTTTTGATATGATTATCTGTTTTGTATGTGTCAAGTTTGAGGAGCTTTTTATAGATCTTGGATAACAGCTTTTTGTCTGTAGTGTCATTTGCAAATATCTTCTCCAATTCCATGGGTTGCCTCTTTGTTTTGTTTACTGTTTCCTTTACCCTGCAGAAGCTTTGATCTTGATGAAGTTCGAAAAGTTCATTTTCGCTTTTGTTTCCTTTGCCTTTGGAGAAATGTCTTGAAAGAAGTTGATGTGGCTGATGACAAAGAGGTTACTGCCTATGTTCTCCTCTAGAATTTTGATAGATTCTTGCCTCATGTTGAGTTGAGGTTTTTTATCCATTTCAAGTTTATCTTTGTATATGGTGTAAGAGAATGATCGAGTTTCATTCTTCTATACACAGCAGTCCAATTTTTCCAGTACCATTTATTGAAGAGACTATTTTTTTCCACAGTACATTTTCTCCTGCTTTGTCAAAGATTATTCAACCATAGAGTTGAGGGTATACATTTGGGCTTTCTACTCTGTTCCACTGGTCTAGGTGTCCATTTTTGTGCCAGTACCATGCTGTCTTGGTGATCACAGCCTTGTAGGAAAGCTTGAAATCATGCAACGTGATGCCCCCAGTTTTGTTTTTCTTTCTCAACATTTCCTTAGCAACTCGGGGCTCCTCTGGTTCCAAACAAATTTTAGGATTGTTTGTTCCAGCTCTTTGAAAAATGCCAGTGGAATTTTGATCAGGGTGGCACTGAATGTATAGATTGCTCTAGGCAGTATAAACATTTTAACAATGTTTATTCTTCCAATCTGTGAGCATGGAGTGCTTTTCTATCTTTTTGTGTCTTCAATTTCTTTCATGAATGCTCTATAGTTCCTCGAGTGCAGATCCTTTATCTCTTTGGTTAGGTTTATTCCCAGGTATCTTATGGTTCTTGGTGCTATAATAAATGGAATTGATTCTCTAATTCCCCTTCCTATATTTTCATTGTTAGTGTATAGGAAAGCAACTGATTTCTGTGCATTGATTTTGTATCTTGTCACATTACTCAATTGCTGTATGAGTTCTAGTTGTTTGGGGGTGGAGTTTTTTGGGTTTTCCATATAAAGTGTAATGTCATCTGCAAAGACAGAGAGTTTGACTTCTTCATTGCCAATTTGAATGCCTTTTATTTCTTTTTATGTCTGATTGCTGTTGCTAGGACTTCTAGTACTATGTTGAACAAGAGTGGTGAGACTGGGCATCCTTGTCGTGTTCCTGATCTCAGAGGGAAGGCTGTCAGCTTTTCCCCATTGAGGATGATAATAGCTTTGGTTTTTCATAGATAAATTTTATGAAATTGAGAAATGTTCCCTCTATCCCTACACTTTGAATTGTTTTAATCAGGAACGGATGCTGTATCTTGTCAAAAGATTTTTCTGCATCAATTGAGAAAACCATGTAGTTCTTCTCTCTTCTCTTTATTGACTTGTTTTTATCACATTGATTTGTGAATGTTGAACCACCTATGTATACCATCGACAAATCCACCTGGCCATGGTGGATAATCTTTTTAATGTGCTTTTGGATTCTATTAGCTAGGATCTTGTTGAGAATCTTAATATCCATATTCATCAGGATATTGGTCTGGAATTCTCTTTTTTGGTGGGGTGTATGCCTGGTTTGGGGATCAGGGCAATTCTGGCTTCATAAAAATAGTCTGGAAGTTTTCATTCTGTTTCTATTTTTTGAAACAGCTTCAGGAGAATAGGTATTATTTCTTCTTTGAATGTTTGGTAGAATTCTCCAGGGAATCCGTCAGGTTCTGGACTCTTGTTTTTGGGGAGTTTTGGGATCACTTCTTCTCTCTCTTTACTACATATTGGTCTATTCAGGCAGTCAGTTTCTTCCAGATTCAGTTTTGGAAGTTTATAGATTTCCAGGAATGCATCCATTTCATCTACATTGCTTAACTTATTGGCATATAACTGTAGATAATAATTTCTGATGATTGTTTCTATTTCCTTGGTGTTAGCTGTGATCTCTCCCTTTTCATTCATAATTTTATTAATTTGGGTCCTCTCTCTTTTCTTTTAGATTAATTTGGCCCATGGTTTATTGATATTATTGATTTAAAAAAATAGTTTCTAGTTTTGTTGATATGTTCTACTCTATCTCCAGTTTCTATCTCATTGATCTCTGCTCTAATCTTGATTATTTGCCTTCTTGTGTGTGGGTTTGGCTTAATTTGTTGTTGATTCTCCAGTTTCTAAAGGTGTAAATAAAAGAAGGTGTATTCTGCATTTTTCAATTTCTTTGAGGGAGTCTTGGATGGCTATGTATTTCCCCCTTTGGACCCTCTTGCTGTAATCCCATAGGTTTTGGACTAAAGTGTCTTCATTCTCATTGGTTTACTTGAATTGTTTAAGTTCTTTTCTGATTTCTTGGTTGATCCAAACATTCTTAAGCAGGGTAGTCTTTAGCTTCCAAGTGTTTGAACTCCTTCCAAACTTTTTCTTGTGATTGAGTTCCTGTTTCAAAGCATTGTGGTGTGAGAATATGCAAGAAATAATTTCAGTCTTTTGGTACTGGTTGAGCCCTGATTTATGACCCAGCATGTGGTCTATTCTGGAGAATGTTCCATGTGCACTCAAGAAGGATGAGTATTCTGTTGTTTTAGGGTAGAATGTTTTGTATTTATCTATGAGGCCCATCTGGACCAATGTGTCATTCAAGGCTCTTGTTTCTTTATTGATTTTCTTCTTGGATGGTCTGTCTATTACTGAGAGTGGCATGATAAGATCCCCTAGTATTCAAGTATTCATATGACTCTTTATCTTGATTAACAGTTGTATTATGTAGTCAAATGCTCCCCTATTGGTGGTATAAATATTTACAAGTTTTAGATCTTCTTTGTGGATAGACCCTTTAAGAATGATATATTATCCTTCTTTATCTCTGATTACAGTCTTAAGTATAAAATCTAATTTATCTGATATGAGAATCATTACCCCAGCTTTCTTTTGAGGCCCATCGGCATGAAAGATGCTCCTCAATCCCTTCACTTTCAGTCTGGATGTATCCTTAGGTTCCAAATAGGACTCTTGTAGACAGCATATGGATGGCTACTGTCGTTTTATCCAATCTATCCGTGTACCATTTTATGGGAGCATTTAGGCCATTCATGTTGAGAGTGATTATTGAAAGATATATTTTTATTGACATCACGTTGCCTGTGATTTACTTGTTTCTATAGATGGTCTCTGTAAATTTCTGTTCTATGACACTCTTGGGTTCTTTCTTCTATTGTAGAACCCCCCCTCCCCTTAATATTTCTTTTAGTGCCAGCTTGGTTGTCACATACTCTTTTAAACCTTGCCAGTCTTGGAAGCTCTTTATCTGAATGTCCACCTTGCTGGATAAGGTATTCTTGGCTTCATGTTCTTCTCATTTAGTGCCCTGAATATGTCTTTCCAGCCCTTTCTGGCTTACTAGGTTTCTGTGGAGAGGTCTGACGTTATTCTGATGGACCTTCCTCTGTATGTAAGGAATCTCTTTCCACTACCCTGCTCTCAAGATTTCTAGTCTAAAATTATGATTCATCAGTTTCACAATCAGGTGTCTTAAGGTCTTTGTAGATTCATTGATTGGGGGTGATCTTTCTGCCTCTAGGATGCAAACACTGGTTTCATTGCCTAGACTGGGAAAATTTTAATGGAGAATTTGTTCAACTGTATCTTCTAGTCTTTTTTCTTTCTCCTCTCCCTCAGACATCCCAATAATTCTGATGTGGGAATGTTTCATGGCGTCATTTATTTCCCTAATTCCATTTTCATGGCTTCTAAGCTATTTGTTCCAGGCCTCCTCCTAATCCTTTTTCTATATCAGTTTGTCCTCTAGATCACTAATTCTAGCTTCTGCCTCAGTTACCCTAGCTGTTAGAGAATTTAGTTTAGATTATATATCATTGATAGCATTTTTATTTCTTCCCAGGTGGCTTTCACTTCTGCCCCAATCAATTCCATGTTGTTATTAATGGTTTTCTCAGACCTAGCCATTGCCCAGATAATTGTTACCCTGAATTCCTTTCCAACATACTATTTATGTCCATACCCAATAGCTCTAATGGAGAGGGCACAGTCTCTGAATTTTTCCTCTATTGAGGACCCCCTTTGGACCCTCTTGCTGTAATCCCATAGGTTTTGGACTAAAGTGTCTTCATTCTCATTGGTTTACTTGAATTGTTTAAGTTCTTTTCTGATTTCCTGGTTGATCCAAACATTCTTAAGCAGGGTGGTCATTAGCTTCCAAGTGTTTGAACTCCTTCCAAACTTTTCTTGTGATTGGGTTCCTGTTTCAAAGCATTGTGGTGTGAGAATATGCAAGAAATAATTTCAGTCTTTTGGTACTGGTTGAGCCCTGATTTATGACCTCCCTCTAGTTGTTTTGGTGAGAGGTGGTTGGAGGGATATTCAGTTGAAAATATCAACCACATCCAGGCGAGGTACACTCTGTAATGCTTCTGAGAAATCGGAAGTGACCACCAAAAAGAAAAAAAAAAAAGAGAGAGAGAGAGAGAGAGAGAAGAATGAGAGAAGCAGAAAAAAAAAAAAAAAAGAGGAGACCCAGCCAGAATGGGCCCATGTTTATAAAGTATACAAACAAAAACGTCCATACAAAAAGACCAATAAAAGTAAATGACAAGAAAAAAAAGAACCCAGCCAAAATTAAACCACATATAAGATTTATATTATACCAGATCAAGAACAAATACACAGAAACACTGACAGAAGAAAAATATGGGAGGGTGATTTTAAATCCTCAATGTTCACAAGCAAGGTTATTTTGATTCTTCCTGCATATATCTTGCTATCTTCATTAAAAGACTCAACTTTCCAGAGATAAAGGGAGATTAAAACTGGTTTGTATATAGGGGTAGTATTGATTAGGAAAAGAAGATTATCTTGAAGCTTATATCTATATGTATATTAAAAAAATAGAAAAGAAAAAGAAAAGCACAGGTTTACGTATGAAAAAAGTTCAAGTTAAAAGGTTATTATGGGGATGCCTGGGTGGCTCAGTAGGTTAAGCCACTGCCTTTGACTCAGGTCATGATCCCAGTGTCCTGGGATCGAGCCCCGCATTGGGCTCTCTCCTCAGTGGGGAGCCTGCTTCCTCCTCTCTCTCTGCTGCCTCTCTGCCTACTTGTGATCTCTCTGTCAAATAAATTAAAAAAAAATAAAAGGTTATTGTGGAATATGTTATATTAAAGCTGTAGCATAATGGTAAATAGGTTAAAAAATAAATGGAACAAGAATAGTGAGAATGAATTAAAAATATAAGTTGTATCTATGTTGTATCTATGAAATATATAGGTTTTAGTTCAACACCAGGAGCTTGATATATTGTTTTCCCCTGATATTGGGGTTTTACAGTTTTAAGAGGACCCTGTGGTTGTTGTCCTCTCATTCTTTTGGCTGGATTTCTGGGAGAGGGGCCTGCTGCATTGTTTTTCAGGGAGTCTTGCTTTGGTTGTGTTTTCCTGCCCCCTATCAATGGGCTGGGCTCTGTGGAAACTGGTTTTTCAGGCTTTTGTTCTCTGGAGTTTTTTGTTTGTTTGTTTGTTTTTGTTTTTTTGTTTGTTGTTGTTATTGTTGTTTTTCCCCTTTGGTGGCTTTTTGCGACTTTTCAGAGGTTTTTAGGAAAGCAAACTGCACCCAGACCTTTCTCTCAGGGAGAAGACTCAGTCTCCTCTGGGTGCCCCTCCTCCTGACAAATCAGAATTTTTTTTTAAAGATTTTATTTTTATTTATTTATTTGATAGAGAGAGATCACAAATAGGCAGAGAGGCAGGCAGAGAGAGAGAGAGAGAGAGAGAGGAAGAAGCAGGCTCCCTCCCAAACAGAGAGCCCAATGCAGGACTCAATTCCAGTATCCTGAGATCATACCCTGAGCCAAAGGCAGAGGCTTAACTCACTGAGCCACCCAGGCGACCCCAAATTAGATTTTTAACCAAAGACTGCAATAAAAGATGAAGAAGAACACTACATCATAATTAAAGGGCCTATACAAGAAGATCTAACAATTTTCCATCTTTATGCCCCAAACATGGGAGCAACCAATTAGATAGACCAATTAATAACAAAATCAAAGAAACACATTGATAATAACAAAATAATAATTGGGGACTTAACACTCAGTCACTGCAATGGTTGAATCATCTAAGCAAAAGATCAACAAGGAAACTTGAAAAAATCAACAAGGAAATGAGGGTTTTGAATGACACACTGGACCAGATGGACTTCACAGATATATTCAAAACATTCCACCCTAAAGCAGCAGAATACACATTCTTCTCAAGTGCACATTGAACATTCTCCAGAATGGATCACATAGTAAGTTACAAATCAGGGTTCCACTGGTACTAAAAGATGGGGATCATTGCCTGTGTTTCGAGACCAAAATGCTTTGAAACTGGAACTCAATCACAAGAGAAAACTTGGAAAGTACTCAAATACATGGAAGGTATAGAGCATTCTACTGAAGAATGAATGGGTCAACCAGGAAATTAAAGTAAATTTTAAAAAGTCCATGGAAAAAAATGTAAATAAAAACACAACTGTCCAAAATCTTTGGGATGCACCAAAAGTGCTCCTAAGAGGGATGTACATAGCAATACAAGCCTTTCTCAAGAAACAAAAATGGTCTCAAATACACAACCTAAACCTGCCCCTAAAGGAACTTGAGAAAGAACAACAAAGAAAGCCTAACTCAGCAGGAGAAGAGAAATAATAAAGATTAGAGCAGAAATCAATGATAAAACCAAAAGAATAGAAGAAAAGAAAATCAATGAAACTAGGAACTGATTCTTTAAAGGAATTAATAAGATCAATAACTTCCTGGCCAGAATTATCAAAAAAAAAAAAAAAAAAAAAAGGAGAAAGGACCCAAATAAATAAAATCATGAGTGAAAGAGGGGAGATCATAACCAACACTGAAGAAATACAAGAAATTATAAGAACATATCATAAGCAAATATATGCCAACAAATTAGCCAATCTGGAAGAAATTGATGCATTCCTAGAGAAAATACCCGAAACTGAAACAGCAAGAAATAGAAAACCTGAATAGACCCATAACCTGCAAGGAAGTTGAAGCAGTAATCAAAAATCTCCCAACAAACATGAGCCAGGGCCAGATGGGTTTCCAGGGGGAATTCTACCAAACATTTAAAGAAAAATTAATACCCATTCTTCTGAAAATGTTTTAAAAGAAAGAAATAGGAGAACTTCCAAAATCTATGAGACCAGCATTACCTTGATCCTGAAACTAGACAAAGACCCCACCTAAAAGGAGAAGTATAGACAAATATCCCTGATGGACATGGATGCAAAAATTTTCACCAAGATACTAGGAATCCAACAGTAATTAAAAGGATTATTCACCATGACCAATTGGATTTTCTCCTGGGCTGCAAGGGTGATTCAGCACCTGCAAATCAATCATTATGATATAGTACATAAATAGAAGAAAGAACAAGAATCATAAGATCCTCTCAATAGATGCAGAAAAGCATTTGACAATATACAGTACTCTTTCTTGATTAAACTTTTCACAGTGCAGGGATACAGGGAACATACCTCAATATCATAAAAACCATATGTGAAAAGTTGACAGTAGATATCATTCTTAAGGGGGGAAAACTGAGACCTTTCCCCTAAGGTCAGGAACACGACAAGGATGTCCACTATCACCACTGTTTTTCAAAATAGTATTAGAAGTCCTAGCCTCAGCAATCAGACAACAAAATAAATAAAAGGCATCTCAATTGGCAAAGAAGAATTCAAACTCTCACTTCTCACAGATGACATAATACTCTACGTGGAAAACCCAAAAAGATTCTCCCCCAAATTGATACAACTCATGCTAATTCAGCAAGTAGCAGGATGTAAAATCAATGCACAGATATTAGTTGCATTCCTATACATTGACAATTAGACAGAAGAAAGAGAAATTAAATAGTGAATCCCATATACAATTTCATCAAAAACCATCAGATACCTAGGAATAAACCTAACAAAGAGGCAAAGGATATATACTCAGAAAACCATAAAACACTTGTGAAAAAAATTTAGGAAGACACAAAGACATGGGAAAAATGTGTCTCTGTCAAATAAATAATTAATTTTTAAAAAAAGATTTTTAAAAAAATTAATTATTTATTTGACAGAGACACAGTGGGAGAGGGAACAGAAGCAGGGGGAATGAGAGAGGGAGAAGCAGTTTTCTAGCTGAGCAGGAAACCCAATGCGGGGCTTGATCCCAAGACCCTGGGATCATGACCTGAGCCAAAGGCAGATGCTTAATGACTGAGCCACCCAGGCACCCCAAGAACAAATATTGTTAAAATTTCTATCCTACCTAGAGCAATCTATACATTTCACTATCAAAATTCCATTAATTTTTTTCACAGAACGGGAACAAATAATCCTAAAAACCATGAAAGACCCTAAATAGCCAAAGGAATGTTGAAAAAGAAAACCGAAGCTGGTGGCATCACAATTCTAGATTTCAAGCTCTATTACAAAGCTGTAATCATCAAGACTGTATGATACCGTGGCAAAAACAGACACATAGATCAATAGGACAGAATAGAGAACCCAGAAATGAAACTTGTTTTATTAACTCTATGGTCAACTGATCTTCAACAAAGCAGGAAAGAATATCCAATGGAAAAAAATGTCTTCAAGAAATGGTGTTGGGAAAATCAGCTACATGCTGAATGAAACTGGACCATTTCCTTACCCAATACACAAAAATAGACTCAAAATGGATGAAAAATATAAGTGTGAGAAAGGAATCCATTAAAATCCTGGAGGAGAACATAGGCAGCAACCTCTGTGATCTTGGCTGCAGCATCTTCTTGCCTGACACATCTCCAAAGGCAAGGGAACCAAAGGCAAAAATGAACACTGGAACATCATCATGATAAAAAGATTTTGAACAGCAAAGAAACAGTCGACAAACCAAAAGACAACTGAAAAAATGGGAGAAGATATTTGCAAATCACATATCAGATTAAGAGCTAGTATCCAAAATCTATAAAGAATTTACCAAACTTAACACCCATAGAATAAGTAATCTAATCAAGAAATGGGCAGAAGACATGAACAGACATTTCTGCGAGGAAGACATCGAGACGGCCAACCAAAACATGAGAAAATGCTCATCACTGGGCATCAGAGAAATACAAATCAAAAGCACAATAAGATACCACTTCACACCAGTCAGGATGGCTAAAATTAACCACTCAGGAAACAACAAATGTTGGGGAAGATGTGGCGAGAGGAAACCCTCCTATACTATTGGTGAGAATGCAAGCTGGTTCAGCTACTCTGAAAGACAATATGGAGGTTCCTTAGAAAGTTGAAAATAAAGCTACCTTATGACCTATCAATTGCACTACCAGGGATTTACTGTATAGATACAAATGTGATCTAAAGAGTACCTACACCCCAATGTTTACAGCAGCAAAGTTCACAATAGCCAAACTATGAAAAGAGCCCAGATGTCCCTCAACAGAGGAATAGATTAAGAAGATGGGTATATTTATACAATGAAATACTATTCAGCCATCAAATATAATATTAAACCTTGCCATTTGCAATGACATGGATGGAACTAGAAGGTATTATGCTGAGCGAAATAAGTCAGAAAAAGACAACTATCGTATGATCTCACTGATATGTGGACTTTAAGAAACAGAATGGAAGGTTATAGGGGGAGAATGGAAAAAAATAAAACAAGATGAAATCAGAGAGGGAGACAAACCATTACATATTCTCAATCATAGGAAAGAAACTGAGGGTTGCTGGAGGGTAGAGGGGTGGTGAATGGGATAACTGTGTGGTGGGCATTAAGGAAGGCATGTGATGTAATGGGCACTAGGTATTATATAAGACTGATGAATCATGACCTCTACCTCTGAAACTAATGATTCATTATATGTTAATTAATTGAATTTAAATAAGAAACAACAACAAAAAGTAAGACAATTAAATTGAAAAGACTCATTCTCTATCATATGTTATTTAGAAAAATCCCAACTTCCTTTTTTAATAAAATCACTTGATGAATGCAAAAAATAATAGTAATAAAGCTTTATTTCTGCATTTTGCTCTACATCTGTTTCCTGTTTTCTATATCTCTGGGGAAAAAAAATCTTGTCTCAGGAACCCACTGGCATAGTTTACTACTCAGTGGAAAAACAGCTGTTATGACAAGAAGAAAAATCAAAAAAGAAGATGATAAAGGTCACAGCCACTGTTAGGAGCCCTACTCCCACAAGCAATGCAGATTCTATAATATCAGTCAAAATTCCCTGAAAGAGTTTGCATTATTGCTGTCTCCTTCAGTGTTGCTATGGCCTTGGTTGCTAGGGAACTACCCAGTCAAAACCATTTCCTGAAGGAATGGCCTGGTATCAGTGCTGAATCATGACTTGAGAAGAGTAGTAATATTATTTAATGCTTCCCAAAGCCTCCAAATCCATGTTCTTTCAGCTCAGTCAGATTTAAAAAAAAGGGGGAAGGGGAGCATCTGGGTGGCTCAGTGGGTTAAAACCTCTGCCTTCGGCTCGGGTCATGATCCCAGTGTCCTGGGATTGAGCCTGGCATTGGTCTCTTCTCAGCAGGGAGCCTGCTTCCCTTTCTCTCTCTCTGCCTGCTTCTCTGCCAACTGTGATCTCTGTCTGTCAAATAATAAATAAAATCTTTAAAAAAAAAGTGTTCAGAATAGAAGTCGATTTAAGATGGCCTCAAATAAAGAATTTGTATGTTATGTTATTAAAACAGTTCATATTTTTAGCACCATCAATCTTTGTAAATCGTATCAAAAAACAATGCCATACTGAAAGATCTGAGGTCATAATATTTATTTCAAGAAGTATAAGGTCCTTTCTTAAAACTATCTAAAGGAAGCTTACATTAAAACAAAAGGTGAACAAATAAAAATATAACTGTATTTAGTTACCTGATAAAAATTTAGGTAAGGGGAGCTTGGATGGGTCAGTTGGTTAAGCACCTAACTCTCAGGGTTGTGGGATCAAGCCCCATGCCTGGCTCTACACTCAACTGGAATCTTCTTAAGATTCTCTCTCTCCCTCTATTCTCTCTCTCCCTCTCCCTTTGCCCCTCCTTCCCACTCATGCTCTCTCTCTCTGTAAAATAAATCAAAATCTAAAAATTTAGGTAAAATTTGTTGATTATGGATCAATTTTTATCTATAAGAGCTTTTTCATTGACACTTCATAATATAAACACTAAAAAAAATAAAATCATATTTTAAAAAACCTGTCCTCTTTGATCATATAATTCTCTCATATGCAATATGGTTCTATCTCATGGTTTATATTTTACCATGAAATTGTCCACCCTGCATCCTTTGTCAGTAGATAAGTAATCATAACCGTAAGGAAATATTAACAGTTGATCACCTGATAATCAGAATTCAAAATAACATATGCATTGGCAGTGCTGGAATTCAGACACTTTTTCATATAAATCATGAACATTAACATCTCAACTAATAATTCTTCGCATTTGATTACACTTAATGACATTTTAAAAATCCCATTTGGATTTATATTATAGTCACAAAGCAATCTCAAAGACCAAGAAGATTCTGATTAAAAGGCATCTGTCAGGGGCGCCTGGGTGGCTCAGTGGGTTAAGCCTCTGCCTTCGGCTCAGGTCATGATCTCAGGATCCTGGAATCAAGCCCCGCATCAGGCTCTCTGCTCAGAGAGCCTGCTTCCTCCTCTCTCCTCCTGCTTTCTCCTCTCTCTCTGCTTGCCTCTCTGCCTACTTGTGATCTCTCTTTCTCTGTCAATAAATAAAATATTTAAAAAAAAAAAAAGGCATCTGTCATCAGAGCCTTTGAATTTTATAATATTTTCTGCAGCCAAGAGACTTTTGATTAACAAGACCATAACTTTACAAGAGAACAAAGCTAATTTTTCCTTTATTTTTATCTTTTCAAAAACAAAACAAAGAAAAACCAAAAATGATAACTGAAAATCATGGTTATTTACTGTACTTTTGCCATTAATAAAGTTGAAAAACTAAGCAAATACCATGGAGAAATAAAATCAGAGAAGACCTTGCAACTGCCCCTTTTAGCATATGAATAAAATTTTAAATGTTGAATATCCTAATAATTGTAAAAAGTGTGAAAATTTCGTTTTCAGAACAGATTGATAGTTATTTAATAGAATAAACAGGGTCATGTGTTTCATTTATATTTATGATTTCAATGTATTTTTTTCTTTCAGTTTCTCTCTTTTTCAAGGTTTCTAAAAAAAATGGAAAAGTTTTGTTTTCTCCAAAGTAATGTTGAATAATAAAAAGAATTTTGCAGATTTTAATAATTTACAGGGATTTATATTTGTAAAAGACCCCCAGTCCTGGGAAATAAAAATATTTTTTTTTAAAAGATTTTATTTATTTATTTTTCAGAGGGAGAGCGAGCACAGGCAGACAGAGTGGAAGGCAGAGTCAGAGGAAGAAGCAGACTCCCCATGGAGCAAGGAGCCCGATGTGGGACTCGATCCCAGGACGCTGGGATCATGACCTGAGCCGAAGGCAGCTGCTTAACCAACTGAGCCACCCAGGCGTCCCAAAAATATTTTCAATAAAACTCAAATATTAACTAAATTGCTGATATAAATTCTTAATATTCACTCCTAAGTTATAATAATACTATATTATTGGTAAGTTGGAGGAAGCATAAATAAAATATCTTGGTCCTGAAAATGTATAGCACAAATTAATATATAATTCAAAATTTTAAAATACTAGCATTAAACATAATTAGATAGTCATCCTTCTGACAAAGTTGCTTAGAAAAATGGCCACAAAAATGTTTTTAAAGTGAACTAGAAATGAATCCAAGAAGTTTAACTTCAACTATGAAGTGGTTTTTTTTTTTGCAAATTTTCTTCTATGCTTACCTTGCTATATTAATGTTTATCCCACTCTTAATTTCTCTTGTGATTCTATTCAAATTCTCAAGTTAGGTAACCTTAATAAAAATGTGCTTATATAGCAGGCAGGTCTTCCCAATTTCTCACTGCACTGCTCTTAATGAAACAAACCTAACTTTCTCTTGCACAAATCACAATGGTGGTGAGACTGTCACCAAAAATGGTTGGTATGGCAGAAATGCTAAATGTGTATCTCCCTGTGAAATAAATTATTTTAATAGTTTTTATTTTTTATCTTAAATTTTTTTTCAATTTTTTTTTTCTGTATCCTAAAACCCTAATTCATCACCTGGGTAAAAACATGTTCCCATTTAATTGAGCACAACTACCATTTTGTACAGAGTTTGTCACCACAACATAAGTTTATATTATACCACAAATTTTTCCTATGATATTTATCATAAAATTGATCATGTATAGAGATACAATTCCCAAACAGTAGTTCTTCTGGATACTTCTGGTAACTTGGATGGTGCCAGAAGGAGAATAATTAGTTCAAAACAAGAGATTTCTCTTTTTCAAATAGGCCATATAAAGAAGAGATTTCACCTATATATTAGCCTAAAGCACATTGTGCTTTAGTGGATTTCATCTATATCCCACCTTCCACAGGAACCATGTTTCCCTTTTAAGAGATTTGTGAAGTTGGAAGAGATGTAAATTACAACAATCTAGGCTTATTAGTTAATTTAACAAATTTTCGATCTAGTGATTAGTAATATACATATATACACGTAGATGATTGGATGGCAGATATTTTATGCTGAATTCCTTATAATAAAAACTTTTTTTTAGAAGGGTATCACTCAATGGGGTGCCTGGGTTGCTCAGTTGGTTAAGCGCCTGGGTACCTGTATGGCTCAGTCGGTTAAGCTCCCCACTCTTGGTTTGGGCTCAGGTCATGAACTCAGGGTTGAGATTGATCCCTGCATGGAGCCCTATGTGGAGACCTAAGATGAACCTCTCCTTGAGCCCCTGGTTGGGACTGTGCCTCAGGGCATTCCTTCCTCTTCTCCTGTCTAGCTTCTACCTAATAAATTTCTTCCAATTTGTTATGAACAATTTTAGTGATAATCATCTTTTGTTCATTCAGAACCAGAAAAGTAATAGTCAATTCATTAACCATTGCCCAACTTTAAAATTACAAATGGATTATTTGAGCTTGTTCTTTTTTAGATTTTATTTATTTATTTTGAAAGAGAGAGAGAGAATATGTGAACAGGGGGAGGGGCAGAGGCAGAGGGAGAGAGAAAATCCCAAGGAGTCTCCATACTGAGCTTGGAGCCTGATGTACAGCTCAATCCCACAACCATGAGATCATGACCTGAGCTGAAATCAAGAGTCCAACACTTAACTGACTGAGCCACTCAGGTGCCCTTTAAGCTTGTTTATCTAAAAACACATCACCAGTAATTGAATAAATACATGTAGAAAATATGATTGAGAAATACTGACTTTTATCACATCTACAAAAGCTCATATATTATACAAGTGTGTTTAATAGAAATATACATTTCTATTACACACCCAAAGAGACATAACAAAATGTGCTCTTGGATATGTAGTTGCACAAAAATGGCATTTGTGACCCATGTTTCTAACAAACGCTGATGTTTTATTCTCTGTTATAACAGAAAGCAGATTTACTTTCTAATATTACCATGTAGTTCCAAAGGTTTTCAAATCCTTTAATTACCTTAAAATACTACTAAAATTACGAGAGTTTTTTTTCTCTAATCAGATAAATACTGAATTAATTTTTCATGAATGATTATAAATAAACACAAAAGATCCTATCAAGTTATAAAATGATGTTTGGCATCAAAAGTGTTAGAGTATGTTAAAGTTTATTGATTTTTAATATTATTACATACTTTTTTTTTTAAGATTTTATTTATGTATTTGACAGACAGAGATCACAAGTAGGCAGAGAGGGAGGCAGAGAGAGAGAGAGGCAGGAGCAGGCTACCTGCGGAGCAGAGAGCCCTATGTGGGGCTTGATCCCAGGACCCTGGGATCATGACCTGAGCTGAAGGCAGAGGTTCTAACCCACTGAGTCACCCAGACACACCTATTATATACTTTTCAAACATGTTTTTTAGGTTTTCTGTTTGGTCTTTTGTTTTAGCCATTGTGGGGTAGGTATTCCATTACCATTTAAATGACATTTATTTTCTGATGACTAATGATTTTCTTTCTTGCTTGCTTTTGATTAAGTTTAGAGAGAGAGTGAACAAGTGGGGGGGGGGGAGCAGAGGGAGAGAGAGAATCCTGAAGCAGACTCACTGGTGAGTGTAGAACCTGATGTGGGGTTCCATCCCAGGATGCTGAGATCATGACCTGAGCCAAAATCACAAGTTGACCACTTAACCATCTGAACCAGTCAGGTACCCCTAATGATTAATGTTTGTTTTTATATATTTATTGTCAACTTGTTTTTCATATTTTTTTAAAAACACTTTGCCTACTCTAATGTTATAATTATATATATATTTTTAAAAAACTACATTATTTAACATTAATGGACTTATAGTTTATTTTTTGGGTTTGTTTGTTTTGAGAGAACATGAATGGCAATGGGGGGGTTTGGAGGAAGAAGGGGCAGAAAGAGAGGGAGAGAGAATCTTACACAGGATCCATGCCCAGTGCAGAGCCCAAAGTGGGGCTCAGTCACCCTAACCTGAGATCATGACATGAGCCCAAATCAAGAGACTGATGCTTAATCAACTGAGCCACCCAGGCACCTCAAAGATTTGATAGTTTTTGAGTGAATTAATGTAACGATGTTTTTAATGTATTTCATTTCTTTTCTTTTCCTTTGTATTCTGTTTTCATTTATTTTTATTGTTTTCACTTTACCCAAATTTCTTTATCAATTATTTAAATTTTTATTTAACATTAGTTATTAGTATTTGATTAGTTTCTCATTCTATATCCAAATTATTTGTTGAAGTGGAGCAAGGTATAAGTAAGTTAAAAGCCATTCAATCAGGCCTTGAATGCAGTAGTTCTGCTTACATCAACTCAGACACTAAAACAATGAGCCCTGTTCCCCAACCACCACCATCCCCACCTTAGGCCGCTCCCTCCCTGGGTCTGGTAAACAATGTTGGTGAGCAAGACTGGTGCTCAGAAATTTGGAAAAAGTAACAAATATCCCAGATTCTACATATCACACAGGTAGTCAGGCTTTAGCACAAAACATAAAAAACTACAATCTCCTATAGTAGCCTTATGGCCACAAAATCAACAAAAATGAGAAGTGTGGAATCTCAGATCTGTCAGGCAACTGGTTATACTGTATGACAGAGACAGGCACCTAGCAGGTGTCCATAAATATTAATTTAATTTTCTTTTTTCCTCTGGGTAAAACCAAACTCGTATAAGTTGCACACTTAACTCAACCTTCCAGAACATATTCATTTTTCATTTTTCCAGAGGTCAAAAGTAGAAGGGATATACAGAATTTCTGTTTTATAAAATAAATAAGTTTTGGAGATGTTACACAACAATATAAATATACTTAACACAACCGAACTATACATTTAACAATAGTTAAGATGGTAAGTTTTAGGTTTGTTTTTTTTTGTTTTTTTTTTTACCAAAATTAAAAAAAAATGATAATCAAATTGAAGGGGGATTTGGGAGATTTATGATTGGTTATGGTTGTTCTTCAGGTGCTAGTGACTCAAATTATTTTTTTTTTAAGTGGGAGATTGCTTTTTTTCCTTCTGCATAATTATACTATAATTATAATTGACAGGTGGTTAGGAAAGGAGACACCACTGATCTTTGTTTTAATAAAATACCCAGTGTGGGTAATACCTATATTATTCCATACTTCATTAGTATGTACACATAAACTTCAAAAGCAGGGGAGAAAAAACGAAGGAATCATTTTATTATATTTTAAAATAATTGATCTTTATAGTTTACTTCTGAATTACAGAAGTAAACATTCTAGTGAATGAAGCATTTAATAAGTAGCTTCCAATCCTGGCTAGTCTTTCTTTCAAACCAATCTTTCTTTCTCTTTCCCTTACTTTCCTTCCTTCCATCCATCCGTCCTTCCTTCCTCTCTTTCTCTTTCTCCCTCTCTTTCTAACGGTTTGTGGGTTTTTTTTTTTAATATTTTATTTATTTACTTGACAGACAGAGATCACAAGTAGGCAGAAAGGCAGGCAGAGAGAGAGAGGAGGAAGCAGGCTCCCCGCTGAGCAGAGAACCCAATGTGGGGCTCAATCCCAGGACCCTGGGATCATGACCTGAGCCGAAGGCCGAGGCTTTAACCCGCTGAGCCACCCAGGCGTCCCTTTCTAATGGTTTTTAAATTTTTTTAATATTTCTTCTTTTTACTCTTTGACCCCACTCCACACCATGACAGCCACCAATCTGCTTTCTGTAGCTATGAGCTGGGTTTTTGTTTTTGTTTTGTTCTTTTTTATTTATTCTGCATTTTTAATATGGTAAATACTGATAGATGTAACATAGACAAACAAAAGATTAAGTCCTCATTAATTTTAAGAGTGAATGGGCGTTCTGAAAACAATGTTTGAAAATTATTGCTCACAATTTCTTCAAGGAGGATATATATGTCTGGTACATTGCTTTATCTATCCATGACTTTTGTATTTAAGCCACAGTTTGTGTTTCCATGTGACTTGTGAGTCAAGTTCTTATTATTGCAATGTTCTGTGCAGCATTTCCAATTCATGGGAAATTCTGTTCATTATTCTTTTAACAGTGCATCAGAGTACTGATTCTCCATAGTTTTTTGAGACCTGTTTCATTTTGTTTTTAATCACTCTAGTGGGCATTTGGGCATTTAGTGATGTTACACTGAAGTTTTAACTTACATTTCCTTGTTTAATTTCTCTATTTTAATAATATTTTTATATACTTATTAACCATTTGGGTATCCTTATTGTAAGATGTTTATTTTAGCTTTTTGCTCATTTTGTTACTATTTCTTATTGATTTGAAGGTTTCTTTTCACATTTTAACTATGAATCTTTTTATCAAATAAGTATTTTGTAATATTTCTCCCATTCTGTGAATTGTATTTTTATTTATTGATGTCTCAATAATCATGTTATGAATTGTAATTCAGTCCAACTTATACATATTTCTCTTATTATTTTGTATTGTTGAAATAAATTCCTAGGCCCATGAAGGAGCTGCTATTGCACAGAAGGACACATCAGCAAACTGAAACTTTGGTAACTTTTGTGTTCTTATAAATGATCTTCTTGACTAGAAATGGAGTATATCCAGTTGATCAATCAAATAACAAATGATTCTGGACCTTCTCACCCTAAGCAAGGTTGACTATGTGACCCTAGCCAATCAGAATTTTTTCTATTTTTCTTTTTTTTTCTTTGTCCTATAAAACTCATCTTCTAGCCTATTTTGTAGTTCTTGAAAAAAAAGTCTGCTTCATGAAATGTTAAATCAAGTTTATTCGTGTCACCTAAATTGTTTTCTTTAATAGTTTTTTTGACAGTATTTTGTTAAGAAGATAGACTAATCTGATATCTGAAGATGTTTTACATTTTCTTTTAAAGATTTTATTATTATACTTCTATACTTGTATCTGCACTGTTTATGAAATTGATACTGGCTTATGGTGTATGATGGTTAATTTTATATGTCACTTTGGTCACTGGGCACTCAGATTAAACATTATTTCTGAGTGTGCTTTGTGAGGATGCTTCCTGATAAGAGTAGCATTTGAACTGTAGGACTCAGTAGTTTGCCCTATGGAGTGTGAAAGGTCATCATGCTATCCTCTGAGGGCTTGAATATAACAAAAGGCAAAGAATCCACTCTTTCCTGCCTCATTGGAGACAGACTGCTGTTGTTTCAAGTATTACCTATTAACCTTCTGTTTTTTTCATTTCATTTTAGATAATCAAATTTCCTAAGGTAAACTCAGTCTTCTTCCAAATGTCACCCTTTTACTGATATTTTGTCATTAAATTATGAAAACTGATAACAATATACTTTTCATACATTGTTCACTATTTGATGAGAAATCCTATCTCATCTTCTCGAGCTCTCAGTTGAGAAATATGCCATCCACTCCCATGGTTCTCAGGCTTTGGCATCCAGCTGACTTATACCTCTGGCTTTCCTGGGTCTCCAGCTTATAGACAGCCAATCATGGGACTTCTCAATCTTCTTAATTGTGTGAGTCATTTCTTTACAATAAACTTATTTTATGTGTTTGTGTGGGAATATATATACGTGTGTGTGTGTGTGTATGTATATATTCTTTGAGTTCTTCATAAACAACTCAAAGTCATGGTATGAGAGAGGAATCCAGATACCTTTTCTTTTTTCTTATGGTTACCCAACTGATCCACCATCATGTGTTTAAAAAACAACAACAGCAGCAACAACAAAAAACATCCTTTTTCTGTTACACACCAGTGTTGGCTTTCCAAAATCTCCAAATCTGGAGACTACATAGACATGGGTCTCTTTCTGGACTCTCATTTGTATTTCATTATTCAGATTCAGACCACCTTTTAATCTCTATGTCCCTCTCCTTCCTTATCCAAAAAAAAAAAAAAAAATATGTGGATAATAGTAGTACTTATCTCATAAGGTTGTTATGAGGCAGTAATCAGTTTAAACCACAATTAAGATTTCCTGAAGTAATTGTTAAATGTGTTAGTAAGATTTGATAATGATGATGATTATCATCATTATCATCATCTTCATCTGTTTTTTTCACAATCTCTTCCCTGGGATCTTGAAGGTATTCCTTGTTATCTGCCATCATAGAAGCAATTACTAAATTATATATATTTAATTCATGGCAAAGTTTACCTCACATTTAATCTGCTCTGTAAAATTACATTTTCTTACATTTTCTTCCTGCCTGGGGAAACTTCATCTGCCATATACTTGCTTACTTTGTTGGGCCCTAGCTTCTTTGCATAGACCTTGTACTGTTTCCTTTTTAATTATTCAATGGCACAATCACTTGTTTTTAATCAGCTGGTAGTAAGATGTCCACTAGGGAAGGAATCAGCATACTATTTCAAGACACCTTTAAAAATTTCTTATAATCTAGGCTGTGGTACAAGTAAAATTAGCTTTTGAAAGTTTCCTTCTAGATAATGGACACAGCAGCTGAGCACCTAGGCGTTGTTTACAATGTAAATACTTTCTTCCCTTCTGGTGTCAAGAGACAGAGTTTTTATGCATCCATAGATATGTGTGTGATTCCTGGTTTATTACTTCTAGGAGCCAAGCTGGATCCAAGAAACTTTAGGTATATTCCTGTTTCCTCTATTCCAAACAAGGGATTTAATATCCATCTCAGGAGTCAACACATCATAATGACATTTTTTCTGAAAATAAACAAAATAAAACAAAACATAGATACTGGGCTACTACTAAATCCCCTTTCCATGACTTCTTATTTTAGACTTCTGCATACTTTCAACACTACTACCACTTTAATATTTTGTGGGATATATAATCATATATATATATATATATATATACACACACATATATACACACACATATATATGTATATGTAAATTATTTATCTGGGCATTTTATTTTGTTTTAGTTGTTGTGTTTTGTTTTCTGTTTGATTTCTAGGAAAAGAAAGGGCATGTTAATTTTAGAATCCCATGTTCAGAAATAAAACTAACTTTACATTTCCTAACCAGAAAAAAAAGAAAACATAATTTTTCAATTTGAGTGAGATGACTCAATTTTAAGGTTTATACTGTAATAGGTATTTATTTTTCCATCAAATGCCATCATCCAAATATCTAAATTATTTTTGTATCTGAGTTTAGCATTCTAAAACATACCATAAGATATGGGTATACATTGTGACACCTGGCACCACTTGTAGGTTAAGATGTAGATACTCTGCATGATCTTAATTTGTGCCTTGTACCTTATATATTCCTGAAATCAACTGGAAATGCAAAATGTAGCGAATTATACCTTATAATGTACCCCTGTTAAATTATGTACAGTGTAAGCATATTATAGATTTTGAGATTAAGCTAATCATTTTCTGGAGGAGTCCCTGCATAATCTTTCTGAATTTCAAAGCTTGTCTCACACAGCTGATCAAAAGGGATTGCTCTTGCCTAAGATCACATAAGACACATCACGAATCCAAGACACTTCTATATTTCACCAGAATGAAAACTTTTGAAACTCATTCTCCTTGTGATAATGGAATTTAGTCTGACTTACCCAGTTCTCTGATGGGTCACAGTGCTGCAAATTTACAGTGATTGATTGAATTCACTAGATTTAGAAGCAGTATAAAAGTAACTATCTCCCAAAGGGACCCAAATTTCCACCAAGGTTTCTGCACCAAAGCATCTATGGTTCTTCAGAGTTGGACAGAGTGACAAAACAAACTAAAAAAATATGGCCTTTGACTTCTATGTGCAAGCAAACTATAGGACACAAGGCAGTTTAAACTGTGTAACACTCTAACTATTTGGTCCTCATACTGTCAGTCAAAGAAGGCTAAGAATACATTAATAGCCTGATTAGGTTTCTGGGAGATACTCAGTAGCTCAGTGGTCACTTGTTGGGCCAGGGGCCCCCAAATTTATCATCTTTCATCTTTCTGTGCAAGATCACTACAGAAAACAAAACAAAATTTAAAAAAAAAAAACTAGATTCAGTTGAATTGTGAAACAAAGAATCAATTTCCTCTTTTTAAAAAAGGAGCCCACAAAATATTTGTACTTGCTTATAAACTTAGGTGGAAGGAAACCAGTGTACATCAGTGAGGCAATGGCAAAATAGCTGTCCCTTTAGTAATACAAGAAAGGGAGAGAAAATTCCATCCTGTACATCTTATCAGCTCTAGAATTAAAAAAAAGAAAAAAATACAAACAGGTAAATGAAAACTAAAGTAATGTAAACACATTGTTATTTAGATAGGTATTTTATTTTGAGGGTTCATTGTTTTTTGTTAGAAGCATAATGTTAGGAAGGAAAGACAAGAAATATGAGAACTAGGGACAGGAGTAAGCCTGTAATGCCAAGCCACATCTGATACATTATATCATTGTAAGGTCACCTATTTCATACAAAGCACTGTGTTTTTCTTCAAAACACGTTTGCACTGGGTTTCATTCTTATTTTTAATGTAAATTTACTTTTACAAAAATTTTCATTAATCCTTATTCTCCAAAGGGAATTCATTTTTATGCTTATTGCATAAAAAATAAAACAATCAGAGCCAAGTCTTTAGATATTTAAAAAAGAACACTTAAGTAATTACTTTTAATCCTTTACTTAAAATCAAAAGATAATAGTTATAATGGGAATCACTTTACTAATAGAATTCCCTTAAATGTTGTTATTTGTTCAGATTATTTTATTTTAAGCATGAGTTTTTTTTACCTTAAAAATTATTCTGCAGAAATGTCAAGGTGAAGGAAAGAGCCTATGAACTGATAATGTGGTATGTTAAGCACACTTCTGAATAGTTTAATGACATTTCTTGATTTAAGGACAAAATGGAAAATAAAAATTTTAAAATGAGATTTGTAATAAAGTGCACTGATGACAAGTGCTAAACACAGGCCAGGAAAAAAATACACAAATCTTTATAAAATTCCCTTCTTTACATCCTTCAGATATATTTTAATTTCCTAAGATGGTAATAAATTAATTATCAAAAGAACACTGGGCACTTGATTTTAACTAGTCTATACTCTTCATTTTGTCAGTGAACAGAATGAAACCTAAAGCAGGTAAATCACTGATATAATCCACCCACATTTTAAGTAACTAAGCAAGTTCTTTCTTGCTTCCATGGTTTACTACTCATTTCAGATACTATCTTGCTACTGAACACTTTTATTTTCAGTTTACAATGAGTATGCTGATTTCTTGTTTCAGCTCCAATGTGTGAAGAGCTCAGAAGCTTTTTCTCCAGTTCTTACAAGAAAAAAAATATTTGGGACCAGAGAGCTGAGACCACAGGGCAAATCCGATACACAGCAATAGAGTCCTCCGGACCTAGAACAAAAGCACTAGAGTTATAAACTGGTAGGAACACTTAAAGGGTTACTTAGAGGAAATACTGGAGGCTGAATGTGGACTGGCTTTAATGTGAGAAACTCCTGGGAGCCATAGTTTTAAGGGAGCCCCTACACTTTCATAGACTTCCTCTTCTGGAACTACATCAAGTTATAAAGTGAATAACAAAGAGCCCATCTAAGCTCTGGTGGGCAGGGGAAAAAGTAACCATTGTAAAATACACATAGAACTTTTATATGAAAAAGAACTACATTCTGCAGGATGGGACTTTGCAAAAGGGTAGTAACTCTGAAATTTACCAGTAATTGGGGAAGGGGATTCCTCCCCAATCTAGCAACTACAAACATTCTGCCTCACAGAGAGGGCTGAAAAAGAAAACAACAGTGTATGGAAATAGGCTATATGGATATACATTAAGAAAACTGTAGCCAGGGGCGCCTGGTTGGCTCAGTGGATTGGGGCCTCTGCCTTCCAATCGGGTCATGATCTCAGGGTTCTGGGATCGAGTCCCAGGTCGGGCTCTCTGCTCCACGGGGAGCCTGCTTCCCCTTCTCTCTCTGCCTACTTGTGTTCTCTCTCTCTCTGTGTCAAATAAATAAATAAAATCTTTAAAGGAAAAAAAAAAAGAAAGCTGTAGCCAGGAGCTCCTGGCTGACTCAGTTGGTAGAGCACATGAGTCTTGATCTAGCCCCACGTTGGGTGAATTCTACTGCCACGTTGGGTGTAGAGATTAAAAAAAAAAAAAATCTTAAAAACAAAAAACAAAAACCTGCAACCAGAAAAGGGAGCAAGGAGCAGAAGAAAAAATAGCTATTCCAATAGAGGTCACTGTGAGGGTCACAGTCCTGAGACAGATACCCACTAGTAGCCTAAGATTTAACCGGAAGAATACATAATATGCCTCCTCTCCTACAACTCACTGCCATAGCAATGCGGTCAGGTATAATAACAATAAATTGCAAATGAAAAACTGAATTTAGTATTCAGTATTTTTTTTATTTATATGTTTTACATATTTTTCAGACTTTTATCTGTGGCTTTCCACTCAAACCTGAGATATGGTAGAACACACTGGTTACTTAAAGCAAGAAAAACTAGCAACATAGTCCAAAAAAATTAGTGCAGATACTGGAGGTAGATACAGTAATCTAAAGCCACAGTTATATAATCTCCAAAGAAGGAGCCAAAATGTGCTGTTTATTATCATTATCATAATTATTATTAATATGTTTCCATATACTGTCTGACATTATTAATTTATATATGTAATACATTGTATATTTTATTTTACAAACTAAAAATAACCCATCTCTATCTTCCCTATTGTGACAAGTTTTAAGTTATCAGTCCCCTAGCTTTGAAGCCTCACCCTTCTATCCTCTGCTCTGTAAGGCTGCCGTTGGAATTCAGCAATCCAGTTTTGCATTACCAGATGGTTCCTTACTTGTGTCTGAAAACAGAGCATTCTGAAAGGAGACCCCAAAGCTAGAAGACAAAGAAGGTTCTTCTTTCTTCTCTGCTTCTATGGACTTCCTGCCTCTGATTGTTTTTGTTGCTGTTGTTGTTGTTTTTCTTTTAAGATTTTATTTATTTATTTGAAAGAGAATGAGGAAGAGACAGAGCAGGAGGATGGGCAGAGGAAGAGGGAGGAGCAGACTCCTGGCTGAGCCTGGAACCCCATGCAGGACATGATCCCAGGACTCTGGGATTGTGATCTGCACCAAAGACAGATGCTTAACTGACTGAGCCATCCAGGCGTCCTTCATTGTTCTTTTGAGGGTCACATTAGCCATGTTTCTTCATGCTTTACAGCAGCCCCTTTCTGTGGCAGGGGATGAATCCAGGCTGTAGGCTGTCCAACACTTATATGCACCTAAAACAGACATCAGTAGCAGTCAACAGATGCCACTACTTCCAAAGTCTGTGTTCTAAGCCAATGGGGTGCCTCTCCAAGTTCAAGAGACCTCATCAAAGGAGTGATACCTTCTCCTGGACAGAGTTTGTGTCCCATAGAGCCCTTAAGTTTCTAAATTTTAATTATTCCCTCCTTTTACCAGTTTTTTTCTTTAGATCTAAGAGGGTATCTACTCTCTGTATTTGCCATCTTTATGATACCTTAAGGTTCTCTTCTTATTCTTAAAGTCACCTTGTTAACAAAATTATACCTAATTAATATTTATAAAAAGATACCAATTTGTATGGTCTCTTTTTCTGTATGCTCCATTACCAGAGAGCATGTTTTTCAGCAACAGACTGTAGAGCTGAGAATTAAGCTTATATCTGACTCACTCTGAGTCCGATTTCTTTAAACCACACACTATTACATAAGTTGTTGCAAAGACATGGAACAGAGACTCATGGTATTTGGAAGAAAAGGCAACCAGCCATTTGACATTGTAGTAGTTTATCTGTAGTTGTCTGGGTGTTGTCTGGGTGTTAGTACACCCAACATGTGGAGAGCAAAACAAGTGAAGTTAAAAAAAAAAAATCTCTAAGAAACATTAATGAAGTAAACTCATGTTAGAATCTTGATTATAAGAATTGGAGTGTTTAGAAATGTGTTAATATCCAACAATCATTTCTGAGGTTTTTGTGCATGCTGAAAAGGGATCATTCTTTTGAGACACACACAAGGAGAATGAAGGGCCATGCCCTACAATGTGATTGAAGTGTATTAAATACCTGCCATTTAAGTCAATATCATTTGGAAAACCTAGAAGTGGAACTGTGAGAGCAAGTTGGAAAGGATGCAGAATCTTAAAGCAGTATAGGTTTTGGGAAGTAAGTTGGGGGAAATGGGAGACAAACCTTGAGACACTGTGGACTGTGAGAAACAAACTGAGGGTTTTGGAGGGGAGGAGGGTGGAGGGTTAGGTGAGTCTTGTGGTGGGTATTATGGAGGGCACGTATTGCGTGGAGCACTGGGTGTGGTGCATAAACAATGAATTCTGGAACACTGAAAAGAAATACAATAAAATAAAATGAAAAATAAAAGTATTGAAAGGTTACTTACAAATAGGTCATATAAAACAAATTTGCTGTATCCTTAATTTATTTTATTTTTACGTTACTTCTTATCTGCAAAAATGATAGTGCCACCTTAGGAAAAAAGTAAGTTAAATAAGCTTCATCTTTTCTTACAAATGCACACAGGGAGTATGTTTAATTCTAATAATTTAATAAATAATGTTTGTATTAGTTTATATATGCAAGAGAATAATAAAGAAGCCAATAGGAGACTCTGAGTCCTTTCACACAAAGGAGAGTCTGACAGCTAATTAAAGATCCATGAGGTGTTTTGAGGGTCTCTAACCAGACACAGCTCTGCTGCTTTATCTTAGATGTAAACCCCTTCTTTACTACCTGCTGAATAAAATTATTTCTTCTTGGGCTCTGCTTTGCTGATGGCAAATTTTAGTCATGATATATATTGGAAAATATTTATCTTATTCCACTTAGTGGTCTATTAAATTTTCCAAGTTTGCAGGCCATGTCTTTCATATTTTAGAAGCAATCACTGCTTAGAACAGAATTTTGCACACAGTCATACTCATATATTAATTGATTTTTTTTTCTTCTTGAGGGGAGGTGGTGGCTATAATTGAGCTTGAAGCAATCAGTGAGATAATATAATTTACTAAACTATATAATCCTATAGGACAAGAAATGTATTTTAAAGAAAATATTATAGTGTACAGTATCTAGCCTGTAATTCATCTTCACAAAATATAGGTTGGCTGACCATGCAGTCTTAATCCCAGTCTAAGGGCATTAGACATTAGTGTGTATACCAGAATAAAGCTCACATATGGACATCTTTCCATAGGTAAATTTTTACATTTATAGTTTAGTGTATCCTTCTTCCTTAATTGCATAGCTTTGCAATGATCACAAGTAAAAATGAGTTAAAATTTCAGATTATTTATCTTTTAGTATTTTCCTATTTTAAATTAGGTTTTTGATATTCATACCTTACAGAAAGAGTGGAAACAATTTCAAACCTGTGAATCTTATTGTTTTATATAGATCTCAATTAGAAATATTTTATACAACAGAAAGACTAGTTAATGGAATTAAAACATATTTGCAGCATGTGTGTAATTAGTAACCAAATAATTTATATTATTCTCTTTTCAAAACTTCATTATTTTTAATTAAAATAATGTATTCTTATAGATTTAATGATATTCAAACTTCATTAAGGAAAACAATGTTAAAAATTGATATCCTTCTTTCATACTTTTTCATACTGTGTTTAGTTCCACAAAAACAGTATTGGTTCTACATGTTATTTTACAACTGGATTCTCTATACTAAAATATAACTATTTTTCAGATCAACAATTATAGAGCTAAATCATTTTCTGAAAATCAAGTCTCTTTTAATTTTATTTTTCTCCTTGATATAAAATCTGCTTCAGTAAATATCTTAGAAACTGCAGTCATATTACCACTGCTTTTTCTTTGATAAATTCCTACAAGGAAAATTTCTAGGTCAAAGTGTTTTCCTGTTTTAAAATTTAATAGAGTCTACCACACTTCGGTTCATAAGGATTATCAGTTCACACCTTTCTACCAAGATTTTTAAGATACACTCATTAAAGTTATACCAATCTTTTCAACAATTTATACTTTAAACTCTTTATTACCAATATGTTTGCACATCTTTTCTGTTTGCCACACATTTCTATTTCTTTTTCTATGATTTTTTTTATAAAACTTTCACAATCTTAATGGATTTTAACGGTTTTATCAATTTATGAAGTTTATTTAGATATCAACCACTCATGCAGTCATTCAGACACTCTTCCCCTATGCAGGCTTGATGCAGATGAATTCAACGACTTTGAAATCCTGTGAGATGAATGCAGCCTACACCCTTAATCACTGCTTGAGGGAGAGCCATCTACTAGTCAGGAATATCTGCTTCGGGGTCAATGTGTACAAGGATAAATTTTGTTATTTCAAGACATTAAATATTGAGCTTTTCTGTTACTGGAGCTCAGTGTCCTTCCTGACATACTCAAAGTATAGAATTTTTAAAATCAATCTGCCAGTTCTTTGCTTTATGGTGTCTGTGTTTCTCATTGTTTTAAGTTTTTCACTTCTGTGAGATCCTAAAGAATGTTCTTCAATAATATCTTCTATTTGCATAGTATTAATCTTTCATATTGATTTCTAATAAAACCAGATTTAGTGTTCTTTTTAATATGATATCAACATGAGCCTTATTATTTTCTTTAGAGGAAGAGTCAGTCAAGCCAACTCCACTTACAACTAATCAAGTCTACTTCCAAGTAACACTGTATCACTTCATGAGTAGTGTGAGTATATTACTGTAAAGAAATAATTCTGTATTTCTTCCTTTTGTCTTGGTAGCATTACTGTCATTCATTTTACTTATATATAAGCATACATAAGCATATATTTGTAATATATTCATAAGCATACATAGTTGAACACATTTCATTATTATTATTTTGAACAAAATAATTAGATTAATTAAGAATAAGAAAAATAAAACTTTTGGCATGCCTGGGTGGCTTAGTCAGTTAAGCATCTGAGGATCCAGCAATCAAGTCCCACATTGGGCTCCTTGCTCAGAGGGGAGAATGCTGCTCCCTCTGCTTGTTTCTCCCTTTCCCTGATGCTCCCCCCTGCTTGTGTGCTGATTCTCTCTTTCTCTATCTAACAAATAAATAAATAAAATCTTTAAAAAAAAGAAAAAGAAGACTTCTGTTTTTGCAAATGTATCATTAAAATTTGGGAGATCTCATCCACATGTTATTTATAAATTATATAAATGATATAACAATGCTAATATATCTACATTATAAAGCATAACTTAAAATAGAAAATAAAGGAACAATAAAAATAACTATAAACTATTTCATTAAAATATATTATTACACATATACAGACATTAATGAATATTAATTTTATATGTTCAGTCATATTTTACAAATTTACTAAAGGATGCAAATATGTATTGCTTTTGCTTAAGACTAAAAATATAAATAAGTATAAAAAAGAGGAACTTAGGGGCACCTGGGTGGCTCAGTCGTTAAGCATCTGCCTTTGGTTCACGTCATGATCCTAGAGTCCTGGGATCAAGCCTCTCATCAGGCTCCCTACTCAGTTCGAAGCCTGTCTCTACCTCTCCCACTCTTCCTGCTTGTGTTCTCTCTCTTGCTGTGTCTCTCTCTCTGTCAAATAAATAAATAAAATCGTTTAAAAGAAAAAAAGAACTCAATTTAGAAAGAATTTATTTTTGTTAAATAAAAAAAGAAAAAGTTGAGAAAAAAGACTATTCAATATTGTATGAAAATGTTTTAATCTTTCTTTTTGAAAAATCATTACTATCGAGTGATGGATTCTTTAAGCTATAAAATTGCCTGGAGATCAGAATCCAACATTCACTGGAGATCACAGAATCCAACATTCACTGAGATACAGAAAGACAAACATTAGTTAACTTAGTTGTTCTGTAAATACAGTGATTAGTAGAAGATAACCAAACAATTTGATTTTTATTTGATCATTATGAATCTCTATCTCTATCTAAATGTGGATGTGTGTGTGTGCGCGTGCACATGTGCTAATACATATATTTTAAATGGCCCATTTCCATGAGACTTAAACATACAGATCATACCTCAGGTGGTGATTAAAATTTAAGCCATCTATGATGTGCAAATAAACACATCTTACTGGAAGAAGGAAAAACTATAATAAGTGTTACCAAATATTTGCTACATGGAAATTAGTTTTAAAATATTGATGACTAAAGATATATTGAAAACATACAATATTTAAAGGTTTTCTATGTTTTTTCTTGGTATAATTTTATGAAAGGATTATTGAGGGTTATTAATTTGTCATTTACATGAAATGACAGATTGGTAAATTTTCTCTGAAATATTTATTCAACAAATAGTATATTTGTTGAATATCATAAATCATAGTCATTCATTTTTAAAATATCGAGTACCCAGAATATATATAAATCCACTAGGTTTAAAACTAAGAATGATGTGCCAATAAAAAGATATGATTCCTGTCCTAATGAGTTCACAGATATTATTGTAATCACAAAAATGAGCTTAAAACTGTAATTTAAACATTAACTTATTATTAATTTGCATTTGTCTGTTGAGTGCATTTTCGTATACCCACTGCCCATTTGAAAGCCATCTTTTGAAAAGTGACTATTCGTATCCTCAGCCAAGTGATCTTTAATGCCACTGGTCTTTTTCCTATTGGTTTATAAATTTTCTTGTACATATACTCAATAAAAATTTTTGTTGGTTATTTATGCTTCTCTAACCATACTCATTTTTTGCTTTTTATAAAACATGTTTTATTTCCATAACTATGTTTTACCAAGTAATAAATGAAATTTAATAAGTATGTAATTATCTCTGCACCATTAATTTAAATATATTATTTCCATCACATAACAAATATGACTTTTTATGCTATTATTTTTTTATCTTATTTTTTAAAGCTTTTATTTATTTGAGAGAAAGAGAATGAGAGAAAAAGCACAAGCAAAGGGAGCAGCAGTGGGGGAGGAAGAAACAGACACTCTGCTGAGCAGGGACCCTGATGCAGGCCTCCATCCCAGGACCCTGAGCTCATGACCTGAGCTGAAGGCAGATAGTTAATGGACAGAGCCACCTAGGGGCCCCGACAGTCTGTTATTATGCTCAATTATTCTATTGATGCACCTTATGCCAATAAAAACCTTTTTAAAGTATTATGGATTTATAAACCTTGATTTCCAATAACATGTGTTCTTCCTTACACTTTCTTCTTCTTAATCTCTCTTTCATTTCTGTACTTTCCTTCATCTCCTTTAAATTCTCTGCTATGTTTTTCTTCTTATTTCTTTTTTCCATTTCTAAATTTCTCAGACCCTTTTTGCTTTTATATGAGTTTTTAAATCAGTAGAGGTTCAATGAAAAATCCGTAGGAAATTTGTTGGGAATCATCTTTAATTTCTAATTCTGGGCAATGGTCATCTTTATTAAATTATTATTAGATAAAGTCATCTGTTTATGTCCATGATTTATTTCTATCTATTTAGATCTTTTTGTTATTTCCTCCAACAGATTTCTCTAATTTACTCCTGTAATATCTTGACAAATCTGTCTCCCCACTTCTGGGTGGCCCAGTCTGCATATTTGTCTTTTAATTTTTATTTCTGGAAGGTAGACATTTTAAAATATATTTTGATATGATATTCTCAAGCCTAAATGGGAAAAAATATTAATTTAAAATGTACTGAAGACTTCTACTCTAGACAAGATGGCGTAGATTTCTTCCTGCTCTTCTCTAAGTATAAACCCTGCAAAATAATCCAGGAGACAACCGCAGAACCTAAAAAGTGAAAGGCATACATACTAGTTCAGGACCCCAGATCTGGGAGGCACAACATAAAGTAAGATGTTTTCTGTCCCTAGTCCCAGTAGAGTGAATAACAGAAGGCAGCTCAGGAAGGCCCATTCCTTCCCCAGGTGGAACTGGAGTCCTCAGACAATGCCAGACAAGCTCCATACTACCTCACCATCAAGGAACACCTATTTAGAACACTGATAATGAAAAACTGTCCAGGAAAAGAGCCTGGGGAAGAATCTGTCCTAGCTGGTCTGAAACTTCCCCTGCTCACCAAGAAATTCACAGGTGTCTCGACAGCATAGGAAAGACAGACCCATCACAAGTGGCCCTGCATGGGAAGCCTCTTGGTTCTTACGGGCCAACTCAGAACTTTCCTCTCCCATGGGGAGGGTATCTACTCAGCCTTGGTAGAAACTCGGCCAAATAAAAGACCCTGCTCAGGATGACTTTTTGTTTCTGTGGGCTTGTGGGCCTAGCTCCTTCTTCCTTCCCCTGGGCTATAGGGTGGCTGGGATACCAGTATGGACAATCTTGTCACAACAATGCCTGGCACCACTAATGCTTTCCTTCTTCCCTCCACAGACAAGGGAATTCATTGGGATCTGAGCCTGGATAGGGAAGTGCTGTCATCTCTGCCTGCTTGAAACTCATCCCACTCATTGAGAGACACCTAGTGTCCAAGAGAGAAGACAGTCCTCCCACTACCTTGGGCAGGCACAGTGGAACCAGATAAACCAAGGAGACCAAATTAACCCTGCAAGTCTCTGAAATTTAAACTGCTGTTGGAACCAGAGCCTATAAAAGTAGACCAGGATCTGTATATTAAACTTAAGTGTGTATGTTCATGATAAAATAATGAATGTATGTAGTAGGACAGGAGGTGTCCTGCATAATAGATAAAGTGTCCCAGAATACAATAGAAAATCACTCAGAACCAGAAAAATCACAACTTGGAGGAGAAAATAAAAGCAACTGACACCAATACCAAGATATACCAAATGGAATTAGTCCATCAGGATTTTTTTAGCAGTCATCATAAAACTGCTTTGACAATCAATTAGAAACTCTGGAAATGAAAATAAATAATAAAATCTTAGCACAGAAATAAAAGCTATAAAAATAGAAGAAAATGTAAATTATGGAACTCACAAATATAACAAAAGCATGCTGGATGGGCTAAATAGTAGTATAGTAGAATGGAACGGTACGGACTCAATAGCAGAGAAAAGATGGAATCAGGGAAGTTGAGGACAGATCAATAGATTTACACAATCTCAATAACTGAGAGAAAACAGACTGGAAGAAAAAAAAATGAACAGAGACAAAAAGGTCAGTGGGATAATAAAAGATCTTATACTGTGTTGTCAAAGACCCAGAAAGAAAGGAAAAAGAGAATTGGGCTAAAAAAGTACCTGAAGAAAACTGCCCCAAACTTCTAAACTTGGCAAAACACAGCAGATTTAAGAAACTGATTAAACCATAAACAAGATAAATACAAACATTTCTATGCCAAAATACATCATAACTAAACTTTTGCAATCAAACAAACAATCAAAAATCTTGGAAATAGCCAGAGAAATGGAACATTAATTTTAAGGTACTCCAGTTCTAATGACAGAGGGTTTCTAATCTGTAACCAAGGAAGCCAGAAGGAAGTGACACACCAGTGTTCATCATGAAAGAAAATAAAATAGAATTCTCTATCCAGCAAAATAATCCTTTAGAAATGAAGCTGAAATAAAGGCATTCTCAGATGAAGAAAGGTAAAAGAATTTGCCACTGTCAGGCCTAAAAGTTGACTATTGAAAATTGTTCAAACAGTAAGAAAATGATTAAAAAAAAAAAAACCTTAGATTATCAGAAAAGAAGAAAGACCAATGAAAAGAACAGAAATACGGATACATATAATCAGTATCTTTTTCTTCAGAACTTTATAAGTCATCTTTAAGCATAAAAAGAAAAAAAATTAAAAGTAAGTCAACAAAGAGTCAAAAGAACCACACCCATTTGTTATTTGACCAGAATGTGTAAAACAATATGAGGCAACACTGTCCTCTGTCCAAGATCCCGCGTTCCCAAAACCTTGTGTTTTTCATCAAACCTTATTCACCCACTTCCAGGACTGATCCTTACTTAAAAGAAGGCTTAAAGCATTGGTAGAATTTGCATGAGTGGGTCGAAAAGGAGTGGGACTCCAGAGAACCGAGTTATATAAATAGTAGATTGTTTTTCAGAGCGATTATTTGTTTATTGTCCCACTTCTGGATGTTATAGAAATATCTACAACATTTTCTTTGAGTTACAAGAACAGCAGTGTTTTAGAGAACATAAAAATGTACTTTATCATATGCAAAATGTGCTACTAAAATCAGTGCTTTGTTGTATATCAAGTTAAAAGGAAATACATTTATGGGAAATTGAATATTTTGCTTTATCCATTTTTCTGAGCATGACCAAAAAAGGTAGCATTGTATTTTTACAGAATTTCAAAGTGCAGACATAAATATTTTTGTAAAGGACAATAGACTATGAAAATACTTTCATTTTCTTTTGATCTTAAAAATAGCTACAAAACAGAAGGAAATAAATTATTCCTTTCTTACTAGAGCTTTTTGCCTGTTCACAACAGATGTTGTTTCCACAAATTAGTTTATAATTTCTTTCATAACTCAGAACAACCCTTCAATTTATAGTCAGGAAATAGATATAGTGCTGCATATAATTCTGGTAATTATGTAACAAAACTGCACTTTGCTATATGGAAACCTTGGCCATCAATCATTCTGTTTAGTGTTGGGGCAACTTAATCTTCTGTTGCACCAGCTGTGCAAGACAGCCACAAACACAACAGATTTGCCAGACTTCCACTGAGTGAAATGTAAATGATCAGTGTGAAAGATAATAGATAGCTAGACACCTAGCCAACTAGTTAAATAGAGCTGATCTATACTGCAGGCAATGAATGCAAACAGTTTTTGTGGGGGAGCCGGGAGGGATGGGTACATAATTTATTTTTATACTGCGTAGCACTCCAATATACTTGTCACCTGGTTCAGAAAAAAGAACAGCTGTGGTTAAAGTGAGGTAAGTATTTTTCTTTTTAAAATATGGGTAATACTTGAATTTGATGCCATATCTTCAAGTCCTGGATTGAGAGGACTTTATCTTAGATACCGCAGGTTAGAACAAAACAATTGTAACTGATAAGCAGTGGTGAAAAAAATGAAGCATTTATTTCAGGAAATTTATAACTCCTAAATTTAGAGCCTAGGATCACTTTTGAGGTTTTTCAGTTCATTCAAACTTATATTCATTTTATATCCTAAAGATATATAATAGAATTTCATTAATGATAAAGTGATTATGTAGAATGCACTGGAAAACCACTGCTCATCTTAATATTTTATATTGGTTAATAATTTATGTTTTAGCCGTATTTTCTATTTATTATTTTATTTGAAGCTTAAGTATTTTTTAAAATAGTTGATGCAAGCTTACCAATCCCACTTTATAGGACATACTGAAATTCAGAGAAGGAAAATAACCATCTGAGTCTCACTGTACCTACGTGAAAAATTCAAAATACAAGTCAATTCTACAATCTTGGCAATTTTTATTCAAGGGCTACATAAAAATGGATTTCCTTTTTACTTATAGAATACGTAATTTATCATTTGGGAAACATATGCTTTTTAAGTATTATATGTAGCTATGTATTCAAGCTTCTCTAAAATATAATAATTTACTTTCTGTCATGATAATGTGTCTGAGGAAAATGAAGAGAAGACAATTTCCATATTGGGTCCCTGAGAGTACATACTACACTGAGAGATTAGTGGCCCAAATCAACATATCTATGAACCTAAACAATTGAAGGTTAGCTGTTGCATGGCCTAACTGATCTGCTCTGTGTGAAATGAAGGATTCAAGCATATTTCCACATAGTAAGTAGGAAGCAGAACTTTTAGAAAAATTACTTACTGATTTTAGTCAGTCAAAGATCACTACACTTTTCTTTGGAATGCAAAATTCCAAAAAGCCAATGGGTTGAAATTAAATTTTATAATAATTAGCATGTTATGCTTTAGATGGGCAGGAGAGAAAGTGTCAAGATCTGTAGTCAGCATAACTCTACTCAGAAAGTGAAGGCTTAAGTTTAAGTGATACAAAGTCTAAGTTGTGTATCTTGGTGAGATGAATAGTTTGTATTAAAAAAAAAAAAAAGGTGAAGATGAGGTACTATAGTCTGCCTTGACAACAGGGTATACCTGTATGCCTTTTCTTGTACTTGTAGGTGCTTTATCTCACAGGGGTCAATGGCGCTAGTATGGAACTGGTGCCTCAAACAAGGCAAGGACTTTGCTTTATCAGAAATTATTCCACATGTAAAGAGAAAATAAGTACAGACACAAGATAACTAAAATCTGACTTTTGATCTTGAGGAAATAAGAATCTAGTACAGGTAAACGACTCTGGTAAACTAAAAACACTGTAAGGCTGGGAAAAATGAATCTCTTATATTCTGTATTTCCTGTAACCCTGTAGCTAAGTTATAGATACCTATTTTCAGCTTGTGTCTACAGAGCTAAACTATGAGCTTAATGCAGGATTGAGTTTTTAATTTCAAACCTAAAACACTAAAGACTAGAGAAATACCTTATGCACTATCATTTGAAACGTGTCCTTTGATCAGTCATCTATACATACAGAGTGAAAAATAAAAACTGATTAAATTAATCATATATACAGTGGACCTCTATGACAATTATGCTACTAGAAAAAAATCTGAAACTTTAAGCATTTTTTTATTTTTAATTTTATTTTTTTATTTTATAAAAAGATTTTACTTATTTATTCCAGAGAGAAAAAGGCAGTGATAGGTGGGGAGGTGTAGAGGGTAAGAGAGAGGGACAAGCAAATCCGCATTGAGAGGACAGCGCTACATGGGGCTGGATCTCAGGATCCAGAGATTGTTGCTTAACCGCCTGAGATACCCAGGTGCCCTAAGTTTAACCATTTTTAATTTTTTTTAAAAAAAATACAAGATTTGTATTTTCTATGCATATGAATGTGTTTTATTTGGTAAAGATCTTTCCCTGGTTTACAGCAGAGGCTTAAAAGTTTCTTAAGACATAAAATTAGGGGAGTATACAATTTTTTAAATGGAGCTGTGTATTTTTTTCACTCATTGATCATAAAATAAGTTTTAAATAAACATTTGATCATTCGTTTATTTTTGCTTTTGGTGCCTCAGCTTTTGGTATCATATCTAAAAAATCATTGCCAAGACCAATGTCAAGAAGTTTTTTCACTGTGTTTTTTATTAGTTTTATAGTTTCAGGTCTAAACATTTGTTTGTAAGCCATTTTGAGTTGAGTTTTGTGTACAGCAGAAGGTAGGGGTTCAATTTCACTCTTTTGCATGTGGATATCCAGTTTTTCCATGACCATTTATTATAAAGACTATCTTTTTTTTATGACGGTAACAACATCTTCCATGACATATTAAAGAAGGAAGAATTAATTATTTGAGCCTGCCTATAACTTTTCTTCAAATGAATGTAATTATGTGGATTAGGTTTAATGGAAAATGGTTGAAAATTATAATCAAATAAAAAATAATAGAAAAAAAATCAGAGCCTTGGAAAATCTGAAGGACCATGTAGCAAGTTTCAGAAGCTCCAAAGACATGTAAATTAAGGCTATGAAATAGTTGACATCACTTTGTCATTCCCATCCAATCAGAATTTGTGCACATGGTATAGGTAGATTAATATGTGAAGAGAGTTTGTCTTTCAAATGAAACTGAAGTCTTTACCTTCCTAAAACAAAGGAACTGCCACTTCTTGGGCTTCTCTTTCTGTTTGATAAAAATCAGAACAACTCAAGCACAATGTACTTGAAAGTTAAAAGATGATTTAATTTACATGTTATTTATATATGATGACTTGAATAAAACAGAGAACTGCTTGATTTGGGAACTTAATTTCACATGATACAGTGTTATTTTCTGATCAAGTATTTTATAACCATGACTAGATTTTTTTAATTTAAACTTTGAGTAATATTATTGATGACCTCAGATGAAAATCTTATCTTTCTTTTAAAAATATTATTTATTTATCTTATTGTACAAGACATATGATTAACTCCAGCTGTCTCTGTAGTAAAAGGGTCTTAAAATAACCAGCTTGGTATTTATTTATTTCACTGTTACACAAAATTTTTTTCAAAATACACATGTTCCTCCAGGCACTATAGTTGTAACAGACTATGTTTTTATTTCTGTAATTAATCAAGATTCTGATATTATAACTAAAAGTCATACATAATGTCAAGCAGCATATATTTTTATATGATCTATATTATATGAAAAATATTACTCAGTGTTTTTCAAGATATATTCAAATACTTTTTAATAGAAACTAATATGCTTTCTCTTTGATCCCTAGCATTGGCTTGAATAGTCATAGGTGGCTCTGAAGTTAGCCAGAACTTAGTTTGAACTTTTGCAAGTTATTTAATATTCCTAAGAAACAATTTTCTCATCAGGTGAAGATAATATTAGTTTCCATCTTTTTCACATTCGATGTCTATAACTATCAATATACAAATATATATAAGTACATTTATACAGGAAATGCTGTTATATATCAAGTGAAAATAACCACCAATATATACATGTATACAAGGACTAACATGAACATGTATATTTATATATATACATGGTATATATACTATATAACAGTACATATACTGTTATATACTAAAATATATATACACCTGTATATATTGATGATTATTTTCACTTTACATATGTGTATACATGCATATATATTCTTGTATACTTATACTTAATATAGAACATTACTATATGTATATATGTATATATGTCCATATACAAGGATCAATACTATTGTTACATATATATCATATGTAATATTATTATTGACACATAGAAATTTCTCAGGACTACTTATGCCAGTGCTACCATCATCCTAGTTGTCATCAGTTATTTTCAGACTTTTCTCTCAATCTCATTTGGGTATTAGTAGATTTAATTTTAGTTTAATATATATATAATGACATGTAATACACATAGGAAAACCTAAATACTCCTTCAATAAACTGTTAGAACTAATAAATAAATTCAGTAAAGTGTCAGGATACAAAATCAATACATAAAAATCTGTTATGTTTTTACACACTAATAATAAACTATCAGAAAGAGAAAATGGAAAACAATCTTATTTGCAATTGAATAAAAAAATACCTAAGGAATAAATCTGACCAAGGAGGTGAAAGATTTGTACACTGAAAACTATTAAAGCACTGAAGAAAGAAAATGAAGAAGACACAAATAAATGGAAAGATAGTCTGTGCTCATAGACTGGAAGAATGAATATTGTCTATACTACCCAAAGCAATCTACAGATTCAATGCAATCACTATTATTCCAATGCCATTTTTTCATAGACATAGAAGAAACAATCCTAAAATTTGTATGAAATCATAAAAGACCTTGAATAGCCAAACTAGTCTTGAGTAAGAAGAACAAAACCAGACACATCATGCTCCCTGATTTTAAGTTATATTACAAAGTTATAATAATTAAAACAGTATTGTATTGGCATAAAAAGAGATACATAGATCAATGGAACAGAACAGAGTCCAACAGTAAACAAATATAGTCAGTTAATTTATGACAAAGGAGCCAAAAATATACAATAGGGAAAAGACAATCTCTTCAATAAATGATGTTGAGAAAATTAATTTCTTCAACTCTAAATTCAAGTTGAATTCAAGATCCATATTTATAGGTTATTTATTATATGGCTTTATTTCCTGGTTTATCTGAAATTTGTATTCTTCATCAATAATAATAATCCCATACTAATCCTTTATACCGTGGTGTTATGTGAAAAATCAAAGAGGGGGGCAGACAAAAACCCTTTCTAACTTAAAAATCCTTAAAATTTATGAAGGTTACAGTTTCACAAATTTAGAAGGCAAAACAGCCCATTAGTCCATCCTAAATCATTCCCTAGTCCTTATTAGAATTTGAGCAAGAACAATTTTTAAGCTCTAAAACCTAGAGCTTTTAATCAAAATATTCAATAATAACTTTTAATACTCAAAACTGTATGCTACTTTGTTAAATAACAGTTTATAGAACTTTTCCTGATGATCTTTTTCCAATATACCACTAAATAACTTAAACATAATTTCTCAATAGCTTGAGAAATTATGTTTAAGTCATAAACATAATAACAAATAAACTATTTCCTATTTGTCACTGAAAACATCATGCACAATGAACAGTGGACCATGCCTTGAGCATGAAATTCTGTTTATCAGTGTGCTTTTGTAAAATAAATTGCTTTTTTAAATTTCTCACCTTTCAAAGAGTAGGTTAGAAAATTTGTGCTAATTTCAAGAAGAAAAAAGATACTATATTAGGCAGCCTCTCTTTTAACATATTAATTGGCAGATATGTGACAAAAAGTGTTGTGGGAGGATATAAAATAATGCTTGATTTTAGCAATGTACTCTTGTTTTCAAAATGTGTACTGTATGAATATTTCAGTTCTACAATAGCAGGTATCACAACCATTTTTCAGTTAAGAAAAGTAACCATAAGGAAGGAAGATCATAGGCTAAAGCTGATGCCAAAATTCCAGGCCAATGACTTGAAGTTGTATTCTATCAATATAACTATCACTTCATATAGCATGTACATTATAACTGTGTTAGTCACACTAAAAATAATATCAGGAGCACAGCAGTGCACAATATAGTTCCAATGTAAATAAATGTGCCACACCAGTTTAAAACCCTACAAGTTTTCATACCTCTGCCAAAAATTCAGAAACAGTAAAAATGTAAACCAGATAAATTAGATAGTGTTTAGTAAAAGTTTACCATGCACAAAGGCACAGTTAGCAATTGGGGAGTTTTCAAACCCAAAACCAATATAAAGCTCAGAGGCATGACATTACAAGATTACTTAAAAAGTGAAAATAAGGAAATAGTTTAACATTTATAATTGTTGGTTATTACAAAGGGTATTTCTATTGCAGGGGTTTGGTTAAAGGTGATTGCCATATACCATTTGGGAAGATGACTAAAGTTTCATTTATGATTATCAGATGCATTTACAAGAAATAACTTAAGTTTTGCTTATATTCGTGAAACAAGTTAGATTTGTTTTTGTTACATGGCTTAATTTTTTTTTCAACTTGGTCGATTTTCAAGCCTAGTCTCCATTTTATTTTATTTTAACATCTCGTATCTAAATGAATGAATTAAAGAAATGTCCCTGCAGATCTAGTCCACAATTTGGGTCTCCGTTTTAAATTTTATCATTCATTAAGACTAGATTTCAATTATAAAGTTGAAATAATGCAAAATTTGATTTGAAAATTAGAGGAACATGCAGAGATCTGAGTACAAAGAATCAGGTATTTTGCAACAGGGTGTTAAATAGACACATTTATGGAAATAGGCCCATGATTTTAACAAAAATTTTAAGTCTCCAATTTGTAGCTGCCAGGTGCAACAGAGGCCACTGACAAGAAGCACTGAGACAAATTGAAAGGGGAAGTTGCAAGTTGCTCTGAGATGTCCAAAGGAGACAAAGTTTCAACCTGAGTATTTAAGTATTAAACTTGATATTACAGCAACTGGGCAATGTGTTAACCTTCTCACTGACTTCTCCATTTACCCGTGGTGGTTTCTACCAGTGATTTCCTATAGGAAGGCAAAAATGTATATTGTCGGGATAAGCCTGTATTGAAAATTCTGATAAGGATAATCTGAGGTTTCATTGAACAAGACACTAATAATCAAGTAATTGTTAAATAGTATTATAATTAAGTATGATGAGCCCTGATAAATGCCATTTATTAGTCTGCTGTAGCATTTAATTGATCTAATACTGGGCAGAATTTGAAAAGATTGAAAACAGGATGTAGTGAAGGGCAAACAGTGAATCATGCCTTATGCTTTAAAATGTACTTTAATAGGAAAATCATTCACATCCTCATGAAACAAAATTAAATAGACAAGGGATTCTTTAAGGTCATACACACATAATGATGGTTTGGGACAGGAGATATGGCTCCATCTTATTTTTCATTCTTATTTTCAAAAAGGACACTTCTGCTACTGAACTCATGTAATAACCACAAATTCTATGTTCACTTTTACATGTGTCATAACTTTACAGAGAAACTGACTGGTCTCTAAATGTAAAGACTAGCATGTTGTGAGGACACAACATTATAGCCTGTAATGGAAGTTACAGAAATGAAATGAGGCTGAAAAAATGGGAAATTATTTAAAACTTAGAAGATCCTTGTCTGAGGAAAGCAGCTGCATTCTTGGGACCGACTGGGAAGCAAGGGCTTTTGGTGAATGCATTCAACGTGGCATCCATGCTTTCTCCAGCCTCCTACCTCCAGGTCTCGGGTCTGAGCCATGGCCTCCAGCCCAGCTGTTCCCACAGCCCACATCCATCTGTCCTGCCCACTTCTCCAGCTTCATGGGGCATTTTTGCAACTCGGGAGTTTCTTTCCATAATCTGGTCCTTAGCAGCTTTTAATAAAGCCTAGGACCGACCTCCTCTGACTTTGCCTCCATTTCCAAGGTGTGTCTTTCCAGTTGGCTGGAATTTTGCAGACTTCCCCATTAGTCCTATAGTATTCCTCTGATAAGACATAAAGCATGCTGCTTCACCTGGTGTAAAGGCCTCTGGATGCCTGGATGGCTCAGTCCTCTGCATCTGCTTCCACCTTCAGGTCATGATCCCGGGGTCTTGGTAAAGAGCTGGCTTTCCTGCCCAGCAAGCAAGCCTGTTTCTCTCCCATACTAACTCTGCTTCCGTTGCCCTCTTGTCAAATAAAATCTTAAACAAACGAAACAAAACAAAACAAAACAAAAACAAAAAACAAAAGAACTTAGAAGATAAATCTTGAAGGATACATATAAATAAAGTTATATAATGAATGGCCTATAAATATCTTCAGACAATCGACTTGTTGGCAAGGAAAACTGAACTCAGGTTTGTTCTTTATTGTTTACAATGTCCTTATTCAAATTACAGTGCTCTTATGACTATACTATTTAGCCTGAGTTGTAACTTGGTTATAGTGAAGTTCCTATGTGTGGATTTTTTATTTCTTCTCCACAGCCACTTCCCATCTCAATAACTTAACCTAATTTCCATTTCTCTTTGATGAATTCTAGAAGGTCAGTGCAGTGTTTGACAGGCTGAGTCCATTCTCAAAACTCAAGATTAATAACAGGACTACCTTAACCATGAACAGAGAGTGAAGATATTATCTTTATGTCTTTCCAAATACTGCATGTCTTAATTATCCTTTTCTGTGCTCCACTCAATATTTTAGATGGACTATTCAGTTTTGCCTTGTGACTCTAAAATATAACTGTTAACAAAGATTACTATTTTCAAGAACACTGTAGATACGAAACTCCCCAACAATAGTCTTCAACATCTGCACGTATGTTATTAGTTGATCAACTTCTGGATCCTAGTCTAACACGTTCAAGTCACAGTCTAGTGCTATGTCACTAAGTTGAGTTGATGAATCTTCAGATACCATATTCAAAGTGTTTATTTTGATTCAAGTTTTATAGGTCCACCATTAGTTTTCTGTCACTATCATTTTCTATATCTCTAGATCTAACATTATTACTTCTGTTTCCCATGTCATGCTATCATTTTAATTTTTTTAGATTGGAATATCTTTTGTATATTTTCCATCAGAAAATAAAGATTGATTGTTTTCATCAATGTCACTGCTTTGTGTTTTTTACAGCACAAGTTTCAATGTTAATTCTATCTCTTAGAATAATTATTCTTTTTATTACCATAGGTCTCTGGTTGTTAAGAATATGAACTTCATCAAACCATAAGTGACTCTTAATCTCACAAAAAAGAACTGAGGGTTGCTGGGGGGAGGGGGGTTGGGAGAAGGGGGGTGGGGTTATGAACATTGGGGAGGGTATGTGCTATGGTGAATGCTGTGAAGTGTGTAAACCTGGCGATTCACAGACCTGTACCCCTGGGGATAAAAATATATTATATGTTTATTAAAAAGGAAAAAAAAAAGAATATGAGCCTCATAATGAGAAAAAAATTCTGAAAGATTTGTGAAAATAAATGTGTTGTGACATTTTTTTTTCTAGTTCATTTTTGAACTTTCAATAAGATCTTTTTAATCAAAATATCCAGTAATACTGTCATAGGCAATTTTATTTTTTGAAAGGGAAAAATGGGTTTTTATCGTTTTAAAACAACAGAAGTTTAGAGTTTAGGAACCAAATATAATGGTTAACACTTCATATTTTGTTTAAGATTCAAGGTTTTCTATGACCTAAAACAAAGGATAGAATTTTTAAACCAGACTCACACAAATCAATATCAAACATTACTAATGAACAGCATGGGCAAAGCAAAGAGATCAGCTATTCTAAGTGTGACTCCTCAGGTCCTCTGCTCCACATGAGATGGGAAAAGGTTATTTCACACAGCAAGAAGAATTGTAGGATATGACGTATCTCCATTTTATGTTCAAGTAGTTTTATATGTTACATAAAACTATCCAAGATTCTATAGATGCCAATTTTGTTTACCAAAAAGCAATTGTAAGCCAGGACTACCTATCAAAGACATTCCATTGTTAAAGAATCCCTTACTAACAAATATCACTAGTCTGTATATTAGTTGATTATCATGATGCTTACAGGGAGTTTAAACCTAATCTCCCACTTTCATTCTCAGTGTGTCCATGATAATGCAAGATAAATGGATCTCAAGCCAATAAACTAACTCCTCTCTTCCACCTACAAAATTTAACTTGATCTTGAAAACTGTAAGTACAGTGCCCAAGCAGGAAACATCAATTTTAGAACCCCACATTACTCCTCTCATTTTGATAGAACTGGGACAAAAACCAGATTTGCCACCAAGGATGTTCTTTTCATCATCTTTTACAATAAATTCTTTTGAAATTACCTCCAAAGTAAGTTTTAAGGGCAACTCATAGTTCTTACGGCATGACTGTATGATTGTTAATTTTTTTTTATAAAAATATAATTTGTAAACTTTTCAGAAAAAAAATTTTAATACTGGACTCTAGGAGCAAGGGTAGTGTTCTCAATTACTAGAGTCAGGAAAAGTACGGTGAGGTCCTAAGTTCATGAAATTTACTTACAAGAATAAAAATTGAAAAGAATTTTTAAAAAACAATATTTAAAGAAGATTTCACTTATGTGCTTTATTTATATTTATATTTCACTTATGTGCTTTAAAAAATATAGTTCCTATCTGGGTCTATTTCTCTTGTCTATTTAGCACAGAGTAGACATTCAAAGTACCTGAGGCCTACATGACAACCACATAAAAATGAAACTAGAAAAAGAAAAGTGTGATGAAAGTATTTTGTTATTCACAGTAATTGAAGAATGAACACATTTCCAATTTGCTGGTGTATGATTCATTGAAAGTCACAGAAAAGTGAATTGGATACTTATAAGTCCCCAAATGCAAGTGGTCTCAGAGTAGTATTAAAGTAAAGGGGCACTGCTTTCAAAAAGTTAATCAAATGGTCCAGTTCCTGCATTTCTCTGAGAACACCCAAAGATTTCTAGTTTCCATATGAAAATTAAAATTAAATTATCATTTTTTTTAAAGATTTATTTGTTTGACAGAGAAAGTTACAGCGAGAGAGGGAACACAAGCAGGGGGAGTGGGAGAGAGAGAAGCAGGCTTTCCACAGGGCAGGGAGACTGATACAGAGCTTGATCCCAGGACCCAGGGATCACGACTTGAGCCAAAGGCAGACGCTTAACCAACTGAGCCACCCAGGCGCCCCTAAATAACCATTTTTAATGTACCATTTCTTTATAGATTTTCTTTAGTAAAATCCCAAATTTTATCCCCAGATTTATCCATGAATGATTTTCTTTTTCTTTCTTTTTTTCCTTTTTAAATTTTTTTAGATTTTATTTATTTATTTGAGAGAGAGAAAGCATGAGCAGGCAGAGGCAGAGGGAAAAGCAGACTCATTGCTGGCTTGGGAGCCTGCCATAGGTGGGGCTCTATCCCAGGACCCTGGGTTCATAACCTGAGCAGAAGGCAGAAATGTAACTGAGTCACCCAGGTGCCCCTTTCTCTCACTTCTTTTTCTTATTTTCTTGCAGTGAAGTCTCTTCACTCTAAGAAGCAAGAATTCTTATTCTTGAGAAACTGAGTTGTAGTAAGAAACCCACTGAGCAAATAGGAGGTTCTATTTAGTTGATAGAAGAATGAGAAAAGACATTTATACTAACAATCAATATTCTAATATTTTAGCCCTGTCTTACTTGAAATATATAATGTTCTAAAATCAGTTACAAAAATAGAAATGAAGAAATTCTTGGTTTGTCAAATAATTGAATTATTTAATGTAAAATCTTGATTTCTAAAGAGGAAAGTTCAAAAAAATATTAATATAGTTGGATTCAACTGGAAAGTTTAACCTAAAAAGTATGTCATGTCTTTAGTAAAACCAAAATGAGTTTATTGATATTTATTTATTTTATATAAAAAGGTTAATCCTGTTATAAGAATGTTTGTATGAAATACATTTTTAACAACATTCAGAATGCTCCAAAGTACCAACCATTTGTTGGACTTTTTTTCTTTTTTTTTTAATTCTTCGTTGTTGGATTTTAAAACAAAGGGTAGTGTTTCATTCATACAAAGAAAAATAAAATGTAATGTTTAAGGAACTTACATTATTATATCTTATTCATCTATTGATAAAATCTTATATCAGCAAAAAATGAAATTAAGCTCCATTATATAGGAGCTAAAATTATGTAAGAATCAAAAATTCTAGAAATTTCTATAAGCATCATGACAGTAATACTTATGAGTAAGAAATATAATAAATATTTTCAATTGATTTTCTTTCTATAAAAAAATTTGTGAAAAATAACTCTAAAACTTTGAAGTAATTCCATGTTTTGTTTTGTTTTGTTTTGCTTTGTTTTTTATATGCAAATAGAGGATATAGGCAGCAGAGAATTCTTAGCATTTCTATACATTTTTTGTACCAGTAGCAATGGGATACTGATGAATATTATTATCGTTGAGCTTATACGACCTTCAATTCAATGTTTATGTGTACATAATAGCACATATGAGAATAAAGCAATTAATTTCTGGAAATGTTCTATAAAAATATTTTGATTTACCTTATGGAATACTTTCTTAATTAACTAGGCTTTCCAAAATAAGTCCATATGGTATGTGATTTGGGAATGAGCAAAATCTGAGTTTGGACCCTGTATTTTACAAAAATAATATATTTGATCATTCTATATCTCTGCCTTTCAGTTTTATCTGTTGTTAAAAGAAAAATATGAAATTATATCTGATGTTCCTTCTAGCACCGTGATTTGATACTTTTGTTTTGTTTAATTGGAAGCTTTGGATTCCAGCTGGCATTTGATGAGTTATTATTTATGGTCTCTAAATACGTGGAAATGTTTGGTAGTTGAAACTCAGTCTTCCTACTGCAACCCAATAAATGTTAATGGTGAGATAAAAGTCTTTTATCATTAATATTGAAGACAATTAAATCTTGTTTTGTTTTGACGGTTTTAAAACACACTTCCTTAATATATACTTGTTCCTCTTGTTTATGTATTTTCTTAACAGCTGCTCAGGCATTTTCTTCTGGACATATTCTATTTCAGTTTTATGTAGCCTTTATAGAAACACCTATTGCATATGTGTGCAAATGAAAACTCAGAATCAATATATTCTAACTTGTGGGAAAACAGCTGAGTTTTGGAAATTCCAAGTGCAGAAGAAAAACTTAGACTGTAAAATTCTCATAATTTTTGTAGAAAAAGAGCATGCTAAAAACAATTAACCAATGAACCGATCAAACAGTTCTCTTTGAACACACTTCTAGGATGATCTTAGCTCTAGGATGCTGAATGTAAGGATATATTAAATGAAAGCCATTTACAGCTTAAAAAAAAAAAACTGTCGGAAGTATACATATCTTCATTATCTCTTCAGCCTAGAGCTGGCCTAAGGAGAAATAGTTTGACTCTGTAAAGGTCATCATCAGGCATTTATCAATTAAAACACACATTTGTCATATTCTAGTTATTGTATTGTGATTTGCTTTTGTGTTTTTTACTTATTAGGATGAAAGTTAATCCAAAGGAATGAGGTGGAAAATATTTAAATAATAATCTTTTAAAAGGTGAGCAAAATTGTTCTTTTAAGAGAATGTCATTGACAAATTGAAAAATAAATCTAACTTCCAGAGACAAAAGATTTATTCTCAAGCAGAAATTTTTACAACATGGAGTAAGTATGAAAAATTGAGCCCCCCTTCCTTTATCATTTCCTAATTGTGTCCTACATATGTCCTATTAAGTACAAATTGTTCCAAATTATTTGCAGCTGATTTCTATGAAGTATAATTCTTTTCTGCCCCATTTAACTTAAGGGTCCTCTTACATAAAAGAGAGTATCTTCTTAGATCTAACTTTGTGTGTGTGTGTGTGTGTGTGTGTGTGTGTCTGTGTCAGAGATTTTTAGAAGAGCCTAAAACATTTTTAATAAATTGTGTACAGATCTTTATTTTTTTAAATCTGATTTGAGACCCTACTTTAAAGAAGTAAACTATGCTATTTTTCTGTACATCACTTTATTCTCAAAAAACAGTTAAGCATACCTAATTATCTCAAATTGTGTACAAGGTTTTATAAAAATAACAACTATCACAGAGGTTTAGTTTATATTGTTAACAGATGAGAAACAATCGATCTGATTACTCTTTGAATAGACCTGTAAGGCAATTTTCAAAAAGAAAATCTTCCTAAAAAGAAAACTAATTACCACTAAAAGAATTTAATTATGCCAATGTTAAACTCCCAGTTCTGACAGAAATGAAAATCTATTGAGAATATAAAAGGATAAAACATATTTTTCAACATAATGAAAATAAACTTGAGAGAAAGTCTTGTTTAGTGTCCCAGTCTGTACTACAAATATGTTCCAATTCTTATTTTATTCTTTATTTATCAGGTAGTGAAAAGCAATGCATTTTTGTTCTGGGCATCAGTTCTCTTGACTGCTGCATGTTATTATTTTTTTTTTTTTAAAGAAAAAGCCAAAATCAAAAGAGCCAACAAATATTGAGAGGTTGCAGGTGCACTATTCATCAAGAAAGGAGAAATATTAGAAATACTTATTAAAAGTCTGGGCTTACCATTCTTCAGGGATTTTTTTCCCCCTGGTTCTCAATGTTGTTTACAGTTAAAATAAAGTTCCACAATAAACATTTAAGAATACTGTCCTAATGAAATCCTTAAACTACAAAGGGAAGTCATTTTCAGAAAGATTAATCTTGTAATACAATTACTGCGTAGATGCGTATTTTGTACACTCCAAGCAGAAGACAAGTTGTTGCGTACAATCATTTTATAAGTACAGCAGCCAGACTTCTTGAAGTTACCCAGTGGTGACAAGCTAAACATTATTTCCCAGTAGTATCCACAGTAGTTGTGGAGTGATGGCTGCTCTGTTTCCACACTTTTTTTTTTCCCTATCCCATATCTCAAAGTGAAGAAGCAGATATTATTAAGGACATTCTGCTTTTGTACCAGAAAAAAAGAAAAAGAAAAAGAAAAAGAAGTAAAACAAAGAAATGACTTAAAGTTTCTGATCCCAGTCATTTGGTCACATGAACAAAAATTTAAATGGGATAATAAAAAATGGCTATACTTCACATAAATTGTATATAAATAATTTAGAACAATAATAGAATCTGCTACACTCTACCCATTAGTCATTCATCTGATGTACAAGAGGAAAAGTAAGTGAAGATTATAAAGAGATGGGTTTTCTCACAAAGTAGAGGTCTTTGAATCTTCTTCAGTAAGTGGGAGAACCAGTACTTCTAGGGAGGAGTGAACCATTTTACCATGCCCAGATGGTCTAGGAGAATCTGATAAATCTTTGAGTACATCAACCCACACACCCCTTCCATAATTGAAGGTCCCACTCTTCCAAATTAGGGCCTTCATTTTGGTATAGCAAACCTATAAAACTTGAGAGCACAACTTCCTCTGGAGTCTTTTTTTTTTTTTAATTAACATATAATGTATTATTTGCATTGGAGTACAAATCTGTGAATCATCAGTCTTACACAATTCACAGCATTCATCATAGCACATACCCTCCCCAATGTCCATAACCCAGCCACCCTATCCCTACTCCCTCACCCCACAGCAACCCTCAGTCTGTTTCCTAAGATTGATCAAGTTCCTTATGGTTTGTCTCCTTCTCCAGTTCCATCTTATTTCATTTTTTCCCTCCCTTCCTCCCATGACCCTCTGCCCTACCTCTCAAATTTAACCTTAGTTATTCTTATCCTTTGATGGGATCCACAGCTATTTCTGCCCTCCAGTTGTAGGAGAAGAGGATGTCTTTATATCCTTGCCAAGGATGTGCTTAGACATTCTTCTTCACTGTAAATTGGTAATTAATCACTCTCAGCCTTTCATTGTCTTTCTCTAAAACACTGACTGTCCTAAACACCATCAGTGATTTCCATAGTTATTTTATTTTATTTTACTTTTGTAAAGATTTTACTTACTTATTTGAGAGAGAGAGAGAGAGAGAGAGAGATAGTGAGACAAAGCATGAGCAGGGGAGAGGGGCAGAGGGGGAAGGAGAAGCAGAAACCCTGCTGAGCAGGAACCTCAATGGGGTACTCAATCCCAGGACCCTGGGATCATGACCTGAGCCAAACAGGTGTCTCTCCATGGTTATTTAAATTACCATTTTTCCTATCTTCTCCAAATGCCTGATATATTTTACCTGTAAGTGCATTCTCTTACCCTGATAAGAACTGCAGTTGTCATATTCCAGATTACCATCCCATTGAAAGTTTGAACAATTACACTGTTACTACATGCAGGGGATAGCTGTATCCAACCTATGATCAGTAATGGGGTCCATATTGTCAACCAGGACTGTTAATTCAGATCCCAAATCCCACTTTAGAGTCTACTTTCTCAGACTATGTGCCACATTAACTAGCATCAGTCAAATTCCCCAGGCTCTATTCAGGGAATGAAGACAACTTTTGGAGAATTTTCTCAAAAATCACATGTCTATAGGTAAGGCAGGATGCAGGAACGGCCAAAGTGAGGCTGAATTGTGATACAATCACAATAAAAATCTCAGCCAATCAAATGGGATTGAAATTTATGTGGCTTTTCAGAGTTGTCCTGATTTCTGGTAAGTGTCCAGGCCTTTATGCTTCAGCATCAATCAGTAATTAAAAGTATGTTGCCAACTGCGAAGGAAGTATAAGCTTGGACAAGATAGTTGCTAACAGTCCCAGCTGCTTGGAGAATGAGTGCTTCAGTCTTTGAGGTTAGATATGTGCAGCAGACCCTAACTTCCATGACACCATCTTTTTCATTCTAGACATTTTGATGCACATGCAGGTGTATTGAATTATGGTTTTAATCTGTATTTCCCACATCACAAATGAATTTCAAATTTTCTTTGGCCATTTGGTTGTTTTCTTTGTTTAGAAGTGTCTAAGACTTTTTCCCATTTGATACAAAATTATCAGTGTTTTCATATATAAAGCAGGAGCTAGAGCTACATATGAAATTTGTCAGATAGATGTGTTATTGAAATATTTTATCCTATTTAATGCAATGCATTTTCATTCTTTAATGGTGCCTTGCAATGAACAGAAGCTATTTATATCAATGTGGCCCAGTGAGTATTTTTTTAAGTTTTCCATAAGAATATTTTGTATTAAAAAATAATATTTACCTACCTTACAGTGAGGATGATGCTCTCATATGTTTTTCCATAAATGCTGTATTTTTACATGTATATTTGTATCAGCAATCTATCTGGAATTGATTTGTCAGCACAGTGTGAGATAGAAGAAAACATTTCTCCATAAGGATATCTTATTAACACAGAACCACTTATTGAAAAGATGAATAGGTATTTTTAAAGGATATGTTTGTTTCGTTCAGTACTCCAGAGTAGAAGGAAGTGGCTAATATATTAACTTTTTAATATAAAATTTAAATGACTATAGGACAATTAAGACTAAATGCCAAATATAATTTCCAAGATATAGAACTTAGAATTGAAGCATTTACAGTTGTCTTAGTCAACCTCACACTGATAAAATAAGCAAATAAATATCAAAGAGCTGCTGATTAGCCTGTTGAAGTGTCCTTGTTTCTAGTATAATTTCAAGTATTATGTATCTATGTCATGCTAGAGCAACATTAAAGCATTTAAGGAAATTTTTAAAGTTTATTGGACACCTATTGAAAAGGACACATGAAATAAGCATGTGTTTTGAACACATGAATATTAAAATCTTAATAGTTAATAAGTCTTGAATGATTGATTAACAATGAACTGGTGAAGCAGCAAATCAAAACTAGGCTCTGCTCAATACACAATAACCTAGAAGCTATACATTACAACCTTTCTTCCACTCTCCCTCTCATTTACTCATACTTGCTTTCAATACACATTCTATGATGGATTTTTTTAATACAAAAGATCCATACAAATGTTCCACAATATGGAAAATAATGATTTGCATCACAAGTGTATGTTACTATGTTGATTTTCTCCTAATTTAAACATTTGGGGCTCCTGGGTGGCTCAGTGGGTTAAAGCCTCTGCTTTCGGCTCAGGTCATGGTCTCAGGGTCCTGGGATCGAGCCCTGCATTGGGCTCTCTGCTCAGCAGGGAGCCTGCTTCCTCCTCTCTCTCTCTCTGCCTGCCTCTCTGCCTCCTTGTGATCTGTCAAATAAATAAATAAAATCTTTAAAAAAAAAAACAAAACAAAACAAAAAAATAAACATTTACTAGCTCTTCCATTAATTTTGAGAAATTACGATTTTTACTTTCAAAATATTTGAAAATTATTTGGACGGTATAACTTCTAGCACAGTGACTGATAGCAAGCCATTAAATACATATTCTGTAGATGTCTTAAAAATAATGACAAGTAATCTAAACATCCTAACCTACCTGTTACTACCTTGTTTAGAAGAATTACTTTGAAGTCTCATTGCAATTAAGACTTAAGGATGGTTCTAGGCTCTATCATGATTTACATGAGGAGAAGAGAATGCTCCTTGTTTATGAGCCTCACCAAGCCTCTGCAAACACTCACTTTCTTTTATAACTGTTTGAAGTTAAAAATATAGGGACTAAAGTGATGGATTTAAGATTATATTTTTGCACTTATCTTTAATAATCTTTTCTATTGTTTCATATTAAGTTGGAATTCCTACTTCTGAAAAGCTTCTTTGAATTAAAATATATATATATTTATTTAGCTCAAATATAATATATATAATAAATGCAGTATATATCTATAGTTTATAAATATATATTTTTTATATTTTTATAGTTATTTTAAATATTCTGGTATGAGTGTACTGATCCACCCAGGCCAAATGAGCCAATATTTATTTGTCTTAGTAGTAATCTCTTTCAATCACTGAAGCAAAGCTTTAAAAATAATTGTGTAATGTCTGAAAGCTGGAGAAAAGTATGCATAAATGACCAATTTGATTTATACCTATTGAGCACATTTTCCAAACATGAAATTGTTAATTCACCTTTTGATTGAACCTTAAAAATGATAACCACATGTGGGGAAGATCTTCTATAGATACATAGGAACTGATCAACAAAGACTGTTCTAAATGTTCTTTCATGTTTTGTTTTAAATGAGAATATTCTTCAGATACTTTCTTGGGACAAGGAATCCCAAGAGTTGTAGACATCATCATTGTCACCCATATTAGAGTAGGTATTCATCCAAATTTTTTACTTAATCCTAGTCTATAACCATCTGCTGTGAGGTGCATTTAGACTTGCCACCTAACTCTTTCAACCATGCCCAACCATCTTTCAGAATGACATAACGTGCACAGTGAGAATTTTTTAAAAGTAGGAAAATGTGGTCCATATACACTGTGGAATATTATGCCTCCATCAGAAAGGATGAATACCCAACTTTTGTAGCAACATGGATGGGACTGGAAGAGATTATGCTGAGTGAAATAAGTCAAGCAGAGAGAGTCAATTATCATATGGTTTCACTTATTTGTGGAGCATAACAAATAGCATGGAGGATATGGGGAGTTAGAGGAAAAGGGAGTTGGGGGAAATTGGAAGGGGAGGTGAACCATGAGAGAATATGGACTCTGAAAAACAATCTGAGGGTTGTGAAGGGGCAAGGGGTGGGAGGTTGGGGTACCAGGTGGTGGGTATTGGAGAGGGCACGGATTGCATGGAGCACTGGGTGTGGTGCAAAAATAATGAATACTGTTATGCTGAAAATAAATAAAAAATAAATTTAAAAAAATTGTGATTGTTTTTCTAGGGATAAATAGTCATATGATCTGAAAGTGACCACTGTTGTCATTTTTCTTTAAAAATTATATTTCAAGTACAAGATTAAAAAAGAATGATAGGTATTTAATAGAATATACAATATTTGTGGGGAAAGTTATGACATCACACTGTGAAAATACTAAAAATTCCAAGTATAATATAGATTTGGGCAGTAACATAATTGTTAAAGAATGTGGAATTATATTTTTTTTTCATCAGCATGGTAATACTAATTCTTATACAGATATTCCTCATCTTACAGTGTGGTTATAGCCAATAAACCCATCATAAGTTGAAAATATCATAAGTCAAGAATGCATTTTAAGGTACCTCCCTGATCAGACATCATAGCTTAGCTTCGCTTATCTAAAACATGTTCAGAATGCTTATGTTAGCCTATAATTGGGCAAAATCATCTAACACAAAACTTATTTTATAATAAATGCTGACTATTTTATGCAATTTGTTGGATATTGTACTGAAAGTGAAAAAGATAATGGTTTTCTTGGTACAGAATGGTTTTTCAGTGTGTCAGTTTTTTACGCTGGTGATTGTGTGGCTGGCAGGACTGTGGCTTGCCGCCCATGCCCAGCATCATGAGAGGATCACACCACTATAGTTAGCCTAGGAAAAGATCAAAATTCAAAATTACTTGAGGTATGTTTTCTAAATGCATATCACTTTAACACCATCATAAACTCAAAAAACTATAAGTTTTAATCATCATACGTTGGGGACATTTGTAGTCACAATTAAGCTGAAAACCTACTTTAAAAAATGAACTATAATGTTCTCAAAATATTTTAAAATTATTATGACAATGTTATCAGGCTGTATATAAAGATTTACATTAAAAGGAGTAGAATTCCATTTACCCACATAAATTGAGGTTGACTTTGTAGTCATTACATGACTTTTTTTTTTTTTTTTTTTACTTTTGATGATATTGCAGCTCATGGTACTATAAACGGGCTTGCTCAACCAGCATTCAGTAAAACTCCTATTGCAGGGAAGCTGAATATCATGGCTTCTAGACTTCTTTCCAGCCTGGGATTCAAATGTAACTTAGATCTGTCCTATCAAATCCTCTAACACAATACCTTGTTGTTGGTCTGCATTGTGTGGGAAAAGAAGCAGGACACCTATTGTTTTCCACACAACCAAACCTGCCACAATTCCAAATTGTGTCAATTATGGGATAGTTTTCTGATCCAGCAGTTGTCTTCCTAATCTGACAATTTCATATTAGCAAAGTCCTGTGATCCTCAAATCTTAGGAGACACTTTACTATTTATGTAGCTTCCAGTTTGTAGCAGAGTCATCAGCAACCCTGATGGCCCAGTTCTATTATGAGGTGTGTGAAATTGTCCCCAGCAGATCAGCCTGGAGAAAGTATCTTTGGTCTTCCAGAGGACTATGAACTCCCCAGGTTCCTTTTTTTGTTTGTTTGTTTTTTAAGATTTTATTTATTTATTTGACAGACAGATCCCAAGTACACAGAGAGGCAGGCAGAGAGAGAGAGAGGTAGGAGCCCTCTCCCTGCTGAGCAGAGAGCCTGATGCAAGACACGATCCCAGGGTTCTGGGCTGAGCCACCCAGGCGCCCTCCCCAGGTTCTTTAATTTATCACTTTTTGCTTTAAGCAGTGCAGTTATATGCAATGAGGATCTCTCAAGATAACAGATATATCTGACACAATTTCTAGTCTACATTTCTCCATTTACAAGGTCAGAGGGAAGTACATATGCACATTATTATATAATATAAATATATAAATATTGGGAGTTGCTGAGTTTATATTTTAAGCAAAAGCTTGACAGGATTAGATTTGTGTTTTGGATATTAACCTTAACTGTAAGGCTTACACTGCCCATTCACTGAAAAATGCAGTGATCCTGTTAGCCTGCTCATATTTCCGTAGCACTTTTCAACTTAAATTTCCCTATTATTAGGTTTAACTTTATGCCTCACTAAAATGTAAACTCCTCAAGGCAAGATTCTTATTTTCAGTTCATTACTACCCCTAAGACATAGACTATGTCTTCTCCACACTATGGAATGAATAAATTACAAAGGGAATATTTTTTACAGATTTTGGTTCATTCCAGTTACAAAAGGATTTTGTCTCTTGTTTACTTATGGTGAACACAGCCCCCAAAGGGATCAGACATAGGCCATATAATCAGTTGTATTTAAAAAGTCATTGATTATTGCCCATCTCTGGCTATTAGCTATCTCAGCTTACTTGAGGACATAGAATGATATCCAGAAATGCTATTCAAAGACAAAGCCTAGGATCAGAGATATTCTAATGCAAAAAGGGTTTATTAGAAAATAATTTTAGGGGGAAGTTTTCATTAAAGAGCTTCTACTTACATAGAACTTTTATCTGTGACTTTGCATTCTTTTGACTTTTAAATTCTTGTTTTATAATACATGTTTACATGAATTTAATATGAAGATGTAAGTCATGTTTAATCTATACTCTTTTTTTTTAAAGATTTTATTTATTTATTTACTTGATGGAGAGCACAAGTACTCAGAGAGGCAGGCAGAGGGAGAGGAGGAAGCAGGCTCCCCACCAAGCAGAAAGCCCAATGTGGGGCTCTATTCCAGGACCCTGGGATCATGACCTGAGCCGAAGGCAGAGGCTTCAACCCACTGAGCCACCCAGGTCCCCCTAATCTATACTCTTAACACCTAAAACACTTTTTTAAGAAAAAAGTTACAGAAATATGTCCATTAAAAAGGTCAGCATCTGATCACGTGGCTAACTTTGAATCAACTCTGCCACAGATTACTGATGACACTCTTCTTGCTTATCTAAGATAAGCAGTTCAGCTGTTTTCAGATCCTCCTGACATTTTGAAGAGCTCCCTTATATTAAAACAATAAAATTTGATTATCTCTCCTATAAAATAATGTAAATCCTGCCTTTCCTCCTATCCCTTAATTATAGCCTAATTATAGCTATCCTAGCTATCTCATTTTGATGTTATACTCTCCCCAAATCCATCAGCTCACATATCTTGTCTCCATTGGATGACACAAATATTTTTACATTTTGAAATTAAAAAAAAAATGTTTAAGACTTATATATTAACTTTAGAGAAAGAGAGAACGTATGCATGAACATGAAGAGGGGCAGAGAGAAAGGGAGAGAGAATCCCCTGGCAGATTCCTCACTTAGTGAGGAGCCTGTCACAGGGCTTGATCACACAACCCTGAGACCATCTCCTGAGCTGAAGTCAAGAGCTGATCAGTTAACTAACTGAGCCAGACAGGTGCCCCAATATTTTTACATTTCTAAGTTAGCCAATATATATGGAACAAACAGTGAACAAGTTATCCAGATTTCTTTAAAACACTACCAGAGTCAGGACATTTTTTTGCAGCAATTTTTTTTTTTAATATTTTATTAATTTTCCAAAGAGAGAGAGAGAGAGAGTACACACAAGCAGGCAGAGAGGCAGGCAGAGGCAGCGAGAGAAGCAGGCTCCCTGCCGAGCAAGGAGCTGGATGCAGGACTCGACCCCAGAACCCCAGGGTCATGACCTGAGCTGAAGGCAGTGGCTTAACCAACTAAGCCACCCAGGCATCCCTTGCAACAAAATTTTAATGGAGTTTACACTAATGTAGGACTTGTACAGAAGCACAGAATAGTAAACCATTAACATATCATGAGTTTGTTTCCTTAGAAGTGCTTTGCTACTCCTGAGCTCCCCCACACAAAACAGTTTACAAATTAACTTGTTCTTTAGGCAAAGTGTTTGCCTTCTTGATATTTAGGCCTTTACAGACCACTCCACCTCCCTTCCCCTCTTTGCCATAGGGATGCAGGACTTTCTCCTTCCCTGTTGGGTTTCACACTAAATTGCAGAAATTCATTCATTTTATGGGGGCCATTGACTTATTGCCCTACACCCAGATCAAGGTTTATATTTCATTATCCAAAAGTAAATTAAACTATTGTAATCATGAAAAGACCAACTATTTAAGTCTTCGAAGCACTTATTAGTGCAAAAGAATTAGAACATTTTTTCCAATTTCATTCTTTCCTTGATGTGAACAAATGTTTAATTGAGGCTTTCTTCCTTTCTATAAAATGTATTCTTCCATTTAGAGGAACTTCCTTCAATCCAGAATCACCCACCTATCTAGCATAATCAGCTATAATTTTGTTTTCTTTTGTTTTAAATAACAATCTATTTTTCTTCAAGCTACATTTCTACAACCCATGTGTCATCACTGCATGGTATCACCTTTAAGAAACACTTGAATAAAATCTCAGGAAGAAATAAATTGCTTTCTGGAGCATGTCTATGTCAAAAATAGAAAAAAAGAAAATCTGAAGCAAAATGAAATAGAATAAGTATTTTAAAAGTCATTTTTTACCAATTTTAAAAAGACTTAAATCATGGAAATAAAAAAAAAAAAAAGACAGAGAAGAAGAATATTGTGTGGACCCCAAAATATAATTTATACCGGAGTGTGGTTCAAATACACTTATATATCTAGTGCTCTAACACAAGAAAAATGGAATACTCACAATCTCTCAGAATTGTTTTCAGTTGTCCATTCCCTGTTTCTTCACACAGTGTCAGAATTATGAAATAAATCCTTGTAATACTTAGTCTCATTTTAAATCAGTAAAAAATACTATCCAGATCTCCAAGGTTTAATTCCAAATGTAGTTTCATATGGAAATTGCTCCATTCATTGAGAGAATGTGAACCAAATTATAAGCTGTGTGCAGCTGTCACTCTATCAGGCATTCAGAAATATAAATGAAAACTGACATGCCATTTATTTGACAATTCAATGTCAGCAGTAATAATATCACTGGGCTTTGTACATTATCAGTTTCAAGGAAAATCTGAGTTAAAACGAAAATTGGAAATAACTTTTGTGCATCAGAATAAAAGTGTATAACTGATAGTGATATTGGTGATATTTTTGTTTGCAATAGGAATAAACTAAAGCCCAGTGTGTGAAAATGAGTATTATACTGGAAGAGGGAGAATATTTTTTCAAGTGAGTGAAGTTTATGTTAGTTACCATGTGAACACTGAATTTCAGAAATAAACGAACTTTAAAGTTAACGTCTCATATTTGTTTAATACCTTATAGAATACAGAGTATTGTACATACATTATTCCACTTGATTTTCTATAGCTCTCATCAATTTCATAGAAATGTTATGTATTCCCATTTTACAAATTGAGAAATTGGATCTCAGGGCATTAAATAACTTCTTCAGATTCACCTATCTTACAAATGTTAATCCTAAAACTAGAATATAGAAAGTGACTTTTTAGTCCAATGTTGTCCTTTTGTATTTCACTGCCTTTCGATTTTAATTTTTATTCTTATTTCATAAGTCTTTCATATAGACTTGGAATCACAGGTACATTTTTATTTTAACATATAATAAAGCAAATAGGATAAATTTGAATATCACAATTTCTTTTATTCTAAGTAGACTCCATGCCTAATATGGAACCCTGTGCGGGGTTTGAACCCACAACCTTGAGATCAAGACCTGAGCTGAGACCAAAAGTTGGAGGCTTAACCAACTGAGCCACCCAGGGACTCCTCAATATCACCATTTCTAAAAACAGTCTGTGCTTTTCTTTCATTCCACTAATTATTACTTGTATTTATGTATCGTTTCTTAAAGATAAACAGCAGAGATAAAAAAATAATAGTCTTTACTACTGGATCAACAACCTCTGGCAAAATGTCTAGATCATAGTAGTCATGTCCTAAACATTAAATTTGTCAAATAAAAGAATACTCCCAGATGAAAATCAGAGATAATTAAAATGGATATTTTTCTTTTTGCTAATCAGTCCTTTTGATCAATATATCTAAATAAACGCACAAAAAAGAGTATGATTTTTAAAAACCAAAGTAAAAGTATTACATAGAAATTAAATTCAAATAGGAAATATACTTTCTATATGATGCTTTATTTATGGAACCAGATGCCTTAACATTTTGTTAAGAATTTTTACGTTTCAAATGAAATCCACTTGTTATTGAAGAGACTCCAGATCAGGTGATCTTTAGTGCACAATTCAGAGTCAAGCTTTTATTCAAAATTTTCCTCGCAGGTATATGATTATCTGAGTAGATAAAGAATAATCTTTTTTTTTTTTCTATAACCTAAGCTGACAAATAAAGTATGGCACACATACAAAATGGCTACACAATGTTTGCTAGATATAATCCCCTTCAGACAACAGGTAAATTAAAAAGATACTTTCAGAGTTACAAGGTACTTTTTTTAAGTGAGCAGTTATAGTTCTTAAAGACAAGTCACCTGAAAAGAGAGTCAGATGAAAATACTGTATTTTAAATACCAACAAGAGAGTGAAATGGATGATAATTTTACTTTTATCAGCAATCAGAGAATACTTGGATAGAATGACATGGAAGATTTACCTTTGTCTTTGTTGGAAGAACGTAAAGTGACAATAGATTTATTTATTATTATTATTCACTATGTATATGTTTACTTTATTGAATGCATATAAATTATGACATTAATTTATGTGACACAGATGAAAAATAATATAGTTTCTGTTTAGAAATTCACAGTTTTATTATTTTAATTGTTATTTATTTATTTATTTGTTTATACATATAAGGTTGATTCATTTTTGAGGAGAACAAGGACACCTATATTTATATAGCTCAATTCTGTTCAGTTGGATATTCTCCAATTGCTTACTATATTATTGTAGTTAAATAGTCAACAGATGTATATTTATATCCGCAAAAGTTAGTAGGTATAAGAATAGCATCTACCTGGGGCGCCTGGGTGGCTCAGAGGGTTAAGCCTCTGCCTTCAGCTCGGGTTGTGATCTCAGGGTCCTGGGATTGAGCCCTGCATCAAGCTCTCTGCTCAGCAGGGAGCCTGCTTCCCACCCCACCTCTGCCTGCCTCCCTGCCTACTTGTGATCTCTTTCTCTGTTAAATAAATAAAATCTTAAAAAAAAAAAAAAAAAAAAAGAATAGCATCTACCTTTGATGGGGTTGAGGGATAGATTGACATGGGGTATAAAAGAGTCTCTCAAAGTACTTGCTACTAATTTCTATAACTTAATGACCATATTGGCTACTCAGCTATGTCTACTCTGTAAAATTATAACAAGGTATGCACTTAAGATTTGTGACCTTTATGATATATATATATATATATATATATATGTATATATATATATATCAACAATATTTCTCTGAAAAATCTTTAGGTGGTATTACCCTTAACAAAGAAAGTAGTACATTCATTGATATAAACTTGTAAAAGGGCATTAACTTTTTAGAAAAAAAAAATGCAGATAAGAATCCTATAGGGCATGGTGGATGATAACAGTGTAGAGTAGCAGCCAAAGATTATAAAGGATGAAGCAGGACACGAGTTTGGAATCTGATGATTGAGGATCCTGTAGGATGTTCTAAGCATTCTGACCTTATCCAGTAGGAATAGAGATTCAGAAATTTATGTATTTTGTATAAGTAAAAGAATGAAGCCTTTTCAAATTAAAAAGAAAAAGTGTATACTATTGAAGGACAAGCAACTGAATAGATAAGTGATTAATTGTAAACATTTGCTACTTATTTTAGATTTTTTCCTATAAAGTCAAATTTCAAGAAGTCAATAAGTTGAAAGTCCTCACTAACATTGATCACAAATGTTCTTAAAAATGAGACTATTACTAGTTAGTAATGATACATTATTACATTGTTCAGCATTTTCAAAACTTTGAAGCATTTTATCTCCATTTGTTATTGCCACAATATGTATAAAAATATATTAAAATATCTGAGCCCTCACCAACAAAAATTTCCTTTAGAAAGAATGAGAACAATTAATGAACATTTTAGACTTTTATGAATGGGAAATAAAAATACAGATTTATTGGCTGCACTTTAAATATGTATCCATCACAATTGTTACAATCTAACCCAGCTCATTTATATTACCACAAAAACCTCCTAGCTTATCTCCTTCATTATATACCTGCTTCTTTACACACTACTCTGACTATAGCAATTTGATCCTGTTTAGATGCATCCCATCTCATTCAGAGTAAATTTCAAAGTTGTCATTATTTCCAGGATCCACCCCTGTTTTTTTTTTTTTTAAAGATTTTATTTATTTATTTGACAGAGAGAGATCACAAGTAGGCAGAGAGGCAGGCAGAGAGAGAGAGAGAGGAGGAAGCAGGCTCCCTGCTGAGCAGAGAGCCCGATGCGCGACTCAATCCCAGGACCCTGAGATCATGACCTGAGCCGAAGGCAGCGGCCTAACCCACTGAGCCACCCAGGTGCCCCACCACCCCTATGTTTTTGGTCCCTCCTTTAGCTCTCTGATCTCATCTACTATTGCTTTCTACATCATTCTCTGTGCCTCAATCACACTGGTTTCTTCCTTTTCCTGAAATGAGCCACGTGACTCCATATCAGAATCTTTAATTTTCTTTTCTCTTCTCCATGGAATTTCATGCTTTGTTTGCTAAGATCAGTAAAATTATACCTTGTTCAAGGTCAGGTTTATTATTAGCTTCCATGGAGAACACACACCATGTAAAACCCTGGGGCATCCTAATAAGAGGGTGATGAGAGTGTCTTGCTATAGTGTTTGAACTTCTTTGGAGTCATTCTGAGGGAGAATTTAAGAAAACTAAATTTGTTCCTAAGTGGATCCTTTCAGGAAATTGAGGTAATTCATACACCAACACATTGTATATAGAAGACAGAAAACACAACATAGGACTAGACTTGTCCTTGGTAAAGAAATAGTAATCTATAACAGACAAGAGAGAGAAATGTGTAATTTAGTAATTACTGAATGTCCTGACCTGGTCTTTGTTCTATCATGAGCCTTATCTAATTATTATTGATATTAATGAACTTACCTGACTATTGTTCATATTCTGTGATGATTGTTTATGTTTACTTGAGAATACTATAACCTAGACACACTCTTAGCTGTCACTTGACAGAGTCAGCGGTCAGGGAGTTCTCCGTCCTTCTTTCCTTTCTTCCATTATTCCTTTTAAATGATAACTTATTCTGGGAATCAACCTGAATCACGTAATTTAAGTTACTACAATAAAACACTATGGACTTTTTTTTCCCTTAAAAACAAAATTCAAAATAATGGGAGATGTAACCTGCCATGGTAGATTATAGTCATTCAGGAATTAGCATGATATTTATTCATCATTACTGATAGAATCAATCTGGACTGAATAGAACTGTGTTCTAAATGACTCATTGTAGTCTTGAAATGCAAATATTCTATCAAGCTGATCCTTGGAAAGTCATGAGAGATTATGTTAGACTTGAGACATTTTATGCTTTTTACATGCTCATGAATTCACAGATCAATACAAATAGGGCTATTACACAAAACATAAAAAGCACTTAATGTGAAAAGATAAATCTTCCTTGGATTTCTTGGTGTTCCTGCAAAGTCCTGGCCTCCTGAGACATGAAAATTGATATGCTGTGAAGACAGACAATGTTTGGTTTTACTTCCCCCAGAAACACTTTTTACATGCCATGGGTGGTAGATGTGCAGCCATTTGTCTCCTTATTATCCAATCCAAAGGATAATACACCTCTTACCTCCGCAACAACTAAATGGCTGCATCCCAGGGTAGTGATCTGGGTTAAGGGAAAGAGTGACTCAACAGTTCTTAGCCTCCAGAAATTTAGAGTTATGTCCTATGTGTTTACATTTCAAAAGGGAAAAACAAAACAAAACACTGGCTTTTCAATTCTAGACACTTACCTTATCTTTCCTTGGAGAGATTTATTTAAATTTCAAAAGGTAAAGACCCAGAATCTTACCCCTCTTTTGAAGAGGAATTTGTTTCTTTGGAGGAGATCCAAATTATTTCCCTTTCTCAGGAGGGTCATGGATGCAGCAGTCCTTCTCTACACACACAGAAATTCATATTTCTGAATCCCTCTCCTACAGAACAATCTTGTTGCAACTGTAAGGGTATTCATGTGTCTCTCATCACTTCGCAGCATGGTGCTGTGCACGGAATAATCCATTTGCAATGTTACTCTGCCTACTGTTATTAGGCAGAGTGAAATAAAGTCTGATCTCTGACCCAGAGACTTGGTCTTTCTGCAAGTATCTATACAAATCTACATCTATATTCATCTTCATATCTGTACCTGTAGCTGTAATTTTATCTGTACCTCTATTTACATAAACATATAACTGCAAGTGGTGCAACATCTCAGATCCTTTGTAGCATTTGACTTAACACTTAAATGAAATACAATTCAACATAAACTTTTAATACTTATCCTATTTCAATCATCAAAATATTTCACTAGTTCACTTAGGTACAGAGCAGATTTTGGAGTACCTCTGAAGTGTTGACATACAATATAATCTTATTAGAATATGTATAAATTAATGCAATAGTTGTGTAAACACACTAGTCAAATTTTTTTTTTTTTTTTTTTTTTTTTTAGATATTATGCCTATGTCAAAGTTAAGTCACTCTCATTTGGAATCAAAACTATAAGGGAATGAATAGTTATGTGATTCAAGACACAATAGCAATGGCATTTTACAATATATTGAATTTATTTGTTCATAATTGCAGGGATCAATCCTTTATTTTTGTTTTAGCATCACTTTCTATTTTTTTTAACTTTTTGAAACTTTAGTGTTCATCATAAAGACTTCAGTTGATTCATAATATGTATTATTGAAATAAATATACAGAGCCACATCATTGTATTTTTTTAAAGATTTTATTTATTTATTCAACAGAGAGAGATAACATAAACAGTGGGAGGGGCAGGCAGAAAGAGAGAGAGAAGCAGACTTCCCATTGATCAGGGAGCCCGATGTGGGGCTGGATCCCAGGAACCTGCATCATGACCAGAGCCAAAGGCAGATGCTTAACCAACTGAGCCACTCAGGTGCCCCAGATTACTATATTTTTAAGATAAATAAATCTCCCATTTTTTATTAAAAATATGTGATAAGTCTCCTAATAATTAGATATACTTAATTATATATGATGGCTATTTTCTGTTGTAAAAATGAAAGTATCTTAAATGCATAAATTCTAAATATTAATGTTATTTATCAAAATTGGAAGGAATCACATGTTTTTAATTTCTTAATAATTAGTCAGTATAGGAGAGAGAGGAAGATGGAGACAGAGTTGGAAGCGCCTAGGCTCACCTCATTCCCAAAACATAACTAGATAACTATCAAATGATCCTAAATACCTCAGAAATTAGCCTGAAGACAGAAAGAAACTAAAGGCAGAGAGGAAGCTATGTAGAAGAAAGCAACATAAACTGGCTTTTCTCACACACAGAAAAAGAGAAAAACTTAGACAAAATGTGAAGACTGAGGAATTTATCCCAAATGAAAGAAAAGATAAGGCCATGGGCAGAGGTCTAAGTGAAACAGATATAAGTAACATGACTGATAATTTAAAGCAACAATCATTGGATAGTCACTGGTCTTGAGAAAATAATAGAAGATACCAGTGAGACTTTATCAGAGAGCTATGAGTTAAAAAAGAATCAGAGATGAAGATTGCAAAAAACAAGATTGCTGATGCAATGAACAGCAGGGCTAGAAGAAGCAGAGGAATAAACCGGTGACCTAGAAAATAAAGTAATGGATGGAAAGTAATGAAGCTGAACAAAAGAGAAAAAGAACTATGCAACAGGAGAACAGACTTAGGGAACTCAGTGAACTCCATCAAACATAAAAACATTCATATATAGGAGTTCCAGAAAAAAGAAGAAAGAGAAAAGAGGACAGAACAATTAATTTAAGAAATAATAGCACAGCGACACCTAGGTGTCTCAGTCAGTTAAGTGTCTGCTTTTGGGTCAGGTCATGTTCTCAGGGTCCTGGTGTTGAGTCTCACATAGGGTTCCCTGCTCAGTGGGAAGCCTGCTTCTCCCTCTCCCTCTACTCCTTCCCCTTGCTTGTTCTCTCTCTCTAATAAATTAAAAAATCTTAAAAAAGAAAGAAAGAAAGAGAGGAAGGAAGGAAGGAAGAAAGGAAGAAAGAAAGAAAGAAAGATAGATAGATTAGCAGAAAACTCCCCTAATCTGAGGAAGGAAACAGACATCCAGATTGAGGAGGCACAGAGAACTCCCAACAAAATCAACAAAAAGAGGCCAAAACCAAGACACATTATAATTAAATTTGCAAGCTAGATTGACAAAGAAAAAAATCTTCAGCAGCAAGACAAACGAAGTCCTTAACTTATAAGAGAAAAACCAAAAGGTCAGCTGGAGATTTTTCAACAGAAACTTGGCAATCCAGAAGAGAGGGCAGAATTATTCAAAGTGCTGAATGGAAAAAATCTGGAGCCAAGAATACTCTATCACAGCAAGGTTGTCATTCAGATAGGAGGAGAGATAATGAGTTTCCCAGACAAGCAAAAAAGCAAAGGAGTTTATGACCACTAAGCCAGCCCTCCAAGAAATATTAAAGGGGACTCATTGAGTGCAAAGAAAACACCAAAAGTGACAAAAACAAGAAAGGATAAGAAAATAATCTCCAGAAACAATCACAAAATAAATAATAAAAGTAAATAAATATGTACCAAAAATTACTCTAGGAGCACCTGGGTGGCTCAGTGGGTTAAAGCCTCTGCCTTCAGCTCAGGTCATGATCCCAGGGTCCTGGGATTGAGCCCCGCATTGGGCTCTCTGCTCAATAGGGAGCCTACTTCCCTTCCTTTCTCTCTGCCTGCCTCTCTGCCTACTTGTAAACTCTGTCTGTCAAATAAATAAATAAAATTTAAAAAAAAAAAAACCTCTAAATGTAAATGGACTGAATTTTCCAATCAAAAAACATAGGGTGTCAGTGTGGATATAGAAAACAAGACCCATCTATATGCTATGTACAAGAGACTCATTTGAGACCCAAAGAAACTTGCAGATTAAAAGTGAGGGGATGGAGAAATATTTACCATGTAAATGGATGTGAAAAGATAGCTGAATAGCAACACTTAAATTGGACAAAGTAGGCTTTAAAACAAAGACTATAATGAGAGACAAAAAAAAAAAAAAAGACAGTATAATATCATAAAGGGACATTCCAACAAGAAGATATAACAATTGTAAATATTTAGGCATCCATCATAGGAGCACCCAAATACATAAAACAATAACAAACACAAAGGAGCTCATTAATAATACAATAATAGTACATTAATATATAAATAGAACATTAATGTGCCACTTACATCAATGGATGGATCATCTAAACAGAAAATCAACAAGGGAACAATGGCTTTAAATGATACTCTGGGCCAGATGAAGTTAAAAGATAACAGATATATTCAGAAAATTTCATCCTAACACAGCAGAATACACATGCTTTTCAAGTGCACATAGAACATTATTCAGAATAGATTACATATTATGTCACAAAACAGGCCTCAACAAATAAAAAAAGACTGAAGTCATACCATGTACCTTTTCTGACCAAAACACTATGAAACTAGAACAAATCTAGAAAGACTGCAAATACATGAGGGTTAAATAACATATTATTAAACAGTGAATGGTTCAAACAGGAAATCAAAGAAGAAAGAAATACATGGAAACCAAATAAAATAAAAATAAAACAGTCCAAAAACTCTGGATGCAGCAAAAATGGTCTCAAGAGATAAGTATATAGTAATACAGGCTTAACTCAAGAGACAAGATATATTTCAAACAACCTAACCTTAAACAGAAAAGAGCCAGAAAAGAACAACAAAAAAATCCTAAAGCTAGCAGAATGAGGGAAATAATAAGGATAAGAGCAGAAATAAATGATATAGAAACTAAGGAAACAAGAGAAACTAAGAAAAAAAGGTAATGAAACCAGAAGCTGGTTCTTTGAAAAAAATATAAAATTGATAAATCCTTAAACAGACTTATAGAAAAGAAAAGAGAAAGGACTCAAAAAAATAAAATCACAAGGGGAGATCACAACACCGTGGAAATACACACTATTATGAGTGAATATTATAAAAAACTATATGCAAACAAACCAGACAACAAGGAAGAAATGGATAAATTCCTAGTAACATAAACCACGGAAAGTGAAACAGGAAGTGGGCACCTGGCTGACTCAGTGGGTAGACAGTGCAACTCTTGATATCAGGGTCATGAATTTGAGTCCCCCATGGGGCCTGAAGATTAATTTTTTAAACATGAAAATAAAATGAAACAAGAAGAAATAGAAAACTTAAGCACACTGATAACCAGCAAAGAAATTGAATCAATAATGAAAAAACTCCCAAAAAATAAAAGGCCAGAGTCAGATGGCTTCAAAAGCAAATTCTACCAAACATTTAAAGAATTAATATGTATTTCTCTCAAATCCAAAAAAAAAAAAAAACAGAAAAAGGAAAACTTCCAAATTCATTCTATGAGACTAGCATTACCCTGCTACCAAAACCAGATAAAGACACCACTAAAAAAGAGAACTATAAGCCAATATCCCTGATGAACACAGATGCAAAAATTCTCAATAAAATACTAGCAAGCTGAATCTAACAATACATTTAAAAAATCATGCACAATGATCAAGTTGAATTTATTTCTGGGTTGCCAGGTGGTTCAATATTCAAAAATTGATCAATGCAATACATCCTAAAAAAGAAAGGGTAAGAACCATATGATTATTTCAGTAGATGCATAAAAAAGCATTTGACAAAGTATAACATCCAGTCATGATAAAAATCCTCAACAAAGTAGCGTTAGCTGAAACATACCTCAACATAATAGAGGCCACATTCAAAGAAACCCACAGCTTATATCATCCTCCATGAACAAAAACTAAGAGCTTTTCCTCTATAATCAGGAATAAGACGAGGATGTTCACTCTCACCACTGTTATCTTTTTTTAGATTTTATTTATTTATTTATTTATTTATTTTTTATTTTAAAAGATTTTATTTATTTGACAAACATCACAAGTAGGCAGAGAGGCTGGCAGAGAGAGAGAGGAGGAAGGAAGCTCCCTGCTGAGAAGAGAGCCCGGTGAGGGGCTCAAACCCAAGAGCCTGGAATCATGACCTTAGCTGAAGGCAGAGGCTTTAACCCACAGAGCCATCCAGGAGCCCCTATTTATTTATTTTTGAGACTGAGAGAGATCACAAGCAGGGAGGAAGGGCAGAGGGAGGAACAGACTCCCTCCTGAGCAGGGAGCCCAACATGGGACTTGTTCCGAGGACCATGGGATCATGACCTGAACTGAAGGCAGACACTTAACCAACTGAGACACCCAGGCACACTCTCACCACTGTTTTTAATACAGTACTGGAAGTCCTAAGTATAGCAATCAGACAACAAAAGGAAATAAAAAGAATTCAAATTAGCAAGGAAGAGTAAAACTTTCACTATTTGCAGATGACATGATGCTATATATATATATATATATATATATATATATATATATATATGGAGCCTGAAAGTGTCCACAAAAAACAAACAAACAAAACCTCTTAGAACTGATACATAAGTTCAGTAAAGTCGCAGAATACAAAATCAACCTACAGAAGTCCATTGCATTTCTATACAACAATAATGAACCAGCAGAAAGAGAAACTAAGGAATCAATCCAATTTATAATTATATAAATAATAAAATACCTAGGAATAAACCAAACCAAAGAGATGAAAGACCTGTACTCTGAAAATTATAAAACACTGAAGAAAGGAATTAAATAAATGAAAGATATTCTACACTCACAGATTGGAAGAACAAACATTTTTAAAATGTCTATATTACCCAAAGCAATCTACACATTTAATGCAATCTCCATCAAAATACCATAGCATTTTTCACAGAACTAAAACAAATAATACTAAAATGTGTATGGAATCACAAAAGACCCCGAATAGCCAAAGCCACCTTGAAAAAGAAAAAGCTGAAGGCATCACAATTTCAGACTTCAAGCTATATTGCAAATCTGTAGTGATCAAGGCATTATGCTAATGGCACCCTCAGGAAAAAAAAAAAAAAATAGATGCACAGATCAATGGAACAAAATAGAAAACCCACAAATGTACCCCCAACTGTGTGGTCAATTAGCCTTTGACGAAGCAGAAAAGAATATCCAATGGAAAAATAATCTCTTCAACAAATGGTATCGAGAAACCTGGATAGCAACATGCAAAAGAATGAAACTGTACACTTTCTTACACCACATACAAAACTAAAGTCAAGATGGATGGAAGTCCTACATGTGAGACAAAAAGCCATAAATATCCTCGAAGGAAATAGAGGCAGTAACTTTTCTGACATCACCTGTAGCAACTTCTTTCTAGATATGTTTCTGAGGCAAGGGAAACAAAAATGAAAATAAACTATTGGGACTGCATGAAAATAAAAAGCTTCTGCATAGTGAAGGAAACAATCAACAAAAAGAAAAGGCAAACTACAGAATGGGAGAAGATTTTACAAATGGCATATCCAACAAATTGTTAGTATCTAAAATAAATAAAGAACTTATAAAACTCAACACTCAAAAAGTGAATAATCCAATTAAAAAATGGGCAGAAAAACATGAATAGAAACATTTCCAAAGAAGATAAACAGATGACCAAAAGACACATGAAAAGAGGCTCAACACCACTGATCATCAGGGAAATGTAAATCAAAACTACAATGAGATATCACTTCACACTAGTCAGAATAGATAAAATTAACAACACAAAAAGGAACAGGTGTTGGTAAAAATGCAAAGAAAGGGGAACCCTCTTGCACTGTTGGTGTGAATGAAAACTGTGCAGCCAGTACAGGAAACAATATGGAGTTTCCTCAAAAAAGTTAAAAATGGAGCTACCTTATGATCAAGCAGTTCCACTACTAGGTATTTACGCCAAAATACACAAATACTAATTTGAAGAGATACATGCACCCTGCTGTTTATAACAGCATTATCCCCAATAGCCAAATTATAGGAAGAGTCCAAGTGTCCATCAACTAATGAATGCATGAAGAAGAGATATAAGCAATGGAATATACAATGGAATATTGCTCAGGCATAAAAAAGAACAAAATCTTGTCATTTGCAATGACATGGGTGGACCTTGAGAATATAATGCTAAGCAAAATAAGTCAAAGAAAGAAAAATACAATCCAATATCATTCATATGTGCAATGTAAGAAAGAAAAAAATGAGCTAAGGGGAAATAAAGGAAGGAAGGAAGGAAGGAAGGAAGGAAGGAAGGAAGGAAGGAAGGAAGGAAAAGAAAGAAAGAAGGAAAGAAAGAAAGAAAAAAAAAGAAAGAAAAAGTGAGGGGTAAACCAAAAAGCATTCTTAACTATAGAGAACAAACTGATGGCTACCAGAAAGGATGGTGGGTGGAGCAATGGGTTAAACAGGTGATGGTGAATTAAGGAGTGTAGTTGCTTTGATGCGTACCAGGTAAGGTTTTGGAGTGTTGAATCACTGTATCGTACACCTGAAACTAATATTATATTGTGTTTACTAACTGGAATTTAAATAGAAACTTATAAGAAAAAAATAATAAATATAATGGTTTACACACAGTTAAAATTATTTTTTTATTTTATTTTAATTTTATTTCTTTTCAGTATTCCAAAATTCATTGTTTATCCATCACACCCTCTACTCCATGCAATATGCACCCTCTATAATACCCACCACCAAGCTCACCCAACTCCCCACCACCCTCACCTCCAAAACCATCAGTTTGTTTCTCCACAGTCTCTCATGGTTTGTCTCCCCCTCCAATTTCTCCCAACTCACTTCTCTCCATCTCCCAAAGTCTTCCGTGTCATTCCTTATGTTCCACAAGTAAGTGAAACCCTATGATAATTGACTCTCTCTGCTTGACTTATTTCACTCAGCATTATCTCTTCCAGTCCCAACCATGTTGATACAAAAGTTGGGTATTCATTCTTTCTGATGGAGACATAATACTCCATAGTTTATATGGACCACATCTTCCTTATCCATTCGTCCATTGAGGGGCATCTTTGTTCTTTCTACAGTTTGGTGATTGTGGCCATTGCTGCTATGAACATTGGGGTACAGATGGCCCTTCTTTTCACTACATCTGTATCTTTCGGGTAAATACCCTGTAGTGCAATTGCCGGGTCATAAGGTAGCTCTATTTTTAATTTTTTTGAGGAAACTCCACACTGTTTTCCAAAGTGGCTGGACCAATTTGCATTCCCACCAACAGTGTAAAAGGGTTCCGATTTCTCCACATCCTCTCCAACACACGTTGTTTCCTGTCTTGCTAATTTTGGCCATTCTAACTGGTGTAAGGTGGTATCTCAGTGTGGTTTCAATAACTCCCTGATGGCTAATGATGAGGAACATTTTTTTTTTTTCATCTGTCTGTTAGCCATTTGTATGTCTTCTTTGGTGAAGGTGTCTGTTCATGTTTTCTGCCCTTTTTTTTTTGACATGATTATCTGTTTTGGGTGTGTTGAGTTTGAGGAGTCCTGTATAGATTATGGATATCAGCCCTTTGTCTGTAGTGTCATTTGGGAATATCTTCTCCCATTCTGTAGGGTGCCTCTTTGTTTTGTTGACTGTTTCCTTTGCTGAGCAGAAGCTTTTGATCTTGATTAAGTCCCAAAAGTTCATTTTCGCTTTCATTTCCTTTGCCTTTGGAGACATGTCTTAAAAGAAGTTGATGTGGCTGATGTCAAAGAAGTTACTGCCTATGTTCTCCTCTAGGATTTTGACAGATTCCTGCCTCACATTGAGGATTTTTACCAATTTTGAGTTTATCTTTATGTATGGTATAAAATGACCAAGTTTCATTCTTCTACACATAACTGTCCAATTTTCCTGGCACCATTTAAATAGACCGTCTTTTTTTTTTTTTTTTTTAAGATTTTGCTTATTTATTTGACAGAGATCACAAATAGGCAGAGAGGCAGGCAGAGAGAGAGGGGGGAAGCAGGCTCCTCGCCGAACAGAGAGCCCAATGTGGGGCTCGATCCCAGAACCCTGGGATCATGACCCGAGCTGAAGGCAGAGGCTTTAACCCAGGAGCTACCCAGGAGCCTCGAAGAGACTGTCTTTTCCCACTGTATATTTTTTCCTGCTTTGTCGAAGCTTACTTGACCACAGAGTTGAGGGTCCATATCTGGGTTCTCTACTCTGTTCCACTGATCTATGTGCCTGTTTTTGTGCCAGCCACCATGCTGTCTTGGTGATCACAGCTTTGTAGTAAAGCTTGAAATCAGGTGATGTCCCCAGTTTTTTTCTTTTTTAACATTACCTTAGCAATTTGGGTTCTGTTCTCATTCCATACAAATTTTAGGATTGCTTGTTCCAGGTCTTTGAAAAATGCCAGTGAAATTTTGATCAGGATGGTATTGAAAGTATAGATTGCTAGGCAGTATAGACATTTTAACAATGTTTATTCCTCCAATCCATGAGCATGGAGTGCTCTTCCATCTTTTTGTGTCTTCTTCAATTTCTTTCATGAGTGTTCTGTAGTTCTTTAAGTACAGATCCTTTATCTCTTTAGTTAGATTTACTTCCAGGTAATCTTATGGTTCTTGATGCTATAATTTCCCTATTTTTCATTGTTAGTGTATAAGAAGCAATTGATTTCTGTACATTGATTTTGTATCCTCCACATTACTGAATTGCTGTATGAGTTCTAGTAGTTTGGAGTTGGAGTCTTTTGGGTTTTCCATGTAAAATACCATGTCATCTGTGAAGAGAGAGAGTTTGCCTTCTTCGTTGTCAATTTAAATACCTTTTCTTTCTTTCTTTCTTTTTTTTTTTTTTTTTGTCAATTGCTGTTGCTAGGACTTCTAGTACTATGCTGAACAAGAGTGGCGAGAGTGGGCATCCTTGTCATGTTCATGATCTCAAAGGGAAGGCTCTCAGCTTTTCCCCATTGAGGATTATATTCGCTGTGTGTTTTACAAAATAGAGTTTATAAAGTTGAGGAATGTTCCCTCTATCCCTATACTTTGAATCATTTTAATCAGGAACGGATGTTTGTATCTTGTCAAAAGCATTTTCTGCATCAACTGAGAGGACCTTGAGCATCTTCTCTCTTCTCTTATTGATTTGTTCTATCACGTTGATTGATTTGTGAATGTTGAACCACCCATGTATCCCATGGACAAGATCCAACTGGTCATGGTGGATAATCTTTTTAATGTAGTGTTGGATCCTATTAGCTAGGATCTTGTTGTGAATCTTGGCATCCATATTCATCAGAGATATTGGTATGAAATTCTCCTTTTTGGTGGGGTGTATGCCTGGTTTGGAGATCAGGGTAATGCCAGCTTCATAAAAAGAGTCTGGAAGTTTTCCTTCTGTTTTTATTTTTTGAAACAGTTTCAGGAGAATAGGTATTATTTCTTCTTTGGATGTTTGGTACAATTCTCCAAGGAATCCATGAGGTACTAGACTCTTGATTTTGGGAGGTTTTGGATCACTGCTTCACTCTCATTACTACATATTAGTCTACCCAGGTTGTCAGTTTCTTCCAGATTCAGTTTTGGAAGTTTATAGGTCTCTAAGAATGCATCCATTTCATCTACATTGCTTAACGTATTGGTATATAACTGTAGATAATAATTTCTGATGATTGTTTCTATTTTCTTGGTGTTAGTCATGATCTCTCCCTTTTCGGTCATAATTTTATTAATTTGGGTCCTCCCTCTTTTCTTTTGGATTAGTTTGGTCTGTGGTTTACTAATATTATTGATTCTTTCAAAAAATCAGCTTCTAGTTTCATTGATGTGTTCTACTATATCTCTAGTCTCTATCTCATTGATCTGTGCTCTGATCTTGGTTGTTTCTCTTCTAATTTGTTGTTGATTCTCCAGTTCTTTAAGGTTTAAAGAGAGCTGGTGTATTCTGGATTTTTCAGTTTTTTTGAGGGATATTTGGATGGTTATGTATTTGCCCCTTAGGACTGCCTTTGCCATATCCCATAGGGTTTGGACCGAAGTGTCTTCATCCTCATTGGCTTCCATGAATTGTTTAAGTTCTCTGATCTCCTGGTTGATCCAAACATTCTTAAACAAGGTGGTCTTTAGCTTCCAAGTATTTGAATTCCTTCCAAACTTTTTCTTGTGGTCGAGGTCCAGTTTCAAAGCACTCTGGTGCTATATGCAGAGAATAATATCAATCTCTTGGTATCAGTTGAGCCCTCATTTGTGACTCACTATGTGGTCTATTCTGGAGAGTGTTCTATATGCACTCAAGAAGAATGAGTATTCTGTTTTAGGGTGGAATGTTCTGTATATATCTGTGAGGTTCATCTGGTCCAATGTGTCATTCGAGGCTCTTGTTTCTTTATTGATTTTCTCTTGTATGATCTGTCTATTACTGAAAGTGGAATGTTAAGATCCCCTATTATTAATGTAATCATATCATTATGACTATTTTATTATTATTAATAGTTGTCCTATGTGGTTGGCTGCTCCCATTTGGGTGGCATAAATATTTACAATTGTTAGAACTTCTTGGTGGACAGACCCTTTAAGAATGATGTAGTATCCTTCTGTATCTCTGACTACAGTCTTTAGTTTAAAATAGAATTTATCTGATATGGGAATCACTACCCCAGCTTTCTTTTGAGGTCCATCGACATGAAAGATGCTTCTTCATCCCTTCACTTTCAGTCTGGATGTATACTTAAGTTCCAGATGGGTCTCTTGTAGACAACATATGGATGGGTACTGTTGTTTTATCCAATCTATAACCCTGTGTCATTTTATGGGAGAGTTTAGGCCATTCATGTTGAGAGTGATTATTGAAAGATACGTTTTTATTGACATCATGTTGCTTGTGATTTACTTGTTTCTATAGATTGTCTCTGTAAATTTCTGTTCTATGACACTCTTGGGTTCTTTCTTCTTTTATAGAACCAGCCTTAATATTTCTTTCAGTGCCAGCTTGGTGGTCACATACTCTTTTAAACCTTGCCAGTCTTGGAAGCTCTTTATCTCTCCATCCATTTTGAATGTCCACCTTGCTGGATAAAGTATACTTGGCTGCATGTTCTTCTCATTTAGTGCCCTGAATATGTATTGCCTGCCCTTTCTGTCTATTACTGAAAGTGGCATGTTAAGATCCCTATTATTGCCAGGCTTGCCAGGTTTCTGTGGACAGGTCTGATGTTATTCTGATGGACCTTCCTCTGTATGTAAGGAATCTCTTTCCACTAGCTGCTCTTAAGAGCTCTTCTCTAAAATTATGATTCATCAGTTTCACAATCAGGTGTCTTGAGGTCTTTCTAAATTCATTGATTGGGGGTAATCTTTCTGCCTCTAGGATGCAAACACTAGTTTCATTGCTCAGACTGGGAAAATTTTCATGGGGAATTTCTTCAACTGTATCTTCGAGCCTTCTCCCCTCCCCCCCCCAAAGGGATCCCAATAATTCTGATGTTGGAATGTTTCATGGCGTCATTTATTTCCCTAATTCCATTTTCATGGCTTCTAAGCTGTTTGTTCCAGACCTCCTCCTGATCTTTTTTCTCTATCAGTTTGTCCTCTAGATCACTTATTCTAGCTTCTGCCTCAGTTACCCTAGCTGTTAGAGAATTTAGATTAGATTGGATCTCATTGCATCATAGCATTTTTAACTTCTTCCTAGGTGGGTTCCACTTCCTCCCTAATTGATTCCATGTTGTTATTAATGGTTTTCTCCAACCTAGCCATTGCCTGGATAATTGTTACCCTGAATTCCCTTTCCAACATATTGTTTATGTCCATATCCAATAGCTCTGATGAAGATGACACAGTCTCTAAATTTTTCCTGTTGGGTCTTCCTCCTCCTAGTCATTTTGTTGAGAGGTGGTTGAGGGGATATGTAGCTGAATATATCAATCACAATCTGGGCAAGGTGCATCCTTAAACACTTCTGAGCAATCAGAAGTCACCACCAAAAAGAAAGTAAAAAGAAAAGAGAAGAAAGAGAGAGGAGAGTGAAAAAAAAAAAAAGAAGAGAGAGACCCAGCCGAGAGACCCAGCCAGAATGGGCCTCAATACTAAGATTTATAAGGTATACAAACAAAAATGGCCATACAAAAAGACCAATAAAAGTAAATGACAAGAAAAAAAAAAAAAGAACCCAGCCAAAAATGAACCCCAAGTATAAGATTTATATAATACCAGAACAAAAACAAATACACAGAAACACTGACAGAAGAAAAAGATAGGAGGGTAGTTATAATTCCTCATGTGAGTGAGGAAGGTTATTTTGATTCTTCTTGGGTGTATCCTGATATCTTTGTTAAAGGACTCAACTTTCCAGAGATAAAGGAAGATTAAAACTGGTTTATATATAAGGGTAGTATTGATTAGGGAAAGAGGATCACCTTGAAGCTTATATCTATATGTATATTAGAAAAATAGAAAAGAAAAAGGAAAACACAGGTTTATGTATGAAAAAGTTTAAGTTAAAAGGTTTCATGGAATATGTTGTATTAAACCTCTCATTATTATAAGTAGGTTAAAAATTTAAACAGAACATTAGTGAGAATGAATTAAAAATAAAAGTTGTATCTCTGAAATATATAGGTTTTAGGGCAATACCAGGAGCTCAATATCTTTTTTCCCCCTGATATTGGGATTTTAAAGTTTTATAGGGACCCTGTGGTGGTTGTCCTCTCATTCTGTTGGCTGGCTTTCTGTGGGGAGGGGACTACTTCTTCTTCTTTTTTTTTTTTTCAGGTAGTCTTGCTTGGGTTGAGTGCTCCTGTTCCCTATCAAGGGTCTGGGCTCTCTGGAAACTGGTTTTTCAGGTTTTTGTTCTCTGGAGCTTTTTGTTGTTGTTGTTGTTGTTTGGCGGGTTTTTGCAGCTTTTCAGAGGTTTAGAGGAAGGCAAACTGCACCCAGACCTCCATCTCAGAAAGAAGCCTCAGTATGCTTCCCTCTGGGTGGTCCAGAATACACAGACTCCCCCTCAGCAAACTCTGCTGAGCTGTGCAACCTCACACAGGCAGAGCACATCCACAGCCACCATCTCAGGGATTGCCCAAAGCACCTGCTGTCTTTGCACCCTTGTGACAAAACCACAAGTGATATTGGTCCAGGGAGCCCACTTCTGGTGTCTGCCTTTGCCAGGACTGCAGACCTCAGGTTGCTATCACGGGTGATCAATTAAGTTCTGTTCACCCCAGCTGGGAGATTTCAGACCCTCGACCATTCCTAGAGATTGCTGGCTAGCTCCAGGACAGAGCTTTCTCAGGGCTGGTGGGGTGTCAGAAAGATCCCTGTCGTGCAGTGAGCAAAAGTACTAGGGAGCACAGGCTGGCACAGTCATCAGACTCTCTCATCCAGGGGTGGGAATGTGCCTAGCCGAGCCATGATGCAAACCACAAAAACCCAGGGGCTCAGTCACACTCTGTTGTCACAGGTGGTGGCCAACAGGGGCTTTCCTGGGTCCATAGGTCTTGGGCCCATGCCAGTAACCACCCGACTCCACCAGTTTTCCCTTAAGATCTTTTGTTCTTTTTGAGTGCTTTTAACCAGACTCCAAGTTAATGCTGGTCCCCAATCACAGGGCACTCTCGTATTGGGGTATTGCTTTCCAATGGGTCTCTTCTGGTGGCTCCCTCCCCCTTCTGTTTAATCTCTGATATCTGTCCAATCATTCCCACTATGCTTTACCTCTTCACTGGTGTCTTCTGTCCCTATACAGATCCAGAAGTGTATAATCCTATATCTCAGGCTGATTTCATGGGTGTTCAGAGTGTTCTTGTAGATAATTAGCTCACTCTAGGGGACCGGTTGAAACAGGGTCTCCTACTTCTCTGCCATCTTGCCCTTCCCACACATTTAATGTTTTTTTTAAGATTTTATTTATTCATTTGACACAGAGAGAGAGATCACAAGTAGGCAGAGGAGCAGACAGAGAGAGAGAAAAAGCAGGTTTCCTGCTGAGCAGAGAGCCCAATCCAGGGATCAATCCCAGGACCCTGAGATCGTGACCTGAGCTAAAGGCAGAGGCTTAATCCACTGAGACCCCCAGGCATCCCACATTTAAAATTCTTAATAAAGGCCATATTTCATTTTGTAGGAATAAATTTGGTATGTAGGAATAAATTTAACATACTTCAGAAACTGAGAAAAATGAGCTACCACTATAATGTTAAACATGTTATATAAAAATTACTTAGCATGGATAAGAAACCGCAACAAAAATAGTCAAGATACTTACTGGATAATCATATTGATATTCATAAATTAATTTTATTAAAGTAGAAAAGAGTATTTTAATGTATAAAAATTATTCACCTTTAAAAATATGTTCTACTCTACTATGTCTAATCATGGAGTTTTCTTGTAAGACTCAAAGGATTTTAGATACCTAGCTAATGCAGAGTTTATAAATCTATTTTTCTTTTTCTTTCTCTCTGTGGTTGCCAAGCTATACCAGTATTTTTTATACTTTACTTAAGTAAACATGAAATAATCATCTTATTACATGTTTATAGGGTTAATGTTTTACACCAAAAATAGCTGATATCAATAGCACCATAAATAGGCTGACTCCTTAAAAATTATAAAATTTAACACCCACCACTGTGACTTCCCTCTGCTAAGGTAAGCATTGTCAAAAAGATACACATTTAGTTTTAATTCATCTTTTGGAACTGCATGAATGTGCAGATAATTATTGACATACTTTGCTTTTCAAATTTCTTGTGGCTTAAAAAGCATGAGGAGTTAGAGAGGAGAAGGGAGTTGGGGGAAATTGGAAGGGGAGGTGAACCATGAGAGACTATGGACTCTGAAAAACAATCTGAGGGGTTTTAAGGGGCAGGGGGGTGGGAGGTTGGGGAAACCAGGTGGTGGGTATCAGAGAGGGTGGATTGCATGGAGCGCTGGGTATGGTGCAAAAACAATGAATACTGTCATGCTGAAAATAAATAAATTTAAAAAAAAAAAGCATGGGCATTATCTTTAAAGAAATAGTAATAAATTTTATAATGGAAAATAAAATAGATCGGACAAATGACTGCAGTTATATCAGCTGATCAATTTCTTCATTTAGAATTCTAAGTAGGGGACGCCTCGGTGGCTTAGTTGGTTAAGTGGCTACCTTTGGCTCAGGCCTTAATTCCAGGGTCCTGGGATCCAGCCCCCACATCAGGATCCCTGCTCAGCAGAGAGCCTGCTTCTCTTTCTCCCTCTGCCTGCCACTCTGCTTACTTGTGCTCTCTCTCTATCTGTCAAATAAATAAAAAAATTTTTTTAAAAATTCTAAGTAGGAATGTGCATTATTAGGTATTCTAAAAAAAAACAAAAAATTTTTCTTGAGGAGCACCTGGGTGGCTCAGTGGGTTAAAGCCTTTGCCTTCGGCTCAGGTCATGATCCCAGGGTCCTGGAATTGAGCTCCACATCAGGTTCTCTGCTCAGCGGGGAGCCTGCTTCCTCCTTTCTCTCTGCCTGCTTCTCTGCCTACTTGTGATCTCTGTCTGTCAAAGAAATAAATAAAATCTTTAAAAAAATCCTTCTTGAGTAGGCAATGAATAACATGATTTGTTTTTCAACATCTTCAAATATTGAAATATTAATAATGAAATTGGTGATAATGAGTTCTTATCAAATAAAATACATTCAACATTCCAGATATAATTTATAACACTTATTGACTGAATTTTTTTTGAGGGATAATTTCAGATCCATTGGATCTATATTAGTAGAATACTATTAAAGTCCAGATAAATCTAAGGTAAGGAGTCAAATTAAAAGGATAGGCAACAGTGAAACTGCCAGAGGGGAAGTGGGTGAGAGATAGGTGAAATAGATAAAGGGGATCAAGAATACACTTACCTTGATGAGCACTGAGAAATATACAGAAATGTTGAAGAAAGAAAGAAAGAAAGAAGAAAGAAAGAAAGAAAGAAAGAAAGAAAGAAAGAAAGAAAGAAAGAAAGAAGAGGAAAGAAAAGAAAAGAAGGAGATGCAGTTATGAAACTGGAGAAGCCAAGGAAGAAATATGGTATTTCACTGAAATAAGAAGTATGAGTACAAACTTCAACCTTCTAAAGAAATATGACTCCCCTGCATTAAAGCTTCAGTGATGGGGCCTCAAGCATTTTTCTTACAAACTGATGATTATTCGTCCTGAGAATGACCCCTACTACCATCTCTCATTGACTCCAGACTTAGACTGAGAATTAGTGCCCAGCAAATCCCAAATACAGAAGCAAGAAGAGAATTTTCAGAGGAGATAGTCTATATACTGAATGTCTTACTGACCTACTTGCAGAACGTGTTACAATCTCTATGGCCAGAAGTCAAGGAAGCAAAGACAGATAGGCATGGATTGTAAAGGTGCCAGACAAAGACAAGCAGAATAGAAGTCCTGATTGTCTCAGTCTTTTGACATGGGTGACATCAACAAATAATCAATTTAATATTTTTAACTCACTCATCAGGGACTAGTTTATGGGATTTATTAGGGAAGGTAATTGATACTTGTACTAGGGAGCTGTCTCTATTTTTTTGATGTTGAAATGTCTCAACCTTCCAGCCTTATTTTAGGGAAGAAGGTCTAAAGAATGAATGCCCGTGAGAAATGGGAATAATGAATTTGGCCACTCTGTTACTGTTCACAGGAGGACTGGTCATGAAGAACAGCTAATTAAGCACACACAAATTATGGAACATGTTACTCATGATATCTGCACTATACTCTCAATAGTTCAGTAAAGATCACAGCACCAGTCTCCCTCTAGGTTCACTTTGTAGAAGTGCCCTGTAATGGGTCAAAGTAATAACCTGCCTCTTTTCTCCATCTTCCCAAAGACTTCTATTTTCATTTTTCAGAGTAATGCTGTACTAGGGCATGGATAATCTACAAATGTGATGTGAATTATTGGATATTGTCTTTGAAATGACCCTACACCCTGGAGATGCAAAACCACATGACAGTACTTTGACCTGAGTGAGGATTTATGTTAAATTTTTCCCAAGTGATCAGTGGGTTAGTAGGGCTATGGAACCCTGATATTCACTTCTCCGGTTCCAGAATGAATACAGAATGGAATAAATGTCATTAGTAACTAGCCAGTAGATAACCTATGCTGATTGCCTGGTCCATGAATTGAGAGGTAATGTAAAAAGACCCAGTGTAAACCCCAACAAACTCTTTTCATCCTACAAAGGCAGTAAACAAAACTAAATTATTCACTTCTTGGAATATGCCAGAGATTAGCACTGCCATCAAACACTCGAATGTTGTAAGGATAATAATTCCTACCACACCTAAGTACCACTGATTGGTTACTGCAAAACCTACATTATGGAGGAAAATTATAGATAATCACAAACTCAATCAAATTCTGACACTGATCACTGACTGATTATAACTACATTCCTGGATTTATAATCATTCCTGGAAAAAGTCATTGCAGCTCTTTTTATGTGCCATGAAGTAACTGAAATAAATAAATAAATAAATAAATAAATAAATAAATAATAAATAAAGATAATAAATTTCAAGCACCTGGTTTTTCCCAGTTTGGATATTTGGATATTTGAAAAGATATACCAAGCTCCACAATGTATATTTACATGAGGCTTTCATTTAAAGGCAATCGGTGGAGAACAGGGAAAGCAAAAGAATTCAGGCAAGCATCAAGAGTCTCAAGAGTGTCATCTAAATAACCAACACCACCTCACAGCTCTAACTTCATGCACAGTTGGGCTGAGTATTTGTAGAGTCCCCTTGGTCAATAATCAAGACATGATTGCCAAATCAGTCAGGCCAGTTGTGAACCATTAGTTCATATAGGTCATTCATTCATTCATTCATTCACTCAGCCTAAGCCTTACTCCATTAAGGTAGTAAACCTCTGTTTCATTTTAGCCTTCTATCCTTGCCCCATCTATATACTTTCTTTCTTTCTTTTTTTAAAAATCTATAAACTTTCTTAAGATTCTCTCTTTTCTATATACTGCTATATTTGGTGTGCTAATATATTAATTGGCCATATATTTCCATAGCTGATTTCTTTCCCAGAGTTGCTCAATTATTCCACAGTATTTAAATAATTTTAATGATGCTGATTTTCCAGTTTACATATAAAGACTATGTTTTTCTGAGTTCCAAGCTTCTATATATTACTGCTTACTGCCTACTCCTACTAAATATCTACAAGCCACTTAAAGCTTAATATTTTCACAATAGTTTTAATTATATCTCCACCTAAATTACCCCTCTATTTCCCTATTCCAGTGAATAAAATTGGAACACATTTAGCAGCTCACTTCATAAAACCTGGCTCTAATAATCAATTCCTTGTTTTTCTACACTTCCCCTCTAGGTACATACATACACAGTATCTCTCTTCTTAGTTCCATTCAAGCACTCATCACACCATATTACGACTATACCTTTGTCTACACTAAAGTATAAATTCCATAAGGTCAGGGCGCATGTCTGTACTTTTCAATGCATGGCCCATATTAAAGTTTCAATAATTTTTAAATGAATCCATGAATAGTTAAATATTTGGAACTGCTTTTAGAGTTTGCACATTTGAATTTCAACAATCAAGAAAGTGTTGTGTCTGCAGATACATCAGATACATTGCAGAAAAAATACTCTGAAGTAACAGCACTCCTTGGATGAAGAAATTGCATGATACACAAACACATCATAAATTAAGAGGTATTTGTGTAATGTACTTTTTCATTTATTAAATTTTTTAACTTTCCCAAACATAAATAATTTTAAAAATGAAAATATTTCTGGTTTAACAATGAATATTAAGGTACATCCAGAAATGGTGTCATCTTTGTGACATTCTTCCTAGAGAGGCTGCAGTAACTTCATCCCCTCTAAACACCATAGCAATCACCGAAATAGGAAATAGAAAGATTCCCAGGAGAAGATATCTTGCTGTCAGTGGTGGTTAGCTCTTGTTCTAATCCTTGCTAAACCAGTTATTCTAATTAACATTTCAAACAAACATCCCAAAGGATAGGCTCAAAGTACAATCTACCTTTCTTCAAAGGGGAAACCCTCTATTATCACTCAAGAATAAACCCTTTACTTTCCTCAACATCCTTTTAAAATACATAAAATCTTTCTAAGAGACAGAAACCCAAATCTGCAGGCTCACATATTACCTACGCAATGAGTTTTGAATTTTAGAACAGCTATATCTAAACTGATTAGCAGGTTCAATTAAATTTTATCAAGAAAATAATTTCAAAAAATAACTTACATTGAATGTTAAAATGTAACTGGTCTTTGTAATTACACAAAACCTAGTTGATAATGTTATGCTTTCTTAATACAGCTTTGTAGTAATTTTTTTTCAAAATTATTACCATAATACCAATGCCAAATAAAAAACTGTGAAGACAGATGCTGTTAAGGTTATAAAATTAGACTATCAGACCATCTTTGTTTTTTTCACTCACATACCAATAATTTGATAAATCAGTAAAATAATTTGATAAATGTTGAACTCGCATGAACAATGCAAACTTTCCAAACTTTCTCCTCTTTAAGTATAGGTTCAATTATGAAATATTAGAACACCGAAAAATACTTTTAAGCATTTTGGACAAAAGCACAATTTATTATCATATATGCAAATATTAAAATTATGGAGAACATTTTTTCATATTTAAATGAATATGGAATAATCACATATAAAATGTTAATGCATTTAGTTACTCATGGAAGAGTGGGATGGGTTGCATGATTACCCTGCAAGGTGAAATTCAACATATATATCTATATAAGAGGAGCTAAAAAGCTGTACTTTCATGGGAATGAAGCATTCTTTTGAAATTGCTTGTTTCTTTTATATTTATCTATGTTGGTTTTGAGGAGCTGGACTTCATCCATCCCAGGGACTAAGCATCCTCACATTTTTTTCAGGGGCCATATTAAAAATGTATCTAGGCCAAAGCTACTAATTGTAATTACTCAGAATCTTAAAAAAAAATCTTCTGTATAAGACTGTAATAATTATAGAGTGCCTTTGTATGCTTAGGTATAGTCAAGGTTCTTTTGATTAAAAATTATAAAAGGTATTTTACATTATTATTATTTTATTTTGCAAAACAGAGAGTTCATTAACTAGAGATCATCAGTTTCTCAACAGCCCACAATTGCCTACCAATGATGGGCTCACAAGCCATTAGACATAGAAAAAAATAAATTAGCCTGAGAGTCATCTATAAATCAAGACTTACTAGATATAACCAGAGATATTTAATCACCTAAAAGTATAAAATAGATGTTACAATATAAAACATTGACTGCAAATCAAAAGAATCTCTTAATACATTCAATGACAAAGCATAAAGGTTACCTTTGCCTAGTAGACAAACAGCTACAGTGACAATCAAATGCTAACTAGGCCAGGTAAAGTCATAATCCCTTTATTACTTACACCACAACTTTGAAGATGGATTCTTAGACCAATATTGATCTGGTGGCATTTACTATCTAAATCTGTGGTTCTAAACTTGAACATGTTTTAGAATAATCTGGAGTGCTTATTAAGACACAGGTTCTTAGAACCAACCCTGAAACTATCCAGAATTCATTTCTAATTCTGTTTCTAATTTATTCTGACCCATCTGGAGTGGTGGAGAATCTGATTTCTTAGCAAGTTTCCAGTTTCTTATTTGATATCCACTAATTTAAACCCTATATCAGTCTACATATTATTATTTATCACCAAGTAACCTTCAAATTCCATGTAGCTCACTCACAGAAAAAAAAAAAAAAATGTTTGTCAGACGATATGAAAATCAGGCTCCCTTGGCTTTTATAGTTTGTTTTTTTAAAAAAATCTGTAAGCATTCCAGCTTTATATATCAACTCTTGATTAGTCTGGATCATCTGCAAGATTATTCAAATGTGGGCTCTAAGCAGATTAATTTTTTAGGCTGCACAATCACCTGCTCAAAAAGATATGAAAACTTGGGACACTTGGGTGGCTTAGTTAGTTAAGTGGCTGCCTTCGGCGCAGGTCATGATTCCAGTATCCTGGGATCGAGTCCCACAACAGGCTCCTTGCTTAGCAGGGAGCCTGCTTCTCCCTCTGCCTCTGCCTACCATTCTGCCTGCCACTCTGTTTGCCTGTGCTCACTCTCTCTCTGACAAATAAATAAATAAAATCTTAAAAAAAAAAAAAAAAAGATATGAAAACTTTTACTGGCTTTTCCAAGTGGGAGCCCAAATGTTAGATCTGCAAAAGAATACCTTCACTATTCTCTGAGAAGCTTTTCAAAGGATTGGCAAAAGTAAAACTAAATAATTCTAATAAACCCAAGATATTATTAAAACTAATCTTATTTCACATTTTAAGGTCATAGCTATTTCAACAACATAAGAACTCTCATATTTGTCAGCATCTTTTCCTTCACCTGCGGGGGAGGGGAAGTACATACACCACAAGCACAGAAAAGCATTCTTAGTAATTTTTTTTTCTGATATGATTTATGGCTGAAATACAGTCACTACGTTGATGGAATTACTTTATATTATTTATATTACTATGTATGGAATCTGTTGTCTAATTTTGTGTATCTGTCTTGTACCAGACTCTGTGAGCCTGGTACAAGATATCACAAACACAAAGGCAAAGAGAAATGATAAAACAGATGTGGAGTTAACATCTGAATTTTTAGATTTTTGAATGCCCAATGTGAGTTTTTGCTATTTAGAAAGAATACCATTTAAAAATATATATATACATTTCAGCTCAAGGAAATGAATTATGTGGTAGGGACATTTGCTATTTGTGCATGTGTATGCACACGCATGTGTGTGCGTGCGCACACACACACACACACAAACCAATGTTTTGAATCTAAGGCAACATTAAGTTTTATATGAAAGCCTCAGCTGTTAAAGATAGGGAAGTGGTTTCTACAGGTTCAATACTATCCTAAATCAAAGGTAGTATTGGCATTCCAGATAAACCCCAAAGTTTCTAGTGTCTCTAGATTTTCATTTATTGACTGACCCATTAAAATATTGATTTGCAGGTGCGTATTGTTAGATAAAATTGTCATGTAGACTTGACTTTAGTCAGGTCTTCCCAGAAATGTCAAGAATTAAATTTGCCTGCAAACCATTTAAAAAACAAACAAATCAAAACAAACTTTCCAAGTAATTTCACATAAAAGATCATCTCTAATCTATTTAATATTATCTGAGTAAACTCTAGATTTTTTAGACTTGTACAAATGTTTGCAAATTTCTTTATGTATGTTTATATACTTGTTATCTGACTTAAATTGTCCTTTTGGGAAATAATTTAATGTTTCTTTGTCATTTCAAAATATATCCACTTTAAACTTTTTGGAGTATAAAATATAAACACAATGATAAAAATGAAAATCATTAATTGCCTGGATAAAATAATACAGGAAAGAAAACAATGCATAGTTTCTTAAAATCAATGATAAAATACCCTATTCCTGAAAGTTTTATCATTTACATTAGTGAGATGTTATCAATATTCACCTACACTGGATAATATGAATTTGGTCTGGTCTTGCTCATCATGCAATTTTTATATTTTATTTTATTAAAAATGCTTTTTTATAAAAATAAACACATGATCAGGTACTTAACAGGAGTTAAAAGCAAAGAAAAAATATAAAGCAAGTATAATAAGCTAATAGAGGTCTGTTTTGCCTTAAAAATTCTACACTTAATCATTGCTAAAAACCTCCTTGGGAGACATCATTAAGGAATTAAACAAACCAAGAAGGACATTCAGTTATACTATTAAGATAAGGAAACATGTCAGAATGTGCATAACTCAAACTTACATTTCTTTTCTTTTTTTTTTTTTTTAAGATTTCATTTGTTTATTTTGACAAAGGGAGAGAGATCACAAGTAGACAGAGAGGCAGGCAGAGAGGAAGGGGAAAACAGGCTCCCTGCTGAGCAGAGAGCCCAATGCGGGGCTTGATTCCAGGACTCCAGGTTCATGACCTGAGCTGAAGGCAGAGGCTTAACCCACTGAGCCACCCAGGCACCCCTACATTTATTTTTCTGTAAAGGAAAATCTTAACAATATTTTTCTACCTAGAGATTTTTAGAAAAGAAATCAAACCACCCCCACAAAACAAAGAATTCTTTGACTTAATCTGTTAATATTTCAAATCATTCATCAGAAAATTTATAGAAATATTACATTTATTTATATTTTATCTTTTATGGTATAATACTCTTTCATATGAGGATATATACAAGTACTTTTTTGCTGTTTTTGATTTTGGGGCCTAGTGTGAGAAAACATAAAGCATCTACCATTCCTGTCTACACACCCATGTGTTCTTATTTCATGAAAATAGTCTATTCTGCAAAGAAAATTTTACTTCAGGGCATTAGGGGGCAATAAAGGTGTATTTTTATTCTAATACCCTAATAAAGCAAATTGTATGTAATTAGATTTCAAAATGTGGTTAAACATGTCCATGTAAACCTAATAAAATTTCATATCATATTCTTATCTACTGAAATATAGATTTAAATTCCCAAAAGGATTTAGCAACACCTAAATGTGAAAATACTTATTAAAATATAGTAAATTATATCCATATATTATTAAACACACACACAAACTTTTCCTGAATTTCTTAGCTATCCAAGTAAACTTTTTTATTTTATTTTATTTTTTTAAAATTCAACTTTCCAAATCACTTCTATTTAGTCTGGGGCTATCCTGCTGTCATATTTAACCAGTTGTTCACCCCTTTACCCCCCAACTTACATTAGCCCAGGCTTAAAAGTACTACAGTCACAGAATAGTATCTCTGGTGTTGTTTCCATGCCCTATAAAAGTGAGCTTTACCTTAAAGGGATTTCAGGGATCGACTCCCACATTTTGACCCATCGGTACACTTCCTTCCTTGAATCTAACTCTTTTTAATCAGTCTTTCTTGAGGATAATTTCTAATGCTTCTGCTATTAAAAAAAACAAAGAAACAAATTAATATACATAAAGATGTTTCATCAATCAAATTGATTACAGCTTCCATTTATGCCCACTAAAAGTGGTAACTTTGTTCCTGCAACTCCAAGATGAACTGTCAATGCTTCACACTGGGGATAGAAACTGTGTGTGAGTCTGCTTGAGTGAAGGACACACATTTTGACAATGATTATACATTGAAGTTACCGAGACTTCTGGAACCAATGCTAATAAATATGCATTCACTTTTCCTGCAAGATTTTATGATTAAAAAAATACTGTCAATCCTTTCATCTTAAGACTCAGTATGAATCTGATGAAAATTGGCTAGAGGATGATGTGATTTACGTATCTATTTCCGGACTTAACATGAACAATTCCTATTTCTAATACTTCAAGCCCTTTGCTTCAATTCCTTTCATCTTAAGGTTTTTGTTTTGTGTTGTTGTCTTGTTGTGTTTTTACAGGACACTCTATTAGACAATTCTTTGCTATGCACAGATTTGTCTAAAAGTTTATAATAAAGTTCAGACCTCTGGTACACACAGACATGATTATAATGGCAAGGAGTTATCTATCTCAGATATTCAATAGTGTATCTGTCTAACATAGCTACAACCATTTCAAGCTACCACATTATTCAAATAATGTTTTAGATTCTGTATTTCACACATAAGCACAATTAACCTCTGACAGTAAATTTTTAACTAATTAGAATATATCCTTTCATGCAAGATAATTGCCATATAAATGTTTAGTAGCCAATCTGGTGTCTTCGTTCATAATTAATATTATAAAATTGACATTAAATGCTTCTACACCACAGACATGGGCACAGAAAATTTTGATAAACATTTAATTATTTATAAGTACACATTATAATTTGTACTATATAAAAGCATCTAAGAAGAAATAATGGAAAGATAAATGCAAGCAGGGAGCTAATTTTATATTAAAATATGTTTACTGTCTCTTAATGGACAAGCCATTATCAGCACCATGAATGACAGATATGGCATCTAGAATAAACTATCATTTATTTAGGATAATCTTTGTCTGCATATTTTATGTTTATAACAAATAATCTGTTACAGTTCTTTGAATGAATCAACTTCAGAATCTTAGAAATCTAGAACCAGAGAAGACTCAACATTATTTTGTTCAGTGCCGTTATTTTATAAATAAACTAGAGTAATTTTTAGTGATAGATTTAGACTAAGTATTAATCTTCATAACTGCTACTCCCAGAGTCTATTCACACTATTCAATGTTGCCATTATAAAAAAATCATTTGGCAATTAATGTCTACTATTATCAGGAATTATGAATATTTATATTTAAATTTATAGAATTGAGCTCTAAATAATAATGTCTTACTTCATTTTCACACTAGACAAGTTTAGACTAAATAAAACACAATTATTAGTATTAAAATAAATTAGATTTTAATTGTAAGGCAAATTTCAAAATAGAGTTATGTAAGAGAAAGTCTCGTATTTTGGTTATGTGATTATTCTTAGATTTTCATGGATGAAAATATTTAATCTATTTAACTGCTTGATTAGAATGCAAAATACAAAGACAATGTTATGCATATGTTCACAATTAATACTATATATTCAGCTAAATATAATTTTGCAGTTCAAAATGAGGAACAGTATAGTCTCAGTTTCAAGTATCAAGGAGATTAGTTTGATAATGAAATCTAACCTGTTGGCATCACTAAATTATTTGTTGAATTAAGTATGTAATACTTTTCTTGCAGCCAGTGTTAATTAAGTCATTGACTTGAATCCAATAAACTTTTTATTTATTTGTAATTTAGCTACTCATCTCTTTAGACCAGGTTTATACTTACTGTATATATTTATATTTAAACTTGTATGACTGCCTTAAGCATGGAGTCTCTTCCAATTACAGATATATGAAAATAAAAGGTAGAGTAATGCATCTCTCCTTGACTCTAGTCTTTAAACTAAATAGTGAATGTAATGAAAAATGTATTCTTGATAGCAGCATGTTTTTAATTCTTCTAAGGAGACCAAGCATATTTCAGGAAGATGCACTGAGCTACAGTTGCTATAGAGTGCCTTATTTCAGGGTAAGTAATCAAAAAAGAAAACTATGTCATAATATCCTGGAAAAGAAAGTATCCATATTCATCTGAGAATAAGCAATATTATCCTGGAATATATTATACTTAGAATTATAAGTATAATATATTATACTTCTCTTTTGTTATATTACTTATTGACTACATAAGGGAAATAAATTATTTTCTTTAGGTTACAGTCCACATACTCTGTTTGTTACACTGAACACACAGGTAGTTCAGGAAAATTAAATCATCAAAATTATGGGCCAAATAATGTCTAAAAATTGTATAGTATATGCACAATTAATTGATCTTAGGAAATTAAAGTTTAAGTAAACCCTTGGTTATGGCAAAATTATTCACTATAATACTTTGAAAGTTTGAGATTATATTTATTGCATTACCTTTATAAACAACAAATATAGAGTTCTATAATCTAAATCATTTGAAGTATAATTTCACATATTAATTTTGTCAATAAATCTTTAAAGATGAGGTTTTTAAAAAATCTATTTATTTATTTATTTATTTTGCATGAGCAAGTTTTGTTTGTTTGTTTGTTTGTTTAATTAATATATAATGTATTATTTGTCCCAGGAGTACAGGTCTGTGAATCACCAGGTTTACATACTTCACAGCACTCACCATAGCACATACCCTCCCCAATGTCCATAACCCCACCACCATCTCCCTGCCCCTCTCCCCACCCCGAAACCCTCAGTTTGTTTTGTAAGATTAGGAGTTAAAGATGAACTTTTAAATTTAAGAGACTTATTCATCTCCAGATTAGCACAAAGGCAATACAATTCTAATATGAGAGAATTGCATTAGAACAAAACTGGAGAGCATATACACATGATAAATGCATTGAGAAATGAAACAGTTTTATTTAACTTTAAGGAAAATATTTATACTTCAAAAAGATTCAGAATCTATTTTTGTGAACTAATTTAGACAATGTACCTTCAACTTCAGAGTTAATTAAAATTTATGTTCTTTATTATACTTATGTTTATATCATGCTACACATGCACACATGCACACACATACACACATACATTTTATTACAAAAACAAGTTGAATATAATTGTTATAGATAAACATTTAGATTCCCATAATAATGTCAATATAGTCTCAGCTAAATTTTAATACTTGCACACTTGTCATCTACATTATCCTAATATATTAAGAGTGATACTGGTTATTAATTTTTAAGTCCCTATGTTTTTCTTTAATTTTCACAAATTTTTTTGAAGTTATTATTCCTTTTGTGAAAATTGAGGCTCAGAGTAAGTAACATTCAGTTGGTATTAAATGAAAAATCCCTGTGTTGAAACCAGGTTTGTGTGAATATCCATGTTCTTTTAGCTGCATGTTGGGAACACTTTTTTAGACTAGCACATTAATGTTTTATACTTTCCAAAAAATAATAAATATCTGTTATACATGCCACAGCTAATGTTCAGGACATGACTGCTAGAGGTCATCAAAAACGTTTCTTATCATAACTGATTATATTTATAAAGACAGTGAATACTTTAAAGAGGAAGGGAGTATTCTTTAAGGAGTATATTTGCAGTCTTTAAATTCTTCTTTTTAAACCAATAATAATTGTTGTGTTGCAGATGTCCTGTATTAGATGGTGAATCATAAACAAAGCTATAAATGAGCTGCATGGAAGACAGAGACCATACTACTGACACTAGAGGTTATTACCATATTATGAAATTAACACTGCCATGATCTGTGGTTTCCTTAATTTAGCTGTTCCATGCATCTATCTCCTCTGTAATGGATGATTAATAAATTTAATTATACATTTTGATAATATAGTATTATAGTAAAATATATGGAATCAAAACCATAATTACTTGTATAGTAAATAATATTATAATTGATTTCTGGTATGTTATATATCTAATATTCTTTTTACTTTTTGTTGCTTGCCTATAAAATAATTGCATAATTAATAATTACAGGAGTGACAGGTTAATTTTACTTTGAGGCAATTTACATATGAATCAAATCAGCAGTAGAAAAATTCCTAATAAACTTGTAACATTATACAAATAAGATATTTGGCACTCTTTCATGACCTGTAAATTTTAATGAATGACAATATTTAATTAACATTTTCTCATTTTAAAAAGAGTTTAGCAAAATGGAAAATACATACACTGCCCATGTTATAGATCTAATCCATAAAAAAACTAATTTAAATTCAAAAACAACAAATTTCCCAATATCTTTGATTGCCATTTAAATGCTACAATTGCTCACACTGTCCATGGAAACTCTTTTTTAAAATTATAAATATAAAAGTAATATATAAATGTTAATTAAATATTAGATATTTACTCTTGTTACTTGAACTCATATTTTCCACTCTGAGAACAATAACACTGTTTTGTGGACAGTAAATGTTCAATAAACATTGAATGAAGGAGACATTGCTAAATTAAAATGGATTACCTACTGGAGATACAAGAGAGGAGATAGTAGATTATTGGAAACTCAGGATTTGGGATACAGTTAGCAAGAGAAACTTTGGCATATTACAGAAAACTTAAGGTAGATAATCTTAAATAATATGTTTTTAAAAGTAGGAATAATATGAATATCAATTCTACTGTAGTGTTCCCAAGCTCTAGAGACACAAAATGGCTGCTCTATTTTCAGTGAAACACTTCATTGTAAACTGTCTTATGGGAAGTATTTTAAAACTATTTTATTTTGATCCTAATGGATCCTAAGAAACTCGGGATTTAACTTTTAAACACTAGGTTGCAGTATCTTTGCATGTTCATGTAATCATCTTATGAAATAGACTGTCTAAGAGTAAACATTAGAAAGATGACTATCATTTTCAGGTCTGAACCATATAAGCTTCTTTGACCTGGCTACTATCAGAGGAAGATGCCAGGGAGGATGGAAAAGACTCCCCTCTCAATACTGACAGCTGGTTTTTCACTGACATTTTCACAGTATCTTTTTAGCTACAAACTCTAGTGCAGATTTCAGGCTTTTAGCTCAGAAGAATCTAGACCTGGAAAGTGAATAAGAGAGCACAATATAAAAAAAAGGTTGTTTGCTTTCTTCTTTTTAATAATTTCTCTTAGATAAGGAACTCAATAAATAATGATTATGATATAAAGGAGACCAAAGACATCTTGATAGAAGCGATTTGGGGACAGAAACAGAGATGCTACAATTACTTTACAAACTAAGGTTTGCTGAGCATTTAACAAATGTAATGATGATAACAGAAAACAGATGGTAGAAATATGGCTTTATGTTTTTCTGCTACCAGGAATAATCACCAATCCAAGGGTTTTAATAAAGATGTTGTGTGTAGAACATGAAAACCTCAAATACTGAAATGAGTTTTTGCCTTTGAAGTTAGAAATTCCAATAATGAAAAGTAACTGTAGAGACGCATTGCAGGGATAGTCTTTAAAATGGTAACAAGACTTGGAAATATCTAGGAAGTGGCTTTAATAGGAATTGAACAAAGTATAAAATTTAAGATTTGCATTTAAAAGCACAAATGGGAGCAGCTGGTTGGCTCAGTGGGATAAAACCTCTGCCTTCAGCTCGGGTTGTGATCCCAGGGTCCTGGGATGGAGCCCCACCCACATTGGGCTCTCTGCTCAGCAGGGAGCCTGCTTCCCTCTCTCTTTCTCTCTGCCTGCCTCTCTGCCTACTTGTGATCTCTGTCTACCAAATAAATAAATAAAATCTTTAAAAAAAAATAAAAGCATAAATGATTGAATGTTTTGCCAAAAGACTGTAAAAATCAAATCTAGAATAGCTTTTTCCATCTTTTTTTTTTTGAAATTTCACTGGACTCTTCTTTCTTTTTTACGACATGCTGTTATATTCATGTTATAATTTTGAATTAAAGTTTATTTAATTGAATTAGGTTAATATTGAGCTAGTACTAGATCACTGTTATCTGTAACTGGAAGGAAAGCTAGACAATGAGGATTATGTTACCTTAAAGCAAAAAAACTTCTGATAATATGTACATTAAGTATTCTCATAAATACTTAAAGAAAAGGTAGGCCTGGAATCTTAAAGGCTATAGGCATTAATACCCTTATACAAATGTCCTGTGTTTTATTTCACTATATTTATTCATATATATATATCTCCTCATTGATAAGTCATGTTTCACTTTTGAACTGTTTTACTTTATATATTTCCAGACCCTTTTCATAGAAAGTACATTATAGAATAATTGGTTACAGAATAATTAGTGTTGAAAGTCTAATTTTATAAAGGTAATCTAAAGATATATGTACATTTACTTAATGGCATTTCCAGAAAGTCCTGTTTGTCAATATAATAAAATTAAAATTAAGACCATTTATAATTGAAACTTTTTACCAAAATACTATATTAGTGATAAAATATGAAATAAATTGAATGAAATTAAATAAAAGTTAATATGATCAACACAAAACCTTTTTAACTAAATATGTGGTATCTAAATGTGGTTTTTGTACTTACAATGAATATAAGTATTTTTATATTCACTTAGAGTGGCTCATAATAGATGGCTCACAATAGATCACTTTTCTTTTAAGAAATGTATTGTTTTTATTAGTAATTTTTCTTCTTTCATAAAAGACAGTAACACTAAAATGTTTGAAAATAAGGTCTTATTTGTGTACCACTACCAAGTTTATTTTCTACCTGCTGTATTTCCAAAGTCAAAGCCATCATATTAAAATTTCCTCTATATGTTATAAGTTTAACATATATTGTTTATGTAGCTACAGATATTTTTACAACCTTCTATCACTGAATTAAAATAAATGGAATCAATATTGTTGCCAAAAAGGTCTTACATATATAATATTTATTTACTTATTCATTACAGAAATTAAATATAGAATTTTGAAGCTTGGAAACCAGTAAATAAAATATCTGACCTAGTATCTGATAACCCTGAGAAAATTGACAAATGCTATGGAAAATTAAAACTAAGCAGCTGATGAAGAAATAATTTACCAATGTACATCAAATCCTCAGACACTATCTATAGAAAATTTAAATACAAACCTCCATACTATAAGTCAATAAACAAGATGAGCTTTTTGATATAGATGGAATAAAAACAGTATTTCATAACATTTCCAGCACATGAAATCCAGAAGAATATTAAGACAATGATAAGTTTACAAGCCTAAAATCCCTGGGTAGCTTAGAGGCATCTACAAAACATCTGTAGAGGAGCCTGCAGGGATTGGGTTCATTTTTATTATACATAATGCATCAATCAATATTCTTTACATTATCTTACAAATTACTAAAATATTTTTGAAAAGACATATTGAAAAAATCACCATCCACAGCTCTTCTATGATAACAACACAGCTTGTGTTTGATGGATGGACATCACTAAGACTATGAAATATCACCTTCTTCTCTTACCCACAACAAATATAACATTTAAAAATAATTCTATTGAAGTTGAAAATAAAACTATCTTATGAATCAACAATTGCACTACTAGGTATTTGCCCAAAGGATACAAAAATACTGATTCAAAGGGGCACATGTACCCTTGATATTTATAGCAGTATTATCAACAACAGCCAAATTATGGAAAGAGTACAAGTGTCCATCAACTGATGAATGGATAAAGAAGATGTGGTATATAGAATATTACTCAGCCATCAAAAGAATGAAATCTTTCCATTTACAATGATGTGGATGGAGCTACCGTGTATTATGCTAAACAAAATAAGGCAGTCAAAGTTCCACTCATATGTGGAATTTAATATACAAAACAGACGAGCATAGGGGAAGGGAAAAAAAAAAGAGAGAAAGAAGCAAAAGATAAGAGACTCTTTTTTTTAACTATAGAAAGCAACCTGAGGGTTGCTGGAGGGGAGGTGGGCAGGAGATGGGCTAAATAGTTGATGGGTATTAAGACAGAAACTTGTGATGAGCACTGAGTATTAGATGTAAGTGAAGAACCACTAAATTCGACTCATGAAACGAGTATTATACTATATATTAACTAACTAGGATTTAAATAAAAATTTTAGAGAAAAAAATAAAAATAATCCTATTGAGGCTCTTGCCCAGCTTTTCAACTTGGTGTTCCTACAGAGAGCAGCTCTAAGAACACAACAAGATTTGGGAGGTCTAAACTCACAATCCTTACAATAGTAAGGATTAAAGGCCACATCAATAAATTAGCAGAACTTATAAATAAAACTGCCATTAGTTGGTTCACTTTAACAACAATTGTGAAATAGATGAAAAACAGTGAGCTATGCAATGTTGTTTTGCAGTGGTCTCAGTCTCTATTGTGCTCTCCCTTTCCTACTCTTTCTGTTCTCACACCAAGCTCTGTAGGCAAATCTGTTTGCATTTTTCAGGTCCTAACTTGACCCCAGTTCTAGCACTAACTGAACCCATAACATTCACCAGTCCATTAATAATTAACAACCCACTACAAGTAACTGAGTCTTAAAAGAAAATTTCTAAAACAGAAAACACTTGTTAATAATGTCATGAATATTGGAATTTCAGGTTTAAAGAAAAACAATCATCGGGATTAAGAAGCCAAATTATCTCCAAAGTCTTCCAAGCTTGCAGTTCTTTTGAAAATTTTTACTTTTACTTTTTTTCTCTTTTTTAAGGGTAACAAGAAAGTGAGATTTAGAATGGAATTGGGGTAAGGCACCTGGGATGGCTTAGTCTGTTAAGCATCCAACTTGAATTTGGCTTAGGTCATGATCTCAAGTCCTGAGAATGAGCCACAGGGCCCTGAAATTAGCAAGAAACTGCTTCTTTCCTTCTCCCTCTGCCCCTCCCCTCATTCATGTGCTCTTTCTCTCTCTCTCTCAAATAAATAAATAAATCTTAAACACACACACACACACACACACAACTGAATTGGGATAGAATTTTGGAGAAGTGAAAAAGTGTAAATTTTGCTTTGGAGTAGCCACAGGCCCCAAACTATAACCATACTAAATAATGCTCGAGGGGAAGTTTGGGCGAGAAAAGTTGACAAAAGTGATCATGAAGTAGTGAGGCTAAGCAGAAAAGCCAATTAGAAAACTACTCAGAATACCAAAAACTAGAATACCTCATATATGCTCTGGGGGAGGACTATATCAGGCTAATTTGAAAAATAGTAATAAAGCAGAATAGAAAAGACCTTGGTGATCTATGAGATGGGACCAGCAGGAATGTAGCCTATAGGAACTATCAAGTCTTCTTTTAGGGCTATCTTTACAGAAGTAAAGATATTCACCAACCGTGAATGCTTTTCTATCCTGAAAAACCCACTACCACAAAACCAGTGCTTCAAATGCCCATTTATTTTCTCTTCTTGCTGTAAGTTAGAAGTCCAGGCACAGATTTCCAGGGTTTTCTGCTTCTAGTTTCACAAGGCAAAAGTAAAGAAGTCAGCTGAAAGGTGTTCTCATCTTGAAGTTCAGCTAGAAACGGATCTGCATCCAAGCTCCAAGATTGTTGGCACAAATTTTTCCTTGTGGCTATAGATATCATGGCAGTTTCCTTCTTCATAGCTATCAGGGGAATAATCTGCTCTCTTGGGCTTACATAACCCATCATAATTGTAGAAATGACTCTCCTATTATCTTTGACTAAACAAATCAGGTGTTGTCAATCTAATCACATTTGCCATATTCTTATGTCTAGAAACAAGTTACTTCAGAAGAGGGAACTATACAGAAATGTGGGTCACTTGCAGTCATCTTAGAATTCTGCCCACTTAAAGGTTGTGTCACTTTCCAGAGAAAGATCCTTCAATACCATCCTGAAGAAGAAAGAGAAATAATTTCATAAGTCACTATTTTGGGATGAGTTATCTCCAACATTTATATGTTGAAGTCCTAAACCCCAGTGCCTCAGAATATAGCTATATTTGGAGATAGGTAATTAAGGTAAAATGAGGTTATTTGCATGGGCCTTAATTTAATGATTGTGTCCTTATAGAAAGAGGAAATTTGGACACAGCTATGATAGCTATGAAGAAGGAAACTGCCAGGAAAAGACTATGTAAAGATACAGAGAATATCGCCTTCTACAAGCCAAGGAGAGAGGCCTCAGAAAAAATCAAACTTGCCAACACCTTGGTTTCAGACTTATGGACTGCAGAATTATAAGAAAATAAATTTTTGTTGTCCGAGACATTTAGTCTGTGGTACTTCATTATGGCAGCTCTAGCAAACTAATACAATCAGTTTCTAATGTGCCAATTTGATAAAATTTTATCAAATTTTCCTATTTTATAGGAAGGCAGATAGATGTTGTGTATAGCAAACTCTATCAGATGTATATAGTTTTCCATAGTAGCAAGTTCATGTATAATGGGGCATAATAATACATCATAGCTACCTCTATATTGAATGTGGCTTCACTCAATTTTCTCCTAATTTGCCAGATTAAAATATTCAATAAGATACAATTTTCAAGAGTGTGTGGAAATAACTGTACCTTTAAAGAATTTTTACTGGACAAATGTACAAATATGATCATTTAAAATGAACACAACACTTGACCCATTAATTACACATTATTTATTGAGTAGTTAAACTACTGGGCTGTTTGAGGTGCTTAGGATATATCAGAAAACATAACAGACAAAAGTTCCCATTGTTCTAAATCTCATAACCTAATGAAAAGAGAGAGAAAAACCATTAAACAAATTGGTAAATTATAAAGTTTTTGGTTGGAAGGTGATAAGTGCAAAAATTAAAAAAAAAAAAATTTAAAAAAAAATAGGAAAATGTGAATCAGGAATTAAGACCAAAGAGCTGGAAACTTTTCATGTGGGTGGTGTTCAGAGCAAGACTGAAAAGTTGGTATTTAAAACAGATTTACAAAGAGAAAGGTGGTAACCTTCCACCATATATAAGAAACAGTCACAGCTGTGGTCTGACATACTTGAGAAACAGCAAGAAAGTTCCTGAACCAATGAGAGTAAGTCCCAAATGAGAATAAGACTCATGGGGGATGCCGTCTGAATAAAATGGGAAGACTTCAGAAGATTTTGAACAGAGAGGTGATATATTGGGAATTGGATAAAGGTTAGATTGTAGGGGAATAAGGTACTATTTGAGAGGGTTTATAGCAATGATCTAGGTGAGAGAGGGTGATGGCTTGGAGAGCGGAAAGCAGTATATGGTCTGAATATATTTTAAAGCAATAGATAATAGCATATCTTTTTCCTCCAAATTTATTCTCAAATAGCAAAAGTGAATGAAGATTTTGTAAAATGATATGCACTAGATAATATTTAGTTAAAAAAAAAACTACTGGAAATAGCCCAATGCCTACCAAAATATATCTATTTTTTTAAAGATTTTGCTAGATCAGTAAAATAAAATTTAATAGTCATTAAAAAATAAGGTAGGCATATAGGTGTTAAAATGAAAATATGCACTAGGAGTCATCATATATGAAAACTGTGGAACAGTTGTACACTATTATTTGTTTTAAAAATAAAAAGACTATACAAATGTAGAAGATTGTATTAGGGTTAGAAGTCTCTTAAGCTAATTAACATGAGAATAGAATTAAATTTAGGAGAGGGAGAGAGGGTGTTACTTTTTATTTTTATATCTTTTGCTACAGTTTGAGTTCTACAAACTAGTATGTGTTAATTTGCTAATGATACTTCTTATTATATGCAATATTTTTGAAGGAACAAATTATACATAAATCTTCTCCCCAAATGAGAACCTTTGACCTTACCTTACAAATAAAGCTCATAGAGGTAAGCAGGAGACCAAGGATCATCCTAAAAATGAGTACTGATGTCAGTGACCAAACTTTAAATCACATCACGGAAAATAAAAGTATTGGCAGTGTTAATGTTAGAAAAAGGCACTATGAAAAAGCAAAAGTGAAATAAAACCAATCGGTATTTGGTTTTGCTTATTCATTGTGTAAAGAAGCCTGGTGAGCTGTAAATATAGCCTATCTTTGGCTTTCACAGTTGTGTAGTGGCTGCATATTAGAGCTATCTAGAATAAAATTATTTAAATGAGTAAAGTATTTAACAGAAATTTTCCTTCATGAATTGATGGTGCTTCTACCACTTTTTCCCCCCTCTAGGCTTCTTCTTCATCAGTTCCAGACTTACGGCTTTTTATTTCAGGCTGGCAGTCTGCACTTGCTTTCCCTTCTGTTTTTCAAGCTACCGCTCCCTTTCTCCAAATAGGATGTCCAGAAATTTCTGAAGGACATAATTTTCTCCTAGGTTTACAACATTCTCACTTCTAGGTAACTATAGAAAGACTTATTTGCTACTTCTCAGTTTTACTTTGCCTTTCTTAAGTCCATTAATAACACTGTCTCTAATTACTCTTTCAACAATAAACATTAAAAAAAGATTCTATGAAGGAAATAAAAAGACAGCTAGTTTGCAATCAGTTTGCAATGTATAGAATCATTGAATCACTAATTTTTACACCTGAAAAAAAAAATTGTATGTCAACTATACTTCAAAAAAAAAAAAAAAAATGAAGCCACAGAAATTTGTGGTCAATTTGACCTCGTGTATTAGTTTGCTTAAAGTTCTGTACAATACCACAGATTGGGGGGTGTTAACAATAGAAATTTATTTTCTCAAAGTTCTAGAGGTTAGAAGTCTGATCAAGTTATAGGCAAAATTGCTTTTTTCTGAGAACCCTGAGGGAAGTATCTGTTTCAGGTCATTTTCCTTGGTTTATGAATGGCTGTCTTCTCCCTGTGCCTTCACATAATCTTCTTTCTTCATGTGTCTGTGTCCAAATATTTTTGTCTTCTTATAAGAGCATCACTTGTACTGGATTAGGACCCATTCAATAACCTCATTTTTACTTCATTACTTCCTTAAAGACCTATTTCCAACAGTCAACAAAACAAGGAGCAACCCATGGATGGGAAAAGATATTTGCAAATGACACTACAGACAAAGGACTGATATTCAAGATCTATAAAAAACTCCTCAAACTCAACATACACAAAACAGATAAGTAAAAAACGGGCAGAAAATATGAACAGACACTTCTCCAATGAAGACATACAAATGGTTAGCAGACACAAGAAAAAATGTTCATCATCACTAGCCTTCAGGGAAATTCAAATCAAAACTGCATTGAAATACCACCTTACATCAGTTAGAATGACAAAGATTAACAAGGAAGGAAACAACAAATGTTGGAGAGGATGTGGAGAAAGGGGAGCCCTCTTACACTATTGGTGGGAATGCAAGTTGGTGCATCCACTTTGGAAAACAGTGTGGATATTCCTCAAAAAATTAAAATTAGGGCTACCTTATGATCCTGCAATTGCACTACTGGATTTTTATCCCAAAGATACAGATTTAGTGAAAACAGGGGCCATATGTACCCCAATGTTCATAGTAGCAATGTCCACAATAGCCAAACTGTGGAAAGAGCCAAGATGCCCTTCAACCGATGAATAGATAAAGAAGATATGGTCCATATATACAATTGGATATTACTCACCCATCAGAAAGGATGAATACCCAACTTTTGCATCAGCCTGGATGGGACTGGAGTAGATTATGCTGAGTGAAATAAGTCAAGTAGTGAAAGTCAATTATATGGTTTGACTTACTTGTGGAAAATAAGGAATAACATGGAGGACATTAGGAGAAGGAAAAGAAAAGTGAACTGTGGGAAATCGGAAGGGGAGATAATCCATGATAGACTATCGACTCTGAGAAACAAACTGAGGGTTTTAGAGAGGAGGGGTCGGGGGGATGGGTGAGCCTGGTGGTGGGTGTTATGGAGGGCACACATTGCATGGAGCACTGGATGGTGTACATAAACAATGAATCTTGGAACACTGCATCAAGAACTAATGATGTATTTTTATGGTGACTAACAACACAATTAAAAAAGTCCCTTTTCTTAAATAACTGGTAGTATACCTATAAAAATAAATAAATAAATAAATAAATAAATGCATGCCTATTTCCAAATATAGTCACATTCTGAGATACTAAGTGTTAGGATTTCAACATATGAATTTTGGAATTAACACAATTCTGCCCATAACACCTGGGTTCTACCTGCAGAATCAAACTTGCTACCACAAGATAGAAATGACATATTAGAGAAATTTTGGAGTGACATAACTCAGTAACTTCAAGCTAAGCCTGCAATGGAGGAAATATATTTATCTAGTGATCAGAGTTAGAATACCCAGACACATTCTAGCAATAAAGCCGTATTACTAGAGCATTAATCGATCAATTCAACACTTAATATGTGCCATATACATGCTTTCCTAACTTCAAAAATGGTGTCATCTCTTAGAATATACAGTACTTTGGGAAAGTCTTGTTCTTTAGGAATTAGGTGGAAAAATGATATAAGATATATGGCACCAGCAAAACATGCACAATTTTAAGAATGTAATTTAGCTTTTACTTTTACCTATTCACAATCTCAAATATTTTATTTCTTCTTTAATTCCCTCAGTTCAGATTCAATTTGTACCTTGCTCCCTTTCCATGAAACAGTTATCAATTCCTTCTCAATCTATATGAAATTCCAATACTTCCAAGTGTTTAGTAATCTATCCAATTATTATTTTAAGGAAACTTTATGTTCTCCTACAATCTTTGCTCTCATTTCCATTATTCACATTAATAGCGACATTGGAGATAAGTTGTATTAGTTTCTTATTGTTGCTGTAACAAATTTTCACAAATTTTCACTTGTGATTAAAATTAATATAAAATTAAATTTCTTACAATTCTCAAAGTTAGCAGTCCAAAATGGACCCCACTGGGTTAAAATCAAAGTGTCAGCAAAACTGTGTTTCTTTCGCAGTTTGTCGGGAAGAATCCATGTCCTTGCCTTTCCTGGATTGTAGAAGTTGCTTGGTTCTCCTTCGAACTTCAAAGCCAGCAATAGCCTGTTGAATCTTTCTTATGTTGCATCATTCTGACATTGAGTCTCCTATCAACCTCTTGAAAATACAATACACCAACCCAGATAACTCAGGATAACCTCCCCAACTCAAAGTCAGTGGATTAGCAAGCATAATTCCATCTGTCTCTTCAAATTTTCCTTGTCATGTAACATAACACACTCACAGGTTCTGGTGATTAAGATGTGTACATCTTTGGGAGCAGGGATGGGATCATCCTCCTTACTAAGGTTGTGAACCAAGGACTATCTGATTACAGATCATAGGGACAGACAGTGTTAAACACTGTGAGTAAAGAGTTAGTACTTACTAATTGGGTTTATTATTGTTGGCATTATCCTTATTATAGTGTGAGGTGAATCTGCACTAGGTAGTGGAGATTTGACAAGATGGTCAGAATTTAATTAGATGGTCACCATTGAGTCATCCACCAGTTCCAAGAGTCTGGCTATGCAGCTACATAAGACAGGAGAAGCAGCATTTGGACAAAATTATTCAAACAATAAAGAACCAAAGATGGTCTGAAATGTTGAGCCAATGCTTCACTACAGACAAACATGTAGAACAGTAAATATAAGCATCATCTACAAATAGTAACTACTAAATATAAGGCAGTTTTTGCATGATGAAGTCTAGAAGATCCTTAACACATGCTATGGCAGTGCTGAACGTGGAAGGCACATCAGCAGATTGAACTTCACTATTCACCATGGTTTTCTGCACCACTCCATACACAGAATTGGGTGCTTGACTGTCATGAACACTGGGTGGCTAGTGGTTGATATTCAGGTATGGGCCCTGGTACCCATAAGGTGACAGTGGAGTTCCTGTCACCAACTTTCTATCTCTTAGTAAAGCATTCATAGTTAAAATTCAAAACCTCTGTTTTTATCCATTTGCCATAGCTCTGGGCTTTTGCCCACTTCACTACCATTCTGGACTATTTTTAGAGTCTTACCACAAATGAATTGACTCTCCAGAAAATGAAAATCCAGGTGATATCAATAATCATAAAATTCAATCAAGGATATCATTTTGGATTGATTTAAAAAACATTCTATAGTTTGTTTTGTTTATTCTTCTTTGAAGATATGGATATCTTTTAATTTTAATTTTTATTTTTATTAAAAAAAATCACTGAATTCTCTCCTGTAGTATTTTTTTAAATTTAGCATACTACTTTTGTAGTGGATTATGAAAAGTTTGAAGTGGGTATACAAGTATAAAACTATTATAAATTGAAAAGAACAGTTTAAAGTTGGAAAAAACAAGTAAAAGAAAACTTTTTCACAGCATTTCTAAAACACACTTTTTATCCTAGCAGTTGGTGAATTGTTGCTTATTCAAACAATCTACAGAAAAAAATTCTATTTTTTGCTTGAAAAGTGTGAGAAATTCTAGCCCGAAAAGGTACTTGTCATGAAGTTACATACAAATGAAAATATGAGCTAAGAATAACAGTACCATCTGAACCATAATTATAGTACAGTGTTATAATCTGAATCTACAGTAACTTTCTAGAAATAATTATTTTTTTAAGAAGTGAAAACTACTTTTAATATTTTAAAACTAGCCTAACTCTTAAGGAATATTAAGATGCCAACTCTTTTAGTGTTACTTTTCCTGAAGTTGTTTTATTTTAAATTTATGAGCAAGAGTTGAGCCAAAGTGAGCAAAAATTTATAGGAATGTGTGAATTACAAATGCAAAGTTAATTTTAAAGGCATTTGAAATGTTTAAAGTTCTAAACTTACCAATAACTTAGGTCACTGGCAATGCATTTAATACATACATAGAAAAATTTTTCACCAACCAGGTATTTTTTTCACCAAAAGCCTTAAAATAATTATATGAAATAGATATTTTGCTTTACAAATTGGGAAATGAGTTCAGAAAGAATAAACATTAATCTTACTTAAACTTGATGTTTTAGAAAACATTCGGACACTTTATGATTATTTTAAATAGTTTTAGAAAAGGTTTTCTATGGCTAAGAAATATGGAGAAGAAAAAAAAAAAAAGTAAAAGAAAAACACCAAAATTTTGGCCTTAGAGACAAATGTCTATAAAGAAGAAAATGAAAGGAACAAATAAAAGATAATTTTATAATTTAAAGTTTGAAATGAACACACCTAGTGTTAATCCAGATCAGTTACCACTGTTTCTATTATCTGGTCCTTTATATTCAGACTGAACTACAGCCTTTAACTTTTAAAGAGAGCAACATGGATCATTCCTGCATTTTACTTAGTTGGGTGTTTCTAACTTTGTCGGAGCCAATTCCAACTGACTATATGCAATTGATTCCCAAAGAATTACATGTGTGATAGAGCTATATAAAAATGTCAGTAGATGTGCACATCTGTAAGTTAACGGAAAACTGAAGCCTCTGTTAATCTCCTAAAATGAAATAGGCAAGGATAGTAATTAATAGAAATGCATATTCTTTGGAGAATTCCACTCATAATTTTTATGTTCAAATTCTCATCAAAGTCAGGTATATTTACTTAATTAGTATACTTATTGTATTCATTAGGAATAATTTCCTGTCATTTTCTTCATATCGTTTAGCCATTTTCAACCTCAAAGGTTTATTTAGCACTGTATGTTTACTTCATGTTAATCATATTTTTTCCAGTGTATCTTAGGTTTGCCATTTGCACCTGCCGGGTATTATTTAGTAATTTAAAGCCTCACTAGTGCAGAACTATTGCTTCTATATAAAAACATTCATATTAGTTGCACCTTTTGATATCCTTTTTTTTAAAGATTTTATTCATTTAGTTTTTTGAGAGAGAATGAGAACATGAGAGGAGAGAGGTCAGTGGGAGAAGCAGACTTCCTGCTGAGCTCCAGGATCATGACCAGATCCAAAGGCAGTTGCTTAACCAACTGAGCCACTTAGGCGTCCCTTTATATTTATTTTTATTCAATATTTCATTCATTGTTACACTGAAATATTTATTACCTAATCACAGTAGATACATTAAAATCTTCAATGTTTGGACTGTATCAAAAACCAAGGAGTCTCAACTCTGACTGCACATTTGAATCATCTGGGGTTAAACCATTTAAAAGTATTGATTGCCCTGCCCTCACCCCAGAAAAATTGATTCAATTATGGGCTGTGGCCCAAACATGGGTATTTCTACAGTCTTCACAGCTGATTGTAAGAATATTGAGATTTGAGAACTGGAAACTTCACAAATTAAATTTACATGGAATAGGGATTAGGGCTTTCTTTTAAATTAATTCCACCACATTGTCTTTTGTACATTAAAATTCTTGATACAAATCTCTAAATAATGTCTCATTTAGTTTTTCTGTCATAAATATTTGATGAATTTTCAAAATCTGTGGAGGAATCACAGGATCACTTCCCTGATCCAACAAAACAGCAGCAAATTCACAGTATCTTCTCTCTCTCTCTCTCCATGTATGTATATATGTGTATATGTATATATACACACAGTATTCACAGTATCTTCTTATATTCACAGTATCTTCTCTCTCTCTCTCCATGTATGTATATGTACATATATATACACATATATACATACATATATATACACACACATATACAACATGGAGAGAAAAAAGTATGTGTGTATATATATATATATATATATATATATATACATTTTTGTTTTTAAAGATTTTAAAATCTTTTTTTTGTTTTTAAAGATTTTAAAGATTTTTGTTTATTTGACAGAAAGAGACAGCAGAGAGGGAACACAAGCAGGGGGAGTGGAAAGGGAGAAGAAGCAGGCCTCCTGCAGAGCAGGAAGCTCAATCCCAAGACTCTGGGACCATGACCTAGCTGAAGATGCTTAACAACTGAGCCACCCAGGTGTCCCTCTGTTCTATATTTTTAAAAGATTTTATTCATTTGTTTGAGATAGAAGCACATATCTTAATTAGTTGAGTTTAGATTAAAAAATAAAAATAAACAAGTAAAATAACATAAAATAATAGAAAAATGTGCAAAAGACTGGAATAGACTCTTCAAAGAGGATATCCAAATGCACAATAAATATATTAAAAGGTGAAAAAATGTAATGAAAATCCACAACATTCAAAAGCAATTTGCAATATTAAAATATAGTATGCAAAATTATTTGACTATCCATAGCTATTCAAATAAAAAAAATCCATATTATTTTCCCAGGACCCTGGGATCATGACCTGAGCCAAAGACAGCTGCTTAAGTGGCTGCAGCACCCAAGAACCCTCTCTGTATTTTCATAAAGCATCTTTAGTTTGTATATTCTCATAAATATGAGAATACTGAGTGATATTCTAAAATGATGTATAAAGTATTCAAAATATTATCAATTCCATTATGACTATATTTGAAGTTTATATAATGTAAATAAAGCCACAACAGAGGAACATTCTCAGTTATAATAACAATAACACAAAAAATACTTTCATCTAAGAGATAGTATAACCTAGTGATTTGGTTCATGATCTCCGGAGCTAGACTGTTCAAATGTCACATTTACTAGTTATGGGAATTTAGAATCGTTATTTAGCCAAAAAAATGGAGGTATGAATACTCAAAAATAGTTTTGAGCATTAAAGATTTTATAGGTAAGACAATTAGAACAGTACTTGCCCATTATAGGTATTATAATAATTACTCATCCTATTTCAAATCTAAGCTATATTAGTATTAAAAACACCAATATGGTTTCTAGGATCACCTTTTTTCACCCTAGAGATACAAAATATGAGTCTGAGTACCAAAAGTTTGAAGTAGGAATAAACCTACTTACTATCACGCTTAATGACAATTTAGGAATTTATGACTCCTATTTCCACAGTCGTAGGCTATGTGGGTCTAGAAGTCCTACTGACTTCTGAATTCCCATGAGGAAAAACAGAAAGAACTCCCTTAAACCCTAAGTCATGGCTACTGGCCTTTTGCCATTAGGGTTAATGTAGAGCATGGAAACAACCATAATACCTGGCTTGCTAAAATGTAATACAGAAGCCACTGGGGGCGAAGGGAAATTTTTAGAGAAAGGTGTGAGCTTTTGGAATGCCTGGGCCTGCAGGACCACTCCACCATCTGAATGCCATGGGTCCTTTGCCTTCTGTGAAGCTTTATCACCCCAAACAGCTGCCCTATGATCCAACTGATGCATGCATTATCCTTTAGGCTAGAACATGCAGATTAGCCCAACATAGCTTTTCCGCAAACAGATCCTCCTAGTTTCAGTAAGACCCCTTGTCACAATCAAGTGCTTGAGAAAGAGTGATAAGGGTTTGTGATTATCCTGAAGGATCAATAAAAGTGGGAGCAAGAAGAGCAAAGGGTTTTTGTTTTTGTTTTTCTTTTTTTTAATCTCTGAGCATTGACTACATTTCATTTTCCTCTCTTTCACAGCAAAGTTTGGAGTAATCTTTCCTCCCTTGGTACAGGGTTTGCTGGCCATTCCCGTCATTTTGCCTTGGGCTCTTTGTGCCAAGATACTAACAAGAAAGGAAAAGAAACCTACCATGGCATGGGCAAAAGACTCAATTCTTCAGAAAGAAGTAAGACTCCTGTTATAAAATGGAGTAGAAAATAACACAGTAACACATTAGGCTTCCAGATCATCACTAGGGCCTCTCTCGGGTTTTTGTTGTTGTTTGTTTGTTTGTTTGTTTGTTTGTTTTTATAGAAAAAGAAAACAATTTTATTGTTGAATAAGCATCAAACCAAAATGTGAGGTGTATCACAGACGATCCACTAAGAAATTGCAAAGACAAAAATAAATCTCACCCTGTTATATAATCAAGCAGACACAACCCATTACAAAAATGTTCTCAAGGAAAACAGTAACTAGTCCTCAATAACTAAGAGGTCTTGGCAGGACCATTGTCACACACAGTTTATCCTAGATTCACCTGGTAATTGGAGTGACTGTCTGTGTTTTCTGTATACAAAAGTATAATAAAGTTCTCATATCTTTATGATAGGAGGTAGTTTTGCAATTTGGGGCAAGGAATCCACCAGATCAAGGCTTCCACTCACCCACAGAAACTGGGAGAAAGAGTATCTCTCTTCCTTGACGTTTATATTCTGAACAGATGGCCCCCAGGTCCCTGAGAAAGCCATTGCTAGGTCATAAAGTTGGTGTTAGGGTACGGAGTCAACCACCCCTTAATTAGGCAGAGAACACTCTCGATAATGCAAGTCACACAGTGAGGTTTATTTGACAAGCTTAAGCTTGGGCTCATGTATACCCGACACAACAGAGTAGGGACTTGGACCCCGAGGCTAGTTGAGGCAGGGGTTTCTATGGGTCATTACAAGAGGCTTGGGGCGAGGGGTGGGGGCGCGGAGGAGAAGTTTCAGACTTTTCTGCAGTAGGCTGATTAGCTGTTGCCAGGCTGGTTCCAGGGTTAGCTACTTCTTGGAGGTGTTTACAGCGTTAGATATAACGGTTTTTCCTGGAAGTGTTTACAGGGTTAGGTATTCCTGTTACTAAAGGAACTAAAGCAGGGTGGGAGTCCCTGGAACTAAAGTAAAGTAGGGGAAAGTTCAGCCCTTGGGCCTGAGATGGCTGTCCAAGCTAAAATGGCTGTACTTATGCTAACCCACTCTTACATTGGCAAGACCTATTTTAACTTTCAGAAGGACGTATATGATATGTCATATATATATGACATGATTATTTATACACATTTAAGAAGAGGAAAAAATACAAGTTTTCTAAAGTAAATTCTTTGAGAGAAAGAAAAGCCTTTTATTCTAAACAGGGAGAATAAAACTTCTTTTAAATTTTTACTTGTCCTTGCAAATTAAATGTTAAAAGTTTTGCAAAAATAATTTTCAAGCACTTTCCTCATTATAAGGAACCGTCTTTTCTCACAGTGAAACTTGGAAAACTATGAGAAAGTTCAGCTTGACCAACATACGGAACTTTGGAATGGGCAAGCGGCTCATAGAAGACAGGATCATAGAGAAATGTCAGCATCTCATACGGAGCTTTGAGTCTCACAGAGGTGCAAAGAATGAACTAAAACCACGTCTTATTTTTCATAAGGAAGAAGTCAAATGCTATACTTTATTACTTAGATATAATTTCAGTTTTGTAGAAAAATTCCAAGAATTTACAAATAATTCCCCAAATCATACTCTTCTGTAAGATTTCCCAAATGTCACCATTTTATGTTTGCCTTCTCTCTTGCTCTTTTTCTAAGCTGTTTGAAAGTGCTTTGGAGACATGTTTTCTCTTTATTCCTAAACACTTGGGTTCTTTTTTTTTAATTTAAAAAGTACACCATTCTGAGCCTCTGAAAAGCATGGTGACTAAGGCCTACCAGAGATATAGATCATTCAGAGATGTAGGTCTTGGTTACCCTGCTACTCAAGTCACTTAACTGAGGAGTGTTGGGGCCATGGTCAAAGGAACGAGACTGATACAAAGTGAAGGTCAAGCAAAGCTTTATTTCGTGCCAAGCATCAAGAATCAAACTGATTGGCCAGGGACGTCTCTTGCAAAGAGGCGACCCCTCCCTGCCTTACAGACTAACTTTTATAGAGCAAAGGCCATGTGGTTGGGTCTGGCCACACACAGGTGGCCAATGAGATTGTAACACACAGAGGAAGCCGCTCAGTCATGCTAGGTCACACACGGGTGGCCAATTGAATTACAATTCACCCCATAGCAGCTATTTGAACTAGCCTATCACCTTGTCAGAATTGTCACCCAAAAGGTAGGGCCCACACTCCTTGGTAGCTAGGGAGACAGTATGCATGCTTTACTGATTAGAAGTCTCCACCTGACCTGACCACCCTTGTATTTGGGCTTTGTTACCTGGGACTGGTTTCCCAGACTTCCTTTTAAGTAAGTTCCCAGGGGGAGGGGGAGGTAAGGTCAGTTTAAGCTTTACCGCATAAACAACAAAATGGCTATTCAACCGAGGTGGGGCCGCTCTGGCTAAATAGGCCCTTATAAGGAGAGATGCTATTCAGAGGTGATGGGAATCTAGAATGAGTAGTGGAAGAAGTAGATGAGCTGTAGTGGTGGAGACTGTAAATTTTTTTTTTTTTTAAGTTCCTCTTGTAAGGTTCTCCAGGAAAGGAAAACTACCCAAATCTTGGAGAACCAGGGTGAATTTATTTTGCAGATGAGGTAAACTTACTTTATGGTGAAAGTGGATATAAACCATGGAAAAAGTGGTCTTGTAGCCACTTCTGGAAAGAGTGGTTGGTCTCACCAGAGATAACAAAATGCAGACATTTGGGAGAGAAAGTGGTCCCCTTAGTAAACAAGAGGTATATTTGGGGGGTTCCTGGGTGGCTCAGTCGGTTAAGCATCTGACTCTTGTTTTCAGTCGGATCTTAATTTCGTAGGTCCTGGGATCTATTCCCATGTTGGGCTCTGTGCTCAAAACGAACTCTGCTTTCTCCTCCTCCCTCTCCCTTTGCCCCTCACCCGCCCTCAGCTCACACATACTCTCTCTCTCTCAAATAAGTAAATCCTTTTTTTTTTTTTAAGAGGTATATTTTTTAAAAGTTGCTAGGCAAGCAAAAACAACAGATGTCCACTGTAGTGAAGGATAGAAATATTGCTGACAGGACCAAAGCAAACTGCCAGATGTATAGGAATCCCATGATTTATTGAAATGTCCTGGAATAAAGATAGAAAACAATAGCAAATAAATCTTAACCGGACTGGAATATTTATTATAAATAAAGAGTTATGACTGCATTAATATTTGAAACCATTCATAATAATTTCTATGAACAGCTACCTAGAAAACTCATGACCCAGTAACAGATTAAGTATGACTGGGGTTTTTGTCATTTATTTAAGGAAACAGTTTAGCACATACCTTTTAAAAAACATTCCTTTTTAAGCAGAGAACATGAAGTATCAGTGATGCCAGAAAGCTTTCTGCAAGAAAATTTTATGGCATGCATCAGTGTATGGCTTTATGATTTTATGTAAAAGTATATGTAATATTACAAGCATTCCACCAACCCATCAACCCTTGACAGTGTGCAGTTTCTACTATTTTTTTAATTTATCCACTAAGTCTTTTGTCTGGCAAAGTCTTCCACGCCTCCCATTTTCATGCCTTTGAAAATATGCACTACATAAGGTAGATCCAAAGTTCATTAACAATCAGAGCAGTTTAATGATTATTTAAATTTTGTAAAAATTTTTATGAAAGTCCCATCATAAAAGCATTTATTTAAATGAATGTAATTAGTATAATGTTTCAGATTCATTAAACTTAATTTATTCAGTTACTCTTTGTGATATATCATCATTTAAAAAAAAAAACTAGCACAAACACTTTAACTTGCAAAGTAAATTTGCCAATTGATTGTTCTTAACTTTTGGAAACCCTGATGTATATTACGAAAATTAATTTTACTTAATCTGATTTATTTGTTCTTGCATAGATTACCATATGTGTTTTGGAAAAGTAAAATACTAAAAAATGCAATTTACAAATTTAGTCATTCTTCTGCAACTGATAAAGGTATCAGAATATAACCAGGATTATTATTGGATATTTAAACATAATTTGACCATTTGCTCCCAAGATCATGTATACTTATGTTCCCAAAAGTTGATCTGCTCTTTATAGGTAGCTCATTAGGGCATTTTCTACATAATGACAGCAGTTTTAGAAAATGACAACAGTTTTCACTGGCTGAGAAGATTTATGTCCAAAGGGCAAGAGAATTCTCAAAAGACTAAATAAAAATCACCCAGCAACATTAAACTCCAAGACTTCTGTGAAGGGCTCTTCAGTAATGCAATACTTTCTATGTGTTCATTATTGCTCCTTCTTTGAAGGAATAATTTCAAAATTACTAACTGGTGTTAGTGTCAAAAACAGAACAAATATCTAGAGTTCAGTAGTTATTTACAGTGCTTTTGCCTTTAACCAGGGGTATATACTCAAAATATCGTGTTGAAGAGTTAGTTGGATTAACTTTTTTTTTTCCTCCTTCAGTGTGGTTATTTTAGTTACTTGAAATGAGCTGATTTGACTCTTGTTTTTAATGCCATTTTTTCTTATCCTTGATTTTCTATATTCTTTGAGCATGTGAAAAACTATCTACTCAACGTCAAAACTAAGCAAAAAGTAATACCCATAAATGTGTCACTTCCCCATATATTCTATTTATCGTAATTAACCACCCCTTTTATCTATTCCAACTTATCCTTGGTAAAAACTAACCTTATTATTGTCTGGTTTATTTTTCCTGTGTTTCATTCTTTTCTCATTTAAAAGGTAACATACTTCTGGTTTCACTTAACTTGTGGAGCATAAGGAATAACACGGAAGACACTGGGAGATGAAGAAGAAAAGTGAATCGGGGGAAATCTGAGGGGGAGATAAACTATGAGAGACTGTGGGCTCTGAGAAACAAAACTGAGGGTTTTGGAGGGAGGGCAGTAGGGTGAGCCTGGTGGTGGGTATTATGGAGGGTACGTATTGCATTGAGCAATGGGTGTGGTGCATAAACAATGAATTTTGAAATTCATTTGAATTTCATTTTGAAACACTGAAAAAATTCATTTGAAACACTGAAAAAAAAATTTAAAAAATAAAAATAAAAAGCTAACATACTATAGACTGTCATACTTTGTTTCTGTTTATCTAACAATATATTCTAGAAATTACCCATATAATTTCAAACAGATCTTTTTAGAGAGGATTTTTTTTTATATTCTAAGATATACCACAGTTAATGATGCTGTGTATCAGTGCTCTTAGGTTGTTTGCAATATTTTGCAATTGAAAATAATACCATGGTGAAATATCTATCTTCATATTTTTGGAGGCATGTTTTCGGTATAAATTCTTAAAATTGGAATGCTAGTCAAAATGTAAATGTATATGTTGTAGTTTTGTTACACATTCATAAATTCCACTCTAAGAAAGTTGTACAAATTTGCATTTCCATCAGTAATTAGAATTTCTGCTTTCTCAAACCTTGTCAACAGAATGTTTTCATATATATATTCATATATATAAATGTTAGTTAGTGTAGAGTTTATTTCCATTTCTTTAATTATGAGGTAGGTGGCACATCTTGTCATATGTTGAAGGATTATTTTTACATCTTTATTTGTATTGTCTATTCTTGACTTTTCCCCAGTTTTCCTAAGAGGTTGTTGGCCTTTTTTCCTAAAAATCTTAGGAGCTCTTTAAATGTTGGAGACATTAGCCTTTCATCTGTGATATATGTTGCAAGTATTTTCTCCAGATTGTCAGTTATCTTTTGACCTTTTTATATGATGTGTTACCATAAGAAATTATTGAAATAATTTTATCTGCTCCTATTTATCATTTATTTTATCACATCTTTATTTTGAATCACTTTTTGAAAACATTGTCCTATATTCAAGTTATAAATAAACAAATCCATTCCTGCTTTCTTTTTCTTTTTCACTTTCACTTTTGTTTTCTAAATTGTATTTCCCTAGGAATATATTCATTTGCAGAAAGATATGAGAGTACTCTTATTTTTCCCATTTTCTTCTATTTTGATGACCATTTCCACACTGTCATTTCTATTTTGTAAATTTGTGGACTTTGTTTTTTCTTAAGTTAGCTGTGTATTTAGTAAATTTTTTGGTTAAAAATCATAATTAGTTTATTTTTCTATGTCATCTATTCCTTTTTTGACCTTTATAAATGCCTCATCTATGAGTTTATTTTGTCATTTTTTCTACTCTTTTTTAAAAACTGCAAATCTAGTTCATTTATTTTCATATATGTTTATTGACCAAGATATTTACAACTATGACATTATGCTATTTGCTGATTTAAATGAGTCCATATGTTTTGAGAGTATTCAGTACATTTTAAGTATGTCTCAATTATTAGTGTGTACTTTCATTTTAGTCCAATAACTGTCTGATAGAATGCTTTCAAAATTCAAGGTGAAATGGCCTTTCATATTTTTTATAATCTCCACAGTCTTATTTCACTGTGAGAGTTTTGTTTGTAATACTTTACTTTAAGGAACATAGTTATATTTTCTTTGTGACTTAATACATAAAGTTTCATGAACACTTGAGAAATTGTATTATTTTTATGATATAAATAATACATATCCATATATATCTATCTCTATCCATAATATTTATTTTATTGTCAATTATACTTCCTTAATATTTTCCTCTTATACTTCCTTAATATTTTCCTCCACATTGTGAATGCGGTTAATTTCTGCTATCATAGTGTGTTTCTTTGTCTCTTTTCCTTTTATATTTTCTGCTTTATAAGGTGATTGTTGTGATTTGGTGCACTAGCACTTGTAAATGTTATATCTCTTTAGTAAATTGTGTCTTTTTTGTTGCTGTTGTTTTTAAAGATTTTATTTATTTATTTGAGAAAGAGTGAGAGAGCATGAGAAAGCATGAACACAAGCAGGGATTGGTAGGGGGAGGCAGCGGTAAAAGGTGGGGGAGAAGCAGGCTCCCCACTAAGTAGGGAGCCCTACACGGAGCTGGATCCCAAGACCCTGGGAACATGACCTGAGCAGAAGGCAGACATTTAACTGACTGAGCCACCCATGCATCCCTTCAATATTAGTTCTAATCAAATATGTTACTGACTTCTTCAAAAAATTCCAGTTAAACATATGCTAGATTTTTTGTCTGTCTTCCATTTTGAGAATGAGCTCTAACCATATTTTATTTCTTCCTTTTACATCATTCTCTTGGTTGTTCTGTTTTTCTGTAATTGTCCTTATTAAGTTTTCATTTAGATCTATTTGTTATTGAAAAGACAATTATTAATCATTTCAGATATTTTGTCTTTTTCTTCAGTTTTTTCTTCAATTTATTTCAGATTAAATTTGTTTTGTTTTTCCCCTATTTGTATCGCTCCCTTTTTTTAATATCCCCCAAATGCTTGGTGAAGTAATCTAACTGGCTGTGTAGTTTTAATCTATAAATTGAATTGTTTTCTTTCTTAGTCTCTGCTTACTTTTTTATAAGAATTTTATAGAAAAACTAATTTATCCCTTTGCATTTCTGTGACTTACAGGTTGGGAAGTTTACAAAGCACCATCTTCATATAGTGTATTCCACTATAACAAAACAGTTTTTTTTTTTAATTTCTTTAGAAAAAAACCTATATTTATTTCTTTTTTTTTTTTTTAAAGGGACACCTGCATGGCTCAGTCAGTTAAGTGTCTGTTTTTGGCTTGAATCATGATCCTGGGTTCCCAGAATTGAGCCCAGTGTTGGGAGCCCTGCTCAGTGGGGAGTCTGCTTCTCCCTCCTCTGCCCTCTCCCCCCATTTATGCACACTCTTTCTGTCTCTCAATTTCTCTCTCTCTCTATCTCTCTCTCTCACTTTTCTGTCTCTCTCAAATAAATAAAATCTCAAAATAAATAAAAATAAAAATAGATAATTGCCCCATATTTGCATATAGTTTTTATTTTGTTTTCAATTTTGTTTTCTAGTAACATTCTTCACTGCAGTGATTCTACTAGTAATTGTTCTAGTAGGTCTTGAAAATCTTTAAACCTTCTGTACATTTTTTTACAATAGCATTTTCATGTGAATTGTTTTAGATTAAGAAATATCAATAAATTATTTCTAGTCAAAAACATGGCTTCTTTGTGAATGACTTGAGGCACTAGGAGTAGAAAGGCAGAGTTCTAGGCCTTTTGAGTTTTAGGTATCCTTCATATTTTTCATGCTAAATTTATCTTTTTATGTTTTCCAATAAATATTCACCCTTCCTTTTTACACTCTGTTCCCCTGAAACCTACCGGTTTAAAAGACTTCCTTCTGAAGTTCCATACATACTTTGCATTTCCTTTTTGTTGGCTCCTTTGGATTCCTGAAATGTTCATCTTTATTTTTAAAATTAAAAAAGGTTTCTTCCTCTTTCTGTTAGTGATTTAGGTCAGTCTTAATTCTGTGGTTTATTCTCCTACTCTTAGTTTTATCTAAAGTTTTCCTGAACTGCTTTTGTTCTCTAAGAATGAAAGGTTTGGTCAGAAGGATGAGTGATAACTTTGATAAATTGTTTATTATTCTATTTACAGGTGATTGAAATTGTGTGATTTTTTTCCCCAGTTACACCAAAAGCATAGATCTTACACTGTTATATTTGTAATTGTTACTGTTATTCTTTTCCAGATAGTGAGAGATTTAAACGTATTCACTCACCACTAATTTTGCTATTAACAATTACTAGCCAGTATGTACGATTTTTACTTTTTTTTTTAGATTTTATTTATTTATTTGACAGACAGAGATCACAAGTAGGCAGAGAGGCAGGCAGAGAGAGAGAGGGAAGCAGGCTCCCTGCTGAGCAGAGAGCCTGATGTGGGGCTCAATCCCATGACCCTGGGATCATGACCTGAGCTGAAGGCAGAGGCTTTAACCCACTGAGCCACCCAGGCACCCCAGTATGTACGATTTTTAAAGATGGCATTCTCTGGGGGTGCCAGGGTGAGTCAGTATGTAAAGCATCTGCCTTCAGCTCAGGTCATGATCCCAGGGTCCCAGAATCAAGCCACTCATCAGGATCCTGGAAGTCTGATTCTGCCTCTCCCTCTGACCCTCCTCCTTGCTTGTGCTCTATCTCTCTCAAATAAATAAACAAAATTTTAAAAACAAAAACAAAAACAGACATGGTATTATCTGATATTAAGTTCCAGATTCCTATTTTTCCTAAAAAGGCATGCTGAATTTATTTTACCATTTTTCTTGGGCCTAAAGTCTATATTCTTCATTAATTCCTCTAATTTATAAATAATTAGTTGAAAAGCTAGTAGGCTATCCAGATTTTTTAACCATACAAAGGAAATACAGAGAGATTGAAAAAGCATACAAAGCCTCTTCTGCTTGGCTCTTTAGCTTTTTCTTAGGCAGATTTCCATCACTATCCTTTTTTTATGTGTATAACTTTCATTGGTTTCTGCCTTTATATACTGATATCTTCTTTTAAGAGTCAGGTTTCTAAATTACCAAGGCAATAAAATTTAGCATCTGTGTACACAAATTGCACATGAAGCTCAGGCATGCATGATAAAAAGAAAAGGGAATAGAAAGTGGAATCAAAGTTTATTAAAATATGATTTTATGCCTGATTTGGTTAGAATTGGCCTGATTTCACTTGCACTTCACATCAGCAGCTGCCAATTTAGTATAATTTGGAGCCATAAATTACTGATGACAAAATATAATTAAATTTCTTACCAAATTTAAGTAGCTTTGAAGTTCTTTTGTTGTTACAAAAAGGAAAAAAAACCTTGTGACATATAGTCAAGGTTATTATGTAAAAGAAGTAGCCTTTATGTAATGCTCTATGTTGACCTTAGGAACAAAACAAAAATTTGGGGGAGATGAAATGACATTTCTTATATTCTATTCAAAAATTTGGTAATATTCCCCAGTGTTCTTTCTCCTTTTTTTCCTCCTCCTGTGGCCTATCCCTTCTCTTTCTTCCTCTTCTTTTTCACCCTCTCTTTCTTTAGCTTCTTATTTATTAAGGCCCCACCCTTCTTGCCCTTTCTGATGGCACATGGGAGAAGAATGAGGCACAAACAAATCAGCTGCAAGAGAAAAGGATCAGGAGTCAGCAGTAGAAAAGGCTGTCACCTGGAGAAACTCCTAAGCCTCATATTTATGGGTAAGTAAGTAACAACCAACCAGGAAACTGAAGTAGGTTACACATTGACCATAAGTTTTATAGATAAGTAGGAAGAATGGCAAAATATGTCTGGTCCCTAGTACTTGACCTTCAGTGAGCAAGCCCAAACAAAAGGATTGTCTGACTAAGTGCAGGTGCTCTCTGGGGAGGGGGAGATAAATAGAAAAACAAAGCAGTCTCCTTTGCCGTGAGGGGCATTCCCTGCTGCTCAACTTCAAGGACCTATACCATCCTCTCCCCCAGAGGCCTGTTGCTAGTACATGTTTTTCTTAAGGCTATATCTAAGCATGCTTGGTGGCTAGTATAATTTCGCATGGGTTATATTTTAAGCAGTAGGTCGTTCTGAGGGATGATTACACATCTGCCATGAACTGATGCTGTGTTCTGGTTAACATGGATCCCAAAACAAGTATTAGCAGTTTCAGAAGAATTTGATATGAAAGAACAGCACACTTGCAATAACTAGGTCAATTTCAAATTAATATTTTTTCTTCTTTTTTGAACTACAAGAAGTTTATATTTAACTGGATTGTCATAAGAATAAAGATAGAATGAGGCAATCTTCAGCAAAATGATATAATGGTACGAAAGAATATGTTCAGTGCTCTAGAATAATATAGAGAAGCAAATTGCAAATAATACACAAAGAATAAAAATAATTTAATTTTGGATTATGAAATATATTTTAACCTTAAAGTTAAATGGCATCTTTCAATTACTTGTTATTTCCAAGGATACTAGCAATGAGCTTTTTCACTCAATGAATTCTTACAGATTTAATTTTGTTAACATTGACTGGGTAAGAAGATTACTAACAAAGACAATGAAATTTAGAAGAATACAAGTCTTACGATTAAAAAGTCATCCTTTTTGGTTCTATACAGGAGGAATATCTAAGATGAGCTATGTTCTTTAAGGGAAAAATGAAATCATAACTGCATTATAGCAAATGTTTATGAAAAAAAAAAGATTAGAGAGACAGATATTTAAATACAGATTTATAAAATCATATGCTATCAGAATAAAAGGAAGTTTGAAAATCACCAAATCCAACCCCTACTTATATACTTACCCACATAAATCTGAGGAAAACTTGGAGAATGAGGAACATAAAGTTTTTTTCCAAAACAAATTCTGGTTGGTCAACTGAAAGGAGCAGAATGACTTGAGTTGCTTAGTAATGCCCAGAATTTTGGGCAAGTTCAGCATACAATAGACATATTAGTAAAAGAGAAGCTGGCAATTTAATGCACTATGAATGCCAGAAGCCAGAGGTAGAAGCAAGTCCTTCATGAGAACAGACAAAAAACCAATAATGCAAGGACTGAGTGGCTGGCTTTGTCCTGAGTTTGAAATAAATAAATGAGTTCCTGTTATCAGGGGTAGCAAGATGAAGTCAGTTTCCCTGGGAAATTGCACTCCAACAATAGAGTTAGGCTAGAAGCCAGTCTTCTACCAACTGATGCTTTTTAAGGTACACTAAAACAAGATGGTTTTAAAGAGCTTTTGTCCTATCTGAGCTTGGGGGAGGCTTATTTCTAATAAGCTGTGTGAACTCTAAATTGGAGAGAAGGAACTGGCCAGTGGTGCAGCAATTTGTAAATAACAGGTTTAGAACTAGAACCTGGATTTAGAACTAGAACCCCGGTATCCTAATGCCTGGATTGGTGTGTATTTCACTAGAATTCTTCAATGTTGAGTGCTCTAGGAATTAAGAATCAGGCAGAAAATTTTTATATTTCCAGCAGAGTTTCATCTTAGGTAATAAAATTCAAATAAATATTTTCATAAGGACAAACAAAAATACCAAAAACAAACCAATGAAAGGTACCAGAAGTATGGTACAAATATTCAAATCACCTACACCAAATAATAAAATCTGTATAGCCTTCTCCTTCTTCATTAGCTTTGCATTTCAGATGGAACAGTGTTTAAATTTTACAAAAAATCAAAACATGTAAGCACCTGGGTGGCTCAGTCAGTTAAGGGTCCGACTCTTGATCTCACCTCAGGTCTTGATCTCAGGGTCTCTATCTCAGGGTCATGAGTTCAGGCCCCATGTTGGGCTGCACACTGAGTAGGGCATGGAACTTACTTTAAAAAAATTAATAATTGAAAGAAATATAAGATGCAATTCATTATCTTAGAATGGGGGAGTGTTTTCTAAGCAAAACCCAGAAGCACAGGGGGAAAGAATTTTGAATTTTTCTGCATAGAAATTTCTGTACGAACCAAATACTATAACCAAAGTCAAAAGACAAAAAAAAAAAAAAAAAAAAAAGCAACAGTGTGTGTGACACATTTGAAACAAATAGTAAAGTTCTTTGTTCCTTTTCATTATAGAAATAGTTCTTATAAATCATATTACCTAAAAAATGACCAAATAATAACAAATAATAACAAGCAGTTTATAAAATAAAAAAGAGTGGATGACAGCTAATAAACAGAGGAAAATAGGGCCATTCCCATTCAAAAAATAAGCAGAATAAAACCAAACCAAACAAACACAAGAGAAAACCAAAGAGAAACTTCCATATTACCAAGTATTGACAGCAACAGTTCTGTTTAGCACTTACTGTGTTAGGCAGTTTGAAGAAAGGTTTTGGAAGTGACGCCTCTCTTACAGTATTGAACAAGAGGCACTATTTAAAACTACTTACTATTTTGCCAGTTACGCACTATCTAGGAAATTTACACATTTGTCCTTTTTTTCTATATTTGAAATCTTGCAATGTTCAACAAACTCTAAATGACAGAAGTATTTACTACTTTCATCTGATGTTATAATGTATGGTCTCAGTAATGTAAAGTCTCCTAAACTTTATCCTCAGTTGCAGAAACCCAGGTCCCTTCTAAAACTTAGGGTCTCTCATTTGGGTAATGTCTTAATTGTTATATTAACAAAATATTTACTGCTTATTTTTTCAGATAATAACATGTGGCCAACTCCAATTCAGGTAGAGTTTTAAACATGCTAAGGGAGAGGGAGAGGGTACAAGTTAGGGGAGGAGCTCTTGAAGGAGAGACTCTCAAGCAGACTCCAAACTGATTATGAGGTTGACAAGGGACTGGATCTAATGACCCTGAGACCATGATCTGAGCTGAAACTAAGAGTCGGACACTTCACTGACTAAGCCATCCAGGCACACCCCAAAATCCTATTCTTTTTTGTTGTTGTTCCAGAATTCTATTCTTAAGAAAAAATCATGGTTGTACCAAAATATTTCTGTATTTTCATGACTTTTTTTTAAACGATCATGAAAAATAAGAACTTAATTGTGCCAAAGAATACATTTCTAAAATAAGTTATGACATAATGCTAAAATGCAATTCTGTCAAATTATATGGCTTAGAAACACATTAAATAACATAAAAATATATACTTATTAACTATATATCAGATGAAAGATGAATAATTAAGACAGATAATTTATTATTATACTCATACATATGCATACAAGGACAAAGGCTAGGTTATATAAATTACAAGTGCTCCTCAAAAAATTCTATAATCCTACACACACAGAGTTGGTTAATCGTGTTTAAAAGGAAAAAAATAATACAAGTCCTTCTAATTGTATTGGGAGGTTTACTGGTCAAAAGTGAATTACATTTCTACAACTTACTTATGGTCATTATATTTTAAAAAATTATTGTTTCTGTTTTAATGATCTAGATATAGTCCACTCTGTATCACTGTATCCTGAAAACAGTGATTGGAAAGTAGTATAATCACCCACTATTTGCATGTTGCTAGTTAGACTAGTATATTTTTATAGCAGTGATAGTAGGCACTAAAGTCTGGAAAATTCATTCTTTTTAATTCTTAGAATACAGGTCTTAAAAGAGATATTAATTTTATCCAGAATTGTATATGCATTAAAAATATTTAAACCTGATTAATTTTGGTATCAAAGGAATACACATACATATATAAATTATATAAACATTTCTATTTCAATTAATTCTAAAATGTTTCTAATTAACTATTACACATTTTATTGGTTCATATAATGTACATTCTACTTTTGTTCTTATTATATTTCATCTATTTTATATTTTATTTATATATTATTTTATATTTTATTTTAAATTATATTAGGTTACTCAATTAGACACAAGGCAGAATTTCATTTTTCACTGATTCCACTTTGAATAAAATGTGTGCTCATAGAGAAATCAGTAAATATTTTATCTCACATAAGATACACAGACACAAAAGTTTGCCAAAAAAATGAAGCTTAAATATTTTAATTAAAGAAGTATTTTCAGCATCTGCAAAGAACAGAATCCTAATTTTAAAAGTAAATTTAAAGTCTAAAATATTTTTTGTTTATATTAATGACTAAAGCATAAGGAGACATTGTGGTATATTTTATTAATATTAATTTAATTTCTTATAAATTTAGTTTCTTGATTTATAAAGCAATCAGCAATAAAAATGAAGATATTAAGAGGAACATATTATTTATATCAGCAGTTAGGAATGAATGTTAAAACTTTATAATAAAGTTGGCAATCAATTCATTTCTGTATTCATATTGATAATACTGATACAAAAATTCTTTAACTACAGAAAAAAAGTTCTAAAGGATAACTTTAAGTTTATCAAGAAGTCACAGAATCCTCTTGTACTGGTTCTGATATCTGAGATTGTAGCAAAGAACATGATTTTCTTAGAGTTTAATTACAAACCTATCTAGAACTCTCATTCATTATTATTAATAATTTACATAACAATCAGTCTTTTCAAATCAACCCCAAACTGCTTATAATATCTGAAGTTCAGTTGTAATTCTGTAACATTTATTTCTCAAGAACATATCTACTTACCTTACCAAGTATGCAATTCAAAGTGTCATGTGTAGAAATGTAGTCAATTTGCATGATTCAATGCAAGTAGCTAAGCTTAAATTAAAATAATCAAATAAACAAATACCTCTGCAGAGCAACAATCTTTCAAATCAATGACATATTTATATAAAATATAAGGTATATGGAAATAAACTTCATTCTGCATTCTGCACAAAATGTCCTAGTGTTTCAACATTTAAGGTTAAGATTAACAAGGGTGTTAATCTTCTTTTCAAGGCAAATATGTGTCTGTATAGATCTCACTCTTTCAGCAAAGATTGACCAAGAGGAAAAATGTAATTTATACAGTAAAATCCTGATTTATGATTTCAAAATTCTTGAAATCCTTCTCCAATCTTAAAAACACTGTTGGTTATATTCTGATCTCAGAACCTTTGTGTCTTTGCACATTTTTAGGAAAAAATAAGGAAGGAATAATTAATTTTAAAATAATTGCTTGAGTACATTAGACTATGTATCTCAAAACACAATAACCAATCTTTCTTTTCTTCATTGATTTTGATGTTAAGGAATATATTGAAGAAAACAGCAAACTACACAAACCTATATTTTTGTCTTTAAGCAACTGTAATAGATTCATTAGAATGAGAAATTTAGTGATCTTATGGACACAGTTCCTTAGAAGCTTTGATATCATTTATAATAGCATTTTTTCTTAATTTTGTTTCTAAATTGGCACCTCCTATCTACCTTTCTAACAGAGAAGGGTACTCAATAATAGTGTGGTTAATAAATATGTTAACTAACTTCTTTTGTTAAGCAAATCTGTTGTCTATATTATGGTCTGTATTATGCTTCAGATGTATCTTACCCAAGATTAGTAAATTACTGATCTATCAGTGAATATTGTTATTGCTGTAACTCTGGCTTTGATACCTAAGGGAGTTAAACAATCCCTATCAGAGAGATTACATTTCTCACCTTTCATTGAATCTCAAAGTTTAAAAAGTCAAAATAAAACAAAACAAAAACCCAATATGTATATCAATAAAGCACTAATATTTTCTCTTTTTAAATAATATTACCATACCTGTAATTATCAAAAAATTCCTGGCTTTCAAAAGCTCTGGACATGCAATACTAAAATTATACCAATAACTGCCTTCCAATCTCTTTTTTACAAGATGACACAAATCTTTCAAAAATTTAACTAATTTGAACTAGGAATATAATGTAATTATTCTGAATAGAAAAGAGTTGAAAGAAGGATAAATTCTATTTCTGCTCTTAACAGCAATATGGTCTCAAGTTATGTAACTTAGCATGCAGTCCTTTGCTCATTAGGTTGTTGCTTTTCCATTAAGGGTCTGCAGAAACCCAAGGCAAGGGTACTAAGTTTTCACCAAGCAATAAAGAACTTGCCTCAAAATTTGCATCAGTGAACCTTTAAAAAGCATGGATTTCTCTATCTATGTAACTACCTACTACTATCCATTTATTTAAGTACAACCAATGATTAAAAGTCTATTTGTATGTAGATGGAGTTAGTAAAGCTGTGTTAAACTTTTTAGAATCATAAAAAAAAAAAAAAAAAAAAAAAAGACAATGTTTCCTCAGGAGAACAGACTTGGACTCAATGGTAAGAGTAGAGACAAAATTCTAGAGTCTTTTTTATCATTAAGACATATTAATTGACAAGGTTCTAATAAAACAAGGTTTCTTTGTACCTCATTAAGTGGAGAGAGAGAGAGAGAGGAAGGGTGAGAGTAGAAGACAGAGTGGGAGAGAGAGGGAGAGGGAGAGACAGAAGGGTGGAATATTTAGAAAGGAAAAAAATTTTGATATCCATAAATTTCTCCTGTATCAAAGAAAGATGCAAATAAACTTACTGTCATTTGGTTTGCTGACCTAGAAAATAAACATAATAGGAGACTTCCTATGTGATTTCCTTAGTGGAGATCACACATTTCCTTATTAAAACACACATTTAGGAGTGCCTGGGTGGCTCAGTGGGTTAAAGCCTCTGCCTTCGGCTTAGGTCATGATCCCAGGTCCTAGGATCGAGCCCTGCATCGGGCTCTCTGCTTGGCGGGAAGCCTGCTTCCCCTTCTCTCTCTGCCTGCCTTTCTGCCTACTTGTGATCTCTGTCAAAGAAATAAATAAAATCTTTTAAAAATAAATAAATAAAATAAAACACACTTTTGGCATAACGATATCTTTTCTGCCAATATGTTTTGTTTTGTTTTGTTTCGTTTTAAACCATTCTCTTCAGCTACATCTTATCTCTAAAAACAGAAAGTTACTTGACTTCCAATGTACCTAAGTCTTAATAAGCAACTCTATATCTCACCTTCCAGTGTGATTGAAACCAGGTTGTTTTTCATTAAGTTAAAACTTGGCAAAATCAATTTCTCAATTCTTTGCAGTTTGCTATCTTATTAGACAGATGATCTTGCAGGGCAGAATCTGTCACAATCACACACTAGACTCGGGAAATTTCTGCACGCAAAGTGCACAAAGAACATTGGTTCTTGGAGATAGAAAATATCATCAAATAATAAGAATTTACCTTCATCAATTCTCAGATTTACTGAAAGCATAGTTATACAAATACAAGAAAATTATATAAAGCCATCTTACTGTTTTTTCCTTCTGTAAAATTATCTAATGACTTTACATTCATAAATAGGCAAACTAAGTATCTTAGGCTTTTATTAAAATGATTTTATAATATCTTTAAATGTCTAAATTACAGATATTATGTAATACTGTTTATAACACAGTAAAATAATGGACACAATTTACATAGTTGTACAATAATGTATGTTACACAATAGTATAATTGGCTTCCATTCTTCATTTTCTTTTAATTAGATTTTCTTTCATTTTACTAATGCAAATAGCAAAACCTTCTCATTCCCTACTTTAAAAATTTTGTAACCAAGCTGCAGTTAAGTTTTAGATTGTTTGGGAATTTAAAACTTAATTCATATTGACAGTAAGTGAATCCTCTGAACAGTGAAACAATGTATCTTGATAGTCTATTTATAGTCCTATAATAATAAAACTGAAGTTCTGATCGAATCTCTAATATTTTTAGTTTTTAAGCAAAGAGATTCAACAAATTTCATTCTTCAATAAATGCTATTATGATGCTCTATTACACTTATTTAGATATATTAATATAAGTTTATTATGTATATAATGTAGGTTTATTATACTTTATAACTATATATCAAATATCTAAATTTTTTTAAGAAGTGATAATTTATTAACTACTAAGGAAGTGCCTACTGACTTAATTTAGTCTCCAAAGATGAATTTAATTAAGTGGATGAGTTACATGAATAAACTTTTTTGAAAATGTTATGTTTTATTAAATGAAGTTGTTAATCCAAATTCGGTTTCTCACATTGAGGAACTACACATAAATCAGCATTTATGAGAAATACAGAGTTCTGGATTCATCAGGAGTTTCTAATAGGCATTCAAAATTTGCAAATTTAGGGGTGCCTGGGTGGCTAAGTGGGTTAAGCCTCTGCCTTCAGCTTGGGTCATGATCTTGGGGTCCTGGGATCAAGCCCCACATCTCTGCTCAGCAGGGAGCTTGCTTCCCCCTCTTTCTCTGCCTACCTGTGATCTCTCTCTGTCAAATAAATAAATAAAACATTTTTTAAAAATTTGCAAATTTAAGTAATTGTTTGGCATTTTTGATATAGCCTTGTATGATTGTATGGATGGATGCATAAGGTGAGATGATGAATAAATGTTGCTGAGAGAGAAAGACAAGGAAAAAGAAAAGTAAATTTCTTTTCTAAAAACAATGTTTATCAGCCTTGCTCAAAATATGAATATGAAGGAATTTTTAATGATCTCCTTTAGTCATAACATACTATGTTTAATAAACAAAATCAATTAAACACTTTTTTTTTTTTTTTAAGATTTTATTTATTTGTCAGAGAGAGTGAGCGAGAGCGGGCACAGGCAGACAGAGTGGAAGGCAGAGTCAAACGGAGAAGCAGGCTCCCTGCGGAGCAAGGAGCCCGATGTGGGACTCGATCCCAGGACGCCGGGATCATGACCTGAGCCGAAGGCAGCTGCTTAACCAACTGAGCCACCCAGGCGTCCCCAATTAAACACTTTTAGCATTACCTATGAAGTATGCATGTTTAATGGCTTGCAACAGATGTAATTCCTGTTTAGTTATAACTTTATTTGCTTATTTGAAGACTGCGTATAAATACTGACTTTGAATATAGTGACAGAACCGCTCTTTGGTAAGCATCAAAAACTTAAGTTATGACACATTACTGAGATGAATAAACTATGATAAATTATGTACTTCTCCTGATCTCAACTACAAAATCTGGGGATTGCTCTAAATTGGAGTTGTGTCTCATTACCAAGTCTGAATATTTTTGGTAACTTGCAATCAATTTTGTTGAAATGAAGTAAAACAGAACACGAAATATCAGGGGTATCTTTATGTTAAGTCTATTTTGTTTATGAAATATTTGTTATTTATTCTTTATACCCATAGATTCCCTACTGGTTGGTTATAGTCAAGTTTGAAAATCATGTTCAAGTCATTTTCCAAATAATAGACAGCCACATAAGTGGAATAAATCACCATGATTTTGGCCTGACCTTGAAATATCCAGAAACTTCACTTTTCCTCATCCAATTTGTTCAGAGAGACTGGGATGAAACTAAGTCTCAGTACCTATCCATGGAATGATCCATCCAACCATGTATTCAGCAATTATGTCATGAGTGCTTGCCTATTGTCATGTTCTCAAGATGCAAGCATACAATCATGAATAAAATAGTGTCTTTGTCCTTAGGCGGTTTATTGACAAAAGACAGTATTTATTCACTCATCTATTAGAATCTCTATGTAGTCACACGTTTATATCATTTATTAACTGCTATATAATGTGGATGCATTTTTGCCAATCTATTATTTTCACTTTCATGTTACTTTTTTGTAAACTTAAAAATTGATATTTTATAATATTTTATTTATTTGAGAGAGAGAGAGAGAGAGAATGAATGGAAAAGGGCAGAGAGACAAATAGACTCTCCATCAAAGGCAGAGCCTGATGCGGGGCTCAGTCCCAGGACCCTGAGATCATGACCTGAGTCAAAGGTGCTTAATTGACTGAGCCACGCAAGTGCCCCAAATTTCCTTATTTTTAATATTTATTTCATAAAATCATCATTTATGTTTTCTAAAATGTCTTCTTTTGTCATGATCCTGGGAGATATTCCTTAATAGTTACAAAAATATGATTTTATAATTAACATTTTTATTAAACTCTAATTTATATATTATATGATAGAAGCTTTGGAACTAAAATAGTCTTCAAATTTCTATTAATATAGAACATTACTGAATTTCTGATAAATTATTATACATTCAATTATTACCTATGTAACATGGTCTTTTTCTGTGCTTCTTGTTTTAGCTATATTTGCATTCTGATTTATAAATATATCTCATGAAATTATAATTAATCTGTTTCCAAAGTTGAGATATGATCATATTTCAGTAGTCAACTTTCTGGTCCTGAGGTGGCTCATAACAATATATGAAATGTTGAGAGTCTGGTGAAGTGTTAACATTACAAGACACTCCTCAAAGCACTAAGATAGTATGTTACATCGGTTTACTCCCACTTCAATAAACAAAAATTATATTTTCATCTTAACTTTCATTTTTGTTTATTTACAATATTTTTCAGTTTGCCATAGTTTTGTGTCTTTTTGGCATCATGGCAAAGAACATTTTTTCTTTGCCTAATCCCCTAATTTATTGTTAATGATTTGCTGATTTCTTTCTGCTATGATATTTCTAATTTTTAACATATACCTTTAAAGTACTTTCACATTTATAAAATAATGAATTTATTATTTTTATCTTTGTTTCTTTGTAATATTATACATTTTCCATAATTTCACTTAGCCTATATTATATACATTTGGATTTGTTGTTTTATAATTTTTAATTTTGTATGAGAAAATTTGGTTAGTCTAAGGTAGTATATAACTTGCATGGCTGTCATGTGAGGGAAGAAAAGAAAAATATGTTTCCTTCTGTTTTGTTACTTCTCTCCTTTCTTCTACTTTTTCTCAGCTTTTTTACAAAAATATCAAGGGTCCAATTACATTTGCTACCTCATAAAAAAAGATGGCTAAGCACAGACACAAGCACCTAATAAATGCTTTCTAATGGAATAAACATTAAAATTATATGCCATCTATATGGCTATGATGGTGACTGTGATTAAACATGAAATTTGATTTCAATAATCTTAGGGACTCAGAATCATGCAATAATCGTAGTTTGATTGATTTTCTTTTTCTTTTACTTTTTTTTAATTGTTAATTTAGCTTCCAAGAAGTTACCTATACTCACCTGTGAGCTAGAAATGAGACCAAGAGAATGAAATTACTCATATGTAGTTATTAAGTTAAAACAAGGAAAGTTTTTGTAAGTCATATTTATCCAAAAATTGGGAAGTGCTAATGTTTAAATTAGTGTGTTTTATGATACACTATGCCTTTTATATATTTTAATAGAGAGTGACTGCATTTTTAAATTCCAGCATTCGATAGGAGATTGAACTAGTTACATAGAAGGGGATTTTTCAATATTGATTGTAGATCAAATATGTCACCAAATTTATTAAAGTGATTATTTGTATGGACATCATGAAACCAGAGAAAGATAAATGCCATATGATTGCACTTATGTGGAATTTAAGAAACAAAAAGGATGAACATTGGAGAAAAAGGAGGGACAAACCATAAAACAGACTCTTAACTATAGAGAACAAACTGAGGGTTGCTGGAGGGCAGATGGGTAGGGTAGGGGGGATGAGTTAAATTGGTGATGGGTATTAAGGAGCGCACCTTTTGTGATGAGCACTGGGTGTTTTACCAAGTGATGAATCACTGACCCTACACCTGAAACTAATATTTGAGTGTATGTTAACTAACTGAAATTTAAATAAAAACTTGAAAGAAAAAAAAGAAATTCTATAGGAGAGTACAAAAGAGTATCCATTTAAGACTCTGTTTCTATAAAACCACAGTACAGAAGAGTATCCCTTTTGAGACTCTCTGTAAACCACACTACTTAACATTAAAGAAAAAGACAGCATGAGTTGGAGTGAAAAATAGAAAGCAAAAGAGAAAAAGTTAAGTAGGCATTTTTACTATCATTTTATTGACCAAACAATTCCAAAGTAAGCATGAGGTCAGAATTGTGTATCTGCTTTTTTTCTGGTAACTGTGCAAATGTCATGTAGTAAAAATAAATTAGATACTAACAGTCCATACATTTTGGAAAAATACTGAATAACATAAGCTAATTATTCCATCTAATGCATGAAAATGTCTAGTTACAATTCTTGAGGCCCACTGTAGCCCTGTTATTGTTAACTGACACTCAATAAGTTGCCCTCAGCATGTAACATAAATACGGTCACAAGGTATTAGGCCATACCTTCAGAAGATGTTCAGGTACAGATGCAAGAGTATTATAAACCCTTAGAGAAGGGTGAAATAGTCTTAAAAATAACTGGAATACATGAATTTTAATATTTGCTATCACTGATAACATATTGCAAGAAAATGTTCTCATCATTTACAGGTTATACAACTACTCAGAGACAAGCATGCTTTGGCTAGAATTATTTATAAGTAATTTCAGCAAAAAATTTCAAACTACTAGTTTTTAGGCCCCATAAGAAACACTGTTTAGTATAATTTATGTGTTTCTACCTATACATTTTCTCAATGAAATTTTATATGCTGACTTTATTATATATTCCCCGATAGATAAATAGGTTTCAAAAAAATAAATAATGCCTTACTATATCTTGGTATCTTCTGTGGACATAACATTTCTAGATATATAACAAGATTTCCCAGAATGTACCAGGACATGGAGAATTTTATGGAAATCTTTTTCCATATCTTCAATTTCTATTATTCTAAGATTTTATTTATTTATTATATTTTTTTAGATTTATTTATTACTATATTTTATTTGTTTATTTTCTATATATAAAAGTATATATATATTCTCTACATATACATATAGAGAGTGAGAGAACATGTGCGCTCACAGGTAGTTGGAGCAGAGGGAGAGGGAAAAGCAGATTCAGTGCTGAGCATGGAGCCCAAAATGGGGCTCAATTCCAGGACCCCGAGATCATGACCTGAGCTGAAAATAAGAGATGATTAACTGAGTCACCCAGGACTTCACCCCCCATATATTCAATTTCTATGTGTATTCTAGTCTTACCCATACCTGTCTGAGAAGGATCTGAATGTAAAGCAGTTTCTCTTCCCTTTCTGAACAAATCAGAACGGAATCAGACATTTCCTTACCCCAAAACTGAAATTTATTAGGCTACACTGTGGTAATGAGCACAGTATTTTTTTCTTATTAGCCTAGGAGATAAAAATGTTCTAAAATTAGATGATAGTGATAGTTGCTCAGTTCTGTAAATACAGCAACAGTTACTGAAATCTATTATTTAAATACATAAGCTTTGTGGTATGAAAGTTATATCTCAACAAAACTGTTAAAAACAAACAGGAAGCTAACAAAGAAAGATGGTCTAGGATAACAAGTCCAGGACACCTAACAGAATAAGAATTGAAAATGTTGAGAAAAATGAATCTAAATATTAGGTCACAAATCCATCAGTGGATCAGGCAATTTGCTATTTTATTTTATTATTTTATTTCTATCAACAAAATTAAAGAAATAAATTGTCATGTAACAGCTTTTTACAAATAATTTTCATGATCAATCACTATTTGCTTTTTGACATACTACTCAGAAGGAATTCAAATGACATACCTGAATGACATTTTTAAGTTTAGAAAAACACCTAAGAACAGAAATTTTCTTTTATAGCCATCTCTTTGATTTGAATGTATTTCAATATAAAATTGTAATCTCATCTATGTTATATAAAGTGCATCTCCAATCAGAATTTACTTTTTGTATTTCATAATTATTCATCAAACTGTATACTACAATTAAGTTACTCTGATAAATTGTGTGCAAAATAATCCTAAAAATAACAAAGAAAGAAAAATATAATTCTTTGAGTTTCGGGTGGTTGTTGTTGCAGGGGAATAAGGCAGGATGATTAATCAAAGAATTTCAAAATAAAATAGATTAGAATAAAATTCTATGGAGAAATTGGAATAGAATTATGTGTAACTATGAATTCAATGAAAAAATATCATGAAATAAAATTTTGGCTATCAAAAACAATGTTATTCATTTCATGCATTTTTAAAATGTATTATGGTTAATATATTTAGATTTCACAAAATACATTTTAAATAGTTACATAAGAGTATTATTTTCAAATATCCATACTATACACTGGGAATGATAGGGTTTATAACTATGTAAATATATTAAAATATTATTGTAATATTAATACACATAAACATAAAATCATGTAAGGAGGTAAAAATTATTTTAGGTAGGAGGCATTAAAAAAACCTGAAGGATCCCATTCTTTACCACTGAGATAGTCATCTATATCCCAAAGAACATGCCATCTTTTAATGAGCCTATGTTTTAATGCTCACAAGAAACTCATCTTATTAAATAATATATCCAGAAAAATGATATATTATAATTATTCTTTGTATATTATTGAACCTGAATAGCCATTAACCCTGGAAAAGCATTTTTTAGAAATGTTTAGAGGAGTGATTTATAATTTATGTTGGTTTCTCAATCCCTTATTGTATGTTTTGTTTTAGTTCTCTCATTAATTATTTAATTTACATGTCTAACACAGATTCTCCTTTTTAAAGCCATCTAAACAATTTAAAACATATCAGAAAGTAATCCTCTTTTGTAATCTGATTTTCTCATTCTAATCTCAAGTTTAAAAGGAAAAGCTTTCTAATAAAATCATAGTTGACATGCTATTTTCCAAATGTCATCAACTTTTTCTTTCTACATACATCTTTAATAGGCTCTTCCTTTTTTCATACATATTTTACTGCAAAAATGTTTGCCATCAATATTAAAATGTGAATTATACCCATATTGGTGTACATAGCTTTCTAAATGCTATCAAATCCAATTCATTATATAGTAGTTTAATGGCATAGATCATTCATTTATTTTTTAACACAAATTTGCTTCCCCAATCAATAGCTTTTAAACTACCTTTATCCTTGTTTTTCTACTTCACTTCTGGAATATAGAGACAAGAAATGAGGGTATTTTTGTGCTACAAATTTCTGTATAAATTTTAGGAAATGTGCAATACTGAAGAGACAGACTCCATATCTAACTAATAGTTATGAATCAATATTGAGAACTGAATGCTTATTTAACATACTGCATCATTATGGAAACTATGAGTTTCAAAAATCTGGACATTTTTGAACCAATTGCTTATAAGAATAAGGAATAGGTTATTTCTTATAAAATAAGAAAAAGATTATTTAGCACTTAACTTTTGGCTGAATATTAAAGACATCAGTCATATTAAAAGTATAAGTCATTTAAATTTAGAATAAAATTCATGTTGGATTCTCATTTAGTATTTGTAAATAACATTTCCAAAACCCCAAAAATATTTTAAAACAATTAGTAAAATTAGACAAAGACGTGAATACATAGCAACTTATATTCTGAATTCAGGAAAAAAATTAAAAAATTTATAATGAAATAATACTTCGAGTTCAATCTTAATTCATCTGACTTTAAATCTTACTTGAAGTTACATAGTAGATTGAAAGATTGGCTATTTTGAGAGCATGTATGTCTCTTTTGGTGCTGTTTATTTATAAACTATTAGTCCTAAATTTGTCACATGTAGTGACATCAAATGAGAATAGAACAAAGCAAACATTGGTGTGGATAACTCTAAATCTTTCTTCATAATACCTATTATTTCCAGATCTCATTTTCCCCAGGTTCCTAATTATGACTCCTTTTCCTCTTTACAACCTGGTTCTGTATCTCTCTCATCCAGCTCCGAGTGCCATTTTCCCCTGCATACTTTAGTATCTTCCTTGAATATGGCCTTTTTTTTTTTTTTTTCTTTTTCTATACTCTTTTATTAAGTCAACATTGAGTGAATGTTCTGTTCTGTCTCCTGGAGAACCTCACTCAATGTAAATCTCAAAACATTTCTGTCAGACTCCAGCTAGCTCAACCAGCATTTTTTAGATCTGTAACATTGTATTTAGGTAAATGTGTCTGTGTGTAACAGTGCCATTAATTCAACCTCTTAGGAAGCCTACTATGTGCTAAGAAATGTCCCACACACTCAAGAAAAAATTAAAGCTCTGGAAGAGAGGTCAAAGGCAAAGTCGAAGATAGCTTTTCTTAAGCTTTACTGTATCCAGAGAACAACATGAGGAATGTAAGTAAGGGGTGACTGCAAACTGAATCACATCTGTCAGTTTAATTTAGTAGAATTGGGAAATGCATGATCATTACTATGTTAATAAAACACTTCCATATAATTAAACTGATTTATGCAATTGAGCCAAAAATGCCTTTAAAAAAAAAAAAAAGATTTTATTTATTTATTTGACGGAGACATCACAAGTAGTGAGAAAGGAGGAAGCAGGCTCCCTGCTGAGCAGTTTTGTTTGTTTATTTTGTTTTTTTGTTTGTTTTGTTTTGTTTTTGTTTGACAGTGCACTCTCAGTCTTTAACGGCTGTGGGGCGTTACACACCCAGGCCTCGAGCCCGTGCTCAGATCTTGTTGAAAGCAGCTATGCCAATGCTCTGCACATGCTCCTTGAACTTGGTGATCTCCTCCAGCAGGTCGGTCCCCACCTTGTCGTCCTTTACCACACACTGGATCTGCAGCTTACGGATGTCATAGCCCACGGGCACCAACTTGGAGCCCCGCCAGATCATCCCGTCCAACTGGATGGAGCACACGCAGGCCTCCAGTTGGGCCATGTATGTCTCATCGTCCCAAGGCTTGACATCCAGGAGGATGGAGGACTTGGCCACCAGGGCGGGCTTCTTGGCCTTCTTCTCGGCGTACTGCCGCAGCCTTTCCTCTTGCAGCCGTGTGGCCTTCTTGTCTTCTTCCTCATCGCTGCCAAACAGGTCAGTGGCGTCGTCCTCATCATCCTCCGTGGCAGTAGCTGCCTTCCTGCCGGGGGCTCCACTTGGCGCATGGGGGACACGTGCTGGGTCTGTGGGGCTGTGGCCCGGTGTGTGGGGGAGCTCTTCTCCAGCACGCTCAACCGTGCTATCGCCCTCGCCCCGCAAGGACAACAAGATGCCCTGGTTCGGATGCATCTTCTCTCTCCTTATTTCCACAAGTCTACACACTTATATACGCTTACATGACCAATCAGCGAGCAGGGTACAGGAGGGAGCGAATCAGGCTGTGCACATAAACGAACAACTTCGCTAGCAACCAATGCTGTTTACTTCCTCTTTGGGTGTTCCGCTTAGTCTCACGAGGCAATCCTAACCTGGCAACTAGCCAGGCGCCATCTTTTAATGGTGGAGGCCGCCCTGGCCAGGGGCCTGCCTCCGACATCTCCCCCTTTTTTCTTTTATGGCAGGGATCGTGCCTGTCTTAGGTTGTCAGAGGCGGGGAATATCCTTACCCATCATCAGACGGCAGATATCAATGATCTGCGTCCTGTCTTAGGTTGGTATATTTCCCCCACCAATCTTACCCATCATTGACTACCGATCCAGCATACTTAGCCACACTTGGGGGGATGTTCCAGCCTCGATGGCTAACAAGGCCTGCACCATGGCTTGCTGTTGCCTATGTTGCTGTCGCCTCCAAATTTGCAGTTTCCTTACTAGCAGAATCAAGCCCACTACGAGGATTATCATCAGACTAATTATGCTAGCCCATTGTTTCGTAAAGGTTAACACATCTTGCAATGTTTTGATTATCTCTGGGAGGGTTGCAAGCTCAACTCTGGTGTTATTTATCCTTGTTATGCCTAGTAGCAGGTGCTGAATATAGTTTTGGAATTCTGCGGACTAATTCCCCCGCAAGTATTGGGAGAGCTGTCGGGAGACATTCTGTAAGTCACTCATATTAGTATAGGCTATGGGAGTTACACAAATTGCCAGGAAGGGTACTATACATCCCAGTCCCAATAGGGCCCCCCATAAGTCCACTTGTTCTTGAACCAAATCCACTCTCTGGTTGACTATCAGGATTCCTGCTTGCAGATGTGCATTGATCTGAGTCTGTGTTTAAAGGGCAGCCGCCGTTCCTTCTGCAAGGGTGTTCACAGCTTCCGCAGTGGGTATAGTAGCAAGCGAGACTGTTGCTGCCGTGGCAGCTGCTGTAGATATAGCCAATGCTGTCACAACGGCGGCTGTGATACCAAAATCCTTCTTCTTTCTGGATAGCACCACCGGTAACTTGTCCTCTGGAATGGAAACTAGGATAGGAACATGGGTAGGGATACACATAATCACAGCCAGCTTGAAGGCCGTAACATTCCAGCACTGGGAAAGACAGCAATTCTTAGTGCAATTCAACATATCATTCAGCTCGCTAGCATTTGTTACGAGGAAAAGGAACGGTGGCCAGACGCATATGGAGTGGGCTGATAAGTAATATTTTTGGGACAAGACACATTAACTGTTGTCTCAAAGGTACTAGAGTCATTTTGTTTATAAGAACAGCTGAGGAATTTGCCACCATTTAACACGGACACTGCTGAGATATCAGTACATGCTCCTAGCAAGTTACAGACCTGCCATGCATCAAAGGGAGAGGATGGAATATGAGAGAAGAGTTAGTCACTGGTAAAGGATATGGCCATGCTTTAACCAGTGCCCACAGCTCTCTGGCTTGAGTCTGCCACAGGCAGTGTAGCATCCCCAGAGTTATCATCCGCATCTTCAGCATCATGACTGGTGTTCGGAGGCAAGGCTGCACGCACCAGCTGCTCTGGGATCCAAATTGGAGCCTCCTTTTCCTGGGGAAAAACACATACAGACCCCCTACTCCATAATAACACTGGATCTGGTCCATTCCACTTTCCTGTGAGGATGTCCTTCCAAAGTACTAAAGGCTTAGGGGAAGCAGCAGCATCACTTGCATGTCTGTCTGCAGATGATTTACCCGTTTTGTCCAACATTAAAAAATTCAAAATAAAGAGAATGGTGTTGAGCTTATCTTTAGGGGGCCTGAAGGTGTCCCCTATTCCCCCTTTTTGTTTACAAAGCGGATTTTTTATTGTAAGATGCGCATGCTCCACAACACCCTGTCCTTGTGGGTTATAGGGTATGCCATGTATCAAGTGAATGTCAAGTTGTTGTAGGAAGGCTTTAAAGGGTTGTGAGGTGTAGGCTGGACCATTATCTGTCTTTAATTGGCGTGGCTTTCCCCATGCCGCAAAAGCCTGTAGGCAATGGGCGATAACATCTCTGGATTTTTCCCCCGTATGCACTGAGGCGAAAATTATTCCAGAGCAGGTATCTACAGAGACATGAACATATCCTAACTTTCCAAATTCTGAAACATGTGTGACATCCATTTGCCATATATGATTAGGTAACAAACCCTTAGGATTAACCCCCAAGGATGGTGCAGGCAGTAAGATCACGCAATTTCTGCAGGAGACTACTATGTCCTGTGCCTGTGCTTTTGTTATGTTATATTTGAGGCGAAGAGTTAAAAAATCCTGTTTCTTCAAATCCTCCCCTAAGTGGTCCAATTGAGGTATGTTTAGCAAGCCTTCATCTAGGAACCATGGAACCGCCTTTTCCACTGTATTCAAAAAGGCCCGAGCAGTTTTTGCTTTTAATGGAGTTCCATTGGCTTTCAGCAGGTCTTCTAAAGACCCTTCCAACTGCACTTTAGATACTTCAGATCCCATTATGAACACACAGACAACAGACGCGGACGTTAAAGACTCACCGCTAAATTCCGGCTCTAAGGCCACCCCACTTCTTATTGCGGACTTGTACAAGTTAATCCCGGCTCTAAGGCTGCCCCACTTCTTATTGCGGACTCGCTAAATCCCGGCTGTAAGGCCACCCCGCTTCTCCGCCCCGCTTCTTATTGCGGACTTGTACAAGATTCCCACCACTTTGATTGTGGTCCCTTCCTCGCTTACCTACGATTTTGATAAGAAAATCCTGGCTCTATGGCTGCCCCGCTTCTTGTTGCAGTCTTGTACAAGTTTCCCACCACCTTTGTCGTGGTTTTACCCTGCTTACCTGCGGACTTCTCCCTTGCAAGGTTTTTCTATTTTTACTCCCCGCTTTACCGCGAAATTCCCACTTTTGAACCTGGCCTTTACTCCCCGCTTTACCGTGGAATTCCCACTTTTGAACGTGGCTAATTGTTGGGCTCCCCGCCGAGGGGAGGAGGTGCCCGGGCCAGCTGGAGGCCTCTCCTTGGGGCTGAGCGGGATGGCGAGTGTCGCAAACCCGGAACGCACCCACAGAAGACACCAGGCTCGGGGGATCTGTCGAAGCAGGATCTCACTTTATTGTGCGGGGGCATACCTTATATAGAGCAGCAGAAGGGAAGTGAGGACAGAGGGGGAAGAGCCAATAAGATTATGCCAAGTAGCAGTTGCTGGGTAAGGCGTGTTGGGAGAGAGGAGGAAGTGCCATAGGTTTCAGGAACCGAAACTGTGAAATTGGCGCCTTGTTGGCCGGAAGAGATGGCAAGCCGGCGCCATCTTTATTCTGGGCCGCACCCTGTGGAGGCACCTCTAGTTATGTGCCTTACAGCTAATGTCCCCGCTTACCTGCGGACCTTTACTCCCCGCTTTCCTGTGGATTACCTTGCAAAATTCCTTTATTTAGTTCCCAGGTCTCAGCACCATTTATCGCCCTCGCCCCGCAAGGACGACAAGACTCCCTGGTTCGGATACATCTTCTCTCTCCTTATTTCCACAAGTCTACACACTTATATACGCTTACATGACCAATCAGCGAGCAGGGTACAGGAGGGAGCAAATCAGGCTGTGCACATAAACGAACAACTTCGCTAGCAACCAATGCTGTTTACTTCCTCTTTGGGTGTTCCGCTTAGTCTCACGAGGCAATCCTAACCTGGCAACTAGCCAGGCGCCATCTTTTAATGGCGGAGCCCCCCCTGGCCAGGGGCCTGCCTCCGACACCGGGCCTCTAGCTGGCAGACGGCCTGCTGCAGGTCCTGCACCAATCCTCGCAGGCTCTGATTCTCCACTTCTAGGCTGGCAGTGCAGACAGCAAGCTCGCTGTGATGCCCGCTGGGTCCGCTGGAGGCCCCAGGGCCTGAGCTTCCGGCCAGGGATTTCTGGATGTTCTCCCTGGCTCTCGCAGCATCTCAGAGGATCACGCTGGCGCCATTCTCCTGGCGTGAGAAGCCCGCCACAGGCCCATAGCCACTGCTTCTAGAGTATTGCATTTGGCTCAAAAGCAATAAAAAAAGCAGGCCACTGCTTCTATAGTATTGCATTTAAATTTTGTTAATTTTGAAAAAACCATAAAAGATGACAATTCTCTTACAAAGTAAAAACCCTGTACAGATTCAGTGCCCTTTCAGACCATAAGCTGAATTCTATATTAATTAGTACTAAGTAAACAACTTTAAGAAATAATTACAATTTCATAATAAAGAAAACTAAAATGGATACCATTAGTACCATGCTAGGAATTCAAAATTCTACACCCAAGATATAAAAAGCTGGAAGAAGTGCTGCTTCCAGCTTGCAATGCAAAAGATGTTTCACTCTTCATTGGGCAGTCGAGTTATGCCACAGAATAGACTACCACATGAATGTGGCCATGATACAAAGGCAGATAAGTGCTACCCAGGGAAGAAACCAGGTCTTGATATAAGGTGGCTGAGAATAGGCAGCACATTAGGTTCAAGAGGTACGCGGTATACTTACAGAAAGAGGAAAGACTGTACATACTATTCAGCCCCTTGCAGTGTGTCATTCCTCCAAGGCCAGTGGACCCTTCTGCAGCCAAGCACCTTAACTCCTGCTGCAGTGGCAGAATCCTGACCCTTCTTGTGATCAGGTCTGAAATAGAGGAAGTTGGAGGGGTGCCTGTGGCCACTGATACACATTTAAACAAAACAAAAAACACACTGAGTCTGAAACAGATAAAGATATCCCACAGTGCCCTCACAGCACCTATGAGGGCTCTTTTCTGTTGGACAAAAATATTACAAACCGAAGCCCATTCTCATGCAGCCCAGTAGGAGGTGCAATAGACTGGCATGTCTAACTTTCCCAACAGATGTGGACCAACCTGAAAATCACAATTTTTTTCCAAACCTATTAGAGAGCTATCATCATAGAATGATCAAATGGCCCAAGGACAAAAGAGACTGTCCCTGCAGAGACAAGTGAAAAGTAAGCATATGCTTATTAGGGTAACACATGATAAGGCTGAAGACTTCACCAGAAAAGTTGACATCTGATGGAAGCCAAGTGTGCTACAGACCAGACTCTTTCTCTATGAACCCTGCTTGCTATGTGCTCACAGGAAAGAAATGGAAAAAGTAAGAAAAGTCTATGGGTTAAAAAAAAAAAAAAAAAAAAAAAAAAAAAAAAAAAAAAAAAAACTGTGCCAGTGGGAGCAACAAAGTACTTGACCTAAATTAGTCTCTACCATGAAGGGTGGGGAATGAGAGGCAATAAGCATTCCTGTCTTTAATGCATTGATTTAAAACTAATCATAGCTGGAAAGATGGGAACAACAAGGGGAGGATAAAAAGTTATTAAAGGGATGGTCAGAACTACATTCTGAGACCTAAACCGGTGCAGGTGAGTAGGGAGGGCCACATACCTTGAAACCAAGATAAGGTGTAAGACAAAGACAGGTTTAATCTACAACTGAGACTCCACACATCACTACCATTGCCACACCTAGCTAAGAAGTTTTGAATAACAAATAGAACATTACTGGGAGAGAGACAGGAGGGGAACAAGAGCATGCAGAGGGAACCTCTCTGAGGCTTGGAGCAAAGGAAAGACCCAAAACTCAGAAGGAGCAGACATTGCTGTGATAAGCCAACTGCTTTAAATTCAAGCTTTTTTCTACAGGACTCTGAAACCTGAAGAGAAATGAATGTTATCATATCAACAACAAAATCAAACCCACCACACCTTCTAGGTGGGTTAATTCACATGCCCAGTCCAAAGGCATGTCCATTTCCAGGGATCAAAACCATAGACCTCAGTATTATAGTTCCATACGAGATGTCTAGCTTTTAACTTGCAAAAACAACAACAAATACTGTAAGTTACATAAAAAGGCAAGAAAAAATATACTTAGAAGATACAAAATGAACATCAAAACTGGTTTCACATAGAGTCTAAAAGAAAAAAATGTCTCCACCAAATACATTGAGCCATTAAAAAATCTATTTATTGTACTTCATGAATTTTTTTTTATTAATTAAATACTTCATGAAAAATTTTAGAAAAATAACTTTTGCTCTGTGAAAAACAGTGTTAAAAGAATGAAAATTCAGGCAAGTCACACACTAGTATAAAATATTTTCCCATCTTGTTTGTGAAAAAGTATTTCTATCCAGAAAATACAAGGAATTCTTCAAATTCAACAATATATAAGCAAAACAGTTTTTAAAAATAGGCAAAAAATCTAGACACGCACTTCATTAAAGAAAGATACACAGATAGCAAATAAGTTTATGAAAGCATATTCAATAAAATGATTGAAAAAAAAATTAAGCCCACAATAGGATACCACTGCACACCTGTTAGAATGTCTAAAATATGAAGAAAAAAAAAAACCTGACAATACCATGTGCTGAGAGATGGAGAACAAATGAGACTCATATAAAGTTGTAGACAGTGTAAAATGGTACAGTCACTTTGGAAAACAGTCTGGTCATTTCGAATAAAGTTAAATATATACCTACCTGTGACCCAATAATCTTTCTGGGTATCTCCCCTAGAGAACAATTGCTGAAATCCAAATAACTTCTACAGTAGAGAAAATAACTGACCAATAATCTTCAAAGTCCCGAAGTAATACGAGACAAGTCTGCAGAACTATCACAGACTGGAGGAGACTATAAAGACAGAATTAAATGTAATGTGGAATACTATATTGAATTCAGGAAAAGAAAAAAGTTATTAGTGGAGCAACTGCTGAAATCCAAATAACTTCTAAACTTTAGTTAACAATATTGCCTAAAGAGCAAATTCTTAGTTTTGATGAATGTTCTATGTACAATAATATTAATTTAAGAAGAGGCTGGGTAAAGGATATTTAAGAACTCCTTGTAGAACTGCTGAGCAGTGAGTGGTCTGACTCATATATATTACAAAATAGATGAAAATCTTTGTGTGTGTGTATGTACATGTGCCTGTGTGTGTGATCGTTGCTTTTGAAATAATAAGGATGGACCTAATCCACTTGGGTATAATTAATATTTAGATAATTTGTAACTGTAAAGCAATAACAGAAAATGATGTCTAAATTTCTTGATATATATATTTATTCATAATATAATTTAGAAATAATTATGAGCTTCAGACTAATTGAGGACATAGACTAGCTGAAGGTATCCCTAAATCCTGGAAGTGAATAGAGATAGAAAAATTTATAAATTTACATACAGCATTAGTACATATATAATAATAGTACATGTAATACTAATGTACAATAGTACATATGGAGCTATATATCTGAGAAGGATTGGTGCACAATGGAATAATGTTGACTTGGTAGGCGTGTGCTAGTATTAGAATTTCAAATGGAGCTTATAGAAAATTAAATCCATGAAGGCTAACACCATTATATATCAGTACTATGGGTTCTCTGTTAAATTTAACTATTTGACATGTTGTTATGTTAATATCTATATTAACAAATCTCACATAACAGCCAAATAAGCAATAAACTCCAACAAAAATGAACAACAACAAAAAATCCAATTGTGTTTCCAACAAGAATTCTGAACTTTAATTAACACTGTTCAAGTCACACAATCCTTAGTTATGGGTTTTGCTGACATTAACTAACCTTATTATTTTGAAGCATTTCTACATATGTTAATTTGATTTTATGAGGCCCATTTCATAATGCATTTAGACATGTCAGCCCAGGCATACTATGCCTAATTCACACTTCATTCATTTTGATACCATTTGGCTTTCAGCCTTATGGTAGTAATAACCTATCATGTGTAAATAAATGCCACATGATTCACACTCTGTTCTGTCTCATTGCTTATTTATCTAAATACAGAGAAAAAGGACAATGTGTTGTAACCTACAAAACGTTAATTTGCTGCAAAACATCTGGATAATCTTACTCTTTATTAACTGGTATTCACTGATACTTTAAAAGCCCAAGGATGAAATACTTTGACATAACGTGTCAAAGAAGTAAACTGAATATGAAATATTTTATATAGAAAAGCTGGATCTGATCAAAATCTTGGCTTTAGTCAAAGGATGGCTTCAGAGTTAGAATCTTATATCTGAGAATAGAATTCAGAGGTTTATCCTTATGGATTAAGTTCAATGAATCCTAGTGTGTTTAGTAACAATAGTAACATTGGTAAGGTACTTAAAGTATGCCAGACATGGAATATATACTTTTTCCTCTTAGAACTACATTGGGAGGTAAATACTTATTATCCTTACATTAGAGATGATAAACTGAGCAACATATCCAGAGTCTCAAGCTGGTAAATAGCAGAATCACAATCTGTATGAATAGTCAGTCTGACTAAATGTTTCATTGTCTCTGCCTAACTGAAATGAGCAGTGAAGTAAGCTATGATGTAGATAGGCATTTCTGCAAAACCATAGATTATGTTCCTTTTGTAGTCATGCTGAGAAAGTCCTTCCTCGCATGAACTTTATATGCATTTTATTTTTTTCTACAAATTTGTTTTTTAATTGGAAATTTTATCAACTTAAATTCATTTTGACTTAAAGTGTAAGGAAGAATATGAATTTTTTTCACCAAATGCTGAAATCAATTATAAATAATTAAGTTTTCCAAGGAAGGTCTTGAAAAGACCAAGACAAATACTGAAGATTACATGAATTCAGATGATAATAAGTCTTTTGGCTTAAATTTTATAAAAAATTCAAAAGGGCTTTATTTTATAACTAATAAAAAAGTCCTGCTCACAGGTAAACCTGTTTAGCTGCCTCAATAGTTTTAGAAGCAGTCAGTAATTAGTAATTTCATGAAACTTTTACTATTGGTCTCAAACACTTGTTCTCATGGTCACACCTGTGTAAAGTTACCTTGTTCATCTGAAAATTAGAAATTTGAATGAGATATTGTATTTTTGATGTCAAATCCTTTTATAAATATATGAACATTCTCATTAAAAAATCACATGGGGGCTTAAGTGGGTAGGAGAAGAATAAATGAAACAAGATGGGATTGGGAGGGAGACAAACCATAAGTGACTCTTAATCTCACAAAACAAACTGAGGGTTGCTGGGGGGAGGGGATTTGGGAGAAGGGGGTGGGATTATGGACATTGGGGAGGGTATGTGCTTTGGTGAGTGCTGTGAAGTGTGTAAACCTGGTGATTCACAGACCTGTACCCCTGGGGATAAAAATATATGTTTATAAATATATATATATATATAAAAAAACCAAAAAAACAAAAAAATCACTTTGTATGTATGATGAAAGAATTCATTTCAGTGTGTATGATACTGTGGGAAAAATGCAAAAAAAGTACCCTTGAAATCTATAAAGTTATTAAGAAATGGATAAAATTAATGCAATCTAATTCAACTTCCCTAAAGATTTTAATTTTAATATTCTGAGGTAGAGCCTGATTATAACTATTTTTTGTCTGATCATAACTATTTTTAAAAGTATTTTATGGGGGGGCGCTTGGGTGGCTCAGTCAGTTAAGCTTCTGCCTTTGCTCACTTCATGATCTCAGAGTCCTGGGAAAGAGCTCCACTTTGGGCTCCCTGCTCACCAAAGTCTGCTTCTTCCTCTCTCTCTGCCCCTCCCCCATCTTGTGTTCACTCACTTTCTCGCTCTTTATCTCTCTGAAATAAACAAAATCTTTAAAAAAAATTAAAAAATAAATTTAAATAGTATCTTAGGTAATTCTAGTGTGTTTTAAAATGGAAGAAACTTTTTAAAAGGATGCCGATTTTTAATATGTAATTAATGTGAATTAAAAGCACTTAATAAGAAATGCCATATGTATAATATTAGAACACAAGATTATAACTAATGTCACCACTCTTGGAAACACAGTAATTGTGTGCTGCACCACATTGATTATCATTGTTTTCCATTAGGTCACTAATTCAAGATGAGAGTAATTTAGATGTCCTCAGAACGGTATTTTAAAATATTTTCATAAAACGTGTTTCATTACTCAATTTTTAAAAATGAAGGTGACATTCGCTGGAAAGAGTTGCTATGCATGAACAAAAAATACCTGAATTGAAGTCATTATCCATCTCATTGAGGAAGAATTTTTCTTAACATTGAGCTCAGTGATTTAGATAAATGGGGGGCACTGGCTTTGAAATTGAAATACTGATGACAAAATAGTCTGTTATTTAGTCATTAAGTATAGTATTAAGCTGCCTTCCAAATAAAAGCTTGCTGCCTTCTGAATAATTTTTAAAACATCTTTGGATTTAACATGTCTCCAAAGAGAATGTGAATCTAGGAAATAAAGCACTATATAACTCAAGTTTCTTTCAGCTCTCTATGACATTGGCAAATTGTTTTTTCTTTCAGTCATTCATAATTGTGACTTGTTGAATAGTATATTTTCTGTTTTAATGTTCTGAGTCACTGTAGTTTATAACGTCTTAAAGGTAAGAAAACAATTTAGAAAATGATAAATGTAAGACTACTCTAAGAATTTTCTAAACAAATTATGCAACAAATTAAATAATTAAAGATCCATAGATAGGCCACTGACATTATTACCAAATGCAGATCCTTATTTGGATTTTCAGTAACTGATTATGATTAACTGAGATTAAAGTGAACCCCAAAATTGTGGTGATTAGAGGTACTTACGAATGTAATGTGAAGATCACTTACATATAGACCACTCTCTTCTTGTTTATGAAACCATGCTCTGTATGGAGAATGCATAGTTTCTAGAAAGAGATATCATCAAATCATATATTGGCCTGTTAATAGTGCTCATTTTAATTTTGTGCTTATTTTAATAATTCCCACTGCTACTGTAAAGAAATTAATTTACAAACCAATCTCATATAATATAAAGTAGCTTCATGAAAGTCATTATATGAGGTATAAGAATAAAAATGCTTTAAGTCTATGTGGAATTACTCAAAAGTCATTAGTCTCAATATGTGAAATAAAATAATATTAACAAAATTTTATAATTTTATATATATATACTATGTATATATATATAAAATAATAACAATTCTAATTAACAAGTTATTTCAATTCTAATTAACAAGTATTATAAATATGGGCAGAATATAACTCTTATCCTTGAGAAAATTAAAATTATCCTTCCAATGAAATCACCTGAAAAATTTTATCAAGAAAAAATTGAATACACCTAACATTTCAAGGTTAAGATATGCTTATTTGACACAAAGTTTGAACACTGATTTAAGATCAAAACAGTATTGGGGCTCCTGGGTGGCTCAGTGGGTTAAAGCCTCTCCCAAATTCTTGGGATCAAGCCCCACATCAGGCTCTCTGCTCAGCAGGGAGCCTGCTTCCTCCTCTCTCTCTCTCTGCCTGTCTCTCCATCTACTTGTGATCTCTCTCTCTCTCTGTCAAGTGAATAGATAAAATCTTAAAAAAAAAATTAAAATAGTATTATAAAACTAAATGCAAAATTAACATGTAATGAGTAATTTCTAAAGACTCACATTTTTTAAATGCTACTAATGGCATTTGAGAACTCTTTGCAAGTAAAGTTCAAAGAGATTTTAATACCACAATGTGAAAACACACTAAACTTCCTTCTGACATGCATGATTCAATAATTTTTACTTCTAAGAATTTTTATTAGATTGCATATGTAAGAAATTGAAAATGTATCTTAAATATAATTTAGAAAGTTTTAAAAATATGTAACAATCTTTAATCTGTTTTCAAGTTATGTTACAAACTATATTAGACAAATCTTTAATTGTATGGATTCCTAAATTTAATTTACTGTCAAAGACTGGAACTTACACAAACATTATGGTTCAAGTTTGATCCCTGGAGTCCTGAGTTTATCAGTTATGAGGTGTTACTTAATGTTTCTTTTTTTTTTAAATTTTTACCTTGTTACTTAATGTTTCTAATCATGAACTTCATCATCTATTAAATGATCATAATAAACATAGTGCCTTACAAAGCACTGGTATACATACACACATATATACACACACTTTCTCAGTGACTGATACAGATATAGAAACACATGATATATAATGATATATACATATATATATATTCACATACACACACACAGATATCTCTTACTTATCTCACCTAAATAAAAATCCAATAAATCTTAGCTTAATTTAGTCTGACAAGCCAAACAAATATAAATTGAATGTCTACTATGCTACCCAGAATTGTATACTTCCAGGTATACGGAGACCACTAATAAACAGAGAATTCACTAAATTTTGAACAATTTTAATTGCATTCGCCTATAAAAGTTTTCCTATTTAAAGGGAACTTAACTTACTTGTATTTCTACAACTTGTGTCAAGTAGAGTTCCTAATAAAATGTTTCAAGTGATTGGTTAAATGAATAATATCTCCTTAGTTTCTACATATTGGTAGAAATGACAATCTCCAAAAAGTTCACAAATATATACCTTCCTTTTAACCTGATAATCCCCATTCCATCTTCTGATCTGTAGTACAGTAAGATAATTAGTTTGTTATTTTATAAGCTGCCAAATTTGTGGTGACTTGTTATAGCAGCAATAGAAAAATAACACAAATTCTATGAAATATACACACAAACAGACATATATATTCCCTGTGAGCTATTATTTATTTATTTATAGGATATAATATATACACCCATATATAAACAAATAAAATCATGAATTAATTTTATTAACATTGGATGAAAAAAGAAATGAGATACATTTGGCACAAAAGATTGAAAATACCAATCTTGTAAAGAATAGTGAACTTTAAATGCTTAATTATAATATTACATTTCAGGTGGCCTCTGAGCAGAGTTGAAAAGACAGACTGAAAGCGATGATGTTGGAGATAGTGGTGGAACCTTCTGCATAAAAGCTATGAGATAAAGTTAAAAGAATAAGATGATGGACCAAGAGGGATGACTATGAGAGGATATGTAAAAATGTGTGTGTGTATTAACTGGGTTTTGTTCATAGACAAACATGCATAACCCTCCTATGAAAAGGCAGTAACAAATTGTCAAAGAAATGCTGTTCATCTCTTGCATGTGTCTTTCTGCAGCTTTAACAATCTCATCTAATATTTCTTACAATTAGTTCCCTGTTTCATAAGGTACATATATATTTTGAACATTTTTTTAGTGATTAATAGGCAAAGTTATTTGAAGAAAATTTATGGTTGATTACATTATATACATTCCAATGTAATTTAATAGACTCTTTTGTATGCCAAAATTACTAATATTCAATTGCATGAATACAATTATGATAAAGGAATATGATGTCTAAATTGAGAATGACAGTCTTTCTGTATGAAATGTTCCATTACTGGCTCATCTCATACCGATAGCTAAAAATTGCCTGAACTATATCCCTTCTGCCTCTGCCTCCCTTCACTCCAGTACACTGAAGCTTATCAGACAGATTTAGGATCAAATCAAGTTGCCCCTCCTGGGAGTCTGGAATTGAGATCCTAGAAAACCAACTGATTTATCTAGAAGAAGCTAAAGCAGTAAGGTCATGGAGACTCAAATGTGGAAGTGCCATTTAGAAACACATGTAAAGTGATGAGACAAAAGATTAAGTAGAAGAAAAGACTGGAAAGAGCTGATGATCTGAAGTGGAATAAGAATAAAAATACAAAAACAGAACAAAAGAAAAAAAATCCATGAAGTAAAAAATTCATGTGTGATCCCACCACCTGTACTTCCAGCTCTGGTATCCAATATTCATTTTATCTCCTTACTGGTATTTGGGTATCAGGTGACCTGCTGTCTTGAAATATATTCCTGCTTACTTGGATCACTTGAGAGCATCTTTACTTTTTTGTCAATATATGAGTAAAATTATTATTTTTTTAAATTACTCTAATTTGGGATAAGCTTCTGCCTTCTGCTCAGGTCATGATCCCAGTGTCCTGGGGTTGAGTCCTAGATCAGGATTTTTGCTTGGCAGGGAGCCTGCTTCTCTCTCTGTCTGCTCCTCCCTCTCCCTGCCGTTCCCCGTTTGTGCTCACTTGCTCTGTCAAAATAAATAAATAAATAAAATCTTTAAGTGAATAAATAGCTCTAATTTGTACTGATAGAGCTAATCCTGGAGTTTTGATCCATTTCTGGATAACACATATTAGCAATCCCATAGGAAAAGGGAGATACTTAGAGAAAAGAATGAGCAGAATGATTTTTCAGAGGGTATGTTGTCATGTGTTCTAGATTCTAGGCTCCATTTGTAACTCTCTGCAGATAATTGCAAGATTAACAAGTGAAAGAAGGAAAACAAGAATTGCATATAACTACTGTTGTCTGGAATCATCTCAGATATAAATTTTGGGTCAGAATAAGGTAAAACTTTTAATGAAATGAAAAAACAAACTGCCTTGGAGGATGATGTTGTTCCTCTTAGTAATAGTCTTGGTGAATAGGGTGAAAAAAATACTCAGAGGAGGATTTAAAGGCCAATAAAATAAGAGATGAGTGAATTTCTTGCCAACTCTTAGATTTTATTATCCAATTGTTACATGTTAGTCATCAATCATATAATTTTATGATTTTTAACCATAATCATATCATTTTATATAATATCATAACCATCAATCATAATCATATAATTTTGATTTTAAATTTTATAACCTTATATACTATAAACTATTTGCAGTATATTAACACATAGCAGTCATTTTTAATAAGTTATATCAAAATACCCAAGAAAATAAAATATTTAAAATTTTAAAGCAAATATTATATAAGAAAGACTGGAGCACAGTTCAATAAACAACCAATACAAACACACAGGTAAACATGTTCTCTTGGGTGTATAACATAGACAAGTGTATTTTAAAAGTAGAAGAGACCAGCAAAAGAGATCTGTATTCCCTGAATCAAGAAGGAATCTCTACTTATGAGTCTATTATATAGTGGTTAGTGACAACCAGTCAGACAAATGTTTTTTTGTTTAGAAATAAATTTTTAATGCAGTAAGCATAAATATGAATAAAAATATGGAATAAAATATGTAAAATACATGGATCTCATTTGTACTGCAAAGCTTATTTCCCATTATTATACAGGCAACTGGAGTATTATATTAAAAGAAATATTATTTATTTTATATTACAAATAAATATATTATGAAATACCTTTCTCATGAGCTATATAATATTTGCTCATGAGAAAAGTGTTAAATGCTATATAACAATTATTTAATCTTGGAAAATGAGTAGAGAATGTCTATAATTCAGCTACTTACAGAAATGACTATTATCACTACAAATATAATTATAACAGAAAACATATGCCTAGAGAATTATAGGCACTGTTTCTCATTACAAATATATCTACAAATCTACATCTAGATACATATTGATATACACACATACAAACATATATATATCATATAGAAATAAATTTTATTTATGTTATATATACATATATATGTAAATTTAGCTGTAAGTGTTTATGTGTACACATTTACTTCAATTCTTTAAATATTTATTTACTTAGGGACACCTAGGTGGCTCAGTTAAGTGTCCAACTCTTGGTTTCAACTCAGGTCATGTTTTCAGGGTTGTGAGACTAAGCCCTGCATCAGGCTCTGTGCTGGTTATGGAGCCTGCTTATGATTCTCTCTCTTCTTCTGCCCCTCCCCACATCTTGCTCTCTCTCAAAATAAATATAAGTATTATTTTATTTACTTAGAGGTATTTATACATGTATAATTAAAACATTTTAAACACTCTTAATTGATATTTTTATTAAATTAATGTAAGATAGATCTGGAAAATAACTGTATTCAGATAGTATCAGCCAATATTTATATAGTTAACACTTAATATGTTTAATAATTTGTAGTAAAAATTATATAAGTTGCAAAGGCAGATTCTCTTTAGAAAACATAGATTTACCATGTCGAAAGAGAGCAAAATGGCTCTACACAAATAGAACCCTAGACTTCCTGGGAAGATGGTGGAATAGGAAGAGCCTAAGCTCACCTTATCTCACAGATACAACTGGTTAACACACATCATTGTAAATAACCCAGAAAGAAATCCAAGATTGGCACAACAGACTCTCCACAGCAAAATGTAGGGTTTGCATCAAAGAGGGTAGAAAGAGTGGGGATATGGTGGTGGGGAACTAACTGGACCCAAGGGACTGTCCACAGGAGGGAGAGATATACTCTCACACCAAATACCCCAGGAATGTTAAACCCACATGGGAAAGATGAATCTCCATAATGTTTGGCCTGGGAAACCAGAAGTGTCTGATTTTACAAGTTTTTACAATCAGTGGGGCTTACCATCTAGGACTTTAAAAATCAGTACCTGCAGCTCTGGGAGAGCCTGAAGGCTCATAAGAAACTGAGTCCCTAACTTTAAAGATACAGGACAACAAACAGCCCTATTGATACTCATCATAGAAGCAGTGCTGTGAAACACACCTGGGGTATATGAGAAGGAAACTGATTTATTAATCTCAGAGTTGGATCTGGAATAGTATGGATGTTTAGGAGACTTCTCCAGGAAAAAACGAGCTGGCTGGTGTCATTTCCCTTTCTGCACCCCAGCACACCTGTAGGAACAAGTACAGTACCAACACTCTCCATCTATCTTACTAACAGTATGCCCCACCCTGTGCTTGTCTGAGGATCCTACCCTTAACCCTAAAGCAGTTTTCAAAAGCAAATTCAACCTCCTCCCAGACCAGATCTGTGTGAATTTTGCTAAAATTGTGCTCCCTGTCACTATGCTCTCCATAGACCTGTCCCTCCAATATACTTCTGGTCAGAGCCATCCAAAGCAGTCCCACAAGCCTGACAGTAAGAAATCAACACCAATATGGGCCATCACCACTCAAAAGTGACCCCTGCAGCAGGAAGAGGGGAAGATAACCACACAAGCCAGTCCAATTATGTCCCAAACAGTGCATTAGAGGTAGACATCAAGTCTGACTGCAGGGCCCATATAGCAATAAATGTTTCTCAGGGGACAGCACAGGGAAAGCACCCTGCAGTTTGATAATACTGTATCTCTGGCTAATGCCTAGTCTGACTCAACTCCAGCCCAAGGCAGCCCCAGACTGGCCTACCTACAACACAGAGACCAAACCCTGCTCACAACAGGCAAAGAGAGCCATTGAGGTTGATTGTACTGAAGGCAAATGTGGCTCAGTCTCAGCAGTAACATGCACACAACAACACAGTAGACACTCCTGAAGAACTGGTGAATAGAGGACATTGTACTTCAGGGCACTATAGGACCTCTTCTTCATAAGGCCACTACTTTCAAGAGCAGAAAATATAGCTGGCTTTCCTCACATAAAAACAATACAGAGAGCTAGACAAAATGAGGAGTCAGAGAGGAATATGTCCCAAATGGGAGACTATGACAGAATGACAGCAAGAGACCTAAATGAAATGGGAATAAGTAATATGCCTGAGAGAATTTAAAGTAATCGTCAAAAAGATACTCACTGGACTTGAGAAAAGAATGGAGGGCCTCAATGAGACCCTCAACATAGAAAACATAAAAAAGAACCAACCAGAGATGAAGCATTCAATAATTGAAAATGAAAATACACTAGATGAAATAGTCAACTAGAGGAAGCAGATGGATTTAATAGACATATTCAGAACATTCTATCATAAAAGAACAAAATACACATTTTTTTCAAGTACATGGAAAATTCTGTAGAATAGGTCACATATTGACCTATCAGATAAGCCTCAACAAATTCAGAAAGATTGATGTCATACCATGCATCTCTGCTGACCACAATGCTATAAAAGTAGAAATCAACCACAAGAAAAAATCTGGAAATAAGACAAACACTTGGAGGTTAAATCACATGCTACTAAACAATGAATGGGTCAACCAATAAATTGAAGAGGAAATTAAAAAAAAAAAAAAAGAAAGAAAGAAAGAAAGGAAAGAAAAGAACACACAATGGTTCAAAATCTTCAAAGAGGGAAGTTTATAGCAATACAGGCATATCTTAAGAAGATAAATCTCAAATAAACAACCTAAATTCACATGTAAAGGAGTGAGAAGAAGAAAAAACAAAACCTAAACCCAGGATAAGGAAAGAAATAATAAAGATCAGAGAAAATATAAATTAAAGAGAAAATTAAAAACAAAAACAAAAACAAAAACAAAAAGCCAAAACAAGTCCAACAGAAAAGACCAATGAAATCAGGAGCTGGTTTTTTGAAAAGATCACAAATTTTGATATGCTTTTAACCAGAGTCATTAAAAAGAGAGAGAGGACTCAAATAAGCAAAATGAGAAATGAAGGAAGACATAACCAACAACACAGAAAAAAAAACTATTTCAAGAGAATATTATGAAAAATTATATGTCAACAAACTGGATAACCTAGAAGAAATGGATACATTCCCAGAAACATATAACATCCCAAAACTGAATCATGAATAGAAAAACTCTGAACAGACCAATTGCTGGTGATGAAATTGAACCAGTTAACAAAAACTCCCAACAAAAAAGGTTCAGGACCAAATGATTCTATAGGCAAAATTCTACCAAACATTTAAAGAAGCAGTAACCCCTATTCTTTTCTATTCCAAAACATAAAAGAGGAAAGAAAGCTTCCACATTCTATGAGGTCAGCATTACCCTGATACCAAACCAGAAAAAGACACTATCAAAAAAAAAAAAGAGAGAGAGAGTGGGGGGGGGGGGATACCGCAGGCCAATATCTCTGACGAACAAAGGTGCAAAAATCCCCAACAAAATATTAGCAAACTGAATCCAACAATATATTTAAAAAACCATTAACCATGATCAAGTGGAATTTTTTTTCCTGGAATGAAAGGGTGGTACAATATTCACAAACCAATCAATGTAACACATCACACCAACAAGAGAAAGGACAATAAACTACATGATCATGTCGATAAATGCAGAAAAAGTATTTGACAAAGTACAACATCCATTCATACAAACCCTCACGAAGTCAGTTTAGAGGGAATATACCTCAACATAATTAAGGCCAAATATGAAAAATATACAGGGAACATCATACTAATGGTTTAAAAAGGGGAGCTATTCCCCTAAGATTCAACAAAGAAGTGAAAACCACTGCCACCACTTTTATTCAACACAGTACTGGAAGTCCTAGCCACAGCAATTAGACAAGAAAAAGAAATAAATGGCATTCAGATTAGTAAGAAAGAAGTAAAACTTTCACTGTGTATAGCTGACACGATACTTTATATAGCAAACCCAAAGGCTTTATCAAAAAGCTACTAGAACTAATAAATGAATTCAATAAGGCCACAGGATACAAAACCAATATATAGAATCTACTGCATTTCTATAAACTAATGCTAACAAAGTAGCAGAAAGAGAAAATAAGAAAACAATCCCATTATAATTGCACCACAAATAATAATTATTTTTTAGGAATAAACTTAACTAAGGTGGTGAAAGACTTACGTTTTGAAAACTATAAAACACTGATCAAAAAAAATGGAAGATGACACAAACAAATGGAAAGATACTTCATGCTCATGAACAGGAAGAAAAATATGTTACAAGGTCCATACTACACAATGCAGTCTACAGATTTAGTGAAATCCCTATCAAAATACCAATAGCATATCTCACAGAACAAGAATGAATTATCCTACAACTTGTATGGAACTACAAAAGATCCTAAACAGCCAAAGCAATCTTGAAAAAGAAGAATGAAACAGGAGGTATCACAATCCGAGATTTCATGTTATATTTCAAAGTTGTAGTAATCAAAACAGTATGGTACTGTTACAAAAACAGACACATAGATCAATACAACAGAATAGAAAGCCCAGAGAAAATTCACAATTACATGATCAATTAATTTTTTGACAAAGGAGGCAACAGTATGCAAAATGAAAAAAAGTCTCTTTAACTGGTGCTGGGAAAACTAGAGAACAACATGTAGAAGAATGAAACTGGACCATTTTCTTATACCATACATAGAAATAAACTCCAAATGGATAAAAGACTCAATGCAAGACAGAAAACCACTAAAATCCTGGAAGAGAGCACAGGTAGTAATTTCTCTGACATTGACCATAACATTTTTCTATATAAGTCTCCTGAGGCAAGGGAAACAAAAACAAAAATAAGCTACTGGGACTTCATCAAAATAAAAAGCTTCTGCACCCTAAAGGAAACCACCAATAAAACTAAAAGACAATCTACTTAATGGGAAAAGATATTTGCAAATGACATATCCAATAAAGGGTTGGTATGCAAAATATATAAAGAACTACAACTCAATACCAAAACAACAAATAATCCAATTAAAAAATGGGCAGATAAACCTCACTGATTTTTTTTTTTTAATTTTTGCATTCTGTTTGCAAATAAGTTTTCTCTTTGGAAAATTTTCAATTTTTAAAATTTTACTGAAAGGAGGAGCTGGTTTCAAAAAATCAAACTTCTTAGGGATTAAAACAAATAAAAGATAAATTTTCTTTTCATAGGATTCATTCTTGTATTAAACACATAGAATGCCATATTGTATTCCATACATCTGATCTTTTCAAATCAAACTGTCCTTCAGTGAGACTAATAAAAAATAATTTAAATGTATCAAACCATCTGAGCTTTATTAGTTTTCTAAGTTGAATTACATTAAAATATTCTTTCTTGCCTAAATATTTCAATCTCTCCCAGATCATATTAGTGATATGATATTGAAATTTCAATATTATTTTCTGGGATATAAAATTGTTGATTTATACGAAATCCATTTTATAAACTTGAATACAGTTGGTATTTTGCCCAGTGGGGAATTCTCCATCCAGGTTTATCTCCAAAGACTGACAATTTGTGATTTTTATGGTCACAACTTGATTAGTGATGTTCAAACAGTAGTAGACTCTGGACAAATGACCCCCAGCCTCCGATTTTCTCTACCAAAGGCACTCACTTCTCATTGTCACAGTGTTGTTTCTACTTAAGCCTCTTTCTTTATCCTTAGTATTGGTATTCTCAGTCCTAAAAAAATCCAAGCTTAGACCAAATCTAGTATTGCATCCCTATCTAGGCCTTGACTTTTTACTTTTTCTCTTTGACATTGTTTGCCATTTTGAATTTAATTCGTAGTACCGCATTACTGTTTTAGGCTTTTTTGTTTACAGTTTTCTCTTTGACCTCCTTGAATAAGTAGTTCTCAATCAAGTCTTTGTGATGGATAATTTCAGAAACGTGGTACTCTTGACCAACATACACCAGCCTCCCAAATAAGAAGTCAATAGTAAGTACCCCTGTAGTTCGCCTTCTACTCCATGTTTAATTTGCTTTAATCCCTTCTTCAATCCAGCTGGTAGATACACTCCTCAACCCAGGACACACTTAACTATATCAAGCATTTTGCTCCTTCTCATCTTCTCTGTGAAGGCTGTCTTGTCTCAAAGGCCCATCTCAGATTATATCTCTTCCATAAACCTTCCAAATCACTAGTTGAGAATTAATCTCTCTATTCCTTTCTTGCATAATCAACTTGCTTACACTTCTATCACTCATTCAATCCATAATATGTTCCTATATGTTTGTGTGTGTCCTCCACTGGATTAAAGCTTTTGTAAACCAAGAAAATATTTACTTGATATTTGTAACCATAAACTGTATACATTAATACTTTGTCTATACAAATGTGTATTGAATTTTATATACTTAGTTACAATATTCTGGGAAGACCTGAGGTATAGAGGGTTATTAAAACTGTTCAATTGTTCATTGTACATTATTTTCTTGATGTATTCAAGGCCTTTTTCAGTTATACACTGATTCATTAATTTCCTGTTATTCCCACAATCCATTCACATTTGTCTAACATATAGAAAACTACTTTAACGTGTTTATTATATTTTTATGTGAATACATTATTGCACATTATGTTGCCTAAATATTCATGCACATATATGTGTAAATATGTATAGAGCTACATAAATGTATTTTCATCCACAACATTCTTTGTATTTTCCCAATAATGCATATTTAAGTTGCCTCCAACTCTGCACCCTCTGCATCACCATGAACAATGTTATAAAAATTACCCTTTCACATGTCTATTTGGGATATTTGTAAAAATCCCCTAGGATATTCAGCCCAAAGTAGAATATCTGGGACATCAACTACACAGATTGCTCTCCAAATTGTCACACTAGTTAACGTTCCCATTAGGTATGAGAGAGCATTCCTCCATCTTCATATAGGAACCAACACTTGGATCTATTATCTATTTTTTTTCAGTTAAATATGTGTAATTATTTGTTCTACATTTTATTATTATTTTTTAAGATTTTATTTATTTGACAGAGAGAGATCATAAGTAGGCAGAGGCAGGCAGAGAGAGAGGAAGGGAAGCAGGCTCCCTGCTGAGCACAGAGCCTGATGCAGGCTCAATCACAGGACCCTGGGATCATGACCTGAGCTGAAAGCAGAGACTTTAACCCTCTGAGTCACCCAGGCGCCCCCCAATTTTATTTTTTCTGGCTACCAATTATATTCATTTCCTAAGGCTTTTATAACAACCACAAACTGGGAGGCTTAAAACAACATACTTCTGAAGAAATTCATTTTCTCACAGTTCTTAGAGGCTAACAGTGCAAAGTCAAGGTACTGGAAAAGCCACACTCCCTCTGAATTCTCTAGTAGACAGCTCTCCTTGACTCTTCAGATTCTAGTGAGCATTCCTCACTCCATGGCTGCATAGCTCCAATCTCTGCCTCCTGACATGGACTTCTCCTTCGGTGTGTCTTCTATTCCCAAGATGCTCTCATTGAATTTAAAAGCCATCCAGAAAATCCAAGATAATCTCCTCTCTAGATCCTTAATTTAATTACATTTGCAGGGGCACTGAGGGACTCAGTTGGTTAAGCATCTTCCTTGGGCTCAGGTCATAATCCCAGGGTTCTGGGATTGAGAGCCTCTCATTGGACTCCCTGCTTCTCCTCCTCCTGCTCCCCCTGCTTGTGCTCCTTCTCTCTGTCAAATAAATAAATATTTTTTTCATTTATTTATTTTCAGCATAACAGTATCATTATTTTTTCACCACACCCAGTGCTCCATGCAATCCGTGCCCTCTATAATACCCACCACCTGGTACCCCGACCTCCCACCACCCCCCCCCCCGCCACTTCAAAGCCCTCAGATTGTTTTTCAGAGTCCATAGTCTCTCATGATTCACCTCCCCTTCCAATTTACCCCAACCCCCTTCTCTCTAACTCTCTATGTCCTCCATGCTTTTTGTTATGCTCCACAAATAAGTGAAGCTATATGATAATGGACTTTCTCTGCTTGACTTATTTCACTCAGTATAAATAAATATTTTTAAAAAATTTTTTAAAAAGTACATTTGTTAAGAAATTCCCCCCCAATAATCATATTCACAGGTTCCAGGTGTTGGGACATAGAAATATCTTTTGAGGGCCCATTATTTATCACACTACAGCAGTGGTTTAAATATTCACCTTGTCAGCACTTTTAGATTTTACTATTACAAATTTCCTAATCATACCATGTATAATTTTTATTTTTTGATAATTGTTCTTTTCCTTGATTTTCGACAGTTCTTTTATCTTCTAAAAACTAATTACTTTTTTTATTTTAGACACTGAAAATACCTCTTCATATTTATTTATCACTTTAGTCCACGACATTCTTCAGTAAAATAAATAAAATTTTTAAAACTTTAGTTTTGGGGTATTGTCTTTTTTCTTATTCTTTTAAGATTTTATTTATTTATTTGACAGACAGAAATCACAAGTAGGCAGAGAAGCAGGCGGGGTGTGTGTGGGGGGGAAACAGGCTCCCTGCTGAACAGAAAACCTGATACAGGGCTTGATCCTAGGACCCTGAAATAATGACCTGAGCTGAAGGCAGAGGCTTAACCCACCGAGCCACTCAGGAACCCCAGAGGTATTGCCTTTGGTCAGAGATTAAAACTTGAGTGATACCTACTCAAGTCAAGATGCTACTAAAAAACAGATAATCCTCTTTTTGGGAAAAGATGTTATACTGAATGACAACACAAATCTATACTATTTTTTTTTCTATACTAACTTTTTATATATTGTGACATTATTTATTTATTACAAATTTATTTATTATATTTATATTTATTACAGTATATATATAATATACTATATATTATTATAATTATATATTATTATATAATATAGTACATATTATATATAGTATATATTTATATATATATTACATATATATTTATTATGTATGATAGTAAAGAGTCAGCAACATGTTTTTGAAGAATTTTCCTTAATATTACACCAAAATGGCCACAGGTGCATGATATCATCTGCTTCTAATATATGTATACAGACTGTAAATATAGTGAAAAGAATGTTTCAATGATATCCTGTTTCATTGACTACCAATTGCCTTTCTAAAACATACAGATCATGGTACTAGATGATAAATATTAGATAATGGCATTTTGCATTTTGCTTAGATGTTTAAATGAGGAAAATTAAATATTTCCCTTTTATCTGGAGACTCACATATAATTTAATACTTAATGCCACATCATTTTCATAAAGATATTATAAAATTTTAAAATACGATGTTTGACCATTGGTTTAGGGACAGTATGAACCAGCATTACTTTCTCAATTGTAACAGGATAAAAGGTAAAATACATTTTTATTAAGAATTTTTTTAAGTTTTACTACCTTATGTATTTTAAGGTAAATCAAGTAACAATTAAGACAAATGAAGACAAATTAAACTAACTTAGAAATTATACTTCTTTAAAATCATTTGACTATATTAACCTGTTAGCAAAATATTTACAGTAACTCATCAAATAGTGTCTACCACAAATTTCAAAAGCCTATTTCATATTGTAATTAGCAAAGCATACATTTCTGTGATAACAAACTTACAGTGTAAATTGTGAAGTGGACACTGAAAAGTAATTTAAGGGTTTAGAGTGATCATTTTCCTTTATTGTTGGTAAGATAGAAGTAATTTACTTTATATTTGGGGCATTTCTTTTATTTAATGTCAAAAGTGTTCATCCTCTTAATGTGAAAAGCTGGTAATTGTCATTTTGATCTATGGCCTTTAGAGGCACTTTTACTGAAAATAAAATAGTCATTGTTAACAAAGCTTTATTGCTATTAATATATTTCATATCATGTTATATGCAGTTTGAAAAATTACATTATAATGATATATATTTATTCATTTTAATGAATTTAGAGTACATTTTTTAAAAGGTAGTTTATTTTAAAACTTACTTTCAGGGGAACCCTCTTACACTGTTGGTGAGAATGCAAGTTGGTGCAGCCAATTTGGAAAAGAAGTGTGGAGATTCCTCAAAAAATTAAAAATAGGGCTACCCTATGACCCTGCAATTGCACTAATGGGTATTTACCCCAAAGATATAGATGTAGTGAAAAGAAGGGCCATATGTACCCAAATGTTCATAGCAGCAATGGCCAGAATCACCAAACTGTGGAAAGAACCAAGATGCCCCTCAACAAACGAATGGATAAAGAAGATGTGGTCCATATATACAATGGAATATTACTCAACCATCAGAAAGGATGAATACCCAACTTTTCTATCAACATGGATGGAACTAGAGGAGATTATGCTGAGTAAAATAAGTCAAGTAAAGAAAGTCAAATATCTTATGGTTTCACTTACTCGTGGAGCATAAGGAATAACATGGAGGACATTAGAAGAAAGAAAGGAAAGGTGAATTGGGGTAAAATGGAGGGGGAGATGAAGCCTGAGAGATTGTGGACCTTTAGAAATAAACAGAGGGTTCTGGAAGAGAGGGGCGTGGGAGGATGGGTGAGCCTGGTGGTGGGTATTAAAGAGGGCACGTGTTGCATGGAGCACTGGGTTTGGTGCATAAACAATAAATCTTGTAACACTGAAAAACAGATAAATAAAATTAAGATGTTAAAAATAAATAATAAAACTTTCATTCTATGCTTCTAAACTAAAAGTCTACTTAAGTTTAATTTAGTAGTAGAAAAAGTAAAGCAAAGAAATGAAGTTTGCTTGAAACATATGATTATAAATTTTTCTATTTGAATTAAATTGTTTTTCTAAAAGAGATTTATTTATAAGTCCAATATTTACCATGGCATGTAACTATGTTTAATTTTTGACCTGGTATCCAGTTGGAATTTTTTTTTATATAATTAAATATTGTTAGACATATTGGTTTTACCTGTAGCCAAAACAACTTACTTTGGAGCTGAAATACATTAAGACTTTCCAGTTATCTTTTGTAATCTGTTGACTCAAAGTCAAATGTTGAATATTATTCACAGGACTTTGTTTTAAATGGCATACAAATGTTTAAAATGTTCACCTCTACTGTGGCCTCCATCCTCTATTTTCAGACCTATATGACTCCACTTGTTATTTACATTCACACTGGAGGTACTGGCTTGGGTAGCACATATGCATTCACGCTGGAGGATTAAACTCAGAAATAAACATATAAAAGTAATCTCAAAAATGCAGGAATGTATTTCAAGAAGAAATTCTGGAAAGTTTTTTAGGAGACTTCTCTTGACAATTAAGTTTAGCAACAGGCTTCTAATTGTTCCTTTTGCAGAATATGCATTTATTATCTTTTTAGGGTACACCACGTTGAATTATGACTGTCTACCTCAAAATCAAGTTAGGGTTCTTAACGCCTTCTTCTTTATTCATAAAGAAGATTTCAAGTATATTATAAACAAATTTCTCCCTGCCACAAATTGTTCCCATTCCTGTTTGTATATACTCCTGTACACATTCCAGCAACTAACAACTTTTTCCAAATTATACCTTCTATCTTTTAATGTAAACTCAGATGAACATTCTTTGGTTTTTATTCATTTGTTTCATAGTAATTTTGTGCTTCTAGGCCCAACTCTTTTTAGACCCTCTTGATGGAATTTGGTTACTGTTTAATCCAAGGAAAGATAGATTTCATTGTTGGGATCCAAAGGGTATCTGCATCCATCTAACAAACCAAACCAGATCATCTCAAAAATACAGGCATGGAACTTAGAAGTTTTTCAGTGATTTTAGACTCATTGTTATCATGGTGGGTAAACCAGCAACTAGTAATTCTGAAAATGAGTATGTTTATAAATGTTTCACTATTTTGATGGTAAATGAAGTCACAATGAAGACAAATGTGGGAGAGTGTTGTTATTCTCGTTATTAAGGATTATCATGATGGAAAAAACAAAAAATTAGTTCTAGGTACTAGTAACTTTGGAATTTTTAAATTAAAAACTTCAAATTCATAAAAAGTGTGATTAACTTATAATTTGAAGTATAAATAATGTTTTTGTTTAAGCATATTTAAAACCCATATTAAGTAATGATTTAAGTGTGACTAGGTCAGAGAATTTGGCAGACAGACCTGATAGATCTTTATATCCTAGGGCTACTCAAAGACACATGGACAAGAGCTATTCTCAAATTGTTAATTATATATGTGAAGAAGACAAATACAGAAATTTAAATTTTCGAAGTATTTTGACAGATTAATTTATGTCTGTTGAATCTCAGTATAAAAATAATTGTGCTTGTAATTTTTTTTAAATACAGTGTTGACAAATGATTTTGCAATGTCTTCAGAAACAGGGTTAGTAATTATATTACTGTAGCACCAATTGTTCAAACAAAAATATCCCACATCAATTTGTTTATAAAACCCTTTAAGTAACTTAAAAAATGATAATAATATCAGTATTAATCAATAAAAAGAAATCACAAACAAGTACTGGATTATACCTCCGAAAATGAAAGAAGTGTAATTAGCTGTCTATAAAATTTTGCACTTTTTGGCTTATTTTTAGAGTGTTAAATCCAAATCACTTACACAAATTATACGATTACAATAGAAAACACATTTCCTGTTATTGCAGATATTATTTCATAGAAAATATTTTGAAAAACCAATCTTCTACTGGAACTATGCATGAACTACATGATGAAAATTTTACTTAGAATGTCTAAAGAAGAAAACGTTTGAATGTATATATATACATTTTTTTTATTACTGAGAAAGTAACATGAGCTAAATGTAAATTTAGTTGAGGCTGTATCAATAATAAATAACACTATAAAGTTGCTAATAAAAAATTCCATAGGCATGTCCATTTGCCAAGAGCAATGCCATAATATAAAATAAAGCCTCAAAACATAATGATTTCATACAAACATATTGATCTAGTAGCATTTACTGAGAGAAATAGTTAAGTGAAAATAATAGCATATTATTTTGAATCATGAATATTACTTAGAAATAGGCTTTTGATCTCAAATGAAAGTCAGGAGAAAAAGCCTTAGTTTCAGAAAAATAAAATATCCAGGGTAATACAAGATTAATTAATTGAGAAATAATTTCCTTTTAAAGTAAAATGTACTTAATAAAATATCTATATACTTTCATCTAATACATACATGTAATTGTGGGAGGCCACAATAAGGCTTGAGACGAGGACCAAACCAGGCCCCGACTTGTGCCCCCTTTAAAGTCCGAATAACCTAACAAAATGTTTAGGATGGGAAAAGTTGAATATCACTGAGAAAGGGTCTGTGCTGTGTGTTGTTCGTTCACCTATGTGACTTCCCACATGCTTGCTAAACAAATGAGAACAATTTGGCTGGGGTCATAATTTCGAGGCTGGTCCTTGCTGCCCTAGTACAGCCCATAAATTACTTTCAGGTTTGCTGTATCAATACAGAACAATTGTACTGGCATCAGCCATTTGGCATCACAAGGTCTCCTTATAGTCAAGTGTGAAACTTATTATGGGAACTCGTGGTTGTTTAACTAGACACAGGTGTATTGCTTCTCCTATGGTAATATCACTATATATATGTCCTTAATGCTTTGAATAAACTTAGCACTGTTGGACATCCTCCTCAGTGCTCCTCCTGCCCCCATCTCCCTACTTCTCGAGTTCTTTTCTTCATCGTATTACCCTCACGTTCCTGGTCGATTTGTCACACCTGTCGCACAGGCCGCAACATGTAATCTTTTGGTATTTTCACTTAGAGTAGCTTTATCAAGAAGGAAAATAGTATTTGTATATAAATCCATAATCAAAATGTTTACAACTAAATCATCATATTACCAACTAGTGACAGTTGGATACATGTCACACTATTTCTGACTATGATTCTTTTAAAAGGTAGAAAGAAGGAGAAAACTCCTTCTAAATTCAGGAATGTTTCTGAAGCAAGAATCACACTGACAAGAGAAAGAAGTAGGGAAAGAGAAAAAGAGAGGAAGAGACATGGAAAGATAGGAAAAGACAGAGAAAGTGAGAGAGAACATTAACACATTCTTTCTTTTTTTTTTTGGTCTGTCGGATAACTAGGGTTCCTCTAGTATTGTATTATAAATTACTAACCCTTACATTCAAATTGCATTATTTTGATGACTATAAAATAGTGTTTATCATAGACAAAGCAGTCATTGGTGTTAATGAAATGTACTCTAAATATAAAATCATTGGTTGAAAATAACAATAAAAAAAGGTGGACCATACAAACAATAAGTCTAAGGCGGCTACAGTAGCACTAATAGCATTATAAAAATAAACTGCAAGACACAGAGTATTACCAGAGATAAATTTAATACTTCATAATAATAAAAAGAATACATTTTTCTAGAAGACTAGCAATCATACATTCATCTAGAAGACTAGCACCAAATAATAGAGCTTCCAAAAATATGAACAAGTAAAAAGTATTTAGGAGGTGCACCAGGTGGCTCAGTAGGTTAAGCGTCTATCTTTAGCTCAGGTCATGATACAGGGTACTGGGATCAGGCCCCACATTGGGCTCTAGCCCCGCATCGGAGCCTGCTTCTCCCTTTCCCTCTGACCCTCCCACATTTGTCCTCCCACTTTCTCTCTCTTTCTGATGAACAAAAAATCTTCAATAAAGTAAAAAAATAAAAGTATTTAAGAAAAAATAAGCAAATTCACAATAGAGATTTGAGGTACTCCTCTCAGTAAGAAAACAAAATTGGGAGGGACAGGAGTAAATAAAAGTTATGAACAACCACTTTAATTTACACTTATAGGCTAATACAGTCAATCATTGTAGAATCCACACTTTTCAATTGCTTACATTATTCATTCACCAAGATAGATTTCACCTAGGGCCATAAAACAAATTTCAAAATTTGGAATATTCTCTTATCATTAGGAATTAAAGTAGGAAACGAAATCTGTAAGATTTTTAAATTCCAAATATTTGGAAATGAAACAGCCTATTTCTAAATTAGTTATATAAGAATTTAGGAGAAAAAAAGGAAATTTAGACCACATTTGGAAAAAAAATAATGAAACTTATACTATATGTTAACTAACTGCAATTTATTTTTTTTTATTTTTATTTTTTTTAGATTTTATTTATTTATTTGACAGAGAGAGATCACAAGTAGGCAGAGAGGCAGGCAGAGAGAGAGGAAGGGAAGCAGGCTCCCTGCTGAGCAGAGAGCCCGATGCGGGACTCGATCCCAGGACCCTGAGATCATGACCTGAGCTGAAGGCAGCGGCTTAACACACTGAGCCACCCAGGTGCCCAAACTAACGGCAATTTAAATAAAAACTTTAAAAATAATGAAAATATATCATGTACATAAGTATACAAATCTTGTATTTGCTTTGGATATTATCTGTGCCCTAACTCCTTATTAGTTTAATTGTCAAGGCCTCAAACTTTCAAGGCCTCAAACATGCATCCTTTATTTTTCCATGGATGGAAATAAAAAATCTTGAAAAAAATTGATTTCTTCCTTGTTTTTGTTTTGCTTTTTTTTTGTTTTTCTTTCTAGTAGAAGTTTAGGGAATATTTATACAATTTAAGTTGGTCCCTCTTGTCATAATGTAAGGAATCCAGGATCTGAGTCAGAATCATCTGCAAGAATAAACCATCCCAAAATCTCAGTGGCTTAGAGCAACAAGTATTACTTTTTATGTTGCATATCAGTTGCTGCAGACTCACTACTCCTGTTCCACAGATCTTCTTACTCTGGGGTCCAGAGTCAAAAACTCTTTTTTAGGACATGCCACTCTTGTAGTGTTAGAAAACAGCAGGATCTGCCAAAAACACAAAACACCTATTAAAATATTTGCTTGGGGTTGGCACACTATCACTTCTGCTCATAATTCTTGTCTTTCACTCTATCTTGACCCACATGGAGGATCTTTGAGTGTCAGAGAAAGAGGTGTTTTTACAGGTTAAGGTTAATAAGATATGTCAATATTCACTGCAGCTGGCAAATATATCTTTACAACATGGGGTCATTCATCAAAATCCTTCACATATCAAAGCTTCTGTATGACAACTCTGGTAAAACTATAGTAAAATTATAACAGTTTAAAATGTAAGACTATGTTTTATATATTCAATTGAAGAATAAATTTACTTGTGTACACTTTGCCAGCTCTACTTCCATTTTTGGGAAGCTGGTGATGGGTGTTGCTATGATAACAAATGAGCTAGAAATTAGTCCTACAATTATCCAAAACTGGAAAACAAGCTTTATAATACACTGATGCTGCAACAATCTGCTTTTGATATATAATTTTGGTTTATGAAAAATACAAGGACAAAACAAGCTGTGTAAACAAATGTCCATGTATTATGGAAATGGCTTTCAAATTTAAACACTGCCAGATAATCAGTGCCCTTTTCCTGTCTTCCAGTGGGTATAAACAATCTGAAATCCTAATCTCTCTGTCGATATGTAGTCTTCTCTTTAGCTTAACCACTACTTATTTTGAGCTTAGTCTTTCAATTCTGTTCTGGAACAACTAACAAGATAAATGCTTAATTACTCTTTCAAAACAAACTAAGCACACCAGAGAAAAGAAACAGAGATTCCATGTAGTACTTGATGTAAGAATTACCACAATCCCATGCAAATTTTAGTCAACATCAAGGAATATTGAAGTTCTCGACATGAGAATAATTTTATTTTTATCCGTGACTTTATTACAGTTCTTTTATTAGTCCAGTTTGAAGCAGTTACTGTATGCCACTATGCTAGATTTAAACATTAAAAGTTGATTATCTGTTTGCCTTCAAGAAACTTAAAGTCTACTGAGTATAAATGAACATGTAAAAATAATTCTAATATAATACATGTGATGTTCAAATTATGAAGTAATAACATGACAGAAATGAAAAAGTAAATTTAACTTATGTATTACTTCATGAATATGTGCCATCATAGTCCAGAAAATTGACCACTCTAGTTCTTTTTTAATTAATTATAATTAATTAAATATGGAAGCACAAACATTCAGTTTTAGAAGATTCTTGAGACATTTTCTAGTTCAACATAGGTTTTTATTTATTTATTTATTTATTTTTAGACAGAGAGAAAGCACCTGCAGTTACCTAGGACAGGGGGAAGAGACCTAGAGGGAGAAGAAGAGGGAATCTTAAGCAGGCTCCATGCCCAGAAGAACCAGAGGAGGCAGGGCTCCATCTCAGGACCCTGAGATCATGACCTGAGCCAAAATCAAAAGTTGTACCCTCACTGGACTGAGCCACCCAGGTGCTCCTATTTCAACATACTTTTACAAAAGAGAAGCATGAGTTCAAGATTCAGTTACCAGAATGGGAACCCAAGCTGCCTCATTCCCAGTACATATGTTTCTACATCTTCATTTTGTTATTTCTTACAATGACCTTTTAATTTTTTGCTTTTCAGTTTTCCTTGCTTCATAGTGATATAGAAACTACAGTTTAGACCTTATACATGTTAGATACAGACTTTTTCTGTTTTTCTATATTGTCCAGTATTTGCTCAAATGTGCTAAAATATGATAACATGATTATGCATATTAAAATTTCAGGATATAAAGAAATCATAACCAGATAGGGTTTTTTGGTTTGAAAACAAGTAAACAAAACCTATCCCTCACATTCTTCCTCCTAAAGGTTTCACTGTTGGTTTGAAAATTAAGTTGCTAATAGTCCTCCATAAAAGTACATTTGGCACCTCACTTTTTTTAATGGTCCTAATTTTTTTTTAATTAGTAAAGTTTTTATCTGGCTAGTTCCAAATTTAACTTTGTAGTAGAGTGAACATACCCATAAATGTTGTGTTAAGAAGACATATTCGTTGTCCTTCCGACTGGCATAGGACTTCTGTCAACATCTGCTTTTATAGTCCTTTCAAATGATGTTGCATCTAATTATGTCCCTAGAATAGTTAAGCCCTATGACTTATATGACAACCATATTCTTTCAACTTCCCCAATCGAACATAAATATATCCCAGTAGAGACACTGGGTTTCACAACATCTGAAAGATCTGTGGTCCTATGACAAGCAGTCTATCCCATGAAAGTGATACATGTGGTGAAACCTTTTGAACTTTGTGTACATGATAAGCTTCCCAGATGGTCCCTGAGATTTGAGTTTTTGTATAACTTGGAGCAATTTCTATGATAAAAGAACCTTAATAAATAACTATTAAGTAAACACATAACATAAATACTGTATGAAATAATCAGCACAAATAACATTTTTTAAAAAGATTTTATTTATTGGGGTGCATTGGTGGCTTAGTTGGTTGAGTTACCAACTTCTGATTTTGCCTCAGGTCATGATCTCATGGGTCATGAGATCAAGGCCCACTTTGGGCTCTGTGCTCAGTGAGGAGCTTGCTTAAGATTCTTTCCTTCTGTCCTTCTCTCTACTCATGTGCTCTCTCTCTTAAATAAATAACACCTTTTAAAAATATTTTTTAAAATTTATTTTAGAGAGACAGAGCACACAAACTGGGGGAAAAGCAGAGGATAAGGTGGAGGGAGAAAGAATATGAATCAGACTCCATGCTGAGTGCCCAGTTCCCAGTGGGGCTTGAGCTCATGACCAAAAGATCATGACTTTAGCTGAAACCAATAGCTGGCTACTTAACCAACTGAGCGACCCAGGCACCCACAAGTAACATTGAAAAAGAAAATTTATACCTTTAAAAATGAATATATGCATATGTTTATCTATCCAAAGATAAGAACTTTTTTTTATTTTTCAACATTATTTTTTCTTCATTATAGCTCTATATTCTGTTAATTGTCTCATATTGATGACTTTTCTTATAAGTTAACCTCAAGCAAAAGACAAAGGGAGAAAAAAGCTTTGATTTTTATTATAGATCTCAAAGAAAGAAAGTTCATTTAAAATCAATCTAATTTTTTTTTCCTTTTGATAATTCTCTTTGGTTACTTCTAATATTCAAGAGCATAAACGCTTGTTTGTACTATCTAATATATTTCCATTTCAGTAACAATTGTTGGGCCAAGGCTCTAGTTAACTCTAACAGAACTGTGAAATGTTAATGTTTTTATAACTGTCAGTATAGCAATGGAGAAAAAAGCAAGAAACTTTACTATATAACACTTACTATAACGTTTACTATATAAATTTCTCATTTATTACATTCCCCAAATCCATATATTCATCATGATTTATTATTAGCAGCTTTAGATACATTTGTTCCAAGGTGTGTAGACTGCTATAATTAGGCTGTAAATCTGAACAACATATATATACGTCAGCCAGTTTCATTTTTGATTGTCTAGTATTGTTTCCCTAATGAATACTAGTTAAACTTATATATATTTAGATAAATTTGCATTCTGCTGAGAATATATAATTAAATTTAATCTTGAAAATTTATCACCTACCATTTTGGTCCTTGCTCATTAGATAAATTTGCATTTTGCTGTGTATGCATAATTAAATTTAATCTTGAAAACTTATCACATACCTTTTTGATCCCTGCACATTAATGCTGACCTTCCCAGAGTCCCAGTACAGTTTATTCCAAAGCTCCCCTGTAATACAGTTCGCTCCAAAGATAATAACACTGAAGATCAGTTCTGAGCCCCAGTTTTCACCAAACTGTTCTGTAGTGAGAGATGAAATTTGGTGGTATTTGTAGGTGATAGGTGGATACTGGCTATGATACTCTTCCCTAAAGGATAAAAAAGAAGGAGCCACTAAACCTCCAGGGCATAATATAATATAATATAATATAATATAATATAATATAATATATCAATAACTCAGATTATTTCCTTCCATTAGAGTATTTAATGTAAAATATTAATTATGAACATTGATTGATGGAAAATCTATAGGACCGTCATAGGTGTGAATGGTAAAAGTTTATATCCACTTTGCCTTATAAAACATCATTGACCTATGTCCCTGAAATTTTCTCCTTTGGTTTTCAGACACCACAGTCTGCCTAAATAGTCTCTACATTGACTAAAAACTACTTCTGAGTCTATATTATTTGCTGTTCTTCCTCCTGCTTTTTAAATCCTTAAGATGCTGGCATTTCTCTTCTTTTGGATGATGAGACATCTAAGTGTCATCTTGGGCAAACTTACACTTATGGATTAAAAAAATACTCTTGTAGATTTCCAGAGCTACAACTCTTCTCTTCTTCCTAAACTGTGAAAGAATATTTCTAACTGACCATCAGATATCTTTTTACTCTTGGCCCATGAGCAACTTAAAATCACCTTACACAAATTCAACCTCTTTCCTCATTGAAAACTTAGAATATTTCTTCAGTTAATATGATCAGTGATATCTTTACTTATAAACCAGAAGACCATACTTCAGCAACAAAACCGCAATATATTAAGTCTGTGAGCCATGCAATGTTCAAGTTCTGTGAACATTCCATAAACTTTCACATTCGTGTTGCTCTACAATGCTGTTTGCTCTGTAAGATCCTACATTCCTTGTTCAACATATGATCCCTAGTGTGGTATAAAATAAATGTCTCTTGTGTTTGTGGCACTGTGTGATGAGAGTTACCCTTTGCTTTCTTAACTTTCTTTTCTGGTTCATCATGTATTCATTCTGTGGTGTCTTACACAAATTCCTACATGGTCATTAGAAAATATAAAAATCAACTTATTTTAAAATGAAAAAAAAAATTCTTTTCCAAAGGAATCACCAAAGGGGCATATAATAAAGAATCACTATCTAATGAAGATAAATACCCTCTACAAAGCTATATGGTGGTTTTCATTTTCATTTAGTAAGACAGTTCAAGTATTTTTTATGTCTTCTTTTCTTACTAAAATACATACTGCAGATTACAAATTGTTCTTGCATGATTATTTCATCCTAAACATAAATACACACTATGACAAGTTATTTTATTAAGAAGTACTTTCTTTGGTGTATACTGTTTTTTACATTAAAACATTATTATATATTATATGCTTATTACAAAGGAAATCCATTTCCAATGCAGAAATTGGAAGTTAGAATAAGGCACAAATAAACAATTTTTTTATTATATATTATTCCACTATCCTGAGATAAGCATTTTTTAACACTGGGTCTATAACTTTCCAATAATATGAATGTATGGCAAAATTAAAATAATGTACACACAACTAAGTACTATCTAGTTTTTAAAATAAGACAAAGGTGTTATAAATAACACCAGAAAAAACTAATTTTTACATATTTTACCTACAATTATATCACAAGTCATAAAAGCACTAAAACCAAGGTTTTTTAAAGTGTATTTTTATACTACGCATATTTTAACCTTTTTTTTTTTTTTTAAAGATTTTATTTATTTATTTATTTGACAGAGAGAAATCACAAGTAGATGGAGAGGCAGACAGAGAGAGACAGAGGGAAGCAGGCTCCCCGCTGAGCAGAGAGCCCGATGCGGGACTCGATCCCAGCACCCCGAGATCATGACCTGAGCCGAAGGCAGCGGCTTAAACCACTGAGCCACCCAGGCACCCCTATTTTAACCTTTCTTAATGTGAAGATATATTTCTCCCCATCTGCCAAGCAACCAAATGACCCCAGAAAGAGAGAAAACTTTCAAAATAATGACAACAACAAGAGGATTGTATTGTTAATATATTGTATTATATTACAATTATGTATTGGTAACACAGAAATAATATCCACAACAAATAAGACAAATAAAAGATAAATAAGTCAAATATTTTCTAAGTTGTATATTATTGTTTTGAATATGGTTATGTTTGGGAAAATAGTCTAAACCTTGAAAATTGGAAGGAAAGCATAACAATGCCTCCAAAGAAACAAAGATTTGTTTGTGAAGATTTTACCAGAGAAATAGAGGTATGTAAATGGAAGTTTTTTTAAAATATGGCTGCTGATCCCCAAATCCAATGACAATTGGATCAGGATCTGCCCCCAAATCCTGATTTTGTGGGCAGATTTAGGGAACCCATAGAATCAGTTAATAATCTGGAGTTAGAAGAAAAGCTGATGGAAGAGTAAAATCAACTCACCACTTACTTCCTCACCATTGAGAACAGAGAAAGCAAAAAATGGAGATGAGGTGCCAGATAGGAAAGATTTAGAGGCAGAGTTTAGTTTTCCAAAAAGTGGGGAGACCTCTAGTGGTCAGCAATGCAACAGAAACTAAGAAGAGACCATGTAAAACAGAATAATGGAGCAGAGAAAGTAACATTATAAAAGATTTGATTTGGGATGTTAACATGGTTTGAGGAGAATATGGATTTTGGATAGGTACATCTAAATTTTCATTCCAACACCTGGTGAATTTCAGTATTCAAACTCCTCACGTATGACTTACTTTTAAAAAGTTATAGAAAAAGAAAGATAATGTATTTAAAGTGGTTATCAGAGATTTTGGAAGACTATAATAATATAATGAATATTTACACCTTTCTTTTTTTTTTTTTAAAGATTTTATTTGTTTATTTGACAGAGATCACAGTAGACAGAGAGGCAGGCAGAGAGAGAGAGGGAAGCAGGCTCCCTGCTGAGCAGAAAGCCCGATGCGGGACTCGATCCCAGGACCCTGAGATCATGACCTGAGCTGAAGGCAGTGGCTTAACCCACTGAGCCACCCAGGTCCCCCTATTTACACCTTTCAATCCTCCTTTTCTCCATCAAAAGGTCTAAGAACCAAAAACAAGTGCCTGGGAAGGAAGGATTAGGAAAGAAATGGTTCAGTGAAAAAACCCAGAATCAGTAGCTGACCCACTGAATTAACATTCAGGAAATATCACTTTGGTCTAAGTAACTGACTGGGCAAAGAGGGCTACTGATCTTGCTAAGATTCTTTTAAAAATTAAGGCTGACTTGAACTCATATGAAATTATCTTATGGATACATGATTAGCTTATTGGAATATCCAATTTTGAGGAATAGAGCAAATTAGAGAATGGTTTAAAAAACAAACTGAGGGTTGCTGGGGGGAGGGGGTTTGGGAGAAGGGGGTGGGATTATGGACATTGGGGAGGGTATGTGTTTTGGTGAGTGCTGTGAAGTGTGTAAACCTGGTGATTCACAGACCTGTACCCCTGGGGATAAAAATATATGTTTATAAAAAATTAAAAATTAAAAAAAAAAGCAGGAGCTGAAGTAAATTCTTAAATATATTTCAGAAAACCAGAGAATAAAGAGATAATATACCTTGTATGTTCACCTTCTTTGTTTAACTGAGGAAACTAAGAAATCAAATAACTTTTTCAAGGTACTAATGGCAAAAATTTATTGATTGTCAGTTCAAGTATTCTGTGCAAGATCAAAGACAACACCTTCATTTTTCCAAGAAGATGGAGAAATTCTAAATGTGTATAAGAACTGAAAATACAGATAAAAAGAAAAAAAAAACTCAGCTTTTTCCTTCCTATGTAGGGAAAAAAATAGAAAGTTCTTCTTTCCTAAGTTTTTTTTTTTTTTTTTTCCTTCTTGTCAGTCTCCTTTACTACTCACACAAAACACTTTTACTTCACATCACCAATGTGTGGAGGTTTTTTCCCCTATACAATTCTTTGCATCAGCTGGTTGACCTCTAATTTAACCCAACTCTAACACTATCTCACAGCGAAGGTCTCAGTCCCATAAGACTATCCTCGACCCCAACTTCAGTCCCAAACCCAGACTGTCATCTGGACTTCTGATCAATCAGCTTATGGAGTGAAGATTCCAACGACCCTCCCCCCTCAGGTTCAATTCATTTGCTACAGGGGTTCACAAAATTCAGAAAAACATTTTAGTTATATTTACTGGTTTATTATAAGAGGATATAATAAAGGGGCATCCAAATGGAAGACACGAGTGGGTCAGGGTATATGGTAAGGGGGTGGGAACATCCATGTCCTCCACATGTTCACCTACCTAGAAGTTCTCTGAATGCTTATTATTAGGATTTTTATGAAAACTCAATCATGGATCATTAATTCCATTTTCAGCCTTTATTCCTTCTCGAAAGAATGGTAAATGGGGCTGAAATCTTCAAGCTTCTAATCATGGCTTTGTCTTTCAGTGACCAGCCCCCATCGAGGAGCCATCCAGCAGCCACCCAACCACCTCACTAGAACAAAAGACATCCCTATCACCCAGGAAACTACAAAGGTTTCAGAAGTTTTGTATCAGGAACTGGAGTCAAAGACCAAATATCAGAACAAAGATGCCCCTAATGCTCTTATCACTCAGGAAATTACAAGGTTTCTAGCTCTGTGCTAGAAACCAGAGGGCAGAAATGAATATATATATTATCCATTATTCCTCAGGAGACAATATTATTCTGTGTCCAAATTCGAGTTTCCATAGAATTTTTCCAATATTTGTTTTAAGGAAAAACTGTGAATAGTATTAATAACTTAAATAACACTATATAATAAAATTAACAGTCTTTCTATGGCAATTTTGGTTTAAAAACAGTATAAAATTACATTTCTCAAATTCAGTGTAGTAAATGATAAAATTTGATTTTCTTTCTTTTTATTGAAGTATAATTGGCATACGTTATATTAGTTTCAGCTGTATAATGTAATGATTCAATATTTGCACATATTGCTAAATGATCACAGTAAGTCTAGTTAACATCTATCACAATATATAGTTATAAAATTTTTTCTTATGACAAAATCTTTTAAGATCTACTCACTTCGCATCTTTTAAATATGCTATACAATTTTATTAAAAACTATAGTTACAAAGCTGGCTATAGAAAATTTGATTTTCTTCAATTATTTTGAAACTGAGTGAACACACTAAGTAAAGAACTCACAGGAAAGGAAAAACAGGAATAAAATTAAACTAAGTATCTTATTGTTAGGTATCGCTTATATTATTATGGACTGAATATATCCTCTCAAAATGTAGCCTTAACACCGGTTATAGCTATATTTGGAGATGAGTCTTTTAAGTAAATATTTAAGATTAAGTGAAGTCATAAGGAGGAGCCCCAATCCAAGCTCCTCCTCAGCCTCCCTTCCTCAGTGTTTGTTTACTCAGAGGAATGGCCAGGTAAGGACAAATTTGCTGTCAGCCAGGAGGAGAGACCACCAGAAACCAAACCCTTCTGGACCTTTAACTTGGACTTTCCAGCTTCCAGAACTGTAAGAAATGTACTTCGGCTTAAGTCTTGTAGTCTCTGGTATTTTGTCATGAAAGCCCAAACAAATATATACCCCCTAAAAATGTTGTTTGCTATATAAAACTAGAGTGTTTCTCATTTCCCAGACTATTTTCTGTATTTTCTTATTTTCAGTACTCCAAATTTTACCTTACTGTTTCTTGGTGAGAACTAATTAACACATATAATTTCTGCTTGTTTGTTTGTTTTTATTGCACCCAAGAGCTCTCCACTGGATAAAGTACAAATTTTCCATGATCAATATTTTTGGTAAATACATATAATGTAGTAGCATTCATAAAACTTATCAAAGCAAAATAGTTATTTTCCAACCATCTCTTGAACTCACATTTATCTAATTTGAATCACTTTTTTTGAATCACTTTTTTTTAATGTCAATTAAGTGATGTGAAGAGAAATCAAACACCAACATGTGAAATTTCAGATATCTGTGTTTTTTCTGCTATCAAAGGGGACATTACAGTGATGTTGTCCATAAGTAAACGCTATGGTAATAATTTTTATGGAAGGATAATAAAATCATTTTCATATCTCTATATGGCAGTAGAATATATTTTCTTAGGAAGCAATTTAATCATTTTAAATTAGTACATATTTTTGAAATCAAAAAAGCTATCCAAATCACTCCATGAAAATTCCTTCTAAAACATAAGGATAAAGAATATTTATGGTTAATTAAATAGTTACATAAATGAATATTAGTGTATCCCTTTAATTTGGGGAAAAATATGATTTGGCTGAAATGTATTTTAAATGTTTTGTTTATTTTTCAATGATTCATATATACAGAAAATACATTTGATAGTATTTTATTTTTTATTTAAATTCAATTAGCCAAGGGATAGTACATCATTAGTTTTTGATATAATGTTCAATGATTCACTAGTTGAATATAATACCCAGTGCTCATCATATCAAGTGCCGTTTTAAATTCCCATCACCCAGTTTTATCCATTTGTGCATTTATTTATCTATTTATGAAAGATCTAGAGCATTTACTATGTGTCAGATATTGTGACATGTACTATAAAGGTATTATGGTGGAATATAGTCCTTGCTGCGATATTTTACCTGTATCACTTGTAATTAGACATTGAGATCTATAAGACGACAAAATAAGTGCTAACAATTTTGCATGCCTATCTTAAGAATAGTTCCCAACACCTGGTAAGCAACTAATAATATTGGCCAAAGAGATAAACAAATTGACAAATAAGATAATAAATTAAATATGAATAAACAATCTATTATTGTCTATATTATAAAATAAATAATCTCACAATCTATTACAAATGCTATAAATTTGAAAATAGGTATGTTGCAATCAACACTGATACACACAAGGATAAACGGGAAAAAGATTAAGAGAGCTGTTAATGAGTCTCATTTAAGAAATTTCAAAAAGAAAAGAAACTGCTTCCATCTTGTCAGATTCATTCAACTGCACATTTTCTCATAAGACTAAACACACCAACTTGGAGTCAATATACATTGACCACTTTCTTCCATTTCCTGGATTTCTCTTTTGTGATTTCTGCCTGGCTTCCAATCAATTTCTTTGATACGTGAGAAGACCCTACTATCTAGCAATTTGAAGACAGGACTTTAACCTGGTGACATCCTAGGTCTAATATTATCCTGAACATCTTTTGCTTTTATCTGTGTGATACCCACTTTCCCTTCTGATTATAGAGCTTCTCCATCTCTTAATGTATATGGTTCAGCTTAGGTTAGGTTATACATTTCCTTTGATACAGTGGTTAGATCTCACTGTCACCTCCTGAGCTGATAAAGTCATACATGGATTTATGTCAAGCTTGTAGGAAAAAGGCATGCACTTTTTATAGACTTGCTTACCTGACAAAATATAAGTTTGGTATTGCCTCTCACCATTTTTACTACTGGATAGAAATAGCTCAGTTGAGAATTAGGTGAAAAGAATGGCAGTTGGGGTAAAAGAAGCAGAGCTAAGGAACATAAAGAAATACTGTCCTTATAATAATATATATTGAATTTCAGATACATCTTTCCCTGGACTTATTACATAGGGTAAATAATTTTGTGCATTATTCCCTTTATAAAATTCTAGTAAGAATTACGATCTCTCATTCCTGACTAAAAACTAATTTGTGTGAACCATATGATACCAAGTTTCCTAATAAGGAATATACAACTATGAATGTCCAAAGAATTCTTTCTATGACTCTGCCCAAAATGAATATCAATAATATTTTTAATATCTTTGCTAGAAAATAATTTATAAAAGCTTTAAAATTAGAAATTGAGGAGACAGAAATTTTTAATGCTTCTATCTCTATATCCAGACAATTTCTCTCATTTTTTTCCTATTGAAATATTATAGTACACATAAAGTATTTTTGTTGAGGAGAAGGCATTATAAAAGAATATAGAAAATCCATTCCTATCAAAATGCCAACAGCATTTTTCACAGAACTAGAATAAACAATTCTAAAATTTGTATGGAACTATAGCAGACCCCCCAACAGCCAAAGCAATCTTGAAAAAGAAAGGGAAAGCTGGAGGCATCATAATTCAGATTTCCAGATTCCACAAAGCTGTAGTAATCAAAAAAGTATGGTACTGGCACAAAAATAAACACAGAGATCAATAGAACAGAATAGAAAACTCAGAAATAAACAAATGATGAAATGGCCAATTAATCTTTGACAAAGGAGGCAAGAATATGCAATAAGAGTCTCTTCAACAGATTGTGCTGGGAAAACTGGACAGCTACATGCAAAAGAATGAAGTTGGACCACTTTCTCACACCACACACAAAAATAAACTTAAAATGGTTTAAGGACCTAAATGTGACACCTGAAATCATAGAAATCCTAGGGGACAGCACAGGCAATAATTTCTCTGACATCAGCCATAGCATCATTTTTCTAGATGTCTCCTAAGGCAAACAAAGGAAAGAAAAACAAAAATAAACTATTGGGACTATGGGGCACCTGGGTGGCTCAGTTGGTTAAGTGTCTTGCCTTTGGTTTAGGTCATAATCCCAGGGTCCTGGGATTGAGTCCTGCATTGGGGTCCTTACTCAGTGTGAAGCCTGCTTCTCCCTCTCCCTCTGCAACTCCCACTCCTGCTCATGGTCTCTCTCTCTCTCTCTCTCTCAAGTAAATAAATAAAATCTTTAAAATAAATAAATAAATAAAAGCTTCTGCAAAGCAAAGGAAACAACAAAACTGAAAGATGACTTACTAAATGGGAGAAGGTATTTGCAAATGACCTATCCAATATAGGGTTAGTATACAAAACACAGAAAGAACTTAAAAAACACACCTCCAAAAATAAATAAATAAATAATCCAGTAAAAATGGGCAGAAGACATGAACAGATATTTCTCCAACACACAGGTGGTCGATAGAAATATGAAAAGATGTTCATCATTATTGCTTACCATCAGGGAAATGCAAATCAAAACCACAACTTAAAGCTCACATAACACTGATGTTGACTATACTGGATTTTTTTTTTCAATTAGCAATAATTGCGCCTCAGATAAACCTCATTAGCTATGATACTGCCACTGCGCAAAGCTCGGATTTTTTTAAAGAAAGGATATAGAAAAGCCATAATGAGAAAATAAAGTCCGTAAACTTTAAAAAAAAAAAAAAAAGAAAGAAAGAAAGAAATATAATAAAGTTAGATATAAACATTATGGCACACAGAATGGTATGAACACAGATCTAGTCAGTTCTATTATACGTACATATATAGTACATAATTTTCTTTCTTTTTTTTTTTTTTTTTAAAGATTTTATTTAAAGAGAGAGAGTACACACAAGCAGACAGAGTGGCAGGCAGAGGCAGCGAGAGAAGCAGTCTCCCTGCCTAGCAAGAAGCCCGATGTGGGACTCGATCCCAGGACCCTGGGATCATGACCTGAGCTGAAGGCAGCGGCTTAACCAACTGAGCCACCCAGGCGTCGCAATATAGTACATAATTTTCTTAAATACTTAAAATACTTTAGTTCGTCTTTGTATAATAGTAATTAAATTTGTTGATGCCATATGATATCGTAAGTACCACGAACTTTTGAGATACCTATAATTTTCAGGATTTGTATTTTGCAATAATAACAAAAACTAACAACCTCTTCTCTACCTTTGAACCACTGTGACTACACTCACCTCCAAAACACCCAGGCCAATACCAGCAGGAAAAACTGATAATTCAGCTTTGGCTTTTACATATGCCCATTTTTAATATTTTCTGGTCTTAGTAATAAAATTTCTAAATTCTGATATTCACAAAAAATCCAAAACTTAATTTCTCAATTCGTATATTTGTTTCACAGTTGTTTGAAGTCAGGTTCCCTAGAGGCGACCTGAGACAAAAATGTGTGTGGGGGTCCTTTGCTAAGAAAGTGCTTCTGAGAGGCTGTAGTCAGGGGAAGGGGGAAGGAGGAAGGAGGACTTGGAAGCAGTGGCAACCATGCACAGACTCCAACACCCGGGCTCCTCCGCAAGATAAGTTTTGCCTCAGAGTTTGTTCGGCCCTAACACGAAGGACTCAGGCTCTAGAGCAACTTACCTCCCAGACTCTTCTAGCTACCTGCTGCCCAGAAGAGGAATAGTAGGAGAGACCCTTGGTCAGAAAAGCACACAGAAGATGACCCGGAAATGGTGGGAGAATCCTGGTGGATATGGGCGGAGCACGGCCAGTGTCCCACGCAGTGAATTTTAAAAATCTCCATTTCCCTTTGCTAAATGAGGACTTGAAATGGTTGAGCTAGATGGCCAAGTCAAATTTAGTAATAAAAATGTGATAAAGTTAATACAATACATTTTATTTTTAAATATTCAGTTAAAAGAAACAAAATTTAATCAACTGATAAAACATGGGCTAATATTAACTTGAATTTAAGTGAATGAATTTTATATACATACACGTTTAATTATTTAAATGATAACATTCTAATAATGTGTACATACTTTTCTTTTAAAGTAGTTAATAATTGTTACTAAAGAAGATATTCATTTCTGTTACATCATTTTAATTGGTTTTCATTCTTTTTCTCTATCTTCCCCTTCTTCCCTTTTTCTTATTCCCTAATCCTTCTTTTCTTCATTCTCCTTTTACTTTAATCTTTTATTCTACACAAAATCACTAAATTATTACTATTAGTACTACTACTACTACCACAATCACCATCACCAAAATCATCACATAAAATTAGTTTGACACTTAATAAAGAATCATCAGGCGTTACTTAAAAGTATTGCCACTATATCTCATTTTTTGCTTTGTTCTTAAAATAGAGTTCAACAGCAATTACTGTTTATTTCTAAACACATCACGTATGCATGCACACACACAAACAATACTAAGAACTATGATGTAATTATTGCTGATGTGAATCTGTCCTTACATATCTGTGAAACCAAACTTGGGGTTAATAGATATAGAAGCATAGGGGGAATGTGGGTGAAGTTACCTTTTAAAATATATTTAATAATATGGATCAATAGAATCTAAGAGATCTGGAACATTCACGGTTTCTTAGGGAGATTTGCCTTAGGCATGTCTCAGACTAATTTTGGTAGAGATATATTTTAATCACGTACACATGCCTGCATTGAGGTATTGGCTCAAACGCTTTGGAAAATAAGGCACTAAATAAATAACTACAAAAAATAGCAAAAAATCAATATAAGAACGAAAACATTGCTTTTTAAAATATGAGTAAATGTACCAGAGCTTGAAGGTTTATATATGAAGTGTTGGTTGGTCATAAATTGAGGAAACCCAAACTCTGATATTAATTGCTATAGACTTATTGATTACGTAAGAGCAGGTCAAGTCCTACATTTATAAATTCCTCCTTTGCCTTTTATAATTAGCGCATCCGGAGAACTTCAATAGATTGTTATCAATTTCAATAGTAGGAGAGATATTGGGGAAGTTGTAAAAGCTTGGCTTTCTAACTGTGGCTGAATATTTTAATGCTATGAAGTGGTTACCATAATAATTATGAAATTTATTTTATTTCTCATTTAAAAAATATTTTGGCACTTTTATAATGTTCCTTTACGTAGCTACAGTTTTATTTGGTTTTGGCAGTGTAATGTGTTAAAGGATCTGTCAATCAAAATGATAATGACAAGAAAAACAAACATCTTTGATGTATGCCAAAAATATCTGATAATTTTATATGTAAAAAATAAGTTGCTTATCTTCAGTTACAGTATTTTTCCTTAGAGTTAACTCACTGAAAATGAAACAAGCTAATGGTTCAAAATATAATTTGAGAAGTAATGAAGTTTGTCTGGATTTACTTTTTATTTAAGCCATGGCTAATTAGATTCAAAACAAAATATATACTTTATATACATCTGGTTTTGAATTTATAATACACAGATTTCTTTTTTTTTTTTAAGATTTTATTTATTTATTTGATCGAGAGAAAGAGACTGTGAGAGCAAGAACACAAGGATGGGGAGGGGAGAGGGAAGCAGGCTTCCCGCCAAGCAGTGAACCCAACATGGGGCTCTATCCCAGGACCCTGGGATCATGACCTGAGCCAAAGGCAGATGTTTAGTAACTGAGCCACCCAGATCCCCCCAATACAAAGATTTCTTATCAAATTTCCAGATGGAAAATTTATTTTTCATGCATGAATGAGAATCCCAACTTAAAAACATCAAATAATTGACCTAGGACCATTTTTAAAATCAGATAATTGGCTCGCACTTATTTTGGGCTGTATACTGAACCAAGATGCATCTCTTCAATTTATAGAGAAATGGAAGGCACAGTTGTATCTTGTAGATACAGTAGGCTTTTAACTATTGTTTTATTAAGGGTGAACTGTTTCTTCTTATTTTTCCATTTTATTTAAAACTTCAAAACAATTTGAACAGTGACAAAACCATATCAATTTGCAATCTAAAAGCCCTTACCCAGCTGCCTTCTGAGACATATTTTAACATCCCCAGCAGTAGAGAGAGCTTGTTGTATAATTTGTGGCTACCCATAAACACAAAATTAGAGAGACGTTTAATGGTCCACATTTGCCCCACCAGTGTGGGAAAGTTAAGTATTTTAATGACAACCATCTGATTTATTTTAAGAGTGAATAAAAAATACATATAGTAAGAAAAAAACTAGTATTATATACCTGTTTATCCTTTTCTGACTACACGTAGACCTCATTTGCTCAGAAGAGGGACCAAATTTGAGGGAGCATGATATTTAATGAAGGAGAACTACTTAACTCAAAGGTAGGAGACAATTATGTTCATATGCAGTTTAAAAACACAGAAGGCGGACTTATAAACAGACTCCTTCACTACCTCTATGATTCTGTTGACCAGAACAGAATATTAAACACAAGAACTACTCAATAAACATCTGTTAACTGAATGCCTGATAACAGAGGAGACTAAGATATGAACAACAGAGATGAAGGAAGCAAACACTACTTCTTGGTTGAATGGTGGTGTTAAAACTTTTTAGCTTCATTTAACTTCCACAAATTAAATAATATGGGCTTCATTTTCTTCACTGGTAAGATGGGGTGAGGATGTCTACTAGGGGAAAGTTGTGATATTAATTGACACAGAACACAGAATACTTAGCAGAGTAGTTACTAAGTAATAGTTCCCTTCCTTATTAGGGTCTCAATTAAAAAAACAAAAACAAAAAACCTTTTCTTCTTTGTTAGTATGCTTTTGTAAGCATTTTGAAATCTCTATAAAATGGTAGAAATATAGGATGCTCTAAAGTGCTCTAAGGTGTTTTAAAATACAATATAGAATATTGGATGTTCTCAACAAATCTATTTGATTTTTTGAGGATTATTCTATTTTTTTTAGTTTGCTTTCTCTGATTTACTGAGAAAAAAGACAAACATCTTATAAAAGGGAATTCCTTATGCCTTAGCATTTAAAAAGAGGAGCTATACTATGTCATAAATTTGATCATACTTCTGTCATCAATCACTTTTTAAAAGAAAAAAAGTAAAGTAATTCCATTGAGAAATTTTTCTCATTGTTCTCAAACTAGCATTCTTTGTATCCAAGTTCCTTACTAGGAAATAAAGTAAATGTTCATTTTTTTTCTGAAGCCAGGTAACACAGATTTTCTCTCTTTTATTTTACTTAATCTGAAACATTATTTAATTGATTTGGGGGGAAAAGTATGTGTACAATTATAACTGTGACAATGAGAAAATATATATATATATATATTACTGAAAATATTTCTGGTACAGTAGATAATGGACAGATCAACTGTATAAGTGATTTTTTTCCAATGTAGACTATAACAGAGCTTTTAAATAGAAACAACCATATATGGTAGACATCCTTTCAGTTTTTATTCAATCATCATTTCCAGAGGAAATGCATTTTCTAGAGTTGTCAGGACTCTTATAAAGCCCAGACAGAAAGAATATAAATACCTATGAGGAAACTGTTCAATCAGAGGAGGGCGGACCATTGTAAAGAACTAGAAAACAAAAGAAAAAAGAGACAAGTTTAGAAACATATATTCATGGAAATATATTTTAAATTTTAGACACAATTACCTGAAATAGTCCTTTTTAGGTCCAAAAATTATTGCCATAATAGAAAAAAGACAGTGATCCAAAACATTACTTCATGTGGGTGTCAGTGGGTTAATGGCCCCTATTAACTATAACTTTAGATCTTTAGGTTCAAAATTCCGGTTTGTCAGTCAGATGAAGGTTTTACTGAGTTGAAGTATGTAAGAGCACAGGAGGGATATGAGAATCATTTCCACATATTCACTTTTTGAGGCTCAAAAATCACTTCCTTCTGAAAAGGGGAAGTAAAGACTAATTTGATGCATTCCACCCACAGTAATTCATTCCTTGAATCATTAATTCATTCAAAATGTATTTTTCAAGCACTATATTAATAAGCAGAGGAAGTTTAGTACTAAGCAAAAGAAATCTTGTCCCTCATGGAAGTTACTAAAAAAATGAAAACACAAAACATGTAACACATTAAACAAAGTTATTCCAAGTGAAAAGAAACATGTAATGTGCTGTCAGACTCATAGTTGCATAGGAATGCAACTTTAAGTAAAACATACAGGAAAGTCTCTATGGGAAGGTGATATTTAAGTAAATCCTTAGGAACAAGTAGGAGTTTTTCAGAAAAGCAAGAGTATTGTTAAAAGTGCTAGGGAAGGAATGAACTGGACTGGTAGGACTTTTCACTCTTTCCCCCACTTCATGTGTTGGAAGCTGAGTTAATCATAATCTTTCAGTTTATGGCGCATTGTTAATACTGATCCTCCAAAAGCCCCTCTCTTGTTTTATTGATTCTTTACTTGGATTCCCAAGTCCAAAACTCCAGATTGTATGAAAATGTTCTAATGGGCTTAATGTTTCTTTGTTTGTTTATATGTTGTATTTAAAAATATTTATTGACATTTTGTAATCACATCTTCTCAATTTACATAATCATATTTTATTTTGTATTACATACACCGGCATATCATTCTTTTACTTTTTATTCCCACTTTGCACTTTATGTTATGATCTATATTCCTTCATGAAATTGTAGTCTGATAGTCCTAATTTCCACATAGAACTTAATGGTAACCTCTGTATTTTGCTTTTCCTTCTTCCAGCGATATCTTGATTATCTTTAATGCTTTGATGAAGTTCTCTCATCTCTCCCTTATTTTCTATGTTGCATAACAGATTGCCTTACAAGCATGACAGCAACACAAATTTATCCTCTTACTTTCTGTAGGCTTTGCAAGGCTGGATTTTCTCCTCAAGGTCTCTCTGGGCTAAGGTCAAAATGTGGGCAAGGGTTGCATTTCTCTGGGACTCTCGGTTCTTTTTCCTCACTGGATTCTTTCCTCACTGGTTGTTGGCAAAATTCATTTCTGTGCGGTTTTAGAGCTGCAATCCACAGCTTCTTGCAGACTCTCAACCAGAATCCTGAAGGCATTTCCTCGAGGCTGCCTCTAACAGTTTATAATACCTGTGTTTGCTTTCTTTCAGGACAGCTGAAGAGACTCTCTGACTTCTTTTTTGACCAATTGGAAATAACTCTGCTTTAGAAGGCTCAGATGATTATGTCCAACCCACCCAGATTAAGATCAACCTTGCCAAAAGCATAACATAATCAAAGTAGTGACTCCATCGTATACATGACTAAGGAGAAACTTCAGGGCCAAATGGTATGTGAATTCCAGATTTGCTGAAGAGTTGCTTGGCTGGTTTGAGGATAGTCGTTGTGACTAGAGCGTAATGACCAAACAGGGAGCATAAAAGTTCAGGCTGGAGAGGAAGTAAGGGAGCAAATTCCCTGGAACACTTTACAACTATCTTAAAGACTTCAGTAACTACTTCTTTTTTAAAAAAGTACTTAATAAAAAATTTAAAAAAGATAAAATTCATCAAGAAACAAAAATGAAAATAAATAAATTAATTTAAAAGTATTTAAATGTATTTCTTAATTCATTTTATAACTCATGCATTTATTCATTCATTTTACCATCAGGCTTTTGGTAAATATAGAGAATGAAGGCAAAAAATGTTGATTTTTTTTCCCCCAGTGCCTAGTCATTTCTTTGCAATATAATATTGGCAGGTGCAGTGAATGCCATATTTAATTACCTTTCTTTGTCCTTTTTTATTTCTCTTTTTCCCCATAAACTCCTAAAAAAAAAAAAAGAAAGTAAAAACATCTTTTCATTGACTCTACTAAAATTCATCTGTCTCTTCCTTTTCTCTACCCAGTTATCTTCCTGTCCTTTTTTGTATCTTCATAATATTTAGCTAAGAATGATTGAAAGGTGGTGTAAGAAAATCTAATTTTTAGGTTGACTTTAGCTACAAATTCTGTGACATAAGGAACAACAGGCAAGAAAGGATATATTCAATTACTTATGAATATCTAGATCAGGAGTTCACTCATGACTTTTTATTTGTGTGTGTATTTTGCTGTGTTTTGTCTTTTATTAAGGACGTGGAAAATGAGACAGATGTGTAGTTTAATTTGTAAACAGTTTAGAATAACAACACTAGTTACTGAAAAGTTTCTAAAATTCTCAAGAAAACCAAAGTAAATGTTGCCCACCAAAGTATGTTTAATCAAAGAATATTGCAGAGAAAAATATATTTCATACTTGCTAAATGTTTATATAGTAGTCTACACACAAGTCGGTATTGAAACGTATTAATACTCACTTCCAAATTAATTTATTCTCTGCTTCTTTTGGTTTTGCACAATGAAAGAGTATTTGAAAAGAAACTTCCCTTTATTCCCATACTGATTCCATGTTCCTTTAGTAGCTCTTCCCATGGTCATCATGTATCATGTCCTTAGCTGTGCACTGAGATAAGTGACATATTAGTAACATTATCTTATTTCTAGCCCCATTTATGGGGTTAATAACCAGTTGGATTTTTTCAGATGATAATTTCTTGTAGTAGTCATTCAGAATTTGCTGAATTTGCTTTTTAGGTTTATAAATATTTTATAAATGGCGGCACCAGTGAGTCTGATTATAATGGACACCAAAAGATATGAAAAAGCAAGTCATATCCTTCTGAATAAAATATATCCCCTTTTAAATATCACAAATGACATTATTTCAATCAAGAAAATTGTGATCTTATTGGAATAATACTCAGCATGTCTAGGTAAATGATTGAAAACTTGATAATATTTCAAGTAAAATCATGATAGTCCAGGTAGTTTCTGGAATGCTTTTGATAAGTTCCAGTCTTTTGGGAAATAAAGCTTCCTGTAAGATTTCAAAATTTTTCTTATCAATATTTCTATTTAGAAATGAGGAATAAAATACATATTTTCAGAGAGTAACAAAATATGAATAGAGAGAAGTGATACTTACTTTTATGAAAATATGGTTTTGTGTATTGGGCTCCATTCAAATGCCTATATTCTGAAAAATAAGCACTATGTAAATCTATTCTAATTTAGCATGTAGCTGACATTTAACTTATTATTGGAAATTCAAAACTTTCATGGCTTTCTTATATAAATCTTGATTCTATGCTTTTCCCATTAGTCATGATATATGATTAAGTTGATTAAAAGTCTTATCTAAGAATATAATTGCAATTTCAAAATCATGAGCGAAAATTAGATTCAGTTGTAAAGCGTCAGAGATATAGTAGATAGTGGTGGTGTCAAAAGCACCAATGAAGCATTATGTATTATAATGGTTTCTGGGCTACAGAAATAAAGAATCCTAGATTTAAATAATAGTTATTATTTAACTATACATATAATCTTACATGCAATACCATACATTTTATGGCTTATGCTGACAGGAATATTTATAATAAAATGATGTATCTAAATGTTCCCAAACACAATTTCTTTACCTAAATTGTCAATAAGCCCTTCAGACATGGGAATAGTGTGAGGTAATCTTTGGATGAATCATAGAAACATTTTTACATGATCACACACACTTATTTATCTATTTGGGTAAGACCCATAGGAACTTAATCAGGTTGATGTAGAAACAGCAGATACCTAAGTTCAGCTTTTGTCTACAAGTTCATACAGAATACAAATACAAGATACTCCATTAAAACTGAGAGCTTTTTTCATTAGAAACTTGCTCATGAATTTTAAGTCAGATCTACATCCCTGGGAATTCTGAGCTGAAAAGTTTCATAAAGATTCTCTAATCTCATGTCATCTTTTCACAGATAAAAAATTAATGTTTAGAGAGTTTAAGACTCATCAAAATTTATGCATGATGACTCATCAAGTGGGTGTGATGGGACTTATATAGCTAATGAAACTACAAAGCACTCCCAGAATCTGGATTTCTCCATTCCCTGTATATGAATCTTACTATGACACAATATTGATCAAAATTTTAATATTGCATGGGTTTTATCATCTCCTGAGACTGTGATTAATAAAGATATAATGGATACTTTTTATTCTTTTGTTATTTTTTCAACATTACCGGGTATTAACTATGGAGCTGGAGGAAATACTGATATGAAAAGAGTAGGGCTGTTTTACTGTTTTCTAGGACGTAATAGCCAGTATATAATATGGACTACAGATATGCTTTTCAGTGAATTACTTTGTTTTAGGCTATAAAAAACAGAATTTGCAAAAAAAAAAAGTAAGAATTCACTTGGATATTAGGTTATACTAGATGATTTCTAAACTTCTTCCCCAAACATAGTATTGAATTATGATTTCATCAGTGTATTTACTTAACATTGATATGCAAGATCTTTCTTTTAATATACGCTTGTAAAACTAATTCATTTTCCATTCTACTGCATATTGCTATGAAACAGTAACTGTTCCTTACCTGACATAGTTTGTAGACAAATTGTAGCAAATTCCCAAATTGTAGCAAATAATTAACTATAGGCCTTTTTACCTTTATGTTCAAGTCTATTTATATATTGAAAATATAAATAAGTGTAGCATAAATATATAGCTATATAAAAGTGTATATATGCATATAAGTATATAAATATGTAATAGAATTATAGAAACCCACTTATTATACTTCTGATTTAGTAAGTGTTAATTAGCAGTAAGTATGACATATGCCTAACACAAATTAATCATAAAACAAAATTTGCTTTTCTGAGCAAAGGTTTCTTCTTTTCTCTAGCACAAATCTTCAAACTGTATAAATACTACATCTTACCTACTGGACGTTCCATCACACTTACTGTTTAAAATAAAGATTTAACTGAGATTTAATTGGACACTTACAGAGTGTTATTGCTAATTGAAAATGGTACTTAAAGCATTAAAGTTGAAGGACTGGTGATTTCTCTGATTAAATCTATTTCTGTGTGGACATAAGATCATCTTATAACTGTCTTATGTATTCAACATCAAGTTATCCCTCAGTTACATGAAAGCACCTATGTAACCATAATAGTTTTATATTAAGATTCATATTTCCATCTTTATTGTGAGAAAACGATTTTCATTTAATCTTTAACTCCTAAGAACGTCAAGATGCATTTTAGTACTGTCTTCTTGAATATTTTATGTGTATAATAATAAGACCACTTAACGATAGTGTTATCTCTAGTTTACAGAGACAACAAATAATGTAGTACAAAGAACTTTCAATAAGGGGTTAGAATATTTTCTTCTAGCATTTTTCATTACAGGTAACCAGGGACAAGGAAAGTAGTTTCTTTCAGTCTAGTACAGGAGTCACAGAGTATAGCCTACAAGACAAATTCAGCCTGCTGCATTTTTTTCTGCAGTCAGAGAATTTACAAGATTTTGAATTATTTTAAATATAGTATTTTTTTCCATTTTTAAATTGTTTTTATTTTTAAAATTTTGTTTTATTTTTATTCTTTATTTTTTACACCCACATGGAGATATTGTGCTCATATTTAATTCAAAGTCACACTGGGATTTTTTATTTTTAAGTTTTCATTTGAATTCCAGTTAGTTAACATACAGTAGAGTATTAGTTTCAGGTGTGTAATTTAGTGATTCAACACTTCCATACAATAGCCTGTGCTCAACACAGGTGTCCTCCTTAATCCTCATCACCTATTTAACCCATCCTCCTGCCTCCCCTCTGGTACCCAAAAGTGCGTTCTCAACTCTCAACTCTTAAGAATTCATTTATTGGTTTGTCTCCTTCTCTCTCTCTCTCTCTCTCTATCTCTTTTTTTTTTTTTTTCCATTTGCTCATTTGCTCTGTTTCTTAAATTCCACATATGAGTAAAAATCATATGATGTTTGTCTTTCATTGACTGGCTTATTTTGCATAGCATAATGCTCTCTAGCTCCATATCTGTCATTGCAAATGGCAAGATTTCATTCTTCTTTATGGTTGAGTAATATTCCATTATTTATATATACAATTGTTTTCTTATCAATTCATCAGTCAATGGACAATTGGGGTGTTTCCATAATTTGGTTACTAAAGATAATGCTGCTATAAACATTGCATTATGTTCTTTGGGTAAATACCTAGTACTGCAATTGCTAGATCATAGGATAGTTCTATTTTTAGCTTTTTCTTAAAAGGTTTTATTTATTTATTTATTTATTTATTTGAGAGAGAGAGAGAGGAAGAGAGAGAGAGAGGACATGAATAGTGTGGAGGGGCAGAGGGAGAGGGAGAAATAGACTCTCACTGAGCCAAGATCCCAATGCAGAGCTCTATCCCAGGACCCTGAGATCACAACCTGAACTGAAGGCAAATGCTTAACCAACATACCCTCCTAAGTGCCCCTATTTTTAACTTTTTGAGGAATCTCCATACTATTTCCCAGAGTGACTGCACCAGTTTGCATTCCCGCCAACAGTGCAGTGTATCCCCTTTCTCCCCATCCTTGCCAACATCTGTTTCTTGCATTGTTAATTTTAGCCATTCCAACAGGTATGAGGTGATATTTAATTAGTATTTTCCTGATGATGAGTGATGTTGACCATCTTTTCATGTGTCTGTTGGCCATCTGTATGTATTCTTTGGAAAAATGTTTGTTCATGTCTTCTGTCCATTTTTTAATTGGATTATTCATTTTGGGGGGACTTGAGTTTTATAAGTTCTTCATATATTTTAGATATGAACCCTTTATCAGATACGTCATTTACAAATATCTTCTCCCATTCCATAGGCTGTCTGTTGATTGCTTCCTTCACTGTGAAGGAGCTTTTCATTTTGATATGTTCCCAATAGTTTATTTTTGCTTTTGTTTCCCTTGCCTCAGGAGACATATCTAGAAAGACGTTGTTATGGCCAATGTCAACAAAGTTATTGCCTGTGTCCTCCTCTGGGATGTTAATGGTTTTCTCTCACATTTAGGTCTTTAATCCATTTAGAGTTTATTTTTAAGTATAGTGTAAGAAAATGGTCCGGTTTTGTTCTTCTGCATGTTGCTGTGCAGTTTTTCCAACCCCATTTGTTAAAGAGACTATCTTTTTTTCCATTAGATATTCTTTCCTGCTTGTTGAAAGTTAATTGGCTATATAGTTATGCGTTCATGTTTGGATTTTCTATTCTGTTCTATTGACCTGTGTATCTATTTTTGTGCTAGTACCATACTGTTTTGATCACTACAGCTTTGTACTATAACTTGAAGTCTGGAATTGTGATACCTCCAGCTTTTCTTTTCTTTTTCAAGGTTTCTTTGGCTTTTTGGGGTCTTTTGTGGTTCCATACACATTATAAGACTTGTTTGTTCTAGCTCTGTCAAAAATGCTACTGGTAGTTTGATAAGGATTGCATTAAATGTTTAGATTGCTTTTATTAATATAGACATTTAAACAATATTTGTTCTTCCAATCCATCAGCATGGGATGTTTTTCCACTTCTTTGTGTTGTCTTCAATTTCTCTCATCATTATTTATAGTTTACAGAGTACAGGTCTTTCACTTCTTGGGCTAGGTTTATTCTTAGGTATCTTATGGTTTTTGGTGCAACTTAAATGGAATTGATTCCTTGATTTCTCTTTCTGCTACTTCATTGTTGGTGTATAGAAATGCCACAGATTTCTGTACATTGATTTTGTATTCTGTGACTTTACCAAATTTATTGGATTTCCAACTCTATGTTAAATCAGTGGTGAAACTGAGCAACCATGTCTTATTCCCCATGTCTTGACCATAGGGAAAAAGCTCTCATTTTTTCCCCATTTAGGATGATATTAGCTGTGAGTTTTTCATAAATGGCCTTTATTATATTGAGGTGTATTCCCTATAATTCTTCCTTTGTTGCAGGTTTTCGTCATGAATGGATGCCCTGCTTTGTTAAATGTTTTTTTCTGCACATATTGAAAAGATCTTATGGTTCTTATAATTTTCTGTATTAATGTGGTAGGTCACATTAATTGATTTGCAAATACTGAACCATTTGATCATGGTGAATGATTCTTTAAATATACTGTTAAAGTAAATTTGCTACTATTTTATTGGAAATTTTTGCATCCATGTTTATCAGGGATATTGGCCTGTAGTTCTCTTTTATACTCTATTATACCAAAACCAGATAAAGTCTGGTTTTACTCTATACCAAAACCAGAGAAAGACTTTCTCTGGTTTTGGTATAGAGTAATATTGGCCTCATAGAATGAATTTGGAAGTTTTCCTTCCTTTTCTATTCCTTGGAATAGTTTAAGAAGAACAGGTATTAACTCTTCCTTTAAGAAAACATTTAATGTTTGGTAAAATTCACCTTTGAAGCCATCTGGCCCTAGACTTTTGTTTTTGGGGTTTTTAAAAAATTACTGATTTAATTTCTTGGCTGGTTATTCATCTGTTCAAGGTTTTTATTTCTTCCTGTTTCAGTTTTGGTAGTTTATGTTTCTAAGAATTTATCTATTTCTTCCAGGTTGTCCACTTTGTTGGCATATAGTTTTTCATGGTATTCTCTTACAATTGTTTTTATTTCTTGGTGATAGTTGTTACTTCTCCCCTCTCATTTGTGAGAGCAGAAATTAATGATATAGAAACTTAAATAACACAATAGAACAGATCAATGAAACCAGGAGCTAGCTCTTTGAAAAAGTTAATAAAGTTGATAAACTCCTAGCCAGACTTACCAAATACCCTGATGTTAACTAAAATATAGCACAGCCACTCACAAAAAGAAAGCAAAAACAAACAAAATTAAGCAAAAATTTACTTAATTTTCTGGTGTCCCTAAGTTTCCTCGCCTCCATGTTTTTGTTTTTGTTTTATTTTGTTTTCCTTGCTCTTTTCATAATACTGAATGTCCTTCTTATGGTCTCCAAATGTACAAAAGTCATTGGCTCATCATCTTTCCAGCCTGACTCAAATGTCCCTTCTTTTTCTGTTAATGTTTTACTTTTTACCTATATGGGATAAAGTCTTTCTTTTCTCCATTCCTTTCCATTCTAACATATATCAATTTCTATCTAATCTGGCAAGGGTTTGTGTTTGGATCTTATTTATTCTAATAGAAAAAACATATTGGAGAAAAACATTTAGGCAGCAGCACTTGGCACACTAGCAAGCATGCTAAATACATGGGTATGGCAAATTATGATTATTTGTTAAATGAACAAAAAATTATAGCAATTTGATGAAGATTATCATATTATCACATAAATACAACTCAACTGGTATTTACTGTTATATTTTACAGATAAATTATGTTAATGAGTGTTCATTTGATTTTGTGATCCTGATTTTATTCACTGTGTGACCACACACACACACATACACATATGATGTATTTTCTTCATCTTTGATTCCATATTTGTATTTCACTACTTGGGTGGTACTTTCATAATCTGCATACACAGCTGAAATAAGTTGCACTAACAAACTATGTAAAGGCTGCTGCTTGTACTTTCTCCATTCTGGGTATTGAGGTCTTTATTAGAATATATGGTTTTCTTGAACTAGCTGATATCCTTAACCATCATTCAAAAGGTTTTTGATCTTGGGATTTACGCATATCTCAAAATGGATTGTTGAAAAAGACTAAAAACATTCTGGTAGTGAGAAATAACATTTCATATTAAGGAATTAAAAAAATATATATTGAGTTCTGATATCAATATCTATTTTTAGTATGCCATTATTATTGAAGACCCTTGATCTAACCTGTGCTCTGTCTGTTTAAAAACTTACTCAGAACAGTTTTAAGTTACTGAATATTTAATACAGATTCATATAGAATTCTCTTTTATTCCTATATATATTATTTTTATATTTGGTCTCCTTTATTAAAATGATTCTGATTTTGTAGCTCTGTTCCCTTACCTTATAGATTTTATTTCTGTATGTCCTTTATTTTCTGTCTTCTTTTATACACATATTCTTCTGTGTGTTGTAGGAACTGGGAGTGACTTTTTAAATATTGTTTGGCTGGAAGAGTAACATTATATTTTGATTACAAGTGAAAACTGATTTATTACTTGCTACACCATGTCGATATTCATGTGACACCACAAAATATCCAAACAGGTAATTGATTAATGGTATTATCAATTAATGATAATCAATCATAATTTTATACAAAAGGTCAATATAAATCATAATGTCATATTGGGAATTAGATCCTCAACATATGAAATTGGGGAGACATAAACATTCAGTCCGTAACAATATCATTTAAGCAAACATATAAGAAAGGGAATTGCGCTCAACCCTGAAAGCTGCCAGCTGATTTGGGACTAAAGGAAGCCATGGTATTCTCCTGCTGAGCATAAAAAAACTTCACAGAGCATCAGATAAAAACACAAGATTGTTGTATAAGCATGTCTATTTACATATAAAAACAAAAGCCCTTTGCAACCGCACATATGATGAAAAAACTTATTTTTCCTGCTAATTTGTCTGTTACATCTTTAGTGACTGCAGCATTAACCTAGCTCCATTTTGCCCATCCACTGAATGAAACTAAAGTAGCTGATGATATAATTATTCTTACTTTCTGAAAGCATCAAATTCAGAAAACAAAAAGCAAAAACAAACAAACAAAAAAATCACTTTCTTGAACCATCTCCAAAATCCCCCTGTCATAGGCCCAAATCATGTAAAAAGCAGCATGGGAGCCTCTCACTGATATCCCTCCCTCTTCCCCACAGCTTTCCTTCTCATTGGAGAAAGTGATCAACCCAACAGTGTTTGGCTAACTGCGTGACACTAGTGGTCTTTACCTGATGGACACAACACTGATAAGTAAATAATTTATTATACATAATTATACCATATTATGTTAAATTTAGTCCAATATAAAAATAAAGCATTCTTAGGCGCCTGGGTGGCTCAGTGGGTTAAGCCGCTGCCTTCGGCTCAGGTCATGATCTCAGGGTCCTGGGATCGAGTCCCGCATCGGGCTCTCTGCTCAGCAGGGAGCCTGCTTCCCTCTCTTTCTCTCTGCCTGCCTCTCCATCTACTTGTGATTTCTCTCTGTCAAATAAATAAATAAAATCTTAAAAAAAAAAATAAAGCATTCTTAAGCTTTTTGCATATTGATGTTATGTGACCACAGAATTAAAAGGTCTGGAGTAGCTCATGTAAAGTGAAACAGCTTTGGACCATTAGGAAATACACTGCCTCATTTTTTTTTTTTTTAAGTTTACCCTGAAAAAAAAAAAATGTTCATTTTAAAACAATGAATTGTCTCTTTTATTATGATATAAGGCCTTGTAAATAATGAACCATATACATAACCCCCGCTTTTAAGAATCTATAAAATAAAATGTCATAATTCAATAATATATTGCATCCAAAGCTATTTGAAATATATTGTTCTGTGAAAAATATTTTCTTTTTAAAATTCTAGTAGCTAAGACATTAAACTGACACAAATAAATAGCTTATTTGTCTCAAGTGTCCAAATGAACTATAAAGAAAATCAATTTTGGCTAAACAAAAAACAGATGGTAAATAATGTGATTACATTAAAACAACTATGATGGTAGTCACCACATAAAAATAAGCACTGGGCTTCATTTTCTCAAGTATGAATGCTGTAGACTGGAGAAAAGAATTATCACAAGGGAATGAGAGTAAGTCTCATGTAATTTCCTTTTATTACCCTCAGAGAAACCAGCATTATCATTATCATAAGCAGATGAGTAAAATAGAGCTCTACAATAAGTCATAATAGAAGAAGATCATTTAGAGAAAGCAGTAACATTGTCATTTTCTTTGAAATCCTTGAATGTGAATGAAAACAAAGGAGGTCTAATGAATATTTTAAATGAATAGCTTATTTAGTTACCTGAACACAAAAGCTCTATTAACCAATGGCTTAATTGACTGTGTGTGAGTGTGTGTTTTTTAACAGCCCTGCTTATTGCTATACTGCTGCAAGCATTCTTCTGCAGAGTTTAAGTTGTATTCCTGATAGTCTTTTGATTTGATTCAAGCTCACAAATGTCTCACAACACTGAACAGAAAAATAACTATTTCTCAGTGGAACAAAATGAATGCAAGACAAAATATTGCCACAATGTTTATTATAATGTGTTTTTCTATATTCTCATAGTTGCTTGGGGATTATTTGGGAAAAGGATTTAACAAAAATTTTAATTATCCTAAGCAGTCAAAAATTATGATGTTCTATCATATTTATATCAAATTGGTAATATAGTCCTACATTTCTGAACTTCTAGTTAACTTGGATTTATCAATTCTATTTTACCTTTTGCCTTTTTTACTTCTAAAAAAAAAAAAAGACAAAGAAAATGAGGAAGAGAAAGAAAAATAAAAGAAGATTAATAAGGAACCTAAAGAATAATGAAGCAATTTCCTTTACAAAAGTTTAAAAACAAACTAAGTAGTAAAACTTATATAGAAAAATAAAATTATGTACTGTATATCTTTCATAGATATGCAAAGCTACCGTCAATGAAAGAAACAGAATACAATCTTTGATTTACAATAAAAAATTTGCAATTAAAAAAATCAAAACATCAAAAGAAACAGTAAATTTATCATTATCATTCCAAGGTTTTGCATAGTGAGGAACACCAAAAATACAATATATCTGGTTATAATGGTAAACAAAAATGGAAGGGGAGAAGTTGGTGATGAGAATCAGAGCAACACAAAAATGAAGAACAAAAGAAAGTTACATCCTCACTTATAATTTAACTATCTCTCCTGATTCTTGTTATTTTTCTGTGCTTAAATCAAGAATTATTTACTTATTTGTTTTTGACTTCTTTTATATAAAACATCTTCTCAAACTACTTTTTCTAAATATGCAGGTTTTTTTTTTCCCCTGGCTACTTTTCAGGAAGAATCTTTGTTTCAAATACATCAGCACAACACCTTCTCTTCACACATTTTCATATCTACTTTTTTGTAACTTTCCAATTTAAAGTCATTTCTTTTCTTTTCTTACTTGTTCTTCATGATGCCAATTGACACAAAACTCTTTTCTGTTTCATCTGTTCTGAAAATCTATTTCCCTGATTCTTCTTCACTTTGTTGGGTCCATGGTCAAAGGAACGAGACTGATACAAAGCGAAGGTCAAGCAAAGCTTTACTTCGCGCCAAGCATCGAGAATCAAACTGACTGTGTGTCTCTTACAGAGAGGGCAACCCCTCCCTGCCTTACAGACTAACTTTTATAGAGCAAAAGCCATGTGGTTGAGCCTGGGCACACACAGGTGGCCAAGGAGATTGTAACACACAGAGAAAGCTGCACAGTCATGCTAGGTCACACATGGGTGGCCAATTGAATTACAATTCACCCCATAGTAGCTATTTGAACTAGCCTATCTATCACCTTGGTCAGAATTGGAGCCCCAAAGGCACCCAAAAGGCAGGGCCCACCCTCCTTGGTAGCTAGGGAGACAGTACGCCTGCCCCACTGATTGGATGTCTCCACCTCGCCTGACTCATCCCTGCATTCAGGCTGTTATCGCCCCCTGACCTGACCCGCCCTTGTATTTGGGCCCTAGTATCAGGGACTGGTTGACCATATTTTACTGGTTTCCTGGACTTGCTTTTAAGTAAGTCTCCAGGTGTGGTGAGGGGGCAGTTTAAGTTTTACTGCATAAACAACAATAATGGTTGTTCAACTGAGGTGGAGCCACTCTGGCTAAATAGGCCGTTAAACACTTCATATAAAAATGACAGAGCAGTTAGCTGTTTACTAAACCATGAAGGCAGAAAATAAAGCTGTATTTAGTACTGTTCACTCTCAAACACTAAGTATCAAATCTAAATATCCCAGGTTTCAAATGAACTTTTGCAGAGTTATTTGAAGGGCAGGGATGAGGGAGCAGAGGCTAGGTGGGGACAGGCAGAAGCTGACACCCCACAGCCACCTCCCCTCCAACAGGATATATGAGACATTCCTCAGGCACTCCTGGTTGCCCTGAAGGAAAAACAAATAGCTTACTTACAGAGATCAAAATCCTGGGAGTCTCCCTCAGTTTACAAACATCTTAGCAATCTCCAAAAACAAAGCATTTCTCTCAAAGCCTAGCTTCCTGAAGGAAATGTAGATACAATTAATTATTCTTATAATCTGCAGCCCATTGACAGATACTTCCAGCTGGCAATGTGTAATGTTCCCTTAAGAAGCTCCCAACTATTTTACTGTTAATGTCTTGCTATAAGGAAAAACAACCTTGACAATGGCAAGGCCTCTGGTATGTTAGAGGCCTTGAAAGTTCTTTAGCATATGAAAGTTCTTTTGAAAACCTCCCTTTTTCTTACTTCCCCCAACTCCGAAGTATATAATCAGCTACCCTTCAACCCTGGGGCAGCAGCTCTTTCTGCCCTTGAGTCTTGTCCCTATGCTTTAATAAATCAACATTTTGCACCAAAGGCATCTCAAGAATTCTTTCTTGGTCATCAGCTCCAGACCTCACCCCTCAGAACCTCACCTATATTCCAAAGCCATATAAGGTAGCATGGAAGTTCTTTTATAGTAAAGCCCTTAAAATCTGTAATACAGTGATCTATTCAGTCCAGATATGTAGTAAAAATGTCATATTGCTATGATATGCAAATCTCTTTAGGGAATATCTATATTTGATGGGAGGAAGAAGATGATATTATAAAATCATGAAAGGTAATTTCTTCTTTGTTTTATGTATTCTTTTATTTTATTATTATTTTTAAGAATTTATTATTTATATGAAAGAGAGAGAGAGATCACAAGGAGACAGAGAGACAGGCAGAGAGAGAGAGGGAAGCAGGCTCCTTGCTGAGCAGAGAGCATGATGTAAGGCTCCATCCCAGGACCCTGAGATCATGACCTGGGCCAAAGGCCAAGGCTCACCACACTGAGCCACCCGGGCACCCCAACTTTATGTATTTTTGTAGTTTGGCTAAGAAGTTTGATTTGTGGTCTCCCATCTCCATGTTCTGAGCTGAGGGAATAACCACAAACTTGGATTATTTGCAGAGAAGGAAAAAAAAACATGGCAATTCATGCTGGTTTCTAAATCTTCCACCAGTAAGAATCACATTTCATGGGTACTTACATTTTATTAACTAAGGCAAGCTATAGATCTGTCTAACTTGAATGGAAGAATTATATCACTCCCCCGCCCCCCCCAAAAAAAGATTTTGAAATATGTGGCATATAACAAATACTTAGAGCTTTATATAGCCCCATCTATGGTTAAAAATTTCTTGATGTGAGGCAACTGAAGTATATATCTAAGAAATTTTATTCTTTCCAAATCGAGATAATATGTTTAGGACATTTAACATAAAAAAAGCCACTAAGATGTGGCACCTGGGTGGGTCAGTCAGTTAGTGTCTGATCTTTGGTTTAGCTCAGGTCATGATCTCAGTGTAATGAGATCAAGCCCTGAGTGGGGGCTCCACGCTCAGCAGGAAGTCTGGGATTTTCTCCCTTTCACTCTCCCTCTGTTCCTCTCCTCTGCACTTCTCCCTCCTTCATGTGCTCTCTCTTTCTCAAATAAATAAATAAATAAATAAATAAATAAATAAATAAAATCTAAAAAAAAATAGCCTCAAGGAAAATTTTCTTTTTTCGTTTGTAAGTAATAAATGCCCACTTAAAAGAAATGGAAAAATGCAGAAAAATATAAATACTAATGCAAAGATCACTCACAATTTCATAACAACAAAAAAGGATGATAACATTTTGGTATATATATTCTAGAGCTTTTAACATATGCATTTTCATATATCTCTTGTTAATCAAAATAATGGCCTCAGATTTTCCATTCTGTTGTTATGTTTTGCTTTGTTTTTACCTAGTTTTATTCAAAGACATCTTTCCAGGTTGCATATAATTTTCTCAAAAGCTATAAAATGGCTCAGCCTTTGTCATTTAGATGGCTTCCAATAATAATAAATTACAAACTAGTGAAAAATCTAACCCTCAATGAAATGGTATTAGGAGGTGGGGCCTTTAGGAGGTGAATATGTAATGAGGGCATGCCTTCATGAATGGCATTAGTACCCTTATAAAAGAGACCCCAGAGAGCTCCCTTGCCCCCTCCCAAGAGAGACCACATAGTGCATCTATACAGCAGGAAGTATGCTCTTCTAGATACTGGAACTGTTGGTACCTTGGTCTTAGCTTTCCCAGCCACCAAATATGAAAAATAGATCTCTCCTGTTTACAAGTCACTAGATCTATTCTATCCTGTTATAGGAGCCTGAGTGGACTAAGACAAAGTCAATGTCCAGACTTTCTAATCCATTCCCTTGATCTCTTTGTCTAACTTTACATGAAAACCATACTTTATTAATTATTGTAGTTTTGTAAAATGTCTTGAAATAAGGCAAGGTGAGTTCTCCAATTTAGCTCTTTTTTTTTTCCATATCAGTTTGTCCAGTGTAGTCCACATTTGCCTTTTCCTATAAATTTAGAAGTAAAAGTAGCATTAGTTTTTGATGTAGTACTCAATGATTCATTAGTTGTGTATAACGCCCAGTGCTCATCACATCACATGCCCTTCTTAAGTAATACCCATCGCCTGGTTACTGCATCCCCCCACCCACCTCGCTTCTGTAACCCTCAGTTTGTTTCCCAGAGTCCAGAGCCTCTCATGGTTTCTCCCTCTCTGGTTTCTTCCCATTCAGTTTTCCTTCCCTTCACCTGTGGTCCTCTGTGTTATAACTGTATGATAATTGTCTTTCTCTGCTTGACTTATTTAACATAATACCCTCCAGTCCAGGCATTTTGATCCTGATTGTGCTGACTCTTCAGGTTCATTGTTGCAAGAGTCAGATGAAGGAGGGTAGTAACCAGCCTGGCAGAGGTAAATGTGTTTGATTATCAGGATAAAGTAAGGTTAATGTTACTTAAGGGATAGAGAAAAATACGTTTGGCACTTAGTTGGGCCATGGAGTATCTCTTGGCATTTTACTGACCAATTTTGATGGTTAATAAGCAACTGTGCCAGCGAAAACCTGAGAAAGGGATAGTGATCAGGAGTTCAGATGGCATATATGCCTCCTAAACTAGTCAGTGTGCTAATTGAGGTTGAGGGGCATCTGAAATGGATAATAAAGAAAATAATAAATATCACTTACATTTTACTGCCAGCTGCTGACATGGGGGTGCTATAGTTTGTCTAACTATTCTTCTCCATGTAAATTGTCCCATATAAGAGATAAACCAGAACTTCAAAGACCTTGCCCAAGGTCAGCTTGCTATATGAGGTGCTGCTGTGTGAAGTCTAGGCTATGGTATGGCATACCACAAAGATCCTCCTTTAAGGATCAATGAGGATCCCACTTACTAGGAATGTTGCCAGCTAAAGTTTTACAATTTTGTTTCCCTCCAGAAATTACCCTCAACCAGAGAGCTCTGCCTGTCCCAAAGTCAGTCCCATCTGAAAACTGATTCATGTGGGGATAACAAGGCCTGGCCCCATTGCTGCAGGTTTGAACTTATCTGAATGGCTAACTAGTCTTACTTTGCAGACACCTATCATGAGTCTTCGTTGCAAATGAATTGCAGTTCAAACTCATTTGTAACCCAACCCTGCTGTCTATATTCTGTATTTTATTTTATTATTTTTTTTAACATGTGTTGTTCCTTGAAAGATTTTGCAAAAATCTCCCTCCATATTTATCTTCATCTCAAATTATTTTACAGAGTTAGGATCTGATAAAAATCTTCCTGTCACACTTATTTTGAGGACTAGTCAAAATGTGCCAGAAGTAACACAATTAGCACATTTCTAGCATACAAGAGTCATAAAGGAGATGGTAACTAGTGTGAGTTAGTATACACACACACCCCACATGCATATGTAAAACTTAATTTACTTTCATTAATTTTATTCATACTTTTACCCAGATATGTTACTTAAGCCTCTCAACAGTATCTGAAAAGTAGCTATTTCTGTAAAATCAGATGATTGCTATTACCCTCATTAAGTTCAAGTGCCTTATTTTATAGATCATATTGCAATCAGACATTTACCAAGGGCCAACAGTTTTTAAATTTTCTCCACATTTGAGGGTATTTACAAATGTAAATCCATATGTCTTCAAAATGACCCTATGAGGTAGGGTCATTTTGTGGATGATGAACCTGGGACACAGAGATTAAAACAACTCACCTAAAGGCATGCACTTAGTAAGGAGTCTGATCTTGAAGCAGCACATGAGATCAGCAGTCAGCATTTTTTTTTTTTTTTTTTGTAAAGGACCACAGCAAATATTTGACATTTTGCAAGCCACATACAATCTCTCTCACATAGTCTTTTAATTTATATATCTATTCATTTATTTATTTTTTACCGAATTTTAAATCAAACAGTATGGTGCTGGCCCAAAGACACACAGATCAATAGAACAGAATAGAAAACCCAGACATGAACCCATAACCATATGGTCAATTAATCTTTAACAAAGAAGGAAAGAGTATCCAATGGGAAAAAACAATCTTTTCAACAAATAGTGTTGAGAAAACTGGACCACAATGTGCAGAAGAATGAAATTGGACCACCTTCTTATACCATACACAAAAATAAATTAAAAACAGATGAAAGACCTAAATAATTTCTGACCTAAATAATTTTCTGAGACAGAAAACTACTAAAATCCTAGAGGAAAATACAAGCAGCAATCTCTTTGACATTGGCCATAGAAACTTCTTACTGGATACATCTGCAAAGGCAAGAGAAACAAAACCAAGAATGAACTGTGGAGACTTCACTAAAACAAAACAAAACAAAACAAAACAAACAAACAAACAAACAAAAGAACCAACTTCAGCATGACAAAGGAAACAACAAAACTAAAAGGCAACCTACAAAATGGGTGAAGATACTTGCAAATGACATATGTACTAAAGTGTTAGTTTTCAAAATATATAAAAAACTTATCAAACCCAACACCCCAAAAATGAACAGTATAATGAATAAATGAGCAGAAGACGTGAATAGACATTTTTCCAGAGAAGACACACAGATGGCCAACAGACACATGAAAAATGTTCAACATCACTCATCATCAAGGAAATGCCAATCAACACTACAATGAGATATTGAATAAGAGACAGGCAGTGCTAGGCAGGGAGAGATAGCTAGGGAAACATGGGATCAGGACCACAAAATTCAAAATGTGGTAGGTGAAAGGAAACCAAAGATAAGGGAACAAATGAGATCATCTTGTCCTAGGTGTGAGGTGTTATTATAACAGCTACTTGTGACCAACTGAGAATTACCCAGACCCTCACCGACAAAGTAAGCCTTTGAAAGTGTTTTCACTAGTCCTTCCTTGATGGTACTATCAATAGAGATGTTAAACAGATTTAAGTTCTCGGGTTAGCTTTCTATAAAAGATCATTCCTTAAAGCTCTTAGTGGCAACACTGTTGGGATCCCTCTCACTCCTGAGAGCTCTTTCTGTATCCTTGCTTAATAAATCTCTATCATTTTATTCACTCTCCTTTGTCCACAAGAATCATTCTTCAATTCCATGAGACCAGAACCTAGCTCTCCAGCATCAATATCATCTCATGCTTGTCAGAAGGACTAAAATCAACAACACAGAACACAATAGGTTTTGACAAGGTTGGGGGAAAAGGGGAACTCTCATACATTGTTGGTGGGAATGCAAACTGGTACAGCCACGCTAGGAAACACTATGGTGTTTCCTCAAAAAGTTCTAAATAGGGGCATGTGGGTGGCTCAGTTGGTTAAGCAACTGCCTTTGGCTCAGGTCATGATCCTGGAGTCCTGGGATGGAGTCCTGCAACAAGCTCCCTGCTCAGCAGGGGGTCTGCTTCTCCTTGTGAATTTCCCCCTCTTGTGCTCTTTCTCTCTCATTCTCTCCCTCTCAAATAAGTAAATAAAATTTTTAAAAATTTAAAAAATATATATACACACACAGAGACAGAGAGAGAGAGAGAATTACCCTATGATTCTGCAATTGCCCTAATAGGTATTTACCCAAAGAAGACAAAAATACTAATTCAAAGGGATACCTGCACCCAGTGTTATAACACTATTATCTACAATAGCCAAATTATGGAAAGAGCCCAAGTATCCATCAACTAATGAATAAAGAAGAGGTTATGCACACACACACACACACACACACACACTAAAATATACTCAGCCATAAAAAAAGAATGAAATCTTGCCATTTGCATTGATGTGGATGGGGTAGGGAGTATTATGCTATGTGAAATAAATTAGTCAGGATAGACAAATACCATATGATTTCACTCATATGTGGAATTTAAGAAACAGATCAAATGAGCAAAAGGAAAAGATAAAGACAAACCAACAAGCAGACTCTTAACTACAGAGAACAAACTGATGGGTACCAGAAGGAAGGTGGGAGGGGCAGTGGGTAAATAGGTGATGGGTATTAAGAAGGGCACTTGTGATGAGCACTGTTTATGCTTATGTTTATGTTTATGGAAGTGGTGAATCTCTAAATTGTACACCTGAAATTAACATTATACTATATGCTAACTGACTGGGATTTAAATAAAAACTTAAAAAAATAAGCTCTTGGAGTCAGATATTCTAGATTTGAATCCTTGCTTCTGAAAATTAATACTGATATGACCTCAGTTAATATTGCAATGTCTGTGTTTGCTTTTCTGTAAAAGATACATAATTCTGTGTGAAAGGCAGAATTCTAAGATGGCCCAGGTTTTCCACCCCTTGATATTCATGCCTTCTATAATCCTACCCCCTTGAGTAGGAACTGAACTTGTGAATAAGATGGAATATCATTCCTTAAATTTTATGTTATGTTGTATGCAGAGGTTTAGCAGATGTAGTTAAAGTCTCAAGTCAGTTGATTCTAAGTAAATCAAAAGGAAATTTATCTGGGATAAGATTAAACTAATCAGGTAAGTCTTTTAAAAGTAAGTCTATGGGACACCTGGGTGGCTCAGTCAGTTAAGCATCTGCCTTCTGGTCAGGTCATGATCTCAGGATCCTGGGATTGAGCTCCCATCAGGCTCCCTGCTCAGCGACAAGTCTGCTTATCCCTTGGTGATTGCTTTAGCTCTCTCTCAAATAAATAAATAAAAACTTAAAATTAAAAAAAAAATAGAAGTAGGTCTGGAGGTCAAGGTCAGAAAGAGATGAGAGGTTTGAAGCAGCAGTACAGAGTTTTTTACTAACGTTGTCAGGAGGCTAATAGAAAGTTACTACAATAGATGAACCAAGAAGTAATTTATAATCTTTACACAAAAACAAATAAAGTCTTGTGTTTTATAGCTTGTTTTGGTAACTCTTGTAGCAAATGCATGGTGATTATATACCCTCAGAAGTAGATAAGCTTACCCTCTCAGAACCATATTACAATTAAGACTTATGAAATTCAAAGATTTGAACCATCATAAGTAATATAAATCTATGCCAGCAGAATTTTAGGAAAATCTAAAATGCAATTGATTTGACCATGTTTTAGTCAGAGAATTGATTGTATTAAAACATTAAAGTTATACCTAATCAATAGATACAGTAATGTTCCAATGTGTACTGTATCAATACACATAGTAATATACCAGTGGTGTTGGTAAACTGGATCTCCAAGGGGGCAGGAAAAAGCTCAGTTATACAGCATTTGCTGTTTCCTCTAATGTAAATACTCCCATCATGAATGATTTCAAGACTGTTTAACAAGCAAGTTACAAAATTTCTGAATATTTAACAATCTCCTTTCTAGAACCTGTCTCCGCCAGCTCCAACATACCAATGAATGTTATCATTTTTTAAAAAACACTTGGCAAAGCTAAGATACAGAAATGACCGAAATGTCTACCAACAAATAATGGATAAAGAAAATGTGAAATACACACATACATACACACACATACAATGGAGTAATTACTATTCAGTCTTAAAAAGAGGAAATTCTGCATATGTTACAACATGAATGAACCTTGAGAACATTATGCTAAGTAAAATAAGCAAAACATAGAAAGACATGTACTGTATGATTCCACTTACATGAGGTATCTAAAATAGTCAAATTTGTAAAATCAAAGACTGGAGACCGTGGCTACCATAGACTGGAGATAGGGAGAAGGGAAATTATTAAACAACAGGTGTTTGTTAAGTAAGATGAATATGCACTAGAGATCTGCTGTACAATATTATACAACCAAAAATGCACACTTATGGGTGCCTGGGTGGCTCAATGGGTTAAAGCCTCTGCTTTTGGCTCGGGTCATTATCCCAGGGTCCTGGGATCAAGCCCCACACTGGGCTCTCTGCTTCATGGGAGTCTGCTTTCTCCTCTCTCTCTGTCTGCCTCTCTGCCTACTTGTGATCTCTGTCTGTCAAATAAGTAAGTAAGTAAATAAATAAATAAATAAATGTTTTTTAAAATGCACACTTATGAAGATAGATTTCACATTGTGTTCTTGTCATAATGAAATTGAAAAAAAAAAAAAAGATGGCAAAATATTCCAATATAAACTGGGAAGGGAAGCACAAGAGCAAGAGTTTATCAATATTAAATTCTTTTTTTTCTTAAGATTTTATTTATATGTATTTGACAGAGAGAGACACAGCAAGAGAGGGAACATAAGCAGAGGGAGTGGGAGAGGGAGAAATAGGCTTCCCACTGAGCAAGGAGTCTGATGCAGGGCTAGATCCCAGGACCCCAGGATCATGACCTGAGCCAAAGGCATACACTTAACAGCTGAGCCACCCAGGCACCCCAAGTTTGTCAGTATTAAATCAAAGTCCTATAAAGAGTTTCAGGTACTCAGCAGATGAGAAAATACCTTCGAGAAAATACCTATGAGGGCTATTGATAGAACAGGTAACTGTTATATCTGAAAATCAACTCTTTTTTTTCTTTTATTTTTTCTTTTTCTTTTATTCTGTGTTCATATCATCTAATGATATTATGGAGTGTCTGAGTGTGTGCATTTTGACACAAAGAGAATGTAGTGATCAGTCAACAGCAAGAAGATTGGTGGAATGCTGACCTATTTGTTAGTTATATTTGCTGCTATAAATACATTCACTGGTATTCTATTTTATACCAGAGTCTCTTGTAAGTTTGATCTGTGCAAGGTTATTTTCCAGCTTCCTTGAATCACAGCTCACCAGGGAGCTAAAAAAATAACACCAAAAGTAAAAAAGAAAAAAAGAAAAGAAAAGAAAAGAAAAAAACAGGCCATTGAATGGTGGGGAGTCCTATGTATTCTCTCCTGGGTTGAGTGAGAAATCTGGGTCATGTCTACTGCAAATGGGAAATAGAAAGTGAAAGACCATTACTGTATCACTTTAATATTCATCATAGCTTGAGATTCATTGCCTGAGATGGGATAGCTATTATTAATCTATTTTCAAAGAAGGTGGAAGAGTTGAAGAGATGCTAATAAATATATGAATACTTTGAATTAACAAAATATTTTTGAAGTATTTGTAATGATAAGTACTTGCATATACTACAAGTATATACTTGTATACTACTATAAATACTACTGTATATACAAGTATATACTACTATATATACTACTATATATACATGTGTATATGCAAGTATATACTATACAAGTACATATACTACAAGTATATGTAGTATGTAAATGTATCTCATAATGAAAAATTGTATGACAAAATATGAATGTAGATATAGAAAACACATTAAAACACATTAAAAATACAAAACATCCTGTAAAAGTATGGTAACATTTTTTAGGCTTATACTTAACTTCTTTGAATCATTAGACTATTATCCCCGTCTTAAAAAGCAACTACAGAGTAGACAAGAGTATTCTTTGAATAGATAAGAACACTAAGCTTTATACAAAAAGTTGTTACTTTTTAGGTATATGATCATAGTCATTTCTACATACAGAAGCACTTTAAAAGTGAATTATGGTAACAATATGTAAGATGAAGTTTCACAATGGACTTTTTATCTTATAAAATATAAAGCAGATACAGAGTGTTTTATTTTACTTAATTCTTAGTACTATATTTCTAGGAAAAAGTTAACAAATTTATTACTTGGCATTTTTCTGAAATGTTTGAAATTTAAACATGTTTTCTGAGCTCAGCAGACAAAATAAAATAAAAGCCTCATAGTTTACTATTATGAAAGTAAATGGAAAGATTGGCTGGTGTGGAGTGGCAGCCAAGTCTTCTGAATAGGTTGGCAGTGTAGTTGCCAGAACTCTGAAACATCAAATGCTCATGATGTACTTCACATTTGCTACTATGATTGTTCCATTAGGTTTTTGTAAAAATATATTTCCAGGGGTGCCTGGCTGCTCAGTCAGTAGAGCATGTGACTCTTGATCTCAAGGTTGTGAGTTCAAGCCCCACATTGGGTGTAGAGATTATTGAAAAATAAAATCTTAAAAAAATATATTTTCTTTATTTTAACAATATAAAATCAAACAGATATATTCTATTTACAAATGAATGGATTTTCAGGCTAATTAAAATAAATTGATGCAAATTTTTCTTTAGTAAAACAAAATGTTTGTCATTAGCCAAATATTTATAACTATGAATTCTTCAAACGTGAATTCTTTAGACACACAGGGTATCCTTTTACCATTGCTAAAATTCTATCTTATTTTTTTTTAAGATTTTATTTATTTATTTGACAGGCAGAGATCACAAGCAGGCAGAGAGGCAGATAGAGAGAGGGGGGGAGGCAGGCTTCCCGCTGAGCAGAGAGCCTGATGCGGGGCTCGATCCCAGGACTCCAGGATCATGACCTGGGCCGAAGGCAGAGGCTTTAACCCACTGAGCCACCCAGGCGCCCCCTTATTTTTTTTTTTTGTGGTGACAAAATATCTTCTTTGATAAATGATGGTATGTTCAGCATGCTAAACAAGCTCTCTTGCTTACTCTACAAATCCACTAACAGATCTTCACTTCAATTTTATTATGTATGGGAATAGGAAAATGGGATTGAGGCATACATAGAAGATTGACTGACAGCAACAACAGGTGAAAATATTCAACTCCCACCTGCCCATTTATGGCCTGCTTCTACTGAGTCTACAAAAAGTAAAAACTTGACTTACCAGAGTCCTTTCCACAGGAAGTTGACCTTATAGAAAAAGTCTTCAAATTATCTTAGTTTACAGTGCCCTTAGTGTCTCCGTAACTTTTTCAAAATGCTTAAACCTTAAAAAAAATGGTTTTGTTTATTAAGTATTTAGTTCCAAACAATTATATATGTGTTTATGTCTTAATTTAGCAGCTGTTTGGAAAAAAAATACATGAGCATCGAAGAATAAAATACTATTTTTATTATACCCTTAAATAACTATATGTATTAATAGCTGTATGTACTAATAACTATGTACATACTAATATGCACTAACAATATGTAAATATATGTACTAATGTACACTAATAAGTGATGTGTGTGTCTGTTGTGCACTGAACAATTTTAATTGTTGCTTGATATACAACAGCTGTGATTTCAAATTAAATATGCAAATGAAGACATAGACTACACATAGTGAAACAGAAAGAATAAAAGAGCTTGGGACACTACTGGTATATTTGAACCACTTCAACAGACCTAGAAAGCTCATATATTGCATGTTTATATGTTAGAAAAATAAAACCATTATTATGTAGGCTTCTGTTCGCTGGTTTTTAAGTTATTTTGCTGTGGTTTTAAATAATGCCATTTTAATGTTGGAAAAATTATATTATTATAATATTATTGTTCCAGATAATACTAACTTTTGGGTTCTTTCTTCCATTATAAATTCTAACTGAATGCGGTTTCCATGAATGAATGTTATTTATATATTAACTTTTGCCCTACTTCCTTCTTGAATTGTATTTTAATAGCTGTAAAATAAGTCTATAAATAAATCTATGTAAGAATTATTTTGTTCAGATCATACCATATATTAGGGTAGTATGATCTGGATGGAAAACATATGATAAGAAGAAATTAAAGACAAATGAAAACATAGAAAGTGTTTATACCATTTAGTATAGACAAATGGCAAATTTTAAAATAACAGATATACCTATTTCAAAGATAATTAAAATGTTTTAATTCTAAGTACTTCTTTCCAATTCTCTGTATCAGTGTTGAAAAAGATATACAAAATTTCATCTACTTCAAAATGTTATTTTGACTTTTTACCTAGGTTTGCACTTATGTAGGTAAAAATTTCACAATTAAACAACAATAAGAAAACTACAAAAAGAAACTAGAAACTATTATTTACTTATGAAAGATAGGATATATCTACAGTGGTACTGATGGATTTTCATAGCTCCTTCAATTAAGGAAGAAATCATATAAATATGAAAATTTTTAAGAAAGTTCTTGTTCTTCTTTAGTCCATTTATTTATTAGTTCAAAGATTATTTGTTAAAAAATAGCAATCAAGTGCTCCTAGATGGTGTAGTCCATTAAGTGCCCAACTCTTGGTTTCAGCTCAGGTCATGATCTCCAGGTGGTGAAATTGAGCTTGGCATCAGGCTCCCCATTGGACTCAGAATCTGCTTGGTTTTCACTCTCCCTCTCCTTCTGCCCCTCCCAGTCATGTGCTTTCTTTCTTTCCTCTCTAAAATAAGCAAATAAATCTTAAAAAAAAAAAAAAAGTAATCAATCATAGCATCTTTTCTCTTTTTTAAAAAAATAATTCCCATAGTAAGCTGATATTCATCACCTCACATAATTTCAAATTTTTCTTGTGGTGAGAACTTTGAAGACCTATGCTCTTAACATCTTTCAAAGATATGATACAATATCATTCAGTTTAGTTACCATGCTGTATAGAATCTTCCCAGAACTTACTTATCCTATAAATGGAAATTTGTGCCTTTTGACCACTTTGACACATTTCAGCTGCCCCCCTCCTTACATCTTATCTCTGGTGACCACCAACATGTTCTCTGTACCTATGAGTTTGATTTTGTTTAGATTCCACACATAAGTGAAAGTGTATAGTGTTTTCTTTGTCTGATTTATTTCACTTAGTGTAATGCCCTCAAAGTCCATCTATGTTGTTGCGAATAGCAGAATTCCCTTCCTTTTTATGGCTGACAATATTTATGTGTGTGTGTGTCTGTGTGTGTGTATTCACATCTTCTCTATCCATTCATCTGTCACTGTAAACTTAGGTTGTTTCTGTGTCTTACCTGTTGTAAACAATGCTGCACTGAACATGTGGGTGCAGAGGTCTTTAAAAGATAGTGCTTTCATTTCCCTCAGGTATATACCCAGAAGTGGGATTGCTGGAAGAGATAGTAATTAGTTCTATTTTTAATTTTTTTTAAATTATTTATTTATTTGACAAACAGAGATCACAAGTAGGCAGAGAGGCAGGCAGATATAGAGAGAGGGGGAAGCAGGCTCCCTGCTGAGCAGAGAGCCTGATATGGGGCTCAATCCCAGGGCCTTGGGATCATGACCTGAGCTGAAGGCAGAGGCTTTAACCCACTGAGCCACCCAGGCATCCCATCTATTTTTAAATTTTTGAGGAAATACCACACTCTTTTCCATAGTTGCTATACCAATTTACATTCCCACCAACAGTGCACAAGTGTTCTCTTTTCTCCTTATCCTTGCCATTATTTGTTACTGCTTGTCTATTTGATAACAGCCATTCTAAACAGATGTGAGATGTTATATCTCATTGTAGTTTTGATTTGCATTTCCCCAATGGTTAGTTTTGTTGAACACATTTGCATGTACCTGCTAGCCACTTGTATGTCTTCTTTGGAAAAATGGGTATTCAATTCCTCTGGCCATTTTTTATTCAGATTATTAGTGGGGGTTTGTTTGGTTTGCTTTGGAGTAGTATGAGTTCTGCATGTATTTTGGATATTAACCCCTTAGCAAATATATGATTTGCAAAGATGACTCCCTTTCTGTAGGTTGCCTTTTGTTTTGTTGATGGTTACCTTTGCTGGGCGGGAGCTTTTTAGTTTGATGTAGTACCACTTGTTCAATTTCACTTACGTTGGCTTTGTGTTTGGTATCAAATATGAAAAATCATGGCAAAAACTGATGTTAAGGAGCTTATCTCCTATGTTTTCTTTTAGCAGTTGTATGGTTTCATGTCTTATATTAGCGTCCTTAATCCATTTTGAGTTGATTTTTGTGTGTAGCATAATACAGTGGCCCAGTTTTATTCTTTGGCATATGGCTATCCAATTTTTTCAAGCCTAATTATTGAAAAGACTACTTTTTACCCATTGTATATTCTTGGATTCTTTGTCATAAATTGATTAACCATATATGCATGGGTTTACTCCTAGGCTTTCTTTTTGTTCCATTGATCTATGTCTCTTGTTCTTATGACAATGTTAGACTGTTTTGATTACTATAGTTTTATAATAGTTTGAAATCAAGAAGTGTGCTGACTCTACCCTCATCCTTTTTTTTTTTTTCAAAATTGAATTCTTTTATGATTTCACTCAAATTTTAGAATTGTTTTTTCCTAGTTTTGTGAAAAATACTATAGGCATTTTGGTTTGTATAGTATGGATATTTTAACAATATTAATTATTCCAACCCATGAGCATGGAAGAATATTCTTTAAAAAAAATGTTCTAATTACTTGCAACAATTTTTCCTAATAAAAATTCACAAGTGGTATTCCAACATACCATATGAAATAGATCTTCCTTCCATTCTGGATCAGGTTTTGATAGAATGATATATTTAACTGACACTAAAGCAAAGAAAAATGATATAAACAAATAAAAACACAATTCTGTTTCCCTGCCTGCACTTAGAATTTACATCATGGACTTTATACAGAGATAAAACATTGACTCTCCCTGCAGGCATTTGAGTTTGGGCAATACCATAATAGTTAACTCCACAGCTCAGAAAGTAACAATAGCCTCACAATCATTTAGGCAATTGGTGGGAAAGTCCTTGGATATTTGAATAACTTTTATTTCTGGATCACAGAAATGGACAATGTTGCCTTGAAACAGACCTAAGTGATTTTCAACAAAATAAACAAAAAGCACTTGAAGTTTGAAATTTTTCTCTAGGTAAGATGAATAAAAGTACCAGTTATGATCCTAGTTTTTTACTAGTTCTTAAAATTTTACACAGAATGAATATGTCTTTAATTTACCTTTATACCTTTCAAAGATAACCTTCTGAATTTCTCTCTCTCCTGGCTGATTTCTGTATAGATGAAATGTCCTGTTATTGCATTCCCTTAGGAGGAACTTATTTTAATACAAATTGTCCCTGAATAATTTTTGAACAAGATTGTTTTAAATGATTAGCTTTTATTGACAGCAATAATAGCATAATTATATTAACATGATAACAGAGTTCTGAAGCTCTAAGTATTGCTTATGAATCACTGATACAAATGAACATTTAGTTACCCAATGCAATGACTGAAATAGTACTTAAAATTTTACTTAACTTCTTAAACTTGACACTTAGAATGTTTTGATTATGTTTCAACACATGGTTTAAAATGAATATTTGAGGAGTGTGTGTGTGTGTGAGACAGTGAGAGAGAAAGAGGAATCGATTTTTTTTAATTTCTCCATATTTGTATCCGTACAGTTGTTAGCTAAGTCACCATTAGATTCCAAAAGCATATGCTTATACTCAAAGGAAAAAAAAAAAAAAACTAACAATAACAACAAAAAAATAATGACAAGTAAAGGATGGTTAAATTACTTAAAATCTTTGAAATTTATTATAATTCAATGATACACAATCGGATTTTAGGGATACTTTAGTATACTTCCATTATATAAATGAATATTAAAGATTCTTAAATTATATTTTATATCACCTTACTTAAGGCCAGGATGTATATGGTTTGTTTTAGAAAGCATATATGCTATTGTTAATCCAATCCCCATAAAGGAAACTTTTGGCAACACAGTTATGGAATGATCAAATAAAAAAGTCAGCCAAACACAGGTATTTAGTTGGTATATCTTTAGTTAGTAGATCTAGGGTGAATTCATACTTTTCTTCTTGCCTTTGTCTGAACTTGAGAATGTTACTTTAGTTTTTTAGGTCTCAGGTTTATTATTTACAAAATAATACAGTGTGATTACATGATTTTGACCACCCCCATGTTTTAAATACTAAGCATTAATATGAAAATAGAAGTTCTAGAGATCAATATATATAAGCACATATCCTAGTAAATTGTGGGAAGATTTAAATTCATTCTCTAAGTGGAAAATATTAAATTAATGTTATCTAGAGATTTGAACTCAAGGTAGAGTATTCTAGATTATCTTTATTTTTTTTAAGTTTTAATTTAAATTCCAGTTCGTTAACATACAGTGTTATGTTAGATTTAAGTGTATAATATAGTGATTCAACACTTCCATATAAATCTTTAGTCTGTAAATCAATTATCCTTATGTTTAAAACAGTATCCAAGTTTATATTCTTTTCTGACCACAGTAACTGTCAGATAAGATATAAATAGGTGTGGTCATTAGTATGTCAAAGTTTTTCTCATGGAAGTATTATTTCTTCTTCTGTATGACTGCCTGTACTCATGGTACATCCATTTGGTTTCAACAATGTCTTGAAGACATAATATTAATCACTTCTTATAAATGCTTTGCAAGATAGTTATTAAAAGCAAGCCTGCCTTTGTTGGCCATCCAATTCCTGCCTCCCGTGCAATTTCTTCCATTGTGATAAATTAGACAGCAGCATATGATGCAGCAACTAAACAGATTCCAAAGAAACTGTTGTAGTGTTTAAAAATCTCTTTAGATGTTTTATTAGTACAATAAAAACTAGCTTATTACATGGTATTTTAAAGAAAATTGCCAAAGTTTTCTAATTGCTATTAACTTGCAAAAGCCAAATGATAGTTTTTAGTAACAGAGCATATAGTACAATGGACATGTAAAAAGCAATAGATATTAAAATTTACTCTTTATAATAATAGGGAGCAAGCAGGTGTCTAGAACATAAAGTAACAATAGGAAATAAAGAACATATTTGCAATTAGAAATTAGTAGTTCATTTTATATGTAGTTTTGTAAAGAATCCTTTGTATAATAAGCAAGCTTTTTCTGTGCATATATGTGTGTACAAAACTAACACAAAGATATAGACACATACTAAAGATATTTTTAATTGAACAATATGAACATGAAAATTATTTTAAGAAAATACATTCATAACCTGATAATATATTTATTTGATTCAAAAGAATGATTTAGTAAATGTGCATTTTTGATGCTCAGAATGTGTCTATAAAATATAAATATCAAGCATTTACCTGATTGATCACTAATTAAACCAGGAAAGCCCAATTTGAAACTTCCATATGTATTTAATCTTTAATAGCTTATTATGTAAATTGGGAAATAGCAAATTTTTAAATACAATGACAAGAATTTAGTGGGTTATAGATAATAATATGAATTGTAATAGGAATTAACAAATTCACATCATAGAAAATATACCACTTCATTTAAAAATCGTAACATTAAAAAATAACTGAATAAATCACAGAGTGAGATCCTGTTGTCACTTTTGATTTGAAGAAGAATCATTTGTTAAGAAAGAATTGTGTCTTATTTATGAAGGCAGGTAGGAGTTAGCTCAGTAAACCAAAGTTTTCCTAATCAAATAAAAATTCTGTAAGCCCTTATTTGCATGGTCTAGCCAATTCGAGTTTGCAGAGAGAGTTAACAATGCCATGAGTTTCCACTTAGAGAAACACATAGGTGTTTGTAAGCAAACACCTCTTCCAGTGAGCTGTCTTAACACCTCTTTTTGTAGGTGAGGGGTTCAGAAAAAAGCCAGAGCTGTCAAAGAAATAGTTTTTGTTAGTTGGTAGAGAAAGATAATAAAAGTTTATCATTTAATATCTTTTTTTAAAATCTTCATTGCAGTTTCCTTTAAGTAAATGTGTATTAGTTTACTGGGGTGGATTGGTATAAGGAAGGGAGAAGTAGAGCCTGATTTTTTTTTTTTTTTTTTGTATGTGGGTGTATGAATTTTGGCCTTGAGATGTCTTCATTCTTATGCATAGATGATCATACTGTTTGGCCTTCGTCATGCTGTTTCCTGGTTAGCCTATCTCTTTGTGTCCACCAATGTGCCTTTTACTAACTTAAAATTTGAGAAAAGAAAACTGCTGAGGAGATATGAGGTCTTGGGTCTTAATTTTGTTTTCCTCTAGGTTTTTGGCTCTAGTAGGGCCAATAAGAACTACTAGATATTAACCCGGGTTGACTTCATATTGAAATCTACTGTAGAATTTCTGATTTAACCAATCTGGGATGGGGCCCACATGTCATTAGTTTTTAAAGCTCCCTGGAACAAATGCATCAAAGGTTGTCATTGTTGAACTAAATAGAACATGGTTTTATCTTGAACCATGATATTTCTCAGCAATCTTGGGTAAGCACCCACCATATTATTACATTTTGTTTCAATCTTTAAAATACCAGAGAATGTGCGATTAGCAATCACAACCTAAATGTTGACATATTCTGCTTCACTGGAAACCAATTAAATGTTACAGTTACCAATTAGATGCCAAGGCTGGCTCTGGCTATATCCTTGTTATTTGGTTTTCTCTTTACACGAGCAACATTGGCATCACCTAGCAATTTGTTAGAAATGTGGGATCTGAGGCCCAACTTCAGTCTGAGGCTACTCAGTCAAAATCTTCATTTTAAACAAGATCCCAAAGTGATTCACATGCACAATCTTGAGAGGCACTACTCTAGATGGTCTAGAGACCATCTCAATTATGATTGGGGAAATTAATTATTTGAACTCACGAAGAGTTCATTGTCAGGATCTACTTAACAGCATAATTGCATCATTTATGGCTCCCAAAGTTTGCAATTTTATTTAGGATCTGGACCCTATCTTTATTCACAGAAGGAGTCATTCACAGCTACCACTTCATTTTCATGCCTGATCAGTTTTACCAAGAGAGAGAATCCCGTGGTGATGTTTTAAGCCATTGGAACCGTCGGGTTTGTAAATTGGTCCCCCATGAACTTGATCCTTGTTCTCCTGACATTGTAAGCCTTACTTTATCTGGGGATGGGTTTTGAGGATACTTCTTCCAGTATGAAAATATATGTAAGATATTTATTACCTTCACATTGAGGTGAGGTTATAATTCTAGCATGTAAATAAGAGTGGAAGTCTACTTTGCTGTAATCTCTTTCTAGAGCAGTCTGGTGGTTCAATTCACAAATGGAACTTTTGTGTTGTTTGAAGTTCAAATATTCCCTACAGTTTGACCATTATAAGCCAGCATTTATGTTCCTTTGAGAATGTCGATATCTATACTGTTTCAGTGACATGCTCTAAGTTCCTATTACATTTTTCAAGTTTCTAGCCTCTACAAACAAATCCAAAGTTTATTTGATGCTAAGTCCCACAATAGCATTCAGGTCCCCAAATTTAACCCAACTGTGCTGGAGTAAGAGGACATTTTATTTTGCATTCCAAACATACCTGATTTTAATCTTTGCTATTTCTTCAGAGAGATTTAATGTTTTTGGAAGTTGGGTTTCCGTATAAGTTCATCTTAAAACAAAATCCCAAGCACAGAAATACAGTTACTCAAAGCCAGTCTCCAGTATACCATATAAAATATCAGCAATATTACAACTCATTTCAGAATGGCTTGGCAAATCAAAATATATCTCATATATATAATATAATATGCATATATGCACATGTACATATTATGACATGAGAAATGTGGTTCTATTAATAACAGTAGCACTGTCTAAAAATCTTGTTTTCATAGTTAATGAAAACTTATCCTTATGAAATTGATGTGCCAAGTTACCAGAAATATGTTGAAGGAAGACCAGTGAAGGGATTTACATTTAGTGATCAATTTTCCTATTATACAAAAAAACCCAAAAACAAACACCAACACCTCCTATGTGATATTCATAAAAGTCTAACTTGACCTTTTTGTAAAACTTGCAAGAGGTTTTACCATTCTCATTTTACAAATAAGAAGAGTGTTTCTGGTTTAACTGTCACTGGTACAGAACGTTTTAGTCATCTGAGTTTGTCTAATACTAAAGCAAAGCCTTTTTTGTGTTCCTTCCATTCGCTAATTCATTCATGCAACACATGTTTGAGTGGTTGCCACATGCCAGTCACAGATTATTTATCTAGGTGATTCATTTTCCAGAGAATTCCATCTTAAAACAAACACACACACACACACACACACACACACACACACACACACAGTCTGTCTTCCAGTGCTTTCATTTGTTATACTGTGTTTCTTTTGGATTTGACCCTTTTGAGAGTGAGGAAGAGGTGGCCAGTATTCATTCAGATTGAAGGAGACATTTCAGGTAACTGCCTTAAAGAATTTCCTCTAACCATTCTTTGGGAATGAGGTTAAAGTTTCCTCCTTTTTTTAATGTTATGTTAGTCATCATACAGTATGTCATTAGTTTTTGATGTAGTGTTCCAAGATCATTGTTTATGTGTAACACCCCGTGCTCCATGCAATATGTGCCCTCCTTTACTTTTGAGATAAAAAAGATTTCTTTTAGAACTTCATATTCATGATGTCTTCAAGGCAAAATGCTAATATAAAGATACTTCTGCTACACAAATTCTGTTTCTTCTACAATTTTTTGCAGTATAAGTATTATTTAAATGGCATAGCATACTAGAATATGAACTCACATTAAAATATTTTATTTGAATTATTTCAAGTTTAGGGCATTAATCATGATAGTTTAGAAATGTTTCAGCTGATCTTCGTCCAATTTTATGAAAAACAGGATAAGTATGTTTCAATATATCTCTTTCTTTTCTGATGAGTATTAATAAAAAATCTGGAAGAAAGTTTGTTCCAAGTCATTTTTTTAAAGGATTTTATTTATTTATTTGACACAGAGAGAGACTGTGAGAGAGGGAAAACAAGCAGGGAAAGCTGGAGAAAAAGAAGCAGGCTCTACACTGAGCAGGGAGCCCAATGCCAGGCTTGATCTTAGGTCCCTGGGATCATGACTTGAGCCAAAGGCTGACATTTAACAACTGAGCCACCCAGGTGCCTCTGTTCCAAGTCAGTTCTAATCACTTTACTACTTAGTACTAATTCCTTCTACATATGGAGAGTAAAAATATTAAATTTTAAGCTATATTTATGTGCAAGCACAGAAATACAGTTACTCAAAGCCAGTCTCCAGTATACCATATAAAATATCAGCAATATTACAACTCATTTCAGAATGACTTGGCAAAATAAAATATATCTCATATATATATATAATATGCATATATGCACATATACATATTATGACATGAGAAATGTGGTTCTATTAATAATAGTAGCACTGTCTAAAAAATAAAGTGATTTTCCAAGTACTTCAGATATGGCTATAATAATAGAAATAACCATTATAACTTCAAATACTAACTCTTTAATATTGTAAGTATGGAGCATATTCTTCATAAGATTTTAATTTCTTGAGGAAACATATTTTCTCTTGTTTTCACAATGTATTACATATTGTAAATACAAAAAAAAACCCACCAAAAACCCCACTCTTATGAGTTAATGATTCCCTTAGATTCTAAGTGAATGTCTATTGTCTGACTTATCCCAAACTCTACCTTTCAAATTCCTGAGTTCCTTCAAATCCAGTAATGATTCTTCCTTCCTTCTGCAATCCATGGCAATAAATCACATTTAGATTAGTTATTACTCAGCACTATACCACATTTTTTGAAAAACAAAAAATAAAATATGCAAAATAATTTTCTTTGGTACTGAAACCTCACAGGTATTCAGAAATCTCCAATTATTTCCTTTCCCCACTACCTTTATCAATCATTCTAGACAATTACCAATAACCTTTGACACTTTTTCCCGTCCCCTCCTGTAGTAGATTAGCTTCGCCTTCTACTTAACTAAGAAAATGAAAGCTATTAATAAAATTTCCTTTACTTTTCTGCTCCACTTTTTAGGATTTACTCCATAATATCAACATTTCACCTGCTTTAAGTATCAACTAATTAAGAGAGGAGGCCTTCCTCCAATTTGCTAATCCCTAGTTTTTATTTGGAGTCCATGCCCTCCTACTTCTTTTGTCCTGCTTTGTTAGCCATGTTTTCTCTTGCTTCTTCAATCTCTGTTGAAGAGGAGTCCTGTTGATTTCTACCTTTCAGATTAGTTCCTGGCCTTATTATTATAGAAGCCAGTATCTTAGCCCAGAACCTTACTATTTCTTATCTGTGATACTTTTTTTTTTTTTTTTAAAGATTTCATTTATTTATTTGACAGACAGAGAGAGAAACCACCAGCAGGGGGAGCAGCAGGTAGAGGGAGTGGGAGAAGCAGTCTCTCTGCGAAGTAGGGAGCTGGGTGTGAGTCGAAATCCAGGACCCTGCAATCATGACCTGAGCTGAAGGCAGACATTTAACCATCTGAGCCACGCAGGCACTCCATGTGACACTGTATTTAATGTCCCACTGGATCTTTATATCTAATCACCCTTGAAACTCCCCCTACTCTATCCTCATCACTGCAATTAGAATAATTGTTCTAAAATGAAACTGAGTACTCTAAGCCTAATACAGCTATCTCCCTAGCTTCATAGTTCCTACACATAATACAGACCCACAGTTCCCAGTACCATAACTATGATGACACACACCATTGTGTCCAACTAAAATGCTTTGGATCTTCATCCTACATCCCTTCTACTCTCTTCCACACATCTTCATCTGACTAACTTCAATGTATCCTTTGAATCCAGCTTCTGTTCTTTAAATTTCTATTTATTCTTCAAATGCTGCCTTCACTCTGTAACTTGAATGTAATGCCAACTTTCTTGATTACCATGACATTGTGCAAATATCTCTATCAGAGCATTTATGAACTTAATATTTAACATTTTGAACATACTTTCTGCTTTCACTGCTAAGGTGTCAGCCCTTAAAGGGCAGGGACTTTGTAGCTTCAGGGTTTTGTATGGTATCTGACCTATTTAAGTACTTTACAACTACATTCTGAACGAAAAATGACTAAATATAACCCTTGTAATATGATAACTCAATTCGTTATTTTCCCCATCGTGCATCGAACTAAAGGATTCACCATTTTCCTAAATGGGAGGTATGGTGGCATTGGAAATTAGAATAGTAGAGTAGATGAACAAAAAAAGCCAAGCAAACAAGAAAAGTGCTCTAAGCTAAGTCTTGGTTTGCATTGTATCCACTGGCATTTTTATATTAACATACAGTTCTGAAAGGAATGCATTCTAAGTATAAGGTTTTTGTTTTGTTTTGTTTTAAAAAAAATAATGAGTTGAAGTAAATTTTCACAAACTCAGGCTCACTTCTCATTTTCAGGATGTGTCCCTTTAAAATAAATCTATAGGTACATCTGTTAGAAGTAAAATCTAACGTGATAACATTTCCAGCATGGCACATTTATTTTAGGGAGAGGGGCCTAGACTTGAATGAAGACATTATTTTGACATGTATTATTTGAAGTTGCCAAATGAGACCACATTTGTCTTTCTTCATACCTTATCTCTCTTCTTTTTGCAGAACCCCCAGTGAATGTACCAGGACACTGAAACTAGAAGAGATATATAGTAAATATTTCTAAGAAAGAAAGTTTTTTGACATAAATAGTTTTCAAAACCAGACTTGCCTTAATTGTAAATTTTCTGTGTTGAGAATTTTTGTTTTTTAATGATAGGATATAATAGAAATAAGAAAAAAATATATAATGTTAACATAATTAACTATGTACCACTTTTTCTTGTAATGAAGTTATTTTATTTATCACCTCAAAATTATATCTATTCAAATAAAAATAACAATCTCATTATCCACATTATTAAAACACTCATATTAGTTTAAAATGGTCCTTTCAATACTAAGTTTATGTTCTCAAGTAAAATGGTAAAAATAGACAACTAAGCATTAAATAGACATTACTTAACTAGGCATTAGAATAACTTACTCTGGTCAAAATTAATATGAAGTAAGTAATATTTGCAGTTTATATCACTCTTGAGCGCCGAGATATGTGACTTCCCTGATTATTAAAGCATTTTTTAAATGTTGAATATAGCTCACGATATTTTCAAATAAATTGAAAGTAGCTTTTTACAATGACTATTTTGTTTTATTTTTCACTAGCAACTCTAGTGGAATTTAAATGGAAAGGCTCTTGCAGTCTCTAATATTTTCCTTATCAAATATAAAAACACTTTTGCTACCCATTACAGCTATATTGAGCTATAACGAGGGCACAAAAAATAAAAGGGAACTATTACTTATTGTTGGAAGTATAGGAGTAAAACACATTCTGATGTATTACTACTCTTCTGGGATATAAAATACTTTATCATTTCCTTCCTCTCCTAGGTTATCTATGTCAATATCTTGCACATCTTGAGAATCAAAGGCAGACATAGGTCTATGTTCCTGAATAGATACTCAGTATGAAAAAATCTATGTGAATATTAAGGAGACCAAGTTTCATTATATAAACCCCCAGATTTTAAAAGAATTAAACTTTGAGTCTGATGTGTGAAAAACAAATATGTCATTTTTTTTCTTCTTTTCTCCATGTATGAATTTCCTAACTGGTGCTTTACGTCTTTTTTCTTTTTTAATTTAATTTTATTTTTTCAGTGTTCCAAGATTCATTGTTTTTGCACCACACCCAGTGCTCCATTCAACACGTGCCCTCTTTAATACCCACCGCCAGGCTCACTCATCTTCCCACCCCCCCCTTCCAAAACCCTCAGTTTATTTCTGAGAGTCCACAGTCTCTTAGGCTTCATCTCCCCCTCTGCTTTACCCCAAATCACTTTTCCTTTCCTTCTCCTAATATCCTCCATGTTATTCCCTGTGCTCTGCAAGTAAGTGAAACCATATGATAATTGACTCTCTCTGCTTGACTTAGTTTACTCAGCATAATCTCCTCCGTTCCATCCATGTTGATACAAAAGTTGGGTATTCATCCTTTCTAATGGAGATATAATATTCCAGTGTATATGGACCATATCTTCTTTATCCATTAATCCATTGAAGATCATCTTGGCTCTTTCCACAGGTGACGACTGTGGCCATTGCTGCTATGAACATTGGGGTACAGATGGCCCTTCTTTTCACTACATCTGTATCTTGGGACAATTGCATTACCCAGTAGTACAATTGCAGAATCATAGGGAAGCTCTCTTTCTAATTTCTTAAGGAATCTCTACACTGTTTTCCAAGTGGCTGCACCAACTTGCATTTCCACCAACAGTGTAAGAGGATTCCCTTTCTCCACATCCTCTCCAACACTTGTTGTTTAGTGTCTTGTTAATTTTGGCCATTCTAACTGGTGTAAGGTGGTAGCTCAATTTGGTTTTGATTTGAATCTCCCTGATGGCTAATGATGATGAGCATTTTTTTCATGTGTCTGTTAGCCATTTTTTTTTTTAAAGATTTTATTTATTTATCAGAGAGAGAGAGGGGGAGAGAGCAAGCACAGGCAGACAGAATGGCAGGCAGATGCAGAGGGAGAAGCAGCCTCCCTGCCCAGAAAGGAGCCCGATGTGGGACTCGATCCCAGGACGCTGGGATCATGACCTGAGCCGAAGGCAGCTGCTTAACCAACTGAGCCACCCAGGTATCCCTCTGTTAGCCATTTGTATGTCTTCTTTGGAGAAGTGTCTGTTCATGTCTTCTGACCTTTTTTTTTTTTTTTTTTTTTTTTGACATGATTATCTGTTTTTTGAGTGTTGAGTTTGAGGGGTTCTTTATAGATCTTGGATATCAGCCTTTGTCTGTAGTGTCATTTGCGAATATCTTCTCCCATTCCATGGTTGCCTCTTTGTTTTGTTGGCAGTTTTCTTTACGGTGCAGAAGTTTTGATCTTGACGAAGTCCCAAAAGTTCATTTTTGCTTTTGATTCCTTTTCCTTTGGAAACATGTCTTAAAATAAGTTGCTGTGGCTGATGTCGAAGAGGTTACTGCCTATGGTCTTCTTTAAGATTTTGATAGATTCCTGCCTCACATTAAGGTCTTCTAACTGGCACTTTATTTCTAATATTCCATCAAGAGTGGGGCTATCCCATGGATGATGCCGTGAGTGGAATCTTGTAGAGTCATGAACTCCACAAGCTGCATCACTGTATGTTGCAGTCCTCATCTGAAAACAAGTTCATACTCTAGATTACCATTTGTTAAAGTCTCTGTAATAAGAAAAAGGCTAAAAATTCACAATTTTAATTTTTATTGTATAAGCTAAAATTAGGGGAAACATGGATAGCCTTAAAATATCTTAACTAGGGGAGCCTGGGTGGCTCAGTGGGTTAAGCCACTGCCCTCGGCTCAGGTCATAATCTCAGGGTCCTGGGATAGAGCCCCGCATCGGGCTCTCTGCTCAGTAGGGAGCCTGCTTCCTCCTCTCTCTCTGCCTGCCTTTTTGCCTACTTGTGATCTCTGTCTGTCAAATAAATAAATAAAATCATAAAAAAAATATCTTAACTAACCTTCAGAAACATTTAAAAGTGAGATGATGATTCAGGACATTTAAAGTACTATTTTAGAGTGTGCTTCATTAAGCAGTACTAGAAAATTACTCATAATCACCAAAAGACAAACATCAGAATTTTTTCCTTTTGAATATATATACATTTTAAATTCCAAAAACTATGAAATATTAGGGCTAATGAGTTGTTGTAGCAAGATGGTAATGAGTAGTTCTGGAAACAGATGTTATTGTAATAAATAACAGAACTCCTATATAGTATTTTTGTGAAAGGAATACTTTACAAAATGGTGCCAGTAATATTCCTGAGATTCCATGAGTCAGACTTGTCTCTTTTCTCTTTTAATTGATTTATGTGACATGGCGACAAGGAAGAGATTGTTAAAGCTGATAGCCATGATTAAACATCACTCTAATTATTTCTAGTTATTAACATTTCTTAGGAAACAAAATTAAACATACTAAGTCATGCTTTTTTTTTTAAAGATTTTATTTATTCATTTTTGACAGAGATCACAGGTAGGCAGAGAGGTAGGCCAAGAGAGAGGAAAGGAATCAGGGTCCCTGCTGAGCAGAGAGCCTGATGCGGGGCTCGATCCGAGGACCCTGGGATCATGACCAGAGTGGAAGGCAGAGGCTTTGATCCACTGAGCCACCTAGGTGCCCCCCAAGTCATGCTTATTTGTTATAAGAATGAGTATCTTCATGAGACTCATATTCCCAACCAACTTCTTCATAACTTCACTGTCATGGAACTTCATTTTCATCTTTGCCTAGATTATTTTAGTACTTTTGTAATACCTTTTCTGCCACTAATGACCACTTTTTTTTATCCCATGGATTATTTGAATATATATATATATATCCTCTTTTTTCTCTTAAACTGGTTCATATTAAATTATATTTCACTTTTTTTCCAGTTTAGGATATAAGATTCTTATAAATCTCTATATAAATCTATAGAGTATCCTGACTATAGTAGGTAAGAGGTCATGTAATATAGTTCTTAAAGCTTGGTCTCTGGAATTAGGCTGTAAGGTTTTAAACCCTTGCTCCAGTCCCTACTGGTATATGGTATGACTGTGAGCAACTTACCTGACTTCCTTAATGTTTTTGTTTCTTCAAATACTAAATGATACTGGTTATTTTAGTACTTACTATATATATGGTTCTCGTGAAGAATAAATGAAAAATTGCAAATTCCTCACCTCAATATGTGGTATAAAGTAGTTATACAATAACTGTTAGTCATATTATTCATGTCTCTTGACTAATTAATGCCTGAAGTTCTTTGTATATTAGTAATTATGAGAAATATTTATAAATTCAAAAGTTTAAAATAGGTAAGCCATATAAAATAGATGACAACCAGGAAATGATGGAAAGTTGTGTCAGCTACATATGAGAACTCTTTTTGCTCTTTACAGGATAAAGGAACAGAAGGGAAAGTCATTGCTCACTCCTCTTGGGTGAATGTCTCTGTTTTCATTAAAGCTGGGTAACACCTTTAGAACTTAGATTTATGGAGTTCATGCCATTTATATGTGAAGGGGATAGGTCCATCTGGCATAAATCAATTCAGTCAGTCATCTTTGCTGATTGACTCATTATAAATACCACCACAAGCCAAAGGTACATGACAGAGAATAAATGAAAACCATTTATGAAATCAGGCATGGAACAAAGAAACTGATTCAAAAGCTGGAGAGCATTATATTTCTAAATGTTTATAAATGCATCTAAAAATGTCATCAGAAAATATTACATGTAATGTAATGCTTTACATCATAGATTTTTTGTTAAGGGATGAGAGTCTCCAGTCAATGATAAAAATTATCTTTTGGAGTTTAACTTCCATCTTTTATAAGGCTTAGCAGTTTCATATAATTAATCCTAAAGTATAGCAAAGAATGTTTTAAAATCCACAAATATAAAATCTTTGGCACTCATCTACTGGTAGAAGTTTGTAAATCTCCATTTGAAGTCCAAATAGGAAGACAGTAAATATACATCATATATTTTTTATCAGTATCCTAGTATATGTAGAAAGCACAATATAATTGTTTTTTTAAACCAACAGAGGTAATGAGACTTAAGCTTTAGTGTCGGCTCTTCTATTAAAGGCTTGCAGAAACTACCAAAAGTCACTAGTTCATTACAAACATTTACTGGATGCCTAATATATGTCACAAATTGTGCCACATATGGGGATTAAAAAATAAAAGTTCAGTCTCTGTCACAAGAAAAGTATGAGTGAGCAAATACAACTTAATAAGTACAAAGATAGAATCACACACATGATATGACAATGACAGCTTAAACACTTCTATGATTCTAGATTTCCCCCTCTGCATCCATCTGGCTACTACTTTTTAATCTTTTAGGATACAGCTCAAGATCCATTCTTCTCCATAAAACTTTTATATTCTGTCCAAGTATAACTAAACATTCTACTTGTCATGAATTTATGATTATCTCTATACCCATATTTCATGGGGTCTTTAATACTATATTATAATTAGTTCTTTACATAGAAATCATTCCTGACACAACAGTAAACCTATGAGAGCAAAGGGTATATTTCCATATATTCTAACAGAATAGATAGCTGAAAGTAAGCATTAAATATCTCCTTGCTGAATGGACACATGAATAAAGAAATGACATCTGACCCAGTTTAATCATAGTGAGGTACAACAATTGTTTGCAGGTAATGATTATCTGAGTATTAGATATTGTGGTCGGGTATATGGCCCTAGAAATCAAGAGCAATATTTGGGCTTAGCATGAACTCATGGGTTATTTTTGAAACTTTGAGGGTAAATGAGCCTGACTTGAGAAGGATAAGAAGAAGCCATGAAGCAGTGAAAGAAGAATGGCAATGTAAGCATTAAGTAAGAAGGTGGAAATTCTAGTTAGTAAAGAGATTGAGGACATAGGAGTTTGCTTAACCATGAGCTGGTGTGGTGGTGTTAGAAAGCATAATGGAAAAGGAGTTGGATAATGGCCTCACTGAAAGGAAGATCTCTGTGTATGAAAGACAACAAAGCATTAACTGGTGGGGTTTTTGTGTAGTAAAGGCAATATGGGGATAATCAGGGATAGAGACATAAAGTGAGTCTTCTTTCAGACATTAACCAAAATGTCAAAGATGGAAAGTCTGGTGAGATTAGATTTTAGTAGATCAGAAAGGTTATCACTTTGGGATCTTCCAGGTAGAAATAGCCTAAATTATTCCAGAATATTTAGGGACAAATGAATCATGTGTAGAGATATCCCTTGTTGTATGGTACCCAGAGACCTTTTAGGAGAAAACCTGCATTCTGATAACAACTGGAGATCAGCTATAATCTGGCAGGCAAATCCAATTTTTGATCATTAATCATCTGATGACTATTTTTTTTTTGAAGATTTTTTTTTTTATTTATTTGACAGAGAGAGAGATCACAAGTAGGCGGAGAGTCAGGTAGAGAGAGAGAGAGAAGCAGGCTCCCACTGAGCAAAGAGCCTGATGGGGGGCTCGATCCCAGGACACTGAGATCATGACCTGAGCCGAAGGCAGTGGCTTAATCCACTGAGCCACCCAGGCGCCCCTCATCTGATGACTATTGATTGGCTTTTTTCTTTAAAAAACTATATTTCTTAGGATATTGTGAGAATTAAACATTTGATGGTAAAGTTTGTGATATTGTTTTATGAATGCCAGGCATTATATTTCACTAGGATGACAAAGGTTGATAAAGTTTTATATTATTCTATGCCACCTTTTGAATGGTGTAATTAAATGAAAATTTAAAGGCATAGCATTCAGATGAAAATTATTTTCTATTAATTGCAAAACAAGAATGGGGTGTTGCAGTGTGCTAACATTCTTAATAAAGAAAATAAGATGAACAGTTGTGAATAAGTCTGTGATAAAAAATATGCAAAGAAGGCAGAGTGAATTTAATTCAGACCTTAATCTGCCAATTTTAATTCACAGAAAACACAGCATTAAAGGCAAACCATTAATGGGAGCGTTAAGTGAAGTAACACTTCTAGTGTTTCATTACCTTGAAAAAGGCCTTCTGTCTATTGTTGAAGGATATAGTGGTTTGACACATTGCTATGTAAACATACAGCAATTTTAAACAGAGTAGACTAGTGTGAAATCAAGGTCAATTTTTACAAATAAGGAATACTTATAGTCTGTCTAAAGTGGCCTTATTTTAAACAAGTTGAAAAGAAATTAGAGTGTTAGAGGCATTGCAGATATTCTAGAAGTTGTCCCACTAGACTGAGAGCAAGAATCCATTGTGCATGCCTTCTGAGCCTGGAAACTTGTGTAGGCTCATCTTTCTTGCCTTTTAATTAGAAGAGGACCAACATTTCTCCAATGGTCATTGTGACCCTGAGATCTAAGAGCTAAAAAGTTAGACTACAGACTAAATTCGTAAATGTCTGGTTGAATTACCTCAACATTTAATGTAGTCAAAAGATTAAAGAATATGAGATACCTGTGATAAAGATAAGTTTGTGAACTTGGCAATGCCGTTAGGAATTAGTTGGACAATTAGGTAGTAAGGGCCAGTGTCCTCAGTGAGAAAACATGCAGTTGGGAGAGTTAAGACAAAATAGCACTAACCATTCAGTTTTGCAGCTTAGACAAGACTATCAGCCCATGGACATTAACCTAATATTTAGGAACATGCATGATCAAAGCCTTGACTGACATGGCTTAGCACACCCTGGTTGCTTAAGATAGTTCTGTAAAAGAGTTCATAAAAACCCCTAGACCTAGAAACTCCAAAGCAACCCTCTTGGGTCCCCTTCTTCTTCAGGGGCTTTGTATTATCACCCAATAAACCTTGATTTGCTGGGCACCTGGGTGGCTCAGTGGGTTAAGCTGCTGCCTTCGGCTCAGGTCATGATCTCAGGGTCCTGGGATCGAGCCCCACATCAGGCTCTCTGCTCAGCGGGGACCCTGCTTCCTCCTCTCTCTCTGCCTGCCTCTCTGCCTACTTGTGATCTCTCTCTGTAAAATAAATAAATAAAATCTTTAAAAAAAAAAAAAAAAAACAAAACCTTGATTTGCTGCCCATCACTCTTCATCTGGTCTATCTCTTAATTTTTTGAGGCTGCATGAACAAGAACCCCAGGGACTAGAGGAAAAGAAATCCTGAACTATTTGAGAGGCATCAAAACAAATGCTTTGCTTGCTTATTTACTTACTTATTTATGACCTGCATAACTTGATTGTACAAGTCTTAAAGTTAGGTATTCCATCTTATACTTCTTATTTTATGTTTCCATTACTAAGAGTTTGTTTGGTAAACAATTCATCATAAAGATATAAGAATTTTTCAAGTGAATTTATACTTAGAGAAATACTTAAATGTCTTAGTTTCTAAGGCCAGTGCATAACTAAACACACATACATAGAAAGGTAAAATAAAAAATGCAATAATGTATTTGTCATTCAACCCTTGTTTTTCAATCTTTTAGTAATCTTTAAATGACTGTTGGATTCTGCCAGAAACACAGGCAAGAATAAAATGCTATTCCAGTGTTGTTATTTGTCAAGATACTTATCCAGAGGAGCACCTGAATGGCTCAGTCAGTTAAGCATCTGCCTTCAGCTCAGGTAATGATCCTAGGGCCCTGGGACTATACTCTGTGTTGGGCTTCCTGCTCAGTGGAGTGTCTGCTTCTCCTCTGCCACTGCTCCTCCCCATCACTAGTGCTCTCTCTGTCTCTCTCTCACTCTCAAATAAATAAAAAATAAAACCTTAAAAAAAGAGATATTCATCCAGAAAAGCAACTAAATAGGCCAAACCTAGTGAGTTCCATAAAGTTTGAGAGATTCATGTTTAATTGAAACACCTCAGTCTTATTGACCAACAGAATTCATCATTATAATTTATTCATCCCTTAGTCTAATAATTATTTTAAAAGAATGTAGATATTTTTCCTGAATTATGCACAAATTATTAAGTAACCATACAGGGTCTTTAAGTGCTAAAAATCAAAATCCTCTCACAACACTGTTTTTAGTTGAAGTTACAAAGATGTTGAGTACCAGGGATTTATTATATTTACTTTGATAAAATTATGCATAGAGGTACTTACCAAAGGAGAGAAGAAGAGAGAATAGGAGACAGAAAGAAAAAAGAAAAAAAGTAGTGAGAGAGGGAATAACAAAGGGAAGAGATAGAAACTATAGTTTTCTAGTTAATTTTCAACATCTTTATGTTAATAAGAATATCTATTATAAACAAAAATATTTCATACAAAGATTAGGTAGCTCTAAGAGCTAATTCTTTTTTTTTTAAACATTTTTCTTAAAGATTTTATTTATTTATTTGATAGAGATCACAAGTAGGCAGAAAGGCAGGCAAAGTGAGAGAGAAGAGGAAGCAGGCTCCCAGTCAAGCAGAGAGCCCAATGTGGGGCTCAATCCCAGGACCCTGGGATCATGACCTGAGCTGAAGGCAGAGATTTTAAACCACTGAGACACCCAGGTGCCCCTCTAAGAGCTAATTCTTAGACAATATTACATTCATTTCCTAAATTACTGAATACTAAACAGTGTTAGAATTTATGTGGGTCAATAAAATAAATACCTTTCCTGCATCTTCAAATCTGATTCATACTTAATAGCAGATAGAAAACCAAAATATTACCCAAAAAAAGAAATCAAAATATTACACTCATTTTTGTTGATTATATTTTGGTTCAGATACCAAAATCAGAGGTAAAAAAGCAAAAATAAACTAGTGAGACTATGTCAAGCTACAAAGCTTCTACACAGCAAAGGAAACTATCAACAAAACAAAAAGACAACATTTGAATGAGAGAAGATAATTGCAAATGATATATCTGATAGAGGATTAATATCCAAAATATCTCAAGAACTTCTACATCTCAATGGTAAAACAAAAACAAGAATAGTTCAATTAAAAAATGGACAGAAGAGGGTGCCTGGGTGGCTCAGTGGGTTAAGCTGCTGCCTTCGGCTCAGGTCATGATCTCGGGGTCCTGGGATCGAGTCCCGTATCGGGCTCTCTGCTCAGCGGAGAGCCTGCTTCCCTTCCTCTCTCTCTGCCTGCCTCTCTGCCCACTTGTGATCTCTCTCTGTCAAATAAATAAATAAAATCTTTAAAAAAAAAATGGACAGAAGATCTATTAATTGTGTCCATATTAATTATGTCCTATAGAAGACATACTATGGCCAACGGACATGTGAAAAGATACTCAACTTCACTAGTCATCATGGAAATGCAAATCAAACTCTCAGTGAGATACCACCTTATGTCTGTTAGAATGATTATTGTCAAAAAGTCAAGAAATAACAAGTGTTGATAAGGATGTGGAAAAAAGAGAATTTTTTTAAAGAGAATTCTTGTGCACTGTTGGTGCATTAAGAGAATTTTTATGTTGCTATGGAAAACAGTATGAAGTTTCTGTAAAAAATTAAAAAATAGAACTACCATATCATCCAACAATGTCACTTCTGGGTATTTATCTGATTTAAATAAAAACACTAACTTGAAAAGATATATGCACCCCCCCATGTTAAGTGTTGTATTATTTACAATAGCCAAGATATGGAAACAAACTAAGTATCCACTGATGGATGAGTGGATAAAGAAAATGTGGTATAAACATACAATGGGATATTAATTAGCCATAAAAAGAATGAAATATTGTCATTTGCAAAAACATAGATGAACCTCTAAGGCATTATGCTAACTGAACTAAGTCAGAGAAAGACAAAAAAACTGCACTATTTTCACACTAATTATTGAAACATGTCTTAAATAGAAGGAACATAATATTTCTGATGCTGAATCACAGAATTTACCAAACCTGTTTCGTTCCAATGACGAATAGGGTTCGTTGCAGCTGATCCTTCCCTTCTTGCTGAATGTGTATAAGTCAGCTTCTTAAAATTTAGGAGTGTGGAGAAAAGCAATAGAATGATTCACAGATATTCTTGTTCTTCCTTGAATTTCCTGGCTAGGATTCCATTCTAAGGCCTTTGTAATTGTTCTTTCCTTACCTAGAATATTCTTCCCATGGCTAAACATATAATTTGCTCCTTCCCCTTAAACTTTTCATTCAAAAACAACTTTTTCAATAAGAACTTCCCTAACCTATTTGAAATATTTAAAATAGCTACAAACACTTCACATTTTTTCCATTGCACTCAACACCATTCGAAATAGCTTATATTTTACTTATTTATTTTGTTTCTGTCTTTCTAACTCTACTAGAGTAAAATCTCTATGAGGGGTGGGATTTTTATCCAATTTACACACTGCACTATTCCGAATGATAAGTAGTATTTGGCACATTGTAAGTATTAAATAAATACTTGCTGAATGTATGAAAGTTTTCTGAAAGCAGCCATATGTGGGGTTAAAAAAAAGAGAGAAAGGAAGAAAGGAAGAAAAAATAAAGTGGAATGACTCTTTCCTCACATTGACCATGAGGGTAATTCATTCCATCTCTACAGAAAAGAGAAATACTTCAGGCAAAATTCCAGTGATGCTTAAAGAAAATCCCTCTTCCCCAAAACCATCAGTAGTAAGTGTTCCCTTCACATTTTCCAGCTCTTTGTTCTCCTAAGTTATTAGACTTCTTAATTAATATGTTAAACTTTTTGGTTTAATGGTCTGGTTTTTTTTTTTTTTCCTTACTCACAATCTGATGGAAGATACAGTGGTACAATAACAATACATATGAAACTCAGCTTTCCAGCAAATGTAACTGAACTAGAGATGAAAACAAGAACATTATTTTTTAAATGTTCTCAAATATTCAAAATGTATCACTAATTTGTCCTATTAAAATTATATTTTGTCAAAAGTGAGACTTCACAGAATAACATTCATAGATGTTAACTTTATACAAGATTTTAATGAAAGTGTTGATGCATTTTACCAATCCAGAGCAAATTAGAAGTAACACAAATTAGGAATAATAATAGCTGATACAGATCAATAAGCACATTAAGAGTGACAATAAATTGTTCCCTCCTCTGTGGCTCTACTGTGCCTTGTAATTATTTCTTTTACAACAATTATTTTATTTGCTTACCTGCTTTTCCTCTGCATTAGACTTGAGTTGCTTTAGTAGAAGGGTGTATTTTATATATTTTGCCTATAGTGTATTTACTACTTAGCCATGGTGCATGTCAAACAGTGCTCAGTATTTCTTTTAAGTGGATTTTAAATAAATGAGGACATTTAAACTGTAAATTGATAATTGTCTCTACACAGAGACAAGTTGATTCATTTGACTAAATGAGAAATACTTCAAAAGAGCTATTGGCAAATAAGTTTGCTTGGGGCACATTTCAGTGGAAACACAGAGCCTTAGAAAATCTGCCCCAAGAAACAGGGAAAAGTTACCAGCTTTCATCACTGAAATAGCTATGTTCATACCCTCACCCATTAAGAACCATCTGGATATATTTTTAATTTTTAATATTTTCTGTTATTACAAAAAATATGTGGCATAGTGTGTGGATGAATTCCTTTTCCTTCCTTCCTTCCTTCCTTCCTTCCTTCCTTCCTTCCTTCCTTCCTTTCTTTCTTTCTTTCTTTCTTTCTTTCTTTCTTTCTTCTTTCTTTCTTTTTTTTCACTGTATGAGACAGAAAAATAACACTGGCCATGTGTCATCTGGTTCTCCATGGGCTGGGTTTGTCAGAAGAAATGCTGAGCTGGCATTTGGTATTTAGAAAATTTTTAGGGGTCAACAAATTTGGAATGGATAGAGAAGAAGTAGAATTAGGGAGCGGAAGTCAAATTGTGATACATGTCCATGAAGCACTCATGGGTCAAAACCATCGAGAGCTTGGGAGTAAATATTGGTATCTTAAAACAGCTAATTTGGGACTAAATGACCAGGGATTTTAGGTGTTGCCTTGGTCAGTTATTGGATATGGGCCATTCTGAGGAGGACCTGCTCTCAGGGAAGATGGCTTTCTACACACAAGGCAAATACCGAACAAACCTTATTGCTGGAACAACAAGTGTTTCCTTAAAAGGAAATCCCACAACATAGACTGCATTTGTAAGAGCCCAATAGAGGGGAAAATAAATCCAGTATAAAAAAATTTCCTTGTCAGGAAAACATTCTCTGTCTCATGAAACACACATACATGCACACACACATTAACTAGAATTGCTCATTCATTCCTAAGTGCAATCCTGGTAGACATGAAATTTAGACCAACTGGCCCCCAATCATGAATTAATAAGACCAAATAACACCTTAAGTTTCAATAGTTATTTTCTTCAAAAAAAAAAAAAAAAAAGCTGATGGCTACTTACAGCGTTCTTTTAAAATTTTTACTTCAAGTAAAAATACAAAGTACGTATCTAAAAGTAAATTTACAAAAGCCAAGTAAAAGTCCAGGAATTATTTTGTAACCTCTGTTTCTTTCCAGCTCTTTAAAAATTATTGGTAATCTTTTGCTTTATAATGTTAAAGAAATTTAATGAATATGTATAGATGCAGATGTTAGAAAATTGCTGCTGCATTGGGAATCAGATACATTAGACAAACTAATTTGCTTCTTTATTGTCAGCTCAAATACTATTATTTTACAAGAGGATGTAACTATATAAATTCAATCAGTGATTGCTTCTTAAAAGGAAAAATGAACTTGCATGTTTTGATTAAAAAGAAAAAAAGGGGTTTTAATGATTAAATAAAATATTTCAGGCAGGTGGTAAAGTCTAATACATACCTATGAAGTTTTTCACCTTGATCATGAAAAATATTCAAATAATATACTTATAAACACAATAGCTATTTATTGAAAAATTAAACTCAAACTTTCAACTCTGTAGTTATTTACATGGCATGGGTGAGGTATAATTAATCATGGTGAGTCAAATTGTAGCTTAATGTGAATGCTAAGAATTAGCTACTAGAAACTGAGATGGCATACTGGCTGCGATCTATTTTGATTGGTCAATGCACATATTACTAATTGCTGTCTATATGGAATGTCATCTGGCTTACAGAATTTAGGAAAACTGGACTGGTGATTTGCCATAAGGACTGCTTGAAAAGAAATTCTGAATTGTCATAACATGCATTGATTAGATAGAGAAATTATAAAATTTAAATCAAGAAGATTTTTAGTATCAACCAGTCTGGTCATTAATGTGTCCTATTTACTGAACCATATAGTTATCAGCCTTTTGTAATAAGTATAACTGATTATTTTTTCTTTTTTAATGACTGTGAGAGAGAGAAAAAATAAAATGTTTTTTCATTGGGTAATTTATAATCCACTATAATGAGGGACAATGACAAATATTTTATTCAATTTTTATGATCAATCCACTATGTATGCTATACATTGTTATTATATTAATATTAATTAAATATTAATCAAAACTTATTACTTTTAGGTAAATGCATTCAGTATGGTATTATGGAATAGAGAATAAAATCTAAGCTTCTTAATTTTATGCGAATTTTAAAAATTATTTGATACCAATCAGATCCTCAGGGGCCATCCAACAGAATAATAGTGCATTTCCCCAGAATACACTCCACGCTGTCTTGACTTTCTGCCTTTTTCATTCCAGTTATTTTTGTGTGTGTGTGTGTGCACTGAACTGTTCCAATGTCTGCTTTTTCTCTACATTTCCAATCTTAATTATTCTTCAAAGGCCAGTGGAAATTCTGCTTATAAATGTTTTCCGGTCCCTCAGCTGTCAATTCTCTCTTATAACTTTGATCATCTAACCCACTTGTACTTTTATGCTTTCTACTATACACTAACTAAATTTTGTGAAAAGTCATCTTTCTTACCAGGATATAATCTCCATATTGGCATGAAGAATTTATTTTCTGACTTTGTGTTCTACATAACACCACCACAACCACAATGCCATTATCTGCACTTAATGAATATTTATTGGAAGAATATGTTTATTACCTACAAGCATTGAATGAGTATTGTGATACATACAACCTGAAATTTAAGTTCAGATTCATTTATAGAGTCTTCTTAAACCTTATGTAAGCTAGTGCTCACTTCAGCAGCACATATACTAAAACTGGAACGATCGATACAGAGAAGACTAGCATGGCCCCAGTGCAAGGATGACAAACAAATTCATGAAGCATTCCATATTAAACAAAGCAAAACAAAACAAACCTATGTAAACTAACCTCTGAGTAGATTTCATGGAAGAGAGAGAACTAGTAAATGCATCTATATATACATTGCACATGCAATAGACACATATTTGGTCTCAGCATCTTTGAGAGTTCTTATATTTAGTGTTCTTTATAATTTAGTGATTCAATTAACAGATCACAAATATCCATAACCCAGTTAATAAAACCATTATATAAACCATGCACATTAAAAATAAAAAAGCACTATTATCCTGAAATCCTTACATTTTTAATATTTGACATTGAGTGAATGAAATATAAGAACACTAATCAAGGACTATGTGTTCTGACAAATGAGACATATATGTGAAAGAGGAAGGAGAAAAATAATTAGAATGAACAAATACCTATATTCATTTGGAAACCATTTACTTTCAATCATTATGTTAACAGAAAAATCCATATTAAAGATTAAATGCAGTACCATAGCACCTTTTCTAGGAATTTAAATACTTTAAAATCTGCAAATCTTTGAAAAGGAATTCTATTTGCACCTATATATACATTTATATACACACACAAACATATATATACTTACCTCATTTATAGTGAAATATGTTTCAAATAACTTCTAGACTATAAGAAACACTTGGTTAGAGTGATAGTGAACTAACAAAATCAAAAGATCAGTGCAATTATGAGCCATGTCCAGAAAGTTGGAAAATAATGGAAAATGCACCCTGATGAAAACACAAACTAGATTAAGATAGTTCTTACTATATCTGGGGATCCAGAGACATTTCATAAACTAAAATTCATGTGCATTATTAATATTTTGATTTACAGAACTCATCTATTTCCCAGGCCCCCAGGCACATGTAGTACAAGAATACCAATTTAATTAAGATAACGTTTGAAATTCAAGAGCCAAGTTAGTCCCTTTTATATTAATAAGTTCTCCTTAAATAGATGCTATATATCAATTTCTGAAGGTTTACAAAGACAGAATTGTAAATGAGTTGCAAATAACTGAGCCTGGGATGGAAAACATCATTGTCTTTGGGTGCTTCCTAATACTCTCATGGAGCAAGTTTCCTCTTTCTCTCAGGTGAGATGTGCGATTCATTCATAACGAGGGAGAATACTTGGTTATATAAGAATGATTAAATTATTTATTTACTCCTTGGTTTTTAGCTGTAAAATATCACAATTCACACATAATCCAATGCAAATGGTTGTTTGGAAGGTGAATTATTATTCACTAAATCCTTTGAGGTTCAAGAATTATGTTTTCAAATACTCTCTAAATAATGTATTATAAATATTTTATACATAAAATACATTATGTATAAAATACAAAATTTATTTAAAAATACATAATGTATTTTATGTATGTACATAACATTTAGGGAATATGAACTAGGGTTAAGAAAAGTGTTATAATGAGTCTTCAAGTTCAAATGGGATCTTCAGATGACCAAGACACACACGGTCTATAACATATCTTGTCCAAAAAGAGATGTTAATAATACTTGATATCTCTAGGAAATAAACCACAACAGTCTGAGTCACATTTTCATACCCATAATAGAATTTAAAAGTGGAAAGAAGGCTGAATAAGTAACACAAGATTAATTTAAAATATTGTATTTGTGTAGCAGATACAATTTTAAAGGAGAACAATCAAGAACTCTCATAGTAGCAATCTATATCATGGTAATGCAAAAAAATATTTAAATGGCAAAATTTTATGCAAGCAATATGTCTCTAATACTAATAGGAATAAGAACATGCTTTAAGGGCGCCTGGGTGGCTCAGTGGGTTAAGCCTCTGCCTTCGGCTCAGGTCATGATCTCAGGGTCCTGGGATTGAGTCCCGCATCAGGCTCTCTGCTCAGCGGGGAGCCTGCTTCCTCCTCTCTCTCTCATTCTCTCTGCCTGCCTCTCTGCCTACTTGTGATCTCTCTCTGTCAAATAAATAAAATCTTTAAAAAAAAAAAAAAGAACATGCTTTAAAACATAAAGCATTTACTAAATTATGGTTTCATTTACCAGTCAAATCTAAAATCAAATACTCTTAAACCTGATTCAAAATTTTATTATCAGTATTCTTACCAGACTATCAGAGAACAAAGACAAACATAGAAAGACTTTAAAACTGATAAAGGTAATTAAAAAGAGAAACTGATAAAGGTAATAATTGTTTATATCTCACTGAAAGTTAATAGAAGGCCTTGTGTTTATCCTGATGTCTACCCACTAAAAAGAAATGAGCGATCAAGCCAGGAAAATTCATGGAGACTTAAATGTCTGTTACTAAACAAAAGAAGCCAATCTTAAAAGGCTACATACTGATGACTTAAACTATATAAATACTAATGTTTTTACTGTTTCCATAGTAAAGGTAGACCTATTGAAACAGTAAAAAGATCAGTGGTTGCTGAGGCTTTAGTGAGAGGGAGAGAAGAATCAGTAGAGCACAGGGAATTTTTAGGTCAGTGAAACTATTCTTTATGATATTGTACTGGTGGACAAATGTCATTATACATTTTTCAAAGCCCACATAATACACCTTAACATAAATTATGGACTTTGGGTGGTAATGGTGTGACTTTGTAACAAATGTTCCACTCCTATGCGGGGGGGGGGGGGGGATTTGATGGTGAGGGAGGCTGTGTGTGTGTGGGAAAAGAGCACATATGAGAACCCTGTTCAGCTTTGCTGTGACTCTAAAATTTCTTTAAAACATAAAGAAATTATTAAAATAAATAAGCAAAATATAATAATTGAAGCTAATTATACAAAGACATGTAGCTGGGAAATGATACTGTCATCAGAGCTACATAATAAAAAATTGCATGTAAATTTGTTGATTCACCATTCCCTGACTTTCTCTTTTCAGATATACACATAAACATTAGTAAAATGGATAGTAGGCACTTTATACTTTATAAATTCTAAATTTGGTGGGACAACAATATATATATTTTAGGAAAACCATCCAAGCAGTTTTTATTCATTGAGATTCATAATTACAACAGTCTCATCAGAGATTTCAGGTTTCCTCTTCTACTCAAATATGGGGTATAAGGAGAGTCTTTTGCATCTCAAGGTAGAAGAAGCAGAGATTATGCCAGCACTACCATCTACATTTACCTGCTAGAAATAAAAACTAGTTAAGTGAAAATGATTATCATATATATCTCCTTTCTTCCTTTTGAATGAGGACAATGTAAGAAGAGGGACAGACCTGAAATTACAACCACCAAACAAACCCAAGAGAGTTGTTACCCACTTTCACTGGCAAACAGAGCATAGATGATATTGTGAATTGGGATGTCATCAAAGTCAAGTCAGTGGAGGCTCATTCCCTTGATGACTCTTTTTTAAATGTAGGTTTTCTAAAGCAAATCTAAAAGTATAACACTGCACAGCCCAGAGCACCCAAATCTGCCGTCTCCCTGGATTTGTCTCCTCTGATGACCAGCTCTCTTTACTGACAGAAGTGGGCAGAGGAGCTCTTGGACAAACATGCTGTGGATTGAACGCTCACTTTCTGTGCAGTGGCACTCTGTTTTAGATATTTTTAAAAAAATTTTATTTATTTATTTGACAGAGAGAGTGAGCACAAGAAGGGGGCAGAGGCAGAGGGAGAAGCAGACTCCCTGATGAGGAAGCATCCCAATGTAGGGCTGGAGGCCAATGTAGGGCTCGATCCCAGGACCCCAGGATCATGACCTGAGCCAAGGCAGACACCCAGGCATCCCTCTTTCAGATATTTTAGAATCATTCAACTTTGTTAAAAGAAATTGGAAATTCTGGAGTTTCCTGACTGCTTTCCTTGTTGGTTGTCGCTGTGGGTGGCATGATCATAGTGGTGACACTGCTTGGATTAGTACACCAGGCTGCATTGTTGCTGGGCTGCATTGGTGCTGTTCCAGCTGCCTCTGCCAAGCAGGTGTACCTGAGAAGTGGAAGGGCCCGAAGTATTAAGCTGTCCTCATGCAGAACTGACCAAAGGGGTGTAAATAGTATAAAGAAGGCATTAACTCTGAACATTTATATTTAGTTATGGTTATGATAAATAACTTATAAAATATACTCTTTATAGTTTTGGGGGAAAATGTCATGTAATTTCAAATCTACATGTGTGTAGTCCAGGAAAGTATTTATTTTCCATTTAAGGAATTCTGGAAGAGTCATCTCTCAATGAGAAGAATTTGCTGTAGTGGGGAGGTGTGGTCAATAGGAGAGGAGGGAACTATTGATATAATTAATATAATTACCCCCACACAGTTTCATAACTCTTATAGATTTTAAGAAACTCTGTAGTTAGCTACCTTGTACAATTATGAGGAAGATTGTCTTTCATTGGTACAGGGACATCCTCTCAATTATTTTCAAGAAAGACTTAGCCAAATTGAAACTACAATCTTTTCTTAAATGTTCTGTTAATTCTGTCAAAATTAAATTTTATATATAAATATGTGACATATATTTTTATATATAAGTGTATATAAAATATACACAAGTATTTCCATCAAATGAATTTTCACCCTTATATCCAGATAGACCTAAGTAATTAAAAACTTAAGAAAAATAAGAGCTATTAGCTATGTATTAACTGAAAAACTACATACAAACCAAAGAATGTGGAAGAGAAAAAAGGGCTGACAGGACAAAGGTTGAAGGGTGGGGAGACGCAAAAAATGTGGGACCAAAGCCCACCACACTTTATGTATTAATACCTCCAATCCATTTAAATATTAACCAGTTACCATTTTACTTTTACTTTTAATTTACCTTTACCAGTTAAGATATACAAGTGTATGTGTATGTATATACATATATATATATATACACATATAAGTGTAAATATGTGTATATATAAATATGTGTATATACATAAAAATATGTGTATATATGTGTATACATATGTGTAAAATGTGTATATATGTGTAAATGTATATATGTGTAAATATGTGTATATACAAATGTGTGTATATATATATATACACATACACACATATAATAAAATAGCTCTTATTTTTCTTATGTTTATATATATATGTATGTGTGTGTGTAGTGTGTGTGTGTGTGTGTATTACTCATTAGTCCTAGGAAGACATGAGCATATACAGAGAAATATAGAGAAATTATTTGATGTCTGTTGTGTAAAATCCTTTATATATCTTAATATGTTTTAAAGGGCAACTGAAAAATTATTAATCATAAATAGGCAAAGTTAGCAATATCCAGGATAATCCAAGATTATATCCTTATTTTATGTTCAGCTGATTATTAATCTTAATTGCATCTGTGAAGCATTTATGGCAATACAGAGATCAGTGTTTAACAGAATAACGACCACCTGAAGGTGTCTGTGTCCCAAACCCCAGAACCTATAAATCTATTATCTTACATGGCAGGGGGAATTTTGTAGATGTGATTAAATTAAGGTTTTTGAGAAGGGGAGATTATGGTGGATTATCTGAGTAGGGTGAATATAAGGACAAAATTCCTTACAATTCAAGGAAGGGACAGAGGGCCAGAGTGGAGAGAGAATGAAAGGTGCCACACTGATAGCTTTGAGGAAGTGCCACAGCCAATTAATGTAGGTGGCCTCCAGAAGCTGAGAACAGGAAGGAAAGGACTCTCTCAAGGACCCTCCCCTAATATCTGCGGGAGGAAGGCAAGCACCTGCATTGCATACTTTTGATCTCCAGAACTATAAGGATAATCATTATATGTTGTTTTAAACCACTAAATATGTGGTAGTTTGTTGCAGCAACAAGAAAGGGATACATACATCTTTAGAATGCTGCCTCTACAACAATGCTGCTCCCCTTCCTCTAATTCATTCCTGGAGGCCAGTGATCTTTTTTCTGCAGATGACCTGATATAAAATACAGCAAAACAAAATAAATCTAGTTATTAATACAGTAATGGCAAATTTAGTGTTCCGGGCACTGTACTAAATGTAACATGCAATATTTCTGTAAATTATGGGTTAGTTTCCACTTTCACGTGTGAAAAAGGAGGCTCGGAGAATTTAGGCAGTTACTCCAAACACACGCAACTAATAAGTGAGGAAACCAGGATTTTTAGCCCAGTGATCTAGCTCCACATCTAAGCAGTCTTAATCACGTAGCATAATCTCTGTGGCTCTCTTGCTTTAGACACTAACTGTTTTTGGAGGTCTTTTGAGGAATTTAAAAATATGCCCTTTTGTACTAGACAAAAGCAAACATGCATATTTCCTTATATACAAATTAGAAATTTAACATATACATGTCTAAGAAGAAATTAATTGGTATGTGTTGTTTTAGCTCTGCTCTGATAGATATCAGAGACTTTCTGAAGGGGATGGTAGGACTGAAAGTAATAGAATTCGTTGAAATTTGACTCTGAACAGCCAGATAATCAAATACCCTCCCTAGGGCAGTGCAGTCAAACAACGTGCCTTTTTGCTAGACAGATAAAAAATGATTTACACTGTGAAGGTATTTAGCCTAAGAAGATCCGAATTTGGGGCATCTAGCTCAATCAGTTTCAGGAGAGAAAGACTAGGCTGGATATCCTCGAAAGTATCCATTTTCCCAGTTTCCTGACTTCTGAATAGGGACCAGTAGCATACTGACCACTATAGAATGGGCTTTCCATTCAAACCTTCTTCAGGCCCCAGAAGCTGCTCTCTCCCCTTGCACACTGATTCCTAGGGCTAGTAACAGCTCTCTACTAGCCACCAGTTATTTAATTTTCCTTGTTTGATGCCTGTAAGCCTGTTGTGACAGAGTAAATTATCTCATTATCGAACTCTTTTTAGTTTATCCAGTTTGAGTGTTCCATCTTTTTTTTCCCCCCCAAAGCAATGGCTGATAAAAATTTACTAAAGGTATGAAATTTAAGTCAAAGGCAGCCTGCTGTGAATCACTTCCAAAACTGCTATCAAAATCTACTAGAAACACTAATAAAACCACATTTAATTAAAAAAATTAAACAAATCTGTCACTTATATGTGTATATCTATTTAAAACACCATTTAAATGACCATGTAGAAATTTTTAAGCTTTGTTCACATTCACACAGAATAGAGAGCAATCAAATTTTATAAAAGCATGTCACTTTCCAAGAATATTCATAATGAGAATGTGATTCTTATTAGATAAATTTATATTTATATATATAGAGAGATTTATATAATGTATACAACTACATATAAATATTTGAGGTTTCATTAAGGTTTAAACATGCACATGTTTCAAATTGTCTTTTTTTTTTTAATAAAAAAATTCTCTTTATTAAGTCACTGTCCAACCTTGAACAGCTTACTAGGTTTTCTTTTTCTTTCTTTTTTTTTTTTTTAAATATTTTATTTATTTATTTAACAGAGATCACAAGTAGGCAGAGAGGCAGGCAGAGAGAGAGAGGAGGAAGCAGGCTCCCTGCTAAGCAGAGAACCCAATGTGGAGCTTGATGCAGGGCTGGATCCCAGGACCCTGGGATCATGACCTGAGCCTAAGGCAGAGGCTTTAACCCACAGAGCCAGCCAGGCACCCCCTTACTAGCTTTTCTGATTCTACTTTCCGTTACCTGTGAAAGTGAAATAATAATGTGATTTGTTACGGAGACTTCTCTTGTCCAAGCAAAACCTTTATTTCCAGGAATATCTCCTCATCCTTTATAAATTACCTGGACTATACAATTGGTTTATGGATGATGAGAGTAAGGCATGTGGTCACCGCTGACCCAAGATCTATTTGCTTATGTGAAATACTACAGGGCTCTATTACTGTGCTGTGGCACCAGGAAAAGCACTTCATTTTGATTTTGGAGTTGAAGATCAAAGTAACTAAGTTCTTGAGCACAATAGCCATAGGGAATCACCTGGACGTGTGTCAAACTTTATGTGAACGGGCATTAGATATGGTGTTTGTAGAGTCAATTTGATTATTTTTAACAATATTTTAGCCAATTGACTAAAAAGTTATCATATTTTACATTTATTCTATATTATTTAAATCTAGTTTAAATATTTACTTTGATTTCCTGAATTCTAATGGAGTATATATTTTCCTAAACAAAAACAGAATTACTAAACATAAATGGGAATATATTTTCATTAATTTTGGTCAAGCCCGTTTACTTCATAAACAAGAAAACTGATCTTTATACAGGCAAAGTGATTTTTCCAAAAAAGAAAGAGGTGGGCAGGAAGACAGGAAATTGAAACAGAGCATATAATGTCATAAACACTCTTTTGATGAACTGGACTATGTCAGAATTCTTCCACATACTTCTGACATTTATAAACTTTCCGTTAACTTCTACAATCAGTTTTAATGCAATGAAATGAGAAAAAAATATGTAATATATATGGAAATAAGGTTTATATCTTAGTTATAAGTATAGGAAATGTATGGTCATGATCATAAATATAAATTTTCATAACATAATTAGGTATGAATTACTGCTAATTTGCACACCAATACAGAAGGAGATTGAAATGATCAAATGAGTAGAAGGAAAGTCTGGTATGTTTTTCATATATTGTTGAAAACATACTAAATAATATTCAATGCAAAATATTGAAACTCATATAATTTCTGTCCAGTCCATTTTTATTGTCATAGAGTAAACTGAATTACATATGTAATAAAAGTTGTAAGATGTTAAAGTGACTTGCTAGAATGCTCATTAAAATTAAAAGCCAAAATGAATTGGAAGACATTTAAAACCCTATTTCATCAATTTATTTAAAATGAGATCTTAAAAGCTAACAATTAAGAAGCTTTGGATCAGAGTTGAAGGAACTATTATTGTTGACCTTGATTAAGTCTGAAAATATTTACTGGGGTTAGGAACAAAAATTCTGAGTCTCTTTCTGAGTGATGGTTATTATCAGTATTTTTATAAATATTTTCCATGAAATTAGACAAAATCAGTCTGAGTTTAGCATTTCACATAACAGAGCATTTGTAAATTGTTAAATAAGTGAGATTCTCTATAGAACAATAAGTTTAATGTCTAAGAAGGATATGGAAAATTTATTTTTTCTATTAGAATTAAACGAAGTTGATATTATTCTTATGAATTTAGACAATTATGTTCCTAATATGAAAATGATTGAATTATGTATTTCATTAGTGGCTTTTGCTAAGTACCTTCCATATTATAGTTTTCTGTTCAACATTATTCTCAGGAAAGTTTTGAAATAATTCTTAATGTATGGGTTCTTATAGTTCATGAAAAACTGGTAGTAATATCCCATAGAAAATAAGCAAAATAAGAGTTTGCTTTTAAGAAATCCAAGACCAAGGATGAAATTGCTTTCTTAATGTTTGTTGTTGGAAAGCAGCCTGAACTTTTCCAAATTCAATTTAGATATGAAAACAAGTATTGTTCTGGGCCTAAGTAAAAAATAGCCTCGGTCCAAATGAAAATTCAGTTTCTTCTAAAACTACTCTTGTATTTTTAAAATGATTTTCCAAGAAGCATAACTGTTTATTTGTTTGAATTTGAGTGAGTTTTAAAATGTGCTACTGTATCAATATGTCTGGTCATTATTTTAAGTCTCCTTGAAAATTAGACACTTGGAAAGGATCAAATATAATTGTGAAAAATTATAGTTAGGAAATTCTACACAACAAATTCTTCTCTGCAGTTCAGTAAATTAAAACATTTACATTAAGACATAATTGTATTTAAGTTCCAAAGTCAAAAGGTAAATAGAGGCACCTGGGTAGCTCAGTTGGTTAAGCATCTACCTTTAGCTCAGGTCATGATTTCTGGGCCCTGGAGTCAAGCTCTGGGTTGGGCTCCCTGCTCAGCAAGAAGCCTGCTTCTTCCTCCCTTGCTTGGGCTCGAGTGCACACACTTTCTCTCTCTGTGAAATAAATAAAATCTTTTAAAAAAGAGATAATAGACTCTTAATCTCACAAAACAAACTGAGGGTTGCTGGGGGGAGGGGGTTTGGGAGAAGGGGGTGGGATTATGGACATTGGGGAGGGTATGTGCTTTGGTGAGTGCTGTGAAGTGTATAAACCTGGTGATTCACAGACCTGTACCCCTGGGGATAAAAATATATGTTTATAAAAAATAAAAAAATTTAAATTCTTAAAAAAAAAGAGATAATAGAAATTTGATTTTACTATGAGACTTTTAGATCTTATATTTAAAAGTCACTGGATTTTTAAAAATATATATATTTTTACTATTACTGTTTTTAATTTTAAGATTCCTAGGCCCCCCAAACCTTCACCATTTTAAACAAAATACTTCATTAATTTACATTTATATTTTTCATCAGACATATTTACATGTAATATATTTCTTGTTTCAGGCAAGGGAACACAGCATGTTTGGTTTAGTTTGCTTGGATGGTTCTATCAAAGTACCACAAACTGAGTATGCAGTTTAACAGAAATTGATTATGTCACAGTTCTGAAGACTTAGAAGTCTGAGATCAAGCTACTGACAGAGTTGATTTCTTCTGGTGGCTTATTAGGGAGAATCTGTTCCATGCTTCTCTGCTAGCTTCTGATGGTATGCTGGAAATCTTTGGCATTCCTTGGCTTGTAAATGTATCATTCTGATATTTGCCATTATGTTGCCATGGTTTCTCCCTATATGCATGTTTCTCTCTGTCAAAATCTTCCCCTTGTTTGTAAGGTTGCAGTCATACTGGATTAGGGCCAATGTTAATGACTCCTCTTATCTTGATCATTTACAAAGACCCTATTTTGAAATAGGGCCATATTCACAGTTACTGGGGGTTAGGACTTCACATCTTTTAAAGGGGGCACAATTCAACCCATAGCAATATTTTAAAAATGACTAATCAAGCAGTCAGTTAGGAGCACTATCTGTAAAAACAGTGGGAAAAAGAAAAATATAAATAAAATGTGACCCTATCATTTAGCATATTTATAATCTGAATTTGAAGGCAGGAATTGTCTGCACGCAAAATGAGAAATCAGGGCATAATGACTTAAAGACAGTAGGAAAAACGTTAGGAGGTGGGGTTGATTCTGTGTCTTTCTACCTGCCTTAACTTCCATAAATCTATGTTTACTTATAAATGTAATGCAAATAATGAGAACATTTGTCTTCTTGTGCTGCTGTGAAAATCAAATGCATTAAGTATGCAAAGCTGTTAGCAATATGCCTGGAATATAAGAAAGGGTTTACTACTACTAATAAAAATAATAATGTAGCAATAAGTAATTCATGTTAAATCAAGAGTAATCCACGAGTATCAAATTTTAGATGGTTAAGTCATTAAAAATTAGATGTCAATGTGCAGTGGCATATTTCACAAGGATTTCATTGTAAAAAGGGTTTTAATTGTGTTAATAGTTACTAAAACCAATACAAATTCAGAACCCAGCCTCTCTACTTGGTTTCTCTCACACACTCTGCTTTGTTTTTGAGTGCAGCAACCTATGAATCATCTGTACAAGTTAACAAGGTTTTCTGATAAATCACTGAGGGCATATTCCCCTTGAAATACTGCTGCTCATTTATGCAGCTAGTTTATTTGGATCACATAAATTCTTTGGTCTAATTGGATAAAGGGTGAAATATTACTCAAAATCAGAAGAAAAAATGATTTTTTATGCATCAAAGAACAAAATTCATTGGGGTATTCTATATAATGCTTAAACCAATTTTACTGATAATTTGAAAGAATATTGAATGTACTATAGGTGAAGAACACATTAATCCATCAGTTCTTTATCAGAGAAATATTATAACTTCCCATCTGTTTAAATTTGTCTTTTACTCAGACATATTATCTAATTAGTTTGCAATTACACTTTGGTCTGTGGTCTCTAAAAGTGCTATGAAAAAAAGTTTAAATAATTCAAGTTCAGTTGTAAAACTGCAATAAGCCAGGGTAGATTTTAAATTTGAAATTCAATTTCAACCTGGTCACAGACTGTAATAGAGAGCATAATGGAAGTGCTATGGCACCAGAGATGTTTTATTATTTATCATGGAATGTAAATGACATGCTGCACACCATCAACATAAGCAATTCACAGAAACTGTATTATGGTCCTGAGAGTTATTTATTAGAATAGGCGTTGGACTAGCATTGAAGGGTGAGAGTTTGCATGGTTCTGTGAAATTAATTTATTCTTTCTATCCACCAAGGTCACTCAACATGTTCACTGTTTTCAAATGACCTGTTAGTATATAATATACACATTTCACTAAAAGTTGACTTCCCTCCTGCCTCTCCTTTGTACACATCCCTTCCAATGAAGTTTCTTACAGTGCTGGAATCAAGTTTGATAAACCAGCCTTGGATCTAGGCTCCCACCTTGAAGTTTGAAATGGCAACAGTAGTAAGTTTAACTGTCTTGCTAGGAAGACCATGGAGCTTACTCCAAATATGGCAATACCTTTGTACATGTAGCACTTATGATCTGAATAGTAGTGTTTCTATAGTCTAGAAATGATTATACTTTGGGAGGAAACATAGCAATAGAATACACTAGGGGACTAAAGTACATAACTGTAATTGGTATTTCATTCATTTAGAAATAAAATAACTTGGGGCGCCTGGGTTGCTCAGTTGGTTAAGCCACTGCTCTCAGCTCAGGTCATGATCCCAGAGTCCTGGGACCAAGTCCCACATTAGGCTTCCAGCTCTGTAAGAAGTCTGCTTCTCCCTCTGACCTTCTCCCCTTTCATGCTTTCTCTCATTCTCTCTCTCTCTCTCACTCTCAAATAAATAAATAAAAATTAAAAAAATAAAAATAACTTTTCCACAAATTCCAATGCTTATATTATCTAAATTGGAAGATCTTTCTAATGTCACTACATATGGAAAACCAGTTAATAATTAGCAAGATTCTTACAAAGCATCAATCTTAGAAAGCATCAAGAGTAAGAGGAAGTGACTAGAGAAATATTCCACTCAGGCAATTATGAAGCTTGTAAAATTAGTTCTATCCTTTTTCCTGAGAATACAGGGTCTCTTTGGTCTGAATTTTAATGACAAATTGTTCACTTTGGACCTGAGCCTTCCATTTTCTCATTCATCCTGACAGCCTCTTTTAATCACATATTAATTTTTTGAATCAGGGTTTAATAGGATAAATTAAAATTTCCCATGTGACATTATTATCATACTCTAATTGTACATTTTTACAATTAAAATTAGGACACTTTGATTAGAGTTTTGAGAGTCCAAGACTTTAAAATTTCTTTCATTTAGTCAGTTGGATGGCTAACCACATTGGTCCATGGATTTTAAAAGTTTAAACCTCAGTGGTCATTGCTTACTTATATAATGATGAAAATATTTGTCTCTAGGACCCCAGATTGAGTAAAAATATGTACGAGAAGTCCCAAACCTTAAACATTATGAAAATTTTAATGTGTCCTAATATATTATAAAAACCACAAAAGCCCATCAAAAGACTAAAACAAAGATGAAAGAAATTAGAATTTACAGTGCAAAATGATATAACCTCTATGATTATAAGATTTAAAATACCCAGAAGTTTATAATGAGTGACAATTTAAATAAATATAATTCCACTTCTGAAATAATTTCATAATGGAAATTCAGATTCAGTCATGTTTACATTTGGAATAGAGAAGTCACTCAAAATACATCCATACAAACTGAGGGTTGGTGGGGGGAGGGGATTTGTGAGAAGGGGGTGGGATTATGGACATGGGGGAGGGTATGTGCTTTGGTGAGTGCTGTGAAGTGTGTAAACCTGGTGATTCACACACCTGTACCCCTGGGGATAAAAATATATGTTTATAAAAAATAAAAAATTAATTAAAAAAAATACATCCATACATCAGAAAATGATTATTATTCCTTAGCATATTATATATTAAATTTGTAAGTTGCTAGATCTGCCAGAATCTTTAGGACAGGTTAAAAAACAAATTCTTACTGCGTTAGATAGAAGAAAAAGTTACCACATTTTAATTTAAAACCACCTTTTTCATCATTCTTTTGAAAAATTCCTGTTTTAGACAAAAAGACTTTTCACAGTCATCATATACTTTCTTTTCTAAATTAAAGCATCAAAATAATTTCAAATCTTTAGCTTAAATACCAAGTTACATCTACTATATTATTTATTATGTGCTTATGCCAGTGCATATACTCTAAACACATTATATAATATCAAAACGTATGTTATAATGAATATTATAAGGATATGATTATGGAACATACAAGAAAGTAATAAAAAATTCAAATGTGGGCTTTTAAAAAAAGATTTATTTATTTATTTATTTGAGAGAGAGTGCAAGCAAGTGAATGACAAAGGGAGGGACAGAAGGACTCGTAAGCAGGGTCTACACTCAGGGCAGAGCCTGACATGGGGCTCAAATCTTATGACTCTGATATCATGACCTGAGCCAAAACCAAGAGTGGGACCCTTAACCAACTGAGCCACCCAGGTGCCCCATCAATGTGTTTTAAGGTAGCAATTTATTTAATATAATTAGAGGGGGTATTCTACTTTAGAGAAAACTGAAGACAACAGTGTACTTGATCATTTATAAATAATACCAAATGTAGTAGTAGCTGAACTTTTTAAAAAAATTACATTCTTCAGTTTCTCAAAGTAATCTTTAAGTCAAGCTCCCTCTTTCTGTGTATATATAAAGAATTTTTGACATAACAATATGTATGTGAATATACAGATGACATAGAAACACGTATTTACAACATAGATATATCTCTATGTTAAATATAGTTTATTCTCTAAACACTAATATGGAATCGTGAATTGATTTAAATAGTTCTACCTCCCTACCTCTAATTTCTATGCATCAATTTGCTGTATAGATAAACCTTAGATGGCAAACTATGAGTTTATTATTTTGAATTGGCAAAGATGCTAAAGAAAACTTAAAAGTAGATGTTGTGCAGAAATAATCTTTCTTAATTTGCTCTATCACATGTCAAGTAGGATTAATAGGCTATGAGCCTTTGCATTTATTATAATGCTCTGACATTCCATTTATCACATTTGAGTTTCTTCAGGGGGGTGAAATCAGCACATCTTCTTCAATTTATCTTGTGATATAGTATAAAATGCTGTTTTCTTCATTAAGTTATAAAAGAGTTAAAATTTCTGTAAATAGAAACTATAATGAATGTTCAAGATCATTTACTGTGCTGAAACAAACCTGCAATCCAATAGCTGCTCTGCATCTGGCTATCAGTAAAACTTTGAAGATTGAGAAGGGAAAATACTTGAAGTTTTATTGGAAGTATTTTCTTCTCAGGTTAGGGTGTACCTATTAATTAAGAGCTATGCACCATGTTCAATATGAAGTAAAAATGAAAAAATGAGTAGTAAAGGAAGCCAATTTCATGTTTAAGTAATTTCTTTTGTGTTTATTTCACTTATCTCAAAGTTTTAAAAAAAACACTGTATTCAAAATTAGCAGAAAAGAATAGAAACAGAACGATACCAGCTTTTATTTGTAAATGGATTTCCAACATATATATATATATATATATATATATATATATATATATATAATATATATATAATCAAACACATATTAAACTTTTATGATGTGTTAGGACAGAGTCTGGCCGTATACTGAGACATGCAATACAAAAGTGTAATGCATGCTCGGAGCTGGAGAGTGCCCGAAGTCCATGGGTGGCCCTGTCACTAAGGTTGTCAGAACAGGGTCGCCTGGATGGCTCACTGATTGGGCCACTGCCTTTGGCTCAGGTCATGATCCTAGAGTCAAGTCCTGTATCGGGCTCCCTGCTCTGCAGGGAGTCTGCTTCTTCCTATGACCTTCTCCCCACTCATGCGTGTGCGCTCTCTCTCTCTCAAATAAATAAATAAAATCTTAAAAAAAAAAAAAAAAGAAAAAGAAAAAGAAAAAAAAGATTGTCCGAACAGCTCACATTTGGGCAGAAGCCTGAATGGAATGAAGGAGTTAGAAATGAGACTGTCTGCCAGGCGAGCGTTTTGAACAGTAAGAACTGCCAGAGCAAGGAGCGGGTAGGGACATAACTGACACATTTGACAATCAGCAAAAAAGCCAATTAGGGGAAGAGTAGGAAGGGATTAGATTAGAGAAATAGCTTGTGTTTTGTTAAAATGAAGTTTCTGTCAGATTTTGGTCAGAATTACTCCTTTTTTTGGTATCAAATAATATTCATTGTCATCTAGTTTGGAATGGCTAAGACTGTAGATCCAAAAAGTAAATTGTTATAAAATTATTTAACCCAAACAATCTACCCATTTAGTGCCTCTAGGAAGCCTGACAATTGATCTAATAGACAAAAAAGAAAACTGGAGTAGAACCAGTAAGAAATGAATTTTGTTTCGATCTTGAACGAGTACAGTGTGAAATGTCTGAGTTTTGGGGGAAGCTTATAAAATTATAAAATATCAAGAGCAATCATCACACTACCCTCCTTAAAAGGGCTGGCATTATCCTTTCTCCAAACTCCCTAATCTCATCTCACACCTTTCACATCATTTTACAAAATGTTAAGCTCAAATATATAAGATATATCCATGTCCTATTAAAAAAAAAAAAGATTATGAGGAACACACCTGAATTTGAATACAGTGATGTGGTTGACATTGCTTTGAGGGCAAACGCACACCACAGGAATCAAGCTGCTTCCCAGTAACAGCCTTTGCTTTCATGGTCATTGTTTTGTGTCGGAAGATTTCTCTGAGAATTTAAGAAAGTGGGGCTTTGCACTAGATTTTATACTATCAGGAAGTGGAGATAATGCTATTAATTGGTATCTTAATATTTCTTAGCTAGAAAATAGGAAGAATATGAGGTTAAAGTTGTCATTGGTAAAGAAGCAGCAGTAATTTATATTAGCCAGAAATGGGACTATTTGGCTATTTCTGTAGTTTGGACAATGTTACTGCTTTTTCTAAATTTATACATGAAGTAGGGGGTGGTCTTGCTTTGTCTTGATTCATTGAGTTTCCCGAGGGGTCTCATCTGATGTTGCTCTTAAATTATTTATGAAGAAGAAGGCCATGGTATAGCTCTGAGGGCTGTACAAGTTCTTAGCAACACCAAAGCCTTGTTGAAAGTAGGAGGCTCTAGCTCCAGGCCAGCTCCAGGCTCTCAGATGCTACTTTTCTATTCTTTTAATGTATTTGTCAGGTTTGGGAAATAAAAGAATCTCCAGCTTCATGGAAACCCTCAACAATTCTTCCTATTTTGTAAGAGGCTATTTAAGACCTGTATTAAATGTTTTGAAGAAATCATTGAGGAAGACGTCTGGGCCTAGATAATTATTTGGGAAACGTTTCTTAATTACAAATTTATTTTCTTAAAATTAGTATTGAAAACTCAAATTTCCTATTCTTTTAGTTTTTAAAACTTTTGCATTTCTAGAAATGTGTCCATTTCTTCTAAATTTTCAAATTATTGGAAAAAAACTGTCTCAAACATACTATTGTATTTAGTACATATTTGTTATATTTTGGTCATATTTCCTTTGATATTTTATATTGTTTTTTCTTTCTTTCTTCTTTCACTTTTTCTTCTGATCATTCTATGAAATAAGGTTTTCACTCTTTTCAAGGAATCAACTTTGGCAATGTGGTTACTTGATAGTATGTTTGTTTTCTATTTTATTATTTCCTTCCTCTAAGTTCAATCAGTGTCATCCCCAGTTTTCTAACTTCTTGAGATGGCTATCTAGATAATTTTTTAAGGCTTTTCTTTTTTCCATCTTATACATTAAGGCTATACATTTTCCTCTGTTTACTACAAGTTTTGATTTAATTTTTATTACTTAATTCAGAGTAATTTATGATTGCCATTGGGTTTTCTTCTTTAATTTTGAGTTATTTAAAAGTGTATTTAATTTCAAGCATTTGGTGATTATTCATTTAGCATGTAATAAAGATCTGGATTAATCTCTGTATTGCCATTGACCATTTTGTCTTGAGACTTCATGTTTTTTGGGCCTTCTCATCTACTATGTGATCACATGAACATTGCTAGTTGTGGTGTTTTACATATATCAAATAGAGTTTGATTGTTACTCAGACCTTCTATAACCCTGATGGTTTTATTGTATTTGTTCTATCTTTCCAGGTGTGATATGGATTTTGTTCTTTTTCTACTTTTATTTTTATTGATTTTTTTTGCATAAATATTTTTGAGATTGTGATAAGGTATATGCAAATTTTAAAATATTTTCCAAGTTGATTGATTCTTGTGCCCTCAATTAGCTTTCTCTACCTCTGCCATGCCATCGGTGGTCTATTTCTAGAAATACATTATGCCTTAAAGTTTTTATCAGCTTTTCTGCAGATAGTGATTTAATGAAATACATTTCTCTGTCCTTTAATTTCAAACATTCTTTATCTTTACATTTAAAATATGTATCTTGTAAGCAGTATATATTTATTTTATTTATTTATTTATTTTTTATTCAATTAGCTAACATATAGCACATCATTAGCTTTTGGTGTAGTGTTCAATTATTCAGTAGTTGTGTATAAGACCCAATGCTCATCCTATCATGTGCCCTTCTTAATGCCCATTACCCAGCTACTCCATCTCCTGAGCCCCCTTCCTTTCCATAACCCTCACAATTTGTTTCCTGGAGTCTAGAGGCTTGCATATGTTTCTTTAAAACCAATCCAGTTTTATCATACCTGTTAGTCCATTTACATTTAAAGTAATGACAAATATAAATGGGACGTCTATCTGTCAATTTACCACTGATTTTTATTTGGATCATTTTCTTTTCCCTCTTTGACATCTTTATTTAATGAAGTATTTAGTTTTTACCTAAATTACCAAATCATGCTTGATTGACTAAAGTCAAATATGTAATAGATTGTGGGTGATAGAGTAAAAGATAGTAATTATCAGTTCCTTTTCTTCTCTTAAACACATGCCATTCCACACATCTAGATGTCAGTTTAGCCTGTCCTAGTGATTTAGTTTTACTGTGCAATATGGCGAAAGTGACACTGCAGTTTCCACCTACCTCCTAAGAGCGCTGTGAGATTATACATTTTTCTCTTAAATTTGGAACATCAAAAAATACATAAACATTAAAGAGGTTGTAGATAAACAAGTATTCTTCTTCACTGGTAAGAATGGTCCAGCCACTTTGAAAGAGAGTTTGGCAATTTCTTACAAAACTATACCTACACTTACCGTATGACCCAGTAATTATGTTTCTTGCCAGGGGTTGAGGGGATGGGAAGGATAAAAGAGCAAAACACAGAGGGTTTTATTATTCTCTGTATAATATTATAATGAAGGATATGTGTCATTATACACTTGTTTAATCCCATAGAATGTACATTATCAAGAATGAACCCTCAGTTAAAGTATGGACTTTGGATAATTATCATATGTTAATGTAGGTTTATTAACCACAATAATTAATACCACTTTGGTGAGTAATGTTGATAATCGGAGGCTATGCATGTGCAGGGGCAGAGAGCATATGGGAAATATCTGTACCTTCCTCTCAATTTTGCTCTGAACCTGAAGCTGTTTTTTAAAAAAATAAGGTATTTTAAATTTTTTGGAATGTCTATAAGACAAATGGTTGAAAATTAATTTTGGGTCTTTTTGGTACAGTAATCAACACAGTTAAAATACAGGAAAAAATTCCCCCCAAACTAGGTCAATCTAGTCCCCTACATACTTTCAATCAGACACTGGATGGATATCTGTCTGTGGTATTGAAAAGAGATCCTATATTCACTGGCCAGAGTGGTATCAGCAAAATCCTTAGCAGCACAAACAAACCTTCTCAATATTGAATTATCTCTGTATAACAAATGTGTAATATAATTCTTGCAGCTAGAGTTTTTAATTTTGTCTGCAAGAGATTGGTGAGTAAATAAGAAACCATACCAAAATGTAGAATCATTTCTACAAATGCATCACTGAGATATTTTTAACTGTGACATTTTCATTAATCTATGCTATAAATTAAGCAAAGGTAAGGTATAATGAATTTTATACAGCATGATTAAGTACTAGGATTCAGGATTAAACTCATTAAATTAAACTAATAATTTAATAACTGTTAATAAAACTTCAAAAGAAAAAACTTAAATAGGATTTACAATTTTAGGAGCACACAATTTAAAGAACGTATTTTAATACATTAACATTTTCTTTATAACAGTTCTAGATATTCACTTACATACTTTTTCACATAAAACACTATAATTATAGTAATAAGATTTTTGTCTTCAATCCATTTTTTTATATTTTCACCAAATGTTTTTAATTGAAATATAATACATATTAAACACTAGTAATCATTATTATGTAATATTAATAAAGCAAAAATGTTCAGAATATTTTATGAACCATATACATTCAATTTTACATTCAGCTTAAGTGTAAGGTGAATTCCACATTCAATTTCTATTTTTATTTATGATATATATTTAAGGTATAGAAAATCTTAACTTACAACTTTGGATCACTTGTAAAGATAAAAGTGACCTGATATCATCAAGGGCTCTGGATCTTAAAATCAAACTGATAATAAAATTATGGAGAGATTTGTTCTTACTTTCATCAAGTAGTCAATCTTTAATTCAAGCAGTATGATTTAAGCTTGAATGTTTTAAGTTAGTAATAGCAGGTAATGGATTTTCAATTAAATTTTTCTTTGGGTCTAGAAAATACTTATTTTCTTATACTTTGTTGTAGAAATAACATATATTTGTTTAATATGCCTGAGAACATATTTATGAGCACATATGTGGATTTTTTTTACCTCTAATGCATTTAATATCAAGTGCTGGAAAAAATATGTGTTGTATTTTGGAACACCACTTAGTCTTTTTTTTTTTTTAAATCCTGATATCTTAAAAGTTCAAGTTTTCTAGATACTGAACATTTTCTGAGATAAGACACTTGAACAGAATTACTTAGAAACACATTGCATGTATCAATTTTCAGTCACAAACTTCTCATGTGTGAAATGTAATTTTATTTTTCCCCCTACCCTAAGGTGCTTTCTATCTTGAACTCCTACTCCTCTTAGCTGGATATTTAAATGAGTCACTTACAGGAAAAAAAAAATCTGATTATAGTGATTGCATTAATCTTAGGTATATAACTAAGTCATATTCAGGTATAAAACATGTTTTCTGGGCACCTGGGTGGCTCAGTTGGTTAGTCGGCTGCCTTTGGCTCAGATCATGACTCCAGCTTCCTGGGATTAGTCTCATGTTGGGCTCCCTGCTCCACGGGGAACCTACTTCTTCCTCTGCCTCTTTCTCTCACTCTCTCTCTCTCTCTCTCTGTGTCTTTAATGTCTCTCATGAATAAATAAAACATTCTAAAACAATAAAAAATTAAAAAAGAGAAAGCCAAAAAAATAATTTAATTAGGACAGAGGTATCTTTTCCTTGAATAAAATGAAGTCAGGAGAAAAGCATTACAGAGCTAGCCTGGTCCTTTGATGATGTCCAGGGTCCAACTTCCTCTAGATTTGCAGCTGTGCCATTCTTACTGTGTGGCCTTCCACACTCAAGGTGGCATCCTAATAGCTGAAAATAGCCATTATGGTTTTTGTCATACTGTTTGTATTATAAGCAGGAAGAAGAGAAATGTGGAGAGAAGGAAAAAGATCTTTATATAAATAAGTATATCCTCATTTTTAAGGATGTTTGGAAACCATACCTGATTGCATCTGCTACATACTATTGACCAGAATCTAATCTCAAGGATAACTACATATTCTCAGAACTTGGAAAATCTTGATTTTTACAGCAAAGTACATTGCTGCCACAAACAAAGTTATGGTTCTGCTTATACTTTTCTCCTAAACACCATACTTTATAACCATCTGCATATTTGACATTTATACTTAAGTACAGCAAATATTACCTTTGCACATATATTTGTAAAACAAATATTTAATATTTATTATTTGATTAATATATCCAGAGAAGAATTTGTCATCTTTCCTTCCAGACTTCTGTATCTGTAGTGTCTCATCAATAGGGACCACCATTATTCCAGTTGCTGAAATTAAACAATGGGGATTTATGGCTGAATTTTTTTTCCCACATGCTACCTTTACGGTGTACCCCTTGTTGACTTAACCTCAGTATACATCCATATTCAGACCACTTTCAGGACTTCCAATGCTAATGCCCTAGCCAAAATGACACCTGGATTTTACAGTAGAATTCTAACGATCTATTCTAACTGCTATATTAACTGGTTTATTATCAGTATAGCAGCCTGACTGTGTAATCCTTTAAAAGTGCAATTCAGATTATGTCATTACACGAGCTCTCTCTAATTACCTTCCCTTCAATCATTCTGCTCTCAGAACTCTGTCTTCCTTGAAATATTTTCAACAGATCTTCAATAGTATCTATAGTGGAAGATCTTCATACTGCCTAATTCTTCTACTTGAAGTTTTTTTCCCCTCAGTCCATGGTTCACAGCCCATATTCCTCAAGTCTTGCTCTGATTTTAACTATCAAGGGCAGCTTTTCTCTGACACCCTATCCTTTTTTTTTTTCTTTTTTCCAGGAAAAAAAAGCAGAATAATTTAATTCATAGTGTATTCATCTAGATTGCTATATCTTTTTTCCCTGGATCTCATTTTACACTTAGGTTGAACCATGTAAAATTAATGTTTTCATAGTTCAAAATGAGTCAACTATTGGTAATTTCATATGGTTTAATTTATTTTTTATTTTTTTATTATGTTCAGTTAGCCAGCATATAGTATACCATTAGTTTTGATGTAGTGTTCAGTGATTCATTAGTAGCATATAACACCCAGTGCTCATTACAACACATGTCGCCTTCTTAGTACTTGTCACCTGATTATTCTCTCCTTCACCCTCCTCCCTTCTGTAACCCTCAGTTTGTTTTCCTGAGTCCAGAGTCTCTCATGGTATGTGTCCTCCTCTGATTCCTTCCCATTCAGTCTTCTTTCCCTTCCCCTGTGGTCCTCCTTGTTATTCCTTATGTTCCACATATGCATGAAACCATATGATAATTGTCTTTCTCTGCTTGACTTATTTCACTTAGCATAATCCCATCAAGTTCCATCCATGTTGATGCAAATGGTGGGTGTTCATCCTTTCTAATTAATGGCTGAGTAATACTGCATTATATATAACTTCTTTACCCATTCATCTGTTGAAGTACAGCTTGGTTCCTTCCACAGTTTGGCTATTGTGAACACTGTTACTATGAACATTGGGGTATTACTGCCCCTTCTTTTTACTACATCTGTATCTTTGGGGTAAAAACCTAGTAGTGTAATTGCTGGGTCCTAGGGGAGCTCTATTTTTAATGTCTTGAGGAAACATCTCTAAAGATAAGGGAAACAAAAGCAAAAATGAATTTTGGGGACTTCATCAAGATAAAAAGCTTCTGCACAGTAAAGGAAACAGTCAATAAAACTAAGAGTTAATCCATGGAATAGGAGAATATATTTGCAAATGACATTTCAGACAAAGGGCCGGTATCCAAGATCTATAAAGAACTTATCAAACCCACACCCCAAAACAAATAAACCAGTCAAGAAATGGGCAGAAGACATGAACAGACTCTTCTCCAGAGAAGACATACAAATGGCTAATAGACACATGAAAAAATGTTCAACATCACTAGCCATCAGGGAAATACAAATCAAAACCTTAACAAAACAGGAAACAATAAATTTTGGCAAGGATGTGGAAAAGGGGAACCCTCTTACCTTGTTGGTGGGAACACAAGCAGGTATAGCCACTCTGGAAAACAGTTTGAACACCCTATTCTTAATTATAAATGACGTGCTATTTCCCTGGATGATACTCTCTCAATTCCTCTCCTTTTTTTTTCATCCTTTCACTTATCACTGTTATATACCAACATTCATTATTTATCCAGTTTCAACTACGTCTACCATACTGAGAAGTGAGCTTTATGAGGGGAAGTTTTTGTGTGCTAGAACTTCAAGTGCTTATATTGTTTATCCCATAATATGTGTTAATAAAATAGTTAATGAATATATGGATAAATGAATAGAAGTGAATGAATAAAGAAGAAAGGAATAGTAGATACTATATAGCAGCTGTCATTCAATGCAACAGTTGGAAATGTATTTGAGAAGCCTGTCAGATATGAAGACACTAATTTTCTAAATATGGGCCTAGACTCAAAGGGGAAAATTGGTGTTGGAATATTTTAGGGCATAGGTGATCTTCAAAATAATTGGTTAATAGTAAGTGCATGTAGAGTAAGAAAAGTTACTTTTAAAAAATCTAAACATATATAGAACCCCATGACTCCTGAAAATTCTATTTAAAATCACCTATGTATAAAGGCAATACATATAGTTTTGTGTATCCAGGAAAGGAGTTTGAATCAGGTCATATGTAAACTCTCACTCAAGTTTCTAAGTCTATATCTCTAACAAAGACAAATCATCCCCTACCACCTGGTACTGAGGCAATTCTAATCTCTTAGAGACATGTTTTAAATTCTTAATATTGACAATGTTTAAAGAATATTTTCTTGGATCTTTTCCAAACCTAGTTTTATAGATGTGAAGTAATAATAGAATACTCCTTCGTAGGCTATGTGACTAGGGGCCCACTTTCTAAAGTATTTATTAATAGAAGTACCTTCACTAAGTAGTAGATATAGTCTTTTCTCTGGCCAGTAGGCAATTTTTATTTAAAAAAAATATAGAGAGAGGCATTTTCAGGATTTCAGCATATGCTAGAATAAACTTACCGGTTTTACTAAATTTTATTTTTCTTTTCTTTCTCTTGGAAATACTGTCTGATAAATATTGCTTGTCTATTGCTCTCTCTCATATATTTGATTTGAGTAAGTCTGTCAGAAACTTGTGTACTACAACAACTTCTGCAAGTACTGATTTGGCTGATTAAGAGGGAACTCTGCCTCATTTGTGGTGCTCATTCATCTATTTCTCATGGCAATTTAAGCAGCTGGATTCATCTAATTGAGTTCTTTACTATTTCATCTGGGGTTGTGTTAAAGTTACTTCCCTCCCTAAATTCTCCTGGTGGAGCTGTGGTAATTTTTCTAATACTATCAATAACAGATTCTCAACTACAACAAAAGGGACCCAAAATCAGGATCTTTGTTGGACTCCTCTATCTGTTACCGGGAGTAGATAAGCATAGTACACTTTCAAGAGTGAAAGCAGAGCAAGAGTGGCAATGGCCTGGAGTTGCTCTAGCTGCATCCTTTTAAACCCACTTGGTGTATATGTAAATTTAGCTTTGATTGACATTTTTGATCAACAGCTGTATCACATTTTGCCATCTGCGCTCCTGCCTACCAGTGATGCATTTTTGTATTATGTATTGTATATTTATGAGTGTCTAAAGAGCTTTTGTCGTGACATTAAATGTAGTTAAGGACAATTTGTACCCTTTGTGTACATGCTCAGCTCTTAAAAGTTAAAAGTCCACTTGTGGCTTTTAAGTAAGCTCTGTGGTTAGGTCTTTTCTGTTCTGTTAGTTCTCAGATGTGGCTCTGAAGGTGTGGCTGTTGATCCTCCAAGACACTGAGCATGTGGCCAGCACCTGCTTTATTCCTCCTTGGTCATGCCTAATTGACTGCCAAACATATCCATTTCAGATTTCTTTATCAGTCAAAATCTGCCCAAAATTATCATTCTTAAGCTGGGAATGTTGAGAATTTTAAAAATATTTTTAGAATACTATCAATAATTTTGAAAACAGACTATTTTTCTGGTATTGTGTATGTATATTAAGATCCCAAATAGCACATAGAAACATAATTTAGAATGTATAATGGTGACAGGGATGGAAAACTTGTAAGTCATTCAGTCTATTAAGAACTGAATGCAAGCATCATTTCCATAACATTGCAGACACTAAACAATCAGCTTTTTTTTCCTGTCATAAGAAACAGATGGTAGCAATAGATTTTATTCAATGAAACATCATTGCAAAATGAAGCATGTTTATTGGGGTAAGAACATAAGTGTGTTCATAATATTGACTGGACAATAAAAAAGTAGGATACTGTGATCCAAACTCTTTCCCTCTTATTTGAGTTTCCAAGAAACCATTTAATTAAGTTATTTGAACCTGAATCATATGTTTGTGCTATATACTTTCACTTGCTGCTGATACTGGATGTTTCATATTTTTCTACTCTAATTTAGCTTTGTGTCTTGTGTATGTTCATTTTATTATTACAGTGTAAATGCAGAATTATACTTAACCCTCAAATTACCAAAATTCCATTAGCTTTGTGTCTTGTGTATGTTCATTTTATTATTACAGTGTAAATGCAGAATTATACTTAACCCTCAAATTACCAAAATTCCCATTATTACTAATCTTCCGTTTATCTTTTCATTTATATGTTTCCATAAAATTCATGTATGATGTTTATTAATACTATACCTTTATTGTTAAATTGATAGTTTTTCTGACTGTTTGGAATGGAGTTTATTTTCCACTCCTGTTTCAAGCTGGTGATTGCCAGAACAGGAACAAAATATTGATTTATGTGTCTTCTCTTGCATCCAGCCATTTTATCAAGTTATTTTATTTATTCCAGTAAATTTTTAAAAAGTCTTTTGAAATTTCTATATCTTATTAGCATGTAGAGATATTTTTGCTTTTGTATAATTTTAGTATCTAAATTCCTAAAAATTCATTTCAATATTGAACTTCCATTTCAATATTAAAAAGTGGTAAGAATACATATCAATACTTATTCCACATAATTTGAAAATGATTTAAGAATTTCACTGTTTGTATTTCTTGCTGTTGGTATTGAAAATTGTTTTTATCATTTGATAATCCCTTCTGTTTTATATTAACTTAGAATTTTTATTAGAACAGCTGTTGAAATGACTCAACTTACATTATAACACCCATTACTAAAATCATAGTTTTTATTTAATGTGTTAATATAATGAATTTCCCTTCTACATTTCCTAATATTGAAACCTTTTTCCATTTTTGTATTGTTGATATAAAACTCTGCTTGGTCATAGAGTAGTTCTTTGAATACATGATATTAAATTTTCTGTATCTAAGTGTATCTAATTGTGGTTGAAATCCTTCCATATTAGTTTTCCTTGGGGAAGGGAGTTATTAAATAAACTAATTTTTCAAAGAATCGAGGAAAGACTAATTTTTTAGTTAAAACTAAATGTTGGCAATTATTTCCTAAAATCCCTTTCCTTGCACCAATAGTAATATTTGAGTAAATAGTCCAACCCAACTATATGTTTGAAACCGTATATTCACAATGATTTTTTCTATAGGCATAGACCTCTAAGTCTGAACAGTTACATCAAACTTTGTTTTTTAGTAAATTTTTAGCTGAGAATGTATATGTTGAAATATATTATTAATTAATTACCTTAATTCCTTATATTATAGGTTAAAGAGTATATTGGTTTTTGGTGTACATAAGTATAATTTATCAATTAATAAGTTTTATTCTAAAATAGTAAAAGGAGCCTTACAAAATATATGTTATGAAAAGTAGCTGAAATAAGTTTTTGGGAACAAAGGAGTTGAATACACACACATACACACACAACACCACACATATATGGTAGTCACATATATGACTTTTTAAAAGTTTTAGAATTCATATTTTTATAATATTTTAAAATAATTGGGAAAATTTTTATTTTTATATGCTCTGAAATTATTTAAATAATTTGGAAAAACCTTCTTTTCTCAGTTTTAAAGCATGTGGTCCTCATGTCTTTGTTTTAATAAGTCTGTCCAGTATCTTTTGCTTTATTTGGATGTTAAAATTTCTGCTTCTTTGAGGATTAATTTTAGTCATTTACACTTTCATTATAAATATTTATTTTCTCTAGATTTTAAAAGATGTGCCCTGATAATTACATGCAGTATTGTCTTATAATCTTTTTAATGTCAGTTATATCAATGGTTATATTTAATTTCTTTTTAGGAAATAAATTTATTTTTATCTTCTATCACATCCATTGAACTTTTTAAATATTTTCTGATTTTTTTTCACATTATTTCAAAAGTAATACAAAAGCGGAATAGAAATTACTAGATTGTTAAAGAAATGGTTCTATTACTAGAAATTCTAGTGACAGCCTGCTTAAATTTATTTACACTCTTTTGTTTAGCTGTTAATAATTTTCCTTTTATCTATTTTCCATGGAACTTTTGATTTTGTATTTCTAGTTCTCAAGAAGAATGCTTTGAGATAGTAAAAACTCATGAATTTAAAAGGAACTGACCACAGGTCCTGTTTTGTTTGTTGCTTCCAGCTTCTTTGTTCCTGCTTCTCAAAGTCACTGGATAAGGGTGTGTGTGTGTGTGTGTGTGTGTGTGTGTTTCTTAACTCAGACAATACTTCTTGTGACTTGTAGTGCAGTTGACATTGAAACTCAATAACCATCAGTTAAGTAATGATTTAAGCAGCAGAATATAAAATGCTTAATTTGAGGGTTGTCTATATAATTTCAGAATCTGCAAGCAATTATTATATTCTGAAATTCAGATGAAAGAAACAAGTTACTTTCAATAATCTTATATTCACATTTAAATCTATCCTGGATAATATGGTTTCATTAAAAATGGAAGTAATTTTGACTTCTTCTTCTTCCTTTTTTTTTTTTTATTAATTTTTTATTTTTTATAAACATATATTTTTATCCCCAGGGGTACAGGTCTGTGAATCACCAGGTTTACACACTTCACAGCACTCACCAAAGCACATACCCTCCCCAATGTCCATAATCCCACCCCCTTCTCCCAAACCCCCTCCCCCCAGCAACCCTCAGTTTGTTTTGTGAGATTAAGAGTCACTTATGGTTTGTCTCCCTCCCAATCCCATCTTGTTTCATTTATTCTTCTCCTACCCACTTAAGCCCCCATGTTGCATCACCACTTCCTCATATCAGGGAGATCATATGATAGTTGTCTTTCTCTGCTTGACTTATTTCGCTAAGCATAATACGCTCTAGTTCCATCCATGTTGTCGCAAATGGCAAGATTTCATTTCTTTGGATGGCTGCATAGTATTCCATTGTGTATATATACCACTTCTTCTTGATCCATTCATCTGTTGATGGACATCTAGGTTCTTTCTATAGTTTGGCTATTGTGGACATTGCTGCTATAAACATTCGGGTGCACGTGCCCCTTTGGATCACTACGTTTGTATCTTTAGGGTAAATACCCAATAGTGCAATTGCAGGGTCATAGGGCAGTTCTATTTTCAACATTTTGAGGAACCTCCATGCTGTTTTCCAGAGTGGCTGCACCAGCTTGCATTCCCACCAACAGTGTAGGAGGGTTCCCCTTTCTCCGCATCCTCACCAGCATCTGTCATTTCCTGACTTGTTGATTTTAGCCATTCTGACTGGTGTGAGGTGATATCTCACTGTGGTTTTGATTTGTATTTCCCTGATGCCGAGTGATATGGAGCACTTTTTCATGTGTCTGTTGGCCATCTGGATGTCTTCTTTGCAGAAATGTCTGTTCATGTCCTCTGCCCATTTCTTTTTTCTTTTTTTTTTTTTTTAAAGATTTTATTTATTTATCTGACAGAGGGAGCGAGAGACATTGAGAGAGTGAATACAAGCAGGGGAAGTGGGAGAGGAGAAGCAGGCTTCCTGCTAAGCAGGGAGCTGGATGCGGGGCTCAATCCCAGGATCCTGGGATCATGACCTGAGCCGAAGGCAGACACTTAACGACTGAGCCACCCAGGTGCCCCCCATTTCTTGATTGGATTATTTGTTCTTTGGGTGTTGAGTTTGCTAAGTTCTTTATAGATTCTGGACACTAGTCCTTTATCTGATATGTCGTTTGCAAATATCTTCTCCCATTCTGTCAGTTGTCTTTTGATTTTGTTAACTGTTTCCTTTGCTGTGCAAAAGCTTTTGATCTTGATGAAATCCCAATAGTTCACTTTATCCCTTGCTTACCTTGCCTTTTGCATTGTTCCTAGGAAGATGTTGCTGCGGCAGAGGTCTAAGAGGTTGCTGCCTGTGTTCTCCTCAAGGATTTTGATGGATTCCTTTCGCACATTGAGGTCCTTCATCCATTTTGAGTCTATTTTTGTGTGTGGTGTAGGGAAATGGTCCAATTTCATTTTTCTGCATGTGGCTGTCCAATTTTCCCAGCACCATTTATTGAAGAGGCTGTCTTTTTTCCATTGGACATTCTTTCCTGCTTTGTCGAAGATTAGTTGACCATAGAGTTGAGGGTCTATTTCTGGGCTCTCTATTCTGTTCCATTGATCTATGTGTCTGTTTTTGTGCCAGTACCATGCTGTCTTGATGATGACAGCTTTGTAATAGAGCTTGAAGTCCGGAATTGTGATGCCACCAACGTTGGCTTTCTTTTTCAATATCCCTTTGGCTATTCGAGGTCTTTTCTGGCTCCATATAATTTTAGCATTATTTGTTCCATTTCTTTGAAAAAGATGGATGGTACTTTGATAGGAATTGCATTAAATGTGTAGATTGCTTTAGGTAGCATAGACATTTTCACAATATTTATTCTTCCAATCCAGGAGCATGGAACATTTTTCCATTTCTTTGTGTCTTCCTCAATTTCTTTCATGAGTACTTTATAGTTTTCTGAGTATAGATTCTGTGTCTCTTTGGTTAGGTTTATTCCTAGGTATCTTATGGTTTTGGATGCAATTGTAAATGGAATTGACTCCTTAATTTCTCTTTCTTCTGTCTTGCTGTTGGTGTAGAGAAATGCAACTGATTTCTCTGCATTGATTTTATATCCTGACACTTTACTGAATTCCTGTATAAGTTCTAGCAGTTTTGGAGTGGAGTCTTTTGGGTTTTCCACATATAGTATCATAGCATCTGCGAAGAGTGATAATTTGATTTCTTCTTTGCGATTTGGATGCCTTTAATTTCCTTTTGTTGTCTGATTACTGAGGCTAGGACCTCTAGTACTATGTTGAATAGCAGTGGTGATAATGGACATCCCTGCCGTGTTCCTGACCTTAGCGGAAAAGCTTTCAGTTTTTCTCCATTAAGAATGATATTTGCGGTGGGTTTTTCATAGATGGCTTTGATGATATTGAGGTATGTGCCCTCTATCCCTACACTTTGAAGAGTTTTGATCAGGAAGGGATGCTGTACTTTGTCAAATGCTTTTTCAGCATCTATTGAGAGTATCATATGGTTCTTGTTCTTTCTTTTATTGATGTGTTGTATCACATTGACTGATTTGCAGATGTTGAACCAACCTTGCAGCCCTGGAATAAATCCCACTTGGTCATGGTGAATAATCCTTTTAATGTACTGTTGAATCCTATTGGCTAGTATTTTGTTGAGTATTTTCGCATCTGTGTTCATCAAGGATATTGGTCTATAGCTCTCTTTTTTGGTGGGATCCTTGTCTGGTTTTGGGATCAAGGTGATGCTGGCCTCATAAAATGAGTTTGGAAGTTTTCCTTCCATTTCTATTTTTTGGAACAGTTTCAGGAGAATAGGAATTAGTTCTTCTTTAAATGTTTGGTAGAATTCCCCTGGGAAGCCGTCTGGCCCTGGGCTTTTGTTTGTTTGGAGATTTTTAATGACTCTTTCAATCTTCTTACTGGTTATGGGTCTGTTCAGGCTTTCTACTTCTTCCTGGTTCAGTTGCGGTAGTTTATATGTTTCTAGGAATGCATCCATTTCTTCCAGATTGTCAAATTTGTTGGCGTAGAGTTGCTCATAGTATGTTCTTATAATAGTTTGTATTTCTTTGGTGTTAGTTGTGATCTCTCCTCCTTCATTCATGATTTTATTTATTTGGGTCCTTTCTCTTTTCTTTTTGATAAGTCAGGCCAGGGGTTTATCAATTTTATTAATTCTTTCAAAGAACCAGCTCCTAGTTTCGTTGATTTGTTCTATTGTTTTTTTGGTTTCTATTTCATTGATTTCTGCTCTGATCTTTATGATTTCTCTTCTCCTGCTGGGCTTAGGGTTTCTTTCTTGCTCTTTCTCCAGCTCCTTTAGGTGTAGGGTTAGGTTGTGTACCTGAGACCTTTCTTGTTTCTTAAGAAAGGCTTGAACCGCTATATATTTTCCTCTCAGGACTGCCTTTGTTGTGTCCCACAGATTTTGAACCGTTGTATTTTCATTATCATTTGTTTCCATGATTTTTTTTCAATTCTTCTTTAATTTCCCGGTTGACCCATTAATTCTTTAGAAGGATACTGTTTAGTCTCCATGTATTTGGGTTCTTTCCAAACTTCCTTTTGTGGTTGAGTTCTAGCTTTAGAGCATTGTGGTCTGAAAATATGCAGGGAATGATCCCAATCTTTTGATACTGGTTGAGTCCTGATTTAGGACCGAGGATGTGATCTATTCTGGAGAATGTTCCATGTGCACTAGAGAAGAATGTGTATTCTGTTGCTTTGGGATGAAATATTCTGAATATATCTGTGATATCCATCTGGTCCAGTGTGTCATTTAAGGCCTTTATTTCCTTGCTGATCTTTTGCTTGGATGATCTGTCCATTTCAGTGAGGGGAGTGTTAAAGTCCCCTACTATTATTGTATTATTGTTGATGTGTTTCTTTGATTTTGTTATTAATTGGTTTATATAGTTGGCTGCTCCCACGTTGGGGGCATAGATATTTAAAATTGTTAAATCTTCTTGTTGGACAGACCCTTTGAGTATGATATAGTGTCCTTGCTCATCTCTTATTATAGTCTTTGGCTTAAAATCTAATTGATCTGATATAAGGATTGCCACTCCTGCTTTCTTCTGATGTCCATTAGCATGGTAAATTCTTTTCCACCCCCTCACTTTAAATCTGGAGGTGTCTTTGGGCTTAAAATGAGTTTCTTGGAGGCAACATATAGATGGGTTTTGTTTTTGTATCCATTCTGGTACCCTGTGTCTTTTGACAGGGGCATTTAGCCCATTAACATTCAGGGTAACTATTGAGAGATATGAATTTAGGGCCATTGTATTGCCTGTAAGGTGACTGTTACTGTATATGGTCTCTGTTCCTTTCTGATCTACCACTTGTAGGCTCTCTCTTTGCTTAGAGGATCCCTTTCAATATTTCCTGTAGAGCTGGTTGGTATTTGCAAATTCTTTCAGTTTTTGTTTGTCCTGGAAGCTTTTAATCTCTCCTTCTATTTTCAATGATAGCCTAGCTGGATATAGTATTCTGGGCTGCATGTTTTTCTTGTTTAGTGCTCTGAAAATATCATGCCAGCTCTTTCTGGCCTGCCAGGTCTCTGTGGATAAGTCAGCTGCCAATCTAATAATTTTGCCATTGTATGTTACAGACTTCTTTTCCCAGGCTGCTTTCAGGATTTTCTTTTTGTCACTGAGACTTGTAAATTTTACTATTAGGTGACGGGGTGTGGGCCTATTCTTATTGATTTTGAGCAGCATTCTCTGAACCTCCTGAATTTTGATGCTCGTTCCCTTTGTCATATTGGGGAAATTCTCCCCAATAATTCTCTCCAGTATACCTTCTGCTCCCCTCTCTCTTTCTTCTTCTTCTGGAATCCCAATTATTCTAATGTTGTTTCATCTTATGTTGTCACTTATCTCTCGAATTCTCCCCTCGTGGTCCAGTAGCTTTTTGTCTCTCTTTTGCTCAGCTTCTTTATTCTCTGTCATTTGGTCTTCTATATCACTAATTCTTTCTTCTGCCTCATTTATCCTAGCAGTGAGAGCCTCCATTTTTGATTGTACCTCATGAATAGCTTTTTTGATTTCAACTTGGTTAGATTTTAGTTCTTTTATTTCTCCAGAAAGGGCTTTTATATCTCTCGAGAGGGTTTCTCTAATATCTTCCATGCCTTTTTCAAGCCCGGCTAGAACCTTGAGAATTGTCATTCTGAACTCTAGATCTGACATATTACCAATGTCTGTATTGATTAGGTCACTAGCCTTCGGTACTGCCTCTTGTTCTTTTTTTTGTGTTGAATTTTTCCGTCTTGTCATTTTGTCCAGATAAGAGTATATGAAGGGGCAAGTAAAATACTAAAAGGGTGGCAACAACCCCTGAAAAATATGCTTTAACCAAATCAGAAGAGATCCCAAATCATGAGGGGGGGAGAAAGGGGATAAAAAGAGGTTCAAAAAGGAAGAAAGAAAAAAAAAAAGAAAACAGAAAAAAAAAGAAAATAAAAGAATTTAAAAAAAAGAAAACACCTAAGAAATATGTAAAAAAGAAAAAATATATATATATTAGATAAACTAGTAAAAAATCGTTAAAAAAGAAAAAGGTAACAGTTAAAAAAAATTTTTACCCGAAAGCGAGAGAAAAAAAATAAAAAATGAAAAAGAAAAAAATAAATTAACTGCAAGACTAAAAAAAATCACAGGGAAAAAGCCATGAGTTCCTTGCTTGGCTTTCTCCTCCTCTGGAATTCTGCTATTCTCCTTGGTATTGAAACCGCACTCCTTGGTAGGTGAACTTGGTCTCGGCTGGATTTCTTGTTGATCTTCTGGGGGAGGGGCCTGTTGTAGTGATTCTCATGTGTCTTTGCCCCAGGCGGAATTACACTGCCCTTACCCGGGTCCGGGGTGAGTAATCCGCTCGGGTTTGCTTTCAGGAGCTTTTGTTCCCTGAGCGCTTTCCGTAGAGTGCCGTTGGACGGGAATACAAATGGCGGCCTCCTGGTCTCCAGCCCAGAGGAGCCGAGAGCCCAGGGCCGCACTCCTCAGTGCGCCCTCAGAGAACAGCGCCCAGTTACTCCCGTCTGCCTGACCTCTGGCCGCGCTCCGAGCTCACCCAGCCTGCGACTGGTTCAAGGTAACCCCGAGCTGCGAGCTTACTGTCGGCTCTGTCTCTGTAGCCAGCTTTCCAGTTCCAATACCCGCAAGCTCTGCGACACTCAGACACCCCCGATCCTTCTGTGACCCTGCGGGACCTGAGGCCACGCTGACCCTGCGTGGGCTTCGCTCCGGTTGAGCCTCTGGAGCGATGTCCCTCAGCGGAACAGACTTTTAAAAGTCCTGATTTTGTGCGCGGTTGGTCCAACGCTTGCCGGGATCCGGCCCCTCCCCCGGGGTTCTGTCTTCCCGTTGCCTTGTCTTCACTTCTCCGCCGGTCCTACCTTTCAGAAAGTGATTGTTTTTCTGTTTCCAGAATGCTGTTCTTCTTGTCTTTGATCTGCCGATGGATTTTCAGGTGTTTGCAATCTTTAGATAAGCTATCTAGCTGAAGTAGTCTCAGCCTGCTACTTCTCCGCCATCTTGACTCCTCCCTCTTTTTTTTTTTTTTTTTTTTACTTTCATCAACATAACTAGTACTTGTGTGTCCTTCCAACCACATTTGATACAATGGCATAAATGAATATAAATCCAGCATCAGATTTGTTGAAAACGTGTTTCAATACATTGGAAACTAATAGAATTCTCCATGATGCATCTTCTAGGTGACATTTTAAATATTGACAAAGAAAGATGAAGTAAAAGACTGATTTAATTCATAACAATTGGATAAGTTGATCAGAGACTGGCATCACTTCCTGTAAAGAAATATTTGGAAAATATTTTAGGTTTTATGGGTTTTAAGGTCTCTGTTATAACTTCTCAACTCTTCTGCTATGGAATGAGAGCAAGTATGGAGATCATTCACAGAAATGGTGGGCTCTGTTCCAATAAAACTTTACACAAAGAAACAGACTATGGCGCCTCTTGATCAGGGGCGCCTGGCTGGCTCAGCTGGAAGAGCATGCAGCTCTTGATCTCAGGGTCATGAGTTTTAGCTCCACATTGGGTGTAGACATTACTTAAAAAAATAAACTTTACTTAAAAAATCTTAATCATAAATGTGTAAAGGTGTACATTTATTCATTTACTAAAGGTATAAATAAAATGTTTACAGTAGGCAATATAAAAAACCACCCGAAAACCTGTATCTATTTAGTATTGGAATTTTTAGACAACTAGTTCTGTATAGGAAAATATGCATTATAATAATTACTATTATATAACAATTTATAATAATTAACCAATTATGATGGCTTGATTGAAGGGAGATGATACTAGCAAGTTTAACTAGAACTATTTATTCCCCAAATGCAAAATTTAAAAAACATTAATTTTACTTAGGAGTGGTATAATATTTAAAAAGAAATCATAATCTCTAATTGTATTGTAAATTTAAAACAAATACCTTAAGATTGTTTGTCAGAGTGGTCATTTACAAAAAAACAAAACTTAACAAAACAAAACAAAAAAACTGTTCAGGGAAAGGGGAAGAGTGTATGCCAGATGTACTGGCAAACTTTTTACTATATGTGACTGTATTAAGATAAACACTGTCTTTCCAGTATCTCGAAATCCTGGTATGTAGTATAGAAGTCAACAAACTCAGAGAGGGTCCAAATCCTTTAAAGAACTGTTAATCATATAAAGAATTAAAAAAAAACCCTAAAATGTCAAATTCAACTTAAAAATGTCTTGGAACATTTTTAGGAATCTTGGAATCTTCGAATCCACCACTGTGGATTTTATTTTATTTTTATTTAATTTATTTAATTTAGTTTACTAATTATTTAATTTATTTTATTTGGACTAGTGGTAAGGCATTTTTTGACCTTTGAAATGTTTTATGGTCTGATGAACTAATTGGTAGAATAAACTATTCCTATGGGAAAACACTAAGATGTTTGAGTTCTACTTCAAGGTTGTTTTTCATTCTAAACTTAGGGGTTAATATTCCTATAGAAAGCTGCCCAATTATATTTTAATTTTTACATTGAGATTACAATTTTATTTTTTATTTATTTATTTTTTTAAAGATTCTATTTATTTATTTATTTGACAGAGAGAAATCACAAGTACACTGAGAGACAGGCAGAGAGAGAGAGGGAAGCAGGCTCCCTGCTGAGCAGAGAGCCCAATGTGGGACTCGATCCCAAGACCCTGAGATCATGACCCGAGCTGAAGGCAGCGGCTTAACCCACTGAGCCACCCAGGCGCCCGAGATTACAATTTTAAAATTTGTTTTTGATTAGTGCCTTTTCAGTTTTCATTCCCATGTAAAAAGGTGCTTTTTTTTTTTTTTTTAGAAAAGACAATATCTCTTTAAATCATTCTTAATTTAAAATATGACCTAGTTGAAACCAAAAAAAGCTAATTGAAACAAAGTAAAAGATTTCATAATGTTTATCTATACCATATAAAAACTATGTTTATTTTTAATTTGACATAATAAGGGGCAAATGTCAAAACAGAAGAGCTTTTTTTGTCTTTAAATTTAAAAAAAAATATGAAGATAAAAAGTGGAATTTTTATACCAAACATAGAGAACTAAAAAGAAAGTAAACTATCATGAAAACAACAGAAGTAAAGACAACCACATTATTTTAAAACTCAGCAATTTTCCATAGAACTTCTCAAAACTAGCTTTTAGTTTAATTTTCTTCCTATTTATTTGCTCTACACATTTCCCCCCAAACTCTCACAGATGCTCTTATCTTCCCAATGTTAAAGCATTCTGCTCAATGTAATTGTTTCAAATATTCCTCAGTGCTTTCCCAAGTTTAGATCAGCTATGACTTGTGAATAAATTATCTAATGCTTTCTACTGTGCAAAATAGAGCTTGGAATTGAGACAAGCAATCTTAACACCATAAGGACAAAATTCAGTATTTCTTGAGCTATAAGAGCCCTTTTTTAACCAAATGAAGTTTTTGATTACTCACTTTAATTAGAAAAGTAAGTTGGTCCAAATTTATGCATACCATGCATTTGAAATAGAGATGTCTGTTTTTTACCAATGTGGAAAGATTTAGTTTAGTGAAAACTCCCTTAAAAAGAGTAAATTCCAAAAAATAGTAATCATTTGATGATTCTGTCCCAAGATCCTCAAAGTATCTGAACCTCCCTAGATATTATTAAAAATTAAAAACATCACTTTGGAAATACTAGATTTAAGCAATATCAAAATTATAGTCCAGAAAATTATTAAAGTTCTGTTGGAAAAATGGGAGAAAGAATGGGGACAAAACAAATTACTTTACAGTAATGAGTCCCTCTAGCTCTGTTAAATTTCTTTAATATTTAAAGGAAACAATTAACCCATTTTAGAAAATATAAAACAAGAAATTTTATCTAAGGGTTTAAACAAAAATAACTCCCAAAGACAACGAATTCTGATGCCATAGCTTAGATTAAAAAAATATTATTTTTTAAATCAAAGGAATAACTGTCAGAACATCTTTTAATATATACTGTGGAAGGATAAACACATAAGCTTCTTTAAATGAAACTTCACCACTTCTAAATCACTTTACTTCCAAGGATTTGGCACACATATGTTAAGTGTTTACTATGTTCAAGAAAGGGAAACAAGTTCAAAGTAAATAGTAATTTCTTATGGGAGAGAAAACAAATGATTTTGTTGAGATAAATTCAAACTAAGAACTTGCAGCAGTAGTACAAAAAAAATCATGAATAACTTTTATACACATTCACTTATTGTTCATATTGGGTCACGTTTGTCGTCCAAATGTAGTATAATACAAATATAAATAGTTAGTCTTGTGTTTGAATCACAGCCTAGACCCTTAGGATTTGAGAGCAAAGTCAGGCCATTTTCTGGGGACAACTCTTCTCCTTTTGAGAAGTTTTTGTCCTCTGGGCCTTAGTAAAGAATAAAATATTAACCCTCACATCACAGTTACCTTGTGATCTGAGCATTATGAATTGGGTGCCATCTGACACAGCTAGCAATAAAGTTGGGCATGCATAGCAGCACTTCATCAACTACAAGCGTATGATACAAGACTGGGCCGCAGCAAGCCCTTAAGGCATAAGTCAATTACTGAGAAAGTGGTACAAGTGTCTATGTCATTCCTGCTACATTACTTTCTCTCTCCCAGCTGCACCGATGGCCTCAAGGGGGAATTCCCTACAATCAACTGACTGAAGAAGAGAAAACTTAGCAGTGGTTTCCATGTAGTTCTGTGGGATATGCCGGTACCACCACAAAGTGAAGCGCTCTAGCAGTATAAACTTCTTCCTGTGACATCCCTGAAAGACAGTGAGGACAGAAAGTCCTCTCAGTCGGTAGAACTTTGAGCAGTGCACATGATTTCAAATTTTACTTGCAAGGAGAAAATAGATGAGCAATTGCATACTTATTCATGGATTTGGGCCAAATAGTTTGGTTGGATGATCAGAGAGTTGGAAGGAAAATAATCAGAGATGATAAGAAAGTCTAAGGAGGAAGTATGTGGAAACACATCTCAAAATAGCAAAAAAATGAGAAGGTATTTGTATACCATGTCAATACTCACCAAAGTGTGACCTCAGCAGAGGAGGATTTTTTTTTTTTAAAGATTTTATTTATTTATTTGACAGACAGAGATCACAAGTAGGCAGAGAGGCAGGCAGAGAGAGAGGAGGAAGCAGGCTCCCTGCTGAGCAGAGAGCCCGATGCGGGGCTCGATCCCAGGACCCTGGGATCATGACCCGAGCTGAAGGCAGAGGCTTTAACCCACTGAGCCACCCAGGCGCCCCACAGAGGAGGATTTTAATAATTTTATAGGGTGACCCATTTTGGTATACAAGTCAACCTCTTTTTCCCGGACCCTCGTATTATTGCCCAGTGGGCTGAAAAACAAAATGGCCATGATGGGAGGTTATGCATGGGCTCAGTAACAGATTTCCATTCACAAAGGCTGGCCTGACCTGATAGCCACTGCTGAATGGCCAGTCAGTCAGCAGTAGAGACCAACACTGAGTCCCATTATGGCACCATTCATCAGGGCAATCAGCCAACTACCAGATTTGCAGGTTAATATCTTTGGACAGTTTCCATCATAAAAGAGGCTTTTTTACTGGAACTAGTTCAGTCTGGATACAAGTTTATTTTCCCTACATGCAATGCTTCTGTCAAGACTACCACTTGCTTACATGTAGAATGCCTTATCCACTATCATAGTGGCACTGCTTTGCTAAAAGAACTCACTTCTTCACAGCAAAAAAGTGTAGCAAAAGGCCTATGGTCATGTGATTTTCTGGTCATGCAGTCCCATGTTGCCCATTATCCTGAAGCAGATGGTTTCATGGAATAATGAAAGGGCTATTTGAAATCTCAGGGCTAGCATTCCTAGCCTTCTGTGAAGAAGTAATTACTTAAACACTAATGTATAGGGGTCATTTTTGGCACATTTATATAATAACTCCTGCCTGAGATTCCAGGGTATTGGATTTGCCCTACAGATTTTAAACTTTCTAGTGCCAATAATCACATCACATTAACTATATGTATGTATGTGTATATGTGTGTATGTTCTTAAATAACCTCTAAGGCCATTGTGTCCTATTACCTGCCCTGATTTTAATCACATATAATAATTTCCCTTGATCTTTTATTTAAGTAAACTAGCCTTCTTGCAACTTGAAAACATGCCAAGCCTGATCCTGCCTTAGGATTTTGCACACTCTGTTAGTAATGCTCTTCCTACGTATATCTGTATGGATCATGTCCTCACTTCTTTCAGATCTCCCTTCAGGTCTTACTAAATGTTTGCCTTCTCATGAAGCCTTCTTTCAACACACTTCCAAACCTTTTTCTTTTTCCTTGCTTTATCTTTTTTTCCCTCAGCACTTCTGTTATTACCATAAAATTTTCTAATTTATCTCATTTATTATGTGTCTCCCTCATTAGAATACAAGCCCAGGAATCTTTGTATATTTTGTTATTTATCTGTTTCCTGGAACCTTGAAAGGTGCCTGATACATAGGAGTTGATCAAAAATATTAATTAAATTGTACATTTTTACAGCACCTTGCTATGCATTCATGGAGAATATAAACAATTGGATTCACCTGGAGTTGTTTATTTACATGCAGTTGTAACAAAAATAAGGAATTAAAAGAGATGAGATAGTTGTATGGAAATTATTAAGATAAGAAATCATGGAATCTGTAATAAATATGAAGAAAAATGTTTGCAGGGAAAGGCTGATAGAGTTTCAGAGAACTGAGTTGCTATGAAATCCCTGAAAGTTTTATGCCTTGCTAAAGTTTATAGATATAAGTAGGGATAGGGCAGAAAAGTGATTTTTGAATCCTGAATCCAGTACTAAGACTTAAAATGTACAACCTCTTATTTTTCATGTTCCTTCACGTCTATAATTGATACATGTGAGAGAAAGAGAGAAGGTGCCAATGAGAAAGAAATTTCACTCAGGATTTTACTCCTAAAAATTAAGAATAAAATCAAATTCTCTTGCTTACATGTGGGCTTAAATATCAAAAAGATATTTTATATTAACTTTTAAGTCAGCATCAGATCTTTGAGGATAATGCCCATATGCTTTTATTTATTCGGGATCATAAGACTAAAACTATGGCATTAAAGTTACATAAAAACAAACAAATTGTAGAATTTTTATTTCCTTTTGTCCCCGTAGGCAGATGCAATATGATATGTGTATGCTTCACCTTTATGACTTCTCTGTATTCCATATGTAATGAAATTTTCTTACAGTAAAATGGAAGGATTTAAGAGATGAAGAGTAAATTCTTACCTTTGTCTCTTTCATTTTTTAAAACATACATCCCAGTAGCATCTTAACTGCTCGGGAACAGAGTACCCTCTGTGTGTGAAGGGGTGAAGGGTTGGGAGAGAGGTCATGTATTATATCCTGGATTTCTGCCTCACTTCATTTGAAAGCCATATTTTCCTAGAGTGATAAACAGAGGACATTCTGCATATTTTTTGCCTTGTGTTTAAACCATTCACATACTCTAAAAAGTAGTGTGAGGAAATAGTGGTTAGATATAGAAGTTCTTTTAAAATTGACAGCTTTTGGGTGCCTCAGTTGGTTAAGCATCTGCTTCTGCTCAGGTCATGATCCTGGGGTCCTGGGATCGAGGCCCACATTGAATCTCTGCTCAGCGGTGAGCCTGCTTCTCCCTCTCCCTCTGCTTGTCACTCTTTCTGCTTGTACTCTCTTTCTCTCTCTCTCTCAAATAAATAAATAAAAATAAAATCTTAAAAAAATAAAATGGACAACTTTTTCTCAATAAAAATATTGGGCTATTGATATAATAGTGACTTTTATTTTATCTTACACTGTATATTTACATGAAATATTGCTTATTCAAGTGACAATTCAGCATCCTAAACCTCCTTAATAAACATATGATCACCAGTGCCTAAATGACTTGTAATAATTCAATCTCTAAAATACGAATGTTTCTTTTATGCACGGAAAGAGTTAAGATGTCTTTTCAACTGAGTTACTTACTCCCAGAGAGTGACTTATGGGGTCTATTAACTTCAACGAGATTACAAATGAACAAAAGGAATTGACCTGCCTTGTTTGAAATATATCCTAATCTGTTCCATTCAAGAAGGAAGCACGAAATAGATTTGTATGTAATTTAAAGATCCCAAATTATCTGCATTTAATTGATAGTTATAGAACACCTACTATGTGGAACACATGATATAGTCTCATTGGAGAATACAACTATATAAAAATACACTATCAATCTCCTGGATGATTTATACAGTTAGACTTTTTCAATAATGTCTGGGAGTTTACTAGCAAGGTGTAAGAAAACATTAATTCCAAAAGGAAGAGAAGGGAAAAAGGAAATAGACAATGCTAAAAGCACCGAACTAAGTATTTTAATGAGCAAAAATAGAAAACATTTATATATCCTTACATTTTACAGTATGTTTATAATTGTGCAGTACTGTATACATTTGTGTATACTACTGTAAAGCATTGAACTATATGCATTTTCCTAACATATATGTTAGATAATGTAATGAGTTTTTGGAGGGACATGAGGAGGTAAGGAAGTGAGGGGGCTTGTATAATGAGCTTTTAATGAAATTTTATTTTCTCTCAAATTATAGGAATAAACACTAAATGTCTTTACATTTAGTGAATAAACACTAATGAATTTACAGCTATATTAATAAGCATTAATATTTTAGACAATTCCCAATTGCATAGATTCCAATATCTTGAAGGATAGGTAGTAGGTAGTGAAGTTCTGGTTGAATTTTTATTCCATATTTAAAACTGAATTTATACTGTGATATTGAATCTCCAAATAAACTATCATTGCTTCTGTATGTCTGGTATTAATTTTTAATATATTTTATCATGCGAGACATTGTCTGATTTCAACCTTTAATGATTTCAGATATCTTATTCTTTCTAGATATTGAATGTCTTGCATATTATATACCTACTTTCCCTAAAGTCGAGCAGAGTATACCAGACCACAGTGAAATGTACAAATGTAGTTAATTTAAGAAACTGTTTAATTTAAAAGCTTAAAGATCAGTAATATGACTAATACTGAATTACAGTTATTTTAGAGTTCCACTCAGGAAATAATAGAAGTTGGCTGTTGAAACTGTAGGAATTATGCAGATGTTTAAACATATAGAAAAACATACATGTCAACAAACCCGAATTATAAACATTTACACCTTTCATTCCAAGTCTTTTTTAAAAAACTTATTACTAGCATATTTAAAATCACCATAGAGGTTTATAATTTTGTTATATCATTTGATCAGTATTAATGGTTTCTAGTCACTACCATGCTATTTCATAATCACCTTAAGTCAATATTCAGCATAGTATTCATTGAGGAAACAATTATATCATCATTTATGTAAGAGCCAAGTCAGGGATTATTGTTTTTATCAACATTATATAATATTTGTTTGTGAACTTCAGGTTGAGAAGACTACTGCATCCTTCTACTTCAATTTGGAAATTACACATGTAGAAATAAATCCATAGAGAGTAATCAGAGATGTGCAGATTGGTTTATCATTAGTACTAATAATTCAGTCTGAATGGATTGTCAAAGAACTTGTTAGTCTGACGATATAATGACAACTATGAAATATTAAAAAACTAAAATCTCAGAGTATATATTTCCATATTATATATTAATATATATAATATGTGTAGTATTAATATATAATGTTAATATATTGATATATAATTATACATAATGATATATTATACAATATATAATATATTAATGTTTGTATATTGATGTATTGACCTTGAGATATATGAGGTAAGTGATTAGCAGATCATCAGTTATAATATAAATAACAAAAGTTAATTTTTAATAAAGTGGCAAATATAGTTTGATAAAGACAATAGTTCACAAATTTAACATATTTTAAAGGTAATATATTAGAAATAGATTGGTTATCGTACACGGAGGATGTGATTAGAGGCCTGCTTTCTTTGTGGTCACAAGGTATTTCTGCTTCAACTAGATCTAGCCATTGACACACAAATGTACAGCTTTCCTGGAATACTGAAGTCTTGGGAAGTTACACTGCAAAAGACAATGTAGGGGATGAGGTCTATTACATAAATGCATATATGCATTAGTAAAATACTAAAGGAAAACTGTAATAGTCAGCTCTGTGTTATTTGTATTGATGTTTCTTAGATTTGAGGTGCTTTTTCATATTTAATATCTATAGTATGTGTGGTTCATCTTGGAACTAAGTTTTTTCATAATCCTATTGTCCTCAGGAAATTAATATTATAAAGAGCACTAAAAATAAAGTTAACTTCTTATATGCATCTGCTGACTCTTCCCAGATTTTACAGAAATAGTTAACGTTTTATTTATCTTCATCGTTAAATTTGTTTATCTTCGTCGTTACATTTATTTATTCTAGGATTTATTTGGTGTGATTTCAGTTTAAAAGGAAAAAAATGTACTTTTTTCTGTGATAGTGAGATTTCCAATTTGCATTCATTTGTTCTCATTTTTCTCAGACAATTCCTTTTTATACATTAAATATTGTCATACTTCTTTTTTTTTAAGATTTTATTTATTTATTTGACAGACAGAGATCACTAGTAGGCAGAGAGGCAGGCAGAGAGAGAGAGGGAGAAGTAGGTTTTCCGCTGAGCAGAGAGCTCCATTCCAGGTCCCTGGGATTATGGCCTGAGCTGAAGGCAGAGGCTTTAACCCACTGAGCCAACCAGGCAGGCCTGTTATACTGCTTTCTTAAAGAATACTCAACACGGAGCACCTGGGTGGCTCAGTGGGTTAAGCCTCTGCCTTCTGCTCTGGTCATGATCTTGGCTCAGGTCAAGATATCGGTATCTTGGGATCAATCCCCACATCCAGCTCTCTGCTCAGCAGGGAGCCTGCTTCCCCCTTCTCTCTGCCTGCCTCTCTGCCTACTTGTGATCTCTCTCTGTGTCAAATAAATAAATAAAATATTTTAAAAAAAGAATACTCAACACAGGTACTCAAGTAACTATTCTTTATCTTCAGCTTCATCATATTCTGCCTATTTTTTTTTTTAAGATTTTATTTATTCATTTGACAGACAGAGATCACAAGTAGGCAGAGAGGCAGGCAGAGAGAGTGGAGGAAGCAGGCTTCCTACTGAGCAGAGAGACTGATGCAGGGCTCAATCACAGGACCCTGGGATCCTGACCTGAGCCAAATGCAGAGGCTTTAACCCACTGAGCGACCCAGGTGCCCCTATTGTGCCTATTTTTATTTCCACATTTTATTTGTTTTTTTCTGTGAGGGATTTATTTTCTGACATAATTTTCTTCAGTCTCCATTATGAACTTAGTCACACAGTGTATTTTATTTCTACATTTCAAATTACTGTCTACCTTATTTATCTTCCTTTTGATTGATTTCATCTCCTCTCTGTTTTGCTTAGAAATTAACACTTTCTTGCCATTCAAATTATAATTTCCTATTACTACTTCAAAAATCAGTACTGTTTTTGCCCCCACTATTCTATCACCTCTAAGTCATTCTATTATTTAAGAAAGTTCCTGCCCAAGGAACATATCTAAGAATCGTTCTATTATCTAGAATGTTCCTACCCAAGGAACACTTCCATAGTCTCCATTCTAATGCTCACCATGGATAGCAGGTGCCTAGTTCTGTTGCACTTTTCTCTCCATGGAAGTAACATTGTCAGGTCTACAGGGCTGAAGTCTTCATTTTCTGAACAAATTAAATAATTTTTTTCTATTTTGCTTCCCAGTTTTGAGGATATGGTGTCATAAATATCTTAAAAATGTTTACATCTTTAAAATCTTTACATTTTTAAACATCTGTGTGAGCTGAAATAAGGTTTTTCTCCAAATTTGAAAAGTAGATGAAAGGAAAAAGGATTCACCTAGACACAGACACATTTTAAAAGTATTGCAAGGACAAAGAAAATAACACAAAAACTTTTAAAGTAAAAATTTAAAAATCACATAAAAGAGAATGGAGATCACAAAGGCAATCAAAATAGTCAACTCAAAAACCTATAAACATCGAAACATTCTTATAACCAAATAACAAAATAAATTGTGTACTGAATGATGAGGTTAGAGACAGAATTTGCATTCTAATCATGAAAGGTGATTTATACACTCCATCTTTGTGCATCATTTTAAGACAAGATTAAAGTTTAGTTCCCAAATATAGTGCACATATTACACAACTTACTTTACATGGGGCCTTATATAGAGTTAAGAACTAAGAATAGTTCACAAATCCTCTCCTAATCTTTTGGCATTATGAAATTTCCCTCTTTAATTCACTTCTCCAATTTAACATCCCCAGTGCTTTCTCCAGCCAAGTCCCCTGAACCTTGACTTGGATAACCACAGTCATCATACCGAAAAAATTATTTTCAGCCTGAATGCTTTCATCGTCTCTGCCACATTCATCAGTCCCCCTGAGCCGGTCTTATTTCCTCTAACATATTTCAAATCACTGGAACATAAGCATTTGATTCAGAAAACAAAACCAATAATAACAGACTTGCATGAAATCCAAGCATGGCAATGCGGGGGAGGGGGGGGCAGTTTCTAAAATATATTCATGTATCTACAAACACAATTTTCAAAATTTTCTTCATAAATTTGTTTGTTTTGGCATCATTGTTTCTTGTTCTTTGGCATTTGTTGTCTTTTATAACTTAGAGTAGATAATACCTTGCCTAAAATACTAACAAAACCACCCTGTCAAATGATCATGCACTCCAATGACCTCCTTTTGATTGAATTCCTAGTAAAGGCTTTTCTCTAATTACAGAGGTTATTCATTTTTTCAGTCTTTTCTTGTGTACAAAGTATAGACAAGAGTACTCTACTGGATAAATTTTTATGAGTATTCATTAATTTAACATGTAATAATTTCAGGCCTTTCCCTCCCTGAAATGTTTGGTGATACAGCAATCCAAAAAAGTACACATTTGAGAATAATTCATAGTATTTTAAAAACAGGAAATATGCCACTTACTGGGTTTATTAATCTGAAGTCTTGTCAGTCACATCTTATTCACCTCCCTTCATTCCCAATCCTTTCCATTCTTCCTTTTCAATACTTTCATTTGATTCACAAACTAATCAAATGCAGCTTTTCATCACAAACTTGGGAAACTCAATTTAGAACTTTTTATATAACAGCATTCAAGTTTCTAAGCTTCAGTCTGTAACTTATAATTATCTGCCTATTCAGAAAGTATTAACTAACATCAAATTCAAAGTCATATACATCATACCTGATCGTCACTCCATCAGATTAGACTTCTGTATATATAAGCTTAATTTTTGTTGACAGGGCTAAATTGGAATTTAACTTGTAGCTGAAGCAGGAGAACATTTAAATGTAAATGTACTTTTTCAATGATAAATTTTCAGAACTTAGCCTGAGAATGTAAATCCAATCAAGGTATCTACACACACAATTTCCTGTGCAAAACAACCAGGGGACTAAATTAGCAAGCATGCAATGGCATCAAGTTGCAAACATCTTTAATCCTATGTCTATAGGATTCACATGAAGTAAACTTTGAATAAAGAAACATGGTAGGGAGAAACAAATGGATATATGACGCAAGTGTCTTGGAGAAAAAACAATTTGATTATTTAGATAAATGTATAAGATAAATAATATGCATATATATAGTATCAGTCCCCAAGTATAAAGCCACCATCGAGTGTATAGCTGATTAAAGGAAATATGACTTGCATTAATAAATGACATTTTCCAAAAATATCAGTTCTGGTGTTTAGAAACATCCAAATAAAATGAAGGGGTACAATCCCAATAATGATTATATACTAATGAATTCTCTGATAATTTGCCATTTTAATTTCAACATATAAATTAATTCAAAAATTCTGAACTAGGGGCGCCTGGGTGGCTCAGTGGGTTGAGCTGCTGTTTTCGGCTCAGGTCATGATCTCGGGGTCCTGGGATCGAGTCCCGCATCAGGCTCTCTGCTCAGCAGGGAGCCTGCTTCCGTCTCTATCTTTCTGCCTGCCTCTCCGTCTACTTGTGATTTCTCTCTGTCAAATAAATGAATAAAATCTTTAAAAAAAAAAATTCTGAACTATAATAGAAACAATAACACTAGTTAATATGTTTCTATACCAGCTTCAGAAGATTACTCTAAACAAATTTAAAAATAAAATATTGAGGGGTGCCTGTGTGGCTCAGTTGGTTAAGTGTTAGTCTCTTGATTTCAGTTGTGTTCATGAACTCTGGTGTGAGATCCAGCACCACATCATACTGAACAACGAACCTGCTTGAGATTCTCTCTCTTCTCCTCCCCTTGTCCCTCCCACCGTGCACACACACTCTCTCCCTAATTAAAAGAAAGAAAGAAAGAAAGAAAGAAAGAAAGAAAGAAAGAAAGAAAAGAAGGAGAAAAGAAATACTGAACACATCATGTATAGATTTGTCTACTGAATATAAATAAAATTATTTGGAAAGAAAATGTATATATGGTTTATTAATTCCAGATTAATGTTGAAATTATATACTGCATTTCTATTTTAATTTAAATACAGAGTGGATAAAGAAGATATGGTCCATATATACAATGGATATTATGCCTCCATCAAAAAGGATGAATACCTGACTTTTGTATCAACATGGACAGGACTGGAGGAGATTATGCTGAGAGAAATAAGTCAAGCAGAGCCAATTATCATATGGTTTCACCTACTTATGGAGCATAAGGAATAACACAGACGACATTGGGTGTTGGAGAGGAGAAGTGAGTTGGGGGAGATTGGAAGGGGAGATGAACCATGAGAGACTGTGGACTCAGAAACAAAGTGAGGATTTTGGAGGGGAGGGAATGAGGGGTTGGGTGAGTCTGGTGGTGGGTATTAAAGAGGGCATGTATTGCATGGAGCACTGGGTGTAGTGCATAAATAATGAATCTTGGAAAACTGAAAAGATAAAATTAAATTAAAATAAATAAATAAATAAATATAGGATCTTGATTTTTATCTGTTTAGAATTAAAATATCCAGAAATTTGTACAATTAAATAAAAATTAACAAACCAAAGAAATTAAAAATCTCATTTAATGTTACAATGACTACTGACAAAATCCTGACTAAACCATTCTCTAACTTTTGAACAGGTGATTCCTATGACAAAGGTAATTCACACTGTTTTATTAAAATACATTTGAGAGTTACACTAAAATTTCCAGACTTATATAGTTCTATCTAGCTTAAAAAAAAAAAAAATTCTGTCCTAGTATTACTTAGTTTTCAATAGTGTTTTTAAGAACTAAATTTTAAGTTTAGCACACAAAAGATGACAGTAAAATCTCCAGAAAATGATGAAAATCATAAGTACCTCTTATCAAGAACTTCCTGTCAGATCTTACACAAACATTTATCAATAATCCTGTTCAACTTATAAAGACAAAAATCAATTTTGAATATTGAAATTATGAAAAATTTCCTGCCAAGTCAATTTGTTAATATCAAAAGAAGTCTTTCAAATTCCCACAGATAATGTAATGAAGGCAAAGGGCATGGATGAATTTTAAATTCAATTTTAAAGAATAAATATAGTCAGGCAAGTGTGTTTATCTGTATTTCAAGATAAAAAAAGTGACAGGTTAATATTTTGGAAATATTGAAAAATAAATGTTTATAAAATTAAGAAAGATGATTGATCAGTCTTAAGCACAGTTTTGGGAGCATATATTTCTAAAGCTTTTAATTTGCAAGTGTACAGAACATTAAAAGTTAAAACTCATGAAAAAATAAAAACTCAGGATAAAAAAAAAAAACCTCAGGATGAAATAATTTTTATTTGAGCTATTAATCCCAAAGAGGTATTTTTTTTCCAAAGAGATATTTTTTAAAATAGTCTGTATTTATAATATTTTTCATAGTAGTATACAAAATGGTGAAACCTTAAAATAAAATTATTCAACAGTAAAGAACAGAGAGTAAATTATTTCATATCCATACGATACTAAATAGAGGTACTATCCATGGTAAACTGTGAGGGTGGAGCTTACCTGTTTTCTCTACTTCTTTGCTTTCAAAAATATATCTCTCTTGCATCTATTTACTACTTTTCTCTTGTGTGTAAGCCATACATTCTCCTTTTCTTTACATTTCTCATAAGTGATTTCTTGTGGTTGAAAACTGCACATTTTTAAAAAATGATTTATTTGTGAGAAAGAGCATGAGCAATGGTAGGCGGTGGGGGCAGAAGGAGAGAATCTTCAAGCAGATTCTCCACTAAGTGGGGATCCTGAAGGGGGCCTCTATCTTAGGACCCTGAGCCTGACCTTAGCTGAAACTAAGAGTTGGCAGTGTAACTGACTCAGCTACCCAGGTGTCCCCACTGTACATTTTAAATAAAATGGTAAATCATGCATAATCAGATTATTCCCACCTTTAGTTGTTTGTTGTTGTTGTTGTTGTTATTGTTGTTGCTATTAGGAGTTTATTTGCTTAATAACTTTTCTGACCTAATTATGTTAAGTCTTTTTTTTGTCATGTGCAGCCACTAAAGTCTCAACTAAGGCTAATGGTCAGCTAATGGCTGAACAGATACTCTCTAAATGTGATTTTCTTTCTGTGCTCTAAATACACCTTCCCTGCATAAACCAGTATTCATTCTCAGATTTCAGGTGACATTCTCTGTATTCCATCCCGAAATGACTTTATGAAGCAGTTTTCCTTGCTACTATGATTACCTCTGGGGCTTTGAAAAGAACTGGGTTGCTAAAAATAGGGTAGAAAATTGAACCAGGAGACTCTGAGGACTCTGCCTCCACCATCCAGCCCCAAGGAACAGAGCAAAAATTGCAGCTAGGGCCAAAATGAGGCATGTTCTGGGCCATCCACAGTTGTAGCACCCAGGCATGAGCCTCAGGAATCCAAGCACCCAGTTTCCCAAAAACCTCCCAGGGCATCCAAATTTCCCCGGAATACTAATGGCAGGCCCAGCTGACTTGTTCCCTTCACAACCTCCCATACCCACCACCCCTTCTACAGTCCTCCCTACCCCCATATACTAGAATAGTACTTTAGGGTAACAAAAAAAAAAAAAAATCGTACCACTTTCCTCTTGATTTAGATTCCAATTGCTTTCCACCATACTTAGTCAAAATCTCTACCAAAATAAAAATGGTCTCTATGAGGTTTTCAAGTTCTTCCTAGTCCAATTAAATATATGCTAATCCCATCTCACTTCCCCTAGATTCTCCTTAATACTGTTCCTAAAACAACGAACACAGTGCCTTTCTTAGTGCATTTCTTCTTGATATTCCTTAACCCAACATCCTCACCCCACTATGTTTTATAGTGTTGATTCCATTCATTGATGACCCATTAGGCCTAACTCACTCTGAAAATCCTTCTCTTAATATGTAGAGTTCTCTTACCAGCAGTTACCTACCTACCTACCTACATGTAATCCTGCTATTTAAATTTATTTACATTTATTTAAAATTATTCTGGTTGTCCTGTTGTTTTTCATTTAGCTTACCTTTCTATATGTATGGCTATTTAAGCAGAGGATGTGCTTTTACTCCACTACTTAATCATTAGAGTCTAGTGCATAGTAAGTACTCAATGATTGTTGGCTAAATGAATCTGTACAAAGTTTATTAGAAAACTACATGTTGGAAAGATTATTTGTAGATCTAAGTGATTTTACTTGTGTATTTATTTTCCATGTATTGATAGTTATGTTTAAAAAAACCTTTGGATTTGTATTGAAGCAAGTGTGATAATCTACACCCCTCTATTTGAAAGTGTTTAAAGAAAATATTAAATCCAACATTGTTGTGTAAATAAGAAAAAGTATGTTACAATAAGCAGAATTTTTAGAAATTTCATAAATATAATAAAGATATGGGATGAGATCCATAGATACATATAACTGAGTTAATCACAACCTAGTAATTGTTCTCAAGAGATAACTATGGAGATTAGAGTTGGTTCTAGTCAAAGCATTTCAAGTTGTTAATACTACAAATCCATAAGCAAGAGTACCTATTGTAATACATCAGTAATATAAAACAATATGTACCAATGCAGAGAACACAGCACAACATTATGGTTGTAGTGAAGATAACACTAAAGACATTCTATTTTTCACTCCATATTTTGCATTATAAAATATTTGTCTCTTATAGTAATTTATAATTAAAAATATATTTATTAAATTATGCTACATTTAAACTATTTAGATGACATAAAACTTGAACTTGACCAGTTCAACAATGTCACTAGTAAACTATGTCCATCAATTCATTTCAACATTATGTGGTGTACATGCTCCCAATAAATGACAAGAATAAGCAACCTGTAGTCATTTGTCCTATAATGAGCAACTCTTTAGCTGAATTAATGTTATACTCATAAAACAGATACCACTCCTACATTCTGATCAAAGAAAAATGAAGATTTAAGAATGCAATGAACCTCCTGCTGCAGCATCTTAAGCCCAGAAAACCAATAAATAAAATTGTAGTTAACATTATATAGAATATTAACATTAGAAGGAAAAGTTAATTGGTTATTAAGTGGTAAATAAAATAAGAGATAATATTATATAGAAATTGTAGAACTATGATAGGATAGTTAATGCTCTATAAAATATAGCTAATATGATAGGGGAAAAAAGATTGTACTTTATTATTAATACCTGCAAGGGACCCATCAAAGGTCAAATTCAATTTATTAAAAAAGTATAATAAGTGATCATTTAATCTTGGAATTTCATCCAAATTTGGCCAACAATAATAAAGAATTAGTATAAAAAGTAAAAAAAAACTAAAATAGATATCTAAATTGTTTCAAGAATTATTAAAATCTGAAACTTCTATTATACTACTCCTAAGCTATTTATCAATTCCTTTTTTATTATTTATAATGAATAAAATTTTTTTGATGATGCATTAAAAAAAAGTAAAAATGCTTTATTCCATTATCATAGAATTTAGATGATTTTTTTTTTAAAGATTTTTTATTTATTTATTTGTCAGAGAGAGAGAGAGAGCGAGAGCGAGCATAGGCAGACAGAGTGGAAGGCAGAGTCAGAGGGAGAAGCAGGCTCCCTGTGGAGCAAGGAGCCGGATGTGGGACTCCATCCCAGGACGCTGGGATCATGACCTGAGCTGAAGGCAGCTGCTTAACCAACTGACACCCAATTTTAACACAGATTTTTTTCTGTTAACTAAATACTGTTAGATGATTTTAACACAGATTTTTTTTTCTGTTAACTAAATACTGTTAACTAAAATAAAATACTGTTTTACTAAAATTAAAATTTTACTAAAGTAAACAATGGTTTATCTACCCCTTCAGTTGAAATGGCTCCTTGTTTGTTCTTATAATGGTGTAAAATTGCTTACGCACCATTCAATTCTGTTTCAAGTTTCAAAGCTACTTTAAATTCCACTTTACTTTGGTATTGAAAAAGGAAGAAACTAAACTTCCCTGTCATTTACTTATCTGTTTAATTTAAAGAATGTAGATACAACAAAAAAGTACATGGATTTATTGGGTTTCTTTGTTAATACTATATCAATAATGACTCTACTTGTTATTAGCCAGAACAGCAAGTTCTTTACTAGTTTAACTTACATTAAATGTAATGAGATAAATATAACTTTATATTCTAAAGGTTGTTTGTATGTAATTCCACAGAAACTAGAAGACTTATAATGCTGTTTAGAAAATATATTTTAAAAATTTTATTCATGTCATTCTTTTAACACATTTTATTCATGCTGATATTTTAAAACACTAAAAAAAAAAAAAAAAAAAAAAGGAAATCCTGCCATTTCCACTAACATGGGTGAACCTGAACCTGGAGGGCATCATTCTAAGTGAAGCAATCCAGATAAAGACAAATACTGCATGGTATCATCTACATGTAAAATCTAAAACAAACAAACAAAAAAAAGTAGAAAATTGTTTCCAGGGACAAGAGAGTAGGGAAAGTAGGGAAAGACTGGTAAAAGGAAACAAATCTTCAATTGTGAGATGAATAAGTCTGAGGATCTAATGTATAATATAATGACTGTAGTTGGTAACACCATGTTGTAGAATTGAAATTTGCTAAAAGAGTAGAACTTAAATTCTCTCTCCAAAATATATATAGAGAGGTATATAGACACACATATACATAAGTATGTGAGGTGACAGATGTATTAACTCAATGGGGAGAATCCTTTCACACTGTAAATCAAATCATCACATTGTATACCTTAAACGTCTTACAATTTTATGTCAATTATACCTTTGTAAAAAATGAGATAAATAAATACATAAATAAATGAACTTCATGAATGCATACATCATAAATACACTTTATGGGCACCTGGGTGGCTCAGTGGGTTAAAGCCTCTGCCTTCAGCTCAGGTCATGCATGGTCTCAGGGTCCTGGGATCGAGCCCCGCATCGGGCTCTCTGCTCAGCAGGGAGCCTGTTTCCCTTCCTCTCTCTGCCTGCCTCTCTGCCTACTTGTGATCTCTGTCTAATAAATAAATAAAATCTTAGAAAAAAAAAAAATAAATAAATAAATAAATACATTTTATATGTGTCTTTGAAGGCCATATAGCAGTTAAGATTAGAGGCTTGGGAAGCAGAGTATCTAAAACATCACTGTAGGCTGGATTTATTTGTTATTTTTATATTTTGTGTGATTTTTATTTTATTTTTAATTTAATTTAATTTAATTTAATGTGTGTGTGTGTTTCAAAATCTACTGTTTATGCAACACCTGGATGTAAAAAAGCTGTAAGTGCTCATGTTAAATTACCAGCACCATGAATTGTTAAAAGTCCACTTCATTTCTCTTAACATAGACTTACTTCAAGCATCGTGAAGCTCCTTTTCCTTCCTGAAGTACAATAGCAATCATTTCTTTTAATCAAATACTCAATTATTTCACTCTATGTGTATAGATTAACTCACTTTGATCACCAGTCATCCTTAAAGAAGCCAATCCTTTGGATCTGCAACACTTACAAAACAAAACCAAAAACAAAACAGCTTTTGCTTTGAAAGCTTCATACTTTTTGTCAGTTCGTGCTAAGTTCACTGTATTTTTAGCAAACCTTATTTTTTGCAACAAGCTCATACTTCAGGGCTATGACTACCTTCCTGGCATCAAAAGATTAAGTAACAAATAATAGTGGTTGAGTTGCAGAGGCAGAAAATGAACATGGAGCAGCTAAAGTATTAACATAAGCTGCAGGTAAAGAGCTGAACGTGTTCAAGTTGAATCACTTGTATAGTGACTTAGAACAGAAGGATAAATCCTACCTAATTTTCACTGAAAGCAGCAATGGTATTGGAAAGAGTCTGTAGTTCTCAAGAAAATCAAGCAAGCACAAGAAATTGGAGGAAATTAACCATAAAAAGAAAAGAGATATTTCATTTCAGCTTACAAAAGATTGTTATTTGTATGTGAGCAATTAATGAAAACAAAATAATTTAAAAATTTTTTCAAAATGAGGCAAACACAAAGGACATGTATGATTATCCTTAACCAGAATGGGAATCATATTATAATCATGCTTTCAAACTCTCACTTTCCTCTCCTCTGAAAGAAAGTTAGATAACATTTTCTCTTCTGTTTTTATGCTGCCAGTCATACTGTCTCAGACATACTTGCAGAAGGGGGATTTGTATAATTCTCAGATGTGCTTGAATGGGAAATACGTTAGAAATTATTCATTAAGGGACGCCTGGGTGGCTCAGTTGGTTAAGCAGCTGCCTTTGGTTCAGGTCGTGATCCCAGCGTTCTGGGATCGAGTCCCACATCGGGCTCCTTGCTCAGCAGGGAGCCTGCTTCTCCTTCTGCCTCTGCCTTCCATTCTGTCTGCCTGTGCTCGCTCTCTCTCCCTCTTTCTCTCTGATAAATAAATAAAATCTTTAAAAAAAAAAAGAAATTATTCATTAAGTGGTAAAATCTGAACATGAACTCCGTGATGCAATAATAGATTTTATTTATTTATGTATCTATTTATTTATTTAGATGTTTTTAAAGTAAGACTCAAGATATTATTAAATTTCAAGTAGAAAATTTCCTTTGATAATTCTTGTATCAAAACATAATTTTCATATACACCACAATATATACATGGGTCATGTCTGTTTTTACATATTAAAAAAATCACTTTTCAAACCAGAACAATTTATAAAGCAAGAATTCTCTATTGGCATTATAAAATGCACTCTGTTAACAAATAATATTAATACAACAAAATTAATAACCATTCTTTGATATGAATAACTGAAATTCTTTACAATGGCTCACTTACTACTTATAATAACTTATTATAATAACTTATTATTATAATCCCTTTCACACAGCTTATCCTATATACATTTTAAACAGCTTCTCTGACCATACAGCAACCCAATTGCACTTTGTTAATGTCTCCATACATAGGCAAAACCAGTAAGAATCTCAGCCATCTTTGCCACCATGTTTATTTTTTCTTAAAAGGATAACATATAAGGGTCATGTTCTTTTTTTAAAATATTCTTTTACTGGGGCACCTGGGTGGCCCAGTGGGTTAAGCCTTTGCCTTGGGCTCAGGTCATAATCGCAGGGTTTTAGGATTGAGCCCTGCATCAGTCTCTCTGCACAGAAGGGAGCCTGCTTCTCCTCCTCCCCTGCCTGTCTCTCTGCCTACTTGTGATCTCTCTGTCAAATAAATAAATAAAATATTTTAAAAAATATTATATTAATGTGATATAATAAATCATGTCCCCTTCAAACTTGGATGTTACAGCTCTAACCTGATCTAACCAAATCTAACTGATCTGACTGGATTTGGAGAAAAGGCCTTTAAGGAGGCAACTAAAGTTGAATGAGGTCCTAACAGTAAGATACTAATCCTATAGAACTTGTGTCTTTATAAAAACAGGAAGAGGCACCCAACATTTCTTTGTCTTCTGACTTGGGAAGACAGGGAAGACCATGTGAGGATACAGTGAGAGGCTCTCATCTGTAAGATAGAGAAGCCACACCAGAAACCAATCTGTTAGCACCCTGATCTTGGACTTCGAGACTCTAGAACTATGAGAAAATACAGTTCAGCTGACATTCTTCAGAGCGTTCATACAAGCTTGAAACCAATAGAATATTGATGGATTCTAAAAGAAGCAGTGATTATTGATTTCCCTACATTTACTCCTATATTTAAAACATATTTGAACTCTTTTTCCTTTTATTATTGTTATTATTTTTAGAGGGGAGGCAAAGGGAGATAGAGGATCTTAAACAGACCCCACGCCCAGTTACCCCTGAATTCTTTCATAAATTTATTTTGCCTGAGCACTATTTTTATTTTTAGTTGTATCATAATTGGGACTAAAATACTTACCTACTTCTGAGGTGTGAATTACAATAGAAAGCTTCCCCATTTCATCACCATCCTCTGGCACAGTCCTCTCAAAATAACTCCTGCCTTTGAACTAGATCCTGATGCTGCTTTAACTCAACCATGTCCTGATTTTCAGGTGGTTGGTGATATTACTATGGTACTCAGCGTAATATAGTAGTAATATAGGTAAATGCAGGCAAATGTGTTTTAAGTTACATGTCCACCAAAAACTTTATTGAGCAGTGGAAACTCAGGTCTTAGTTTTTGAATAAAGATACATGTTTCTCTTTATCTGCTCAGTGATAAAAATGGCTAATTGCAAAGTAAGAGTGAGCGAATAATAAAATACCCCCAAACACACACACATGCACACACACACAAACAAATACACAATTACACCAAATGGCCAGATAAGAAAGAAAAGTGGGAAACTTTTTATAGACTGGAAAAAGTTTGCTGTCTCCAGCCTCTGCGAGGGGCGCTTTGTCTTACAAGTAAGATCTGTGCATGCTATTCTGGGGGAGGTGGCAGTTATGGTGTAGCTAAAAGGGTCAGAGAGGTTATACTTGTTTGTATTCCTGTTTCAGTCACCTCTCAAAGTTGAGAACTTTAAGAGCTTTGCATTTGCATTCATGTACCATCTGGAACACTAGGACAGAAACTGGAAGAAAAATGGAGCTCTATCTAATTTACTCTGATTTATTTTAAGTCAACCTTTAATAGTAGTAATAGTAATTATAATAATAAAACACATTTAAAAGTGAAAGGGTTGGATCTGGGACAACAGGACTAGACTGGCACTGCCCTAAACAACAGGAGAAATATGAACATTTTATTAATAAATGACATTGTATTTGCCTTACTGCAAATGGATTCCTTATATTGAAGTCCAATAACTTTAATCGGATTTCTTTATGTATATCATTTAATCTGTTTTTTTTTTTCTGAAAAATACTTTGCCCTTTCAAGTATTTCTAAAACTTGATTTAAACTTGAAAAATGCTTGTGTTATAACATGTATATATTTGTCGTTTTCATTTTGAAGTTTTTATTCTTTGGGAAATACCTTGGTAGGGATATTGGATGAACTTTTCATATACATACATTTGTTCCTCTATGGAGCTTTTTATTTTTTAAATTTTTTTTTAAGATTTTATTTATTTATTTGACAGATAGAGATCACAAGTAGATAGAGACGCAGGCAGAGAGAGAGAGAGAGGAAGAAGCAGGCTCCCTGATGAGCAGAGAGCCTGATGTGGGGCTCAATCCCAGGACTCTAGGAACATGACCTGAGCTCAAGGCAGAGACTTTAACCCACTGAGCCATGAAGGTGCCTCTCTATTTTGTTCTTTATTATTCTTCCTTTTCTCTGTATTTTTAGATTTCTCTTACTGTGCTTTCATCAGTACATGTTTTTCTTTATATACCAATTTTTTTCTTTATTTTTATATATTTTAATTATTCTTTCCAAATCCTTTCTGCACTCTGCTAAGACTTGCATCACCCTGTCTTCCTTTATCTTGAATCTTACATATTTTCATTTAATTTTTAAATAAAAACTTTAAATAAATTTTAAATAAAACAATTTTAAAAATAAAAAACTTTAACTCTATAAATTTTAAAATATTTTAAAGTACTAGTTGTTTTCATTGAGTCAGTAGCAAAATATGGGGAACAGTAAGGCTAATTCTTTAGCATTTGCACTTTCTGTTAATCCTCCATTTTTTTTCTCTATTTTTGCGTACATACTGTTCTTTTTTCTCTTTAATTGTCTTCTTAGAAGAAGGTGAATAAGTTTGTGTTCTGGAAGAGCGATTTAGAGTAAGTTTATTTTGTAATTGAACACACACAGTAGTGTTCAAAACTATATAACTATTCTCCAAAACTCAGGGATTTTTTAAAATGTGAATTTCTTTAACTGTTGTATTTCACTACCCAATGAAGAAAGATGTCAATTTTCACAATGGGAAATTTCTTTTGTGTCCCTTAGACCCTGAAAAAGGTTAATTCATGCAAATGTGGCTTGATATATGTGTGATTCTATCTAGATCTAGGGAAGTACCTGCTGTTAACGTTGACATTCCATTCTTGCTGTTAGGAATAAGGATTTGGATTTTGCATCTGTGTATATACCATTTAGCTTTGACATGTACTTTTCTGGTTCTTTTAATGGTTTAAAGCTGTAAAATTTTCTTTTGGTCTCATACTTTTTGACATCTCTCTGGTTTTCACTGCATTCTGATTTTTTTTTTTTTTTAATTACCTTGCGGGGCACCTGGGTGGCTCAGTGGGTTAAAGCCTCTGCCTTCAGCTTAGCCAGGGCCCTCAGATCCACACATTAGTCTCTCTGCTCAGCAGGGAGCCTGTTTTCCTTCCTCTCTCTCTCTCTGACTCCCTCACTGCCTACCTGTGATCTCTGTCTGTCAAATAAATAAATAAAATCTTTAAAAAAAATTACCTTGCATATGGATTTTGTTTTTTCTAGTTTTCCAAAATAGAGTTTGCATATTTATTTCTTGTTCTCCCAATGATTTTGGTTATATTCACAAACAGAAATGGAAAATTCTGGCGTTATTCCACAATCTTCTAACTCATGTCTTCATTTTCTTGTTGTTGTTTCTTAACAAAATACCCTTAAAATATTAAAACAAAATTCTTGTATTCTTAGGGATTGTTGCTAAATAATGCTTCTTACAATTAAGAACTTTCACCCAAGGTTCTGAGGAATATCTTCAAGTAGAAAATATTTGACACTTGGTATTTCATGTCTACCATTTTCTGAGTTTTTAAAATTCTGGATCTTCTAAAAAACGTTACACAAATGTATGCATGCAATCTAGATCCAGAAGGAACTCATTCACTGAGGAGTGGCTAGGAGAAATTTCAGATAATGTTAAATATTATTAATAATTTAAATATACAGTATTAGCACTTGTTTTATAGTAAGGAACATCTTCTATTTGAATACTATACAGAAATAATTGGATTTCAAAAAACGTATAATCTGGAGTTTTATTTTAATTCTTAAATACTGACAAGTTTTATAGAATTACATTTTTTAGGTTATGTTAGGTTAAAGTCATATAGCAAATTTTAAATTCCATAGACTTTATAACTTTCAAAATAGGGAATTTTGAAGTTAATATTTTCCTTCTCTTTCTTTATGCAACATATAAAAGAAATAAAACAATTTATTTTGTTAACTTGCACACCTGGTGTATCATTGTTTGCTATAATGAATCTTTCAACCACCATTGTTCTTTTGTGTTCAGAGTGATACTCCATGATCATCAAAGGCTCTGGATAAATTCTGAAAGGCATCTATTTAATAATTTAAGTTGAGTTTTTTTGGTTTGCAAGATCTGAGCTTAATGAAATATAAAAATAGCTCAATTGGTTCTGTAGCTTTAAAACTAAGCACCCTTAAATATCATGAATATTTGAAATAAACACTACTCTCACTGTCATAGTATAATATTTTAAAACTATGAAATTTTAAACAGTATTATGTTGATCATGAAAACAGTGGAAATGTGGACTCTAAGTATAATGTTTTCATGCAATATATGTGTATGCATGTACTTGCTTATTAAAATTATTTTTCAGTCATATAATTTTTCAAAATCTGTATAAAATATGGTATTAAATTATGGTCAATATATAAATTTAGTATTAAATTACTTTTAACATACTAAATTCAGTGGATAAAATATACAAACATGCAATAAATATAGAAAACATAACAAAAATGCAATGAAATTATTATGTCATTATGTATGGAAACCTTAGAAATAAATTTTGAAAAACTTGACTTGGTCTATCTAACCAGACACACAGAGATATTATAAGGTAACTTAACTATTTTACTAATTGGAAATACCCATGTAGTACAAACAATCGATTTGTGCTTAAATAAAAAGCTGAACTGGAATATCTGTGAAATTGTCAGATTTTTTTTCCCACTCTGTACTTAAGTTAAAACTTCTACTCTTAGCTATTTATTTAATGAGATTGATAAGCAAAAAATATTTATGAAGGCATGTAGTATACCAAACAGATATTCTAGTATAATAATACAAAGTATGTTATTCTACACTTAAAAATCTTGAGACTAACACATGAAACAAATGAACAAAAGACAGAGTATAGGAAATAAAATGTATAATAAAATACTTTCTTTTTAGAAAATATCAAAGTAATAATAAACATTCAAAATGACATTTGGTCATTTCTTCCTTTTTTCTTTAGTGATAGTTACTTTTTAAAATGTCCTTTTTTTTTTTAAGATTTTATTTACTTATTTCACAGACAGAGATTACAATCAGGCAGAAAGGCAGAGAGGAGGAAGCAGGCTCCCTGCTGAGCAGAGAGCCCAATGTGGGGCTCAATCCCAGGACCCTGGGATCATGACCTGAGCCAAAGGCAGAGGCTTTAACCCACTGAGCCATCCAGATGCCCCTTAAAATGTCCTTTAGACTTATTTAATGTCATCACTAATATTCAATAGCTCTTAAATTCACCAAAATTTATATATATGTAAATATAAATATATATATATATAGTGATTAGAGTAAGAAATTTGAAATCTAAAGTATAAAGACTCAGTACTTGTCTACAAAATATTCATCACTATATCCATAAAGAAGAAAGATATTACAATTTCATCAAATTCATAGAATACAAAAAATTTATTGTTTTATTTATATATATTGGGTAAGTGGCCAGTCTTTCAACGTCAAAATATACATGTTTATCATTGCAAATATTACCTGTGAGTAAAAATGAATGTGGCTCTGTGCATGTATCTTTATTCTTTCTCAAACACTTTATATCTACCTTAAAGATAGCCTAGGTCAGCCTATAATATAGTGCCTCATCTTTATTGTGAAAATTACCCAATTTATGTACATTAAAAAATTTAGATGATGTTATAGTATACCTAGTAGAGCTGAAAAATGTATGGTTTAAGCAAGACATTTGCCTTGTGAGTCTAATTTTATCATAAAAAGTGTTAAAATTTGACAAGTATTTGTAGGAAATGGAAACCTCATATATAGCTCATGAAAATGTAAAATAGTGAAGCAGATTTTGCAAGTAGCCTGGGAAGTTCCTCAGTTTGTTAAACATAGAGTTATCAGTAATTCTACATTTAGTTATACAGATAAGATATACAAAAACATGTACATAAAAATTCATAGCCACATTATCTATAATAGCCAAAGAGTTGACATAACCCAATAGTTAATCAACTGATGAACAAAGTTTAAAAAGTGGTATACCCCATACATTAGAATATTATTCACCAATAAAACAGAATGAAGTCCTCATACATGTCACAGTATAGATAAATCTTGAACTCAGTATGCTAAGGGCAGCAGACTAGTCAGAAAAGACAACCTACTATATGACAATTTTATTTACATGAAATATCCAGAACAGGCAAATCTATAGAGACAAAAAGGAGATGGGATACACAGACACACACACATTGAAATACTACTCAGCCATAGAAGAGAATAAAGTTTTGCCATTCGTGACAACATGGATGGACCTTGAGGATATTTTGCCAAGTGAAATAAGTCAGACAGAGAAAGACAACTCCTGCATGATATCACTTATCTGTGGAATCTAAAAAACAAAACCCAGATTTATAAATAAACAGAACAGATTGGTGGTTGCCAAAGCCAGATGGGGGGTGAACTGGACAAAGAGAATTAAAAAGAACAAACTTCCAGCTACAAAATAGATAAATCATACGGATGCAGTGTACAAATGGTGAATAAAAGCAGGAATATTATGTTAATTTTGTAGGATGACAGATGATAAGTAGACTTATTGTGATGGCCATTTCACAGTGTATACAAATGTCAAATCCCTATGGTGTACACCTGAAAATAATATAATATTGTATGTCAACCATATATCATTAATATAGAAAACCATAGGAAATTAAGGGTTGCCTAGGGCTGGGGATGGGGATCAGCAAGGCATTAGATGGGTAATAAGGTATCAATGCTAATGAGTATGTACATTCCTTAGGAAGAGAGAGGAGGTTCTAAAATTAAATTTTGATAGTAGTTTCACAAGCCTGGGAATTATTTTAAAAGAGAAAAAAACTTTAAATTGTGTACTTAAATGTGTAAATTGTATGATATGTGAATTATATCTGAATAAAGGTAATAAAGATATATGAATATTTTTTCCTGGGAGCCATTTATTTCCAAAATCATTATATTTAATACTTAATTTAATATTAGATAATATATGAAATTCTACAGGGGGTTAAAGCTTCTTTGAACATATGGAAGATGATAAATGAAAGACATTTAATCCAATACCCAGTGAAACTGATGGAGATTAAAATAAAAAATTCTGATACATTCCACATATTGCAGTCTTCAATAGGTGAGCTCTCTAATACTGAATTTATACTAAAATGGTAGAAATACCAGTTCAGAATTTTATTATGAAATGTACCCAACTACTATATGAGAATTGTTTAATGGTATTATGATCAATACTTAAATCCACTTAAAAAAATAAAACCAGTCCTCAAAATTATTAGAGCCATCCTTACCTGCAACTATCGAGTGACAACCTGAAACCATACAGGTCTGATTTGTAGTTAACTATTTACCCATAATTAGCTACACCACACACACAAAATGGCAACAATGCAATTTTTTTTTTTTAAGATTTATTTATTTATTTATTTGACAGAGAGAGATCACAAGTAGGCAGAGAGGCAGGCAGAGAGAGAGAGAGGAGGAAGCAGGCTCCCTGCTGAGCAGAGAGCCTGATGTGGGGCTCAATTCCAGGACCCTGGGATCATGACCTGAGCCGAAGGCAGAGGCTTAACCCACTGAGCCACCCAGGTGCCCCGCAACAATGCAATTTAAAGAGTCTTACCATTGATAATTGAGACATGTCTCATATTGATTCAGGAAGTACTTTGCCTTATCATTTAACATTTTCAGCTTGATGTAGCAAAATAAGCATTCAATAAGCTGTTCACCTAAACAGAGAACCATGCTACTTCAATTACACTGGAGTTGATTGAAACCAATTTAATGGTAATTAGTAATTTACAAGGTCAAGAGGCTCACATTCTCTAACTCCTCCCTGGTTAAATGGTCACAGCTCATATGTGGATGAGAATATCAAGTGAAGTAAACATATGAAAACTGTTTAAAAAGGGCCAGTATTTTATGTGTTTAAATCAATCAATTAAAATTAAAATTGGTTGCTTTTCATAATATTTAAGCAATATTTTTGGCTATTGACACATTTTTGCTTTTATGATTATTTATAAATATAAATTCAAAATTCCTTTGGTTTATTTCCTGAAGAAGAGAATCCATATCTTTATTTTATTTTCGGTCCTTATAACTCTGCTTTTAAATTTGGCACTAAGTTTCTTTTTTAAAAGCAGAGAAATCATGTGACTTTTTGTTGTATAGATGTTTTCTTGACTATAAAGGTCTTACTTTATTATTGATTTCATCACTAAATTACCCAAAGACCAAAATGTATTTATATCTAAATCCATTTCAAAGTGTCACATATAACTCAGAAATCTTAAAAAAAAAAAAAAAAAAAAAAGTGATCATGGGTTGCCTGGGTGGTTCAAGTCATGATCCCAGAGTCCTGGGATTGAGTCCAACATTGGACTCCCTGCTCAATGGGGAGCCTGCTTGTCTCTCTGTCTGCTGTTCCCCCTGCTTATGCTCTCTCTCTCTGAAAAATTGGTAAATAAAATCTTAAAAGAAAAAGAAAAAGTAGTGAGCATTACAAAATGAAACAAATAGCAAGGGAAATTAAGTTGTCCAAGGTCACACACAAATTCACAAAGAGAATTTAGCTTCTTCATTTCCCATTATGTTATAACAAATATTAAATATATATTATATTATTATGAAACAAAACAGTCTATGTCTCTTTTCTCATCTCATATGTACAGTGAACATGTATACCTACATACATATAGGCAGGTACATAATATTAGAAATCATCCAATATGATTCATTAAAACTGTAGATCAAGCACGTTTCAATGACAAAAATGGGTACTTACTTCAAATTCATCAATGGCATAATTTGTATTGCATTATCAAAAATATTGATGGTGAGATAGAACTTTCCATTTGAAAAAATAGGATATAAGCAGGTGTAAAATGCTTGAAAATAAAACTTTCCTTCAGATGGTATAACACATTTTAAGTATTTTCTAAGTTATTTCTGAGAAAGCAAATAGGTTTCTAAATTTCTATAGCTTTGAATGACATTTGAGGCTGATTTGGCTAATTAGACATTAGTTAGTCTTTGTTGCATATCTCACAAAAATGCTTAGTGATAGAAACCTCACTCTAATCTGATGATTTTAAATACAAAACATTTAATTAACTATTTCTTTAGGCCACTGCTCCATTTATAAACCCTCTTTAAATTCAACAAATCTTAAGCTCAAAATTAGTCCAGCTTTGTACATGTTTAGAAACCCTTTCTTTAAAAGTTGTTTTAAACTTTCATTTCAATCAGATGACTAAAATTTTCATCTGAGATTTCTTCAACATGAGATAGATGTTTGAAATCAGATTTGCTGTCCTTTCCTTCACAAACAACCCTGAAGAAAATTTGGGCAAGAAATTTGGGTGTCTAGCTATTTAGTCAAGATACACCTAGTCAAGATACATCTGGAGATGTCTTTTTTTTTTTTTTAGATCAAACATGAGACATAACTATAAAAGGGTAAATATTCACACTTCATATAGGAAATATTGAATTATTTTAAGCTGTGTCCACAAACATGTTACTTAAATATTCTTTTCTTTAAGAAATAAAGGTTTTATTTTATTTATTTATTTATTTGACAGAGAGAGATCACAAGTAGGCAGAGAGGCAGGCAGAGAGAGAGAGAGAGGAGGAAGCCGGCTCCCTGCTGAGCAGAGAGCCCGATGCGGGACTCGATCCCAGGACCCTGGGATCATGACCTGAGCTGAAGGCAGCGGCTTAACCCACTGAGCCACTCAGGTGCCCAAGAAATAAGGGTTTTAAAGTCAAATAAGTTACAAAAGAGACAAATGGAAGATTTGGGGGAAAAATTATTTTCTATCCCAGCATATCCTTTTTTCTTTATTATTATTTCTTATTTCTTATTATTCTTATTCTTATTTCTTCTTATTTCTTTATTATTAAAGAAAGTACAAGTTTTGCAAAGAGTAAATATACCACACCTACTTTTCTATGTTCTTTATTCACTAGACAACAGATTTCTACAACAGAACTTTGGTTCTTAGAAATAAAGACACTGCTTTAAAGAAAAAATGTGTTCTTTTATAAAGATTTTTCTGTGATTAAACATGGGTATAGAGAAAACAGAAGTCAGAAAATATCTTGAAGTAGAAAGTCAAAATGGAAGAATTCTTCTAAACTACTTTTTGATGCATTTTTCTTTGCATACATTATAATTAAGCATTGAGAGATAATTTTTAAAATTTATTGTAACCGCACAGGCATATAAAAGCATACATTGAATCATTTTCCTTTTTTCCCACTGAGCCTAAGGTTGCCAGCTCATATTTTCAATGGTTATTACCTCAACTTAATTTGAATAATTTTTCATACCAATATATAAAATAAAATGCATAGAAACTTGTTTAAATGAGCATTTGATGAAATAAAGAGCTTTTAAAAGCAAGAATCCCTATAGACCATCTTTAGAAATATTCCATGGGTAATGATTTATTCTTAAAGAGGAACACATTACCCAGTAGTCAGTTGTTAGCTTAACTGTATTATAAGTTACAACATGTAGCATAATATGAATAATGAGTCGAAACCAGTGAAATTTTATCATATTTATTAGCTTAATTTTCTTGTATGTGTTATAGGAATTCTCAGCCACGTGACACAGCATGACAATTGAAACGCTAATGCTAGCAGTCCCAGTGCATTCTATCATAGAAACATATCACTAGCAAAGGGAAGGACATTAAGAGAATAGAAGGACAAACCACAGACTGGGAGCAAATATTTGCAAATCATACATCTGATAAAGGATTTATAGCTAGAATATATATGGCACTATCCAACTATATTAACAAAAAACAAAAGAACCCCCAAAATATAGCATTTGTACTTACACTTCACACACACACACACCAAAAAAAAAAAAAAAAAGTCTAGTAATATGTCACAACATGGATGTATCTCAAAATATAATGTATAAAAGAAGGCCATCCAAAAGTTTGCTTACTATATAATTCCATTTATATTGAACCTTTGAAAATGCAAACTAATTTATATTGCTCAGAAATTCAATTGGTGGTTATTCAGGGAAGCCAATATTACAAAGAAGCATGAAGAAATTTTTGCAAGCAGAAGAGACATGTACACTGTCTTGATTGTAGTTATAGTTTCACAGGTACATTACTTATGTCTACCTTTATCAAAATGAACCATTTAACTGCAATTTTGTTGTATGAAGATTTTACAACAACAAACATGTGAAAATGTTTTGGAACTACAAATTTTGAAGTTCAGTGAGTTTTTCTTTGTAGGAATTTTTAGAACTTATAAAATCTGTTCAGAAAAAGCTGACTGGAATAAAGTAAAAAAGTATTTTTACTGTCAGGCTTTTCAGAGTTTATGTTTATCAATATAAATATTAAAATATTATAAAAATGGCCAATATATAGATGATTTTATAAATGTTACTAAAATTTTTTAATTCATGAATTATTTTATAAAACAGAATCCTTAGAATATAATTTGGAAAACATTATATAGTAGTGATACCTACTATTGTTAGTTGGCCTTATTGTGTCTTATAGTGGCTAAGACAGACAGCAGAGATGACCAACTCTGCATCAAAGATGTAGGATTCCATTTAAAAATGTAGTGGGAAGGGAATGCTTGACCTAACTAGATATAACATTTTTATTTTCCTTTGACTCTAGTTGGAGTCCATGTTATAATGCCTTGCAATTGATATATAAGCATTACATCTGTTTATGTGCATCACATCTATTAAAAAGTGGTTAAGAAGGAGTATTCTTTCTGTGCATTTTCTTTCTCTGCCCATTGGCTGAAAGAAAACATTTCTAGAACCCAACTCTATGACCCTCTTAAATTCTGAATTTTAAGTCTTAACTTGAATGAAAAGCAAATGCTCTCAACTTTTGTAGTATCAATATTACCATAGGCATAGTAAAACTTTGTCATTGGAAGGATTTAGTTCTCATTGCTCAACTTCTATTAATACTTGGAGAATTTCGTGAAGGTGCTCCACTTCCAATTTATTGTAGTGCAAGATAGGTTTTACTCTATTTATTTTATGTACTTTATTTTCCTCAATATACAACATCAGAATAGAAAAGATAAAAAATGTGATATGCATCCCCAAAAGGATTTGTAAAGCTTAAGTTCAAATCAAATAATTCCTTTATTTATAACCATGATATGAAGAGATAAATTGAACTCAAATCCAGCTTGATATCATTGTCATTATCTCTGCAATTGATTTTACACCTTTCATTAAATGTCCCTCAAAGCTTTCTAGACTGAGATGTACATTTTTTAAGTCTGAGATGTACTTTGAAATCAAATATATTTTGTGCAAGACATTCATGACAACAATATCTCAATTAGCAACATGAATGTTAATTTGTTTTAGTCCTAAATATTTTCCTGAAGAGTACTTTTGCTTTGCACTATATAATTACTCTCTCCACCATTAGTGAAATTTTGATAACTGATTTGGTATAAACCTAATAGCAAAACTTTTTTCCTATTATTGTTAGGAGATAATGCTCATAAGAAAGCTTTGGAAATTACATATTTGTATAAATAAATAAATGTGCCATTCATAAAACTAAATTCTTATCCTCCAAGTTTTCTTATACTATACAACTTGAACTCTATGATCAAATTACTATTAGATTTCCAAATAGAACATATTTATTTTTACTTTTGCTAAAGGTAATATTGTAAATACTGTAAGTTAACTATTACAATTCAAATATAAATTTTTACTTCTGATAAATACAATTTTGTAAACTAGACTTCATATTTTGAAGGCTACATTAAGACTCGTACTTATAGAAATGATCAAATTTAGATAGTGAATAATAACAAAATCAAAGAAACACATCGACAATAATACAATAAAACAATAATAGTAGGGAACTTTAACACTCCCCTCACTGAAATGGACAGATCATCCAAGCAAAAAATCAACAAGGAAATAAAGGCCTTAAATGACACACTGGACCAAATGGACATCACAGATCTATTCAAAACATTCCACCCCAAAGTAACAGAATACACATTCTACTCTAGTGCACATGGAACATTCTCCAGAATAGACCATATCCTGGGTCATAAATCAGGTCTCAACCAGTATCAAAAGATTGGGATCATCCCCTGCAAATTTTCAGACCACAATGTGCTGAAGCTAGAACTCAATCACAAGAGGAAATTTGTAAAGGACCTAAATACATGGAGACTAAACAGCATCCTTCTAAAAAATGAATGGGTCAACCAGGAAATTAAAGAAGAATTGAAAAAAATTCATGGAAACAAATGATAATGAAAACACAATGGTTCAAAAATCTGTGGGACATAACAAAGGCAGTCCTGAGAGGAAAATATATAGAGGTAAAAGCCTTTCTCAAGAAACAAGAAAGGTCTCAAGTACACAACCTAACCCTACACCTAAAGGAGCTGGAGAAAGAACAACAAAGAAAGCCTAAACCCAGCAGGAGAAGAGAAATCATAAAGATCAGAGCAGAAGTCAATGAAATAGAAACTAAGAAAACAATTGAACAAATCAACAAAACTAGGAGCTGGTTCATTGAAAGAATAAATAAGATTCTTAAACCCCTGGCCAGACGTATCAAAAAGAAAAGAGGAAAGGACCCAAATAAATAAAACCATGAATGAAACAGGAGAGATCACAATTAACACCAAAGAAATACAAGCAATTATAAAAACATACTATGAGCAACTCTGTGCCAACAAATTCGACAATCTGGAGGAAATGGATGCATTCATAGAGACATATAAACTACCAAAACTTAACCAACAAGCAGTAGGAATCCTGAACAGACCATAACCAGTAAGGAGATTGAAACAGTCATCAAAAACCTCCAAACAAACAAAAGCCCAGGGCCAAATGGCTTCCCAAGGGAATTCTACCAAACATTTAAAGAAGAATTTAAAGAAGAATTAATTCCTATTCTTCTGAAACTGTTCCAAAAAATAGAAATGGAAGGAAAACTTCCAAACTCATTTTATGAGGCCAGCATCACCTTGATCCCCAAACCAGAAAACGATCCCATCAAAAAAGAGAATTACAGACCAATATCCTTGATGAACGCAGATACAAAAAAATTCTCACCAAAATATTAGCCAATAGGATCCAACAGGATGTTAAAAGGATTATTCACCACGACCAAGTGAGATTTATTCCAGGGCTACAGGTTGGTTCAACATCCACAAATCAATCAATGTGATACAATACATTAATAAAAGAAAGAACAAAAACCATATGATACTCTCAATAGACACCAAAAAAGCATTTGACAAAGTGGAACATCCCTTCCTGATTAAAACTCTTTGAAGTGTAGGGATAGAGGGCACATAACCTCAATATTATCAAAGCTATCTATGAAAAACCCACCGCAAATATCATTCTCAATGGAAAAAAACTGAAAGCTTTTCCGCTAAGGTCAAGAACACTTCAGGGATGTCCGTTATCACCACTGCTATTCAACATAGTACTGGAAGTTCTAGCCTCGGCAATCAGACAACAAAAAGAAATTAAAGGCATCCAAATTGGCAAAGAAGAAGTCAAACTATCATTCTTAGCAGATGATATGATACTATATGTGGAAAACACAAAAGACTCCACTACAAAACTGCTAGAACTTGTACAGGAATTCAGAAAAGTGTCAGGATATAAAGTCAATGCACAGAAATCAGTTGCATTTCTTACACCAACAATGAGACAGAAGAAAGAGAAATTAAGGAGTCAATCCCATTTCCAATTGCACCCAAAACCATAAGATACCTAGGAAAAAACCTAGCCAAAGAGGCAAAGAATCTGTACTCAGAAAACTATAAAGTACTCATGAAAGAAATTGAGGAAGACACAAAGAAATGGAAAAATGTTCCATGCTCCTGGATTGGAAGAACAAATATTGTCAAAATGTCTATACTGCCTAAAGCAATCTACACATTTAATGCAATTCCTATTAAAATCCCATCCAGTTTTTTCAAAGAAATAGAACAAATAACCGTAAAATTTATATGGAATCAGAGAAGACCTTGAATAGCCAAAGGATTATTGAAAAAGAAAGCCAAAGTTGGTGGCATCACAATTCCAGACTTCAAGCTCTATTATAAAGCTATCACCATCAAGACAGTATGGTACTGGCACAAAAACAGACACATAGATCAATGGAACAGAATAGAGAGCCCAGAAATAGACCTTCAACTCTATGGTCAACTAATCTTTGACAAACCAGGAAGGAATGTCCAATGGAAAAAAGATAGCCTCTTCAACAAATGGTGCTGGGAAAATTGAACAGCCACATGCAGAAAAATGAAATTGGTCTATTGCCTTACACCACACACGAAAATAGACTCAAAATGGATGAAGGACCTTAATGTGAGACAGGAATCCATCCAAATCCTTGAGGAGAACACAGGCAGCAACCTCTTTGACCTCAGCCACAGCAACTTCTTCCTAGGAACATCTCCAAAGGCAACAGAAGCAAGGGAAAAATGAACTATTGGGATTTCATCAAGATCAAAAGCTTTTGCACAGCCAAGGAAACAGTTAACAAAACCAAAAGACAACTGACAGAATGGGAGAAGATATTTGCAAACGACATATCAGCTAAAGGGCTAGTATCCAAAATCTATAAAGAGCTTAGCAAACTCAGCACCCAAAGAACAAATAATCCAATCAAGAAATGGGCACTGGGCATGAACAGACATTTCTGCAAAGAAGACATCCAGCTGGCCAACAGACACATGAAAAGATGCTCCACATCACTTGGCACAGGAAAATACAAATCAAAACCACAATGAGATATCACCTCACACCAGTCACAATGGCTAAAATTAACAAGTCAAGAAATGACAGATGCTGGCGAGGATACAGAGAGAGGGGAACCCTCCTACACTATTGGTAGGAATGCAAGCTGGTTTAACCACTCTGGAAAACAGTGTGGAGGTTCCTCAAAAAACTGAAAATAGAGCTCTCCTATGACCCAACAATTGCACTACTGGGTATATACCCTAAAGATACAAACGTGGTGCTATGAAGGGGAATGTGCACCCGAACTGTGCTATAAACATAGCAGCAATGTCCACAATAGCCAAACTATGGAAAGAACCTAGATGTCCATCACCAGATGAATGGATAAAAAAGACGTGGTATATATATATACAATGGAATACGCAGCCATCAAAAGAAATGAAATCTTGCCATTTGCGATGACGTGGATGGAACTAGAGGGTATTATGCTTAGTGAAATAAGTCAATCAGACAAAAACAACTATTATATGATCTCCCTGATACAAGGAAGTGGAGATGCAACATGGGGGGTTTGGTGGGTAGGAAAAGAAAAAGGGAAAGAAGATGGGATCAGGAGGGAGACAAACCATAAAAGACCCAATCTCAAAAAACAGACTGAGGATTGCTGGGGGGAGGGGGGTCGGGAGAGGGTGGTGGGGATATGGACATTGGGGAGTGTAGTGCTGTGAAATGTGTAAACCTGGTGATTCACAGACTTGTAGCCCTGGGGATAAAAATAGATTGTACATCTATAAAAAAATTTAAAAATTAATTTAAAAAAATTTCTAAAAATAAATAAATAAATAAATAAAACTTTCTTCTTGAGGGATAAATTCCAGATTTCTTTACTTGGCAGTTCAGTTCTTTTACAATCTGACTCCAGCCTATTTTTCTACAAGGGAAAATTCAGACCCAACCAAATAAAAATCCTCATTATTGTATTGTCAAATCTGTGATTAAGAATTTTTGTTCCTTGTTGTTATGCCCCAGTAATGGGTCCATGAGTGAGACTGATACAAAGCGAAGGGCAAGCAAAGCTTTATTTCACACCAAGCATCAAGAATCTAACCGAACGTTTGGGGCCACACCTCTTAAGAGAGAGGGAGACCCTTCTCTGTTTCACAGTCTAGCTTCTAAGGACAAAAACCATGTGGTCGGGCCTGGCCACAAACAGGTGACCAATGAGATTGTAACACACACAGGAAACTCCATAGTGATGCTCGGTGGCCAACTGAATTACAATTTACCCTAGTAGACATTTAACCCAGCCTATTACACCTTGATTAGGATTGGTGCCAAAAAGGGTTCCCAATGGGTGGGGGCCCCTCTGCTACTTGGTAGCTAGGGAGACAGTATGCAATCCCCTACTGATCAGAAGTCTCCACCTGGCCTGACCCACCCTTTTGTCTGGCCTTTTGTTACCTGAAGTTGGTTTCCCAGACTTGTTTTTAAGTGAGTCCCCTGAGGGAAGGGAAGCAGGGACAGTTTAACTTTAATGAAAGCCTCTTGCTAAATAGGTCCTTACAGTATGAGCCACACAGAGAGTTGTTCACTTCATGCACTCCTAACTATCCTAAATGGCATGTTTGATGCCAGTTCCCTCTGATTCCTCCCTAAGTGTCCCTGTATTTTTAGAAATACCTGGAATGTAATCATTATAAGCTGCAACACAGTGAGATCATAAGCCTTATTCAAGTAACAGTGGTTTTAAAAAATTCATGACTCACCTGACCTGTATAGGGATTCAGAAATTTCCATTTTAAACCTGTATTCCTATTTTGCTGTTACTTTTATATGTTCTGGGTTTTGTTTGTGTTTTTGCCCTGCATATCTTAAGAAATATTATTCTAAGTAGGCTTGCTTAAGGTTAGTATTTGGGTACCAAAACCTTAAGAGAAATTTCTGGTAAGTGTTCATATATTCTAAAGAGCTAACTATAGCAACATATATTAAAAAACAAAAACAAACCCTATAATTAGAAAATCCCAAAAGACAAGTAATATATTAGATGTATTCTTCACTATTAATAGATATGATGAAGTTCTAGAACCTAGTTGAGGTTCGGTGGGCTGAGGTCCAGAGCTGATGACCAAAAAAGAATTCTTGAGACATCTTTGATGTAAATTGGTGGTTAATTAAAGCACAGGGACAGGACCTGTGGGCAGGAAGAGCTGCTGCCCCAGGTTGTGAGGGGTGGCAGGTTATGTACCCCATGGTTGGGGAAAGGTGAAAGGAAGGGAGGTTTCAAAGGAGTTTTCATATGCTAAAGAGGGCCTACAAGGTGCAGGGATACTGGAGGCCTTGATCTATGTTGTCTTTAGGCCAGCCATTAACATCAAGATAGTTGGGAGATTCTTGGTGGGATGTCATAATCAATCGTCTTTGTTAGTGAGATTTAGGTTCAGAAGAGATTTAACTATATTTACATTCTCTTCTACCTCAGCCTCCTTCAGTTTTGTTTATGGTGAGGAGGGAGACCTTAGGGCTTGAGGAACTGAGTTATTTGCCTAAGGTAACTTCTTTGTAAACCAAGGAGACTCCTGTCCTGCGGGATTGTGAACTCTGCAAGTTAACTATTTGTTTATCATTTATGGTAGTCAGGGGTGCCTGAGTATTGCTACACATATTACTGAGGGGAAGCAGATGGAGAGGAGGTGCAAGGTGCCAGCTTTTGCTTTGTCTTCAGCCAGCCTCCTGCTCCCTCATCAGATATTTTATAGTTTGTTCTTATTTTACTTATGAGAATAATATTGATAAAGGATAAGTTATATGCAATATTCACTGGTAATCATTCCAAATTCCCCAGTGCTATGAAATTGTCAATTTGGCTAAGGAATCCCTTCTCTCCTGGCTCAATCAGGATGACTGACCTTTTTTTTCTTCAGGATGTGATGATCCTTTCCTCCTGTAAAAGCAACTCTTGTATTAATCTTTCACTCCCAATTTTGTTTACAATTTAGCCAAGGTCAATGAATATAGTCCATGTGAATGAATACATTTAAAATACAATAACTGTTAAGTGATTACTTGATTTGTATAAGAATACCCCAGGCTTTTTTAGTTAAAAAATATATTTGAGGATTTCTCAAACTCCATCTCTATACTCTTTAATAATGCTTTAATTGTTCAAAGCTTTGTTTTGGTACTATTTTTTAAGCCTTCATTTAACAATCTCTTACACATATGTTTTGAACACCCAATTGAGGGTTAAGAAACCTTAAAAATCATTTGATCCAAAAACTTCAAAAGCCATTTGATCCAAGGGTAGTCAAACTCTACCAATAATTCAGTTTGTCAGTGATTTATGCATGCTATTATTTAGCACACTGTATTAGTTTGTAGAACTGCTGTAACAAATTCCCACAGAGTGGTTAAGAACAACATAATTTTTTTCACTTTAAGATTCTGGAGGTCAGAAGTCTGAAATCAAGGCCATGTCAGCAGGGCCACACACACAGGGCTCAGGGGAAGAATCCTCCTTGTCTCTTCCAGCTTCCTGCTTCTGGTTATTTCAGACATTCCTTGGCTTCTGGCAACATAAATCCGATCTTGGTTTCATTTTTTTTTTTTTAAGATTTTATTTATTTATGTGAGACAGAGACATTGAGAGAAAGCCTGAGAGGGCCTACAAGAGGGAGAAGCAGACTCCCGTGGAGCCAGGAGCCTGATGCGGCACTCCATGCAGGACTCCATGCGGGACTTGATCCTGATACTCCAGGATCATGACCTGAGCTGAAGGCAGTAGCCCAACCAACTGAGCCATGCAGGCATCCCTCTGATGAAGTTCTAGAACCTAGGTGAGGTTTGGTGGGCTGAGGTCCGGAGCCGATGACCAAGAAAGAATTCTTGAGACATCTTTGGTGCAAAATGGTGGTTTATTAAAGCACGGGGACAGGACCCATGGGCAGGAAGAGCTGCTGCCCCGGGTTGTGAGGGATGGCAGGTTATGTATCCTGCTGTTGGGGGAAGGTGAGGGGAAGGGAGGTTTCAGTGGAGTTTTCATATGCTAAAGAGGGCCTACAAGGTGCCAGGATGTTCCAGGCCTGCCGGAGGCCTTGTCCTTGCTGCTGGATGGATGTTGTCTTTAGACCAGCCATTAACATTAAGCTAGTTGGGAGACTTTTTGGTGGGGTGTCACAATCCTGCTATCAATCGTCTTTGTTAGTGAGATTTAGAACATTAGACTCCTGTCTAGCAGGATTGTGAGCTCTGCAAGTTAACTATTTGCTTATTGTTCATGGCAGTCAGGGCTGCCTGAGGGATGCTACACTTATGGAGGGGAAAGGGTGAAGAGGGGGTGCAAGGCCAGCTTTTGCTTTGTCCTCAGCCAGCCTCCTGCTCCCTCATCACCTCTTGGTTTCATTCTTCACCAGACTTTCTGTGTGTCTCCTTTCTCTCAGCCTTTCTTCTAATGACATCTATCATTGGATTTTGGGCTTAAGCTAAATGCAGGATAATCTCATTTTGAGATCCTTAATTTATTATATCTGCAAAGATCCCCTCCCCTTTCCTCCCCTGAATAAGGTCACATTTTCAAGTCCCGGGGATTGGGATTAACAATAAATTATTTTATTTATTTTATTCAAAATAATAATTTTGGAGGGCACTGTTCAACCCACACCCACACCAAAACATTCCAAATATGAAGACTCCCTGAAATATTTTTAAAAAGTGATTATTTGATTTATTGAAGTAAAGCTACTTCACATATTTTTCTCATCCACCCCCTTCACTATCTCTCTCTCTCTCTCTCTCTCTCTCTCTCTCACACACACACACACACACACCTTTCTATTATTTTCAGAAACAAGATTAATCCCATTGCTTTAGATTTACTTCACAGATCTAAGTAACTCTATTTTCAAACTTGAATGACTATCATAGAAATAACAAATAAAAGATACAAGTATTCAAAAGGACCAGAAAGAAAACTTGTGGCCATGATAGATGGTAGCAGAAATGTCTGAACTTTCTGTAGTGACTAGTAATTCATGCATATTTTTCTTTTATGTTCACATCAGCTCTAAAAGAGGAAGAGCCTGCATTTGAAGCTCCTTCTCATAGGTGAGGAAATTTAAATTCATAAGATCATAGTTTCAGCAAGATCAGATGAGTGATGCAGTAGAGGGCCTAACAAAAGGGCTTAACAAGCTCTAGTCCAGAGCTGGACTTACACCTTGATCGTTAGTTCACTAGCACGCAGAATCTTGAGATAATTTAGAGTGCTTAAGATATTCAGAGTGCTTTCTCCACCCTCCATCCCAAACTCTGTGCTGGGTCAGTCCATTTTTAGCTCAAAGACAGTGCTTTTTCTCAAAAAATGACTTCTCTCCTCCCAAACATACTCAGATGGTATGCTGTGCCTGAGCTTCTGGAATAAATACATTCTCCAGGTTTGAAGTTTTTCCTCTTTAAAAACCAAAGTCTCCTCAAACATAAAAAGTACTGCGAGATATTTCAGGCTTGATTGTAAAAAGGATAGGTGGTTTCAGCAGATAAGATTCCAACAGATGAGAGGAGCTATTAGGGGAAAACATTTTCTCGAAAACTGATACCACTGATAAATGTTCCTAGGGTATTCTTTTCTTGAACTTTCTTTAATATAAATGCTTTCTTTGATATCCAATTTAAATATGTCTTTTTTTTTTTTAAAGAATGTATTTATTTATTTGACAGACAGAGAGAGAGAGGGGGAGAGAGAGAGAGAGCACAAACATGGGGAACCAAAGGGAGAAGGAGGAGCAGACTCCCAATGAGCAGGTAGCCCAAGCCCAACACAGGGCTGATTCCAGGACCCTGGGATCATGACCTGAGCTGAAGGCAGATGCTTAACTGACTGAAGCACCCAGGTGTCCCTAGATATATTTCCTTATAGCTCTTTTTAAAGTCATTTGGATAGAATGCTATCTATATCTATGTCTATATTATCTATATATCTATATCTATATCTAATCATCTTTATATATGTGTGCATATAAACTGATGCATATGTCAGTAATGTTAATACAGGAAGCTATTATCTACCTGTTATGAGAATTTTCAACTGAAAGAACACATTTTAATTTTAATTAGAATTAGGCTCAAACTTACCTGTAGATGTATATTATTTGAGAACTTAACAAAGATTTTCACCTTGACATTCAGTTACTTAAATGGAAATAAGCAGTACAATTTGAAGACAGACAAAGACACAAAGAGACCCCCAATTTTCAGAAATACCACAATTTGCTAAATATTACATTCTATCTTTTGTCTTCTGGAATTAATTCAAAAAATGTTAATAAAATCTTAACCTAAATAAAAGCATATTTTAGTTAAATAAACTAACAAGCATTTTATTATCACATCAATAAATACAAGAGTTGAAGTTGTATCCTTTAAATGGCTATTACTTCACTCGGTTAGACCTGAGTATCTTACTAAAGGGAAATGATATTTATTGGAAGGTATTTATATGACAAATTAAACTTCTCTCTCATAGATCATATTTAAATATATTTTAACTTCATGAAATACATTTACTTTGTATAAGTAGAGTGTAAATAGCTATTTGATGAACTAGTTTACTAAATTAAATTAAGGCACAATGTGAAGGATGTCAGAAAATGCTACCTTCTTGAATTAATTATTTATAAATAATGTACTAATCTAATACAGTTGTAAATCAAATAGGTAAACATAGGAATTACTTTTTTTCTGACAAAATAAATCCACTACTGAAGCTTTTGCTTAGGTTATTTCAAAATAATGCAAAAAATCTTAGCCAGCATGTACAGCAGGGTTTTTGTAATAGAGTATATGGCAGAGATTTAGTTAATAGGTAGACACCTTTCACATAATTTGAAAAGTGCTCTCTTTATGCAATAAGCATTCATAATAGAAAATGGTGGACAATAATAATCTATTATATAGCTTTATATAAATAGCTTAGTCATAATATATGTCTCTAAATAGAAAGTGAAACAGAGGCATTATTACGTGTGTATGTTGTTTAAAAATTATGACATTAAGTTAGAGCACAATAATACAAAGATAACTACAAAATCCCTAAATGCTTGAGAAACATTCAGCATTCTTTTAAATAACTGAAAAAAAAATTATAATGCAACATATAATATTATAATCTAACTGATATTGAAAATATAGTTACTGAAAATTATAGACTGTGGCTAAAGTACCTTGAAAAATTAAATATATATTAAATTTAAATTTATGTATTAGAAAAGAAGAATTTTGAAATCAATTATTTTAGCTTCCCACTCAAAAGCTATAGAAGGATAAGTTATAATGAAAGTGGAGAAGGTAACAATAAAAATAAGAGCAGAAATTAATAAATATAAACCCAATTATAAAATAAAGAAAATCATAAAGACAAAATTGATTTTTGAGAGAGACCAGTAAAATTGATAGAGAAATAGTAAGACTGATCCATGAAAAGACATATCCAATAACACAAATTTTCAACATTAACAGTGAAAGAAGTGAAAGAAGTGAAAGAACAGTGAAAGAAGAAATATAGAATTATTCTATATTTTCCCAACATTATATAGGAAATTAGAATATATTATAAAGAAATTTATGCCAAAAAAGTTTTAAAATCTATGAAATGGAAAATAACGTCAAAAATACAACTTATAGGGCCTGGGTGGCTCAGTAGGTTAAGCCATTGTCTTCAGCTCAGGTCATGATTTCAGGGTCCTGGGATCGAGTCCCACATCAGGCTTTCTGCTCAGCAGGGAGCCTGCTTCCCTTTCTCTCTCTCTCCCTGCCAGCTACCTACTTGTGATCTTTCTCTGTCAAAAACCAAAAAACAAACAAACAAAAAAAACTTAGAAAAAAAATACAACTTATAAATATTAATACAAGAAAATATAGACAATCTGAATAATTCTTTATAAGTTATAAGCTTGAATTCATAATTGAAAGCCTTCCTAACAAAAATGTTCTGGGCCAGATAGATTTCCAAGTGTATTCTTCCAAACATTTAAAGAAGAAACATAACTAATTTCAGTAATTCTTCCAGAAAATATGAAAAGTGAGACTATTTCCAACTCATTTTACTTAGCTAAGCATGACCCTAACAAAACCTTGTCAGTACATTCTAAGAAAATTTTTTCTTCTACACCAATATGTTTATGAATTCAGACACAAAAATTCTAAACAAAATATTGACAAATTCAAAACAGAGATTTCTAAAGAAGATAATACATCAAGACTGGTTAGCATTTATTCCAGAAATGTTGGGTTGGTTCAAAATTTGAAAACTAAGCAATGAAATTCATCACATTAACAAAATAAAATACAAAACAAAGTAGCAGTCTCAATATATTATACTATCATTTGAAAAAAATAAATACATGTTCATGTAAAAAAATAACTATCAAGGGCCCCTGGGTGGCTCAGTGGGTTAGGGCTTCAGTCTTTGGCTCAGGTCATGATCCCAGGGTCCTGGGATCGAGCCCTGCATCAGGTTCTCTGCTCAGCAGGGAGCCTGCTTCCTCCTCTCTCTCTGCCTGTCTCTCTGCCTACTTGTGATCTCTGTTAAAAAAAAAAAATATATATATATATATATATGTATCTATCTATCTATCTATATCTATCTATCTATATATATATATCTCAACAAACTAGGAATAGGAAGTAAAATCTTTAATCTAAAAAAATCTTCAGAAAAACCAATAGCTAACACTTCATGATGAAATACTGATACCTTTCCCTTCAAGATTGGGAACAAGTATATTTTATATCAGTGCTTTAATTCAGTAATATATTGGATATCTTTGGCAGTGTAATAAGTCAAAAAAATGTTTTAGTGAGTGAGTCTTATGATGAAAAAAGCCCTTATTTTTATTTTTTCATTTTTTATTGTTTTTATTTTTTACTATGTTAAGTTAGCCACTACGTAGCACATCATTAAGTTTTTTATGTCGTATTCAATGATTCAATACTTGTGTATAACTCTCAGTGCTCACACAACGTATTCCCTCCTTAATACCCATCACCTAGATTCCCCACTCCCCAGACCTCCCAACCCTCTGACAACCTGTTTGTTTCCCAGAGTCTATATTCTCTCAAGGTTTGTCTCCCTCTCTGATTCTCCCCCTTCAGTTTTCCCTCACTTCCCCTATGGTCTTCCATGCTATTCCTTATGATCCACATGTGAATGAAACCATATGGTAATTCTCTGCTTGACTTATTTTACTTAGCATAATTCCTCCAGTTCCATCCATGTTTATGCAAATGGTGGGTGTTCATCCTTTCTGATGATTCAACAATATTCCATTGAATATGTATCACATCTTCTTTATCCATTCATCTGTTGAAGGGCATCTCAGTTCCTTCCGCAGTTTGGCTATTTGTGGACCCTGTGGCTATGAACTCTAGGGAACAAGTGCCCCTTCTTTTCACTATATCTGTATCGTTGAAGCCTTATTTTTAGATGACATGACCAAGTTTATAGAAACTTGAAAGAATCAGCACATTATTAGAAAAAAATGTAAAATTAAAATATTTGCTGAATAGATCCAACTTATAGAACATTAACTATGTTTTCATGTACTAATAGCAAACAAGTGAAAAATTAAATTTGAAAAAAATGTACAATAACATCAAGAAGACTAACTACATAGAATAATCTATGAAAAGATGCAAAAGATGTCTCTACTAAAAATGACATATATTACTGAGAGAAAGTAAAAAAGATATTAATAGATGTAGGGATATGCTCTGTTTATGGATGACTCAATACTGTCAGGATTAAAATTCTTTCTTCTTTAAGATTTATTTATTTATTTTAGAGAGAGAGAGCATAAGTGGGAGGAGCAAAGGGAGATAGCCTCTCAAGCAGACTCCCGGATGAGTGCAGAGCCTGACATGGGGCTTAATATCACAACCCTGAGATCACAACATGAGTGGAAACCAAGACTTGGAGGATTAACCAACTGTGCCACTTAGACATCCCCAGGATTAAAATTCTTTTATGGATCTGTAGATAAATCCAACCCCAAAGACATTTTTGTGGAAATTTACAAGTTGATTCAACAAACCTATATGGAAGGCAAAGAACCTAGAATAGTCAAGCAAGTTAGAAGGAAAAGGAATAAGCCCAAAGAATTTTCTCTTTATATAAAATATTCTATGGTATAAATGTAATTTTAAATCTACACTAATTAAGATAGTATGACACTGGTACTTGATAGGTGTATTGGTCAAGGTGATAGAACACACACAATGCAGAAACAAGCACTTATCTTTTTAATCAATTCATTTACATCAATTGTCTCAATGCAATTTAGAGAGGAAAGAGTTGGGAGTCAACAAATAATTGGGTAACAGGTATACATATATTAAAAAAGTTGACTTGACTAATAGTACAGACAAAAATTAATTCAGAATAAATTATATGATCTAATTGTAAAAAAATTATTTAAAAATTACACACAGGGATGCATGGGTGGCTCAGTTGGTTACGTGTCTGCCTTCAACTCAGGTCATGATCCCAGAGTCCTGGGATCCAGCCCCACATTGGGCTCCCAGCTCAGCAGAGTCTGCCCCTCCCCCTGTTCTCCCTCTCTCTCTTTAGTGCACTCTCTCAAATAAATAAATAAAATCTTGAAAAAAATAAGAATCATTTATTGAAAAAAATTACACGCAAAAATAGATGATAAATAAATAATAGTAGACTAGATAGATACAGTTAGAGATCCATCATTTCTTTTTTTGTTTTTGGATTTTATTTATTTGATACAGAGGTCAAAAGTAGGCTGAGAGGCAGGCAGAGAGGGAGAAGCAGGTTTGCTGCTGAGCAGAGAGCCTGATGAAGGGACCAATTCCAGGATCTTAAGATCATAACCTGAGCCAAAGGCAGAGGCTTAACCCACACTGAACCACCCAGGTGCCCTGAGAGACATAATTTCAGCTGGTCATATATAATTCATAGAAATGCAGATGCATACTCATTAAAAACATTTAACATGTCCGCAACAACAAGATTTATAATAGACCTAGGTTGGAAAAAGACAAAACATCTGTGTAGAACAGAATGGGTTAATAAATTGGGTATATTGATAGAATATCAGACATAAAAAAGTCCATGTTTTGTGACTCAATTTATATGATGTTCAAGGTAAAAACAATATGTTCAGGAAAAATGAAACTATATTGAGAGATCTCATTTAATGTGGAAGAAACTTAAATGAAAGAGTCTTGTTACTTGGTGAATACTTAATTGAAAATAACTGCTTTGATAGGATAGTATTCCTGACAAGAACCAATGTTATGGTTTAATTTTAGGATGATTTTATTGCTGTTTTATAAACTTACATATAAGCTTCTATAACTCATAGATTTTATAATTTTTTAATATGAATCATTCTGTAAAAACAAGATTATCTTAAAATGTTGTTTATTTCTCTGGAATGATACTCTGTGAGAGTTCTTTTAAAATTTTACTGTTAAACTAATACATAAATAAAATAATTCCAAACTGGAAAGAAGATATATTTTTATGTCAAATATTTAATTATAATTTTAATTATAATTATAAATATTTAATTTTAATAGAACATTTGAAACTTTTCCCTTTTGTTTGTTTATAATTATTCTTTTAAACATTTTTATTTGTATAATTTTATACAGGATTGTGATTTTAAAAATTCATATAATATATATTTACATACATATATACATACATATAATCAGAGCTTTCAATGTATGAAATTGCTGCTATATTTCTCAATTTATTACTTATTTTTGTTATTTTTGATACAGAAGTATTTGAATTTTACACAGTGTAAATTATCAATCTTTAGTTCCTTTTATATGTATGCTTACCACAGTCTTACCCTGAAAGTGGAAAATACTCCATATTTTATTCTAGTTCATTTGCCCAGAGCTTAAAGAATATTGAAGCATGATAGTACCAATTATCAGTAATTTATTTACAAAATATAAGGAAACTGCTTAATATCATTATTAGCTATAATAAGTATCTATGCCTAGTTCTATTTCTTTTTGGAAGCAACTAGTTATCAAACACTCCTAAACATATAATAAGTATCTATGCCTAGTTCTATTTCTTTTTGGAAGCAACTAGTTATCAAACACTCCTAAACATCTCTTTCCATTTAATAGGCAAATAAATCAATTTTTTTTTCATACTCTTCGGTATTCTAGACCAGATTCAAAGCACCTAGGATTATAGCAACACAATGTTATAGGCAAGAGAGAAGACAAGATAAGACACAAAAGAATAAAAAACATTAAATCCAAGGGTAACCAAGAAGTCCAAAGAACAGTATCCAAAGGACCTCAAATCTAAAAGTGCTCAAGGACAATTATAACTTCATGACCTGTGGACAACAATGGTAGTTTCCAGTCCAAATGTGATATCTAAGTTCAGGCTGAAAATGATTTGGTTCACTGCCCTTTGTCCATTTATAGAAACCTGCCAGTGATGAACATATATTATACATAACTTTCAATTTTTGTGAGATAGGAAAAGCAGGGGTAGTTATTTTTGAGAGTTTTGAGGGAGAATCTGTTCCATTCCTATTTCCTATCCCTGGGAACAACTAGAAATTATTGGTTTGTCGATACACTCTCCAATCTGCTTCCACCTTCACCGGCATTCTCCCTATCTCTGTACCTTCAAGTGGTTTGTTTCCCTCTCTTGTTATAAGGACAACATTCATGTTGGATGAAGGGCCCAGCTGCCTTCTGTATGACCTTGTCTTGATGGATTATGTTAGCAATAATCCTGTTTCTAAATAAGATAACATTCTGAGATACTTGGTGTCATAGCTTCAACACATCATTTCTTTGGGACAGGGGTGGGAGGTGGTCACAATTCAACCCATAACAAAGTGTTTCACTTCATGTGTTTTGTCCTGAATTCTCTTCAAGTTGAGTCATTCTGTTTTCTGCTCTTTAAATCTGTCAATTTCAATTCTTGAAGTTACTTTTAATTTGTTTTAATAGATTCTAATTCTTTAGCAAAATTCTCCATACATTTACTTATTTTTCCCATTTTTATTCCAATTTTTTTTATACACAATTATATTTATCTTAAAGTCCTTATCTATTAATTTCAAAACCTGGATCACATTTATTATCTGCATTTTTTTTTTCTTTTTAGCTTGTATCATACCAAGCCTTGCATTCTTGGTGAATTTTTTTTTTTTAAAGGTTTATTTATTTATTTAGGAGGGAAGGGCAGTAGTAGAGGGAGAGAGAAAATCAAGCAGATACCCTGCTGAGCATAGAGCCCAATGGAGGGCTTGAAGTCATGATCTAAGAGATCATGACCTGAACCAAAATCATGAGTCTGATGGCTAACTGACTGAGACACCCAGGTGCTCCTTGGTTATTTTTAATAAAATCCAGACTGTAAAAATAATTATAGAGTCTCTCTTAGGGAGAGTCCTCTGGAAATAAAGCTTGAAATAGAGTGCCTGTCAAGAAAATCCCATAATGAGAGCAATAGGCAGGACAGGAAAAGAGAGAGCTAAGAAAATATGTAGCTTCCAATGATACTCAGTCTTATTTTAATCTATGGGGGTGGGTCTCAGAAGTATATTGTATAGTACCAGTAGATCCACTCAAGGAAATAGGCCTAACTTTTGTACATTTGTAAAATAAAATCATTGGCTATGTTTTAATCCCCCTGTAAGGGAAGAAGTTAGCTTCCCATGAAAGGACTATCTCATTAGTTAAGGAAAATATTTTGGGAGATTCTTTAGGCTTTCTGCTAATTATTAGCAAATAGTCCTATTGGCAGCTAGGGATGGAGACATCTTGTTGAAGATGATGTGACACCAAAATATCATCTATTATGGAGACTAAAGGTCATATTATTATCATTCAAGGACAACTTACATTGAGGTTAATTCTCCTCCAGCATCTAGCTCAGTTGATTTTGAAACTGTAGTTTTCATAAGACTCAACGTGTCTCCAGTTTGCCGCCTTCTTGTGCCTATACCTTAAAAGACTCTAGCTGGGACCTTTACGTCTTCTGAAAGGTCTTACCTCTTTGTCTAGTCCTGAGCTCAACTCTTTGTCTCTTCAATACATACAGACTTTAGAAAACCCCACTTTACTTTCAGAAGTTTAAAGTAAAAACTTATACCTCTCAGCCACATGACTTCAGAATTTGGCAAACATTTTAAGGAGAGCATGTAACACTACATATTGGAACCCTCTAAATTTCCTTTTATTCCTCTCTCTAGCTCATGAGATGAACAAAGCCCTGAATGTTGTGATCTACAAAAGTTTCACTCTGCCCAGGCACATTCATATTTTAAGCTTCTCCACAATGACCAAGATTCACAAATATTCTCAGGAAAAATATGTGTCTGAAGATTATCAGTTCATCACTATATGGTTCTACACCTCCAGGAACTTAATTCTCATTATTTATGAGAATTCTCATAATTCTCATAATCATCCTCATTATTTTTGATAACTTTATATAGTTTTCTAGTTTTTTCTATTGTTCATGACAGGAGTATTGGTTTGCACCAAATTACTTCATCCTACCAAGAAGTTACTGTGCTACATTATCTCTCTCTTTTGTCATAGGATTGGGTAAATTAATAAAATAGCAAAATAGATATAGAGTTTCAGAACACAGAGGTCAATTCTACTTAAAGCAAAAGAAAAGGTGACAAATAAAAAGTGACATTTGCATCAGGCTTTATAGGTTTGGAAATTTTCCAGTAAAAGTAAAAGTAAACACTTTAGGCAAAGAGAACAGTAGAAACAGAGCCATAAAGGGAAACATATAGAGTTATGGATTTAAAGAATAGATAGGCAATAATAAAAGTTAAAGCTGAAATTTGGTGGGAGGATTAGATTGGCACCAATAATTTCATTATTTTAAGTAGAAAAAAGTTTGCTGAACATTTTGTAATACTTCTTAAGCAGTCAATACATTCCAAAGTTATCCTGTAGAAAAATTAACCAAACCCAGTATCAAAGTAGGTTAGAAATTTTTTACAATATCCTTGATATCATTAAGGAATTCTAGAGGATTAAAAATGATTAAAATGTCCTACTGAACCTGTAGCCAGAAGAAATTAAAACTGCTTATACAATGTTTCTAGAAGAAAAAAAAAAACAACATTATATTACTCAAAATTTTCTAATTTTATACAGCACATTGCTAATGTCCACCTGAAATGTGTTATTCCCTTTGTATGTGGTAATACTGAATTGTTTGAGCATACGGTCACCCAGCTGACTCATATTTCCTGGTCTCTCTTGTACATAGCTTTTTATGACCCTTTGTCTAAAATCTAATAAATTGAAAGTGGGGAGGGGGTGGTTAACTTTCTTGGTCTCCTCTTTCAAAGGAAATTGCTTGCCCTAGACTTTAACTCTCTGTTTCCTCCTATTGATTGAATGGCCAAAATAATGGTAATTATTGCTCTATCATGCAAAGGAAGATTTCTCCAGCTCCAGCATGAAAAATCATGTGGAGCTGAGCTTCCCTAAGAGCCTGAACCACTCACCCTGTGGCTTCTCAGTAAAAGTGAAATTAAATTGTGTTTTATCTAAGCCAGGATCTCTAGTACAGCAGCTTAGCCTGTATTCTAAAATGTACAAAGGTAACTGAAGAAAAGAAATGTTTCAACTTATAGAATAGAGATAGATAACAGAAAAAGTAGAGCAGGTTGATAGATGGTGAAAAGAGAGGTAAACAATGGATCCCATATCTCATGTCTAAAGATTGATTTTTATGCACATACAAAAATCCAAGTAAAAAATAGTTACCAGATGATTAATGAAAATGAAAAATATTATGAAACAAATGGAAAAAAATGTAAAATTCAAATGGGAAAGCCAAATTCAATTAAGAATTAATCCTATGTTTATCCACATAATGTATTTTTAATTCTAATAAATTATTGTATTGAGACAAAGTCAGCTTCATCAATAACAAGCAGAAAGAAAAACTGTAATCGCTTTTTTTAATTAACTAAAAACATATTAACCATGTATTATTCTTATTTCTCTCTGTTAGTTGTTTTTGTTTGTTTGTTTGTTTGTTTGTTTGTTTAAGCAAAAGGGGACTTTTTGAAACAAAAATATTTTACCTCAGCCTTATGATGGCTATATTTCATGACAGATAAACAGTTTTTTTTTGAAAGATTTTATTTATTTATTCGACAGAGAAAGAGATCACAAGTGGGTAGAGAGGCAGGCAGAGAGAGAGGCTAAGTAGAGATCTTGATGCGGGGGCTCAATCCCAGGACCTTGAGATCATGACCTGAGTCGAAGGCAGAGACTTAACCCACTGAGCCACCCAGGTACTCCAACAGATAAACATTTTACTAGAAATGAGAAATAAAAGGATTTTCTTTACATTCACAATATTTGATTAATGTTGTCATTGCATTATTATTTGTTTTACAGCAAATAAAAGCACCAGAAATAGTATGAAATGTTAATTATTCTATCTCTATTAAAACATTCTAAATATCTACATCTTTGTTCTAGAAATATATTTGCAAATCTGAACTTTTCTGAAGATCACTTTATAAAACATTGCCCATTTTTATACTACTATAAAAAGCATTTTATTCCATGATACACAAAAAGTACTTTTTCTTTTTTTTTGAGACATCATTTACAAATGGTTGAATCTGTTGCTAAACAAGCCATTTAGAAATTACAGATACCAATGTCCTCTGATATCATTGACAGGCAGAACAAATTACCTCAGAATCATCCCTTGGGCCAGAAAGATGAAACTGTTTTAAAAATGGTCTTCAAGATAAAACAAGATTACTATCTATCTGAAATAGAACTATAGTTTACATTATTTATAGTAAATACTATCCAACAAGTATACTAAATTTTAATGTGTACTTAATATTAAACATATGGATGGGTCATATTAATGTAAATAGGTTAGAAAATGAGAGAAAAAAATAAGTGAATATCTTGAGGCAAAAATTATCTTTTTAGTCATTATATGTTCTTGCTTATTAAAAAAAAATCCTCACTCTCATTTTTTATCAACCCTAAAAAAATTCAGTTATCAGAATACTAATTTTTAAGAGTTATTCCAATTAATTATGTCTGGAGGAAATACTAGAACAGTGCCATAATAGGGACAGCTGTTCCCTTGAGAATACACTTTTTTGGGGTGAGTTCCTTGTAGAAGACTTTTGCCTAAGGTATTGGACCCTCACTCCTCTAGGAAATAATTATAAAAGCCCCAAGAGAAAGAGAGAATGACATGATTACAGAGGTCAATGGCAGACTGGGGATAGCTTACATCATTGTTAAGACTTATCCTAACCTAAAATATTCTAGCATTTTTGAAAAATACATCAACTGATTTCCTGAGAAATAAATAAGGAATTTCCCCAAACTTCCTACAAAATTTTATCAGCTTTTGCCAAAACCATAGTGTTTATATATGCAATGATAACGTTAAAAGCTGAAAGGAACCTAACAGGAAACCTCGTATTTTTTTTTTTTTCAAATTCTATTGCTTTGAGCTCCAAATATGCGAACCATATTTTGCCCTAAATTGTTTAAAGGATGTAATTCTACATAAAATCAATCAGTACATTGTATACAATGAAATATTGTAGATAAAACACTAGTTGGCATTTATGTATAATAGCATTCCTCAGAAAATCAAGATCTCCCACTACCAGCAGAATACAATTTTAAGAAATATTTACCAATATATATCTTTAGTATTTCTTGTTAAGAAGTGAGTCTGAGGGAAATGGTAAATAAATAATTACTGTAAATTTAAAATAAAATTTAGTATAAGCAATCTAGAATAATAAATTGAAGATCATATAAGTCATAAGGCTTTAAGTAATTGAATGATAGAGTATATGTCTATAAACTACCAAGTATAGTGCTACTAATAATTACTTAGGAGAAAAATAATGTAGTAGGCATTATTTTATTTGAAAGCTATTTGAATTTTCACATATTATACAATTAAAAGTAAAAACTTAGGAAATGTACATTTATGGCATAGATTTACAGTAATGTTTTCTTGGTAAATACTTATAATCTAACTCACTAAGTTGTATACATCACACATGTACAATTTTTCCATGTCAATCACCCCTCAATAAAGTGGTTTAGGAAAAACAAAAACAAAAACAACTGGGGCCATCACCAAGATGGTGGCATAAGCCATTCCTGACTTTGCTCTTCATCACAAGAACAACTAACAACCACTTAAGAACAAGACACCACTGAGAAAATCCTAGGATATGGGGGTGAGAGTGATGCAACCCCTTGTACCAAAAAGACACAGACTGCATTAGAAGACCAGGAGAAGCAGGTACACATGAACTGCATTGTCCTTATCCCAGAACAGCACAGTAGCATGTGGAGAGTTCTTCAGCTTCTTCAGTGGAAAAAGAGAATCCAGCAGAAACAACCAGCCCCCTCTACCACATTGTGAGAGCTGTTTTGCAGAAGACCCTGCTCTGATCTCATACCACATGAACTACAGGAGAAATACAGGGGAATCTTTAGGGCTGAACCACTAGTCTGATTGTGATGCTGAATCAGGGGAGGGACTTGAAACAACCAACTCACAGATCTTGTCAAACCATGTTTATACTTTGCAATGACACAATCTCAACCAGATGTTTCTCTCATCTGTAGAACAAAGACGGGGTTGCACTCTGACCAGGCAACCCTGCGGGGTGCAGATCTGTCTGATTCAAGTTGTCAAATGGGAACTTTCCTGACCCAAGAGCCTGGTTTGCCCACACCCAGGCAAAGAGCTGAATCATAGTAAGTCAATGAGATAAATCACATTAGTAGAATGAAACAAACAAACAAACATGCAATCATCTTACTATATGCAGAAGAAGCATTTGATAAAATTCAAAATTGATTGATTGATAAAAATTTTGCTTATTTAGTTGAGAGGGGTAGAGAGCACAAACAGTGCTAACCCCAGAGAGATAGGGAGAAGCAGGCTCCCCACTGAGCAGGGAGCTCAGTGTGGCTTAATCCCAGGACTCCAGGGTCATGACCTGAGCCAAAAGCAGACACTTAACTGAATGATTCACCAAGGCACCTCTCAAGACCTATTTATGACAAAAATTCTTAACAAATTAGATATAGAAGAAGCATAATTTAACCTAACAAAGGCCATACCTGATAAACATATAGCTAACATCATACTGAGTTGTGGAAAGTGGAAAGCTTTTTATCTCAGATCAGGTAGAAAAAAGGATGTCCAATCTTACTGCTCCTATATAACCCAGTACTACAAGTCTTAACTAGAGCAATAAGGCAAGAAAAAGAAAAATTATCAGAATTGGAAAGGAAGAAGTAAAATTTTCTCTATTTGCAGATGACCTAATTTAATATACAGAAAATCTAAAGATTCAACCAAAAGACTGCTAGATCTAAGCAATGAATTTAGCAAAGTTACAGGATATAAAATTAATGTATAAAAATAGTAGCATATATACACATTAATATCAATTTTTCTGAAAAAAAAGGAATCAATCCCATTTATAATAGCATCAAAAATAATAAAATACTTAGGAATAAATTTAACTACAGTTAAATTAATATAGATATAAGAGATATCTACACTGAAAAGCCAAAAACATTGATCAAAAAAATCAAGAAGACACAAATAAGGGGAAAGGTACCTTGTACTCATGGACTGAAAGAATTAATATTGTTAAAATATCAATACTAATAAAAGCTGTCTATAGATTCAATTCTATGCTCATCAAGATTCCAATGTCAGTTTCTATGAAGTAGAAGAAAAACTGCTAAATTTTCATGAACCAGAAAAGATGCCCAATAGCCAAAAAATCTTGAGAAAGAACAAAGCAGGAAGAATTATACTTTCTTATTTCAAGCTACACTATAAAGCTATAACCTTCAAAACAGTATGGTATTGGTATAAAAACTGACAAATAGAACAATAGAACAGAATTGAGAGCCCAGAAATAAACTCAAACATATACAATCAACTAATATTTGACAAGAAAGCCAATAGTACTAAGTGAATTTAAAAAAATGTTATTTTCAATACACTGTGCTGGGATATTCACATATAAAAGAAGAAAACTGAACCCATATTTTATACCACTCCCTAAAATTAACTCAAAATAGATCAACAACTTAAATGTAAGACCTGGAACTCATAGAAGAAAACACAAGAACAAAGCTCCTTGACCTGGATCCTAGTAATGATTTTTGGATATGACACCTAAAGCATAAGCAGTAAAATAAAAAGTAAGCAAGGGAGACCACATCAAAATAAAAAGTGTTTGCATAGCAAAATAAACAGTCTACGGAATAAAAAGAAAACTCAAGGAATGAGAAAACGTATTTGCCAACCATATAACTAATATACAAATTTTATAAAGAACTCATGCCACTCAATAGCAAAAAAACCTAAATAACCTAATTAAACAATGGGTAAAGATCCTGAATAGAAATTTCTCCAAAGAAGATATATGGAAGACCAACAGATATGTGAAAAACTGCTCCCCAACTTTAGACATTAGGGAAATGGAAATTAAAACCACCATGAAATATTAATTCATGCCTGTTAGAATGGCTATAAACCAAAGCAAGAGATAACAAATGTTGGCATGGAAAAATAAAACCCTGTCCACTGTTGGTGGAATTGTGAATTGTTATAGCTACTATAGAAAATAGTATAGAGAAATTTCAAAAAGTTAAAAATAGAACTACTATATAATGCAGTAATTCTACCTCTGGCAATATATCCATAGGAAAGCAATTGACTAACTTGAAATATGTCTGCACCACCATGTTCAAAGCAGCATTAGTTAAAATAGCCAAGAAATGGAAACAACCCAAGTGTCCACTGATGGATGAATGGATAAAAAAATTGTGGTGCATATGTACAGTAGAGTATCATTCAGCCAGAAAAAAAGAAATTGTGACAACATGGATGAAGCTTGAAGGTGCTATGCTCAGTGAAATAAGTCTGACAGAAAAGTACAAATACTATATGATCTCACTTACATGTATAATCTATAAAACAAAAACCAAAACAAAGAAGCCCCACCTAACTCATAGAAAAAAAGTCAGACCTGCTTCACTTAGTATAATACACTCTCCATTTACATTGTTGTAAACGGCAAGGTTTCATCATTTATGTTGCCTGAGTGTGTGTGTGTGTGTGTGTGTGTGTACCACAACTTCCTTATTTATTCATCAGTTGATGGACATGTGGGTCTTTCCATAATCTGACTATTGTTGATTATGTTGTTATAAACACTTGTGGTTACCAGAGACTAAGGGTGGGGGAGAGGGATTGGAGAAGGTGGCTAAGGTATAAACTTATTTGTTATAAGACAAATAGTGCTAGGGATATAATATAAAATAAGTTGATATATAGCTAACAGTGCTGTATGACATATGGGAAAGTTAGTCAGGGAGTAAAACCTGAGAGTTATCATCACAAGAAGCATTTTTTCTTTTTTTCTTTCTTTTCTATTTTATCTTTCTGAGGAGATAGATACTAGCCAAGTTTTTTGTGGCAATTATTTTATAATAAATTTAAATCAAACCATCATGCTGTATGCCTGGATATTGTTCAGTAATGCATGCCAATTATTTCTTGATAAATTGGTGGGGGGAGTTACCATACAAGAGATGGAAAGAGCATCACAACCAACAGGATGGGGATGAAGGTCCTGAAATAAGAGCCCAAATGGGAAATGAGAAGCTTTTGTGTATTCCTCGATAGCAGGTTTTGAGAAGGGTTAGAGAAAAATCAAACCACACAAACACAAGCCAGATAAGAAAGTCTTATAGAATGGTTATTATTAACAGCTAGGACAAGGTGGACATGGGGAGCTGTTGTTTAATGGATACAGAGTTTCAGGTTTGTAAGAAACTTTTGAAAATTTCTGGAGGTCTCTTGCACAGTGATGTGAATATGCCTGACACTATTGAACTGTACACTTAATAATGGAAAAGAAGTTAAATTTTACATTATGTGTTTTTTACCAAATAAAAATAGTTATTGAGAAAAAAAAAACGAACAGCTGGTGGTGGTGGATGCAGTTAAACACCTCCACACATTTATAGGTCACAGACCAATTTGATTCACTAATAAAAATTGTTTAGAATCAAAGAAAGGAATTATGTTTAAAATTTGGCATAAATATTTTCCTCTACATAGATCACCTGAGACACCATTTCTACATTTCTCTGTGCATGTGCACATTTTAATATTTTTGTTAACTAACCAAGGTTTCAATAAAATAGTGAGCAAATCATCTGGCAAATACTAGCTAGAACATACGGTAAATCTTAGCAAATAGGTTTTATCAAAGTATCAGATTAATTTTACTCCTTTAAATTTAGTTTTAACTCCATCTCAGGATTTTAAAATTCTCCTTTGTTAAGCTAGAACATTTAATAGATACAGAAAAAAATGAATATTTATAGGATATAGCAAAATGCACATTAGAATGTCTTTATAAACCTTACATTACAAAAAATAGTATGTAAACATTTAAATATAGTAAACTTACAAGTATATTTTTAGAAACAATTAGATATAGAGATATCAAAAATTATTTCTGAGGATGAATCTTAGTACTGTTACCTTATATTAGAGTATGACAAAAATTGTAATTTCCTTTTGATTTTTTTTAAAAGATTTTATTTATTTATTTGACAGAGAGAAATCACAAGTAGACAGAGAGGCAGGCAGAGAGAGAGAGGGAAGCAGGCTCCCTGCTGAGCAGAGAGTCCGATGTGGGAATCGATCCCAGGACCCTGAGATCACGACCTGAGCTGAAGGCAGTGGCTTAAACCACTGAGCCATCCAGGTGCCCCTTCCTTTTGATTTTTAACAAATAAGTTACAAAATAGCAAACACTGGCACCAGATTTTTGTTCAAGTCATCATTTATTATTGTAATGCATTTTCATTTTCTGACTGGGATATTTGATAGTTTTAGTCACATATCTTAAGAATTTAATTTTTCTGTATCTTTATTGTAATAGATAATATTGCATACATTTGGTTAGAAATGATTACATTGCTACTGGAAAAGTTATAGTCAGTAATAAAAAATTACTTATTATCTTATTGTAGTCTTAAAAATTCTCAATTATAGGTGAAAATTATCATAAATAGCTATGTGTGTAAACATGTTTGTACAAAATTGGTCATTCTTTGCATTGTATCTTAAAGTAGAATTCTCTGTTAAATTTTCGTGAAGGTTTGACATTCACTGTTAACTGTTTCACTGAAATGTTAATTTTAAACAAGATTTGTAGTTTTGTAGGTAAAGTTATGCTATTTCTTATGGTGTGTGCATGTATGTACACATGAGATAAAGAAGGCTAAAACACAGAAAGATAGACATCAGAGACAAAAAGAGAAAAACATTAATTAATAACTTCGAGTCCAAAATTTTTGATCTAAAAGTATTTTTCCTTCAAATCTTAATGCATTAAATAAGGCTAAAGAGTGACCATTAGTTTAGTGGAAATAGAACTTTCCTTTAGGAAAAAGTATTTGGTTTCTGGCAAGACAAGATATAAATTGTTTAAAACATATATTAGGCATTTGTGTTTTGACAGTTTTTCAAAATTTATCTTCTGTTGGAATTTTTTTCAGATTAAAGAAATGCAGTCTTAAGAAACAAGTGTTAGAGAGGATGTGGAGAGGAACCCTCTTACACTCTTGGTGGGAAGCAAGTTGGTGCAGCCACTTTGGAAAACAGTGTGGAGATTCCTTAAGAAATTAAAAATTTCTGTGACCCCAAAGATATAGATGAAGTGAAAAGAAGGGCCACCTGTACCCCAATGTTCATAGCAGCAATGGCCACAATCACCAAACTGTGGAGAGTCCAGATGCCCTTCAACAGATGAATGGATAAAGAAGATATGTCCATATATACAATGGAATATTACGCCTCCATCAGAAAGGATGAATACCCAACTTTTGTATCAACATGGTCGGGACTAGAGGAGATTATTCTTAATGAAATAAGTCAAGCAGAGAAAGCCAATTGTCATATGGCTTCACTTACTTGTGGAGCATAAGGAATAACATGGAGGATATTAGGGGAAGGAAAGGATAAGTGAATTGGGGTAAACTGGAGGGGAAGGTGAAGCCTGAGAGACTGTGGACCCCCAGAAACAAACTGAGGGTTTGGAAAGGGAGAGGGATGGGGGGATGGGTGAGCCTGATGGTTATTAAAGAGGGCACATGTTGCATGGAGCACTGGGTGTGGTGCATAAACAATGAATCTTGGAACACTGAAAAAAAAAGTACAATAAAAAAAAGCCTTGTGGAAAATCTCTTTATAAACAAATGGTTAAAATGTACTACCTTTGTAGGCATTTGAGTAATTATAGGATTAATGGTAGTAATTAAAACAAATAATAGATATTTATTATGTTTCTTACATGAGACATTCTGGTCTGTGATCTGCATCTTAGTAAATTTATGACTCTACACCACTGCACATTAAAAGAAAAATGATACTTTTTCAAGTTAATTCTGTCTGCTAAAAACTTCAAAGGGTTTTAACATTACATAAATGTTATGTTTATTTATACTTATTAAACTGTAGTTAGGATTCTTTTCTTATAGCTTAGAAATTTAGTTTATAATTTTCCATATGTAAAACAGAATATTTCGTCCAATTATTCATTATTTATATGGATGTCATGAACATCTCTGTTACAATTTCAAGTACAGAGTGGGAAAATGGACAATTCTTAGGTGCATGGAGCAGTAGAAAACTGAACTTGCTTTGTGCTTCCAGCTCAAGTGAATAGGACATGCAGTCACACACACACACACACACACACACACTCACACAAATGCAATAAGTGAAATTTTGACCATCAGTAAGAAACTAGCATATCCACCTATGTCATATAAAGTTATTTCATTGATTGGCAAATTAAACGATGAGTATGGTTTTCAACATCAACCATTTCTTTCAGTCACAGAGTCCTTACATATTTTCAAACCATTTGTTTGAAAAGAACCATGAAATTTCATAGAGGAGAAAGGGGACTAAATCATTTTTAAGAAGAGCTGCTGTCAAGTTTCAGCTCTGCTCCACATGAACTTTTAGATTTTGCCTTCAATACATACTTTGTTTTTACAATGATTAAACTAACATAATTAGAAAAACTAACATCTCTGTGATTATGATGACATAATGGTGAGGAATTTAAACTTTTATCTCATTTATAAAAATTTTATCATTTAAAATGTTCTGTTTATATATAGGCATCTCGAAACTTTGCTTTTATACACAATGTCATTTTTTTCTATTCAATAACTAAGCATAAGTACCACCAAAGTCCACAATAATAGTAGTTAAAAGCCATTGTTACAGAATATAGCTAGCCACCAAATTCTTCTAAGTTTCAAGAAGATAATTTTTATGAAATCATTGCTTTATGCTGCAATTAAAGAAGTATTTTTTTTTACTTATTTGTTAAGTGTTATCAATTAGCTTAATCACTCATTGTCTAAAGTGTCATTGTGAAATGGCAGAAATCACCACTTAACTTTTAGTTGATATTTATGAATTACATATGACATAAAGTTTTAAGTGTTTGAATTATTTTGTACAAAATACCTTTAATGTTTATCAATATATAATTTCTATATTTGGGAGTTGTTCTGCACATTGTAAAAAAAATTATCTATACAGAGATGTGCAACATAGAAGTAATACTTTCCCTAAATATCTTTCTGGTGGCTCAATATGAATTAATAAAGGCAAAATGCTAAGCATTTTATATTGACTTCTAAATTAAAAGGGCAAGTCACTTTTTATTAAATTGTCCATAAATCAATCACAGACCTGTATCACAGACCTGTACCTCTGAAACCAATAATACATTATATGCTAATTAGTTGAATTTAAATTTAAAAAATAAAAATAAATAAGTAAAATAAAATAAAAAAGAAAAGAAAAAATGGGCAAAAGACTGGAATAGACTCTTCAAAAGAGGACATTCAATTGAAAAATATATTAAAAGATGAAAAAAAATAAAGAAAATCCACAACATTCAAAAACAATTTAGACTATTAAAACATGGAATGCAAAATTATTTGACTCCCCATAGCTATGCAAATGAGAATAATCTATATGTACAATGCTAATTTTTGTTATATATATGTATGTATACACACACACAAATAAATATATAACATATATTTATATATAAATATAAAAATACTGTTATTATTGTTGTTATATATCATATATATTGTTATATATATAAATACATATATAAATATATTTATATTTATGTGTATGAATATGTATAAATGTATATAAATATATGTCTATAAATGCATATTTATATATAAATATGTATAAATGTATATGAACATATAAATATAAAATACATATATAAAAATACATATATATGTACTTCTATATGTATCCACAAAATAAACAAAAATATTTTATTTTTTCATAATTCAAATTATAAGGCAAAACACCAATACTTTAACAATTTAGTTTTTTTCTTTACTAAAGATTTTTACTTACTTTTTGAGAGAGCGAGAGCATGAGAGAGCACAGGTGGGGAGCAGGGGAGGGGCAGAGGGAGAGGTAGCTGAGCAGGGAGCCCTGTGCAGGGCTCAATTCCAGGACCTTGGGATCATGACCTGAGTCAAGGCAGATGCTAAACCAACTGAGTCACCCTAACACACCAAAAATTTAGATCTTTTTTCATTTTAAGTTTTTATTTTATTTTGATTCCAGTTTGTTAACACACAGTGTCATATTAGTTTCAGTGAAAAATACAGTGATTCAACACTTCCATACAGCATACTTGGTGCTCATAACAACATGTGCTCTCCTTAATCCTCATCATCTATTTCTCCCCAAACCCCTATGCATCTCCCTTATAACCATCAGTTTGTTCTGTATAATTAAAATTATATATAAATTAACATTATCTTGATTTGTCTCTCTTATTTTCTTTCTTTTGCTTCTTTTTTAAATTTCACATATGAGTGAAATCATATGTTGTCTTTCTCTGACTGATTTCACTTAGCATTATACTCTAGCTCCATCTGTGTCATTGCAAGATGTCATTTTTTATGGCTGAATGCTATTATATATACTATATATATATAGATATATATATATCTATATATATAATAACACCTCTTTATCCACGTATCAATTGTTGGACACTTGGATTGCTTCCATATAGTAAATAATGCTGTTTAAACATTGGGGTACATGTAACCATTTGAATTAGTGTTTATATTTTTTGAGCTAATATATAGTAGTCTGATTACTGGATCACAAGATAGCTCTATTTTTCTTTTACAGAAACCTCTATACTGTTTTCCACAGTGGCTGCACTAGTTTGCATTCCCACCAACAGTGCACTTCCTTTTACTCCACATCCTTGCCGATACCAGTTGTTTCTTGAGTTGTTGATTTTAGCCATTCTGACAAGTGTGAGGTGATATTCCATTGCGGTTTTGATATGAATTTCCTTGATGGTAAGTGATGATGAGCATCTTTTCATGTGTCTGCTGGCCATCTATTTGTATGTCTTCTGTGGTGAAAATGTCTACATGTTTTCTGCCCATTTTTAAAAAGATCATTTGGTTTTGGAGTGTTGAGTTGTATAAGTTTTCATATACTTTGGATGTTAACCCTTTTGGGGGGTATGTCATTTGCAAATATCTTCTCCCATTCCATAGGTTACCTTTTTGTTTTTTTGACTATTTCCTTCACTGTGCAGAAATTTTTATTTTGATGTCGTCCCGATAGTTTATTTTTGCTTTTGCTTCTTGCCTCAGTTGAAGAGATGGTCTTTTTCCCATTGGATATTCTTTCCTTTTTTTAAGAAGATCAATTGAGCATATAATTGTGGGTTTATTTCTAGATTTTCTACTCTGTTCTAATGCTCTATGTATCTATTTTTGTGCCAGTACCATACTATTTTACTACAGCTTTGTAATGTAACTTGAAGTCCAGAATTGTGATGCCTCAGCTTTGCTTTTATTTTTTTAAATTGCTTTTGCTAGTCAGGGTCTTTTGTAGTTCCATACAAATTTAAGGATAGTTTGTTCTAGTTCTCTGAAAAATGCTCTTGGTATTTCAATAGGGATTGAATTAAATGTGCAGATTGCTTTGGGTTTTATAGATGTTTTGACAATATACATTCTCCCAGTCTGGTGGCATGGAATGTTTCCTCATTTCTTTGCAACATCTTCAATTCCTTTCATTAGTGTCTTATAGTTTTCGGAGTACAGGTCTTTCACCTCTTGGTTAGGTTTAGTCCTAGGTATCTTATTATTTTGGGTCTTCTGGTAAATAGGATTGATTCCTTGATTTCTCTTTCTGCTGTTTTATATTTGGTATATAGAAATGCAACCAATTTCTGTACATTGAATTTGTTTACTGAATTTGTTTATCACTTCCAGCAGTTTTTTGGTGAAGACTTTTGTGTTTCTATATAGAGTATCATGTCATCTGCTGCAAATAGCAAAAATTTAATTTTTCTTTACAAATTTGTGTTCTTTTAATTTCTTTTTGTTGTCTATTAGCTGTGGCTTGAACTTGCAGTACTATGTTGAATAGTGAGTGTGGACAAGCTTGTCTTATTCCTGACCTCAGGATATTAGCTGTGAATTTTTCACATATGCCCTTTATAATATTAAGATACGTTTCCTGTAAACTTACTTTGTTGAGGGTTTTTATAATGAATGGATGTTGTACATTCTCTCTCTCTCTCTCTCTTTTTTTTTTTTTTTTTTTTGCATCTATTGATAGAATCATATGGTTCTTAGTCTTTCTTTTTTCAGTGTGGTGTATCACATTGATTTGTGAATATTGAACCACCTTACAACCCAGAAATAAATCTCACTTGATCCTGGTGAAAGACTTTTTTAATATATTGTTAAATTCAGTTTGTTAGTGTTTTATTGAGAATTTTTGCATTTATGTTCAGCAGGGATATTCGTCTTTACTTTTCTATTTTAGTGGTGTCTTTATCTCATTTTGCTATCAGACTCATGCTGGCCTCATAGAATGAATTTGGAAAATTTCTTTCCTTTTCCATTTTTTTTGAATAGTTTGACAAGTATAGGTATTAACTCTTCTTTAAATGTTTGGCTTAATTCACCTGTGAAGCCATCTGGTCCTGGACTTTTATTAACAATTTATCTCTTATTACTTCTTCCTCTTATTCAATAGATTTTTTTCCCCACTTAAATCCTAAATGCTTCAATACTTCTTGAATATTATCTATCAGAGTAACAATAAGACACCTAAATGTCATCTTCTTTAAAATTAATAAAGCAAAATAAGTGAGAAAAGGTTCAGGGTGCTGAAGTGTGAACCAGTAAGAAATGCCCCATTGTATTAATATTATCATTTATTTTTATTAAATTCCATGCCAAAGTTGAGGCAGATATAAAATCTTGAGACTTTCTTTTGTTTAAAAGTAAATTCATAGTAATTTCATAAAAATTATTGTTCCTCACCATGATTTTTAACCATAGTATCTGTCTTTTAGGTACTAACATGTAGAGATTTCAGAAAATTTCCATCTTAAATTGTATTTTGTTTCACATTTAATGCCCATTCTCTGACCTTAATATAGTGTCACAAACTCTCTGGTTAAAACCTGAATAAAATATGAGAAAAAATGTATGAACTTATTTCACTTTGAAATCACTTAAAGATTGAAATCACAATGAAGACACTAACAGAAAGACACAAGTAGAAGACACTAATAGAGCTGCAATGCTGTATATTCATTATTGCCTTCTATTGATACTTAAGTATATATAGTTCACTGGATAATTGCTAATATGATACTGTGACATCATCATCATAATAAATTTGTGAAGTATTTTCAATTATTCTGAATGCAGTTAAGCATAAACCTTGTTATATATTATAATCCCTTATAGAGGCATGTGAGTGGTGGAGACCATTGGGTTCCAAAACAAGCGTTCAGATTAAGAATTCTTGTGAATGCAGTATTTAATATTTAATCACTGGTTCTTTTCATGGGACTTCCACTCCTGATACAAGCATGGACTCCTGACATCCTGGATTGACCATCCTATATAAACAATAGCTATAAACTATGCTCAAAATATATACACATACACACAAAACCAATTTAAAGACCCAGGAAAGCATGGTCTTGGATTCGATTGAATTTTAATGTTTTAATCCTGAAGGAAGGCATTGACTACATAGAATAGTGTCTTGAAGAAAAAATGGACTGTTTGGGAAAATCACAGCCAATGGAAATAGGCAAACACACAAGAAAGAGCCCTGTGCTATCCATTTTTTTGTGCATAAACTCTACCTAAATATCTGGATGGCTCCTTAAATATAGAAACATGGGACAGAATCCAAGCAATTCAGCTAAGTAAAATAACTGAGATTTGAGATGCTATTTAAGAGAGAGTTTATATTTTGAGTTCAACAAAGGTAGGAGTTTTCTGAAATAACAATAAAAGAAAAAAAAAGATGTTCAGAATTTAAAATCTCTACAACATAACATACCATGTCTAGTATAAAATAAAAATTATTGTGTAGATGAAGAAATATGGAAATGCAGCACAATGTCAGGAGGAAATTCAATCAATAGAGACTGATTCCCAGGCAACACTGACAGGAATTTTAAAACACTCTTTATAGAGAAATTAAAAGGGTTAGGGTGGGGAGAAGCAAATAAAAATTCTGAAACTAAACAACATGTTCTAAAAGAAAGTTTCTATATAATCAGTCATAATAGAAGTCCCTACAGACTGTATAGTAGCTTACTCATGGTAGAATTGAAGAAATGTTATATGTATTCAATCCTCCAAGGTATTCAAATGTGTGCTGAACTATGGAGGAGCACCTCAGTAATGACATTCACCATTAGCATTTAGTCAACAAGCTTTTTAAAAATGATGGACTTTATTGTGAAAAATAGATAATAGGAAATTAATTTTTCTGGAAGTTTCCAAAGCTGTTTATATACACAGCTTTAGTACATCCTACTTTATTAGATATTCTCTATTGATTTTAAAGGAAATCTCTATTCAGAGCTACCTAATTGCCTCTAAAATTGTACTACCTTGGTTAAGGGTTGCATGCTTTTAATAGCCAAACTCTGTGAAATTGATACGCATTTTCAGGAGGTAGAGCAAGGACCCTCAAATGTTCAGCACTTAACAGAAGCTCTTCTGTGAAAAAGCCTTGATGAAAGGCCTCATTTGAAAATGAGGACAAGATTGTGTTTTCTAAAATGCTTTTGCAGAGCAAAACAAAACAAAACAAAAGTCAAAAAATGAAAAAGTAAGCTGCATAATAGGAGAAAACATTTGCCAACCATATATTGGGTAACAGACAAATATCCAAAATATATAAAAAACTCATACAGCTCAATAACAAAAACCCAAACTGATTTTTAAAATTGGCTGAGGAAGTAAATAGAACTTTTTTTTTTCAAAGAAGACAACAAATGATCAACAGATGCATGAAAACATGCTCAACATCACAAATTTTTAGGAAAATCATAACAAAATCACAATGAGATAACATCTCACACCTGTAAGAATGGCTATCACCAAGAAGATAAGAGATAAAGAGTGAAGATATGGAGGTAAAAAAATCCCTTTTGCACTGTCGGTAGGAATTGGTTCAGACACTATACAGAACATTTTTAAGTTTCCTCAAAGCATTAAAAACAGAATAACCATATGAGCCAGCAGCAATTCTCATTGCTCTTGATCCTCGAAAGCTGTGTAGGAAAGCCTTAATTTGATGTCAACTTCTGATATTCACATTGTTTTGTAACATCCTCCCCTTGAATCTGGATGGGAACTGTGGTTTGCTTCTAATGAGACTATGGCAAAAATGATGGAAAGGCACACCCATAATTATACTATATTATGTAAAATCCTATAGTGGTAGCAGATTCACTGTATAGACTTTCTCCTTTATCAGCTCTGTAGAAGCAATCCACTTTGTTGTGAGTATGCCTAAGGAGAATGCCCCATGGCAACAACAACAACAATAACAACAACAACAAAAACAAAACACAATTTGTCTCTAATTGCAGAGAGTAGCTTCTAGTTGTGAGGACAGTGCCCTCAGCCATAAAGATTAATTCTTCCAACAATCCAGGTAAGCTTAGAAGTAGGTCCTTTCCTTGTCAAGTCCCCAAATAAAGGCTGACATGTGAGATGCAGTCTTAGAAACCCTAAACAGAAGACTGAGCCAAATAATGTTCAGACTCTTCACCCACAGAAACTGTGAAAAAATAAATGTGTCTTTTTTTTTTATTTATTAATTTGACAGACAGAGACCACAAGTAGGCAGAGAGGCAGGCATAGAGAGAGGGGAAAGCAGTCTCCCTGTTGAGCAGAAAGCCCAATGCAGGGCTAGATCCCAGAACCCTGGGATCATGACGTGAGCTGAAGGCAGAGATTTTAACCCACTGAGCCACCCAGGCACCCCAACTGTGTCGTCTTTTTTTTTTTTTTCCCCAACTGTGTCGTCTTAAGGGACCATTTATGATAATTTTTAAGATAACAATAGATATAAATGTAAATGCTGTTCCTCACACATTTGCATTATTCATTATCTCCCCTAGTATCTTTCAGTTTCCACATATTTCACTTTCTTATATTTTCTACCTGCCTCTATAAGCAAATTTAATTTTTCCTGGAATGTTTCAGGTTATTTCAATGAAATATAATTTATTTCATGAAGATATTGTTGAATGATTTTTATGTTTTCACTTTTCAAACAATTTCACCAACATAGTGGCACAGCATGACTTTCCATCTCAATGCCACCTCTACTCACCTGTAGATGTAGCTAACTTTCTGCTCTGCTGATCAGTCTTCTAGAATAATCTAATTTTCTGCTTTGGTGGATGAACAAACTAAACAAATTCTTACCTTCACAGACAAGCTTTAAAAAGCAGCACCTGATGAAACATAATCATAGGTTCAACTATTACCCAAGAAGGTAGGAAAGTAACACTTTTTCAGATTTATTCATTCTATTCACGTCACCTTTGACAACAATTTATTATAAAAAGTGACAATGGAAGAAATTAGACTTAAATATATATCTTTTTAAATCTTGCATTAAAATTTACTGGAAATAATTGAGACCTCAAAAGTTAGCCATCCTTTTTAAAAAAATCAAACAATAATTATAGCCACTTTTTTCTTTAATTTTTAGAATTAGAAAACATAGCATATACACAGCAAGTACAAATTCATCAATTTGATAAATATATGTGGGTACATAAAATGAGCCAGGAGGGGCGCCTGGGTGGCTCAGTGGGTTGAAGCCTCTGCCTTCGGCTCGGGTCATGATCCCAGGGTCCTGGGATCGAGCCCCACATCGGGCTCTCTGCTTAGCAGGGAGCCTGTTTCCTCCTCTCTCTCTCTCTGCCTGCCTCTCTGACTACTTGTGATCTCTGTCTGTCAAATAAATAAATAAAATCTTTAAAAAAAAATGAGCCAGGAAATATGAACATGACATAGTTATCACCCTAAGGAAGTATATAGACTACAAGGAAAATCATGACACAATGATGGCAAAGTACACACCAAGAGTAGATCCCTCAGAGCAATTACAAACAATAGTTTATAAAATTTCATAGATTAAACATAATTTTAATTATATATAAAATTATATTTCAAAAAATAACAATAAAAATGTTGGAGAAACAAAAATACACTGTAATTGTGAAAAAAATATTTTTTAAAGATTTTATTTATTTATGAATAGAGAGAGATCACTAGTAGGCAGAAAGAGAGAGGAGGAAGCAGATTCCATGCCAAGCAGAGAAGCCCGATGCGGGACTTGATCCTGATCCTTGATCCTCTGCCAAAGGCAGAGGCTTAACCCACAGAGCCACCCAGACACTGGAAAAAATATATATATTTTTAAAGATTTTATTTATTTATTTGGCAGACAGAGATACAAGTAGGCAGAGAGGCAGGCAAAGAGAGGGGGGATTCAGGCTCCCTGCCAAGCAGAGAGCCTGTTGTGGGGCTGGATCCCCAAATCCTGGGATCATGAACTGAGCCAAGGCTTTAACCCACTGAGGCTTTAACCCACTGAGCCACTCAGGTGCCCCCCAAAAAAATATTTTTAAGAGTTTAAGAACGATTTCACTTTTTCCATAAATCATGTATAAAATATATATGGTAATAGTACTATGTATATTATAAAACCTTATTGTGAGTGTGAGTGTATGTGTTTCAATTTTAGACAATAGATATACGATATATAACTTCTGTTATTTTTTTACAAATAACCAAATAACCAAAATATTTGAATGATTCCATAAACAATTTAAATTATTTTTGCATTTACCCTAAAGATACAAACGTAGTGATCCAAAGGGGCACGTGCACCCGAATGTTTATAGCAACAATGTCCACAATAGCCAAACTATGGAAAGAACCTAGATGTCCATCAACAGATGAATGGATCAAGAAGATGTGGTATATATACACAATGGAATTCTATGCAGCCATCAAAAGAAATGAAATCTTGCCATTTGCGACAACATGGATGGAACTAGAGCGTATCATGCTTAGCGAAATAAGTCAAGCAGAGAAAGACAACTATCATATGATCTCCCTGATATGAGGAAGTGGTGATGCAACATGGGGGCTTAAGTGGGTACGAGAAGAATAAATGAAACAAGATGGGATTGGGAGGGAGACAAACCATAAGTGACTCTTAATCTCACAAAACAAACTGAGGGTTGCTGGGGGGAGGGGGTTTGGGAGAAGGGGGTGGGATTATGGACATTGGGGAGGGTATGTGCTTTGGTGAGTGCTGTGAAGTGTGTAAACCTGGTGATTCACAGACCTGTACTCCTGGGGATAAAAATATATGTTTATAAAAAATAAAAAATTAAATTAAAAAAAATTATTTTTGCTAAATTGTCATAACATAATTTAAAAACATGCCATAATAACATGGAGAGGCACATGTAGTTGATATTTTCTCTATGTTGACAAAAAAATCTGTATTATATGTTCATATAAAAGGTTCATTTTAACTGACAAGTCCCCGTTATAAATCCATAAGTATTAATACAACTTTATACATGCTTATTGATTAAAATTAGTTGTTCAGTTGATGATCTCTCTTTCTAAGATGGTTTACATATTCATGATTGATTGATTGATTGATTTTAAAGTTTATGTAGTTAACATACAGTGCAGTATTGGTTTCTGGAGTAGAAAAGTGATTCATCACTGACATACAATACCTAGTGCTCATCATAACAAGTGATCTCCTTAATACACATCACCCACCTACCCATCACTCCCTCCTCCTCCCTCCATCAAACCCAAGTTTATCTTCTATTGTTAAGAGTCTTTTATGGCTTGTTTCCCCTCTCTTCTTTTTTCTTTTCCTCCTTCTCATATATTCATCTGTTTTCTTTTTTAAATTCCACATATGATTGAGATCATATAGCATTTGTCTTTCTCTGACTGACTCACTTCACTTAGCATAGTATACTCTAACTTCATCCATGTCATTGCAAATGGCAAATTTTCTTCTTTATCCATTCTTCAGTCGATCACATTTGGCTACTGTTGATAATGCTGCTATAAACTTTGGGGTGCATTATCTGCTATAAACTTTGGGGTGCATGCATCCCTTTGAATCTGTATTTTTGTAATCTTTGGGTGAATACCTAGCAGTATGATTGCTGGATCATAAGGTAGTTCTATTTTTTTTAATTTATTTTTAAAATTATTTTTTATAAACATATATTTTTATTCCCAGGGGTACAGGTCTGTGAATCTCCAGGTTTACACACTTCATAGCACTCACCATAGCACATACCCTCCCCAATGTACATAACCCCACCTCCCTCTCCCAACCTCCCTCCCCCCAGCAACATTTTGAAGAACTTCCATAACTGGCTGTACCAGTTTGCATTCCCACCAACGGTATGAGTTAAGTTCACTTTCTCTGTATCCTTGCCAACATCTGTTGTTTCTTGTGTTGTTAATTGTAGCCATCCTGATAGGATGATATGGTATCTCACCATTGTTTTGATTTGTATTTCCCTGAGGATAAGTGGTGTTGAGCATCTTTTCATGTGTTTGTTGGCCATCTGGATGTCTTTTTGGAAAAGTTTCTATTTATGTTTTCTGTCCATTTCTTAACTGGGTTATTTGTTTTGTGAATGTTGAGTTTGATAAGTTCTTTGTAGATTTTGGATATTAATCCTTTATGAGATACGTCATTTGCAATTATCTTCTCCCATTCCATAGGCACATTTCAGTTTTGTTGATTGTTGCCCTTGCTGTGCAGAAGGTTTTATGTAAATAAAGTCCCAATAGTTCATTTTTGCTTTTGTTTACTTTGCCTGTGGTGATGTGTCTAGTAAGAAGATGCTACAGTTAGGGTCAAAGAGGTTTTTACCTGTATTCTCCTCCAGGATTTTGATGGTTTCCTATTTCGATGATAGTAGAGGACTTTAACACCTTACTTGCAGCAATGGACAGATCATCTAAGTAGAAAATTAAGAAGGAAGCAATGGCTTTGAATGACACACTGGGCCAGATGATTTTTACAGATACATTCAGAACATTTTACTTAAAGCAGCAGAATACACATTCTTTTTGAGTGCACATTGAACACTCTCCAGAATAGATCATATACTGAGTCACAAATCAGTCCTCAACAAGTACAAAAAGATCCAGATAACACCATTTTCAGGCCACAATACCATGAAAGTAGAATTCAGCTACAAGAAAAAATTGGAAGGACTATAAATACATGGAGCTTAAAGAACATATTATTATTATTATTTTTAAAGATTTTGTTTACTTATTTGACAGACAGAGATCACAAGTAGGCAGAGAGGCAGAGAGAGAGAGGAGAGGAAGCAGGCTTCCCGCTGAACAGAGAGCCAGACGTGGGGCTCGATCCCAGGACCCCAGGATCATAACCTGAGCTGAAGGCAGAGGCTTTAACTCACTAAGCCATCCAGGCAGCCCTAAAGAACATATTATTAAAGGATGAATGAGTTAACCAGGAAGTTAAAGAATAAAATAAATATGTGGAAACAAATGAAAATGAACACTTGACAGCCCAAAACCTTGGGATACAACAAATACAGTCCTAAGAAGGAAATATATTGCAGTACGGGTCTACCTCAAGAAGCCAGAAAAGTCTCAAATGCACAACTTAAACTTATACCTAAAGAAACTAGAAAGCGAACAGCAAATGAAGCCTAAAGCCAGGAGAATAAGTGAAATAATAAAGATTAGAGAAAAAGATAAATGATATAGAAAGCAAACAAACAACAAAAACAAAAATAAAATGAACAATAGAATGAAATGATGAAACTAAGAGCTAGTTTTTCAAAAGAATTAAGATAAACTGTGTGGAAATTCCTCAAGAAATTAAAAATAGAGCTTCCCTATGACCCTGCAATTGCACTACTGGGTATTAACCCCACAGATACAGATGTAGTGAAAAGAAGGGCCATCTGTACCCCAATGTTTATAGCAGCAATGGCCATGGTCGCCAAACTGTGGAAAGAACCAAGATGCCCTTCAATAGACGAATGGATAAGGAAGATGTGGTCCATATACACTATGGTGTATTATGCCTCCATCAGAAAGGATGAATACCCAACTTTTGTAGCAGCATGGACAGGACTGGTAGAGATTATGCTGAGTGAAATCAGTCAAGCAGAGAGAGTTAATTATCATATGGTTTCACTTATTTGTGGAGCATAACAAATAGCATGGAGGACAAGGGGAGATGGAGAGGAGAAGGGAATTGAGGGAAATTGGAAGAGGAGGTGAACCATGAGAGACTATGGACTCTGAAAAACAATCTGAGGGTTTTCAAGGGGTGGGGTTTTGGAGATTGGGGGAACCAGGTGGTGGGTACTAGAGAGGGCAAGGATTTCATGGAGCACTGGGTGTGGTGCAAAAACAATGAATACTGTTATGCCGAAAAGAATAAATAAAAGAGATTAAGATAAACTCATAGCCAGACTTATCAACAAGAAAAGAGAAAAGACCCAAATAGATAAAATCACAAATGAAAGAGGAGGGGTCACAGCCAACACCACAGAAATACAAATAAGTGTAAGAAAATGCTATGAAAAATTATATGCCAACAAATTGGGCAACCTGGAAGAAATGGACAGATTCTTAGAAATTTACAAACTACCAAAGCAAACAGGAAGAAAGAGAAAATTTGGACAGATCCATAATCAGGAAAGAAATTGAATCAGTAACTGAAAATCTCACAACAAACAAAAATCCAGGGCCAGATGGCTTCCAAGGGGAATTCTACCAGACACTTAAAGGGAAGTTAATACCTATACTTCTCAAAGTATTCCAAAAACATAGAAATGGAAGGAAAACTTCCAAACTCATTCTGTGAAGAAACCAGCATTACCTTGATTCTAAAACTAGACAAAGATCCCACTATAAAGGAGAATTACAGGCCAATATCCCTGATGAACATGGATGAAAAAACTCTCAATAAAATACTAGTAAGTCAAATTCAACAATAAGTTAAAAGAACTATTCACCACCATCAAGTGGAATTTATTCTGGGGCTGTAGGGGTGATTCAATATTTGGAAATCAATCAACATGATACACCACATCAATAAAAGAAAGGATAAGATCCACATGATCCTGTCAATAGATGCAGAAAAACATTTGACAAAATACAGCATCTTTTCCTGATAAAAAACCTCAACAAAATATGTATAAAGATTTATTTTTATTTTAACTGACATCTGACAGATTATTATTTTTTTGTTACAATAATTATCTTTTATGTGAGCAAGAATCCATCCCTTTAAGCTATCTAGTATTAAGGACTATGATTTGGTTCTATCAGATTAAGAGAATTTCCTTTATTATGAACTATTTTATTACATAATATTTAATTTCTTTCTTTTTTTTTTAAGATTTCTATTTATTTATTTGACAGATCACAAGTAGGCAGAGAGGCACACAGAGAGAGAGAGAGGAAGAAGCAGGCTCCCTGCGGAGCAGAGAGCCCGACGAGGGGCTTGATCCCAGGACCCTGGGATCATGGCCTGAGCCAAAGGCAGAGGCTTTAACCCACTGAGCCACCCACTGCCCCCATAATATTTATTTTCTGTGAAAGAATTGTCTCCTACCTATCTGCAACACAAACACATATACTGCACACATATCTTTTAATATTTGATGACTATTCACTCTATTTCTTAAGCAACTGAATATTTGTGTATATAGAGACAACAATGAAATTTGGACCTTGAAAAATTAAAACATTTAAATCAAAAACTAAAAATTTTGACTCTTATTACTTTTAATACTGTTGATATTCAGTTTTTGCAAAGAAAGAATTGAGGTCATAAAACAAACCAAAGGTTTATGTTGGGTCTTTAGGAATCTGAAACCAGGAGACAGATTCCAGAGGAATGGGAAATGTGCTTTGAGTGGGAAGAAGAAAGTCAGAGTTGTAAAAGGAAAAAAACATAGACTTATATAAGTTAGTTTTAAAGAATTATGATTTTAGAAGTGGACATACACATGTGGACCTTCCAAGTGGCGTATAGGCTCCATTTTAGGGTCCCCTAAGTACTGACTTCATTTCAGATGTTTCTTTCTGTTCACAATTCCAATGAGAAGAACTATTTTTCTGTTGTCTTTCCATATTTCCCAACATACAGAAATTCAATTTAACATGTCTTAATTTTAGCTGTTTTCAAAATAACTACATGAATTTTCCCAATTATTCTTATGCCCCCCCACTTCCTCATTTTCACTCACCCCCATAAATGACTGAGGAAGTAGATCAATTAGTTTGCCTACCACTCTAGGAAGACATCTGCTCTCCCTTGTATCTGAAGAGGGCCAAGCATTCATCTGACTTCTCAAAAGTTTGCCAGGCTGCCTGGGAATAGCCCCTCTCCTGATGATGTCAATCCTGGGTCTGGAGAGAAACATGGGGAAAGAAGCTGATCCTAGCTTGAAGTAGAAATCGAAAACTGAAATTTGATTTTTTGGCAAAGATGTGCAATTCCAGACAGGCATGCAGTGAAAAGTGATTGGAAGATAGAAAAATAATTACCAGCATTAATAGTTATACAGTATGTGCTCTGTGCCAGGCTGGTGTAATCAAATGTCTCAAGTTCTATTCCTTAAAATCCGAGTAAAGGCCTTGTGCGTATAAGGTATTTCTGGAGACTCTCAGACATGCAAGGTCTCCAGGTAGTTGAAAATCATCTCCTTCCCTCACCTCCAGTTGTCTCCATCTCTTCAGTACTTCCTAATGCATCTTTCATCCTCCTACCTTTTTCATGAAAGGCAGCATAGCACAGTGGTAGTGATTGGAGACTTCAGAGCCATACTGCCTAGGCCAGAATCCCAGCACTATTGCTAGAAGCTTGGACAAGTTATTTAACTTCTATCTGAATCTATTTTTTTTTTTCATTTGAATATAGTAGTGCCTGCCCCATTTTGTCAACATTTGGAAAGTGCAATGTTTGGAAAGTGATAATAATAGTGAATGGTATCCAATAAACACTGAATATGGTTACACACCCCCTTAAGAAAACAAACAAAATCTCATGGAGGAAAAAATATTAAACACTTGTCCATGTGAGTAAAGGGAGGAACCAAGTTACTGAATGTTTTCTCTAAGTTCATGATCTTTCAAATTCAGATTTCCACTACAAATCTTGGGATCTTAGTAAATCACCATATCCTTAATCTAAAGGCAATCCTCCTAAGCACTCCACAGGCAAAATAGAAGACACACATGTCTTAAAATAGATAAATCTTGTTAAAAATTTTAATTTAAAACAAGATTGTGTGTTAGAATTAGAGACTTGGGAATATGGGGCAAACTGGTAGAGTTTCAACATCAGGTATTTCTTAGTTGCTGCAGTTTGTATTTTCCAAATATGTAGTTGTCAAATAAAGTTATTTTCAAATGTGCATCCCGTATCTTCATAAAAAGAAGTGCTGATTCTCCTCTTTAATTCAGTCAGTTCAATGTCCCCAACCAAGAGAGTATGGTGGAAGTGAGAGCATGTGACTTTCCAGGCTACTTTATTAAAAGATTAGTGCTATTTGTTGGGTCACTCCTTCTCTTGAAAATGGATCTTGGCAAACTTATGCTGATAAATAAAAAGCTTGCCTATATAAAAATGTCATATTGGATATATCATGTATTCGGAATATATAGAAATGGACAAAGAGCCCAAGGAGTCAGGTGCTCAGTGTATGACGTTCTCAGCCTTGAGATAAATCTATCCCTTAGCCTTTGAACTGTCCCAGATGATGATGCCACATGAAGTTAAGACAAATTGCACATATGTGAACAACATAATTGCTTTAAAAAAACATCCTTATTGAAATATAGGGCCCCTGGTGGCTCAGTGGGTTAAAGCCTCTGTCTTCAGCTCAGGTCATGATCCCAGATTCCTGGGATCGAGTCACACATCAGGCTCTCTGCTTGTAAGGGAGCCTGCTTCCCTTCCTCTCTCTGCCTGCCTCTCTGCCTACTTATGGTCTCTGTCTGTCAAATAAATAAATAAAACTTTTTTAAAAAAAGAAATATATATAACATGAAATATAATTTATCTATTTATAAACTGAACATTTCTAGGGTATTTGCTGTTTTCACAGAGTTGTGCAACCACCTCACAATGAGTTTTAGAATATTTAGAAATTCTGGACCATTAGCAGTTGCTCCTCATTGCCACAACCTCCTCTCACCCCCTAGTCTTAGGCAACTAGTAATTTACTTACTATTGCTATAGATTTGCCTATTCTAAATATTTCATATAAATGGAATCATACAATAGTTTTTTGTGACTGCCTTTTTAAATTTAACTTAATGTTTCTAAGATTCATGACTGTTGTAGTGTCTATAACTACTTCATTTCTTTTCATTACTAAATAGTAATCAGTTGTATGGATATGCCACATTTTATTTATTCATTAAATATGATGGACATTTGGGTTGTTTCCCATTTGGGGTATTATAAATAATGATATTATAGATATTCGCGTGCAAGTTTTGTGTGGACATAAATTTTAATTTCTTTTAACTATACACCTAGGGATAGAATTGCTGTGTCGTAGAGTAACTCTATGTTTAACTTTTTAAGAATGGCAGAACTGTTTTCCACAGTAACTACACCATTTTACATTCCCATTAGCAGTTTATGAGGGTTCTGTTTTTTTCACATCCTCACCAATGCTTGCTTTCTCTCTCTCTCTGTTATTATAGTCATCCTAGTGGGTGTGAAATGGTTTCTCACTGTGATTATGTTTACATTTGTCTGATGGCTAATGTTGAGCATACTTTCATGAGCTTATTGGCCATTTGAATCTCTTCAGAAAAAATGTCTATTCAGATATTTTTCTCTTTGTTAATGGTATAATTTTTCATCTAATTAATAAGTTGTAAGTGACTTTTATAATAGATTTCCTGAAATATCATTCACATACCATGAAATTAATCCTTTTGAAGGGATTTTAAGTATATTCACAGAGTTATGCAACTATTATCATTATTTAACTTCAAAACATATTCATCACTCCTAAAAGAAACATTGTACTCATTAGCAGTCATTCCCCATTGCATCCCTCACCCAAATATGTGTTTAATTTCCACATAATTGTATTCTATAACTGTCTATAAGGTGGAGTATTGAATCTCCAACTATTGCAGACCATTTAGTTGGATTGTGTTTTTCTCATCTTCTTCCTCCTCCCAATCCTCTCCCCTTTCCTCCTCTACTACTTATTCCTCTTCTTCTTTTTATTCTGCCAATCTCTCTCCTTTGATCTGACTGTTTAATCCATTTACATTTCTGGCATTTACTTACAAGTAAGGATTTAGACCTGCTATTTCTCTGTTTTCTATCCATCTGTCTTAGCTCAGGTTGCTATAACAAAAATGCCAGGGTGACTTATAAACAACAGAAATTTATTTCTCACAGTTTAAAAGACTAGAAGTCCAAGATCAGGGTACCAGCATAATCAAGTTCTTGTGAGGGCCCTCTTCTGATTTATCCTTTATCTTCACATGGTAGAGAGCAGAGAAAGGAAGCAAGCCATCTTATGACCCTATAAGGACTTACAAGGATTCTCATGATCTCATCTAATTTTAATTACCTCCCAAAGGATCACCTCCTGATAAAATCACATGGAGGGAGGTCAACATACGAGGGTTTTAACATATGATTTTTGGTAGGACATAAATATTAACTCCATAACAATGTTTTATGTCTTTCTTGCTCCTTTCTTGCACTATTACTGTGTATTACTTATTTACATAACTTAGCAGAGCCAAGACACACAGAGATCTTACCAAACAGTAAGACCAAACCCTACTCAAAGATTTGGGAGAATGTTCCAGCTGGAACCCATGGCTCTTAAGCACCTTCAGTTTCTCAGATTTTGAACTGGAGGATCTATAGTAGCTCTCCTTTATCTGTCCTATCATTGATGTAGGATGTATGGGGACAGATAACTTTCAAAAGGACTGTATTCAAGGAGCTATAGTTGGGATGCTCTGGACATTCTAGATAATGCCATAACAAGGCAAGACTTGGGAGTTTTGGTGAAGGAGATGACTGTATTTTTGATGTGAGGTGGTTTTGAGTTATTATGACCAGAGGACCATTTCAGACTGTATTTTTCAAAAACAGATATACTAATAACTATTTCATCACACATCATCTCCCTATGATATGAAGCTGAAACTCTGCCATCAAGAGAGAAGAGTCAGGTGCCCTCCTTTTGAACTTTGGCAGACTTATGTAATGACCTTGACAAATAAAATGTGCCAGACATCTCATCGAGTGATTTACGAGTCAGATACCTCACTGAGTGATAAAATGTGATGTGGCTTCACCTGACTATCCTTCTTGAGACACATGTCTTAGGTGCCCTGAGATAACACGTAAGAAATATGAGTACATGGAGATAACATTTTGAGAGATCACATAGAGATAGAATGAGTTGCTTGGGAAGCTGTGCCAGGCCTCAGCTCTTTGAATCTTCCTAGAATCAACTCCCAGACAGCTGAGTGAAATAGTCTTAAAATATTCCATTCTCACCCTCCAACTCTGAGACGTCCAGCTCTTATACTAGACATTGTTAAGTAGGATAAGCCCTCCTTACTGTGTCAGGTCAAAATTTTGTCACAGTCATGACATAACAGATTGTATTATACAATAATATTTTGGGGTAAGACGTTATACAAAATACCAATTATTTTAACCATAAATTTAGTATAAAATATAAAACTTTTGTTAAACTTGAATTAAATATCAGGAAAGTAACTGGATGGTGGGCATTGAGGGCACTTGATGGAATGAACACCGGGTGTTATATGCAACTGATGAATTACTAAACTTTACCTCTGAAACAAATATTCCCTGATTTTTTTTAATTGATTTTAAATTAAAGAAAAATCTGGGGGATATTTGGTACTGAATTAGCAGTCAGAAAATAGTTATAGTTTGGGCCCTACCACTAAGTAACTTGTGACTTTGGACAAATCATTTAATTTGGAGGCTTTTGCTATCTTTTCTATAGAAGTAAGAAAATGGACTAAATTACTACTAATTCCTAGAAGCCTTTTTGTAATGGATATTTATATGAAACTTCCCAAATTTGTTTTACGTTTAACATTATATGCAACCTATTATGGAACAAGACACTGCAAAAACATGGGTATTATTTGGTAACAATGTGTGATTGACAAAGGAAGTCATTAATTTATAATTATGGTAAGTGCCAATCTAGATAAAACCACTTAGGTAAATTTATTGTAATATAAGTAATGGTTATATAACTATATGGCTCCAGTGGCGCAATCGGTTAGCGCGCGGTACTTATAACTAAAGATATGTTCAGTTATACAGAACTTAATGTCCATACCTATATCCATGTCACTAGTGAGAAAGGACATTTTAAAACTGTTCTTCACTATTCTCCAAAAGATCCAGATTAATACTAGGTTATATTCACCTTATGATTTAGGCAAGGAAAAGAGACAGATTGACTTCAACAGAGGTCCTTTTGCCAAAGGGATAGAAAAGTACTCTGGTAAATAATTCATTCTATGGGATGAATCCACATGATTCAATCTGAGTGTCCCACTGTTAAGAGAGAAAGGGATTTTTCAATACAATATAAGGTGTTTTACTTAAACATCTACGGATTTAGTGACCATGTGACAGTAGCAGCTCTCATTCATGAGAGACCAAATATTGCCTAGTAATAGTGGAAGGGATGCAAATGAATGGCAAAATATTGGCAGGGATTCCTTTGTAGAATCTTTTGGGAGAAAACACACCAGATATCAACACAGAGATAAATACAAAAAGTTGGAGGAGATAGAGCTAAGAGGAATACTTCCTTTTTCAACATAATCTAATCTTTTTCAACATAATCTAATCTAATCTTTTTCAACATAATCTAAAATTATCTAGAAAAATCTTTCTGGGAAATTTTTTTCTAGATAAGTTTGATTAAACAGTTATTAGAAACTTTTCAACTGATGCCAAAAAATTTGGCATATTTCAATCGATGGTTGTGAATTTCACATAACTAACATTCCCTACACTTTAACTCAAAGCTTATGCTTAAAAAATATATATATGCATATATATGTATGCACATGAATATATATGTAATTAGTACTTTAATGTTGGTATGACAGTATGTTTTTTTTTATGTGCACAAGATGTCAGGTATTTCTATTCTAGAGATATCTATAATTACTATAAATTTTATAAACATTGAAAGTACTTGACATGATATTTTGTTTAAAATATTTCTATTATTCTGAAGCTGGTGTATGGCTGCTTACATTGTATGCTTAGAGATCTGGAGAGTAGAATGATTGAACTACCTATTTCAGATGTCTATAATAGTTTTGTTTATCTAAAACACATTAATCTATGATGGCAATCCTTTCCACTGAGCCTTGAAGGGCCTTCAAAATACTTCTCAAAACACCAGCAGGGATGTCCATTATCACCACTGGTATTCAACATAGTACTAGAGGTCCTAGCCTCAACAATCAGACAACAAAAGGAAATTAAAGGCATCCAAATCAGCAAAGAAGAAGTCAAATTATCACTCTTCGCAGATGATATGATACTATATGTGGAAAACCCAAAAGACTCCACTCCAAAACTGCTAGAACTTATACAGGAATTCAGTAAAGTGTCAGGATATAAAATCAATGCACAGAAATCAGTTGCATTTCTCTACACCAACAGAAAGACAGAAGAAAGAGATATTAAGGAGTCAATCCCATTTACAATTGCATCCAAAACCATAAGATACCTAGGAATAAACCTAACCAAAGAGACACAGAATCTATACTCAGAAAACTATAAAGTACTCATGAAAGAAATTGAGGAATACACAAAGAAGTGGAAAAATGTTCCATGCTCCTGGATTGGAAGAATAAATATTGTGAAAATGTCTATGCTACCTAAAGCAATCTACACATTTAATGCAATTCCTATCAAAGTACCATCCATCTTTTTCAAAGAAATGGAACAAATAATGCTAAAATTTATATGGAACCAGAAAAGACCTCGAATAGCCAAAGGGATATTAAAAAAGAAAGCCAACGTTGGTGGCATCACAATTCCGGATTTCAAGCTCTCTTATAAAGCTGTCATCATCAAAACAGCATGGTACTGGCACAAAAACAGACACATAGATCAATGGAACAGAATAGAGAGCCCAGAAATAGACCCTCAACTCTATGGTCAACTAATCTTCGACAAAGCAGGAAAGAATGTCCAATGGAAAAAAGACAGCCTCTTCAATAAATGGTGTTGGGAAAATTGGACAGGCACATGCAGAAAAATAAAATTGGACCATTTCCTTACACCACACACAAAAATAGACTCAAAATGGATGAAGGACCTCAATGTGCGAAAGGAATCCATCAAAATCCTTGAGGAGAACACGGGCAGCAACCTCTTTGACCTCTGCCGCAGCAACATCTTCCTAGGAACAACACAAAAGGCAAGGGAAGCAAGGGAAAAAATGAACTATTGGGATTTCATCAAGATCAAAAGCTTTTGCACAGCAAAGGAAACAGTTAACAAAATCAAAAGACAACTGACAGAATGGGAGAAGATATTTGCAAACGACATATCAGATAAAGGACTAGTGTACAGAATCGATAAAGAACTTAGCAAACTCAACACCCAAAGAACAAATAATCCAATCAAGAAATGGGCAGAGGACATGAACAGACATTTCTGCAAAGAAGACATCCAGATGGCCAACAGACACATGAAAAAGTGCTCCATATCACTCGGCATCAGGGAAATACAAATCAAAACCACAATGAGATATCACCTCACACCAGTCAGAATGGCTAAAATCAACAAGTCAGGAAATGACAGATGCTGGTGAGGATGTGAAGAAAGGGGAACCCTCCTACACTGTTGGTGGGAATGCAAGCTGGTGCAGCCACTCTGGAAAACAGCATGGAGGTTCCTCAAAATGTTGAAAATAGAACTGCCCTATGACCCAGCAATTGCACTATTGGGTATTTACCCTAAAGATACAAATGTAGTGATCCAAAGGGCCACATGCACCCGAATGTTTATAGCAACAATGTCCACAATAGCCAAACTATGGAAAGAACCTAGATGTCCATCAACAGATGAATGGATCAAGAAGATGTGGTATATATACACAATGGAATACTATGCAGCCATCCAAAGAAATGAAATCTTGCCATTTGCGACAACATGGATGGAACTAGAGCGTATCATGCTTAGCGAAATAAGTCAAGCAGAGAAAGACAACTATCATATGATCTCCCTGATATGAGGAAGTGGTGATGCAACATGGAGGCTTAAGTGGGTAGGAGAAGAATAAATGAAACAAGATGGGATTGGGAGGGAGACAAACCATAAGTGACTCTTAATCTCACAAAACAAACTGAGGGTTGCTGGGGGGGAGGGGGTTTGGGAGAAGTGGGTGGGGTTATGGACATTGGGGAGGGTATGTGCTTTGGTGAGTGCTGTGAAGTGTGTAAACCTGGTGATTCACAGACCTGTACCCCTGGGGATAAAGATATATGTTTATAAAAAATAAAAAATTTAAAATAAACCAAAAAAATAAAAAATAAAAAATTATATATAAAAAAAAAAAACCACCACCCTGGGCAATTGCTATCAATCTGTTTAAGCAAGCATTGGAAATGAAATTTATTTTTCCATCTCTAGGTTAGAGCTACTCTACAGCAATAGCTACTCTCCTGATTTAGCATTGTAGATACAAGACTTACTCAGAAAAGGCATAAGAATGTAAATCTTCTAGCCTGTCTACTTCCTAATATGAATGATAAATAACTGAATTGCTACAGTTCTGGGAGTATATTTCAACTGTTCTTGCTATAAGTTCTCCTTTTCTCAAGGGTACACAGTTGGATTGCAATTTTTTCTCCTCTTTCAAAGTTGCTTATGCACATGTGACTTGTTCTTGCCAACACAATGTAAGCAAAAGTGATGTATATCTCTGAGCAAGTAAGTCCCCATGCCCTTGTCAATTCTGAATTATTTGTCGCAATGGAACCTCCATTAGCTTGAATCTGGAGTGGCTATCATGAGAAGAACTCCTGCCAACATACCCTGGTGAGGTAGAAGAGAAACAAAAACTGTTTCATGCCATTGAGATTGAGGATCACTTGTCAAGGAAAATAACTAATATCATGTCTATCATAACTAATTCCAGAAACTGGTACCTAGAAGTGAATGGCTGGCATTAAAAAAAACAATGATTATAACTAAAAGGTATACCTTTGACTTAAGAGCTGAGCAGTTGATGGCTTATGAGTCACTACCAGAGCCTGGAAAGATGGCAACCTATAATATCCACCAGAAAAATGCTTAGAGTGTCATTCATAGTAACTTTGGGGGTAGAATGTATGATTGATGAAATTATATCTAGAGAAAGATTAGGAAACAGATTTTTTTTTTTTAGCATATTTCTGGTTTATGTCTGCTACGGTTGGCAAAGTATTAGAGATTTCTAAAGTAGTGTGGGACTTTCAGAAGTTGGACTAATGACCTCTGTGAGGTTACTCTTTCACATAAGAAATAAAAATACTGCCAAAGTATGATAATCAAACATTTTAGAACTTTTACAAATAACCAAAGGTACAGAAGAAAAACTGAAAAGTATTTCTTGAGAGAAACTAGAGAAACTTGGTAAGAACAGTGAGATCTTTGGCATTTTGCTTGGAGTTATCCATCTCTCCTTTCCCCAACTCCATGGTGTGGTAGTCAGGAGGGCTGGCAGACTCATAGTCAACAGAAGGATTTGCCTCTTTGGGAGCCTGTGAAAAGCCCCATCTTTAGAAAACAGTATTTTGATTTCTTTTGAAAAGTCCCATTCATAACCTTGTTGCTATTTAATCTTATTCTCTAGTCTCCAGATAAAGTTCTATCCTCTGGGGCTTATTGAACACAATAATAATCACCTGGAATAGCTAACATCTCAGCTGAAAACATGTTCACACAAAAATCTGCATGCAAATGTTTATCCATAATTGGCAAAAATTTCAAGCAACCAAGCTTTCTTTCAATGGATGGATGAATAAGTAAACAATGGTATGTTTATACAATGTGTGTTACCTACTGAAGAAAGGAAATGCCCTTTCAAACTGCAAAAAGACAGTTTAATCTGTAATGCATATTACTAAATCAAAGAAGTTGGTATATAAAAGCTACATTTTATATGATTATATTATGTCAATCTGGAAAAGGCAAAATTATACATGCATTTAAAAGACTGGTGGTTTGCCACAGGTTCAAGTTTAAGAAGGAGAATAGAATAAGTAAAGCACATGGGATATTTTTAGGATAGTAAAGCTGCTATATGATAGTGTCATGGTGAGTATATGACAGCATGCGTTTGTCAAAACCAATAGAACTTTACAGTGGATAGAATAAAACTTAATATATGCAATTAAAAAATCATTTAACAGGTTAGCAGATCTCAGTATGGAATGCAGAATGTGACAAAAGATTCTAAATGCATTACAAATATAGAAAACTACTGAAGGAAGTGGGAGAAGCAATACTGAGCTAAATAATTTCAAAACATTTAGATCCTTGAAAGCCAAAGGTAAAGGAACTACAGATTTATATTCTAGATAATAAAGTCGTTTCCCATTGAGTAAAGGTTAAGAATTCTGAAATCACTATATATTTATACTGGAATTAAACAATTAAGTAAATAAATGGCACATGGTAAGAGTCCAGTTTTTCACTATTGGACTGAGAAGTTGTAGATAAACAAGGGGAGGAGGCTAGAAAGATCCATGTTGAAACATATTAAAGTTGAATGTACATCAGTGTATGTTTAGCTTAAATAGATGCAGATGATTATATATACAAGTGTTTGTGGATATATATGTACACACAAGCTAGTACACACACACACACACACACACACACACACACTTTCTTGCACTGTCAGTTGAGTGGCCTAGAAATAATGGCATTTCACTAATTTTGCAAATGTTTATCCTATTGTATAAGGTTTTCCCTCCTACTTTTTTGTTAGTGTTCTTTGACATACAAAATTTTTAATTTGATGAAGTTCTATCTATTTTATCTTTGATTACTGTGTGTTTGGTATCATATCTATAAAAAAATCTTTCTTAATCTAAGTTCATGACATTTTTCACATTTCCTTCTAAGAACTTAATAGTTTTAAGTTTTAAATTCAGGTCTTTGACCCATCTCTGTTATATTTATATATAGTGTACAGTAGGGGCTCCAAATTCATTCTTGTGCTTATGGATAGCCAGTAATACCAACAATATTCATTAAAAATCAATATTCATCTATTTTTGCCTTGCCAAAAATCAATGAACCACATTATACTGGCTTGCAATTTTTTGCTAGATACAAAACTGTTCTAAAAGAAATAAAAAGTTATCTTAAAAAAGCCCCCTGTGGGGGGGGGGCTTCTGGGTGGTTCAGTGGATTAAAGCCTTTGCCTTTGGCTCAGGTCATGGTCTCAGAGTCCTGGGATCAAGCGCCACATTCGGTTCTCTGCTCAGTGGGGAACCTGCTTCCTCCTCTCTCTCTGCCTGCCTCTCTGACTACTTGTAATCCCTGTCTATCAAATAAATAAATAAAAGCTTAAAAAAAAAAAAGCCCCCTGGGATTTCTATTAGAATTTTACCTACAAGTCAGTTAGGAAAGAACTGACATATAAATGTTAAGCTTTTCAGTTCATGAACATGGAATAACTTTCTCTTTACATAGGTTTTTAATTTCTCCCAGAAATGCCATTTTTAGTTCTGTATTTAGAAAGAGTTCTAACATTTTCTTTTCTGTTTAGTTTATTTGAAGTAATTTAAGTTTGTTGGCATCATTGAATTGTTTCTAGCATGCCATTTGAATTAATCGATGCTACTAAAATTATATGTGTTAACTACTAAATTTACTTAGTTTTAGTAATTGTTTTGAGGGTACCTTAATATTTTCTATATAAACAATCAAATATTCTGCAAATAGAGGAAGTTTTATTTCCTTTTTTCAAGGGATCATGCTTTTTAAAAAGTTTCTCACTTTATTGAAATATCTAAATACACTAAGACAGTGTAGAACAGATTTAGTGACAGGTACCATTGACACATTCTTGGTCTGAGAAGAAAAGTATTAAAAATATAAATGGTTAACATAATTTAATTGCAATTATGCAGTGTGAAATTCTGAATTAAGATCATCAAATAAAAATTAAAAATTCACACTTAGAGATTATCAGATAAAACTTCCAATTAAATATTGTAAAAATTATCACTTCAGTTTGGCTAGGGAAGTTAATGAAGACCTAAGAATTTAAACAAAATTTTCCTTTTATTGAAATTTGTATATATAATATAATTCCATAAGTTTAAACAAATGAAACATTATAAATTTTTAAAAAAGAAAAATTGAATAGTGCTTTTTTAAAACAAGTTGAAAGAGAGAGAACAATAAACCACAAGCAGGGGTAATGGCAGGCAGAGAGAGAAGCAGGCCTCTCTATTGAGCGAGGAGCCCCATGTGGGACTCAGTCCCTGGATCCTGGGATCATAACCTGAGCCAAAGACAGATGCTTAACCAACTGAGCCACCCAGATACCCCCTAACTGAACTTTCAAATGTGAATATTAATTTCTCATAGTTAAATATATAGGGAATTCTTCTCTAAAGTTGCATTAAATATGATATTATATTACATTGAAACTTTAAAGTTCATAAATTGTATACATGAATTCAATATGGTTTAAACCTACACTTAAAATGTTACTCTAATGGTTAAATATCTTTACAGATATGACATAAGCAAGATAAATAAAAAGGTATATAAAAATAGAAACCTAGAATGTGCCAACTATGGATGGTAGAGCAATACAGCCTCTGTACAAATTTCCCTAGTAAAATGGGGCAATTAACTTTCTTTTTGTCTGAATTAGATCACTATAAAATAAAGATAGCACCACTTTTATGTAAAGATAATCATTGCTTTTTGGAGAAAATTAAGTTATGTGTGTGTACACACCTATATAAAATACTGACAAGGGTAATGATACATAATGTTTACTATATAAAGGTGTAAATTATTAATATTCTTAAAATATCTACATACTAATTAAATTACTTAAATCTCAATAAGGATCAAAGGCATTCGCCTTAATATATTTAATGCCAAGTTCTCATCCACAGCCGTAAAATTTCAAAATGCTGACCATTCTGTATATAACTTTGAATGTTGCTGTCCGTACAAATTTTGTTCATTTCGTCTTACTTTCTTCCTATATTCCATGACTATTGTTTTATATCTGTACCTTCAAGATTTTTGATGACTGAAATATATTTCACCATTCTGTCGATTCAATGTATTCTGCTTTTACCAAGGAAAAGTAAGATGCAAAGCTAAACTACAGATAAGCATAGTGTAATTATAACCCCTTAAAAGCTACTCAGAACAACCACTTCATGATTTTTAGGATGATTTCCTGACATAAATTACATCAGACTGTATGGGTTTTATTTTCTCTTTTGCACTTGATAAATACACTACAGCCTATTAAATTAAACGCCCAAAGTTTTTAAGGATACAAAATGTTTCTCTACCTATCCGTTATTTATTTTCCTCTGATTGCTTTATATATTTATATTATTTCAAAATCATTTGGATATGAAAAATTAAAGTATTTAACACTTTTTAATTGTAGCTAGTGGCACAGAAAAGTAATATGAAGATAGCATTCAGCTAGGTAGCTGATCTTGGCTGTGTAAAAGAATTGTGGTTAATATAGTGAAATAGAATTTGCTCAGACCATATTGTCAGTGTTTTTCAAACTCCAGGTTGTGACTCTGTGTCAGTGCAGAGTGCATTATCACAAATTTTAATTATAGTTACTATTTGATTAACTTAGTCCGCATTGTGTGAGAAGGGAATAGTGTTGATGGTGGGGAAATTTGAGGAATGTGAATGTTTCCTAAGGGCTTATTTCCTTGGGGTTATTGGATATAAATATTGATATTTTAAAGTAGATATCATTATGATCATACTACACCTTAAAATTTACTACATTAGCTACATTTTATTTTTTTTTTTTTAAAGATTATTTATTTATTTATTTGACAGAGAGAGAAATCACAAGTCAGCGGAGAGTCAGGCAGAGAGAGAGAGAAGCAGGCTCCCGCTGAGCAAAGAGCCCGATGCGGGGCTCGATCCCAGGACACTGAGATCATGACCTGAGCCGAAGGCAGCGGCTTAATCCACTGAGCCACCCAGGTGCCCCACTACATTAGCTACATTTTAAAATTGTCTTAATAAATATAGATTATATGAGATAACTTAATCTTCACTTATGATGTCATACAAGTGTTTGTGTTCAACTTTTTTTGTTTATATTAAAAATGAAAGAGAATTAGATCAGTTTATTTTTGAGTTCACTATTATTTTTTGGCATCATTTTAATTATAACATTCTGAAAATGATATTATCATATGCAAAGGATAACTGCCCTTATTTGAGGGTTGGGAGGGTAGTGAGAAGAATACCATAGCAATCTTTCTTCCTCAAATATTTTTTACTGTTCTGCAAAATTGAGATTCATAAATGTCCATCTGATTTTGTTTGTTACGTTTTTTCATGTAATAAAAACTCTCTTATTAATGCCCTAGCTTGTGAGACAAATATCATCTCTTACCTATCACCCCGTCCTTAACACTCATAGGCACACACAACACAAACACTCATTCTATGGTCTATGAAGTGAGATCTGTAGTCTAATCTCACTGAAGGCTTTTTTTTTTTTTTTCCTTTTGTTTTAGGAGAAAGCAAGAATACAGTCCCCATTACCACAAATTTTGCAGTTTACTTTCCCACATTTGGGGAGATCGCACATCCAGAGTGCAATGAGTAAGCATTGTCCTGGGAAAAAAACACCTTCTTGATCATGGTATCACCCCTGCCAGGTAAGTATCACAGAAGTCTTTTTATGTTGTATTCCCTTGTCCATGCATTTACCCAAACTGTTCACTCTGGAATATCCTTTCCCTTAGTTTTACTTGATGATGACTTCTCAGTATTCATCTTTGAGAAATTCTTTTAATTTTCATTTAAAATATGATGGCATGCTGAGCATCTGTGCAATATTTCTGTTTTCTAAATAATGAATAGCAAGATGTGTAATTTTCTACAGTTTACTTCTGTGACAGGCATAGGGAGTGTAGTAGAAAAAACATTTCAAAATTAGATAGAAAAATATATTTAAATGCCACTTCTAACCCATTTAAACACCCATACAAACCCTTGGTTCATAATATAATCTTGGAAAATTTCCTTAATTGCTATGAAAACCATATCCTAATTAGTAAATGTTAAATTATAAAAGAGCAAAATAATAAGAATTAAAGTAAAATTTGAAATTTATAAACATAGTTATAATTTTCAAATGTATTAGTTAAAATATCACAACAGTGTCTTTTTCTTACATGAGTCTGAATGTTCACAGAATTTAAATACACTTTCTAAACAAGTTGAAACATAAATGTTTTAATAATAGAAATAAAGGATCAAATTGAAACCACAAAAGTTGATTTTAATTATTAATAGTTGTGGCCAACATATAATTCTTAAATTATACTACTAGGAATTTGATTCCAGTGACAAAAAGATCTATACTTGTTTTTATCTTTTGAAGCAAAGCAAATTATTTACTTGTTTATTCCAAGATAAATTAACATTTCACATTATTAAATTATCATATTTTGTTCTATATTTTATATATGAGAACTTAACTCTATACTCTGCAAAATAATTATGACTTGACTGAAATCCTATTCATGAACAATTTTTTTTCTTATGCATTTAGGAAAAACTAACCTCGTTTTTTGTTAATGTGTTAACTCAAACCTTCAGTTGCAATTTGGGCCCTGCTGGTCAGTCCTTAAACTACCAACATTCATACAGTGAAAACCATCCTAAATAGCATAATACAAGCTGGAAATTTATTTGTATTTAATCCATGCACAACATATTTCTAGAATGTGGGTTCTAATTAGAAGAGATACAGATAATATGTACTCTGTGATTATTGATTATGAAGGCATTTAGTTAAATGTGGCCTTCATGAAGTGCTCATTCACATTGTATACAAAAGTTCAAAGAAAGGTAATTTAGAGTCAAGAGCACAATTTATTTTTTTTAAGCACAATTTATTTTTGTCACCAGTGTTTTAATTCCTTCAAACTAATTAAAATAACTTTCTTTTAGAAAGGATTTTGTATTTTAAGAACTCCTTTTGAACAATCTAACAATCAGGAAAAATATTTCTTGGAAAATGTCCAAAGTATTTGTCCGTATAACTTGTTGACAAAAATGCCAAGAGAAACATTCTGTATTCTCTATTTATATCCTAGTGGATACCTGATTGTAGTATCTGCCAGATATTCCTGCCAAATTGTAATCTTGGGAGGTTCAAGAATGCTAATTATTTGGTATTTGTTATTTTTGTATAATAGTAGCTATAATTTTGTATTCAGTTGAGTAGCTAAGAAATAAGAAGAATCAAACCAACCTATATAATTATGATTCACACACACACACACACACACACATGATCTTATTACTAAAAAGGTATTATGAATATTTTTTGAGCAGTCTCACATTTTAAAATGCTTTCTTAAATTCTTAGAATAATGTATTTGTTATGTATTATGTATTTGTCACAACTGAGGTTTAGCTAATCAATATTATTTAAGTGATGTTAGGGAATTGTATAGGAAGTAAAGTGGCATATCCCAAAAGCATGCTAAAAATATAACAAATATTTATTTGTATATTTATAATTATTAGCTGAGACTAATGATCTATCTAATTCAGTATTCTCAATATTACAGTTACTAAAGATATTTTAATTGTTTTATGAACTCTAACCTGAACTATTTTCCATGAGTATGTGTTATGGTAATCTCTATTCACAAGGCCAGACCAATGGGCATTCATTTTATGTCCAGAATGGTTGCCAAATGCACTCATTCAATGATGATCTTGGATCTTCTAGTTGAGTCTTTGACCAGAAAAAAAAAAAAAAAAGTAATAATTTTGTACACTAAGCACCTATTTTTAGTTAGCATGTTATCATCAAGCCAATGGTTTTCTTTTTTCTTTTTTTTTTAAGATTTCATTTATTTGAGAGAGAGCACGAGAGATGGAGAGAGAGAGAGAGAAAGAGAGAAAGCAAATAAGCATGAGCCGGGATGGAGGAGAAGGGCAGAGGTTAGGGAAGGGGCAGAATCTCTCTCTGAGTAGGCAGCCTGATGTGGAGCTGGATCCAAAGACCCTGGGATCATGAGTGAGACAAAGACAGAAACTAAACTGACTGAGCCACCTAGGCACCCCAAGGTAATGGTTTTCCTTATATATTTCCTCCAAATTACCATTGTTTATTTGATTCATTAGTTTTGTTGCTTGCAATTTTACCACAATAATTACATTTTGTGTACATTAGTTTGTATTTATCCATTGAATGTTTCTTTTTGGAGGACTTAATGCCATTTTCTCCCTGGTTGTTTCATTCCAATGAAATCTGTTCTTTCTGTATTATAAACATGACTGAATATAAAATGAACTATTAAGCCTTAGAATTATGCTTTTTTGAGGAGTAAATTTAAAATAAAAAGTTTAAAAAGTCAGAAAAGAATAGATGGATGATTTAATCTTAGATATGACAGATATAGGAAAGAGGGAGGGAGAGGAAGGAAGGAAAGAAGGAAATGAAATTCATCACAAAATTAATTTTAATTGTATTCAGGTAACGGATAATAAAGTATTCTGGTGATTTTGTTTTTATTTTTACTTTGCTATTTTTCTCAGTTGGATACCATCAGAATTTTTATAATTTACACTTCAAACTAAATACTACAAAACACTACTTTTAGATATTAGGCAAAAATAAAAAAGACAAGGTATGCATGTATGAATTAATAATAATGAAAAAAATGACTAATGTCCAACATTGTAAAGTTAAAAAATAAATTGAAACACTTTTATATTTGAGTGTAGGTAAAATACACTAAAACTCCTAACTTATCTGGCATCTGACAATTACTGTTCATATAATGTTCTATTTCTATGAAAGAAGAAATCAACACACTTTTTAGAGATTTTCTGAAAAAGAAACGAGATGACTCTGAGGTTCAGATATCCAGTTATTAAAATAAAACCATTCAAAAGTATTGTATGACGACGACTACAAATAAACTTCTCTGAACCTGACTATGGAAATTAAAATAAAATGAAAAATTGGACTAGATGACTCTAATATTCTTATTAGAACCAACAGTCTCCTCAAGCAGTCATTCCCAGGATTCTGTGCTTTTAGTCTGATGGTCTTGATATCATCCAGAAAATATCTCAAAGCAAAATTTAGCAAAGAATGAAAAAGTTGCACAGTACTATGAAAATTGGTATGTCCTAAAACAACTACAGTATTTCACCCTGTAGGAACTGTGTACTTTGACTAAAACAAATGTTAAACTTAGTGAAACAATGTCAGTATTCATGCTGTGGTAAAACCTGATGATGCTACCCTGGCTGAGAGAATGATGGACATGACACATTATTATAATATTCATTTTGATGTTAAATTTTCAGTTTAAGTCTTTAAATCAGGTCAGAGACAATTTATGCACACCCATGTTTCTCCATTCTGTCAGTCATTATCTCTCCATTTTAATGCATGGCATCTAGCATTTAATTGAGTTTCTAAAAGGGACTAATTAATCATGAAATAGGTTTTAGCCAGGTTTTCAGGTTGAAAGTCATTAATGCCATATCTACTTGAAAGCAAAAGATTATACCTGACTGGAAAATGAACTATGCTATTATCTCACTAGAGAATGATGCAGTAAGAGTCATTCTCTTGAAACAGAAAGGATTCCTTCAAACATATGTTCATGATTAAATTAGGTTTTGCTTAGCATGGAAACTGTGAATGATACATTAGTACTCTGTCTTTGTAAAACAATCCAACTCTTGTGTTTAGAATTAAGGAATATTTTATTTCTGAAGATTATATTTTTATTAAACTGCATTGTTCTGATACAATTAAGTTTTTTTGTTGTTGTTTTTAAGGAAGAATATCTGTCCTGGTTTTTAAATATAGAGTTATAAATAGAATATAAGTAGAAATTAGTCTCACATAAATCTACTGTTCAAAAATCTGTTGTACTAAGTTGCAGTATACTTGTCCAAAAAAAAATGAATGAAAAAGCAAAACAGATGCTTAAAATATTAGTAAATTTATATGAAAATTTAATGAAATATTATTACGTAGGTTTTTTGGAGGTTACTACAATGTGAAACTAAAATACAAAATAATAATAGAGGTAGTCTTCATATACTTGCCCAGAGTAGAATGGTGGTATTGATTAAACTTGGAGACTTAGATATTTAACAATCATGTTAAACATGATTGTTTGGATTTATTATAAACATTAAAAATAGCGGCTATAGTACAAAGTACTTGCTTCTGCTTGAAATGCACTTTCCACAAATTTTAACATGACTCATTCTCTTTTTAAGGTGTTTTCCTTGAAGAAGTCTCTGACCATGCTAACTTTAAGTAATTATTTACGATTCTTGGACTTCTTTATGTACTTTATTCCTTGTCATAGCACTTACTACCACCAAAATTTATATCACCTATTCTGTGGTCTCCTTCTTTTTGTCTACTCCAGGAATATTAGCTCCACCAGAAGGGGAATTTTGCATCTGCCATTTTGTTTTTTACTCAAAGTACTTACAATATTTCAGGGCAAATAACAAATGCTCAACATAAGCTTACTGACTGGATCAAAGAATGAGTACATAATTAATTAATTAATCTCTTCAGTCATATTGATTCTTTGTCTTTCATTTCTGATTTCTAGAATTTTTTTTTCTCAGATTTGCCTTTCATTTTACAGAATCAGAATTCAGCAGTGCTAATATGGTTGAAGCCTTTTTTTCCCTAAATTTGCAATATCTCATTTATTTTTCTTGATTTGTATTGTAAAGTCCATCAGTTGTCTATTTTAAATTTAATTTTGTTGTTTGATTACCTTAAATATCACAAAATTGATTCTCCTACATTCCCTTTTATTGAATACTTGGATATATTTTTGGTCTTTTTCTGTTTCCTAAAATAAGGAAGAATATCTGTCCTGGGTTTTAAATATAGAGGTATAAATAGAATATAAGTAGAAATTAGTCTCACATAAATCTACTGTTCAAAAATCTGTTGTACTAAGTTGCAGTATACTTGTCCAAAACAAAACAAAAAAAAAGATGAATGAAAAAGCAAAACAGATGCTTAAAATGTTAGTAAATTTATATGAAAATTTAATGAAATATTATTATGTAGGTTTTTTGGAGGTTACAACAATGTGAAACTAAAATACAAAATAATAATAGAGGTAGACTTCATATACTTGCCCAGAGTAGAATGATGGTATAGAATAAATTCACAAACAATTCTGCAAACATCTTGAATGATTAATAAATATTTTAAACATGGATTTCAAGGGAAGGAGGGGCAAGATGATGGAGAAGTAGGAGACCTTGTTTCAACCATTTCCCTAAAGTGAGCTAATTATCTACCAGAACACTCTGAATACCCATGAAATCAGCCTGAGATGTAGGATTATACACTTCTGGATCTCTGCAAGGGCAAAAGACACCAGTGGAGAGGTAAAGCTTAGTGGGAACACTCTGACTGATATCCGAGGATAAATAGAAGGGGGAGGGAGCCACCAGAAGAGGTCCATTGGAAAGTAATACCCCAATACAAAAGTGCCCTGTGATTGGGGACCAGCATTAACTTGGAGTCTGGTTAAGAGCCTTCAAAAAGAGAAAAGATCTTAAGGGGTAACTGGTGGAATCCGTGGTCATGGGCACAGGCCTAAGCCCATGGTCCCATGACGGCCACCTTCAGTGACCACCTGTACTGGAAAGAGTGTGGCAGAGCCCTGGGGTTGCACAGCTTGCACCATGGCTTGACTGGGCACCCCCCCCCCCCCCCACCTCACATGAGGGAGTCTGGTGATGGCGCCAGCCTGCACTTCCCTAGAATGTTTGCACATTGCATGACTGGGGTCTGACCCACTCCCTGCCTGTGCCTAAGAAAACTCCATGCAGGCGCTATCCAGTGGTCTCTAGGACCAGCCGAGTGTCTGGATGCTCCCAGTCCACACCTGAAAGAACTCAGCATGACCTCTAGTCTTGATCCCATGGTGACAACCTGAGGTCTGGACCCTTGATAGCAGTCCCAGCAAAGACAGTCACCAGAAGCAAACTCCCTGGACCAGTATCATTCGCAGTTTTAGTCGTACAGTGGTGCAGAGAAAAGTGGACGCTTCAAGCGACCCCTGAGACTATGGCTGGGGACATGCACTGCCTGTGGGAGTTTGAATGGCTCAGCAGAGTTTGCAGAAGATGAGTCTATGTGTTCTGGACCACCCAGATGGGAGCAGACTGAGGCAGAGGTCTGGGTGCAGTTTCCTTCCCCCTAAACCTCCAAAAAGCCTCAAAAAGCCACCAAAGAACAAAAACTTCCAGAAAGAAAAGCCTGAAAAACCTGTTTCCACAGAGCCCAGCCCTTTGGTAGGGGCCAGGAGGACTCAACCCAAACAAGACTGATTGAAAAACAACATGGCAGTCCCTTCCCCTAGAAAGCCAGACAAAAGAATGAGAGGACAACTACCACAAGGTCCCCATAAAACTGTAAAACCCCAATATCAGGGAAAAACAATATATTAAGCTCCCAATATTACCCTAAAACTTGTTTATTTCCTAGATACAACCTTTATTTTTAGTTCAACCTTTATTCTTGTTCTTCTAAATTTTTTAAAATTTTTTTAAAGAAAATTTTTTTAACCTACTTACATTTTAACTAGAGGTTTAATACAATAAATTCCATAACAACATTTAACTTGAACTTTTTTCATACACATACTTCTGTTTTTCTTTTTCTTTTCTATTTTTTTTAATATACATATAGGTATAAGCTTCTAGGTAATCCTCTTTCCCTAATCAATACCACCCCATATAAAAAACAGTTTTATATATAGCCCTTTAACAAAGATATCAAGATACACCCAGGACGAATCAAAATAAACTTCCTCACCCACATTGAAGATTTATAATCATTTTTTTTTCTTCTGTCAGTGTTTCTGTGTAATTGTTTTTGTTCTGGTATTATATAAATCCTATCCTTGGGGTTTATTTTGGCTGAGTTTATTGTTTTTTTCTTGTCATTTACTTTTTTTGGTCTTTTTGTTTGTTCTTGTTTGTTTGCCTTATAAATCTTACATTTTGGGCCCATTCTGGCTGGGTCTTCTCTTTTCTCTCTCTCTCTCTCTCTTTTTCTTTTTTTCTTTCCTTTTGTGGTGACTTCTGATTGTTCAGAAACATTCCAGGGTGCACCTTGCCTGGATTGAGGTTGATAGATCCAGGTGTACATTTCCTCAGCCACCTCTCACCAAAGTGACAAGGAAAAGTAACACCCAACAGAAGAAAAATTCATACTGTGCCCTCTCCATCAGAACTGTTGGATAGGGACATAAAAAATATGTGGGAAAGGGAATTCAGGATAACAATTATCCAGGCAATGGCTAGGGTGGAGAAAACCATTAGTGACTACATAGAATCTCTAAGGGAAGAACTGAAAGCCACCCAGGAAGAAGTTAAAAATGCTATGAATGAGATCCAATCTAATCTACATTCTCTAACAGCTAGGGTAACTGAGGCAGATGATAGAATTAGTAATCTAGAGGACAAACTGATAGAGAAAAAAGGTCAGGAGGAGGCATGGAAGAAACAGTTTAGAAGCCATACAAGCACAATTAGGGAAATAAATGATACCATGAAATATTCCAACATCAGAATTATTGGGATCCCTGAGGGGGGGGGGAGAATGAGAGAAGACTAGAAGATGTAGCTGAACAAATTATGGATAAAAAATTTCCCAATATTGGGGAATTAAACCAAAGTTCCTGTCCTAGAGATAGAAAGAACACCCCTCAAGGTCAACAAATCTAGAAAGACCTTGAAGCACTGGACTGTGAGACTGATGAATCATAATTTTAGACAAAAGCTTTTGCGAACAGCTAAGGGTAAGAGATTCCTTACATACAGAGGAAAATCCATCAGAATAAAATCAGACCTGTGCACAGAAACCTGGAAAGCCAGAAAGGGCTGGGAAGACATATTCAGGGCACTAAATGAGAAGAATATGCAGCCAAGAATACTTTGTCCAGCAAGGTTGACATTCAAAATTGAGAGATAAAGGGCTTCCAAGACTGGCAATGTTTAAGAGTATGTGATCACCAAGCCTGTACTACCAGAAATACTAAGAAGAAAGAACCCAAGAGTTACATTGAACAGAAGTTTACAAAGACAATCTAAAGAAACAAGGACTTTACAGGCAACATGGTGTCAATAAAAACATATCTTTCAATAATCACTCTCAACGTGAATAGCCTAAATGCCCCCATAAAATGGCATAAGGTTGCAGATTGAATAAAAACACAGGACCCGTCCATATATTGTCTATGAGAGACCGATTTGCAACCTAAGGATATCCAAACTGAAAGTGAAGGGAGGGAGAAACATCTTTCATATCAATGGGCCACAAAAGAAAGCTGGGGTAGTGATTCTCATATCAGACAAATTAGATTTTAAACTAAAGACTGTAGTCAGAGATAAAGAAGAACAGAGATAAAGGGTCTATCCACCAAGAAGATCTAACAATTGTAAGTATTTATGCCCCCAATATGGGATTAGCCAACTACATAAGGCAATTGTTAATCAGGATAAAGAGTCATATTGATATGAATACATTAATAGTAGAGGATCTTAACATGCCACTTTTGGTAATAGACAGGTCATCCAAGCAGAAAATCAATAAAGAAACAAGAGCCTTGAATGACACATTGGACCAGATGGACCTCATAGATATATACAGAACATTACATCTTAACAAAAGAATACTCATTCTTCTCGAGTGCACGTGGAACTTCCTCCAGAATAGACCACATACTGGGTCACAAATCAGGGCTTCACCAATACCAAAAGACTGAGATTATTTTCTGCATATTCTTAGACCACAATGCTTTGAAACTGGAACTCAGCCATAATAAAAAGTTTGGAAGGAATTCGAACACTTGGAAGCTAAAGATTACCCTGCTTAAGGATGTTTGGATCAACCAGGAAGTCAAAGAAGAACTTAAACTATTCATGGAGACCAATGAGAATGAAGACACTTCAGTCCAAAACCTATGGGATACAGCAAAGGTGGTTCTAAGGGGGAAATACAGAGCCATTAAAGCTGCCCTCAAAAAAATTGAAAAATCCAGGATAAACCTGCTCTCTTACACCTTAAAGAACAGGAGAATCATCAACAATTAAGCCAACCCCCATACCAGAAGAGAAATAATCATGATTAGAACAGAGAGATCAATGAGCTAGAAACTAGAGAAACAGTAGAACACATCAACAATACTAGAAGCTGGTTTTATGAAAGAATCAGTAAGATCATTAACCACTGGCCAAACTAATCCAAAAGAAAAGAGAAAGGACCCAAATTAATAAAATTAGGAATGAAAAAGAGAGATCCCAACTAAACACCAAGAAAATAGAAACATTCATCAGAAATTATTATCAACAGTTACATGCCAGTAAGTCTAGCAACATAGATGAAATGGATGCATTCCTGGAAACCTATAAACTTCCAAAACTGAATCAGGAAGGAATGGACAACCCGAATAGGCCAATATCTAGTAACATGATTAAAGCAGTGATCTAAAACCTTCCAAAAAACAAGAGCCCAGGACCTGATAGATTCCCTTGAGAATTCTACCAAACATTCAAAGAAGAAATAATACCTATTTTCCTAAAGCTTTTACAAAAAATAGAAACAGAAGGAAAACTTCTAGACTATTTTATGAATCAAGCATTACTCTGATCCCTAAACCAGGCAAAGACTCCACCAAAAAGAATTTCTGACCAATATCCCTAATAAATATGGATGTCAAGATTCTCAACAAGATCCTAGCAAATAGGATCCAACAGTACATTAAAAAATTATCCACCATGACCAGGTGGAATTTATCCATGTGATGCATGGATGGTTCAACATTCACAAATAATTGTGCTAGAACAAATCAATAAGAGAGAAGAGCCACATGGTCCTCTTAATTGATGCAGAAAAAGCATTTGAGAAGATAAAGTATCCATTCATGATTAAAATGATTCAAGGTATAGGAATAGAGGGAGCATTCCTCAAGTTCATAAAATCTATCTATGAAAAACCCACAGTGAATATCACCCTCAATGGGGAATTGCTGACAGCTTTCCCTTTAAGATCAGGAACATGACAAGGATGTCCACTCTCAGCACTGTTTTTCCACATAGTACTATAAGTCCTAGGAACAACGATCAGACAACAACAACAACAACAAAAACAAAAGGTATTAAAATTTACAAAGAAGAAGTCAAACTCTCTTCGCAGATCAAATGATAGTTTATGTGGAAAACCCAAAAGACTCCACCCCCAAACTACTAGAACTCATGTAGCAATTCAGTAATGTGGCAGATACAAAGTCAACGTACAGAAATCATTTCTTTCTTATACACTAACAGTGAAAAAATTGAACGGGAAATGAGAGAATTGATTCCATTTACCATAGCACCAAGAACCATAAGATATCTGGGAATAAACCCAACCAAAGAGGTAAAGGATCTGTACTCAAGGAACTACAGAACACTCATGAAAGAAATTAAAAGAAGACACAAAAAGATGGAAAAGCATTCCATGCTCATGGATTGGAAGAATAAACATTGTTAAAATGTCTATACTGCCTAGAGCAATCAATACTTTCAATGCCATCCTGATCAAAATTCCGCTGGCATTTTTCAAAGAGCTGAACAAACAATTCTAAAATTTGTATGGAACCAGAGGAGACCCTGAATTGCTAAGGAAATGTTGAAAAAGAAAAAAAAATGGGGGCATTACATTGCCTGATTTCAAGCTTTTTACTACAAAGCTGTGATCACCAAGACAGCATGGTACTGGCACAAACAGACCACTGGACCAGAGTAGAGAGCCCAGATTTGGACCTGCAACTCTATGGTCAAATAATCTTCGACAAAGCAGGAAAAAATATACAGTGGAAAAAAAACAGTCTCTTCAATAAATGGTGCTGGGAATATTGGACAGCTATGTATAGAAGAATGAAACTCGACCATTTTCTTACACAATACACAAAGATAAACTTGAAATGGATAAAAGACCTCAACATGAGGCAGGAATCTATCAAAATCCTAGAGGAGAACATAACCAGTAACCTCTTTGACATTGGTCACAACAACTTCTTTCACGACATGTCTCCAAAGGCAAAGGAAAACAAAAGTGAAAATGAACTTATGGGACTTCATCAAGATCAAAAGCCTCTGCACAGCAAAGGAAATAATCAACAAAACAAAGAGGCAACTCACGGAATGGGAGAAGATATTCGCAAATGACACTACAGACAAAGGGCTGATATGCAAGATCTATACAGAACTCCTCAAACTCTACCGACAATAAACAGATAATGACATCAAAAAATGGGCAGAAGACATGAACAGACACTTCTCCAAAGAAGACATACAAATGGCTAACAGACACATGAAAAACTATTCCTCATCATTAGCCATCCCGGAGATTCAAATCTAAACCACATTGAGATACCACCTTACACCAGTTAGAATAGCCCAAATCAACAAGACAGTAAACAACAAATTTTGGAGAGGATTTGGAGAAAAGGTAACCCTCTTACACTGTTGGTAAGAATGCAAGTTGGTGCAGCCACTTTGGAAAACAGTATGGAAATTTCTCAAAAAATTAAAAGTAGAGCTACCCTCTGACCCTGCAATTACACTACTGGGTATTTACCCCCAAAATATAGATGTAGTGGAAAGAAGGGCCATCTGTACCCCGATGTTCATAGCAATAATGACCACGGTCATCATACTGTGGAAAGAACCAATATGCCCTTCAAGGGACAAATACATAAAGAAGATATGATCCATATATACAATGGAATATTATGCCTGCATCAGAAAGGATGAATACCCAACTTTTGTATCAACATGGTTGGGACTAGAAGAGATTATGCTGAGTGAAATAAGTTAAGCAGTGAGAGTCAATTATCATATCTTTCAGTTACTTGTGAAACATAAGGAATAACATGGAAGACATTGGGAGACAGAAAGCAGAAGTGAGTTGGGGGAAATCATACAGGTAGACAAACCATGAGATATAGAGATATACCATGAGATATAATCTGAAGTTCTTATTTGATATGAAAGGAAACACTCTAACAACAATGCACTTACTGATATAAAGGAAACACTCTATCACTCTATTTGATATGAAAGGAAACACTCTATTAAACAAACTACAAGGACAGGACAAGTTTATTGATAATAGAACACTTATTCATATTCAGAAAACACTGAGAGGTAATTTTATTTCAGATTACTTAAATAAAATGTCACCTATTGAGGTAAAATTAGGAAAGTATTATACCTATATGGAAAAGTATTATATGGAGAAGTATTATATGGAAAAATATTATACTATATGTGAGAGGTAGGCATAATTAACAAAATAGATAATGAATTTTGATAATTTTATTCTTTAAAATTATTGAGTAATTCTTTATAAATGGTTTTAAAGGATGGGTTTGATCATTTCAGTTTAAAGAAAACCAAATAATATTATGATAGACAGGATTCCTAGCTTTTCTGCAACCATTGAACACTCTAGCCATTTTTGGAAATTTAGAAACTTACATCACTCTCCCCAGAATTTTCTTTTCTTTTTTCTCCCAGATTTTTCCAAAACAAATCTGTTCTATACTTACAATCAAGGTAGAAAACAGAATTAAAGAAATTTCCTTTCAGTTAGAATATTAACTTACTATGTAGCACCCACTTACATGGTGTATTCATAGACTTCCATAAGACTTTGATCATAAGACTTCCATAGGAAGAACAGACTTGAAACTTACTTTGCTTGTGAATTTGACAGCAAACTTCTCTCACTTTCAGGAAATGCCAGGTTTACAGACTCAATTTCTCAGTGTAAAAGTGCAAATAATGAACAACAAATTACTTTTTTTCTGTTGTTTGTTGGGGCTAAAGCAGTAAAGTCTCCTAAAGCCATTTCTATATAAGGTTTTGTATGTTATTCCTAAAAATTTAACCTAGAACTTGGTTCTCTTGTTTTTAAAATTCTCTGAGAGATCCAGTAAGATGTTTCTACTTCTTACTTAATGTCAACTTTTTCTTCCCTTTCATCTAAACAAAAATTTAAAGAAATTATATTCCTTCTCTTTTCATATGCTTCTCCATTTGGGGGTATTTTGTTCTGTCAATATGTCTGTCTAGCACATAATCATATTAATTATTACTGTGATCAATTCATAAATACTGGTGGGACAGTGGAGTTTACAGTCTTGAAACTTCTGGTATTAATTCAGGGTGGCATAACTGAATATGTAATAACTATACTTCTAATGAAAAATGAACAGAGGTGATAAATATGAACATAATGATTAGAAAGTATTTTCAGGAGAATCATCTGTAAATGGCCAAACACAAAGAGAATGGAAGCAATAAGCTCAAAGAAAATTTCTCTTAGTCATTATTAGTATCACATTTATTTGTGTATATGTTTTTCTCTTTTCCTGTCAAATATAAATCTAAGAAGACATGTCATATATATGTATTTAACTTTGTATCTCATTTGGATTGCATAATTCTGGATACATGGCCATCACTATAATATTTGTTGCATGAGGGGAAATAAGTCTGTTCTAGATTTCCTCAAGACTTTTAATTATACTCTTTTAATCTCAATTAAATAGCTTATTTAATGGTACCAGCTGTTTCCAGAACCTGTAAATCTTTGTTATACAACTGTCTGTGGTACATAAGGCTGAGACAGTCTTTAAAGGCTAATTCTGAGAAACTGTAAGTCATAGTAATTGCTCTGTGAAATAGTACAAAACCTGTTTACTTTAGGTGTGCAGCCCACAGCACTTTACTCTTTTGGAATATTGTAAGATGACAAAGGATTTTTGAAGGTCTGAGAAAAATCCAGAAATAGTATCAACAACAGCATAGCCGTTAGAAACTTTTTATAAGAAACTTTTCAACTAAAATAAAGCAAAATGAATGTCAAATCATCTTACTATTATAGTTAAGTAAAGAAATGATCTAAATTGGATTATATTATAAAATGTTAAGTAAATAAATAGATTTTATAATAAACTGACAGTGTTTTAATTCAACAAAATCACATTAATAAAGAGAAGCATGAACTATTTTTTTTTTTTTTATAAAATACAAATTTTGGTCTAAAGAAGGTGCAGTAGTCCCATAGACAAGACACTAGAATGATGCTTCCTAGCTTGAGCAAGAACAACAATTCACTTTAGATCAGTCTATATGAAAATTAATAATAGCAGAAGAGATACAATAAGCAGTTTAGCAATTTTTTTCTTTTTACCAGCAACATTTTCCATTCCCCCCCAGTCTTTCTAGAGTTTTCATCTTATTTTGTTTCTTTACTACATTTATAATAATAATGTCTACATAAGTTCAAGACTGTTACTTACAATAACAACACACCTAATCTTTTAGAAAAGTTTTCATGCATAATATTATATTAAATAGCAGTGAGGACCACAGGGGAAGGGAGAGAAAACTGAGTGAGAAGAAATCAGGGGGAGACAAACCATGAGAGACTTTGGACTCTGGGAAACAAACTGAGGGTTACAGAAGGGAGAGGCTTGGAGGGATGGGGTGATAGGTATTAAGGAAGGCACATGTTGTGATGAGCACTTGGTATTTTATGCAACTAATGAATCATTGAACACTACATCAAAAACCAATGATGAGTTACATGTTGACTACTGAACATAATTTATGAAAAACACAAATAAATAAATATCACCATCTATTTAATTCTTCTACTTATAGTCAATAGTAAGTTGTTTACTTATTATCATTAAAACTATAATGAACTCTGCAAATTTCCTCACATGTTTAGGATCATTGCCTCCAGTTTGATTTCCAGATGTGAAATTATTCTAGTAAAGAGATGCAAAATTTTTAAAAGTATATATTGGTAGATTGCTTTCCAAAAGGAAAGTAAAGATACACTGAACCTGAAACCAAACTCTCCTTGAGTCTTATCAGAAATGTCTCCCTTTTAGGACATTTTTCTACATATCCAGACTAGTCTTAATGCTCCAGATCATGTAGTGATTGTATTTTGAGTATTTTGTGCTTTTACAATTAGTATCTGCCCTCAAACTTCTTCCATCTAAAAAATATTGGTTCATTACTGACACTTAAAAGGACAAAAAAAAAAAAAAAACAAAAAAAGGAAAGGACAAACTGACATTTATAGTATTGTGTTTGTTCCCTAACCTTTAGTCCTCACAAGAGACTGAAGAGTTGTTATAGTTGTATCCATTGTACAGAACATGAGATTCATGGTCAATGAGATTAAATAAATTGTCCAAGAAAGCAGTACTGTTGGCAAATGTCTAATCTGGGATTTGTATCCTGCTACTTGTGAAGACCTCCTTTTTTTTTTTTTTCTTTATTAGCACATACTCCCCTTTCTTTAAGATCCAGCTTCGTGATAAATCTCACAAATGGATCTCTCACCTTCTTCAATATCTCTTTTTTCTTGGATAAATAAAAATAACAATTTTCATGTCTATGTATATAGACATAGGAGTGATTCTGAAACTTGTGCTCGAAAGCCATATTTAACAGCTCTGTGACACTTATTGAGTAAGCTGAACCTCATCGGGCCACAGCTTATCTAAAAATTGTGGTGATAATAATATATCCACCTCCTAAGGTTATTATAAGAATTAAACTATTAATATATACAAAGTATTTAGAATAAAATCATATATATAAGTGTTTGTTATCATAAATTAGCATGTTGTTTTTTAAAATTACTTCCACCTTTTGCATTGCAATATTTTAGAACTACTTCCTCAGCTTCAAACACCTTGTCTTTGCTATCTCTAGAACAAATGAAATCATGATCCTCCTTTCTCACAGAGAATCCAACACTGAGTTGAAAAATTCAGTAATAATTTAATCTTTTGAAAGGCAAAAAAAAAAAAAAAAAAAAAAAACAAGACCAAACAAGCAAAAAAACAAAAAGAAAAAACTCTATTCCTAAATATGTCCTCTGTTCTTAAAAAATGTCAATTTCTCCTCTTTTAGGAGTAAGAATTGGGCTAATGAATAACTGGCCTGAGCAAAATTAGCCCCTCACTTTTAAAACATCAGGGATGTCAAGAAAAGTTTAAAGTAGAATATGTGAGACTTTGATAATTTGGAAGGCATCTCAAATACAGATTGAAGCTATGGAAAAGGATAGTGAGTATAAAATATTCATTAGTCAAATATATGTGGTAAGTTCAAGGTCAGAGTTATCTATTAAAACAGACACAGGAATAAAACAAGTAATGTCTAAAAGACAGTTCTAGAGAAGTCTACCTAATATCAAGTCAATATTGCAGATACCTGCACCAGTCATATGAAGGGCTTTTGGAATAGAAAATGTAATTGTTGAAGCCAAGCTCTTGGTAACTTAGCCAATTAGATATTATGCAAAAAAACAGACAACAATAAAAATTCCTATTTTAAATTAAAACCTACATTTTACTTGCACAGATGGCTAACAAGTTACCCAAAATTATTAGCCACCAAATATGAAGAGGAAACTAAAGTCAAGTACCATAGTGTCTCAGAGGCCAAAGTTCCCATTAAAAACATAGAACCCTAAATTTTAACCAGAAACAAAGGAAAAAAGAAAATCCACAACATGGTAAATAGGAACTGGGTGCTCACATAATGCTAGCACACTCAAAGTCCAAACATGTCAGTGAAAGGGCAAAGTATTTAATAAAACAAACAAACCAAAAGTCCTGCTTTCAAAGATGACTTAGAAAGAAGCAATTCATTTGAATGAGATAGCAGGTGGACAAAATAACACATCCTAAACATTTGATTAAAAAGTGTTCTCTCGTATTACTTAGCCATATAAAAGGATGAGATCTTGCCAATTTCAACAACATGGTTGGACCTGGAGGGTATAATGCTAATGAAATAGGTTAGGAAGAGAAAGACAAACACCATACAACTCACTTATATGTGAACTATTTAAAAAAATAAAAAAAAAAATAACAGAAATGAATAAATACCTAAAGAAAAAGCAGATACAGACCCATAAATACAGATAACAAATTGATGATTGCCAGAGAGGATGCATGGGCAAAATGGGTGAAGGGGAGTGGGAGATACAAGCTCCAAGTCATGGAATGAATAAGTCATAGGGATAAAAGGAAAAGCATACAGAATATGGTCAATGATATTTTAATAGCACTGTATAGTAACAGCTGGTACCTACACTTGAGGTAAACATAGCATAATGTATTTACTTGTCAAATCATTATGTTGTACAGCAGAGCTAATGTAATATTATGTGTTGACTATACTTCAGTTTAAAAGGTTTTCTTTTTACAGGAGTTTTATATTTGAAATCTGAAGCTAATCAATAAAACTAAAGTACTTTCATTTTGGAAATAAACATAAGAACTCATTGGAGGAATAGACTTTAAAGTAAACTCACAGAATTCCCACCGATATCCATAAAACATAAGTCCATATTAAATACAATGGGCAATTAGTATATAAACAGATGTTTAAATAATGGAGGAGAGGAGGAGAAAAATAAGGAAGGATTGGGAAAAAACTTAGTTACATTCAAAGTGCATTTTTGATTTTAGAGAATACTTATCATTCATGCCTGTGTAGTTTCAATGAGAGACTCCATTCCAGAATTAAAATTTCAGTACAGCTACCACACAAAATTTAATATGCAATATGAGTTTCTTACTGTTATGCTATCAGCTACACTTGCAAATTCAAAGTCTAACTCAATGAATCTCACTTTACTGAAACAAACATCTTTTTAAAAAAAATTTTGGGTAACAAATATTGTGAAACATTCTTCACTAATTAAAATATAATAAATCTATAATTCTCATTAAAATATATATCTGTAAATGTACATGTATATGCACATAATACTTTGTATTATATAATGAAAAATTAATTTTAGTAAAATTATATGTAGCTCAACATGTGTAACTGCTGGATCACGTTATTAGTGAAATAATGACAGTTTATAACCTAGATGTGAAATCACCTTGGAAGTACAAATTCAAGTGTAGCTGATACAGGCATTTTTTTTTTAATTTATTTATTGTATTTGTGGGAGAGAATGAGTGAAAGAGAGAACTTGAGTAGGGGGAACAGCAGAGGAAGAGGGAGAAGCAGGCTCCTCACTAAACAAGGAACATGATGTGGGACTCTATCCCAGGACCCCGGAATCATGACCTGCGCTGAAGAAAGACATTTAACTGACTGAGCCACCCAGGTGCCCCAATACAGGTACATTTTACTGGTGACTCAAATCAAAAGTACATCTGTCACTGGTGATATGATTTCTTGAAGCTATAAACAACCCTTGGTTAAATCCAAATACAAGAAAGACAAGCATTTTCCTTAGTATTAATCATTGCGTTTAATTTGTGAATTACTTTCACATAATAAAAACAAAATATGATTTTCATTCAAAATCAGTTTACTTGTTTATTTTAAAATATTTTGTTTACTAAATAGTGATTAAAACAAAAACCTCCTTGACTCTCCTTGACAGCAACAGTCATGTTTCAAATAACTGTTTATTTCTTAAAACTTTCAGCTGCAGAAGAATATGTTTGTTACTTAAATAACAGCTTTATACTTTAGAATGCACCAAAGCTAAAACACAGTATTATTCAGGCAACCAAAGAGTTGCCTGGAAGTTGGAAATACAACTGCAAAGAAATAATACTTGGCTCATGTTAGTTTGAAGTCTATAGTCTAGTGGAAGATAAAGAAATAGAAATTATAACTCTTGATGTAAAATGTTAGTCTTCATCTCATCAAAACCTAGCATTAAAATCATATTGGTGCATAAAACAAATATGAACAGGAAATGAAGCATTGGGTAATTTTTGTAGAGGTCAGAATAAAATACATTTTTGGTGGTAGAGAATAAAACATTCTGAGTTTTTTTGTTTGAACGTACATGTACAAATAAACTAATTAGTAAATAAATAAATGGTTGCAGTGTGGCTTTTAAAAATATCTGTAAAAGTGAAATCAACATCCTTAGAAATGTCATAAGTAATTAGATTGATGTTTTAGATACATATAAATGACCAATCCCTATTTATCAGTTCAATTTACTTATTTATTTATGAAAAGCTCTTAATACTATGTTTAATAATTGTGAAAGACCGTATATCCATGAAAAAAATACCATGTACAATCACACTGAAGTTCCACAAATGAAGATATGCAAATTATTTTGTAAAGGTGGACAAGGGTGGCTATGGAAAGTAGAGAGAAAAGAAAGACAGGGAGAAGGAGGTTCCTGAATATAATGGGTTCTGTATGTCATTTTGGAAGTTGGAAATTTATCCTGAAGATGTATAGGGATTAAGGAATTTTAATGAAGAGATTAGTATGATCAAATTTTTATTTTAGAAGTATAGTTATCACTGATATTTGCAATGATGTTACAGATAAAGGACTGATATCTAAAATCTCTAAAGAACTTCTCAAACTCAACACTCGAGAAAATAAATAACCAAGTCAAAAAATGGGCACAAGATATGAACAGATAATTCTCCAAAGAAGTCATACAAATGGCTAACAGACACATAAAAAAATGTTCAACATCACTAGTCATCATGGAAGTACAAATTAAAACCACAATGAGATACCACTTTATACAAGTTAGAATGGCAAAATTTAACAAAATGGGAAACAACAAATGTTGGGGAGGAGGTGGAGAAAAGAAAACCCTCTTACACTGTTGGTGGGTATGCAAGTTGGTACAGCCACTCTGGAAAACAGTGTGGAGGTTCCTCAAGTCATTAAAAATAGAGCTTAGCCCACAACCCAGCAATTGCACTACTAGGTATTTACCCCAAAGATACAGATGTAGTGGGAAAAAGGGGCACATGCACCCCAATGTTCATAGCAGCAATGTTCACAATAGCCAAACTGTAGAAGGACAAGAGATCCTTCAACAGATGAATGGATAAAGAAGATGTGGTTCATATATACAATGGAATATTACTCAACCATCAGAAAGGATGAATTCCCACCATTTGCACTGACACGGATGGAACTGGAGAGGATTATGTTAAGTGAAGTAAGTCAGGTAGAGAGAGACAATTATCATATGGTTTCATTCATATGTGGGACATAAGCAATAGCACAGAGGACCATATGGGAAGGGAAAAAAATCTGAAGGGAGAGAAATCAGAGAGAGATGAACCATGAGAGACTATGGACCGTGGGAAACAATCTGAGAGTTTCAGAGCAGAGGGAGGTGGGTGAAAAGGGTAACAGTGTAATGGGTATTGCGGAGGACTCATGTTGTGATGAGCACTGGGTGTTATATGTAACTAATGAATAACTGAACACTACATCAAAAATTACTATATGTAATTTTTACTATACTATACTGTACTATACAATGCCTAGCTGAAAGTAATAAAAAAAGAAAGAAATATGGCTATCAACCGTATGGAATACAGAGAGGATGGGGGACAATGTACATGGAAAAAAACATTTTCCCATGTTGATAATTTTAGGAAATGAAGACAAAATATTCAGAACCAGCAAGAGGAAAAGAGGAAGAAATTTGTAAGAGAGCCAATACAGGACAATCTAAACTCTATTTCCTGTTATTTACAGGAATTATAGCAACTATTTCAACCATAGTGTAACTATGGCTGTTCACTGGTTTTAATTGCCATGCATATAATTAGATTCCATCTATCAAGTTTAAGATGCTATAAGTTATATTGAATCATGATTTCATTTTACTATTTAAGAAAAATAAATTTCCGGCTCAACTATTACATAGATTTCAACTCTACAAATAACAAAATGAGAAAACTTGTGCATCTTAGAATTGATAAAATACTTTTTGTTTTTTTGTTTTTTTTCATAATATAAGTTCAGGTCTTCTCAAAAAGCATTTTACTTTTATAAGGCTCATTTGAAAGAAAACATATCTGGAATGAATAAAAGATGTTACAGGTTTCGGGAGATCCATGGAATTTTCAGACACTGAAATGTGCAGTGTTGCCACTGTAGGTGGCAATGTGCAGGTGAGTGTTGCCAAGAACAATAGAGCTAGCACAGAATTCCTTCCTCTGCTTGTCCACTTGGTCAGAATATTAATGGCTAATTATTACCACCTTTGTAAAGGATACTAGTATCCTTTTTTTCATCTGTTTCTCAATTAGAAATCTTTGTTCCCTTATATTTCCACTTCTCCTAATTTTGGCCATTTCACCTTTGACATCATTTTTTAAAGATTTTATTTATTTATTTGAGAGAGAGAAAGAGAGCACAAGTGGGGGGAGGAGCAGAGGAAGAGGAAGAAGCAGACTCCCTGCTGAGTAGGGAGCCTGATGCACTGTTTGATCCAGGACCCCAGGATCATGACCTGAGCTGAAGGCAGAAGCTTAACCAACTGAGCCACCCAGGCACCTAGAGGTCATTGTTTTTATGGGCACCAGTGTATTACACATAACTTGATACATGTAAAATACCAATTCTTATTTGTCAATTTAATTTACTCATTCATGTATGAAAAGCTCTTTATTTTAGATTATGACTAGTTATCTCCCAAAAATTGCTTGTAGAATACATAAATTAATGAATTCTGACTCCTAGAGTTTCCCACTAACCAATAAACAATGAAGCTCATTTGAATTAAGTAAACATTTAAATTCAGAATTTTTGAAATTTCTGAGTATACTATGTAAATTTAAGAGTTTTAGCCATTACAAATGTTTTGTGGATTAAACTGAAAGGTAAAAAGAGATGAAAAGTGTCAAATCTAAAATAGAAATCTCCAATTTTAATACCTGCTCTTACTTTACCTTACATAGTCTCTTTCAAATATCATATAGTAGCAAACAAAAAATATAAGGGTTTTCCATAGGATAAATATACTCTGGGGGGAAATAATGAGATAATTGACAAGTGACTTTTGGGGAAACCAAAGATAGTTGCCATAAAGTTCTTAAACTTTATTATAGTGATCTGGGAAAAATTAGTATTTAGTACCATGAGCAATAACAATTCCAGGAATTAATATCTACACTATTTCCAAGCATTTTACTCTTCTAGCTTTAATGCATACCTATTTACAAAATTAAGTCTTCAAATCAGCTATTTGGTGTCTGCAAATCATTCTGATATTTCCAAAAATGCCTTTTAAGTTTCCTTCCCTGGTTAGCCAACGTGCTGTTTTCCCAACCACAGCTTCCTGCCAACTGGCCCAGTATTTACATTACCTGTTTAAATTCATGTGTTAATTATAGGAATTTTTGAAAGCCATCACTGATCACTGATCTCCTTTTCACCTCTGCAAAAAGACCTCACAGTTTTCATATTAATTCATTTTCATGATATCTCATTTCAAACTGGACCCCACAGTATATTTTACTTTTACTTTGAGCAGCAATATACACCACTGATGAAAGAGGATTCGTCCAATTACTATGAGCAAAGTAGCTTTAACTTCCTTCGGATATCCACTAGCAAGATATAAAATGACACTTCCCGGACACATCAGTAGCACAATAGGGCCTCTATTGATTTTCATATCATGTTCTTCAGTATGAAATGGCTCTCTTGAGGACTCCACTTCCCAGCAGGAAAAAATTGCCTTTTCTACGTTTGAATTCTCAGGTCTATTAATGCATCCCTCGCTGGAGACAGTGTCATTTTAGTTCTATTTCTTTGTAGTTGATGTGTCTACACCTTGCTGTTGTAGTGCCCTAATGGATCCTAGGGTTGTAGGTCAAAGTATGAAAACAAAAAATGAAATTGCTTAGCCTGCAAATCAATAAAAAAGACTCTTAACACTTTTTCTAAGTATAAAATGTGCAACCAATGAAGTGTGATAAGTGCATTCAACCTTGTACTAAAACTATAAATAGAATATTTCTAACTCTTGGCATTTATATACTCAAAATGAAGATAAACGTTAAGTTCTGTTGCTCAATGTACAATATCTAAATCAAGAAAACCAATGAAAATGCATTTGTTATGTTGACTAAAATGTTGAATTATAATCTTCTCAAAAGTTACCTTAGAATGGCATTGTATGTCATTCTATTTTCATCTGCCCTAAATAATCTAATCTAATTTAATTTAAAATTCTCTGGAATAAAAACACTTCAAGGAAAACCATCCTCATTTTTTTTAACTTGACCTCCCTAAAATCATCTGTTTGACAGCTAAAATTGCTTTCAGTGATTGCTGTATAATAAAAAAATTTTCAGTTTGATATTAATTGAGATAAAATATAGAGAATAAAAATAGCACTATAATAGTTCCATGTGAGAACAAAATGCCTTTATCTATAGTCTTCAAATTTATTTCTAATAACTAAAGCTTTTACAGATTTGACATTTTTTATTATCTAATAATTTCATTATTTAACAATTAATGGATTTATTATGTAATCCACTCAATCCCTAGAAATAACCTACAAGTTATTGTGAAGGGACACCAGGTTCAGAAAAGTCTATTTTTTCAGCCAATCAAAATCCATATCAAGTTTTCTAAGAATTGTTACAAAATACCAATTTGACAAATTTTTATTTCTGTTCTTTCCATTTCTAGTGTTCTTTACTAAATCTGAACTAATTGCCTTACTCAAAATATCACATAAGTGATAAATGTATTCTTAAAGATAGAATCAAATGTTCTAGGAAATGTATGTAAATATCATTATCAATGTTTCAGCCAAAGCCTGAGAGAGAAAAATCTGTCTCTTTATTCTCTAACAGTAAACTTTTCAAAGTGGTGAGGATAATATTTTAAGCTAAGAAACTCAAGGCCTTTAAAGAGAAGAGGAACTACAGAAAATGAATGCAATGGCAGGAAAACCATTGTATCAAAATGTTGATTCTTCCAAATGGCTCCAAACAGTGACGTTAAGCCCTGAGCTATTGGGCAAAATCCCCATCAGTGAATGCTGTTAGTTTCTGAGCTTTATCATGCAGAGCATAATTTAGAGTGCTACACAATATGTTTCTTTTGGAAAATGACCTTAGAACACAAAGAATAAACATTGCTGATGACATATTTTAGAGAATGTAAGGAATTCTGAAAATAGTAAGGGTAGTTATCCAAAAAAGAGTTTTGTTTTAACATATAAAATGTCAAATTTGGGTAAGATTCAAGAAGGATCTTAACCTAAGCATGTCTAGGTCATTTTCTTTACAGAAATCAGAACATCATGACAATATTATTTTTATAGTCCTTTATTAGAACAATTTTAGTCCATGAGGTTAATTACAAATTTAGAATTTTTTAAAGAGTACATTTTTGTTTAATGGAATGTGATAATGATTATAAAATAGATGCCTCTATTTTGCCTTTGTCAGTTATGGGTAATTATTTTTACCAGCTCTATTGAAGTATACCTGACAAATAAAAATTGCATATATTTAAGGTGTAAAACTTAATGTTTTGATATACCTATATATTGTGAAATGATAACCACACTTTAGTTAATTAACATATCCATCACCACACATAATTATCGTTTTCTTTTCTTTTTTCGTGGGAGTTAAGGTCTAGCCCCTTAGTAAAATTAAAGTCTATGATATACAGTACTGTTAACAATTGTCACATTTCTGTACATTCTGTTTCCAGAATTTATTCATCCTATGTAACTGTTCATCCTGTGTAACTGAAACTGTGCTTCTTGACCAGCATCTCTCCCCTCATCCTTCTCCCCCAACATTCCATCTCACACTTTCCCAGTCCCCAACCACTCCTCCCATCCCACACCTCCTTCCTCCACTAGACCCTGGCAATCATACTTCTATGTCTCTGAATTTGACTAGTTCTAATTTTACATATAACTGAGTTCATGCAATATTTATCTTTATTTGGCTTATTTTACTTGTAATGTTCTCTAGGTTAATCTATTAGTTGCACACTTACAACAGGATTTCCATTTCTTTGAAGGTTGCATAATATTCCAATATATATATGATATACATATATCACATTTTCTTCATCAATTTTTCTGAAAGTGGATATTTAGGTTATTTCCATATCTTGGCTATTATGAATAAAGCTGCAATGACTATGATAGTATGGATATTTCTTTGAGACCTTGATTTCATTTGCTTTAGTTATATACCCTGAAGGAGAATTTCTGGATCATTTGGTAATCCTATCTTTTAATTTTTGTGAAGAACTTCCATACTGTTTTTTATAATGACCACCAATAGTGTACAAGACTTCCAATATCTCCAAATTCTTGCCAATACTTGTTGTTTTTTGTCTTTTTGATAGTAGCCATTCTAACAGTTGGAAGGTAATATTTCATTGTGGTTTTGATTTGCTTCAATAGTGTACAAGACTTCCAATATCTCCAAATTCTTGCCAATACTTGTTGTTTTTTGTCTTTTTGATAGTAGCCATTCTAACAGTTGGAAGGTAATATTTCATTGTGGTTTTGATTTGCTTCAGTGATGAACAGATAACCAAGATTAAGTTCACATATCACAAAAGGATAAAAATTTTAGTGGCAAATGATATTTTTAAGTTGCTTTAATAATGCCATTAATATCTCTTGACTGTGCATAACAAAACATACTGCCAGAAAAAGACAAAATATCTTAAAGGGAAGACCTAAGGCCACACTGAATATCACAATAAGAAAATCAATCCAAATTTATAAACATTTTTCTTACTAAAAAGAAAGACTATAAAGTTTGTAAGCCTTCTTAAATATTAGCTTGGCTAGACAAGCTGAAGTGCTTTAAAACCAGCATTTGTTTCAAATCTCTATTAAGTGTTTCTTTGGGGAAAAAACATTCCTCAAGGAATAATTTCACCTTCTTTTAGTATGTATGTTTTCCTTTTCAATTTTGATTTCTATTCCTTTGCTGGATATTGATTTGTTCAAATTTTCTATTTCTCCCTGTTTCAGTTTTGATAGTTTACATGTTTCTAGGAATTTGTCCATTTTTTCCAGGTTGCCCAGCTTGTTAGCATTTATTTTTTCATAATATTCTCCTATAATTGTTTGTATTTCTTTAGTTGTGATATTATCTATTGGGTCCTTCTCTTTTCTTGTCCATAAGTCTGACTAGAAGTTTATCAATTTTATTAACTCTTTTAAAGAAACAGCTCTTAGTTTTGTTGATCTGTTCTGTTTTTTTGTTTGTTTGTATATAATTTATTTTTGTTCTAATATTTATTATTTCCTTTCTTTCCCTGGTTTTAGGCTTTCTTTTCTTAAGATTTGATTTATTTGACAAACAGAGATCACAAGTAGGCAGAGAGGCAGACAGAGACAGAGAGAGGGGGAAGCAGGCTCCCCGTTGAGCAGAGAGCCCAATGCAGGACTCGATCCCAGGACTCTGGGATTATGACCTGAGCTGAAGGCAGAGGCTTTAACCCACTGAGTCACCCAGGTGCCCCTAAGCTTTATTTTCTGTTCTTTTTCTAGTTTGTTTAGGTGTAAGGTTAGGTTGTGTGTTTGGGACTTTTCTTGCTTCTTGAGGTAGGCCTGTACTGCAATATACTTCCTCTTGAGGACTGTGTTTGCTTCATCCCAAAGGTTTTGGACTGCTATGTTTTCATTTTCATTTGCTTCCATGTACTTATTAATTTCTTCTTTAATACCTGGATAACCATTTATTCTTTAGTGGGATGTACTTTAACCTCCATATGTTTGTGGTCTTTCCAAATTTTTTCTTGTGGTTGGCTTCTAGTTTCGTAGCACTGTGGTCTGAAAATATGCATGTGTGATCTGGATATTTTGTACTTGTTGAGGACTGATTTGTGACCCAGTATAGGATCTATTCTGGTGAATGAGCCATGTGCATTCAAGAAGAATGTGTATTCTTCTGCTTTAGGATGAAATGATCCGAATGTATCTGTTAAGTCCATCTTGTCCAGGGTATCATTCAAAGTCATTTTTACCTGGTTGATTTTCTGCTTAGATGATCTGTCTATTGCTGGTGTGTTAATGTTCCCTATGATTGTATTATCATCAAGAAATTTCTTTATGTTTGTTATTAATTATATATTTTGGTGCTCTCAAGTTGGGGCATAAATATTTATAATTATAATCTCTTCTTCATGGATAGACCCCTTAATTATGATATAATGATATAATGCCCTTCTCATCTCTTGTTGTAGTCTTTAGTTCAAAATCTAGTTTGTCTGATAGTAATATGGCTACTCTGGCTTTCTTTAGGCACCCATTAGCATGATAGATTATTCTCCCTCCATTCACTTTCAATCTCCCGATCTATGTCTCTAGGTCTAAAATGAGTCTCCTGTGTCAGTGTGTCCTGTTTTTCCTTTTTCTATTCTGAAAACCTATGTCTTTTGATTGAGCCCTTTAACAGAGTGATTCTTAAAAGGTGTGAACTGATGCCATTGTGTTACCTCAAATGTTGGTGCTTCTGGTTATGTTCTCTGTTCCTTTCTCCTCCTTGTTACTTTTGGTCTTCCCCTCCCCACACTCAAAGGATCCCCCTTAATGTTTCTTGCAGGGATGGCTCAGTGGTCATTAACTTCTTTAATTTTTGTTTGTTTGGGAAACTTTGTCTCTTCTATTCTGAATGACAACTTTGCTGGGTATTCTTGGCTACACATTTTCCACATTCAGCATGTTGAATATATCCTGCCATTCTCTTCTACCAAGTTTCTCTGAATAGATCTGGTGTGAATTTGATCTGTTTCCCTTGTAGGTTAAGGACTTTTTTCCCCCTTACTGCTTTCATTCTTTCCTTATCTGTGTATTTTGTGAATTTGACTATGATATGTCCTGACAATGTCCAGATTTTGTTGTATTTAATGGGATTTCTCTGTGATTCTTGGATTTTGATGTCTATATCCTTCCCCAGGTTAGGTTAGTTTCCAGCTATAATTTCCTTAAAAAAAAAATACACACAGAAAAAAACACCCTTCTACCCCTTGTTATCTCTCTTCATCTTCTGGGACTCCTATGATATGAATGTTATATTTTAATATATCACTGGGTTCTCCAAGTTTACCCTCCTGATCCATCATGCTTTTCTTCTGAGGGAGGAGTCTGCTGCTCCAATTTTCAAGGTGAACTTGCCTTAGTGGAGATGCACCTGCTGGGCACAGAGGGGCGGGGCTTGGTGTGGTGGCTTCTTTCTCCACTTGGTGCTGTTTAACTCACTAAGGTCAATCAGTGTTGGTGGGCAAAGGATGGAGATGACCTCTCTCATCTCTCTCACTTCTGGAACAGGAAGTTAGTCCTGTTACTCCTCAGGCAGCCCTCACAGACAGGTGAACAATCACCCTTCCTGTTTTTCCGGCTTCTGTCAGATCCTGGCCTTCATCCTGTCTTTAACCAAGCTGTCACCTGCCAAGCAGTGCAGCACTCCTGTGTTTTATCTTAGGTACAACTGTGTTTCAAAACCACACACTTCAAAGAGCTCTATGGTGCAGATATATGCTGATCCCCTGAGAGGGGGAGGGTTTCACTATGCTTTGGCTGGTGCTATCTTCTCCCAGAAAACAGTTGTGCAATCACACAGCTGTTTGGAATTTATGGTAAGTAACAACATACAGCTGGTGCCAGGGTTTGGTGACCTCAGCCAACATCTTTGTTCCAATACTGGTGAATGGGATATCTCAATGGAGGCTACAGGGTCTTTTGCCCATATAGATGTCATATCACCTCTACCAAATGCACTCAAGACAAGAGAACTTCTGCTCTCCTGACAACCCAGGGAATCATCATACTGGGCTGCTTGCTCCCAGGCTCTGCTCTGCTTCCCTGCCAGAGCACTGTCAGGCCTGATCCTGGCTATGGTGCTGACCTCCAAATCTTCAGACTCTGTGCTCTGTTTATAAGGAAACTGGAGGTTTTGAAACCCTCTTCTTTTTCCTAGTCAATGGTTTTGAGAACAGTTTTCTTGTGGAGTCCTCTAGGTGTCTTTTCACTCTTTTTCTATTTCATTTTCTCTTGCTACTGTCTCCACTATCAGGGCTACCTCCCTTCTACAGTGCCCACAGCTCTTTTTTTCCACCAACCAACTCTTCACAGTTCCTACCTTCCATGGGTCATTTCTGCTCTTTGTAGACATACAGCTTTGTTCTAGAAGAATTCTGAGTGATTTCTTGGGTGTTCAGAATGGTTTGATATTTATTCAATTACATTCAAGGGAAGAAGCAAACTTAGGGTCACCCTACTCCTTCATCATCTTAACCCTCTTCTAAATTCAATTTTAATATTTACATTCACTGTATATATGGTGATCATCTAGAAAATTAAAAATGGAATTAAACTACTATACTAAACCACTTTATTTTATAAGAACATAAAATCTTACCTTCTGACCATCATGGGAGGTAGAAAGAAAGAAAAATGTAAAACAACATGAATCTCCATTTTAAAAAAATGCAAGGGTAAATTTGATTTTTTTTTCTGCCTTTCTTTTTTCCACCAAATTTCCTCTGGCATATTTTGAATAGACTTTTTCTGTAATATCAGTAGGCATGAAGTTACAAAATGAGAGAACAAAAAAAACACTGCACTTACAATGTCAAAAATTTTAAGTAATATATTCTCTTTTAGGATACAGAAGATTCTAAATTAAAAGGCGTTAACTCACTTATGACAAGATAAGAAAGTTGTGTGATTTTCAAAGGAATGAATACACTATTCTCAAATGAAGCAATTCTAATGCATATATTCTTCTTAAATTGCAAATTAACAGATTAAAAATTACCTTGGAAATTCCCACTTTTTGAAGTTTTAAACTTTATTTTCTCATTCAACATTGTTTATACATATCCATAATTTGTTTCTGAACAAATGTTATGTGAACTTGCAATGGTTTTCAGTCCAAAATGCATATAAAAATCATGTATATTAATATACCAAAAGTTCTGTTAGCAAAATAGTAATAAACCTTAGAATGGAAAAAATGAAAAAAGCAAATTGTTATAAGTGGTATTCTTTAAGTAATTGTAATATGGATTACTTTTAGATTTTTATGCTGAGCATTTTGTATTCACTTTAGATACATCATGCTTAAATTGTATGACATCTCTGTTTTAACAACATGATTGAAAATCTAATGGACAGTATATGTATCTACTGTTTTACAAATGACAGAAATTTAAATTTTCTGCAATTAATAAATGTTATTACTTTATTCATTCAAAAAGTAATAAAATATTATAACATTAAGGAATATTTTTATATCTATAATGCAGTTTCCAATGTTTAGAAGAAAATAAAACAAGGTAAAGAATAATTTTTAAAAAGATATTAAATATTCACCTTACAAATTAGCATCTGAAGCTTCATCACAATTTACAGGTGAGGATTTCTGGGGAAATGCAACTTAAAAAAAAAAAATCTCTTCTCAATCCAGAAAACCTCTCCACATAGGTAAAGGAAAGTTTTCTTACTGAAAAAGCTTTAAACCAGAATGTTGTACACAACAAAAAAGTCCACTAAAGAGATTGCAAAGTAGAACAAAATCTCCTTTTATATAGCCATCAAATATGCAACCTGTTACATACATGTTCTCATGATAAACAAGTGATCCGCAAGTAAAAGGGCTTGACAGCACGATTTGTTACACATAGTTCATCCTAAATTTCCTTGGCAATTGGGATATCCCTCTGCATAGCTAATTGACTTTATCCAAAGGAGAAATAAACTCCTTATATCTTTATAACAGTAGGTCATTTTGCAATGTGGAGAAAATCGCTGTGGGAATTAGGCTCTTAGCTTCCACAGAAATTGGAAAAGAGGGGGGCTATCATCACTGATGATTACATTTCAAATACATGGTTCTTAGGTCCTTGAAAAAGCCATTTCTGCTTCTAAAAGTTATTAAGAGGATTATTTAGCTTTTAAAAAGATATACATGCATTTCAAGCAGAGACAGAGCTTACAATTGGGTGTTTTCTAAAGCAAATGCTCCTAAAACAGGGAGCAGAAGTAGTCTTTTCCCTTATTTTCAACAGGAGAATTTTTTTTATTTGTACATATACTTACAAGACTACTTGTCCAGACTTTTCACAAGCATTAACTAACATGAAATCCCATGACAACAAACACTTAATTTGCAAGTTGTCAGCACTGTTATTTTTATCTATACTTTTGCTTGAACTGTTCATACTTTTTAATATTGCCTGCTAGTTTTAATAATACATAAATATCTTATAATGGACTGCTATTAAAGAGAGAGAGAGAGAGAGATTAAATGTTGATGAGGATATAGAGATACTGGAACCCCTGTATACTGTGGGTGGTGATGTAGAATAGCACAGCTACTAAGGAAAATAGTATGGATGTTCCCCAAAAGATTAAAAATAGAACTACCATAAGATTCAGCATTCCCACTTCAGGGTACATATTCAAAACAATCGCAATCTAGATCTCAAAGAGATGTCTGCAACCCCATGTTATTTTTCACATTATTCACAATAACTAAGATATGGAAACATCTTGAATTTCCATGGACAGATGAATGGATAAGAAGAAAGTGATACATACATACAATGAATGTTATTCAGCCTTAAAAGAGAAGGCAATCCTGCTGCTTGCATCAATGTGGATGAAACCAGAGAACATTTTGCTAAGTGAAACAAACCGCTTTCAGAAGGATAGCAACTGTATGATCTCCGTTAGATGTGGAATCTAAAATAGCCAAAGTCCTAGATGCAAAGAGTAGAATGGTGGTTGTTAATAACTGAAGGGAGGTGGTGGGGTGGTGGTGGTGGTTAGGAATGGAGTTGTTCAATAAGAATAAAACTCCAGCAAATGAAGACCTTCTAGAGATCTACTGCACAACACAATGGCTATAGATAACAAAAGAATATTGTGCACTTAAAATTTTGTTAAGCAGGTTTCATGTTAAGGATTCTTAAGAAGACATGAGGAAACTTTTTGGAGGTGATGAGTATGTTTATTACCTTGATAGTAGTAGTAGTATCACTTGTATGTGCATATGTCTAAACTCATCAAATTATATACATTAAACATGTGCAGTTTTCTGAATACCTCACTAAAGCTGATTAAAAAAAAAAAGAAAAATTACTTAGTCTTGCATTTTTCACAATATTCAAGAACATTATGCCAGGACCATATGAGCTCTCTATTAAACTTTATTTTTCAGAACTCTTCTTTTCAAGAACATCAGAACAATACATTTTAAGGTTATTAACATTTATATATAACCATTAATACAATATTTGGGCTGAATCATAATTATATTTAACTGTCTTTGGAAACAGTATTATTTCTTGTTATTCTGTTCTAAGTCAATTTGAATATCAAATAATTTTGGATTTTCACTTGTGATTTGTCATTAAAACCTGTTCCTAGTATATCATACTTGTTGGAAATAATGATCCTTTTTGAAAACATACTGCTTGAATATATGTGTGCATGCATTATTAAATTATGCATTCTAATTAAAACCACCTATTGAATAAACTTATTTCTATCATCACTAATATTTAAAAAGGTAACATGGAAATGATTTCATATTGATTTCAATAACATCAATATTATATTTCAAAAGAAAGATTAATACCTTTCAGTATCACTGAAGCATAAAAAAAATTCTCTATAAGTTAAAATATTAGCAAATTACTACACGAGTTAAGTCATTTAAAAGTGGTACCAGTATTATAAAAATAGCTATTTATATTAATTTAATAAAACTTGCCTACAACCACATTTTAATTAATAAATTCCATCTGCTTTTCCCAACTCTTAGTTAATTAAAAACATCTCTATATATGTGATATTATTTAGCTTAATATTGATATAATTAGACTAGCACAGATATACTGTATGAAATTAAACTCATTTTAATAATGATGGCTATGATATTTTAAATCATTTCAGGAGAGATGAAGCTTATAATATCCGCATATCAAATGCTTACTTTTCTATGGGTTCTGAGTTTTATTAACAGTTACTCACTAAATACTGTTAATTCATGTAAAACAAACATTACAGATTAGATGAGAATAAAAAGCTTGCTTTTCCTTACCATTATTAACCCAGATACATAAAAGCAAGGACATCCAAACATAAATTTCTTTTACACACTAGAGAAATGGTGGCAGATATTGGAAAATTGAATACAGTGTGGTTTTTTTTTTCAGATTTCATTATTATCTATGTTGAGATACCATGATATTATGTAATTTTGACTAGAGCTCTAATAGTGTATAACAGAGCCCAGAGTTGACCTGATCAAAAAATCTCTCAGTCACTAGTTCAAAACTATAGAAAGTTTATCTATCCAACTTGAAGGTTATACAAACTGTTCAGAGAGATGTCTGGGTGGCTCAGTTGGTTAAGAATCTGCTTTTGCTCAGGTCATGATCTCAGGGTTCTGGAACTGACTGCCTTATGAGGCTCCTTGCTCAGCAGGATCCTGCTTCTTCTTCTGCCTGCAGCTCCCCTGCTTGTGTTTTCTTTTTCTCTCTGACAAATGAATAAGTAAAATCTTGAAAAAATAAAATGTTCAGAGATGAAATATTAAGAGAATATTTGCATCTGTATTCACATATATATGCTATATATAAATACTATAAACACATCTAAAGTAAACAGCCTTGATTAGCAGAATGAAGAATAATTGTGATAAATATGAAATATTCTATTTAGTGAAAAATCAGCTATACACCATGCAAAGCATAAAAGATATCTAAATTAACAGCAGTTTATATGAACTTCAGCAGGGGATCCTTGATTGGACCAAAATTAATGGAAGCAGAAACTGAAAAAGAGAGTAGCTAATGAATCCATTGTGTTCCTGGTTTGTCAGCAGCACTGGAGACTTAAGTTTCACAAAACAAATTTTGAGCAGAGTATTAAAAAATGACAGGCCACAGAGAGAAGTTGGGTTAAAATTTGCAAAGGTAAGGGAATCTGACAAAGTGGGGAGCACTTGAAGAAGATTGGTTTAGTCTCAAGAAAATGAACAATTAAAGGATCATAATGGCTTTCAAATACGCAGAAGTTTAGAATGGGCTTAAAAAGTGCATGTGACTACTGAGACTTGTAAATTTTACTATTAGGTGACGGGGTGTGGGCCTATTCTTATTGATTTTGAGGGGCGTTCTCTGAACCTCCTGAATTTTGATGCTCGTTCCCTTTGCCATATTGGGGGGGGGGAGGGGGTTTGGGAGAAGGGGGTGGGATTATGGACATTGGGGAGGGTATGTGCTTTGGTGAGTGCTGTGAAGTGTGTAAGCCTGGTGATTCACAGACCTGTACCCCTGGGGATAAAAATATATGTTTATAAAAAATAAAAAGTTAAAAAAAAAAATAAATGCCTTGGGGACCATCTAAAAAAAAAAAAAAAAGTGCATGTGACTACAATAAATTGGTACAAATAAGAGACAGGTGTGTTATGATTCATTGCGTAATCATATGCTTGCATAATGCATGTGATTCATCATGTAATTCTATCATCATGTAATTCAGTCTCTGTAAAACAATAGGTTAGCATTTCCCCATAAAGGTCTTGCAACTTCTAGAACATGGTAGATCTTTGTAAATAAAAGTAGAGCATATTTTCTCAATTGCTTTATACAGATCTGTAGATGGTGGATCTTTGGAACTAATAGAACTTTGTATATATTTTCTAATAGGCTACAGCTATTGAGTGTTAGTAATTCTGGAAAGAAGCATAAAGGTGCAGGTATTCAGAATGAAATAAATGCTTTTTTAAGACCATAAATTTGATAGACACTTAATTCCTAGCAAAAAAAAAAAAAAAAAAAAAATTCTTGTAATAATTGGGAGCACACTGACATAGTATATTTCTCAGACATTCCATTTTGTTTCCAGAAATATAAAAGGCAATTGGAAAAACCTACAAAAATCTATTTTTCATATTGGGGCACCTGGGTGGCTCAGTGGGTTAAGCTTCTTCCTTCGGCTCAGGTCATGGTCCCAGGGTCCTGGGATCGAGCTTTGCATCGGGCTCTCTGCTCAGCAGGGAGCCTGCTTCCCCCTCTCTCTCTGACTGCCTCTCTGCCTACTTGTGATCTCTGTCTGTTAAATAAAAAAAAAAAAAAATTAAAAAAATCTATTTTTCATATTGAATTGGTATATATTTCACATTTTCCTGTGAAGTAAAAATATTAAGATTTAAATATATTAATTATACTTGAATAAAGCTGTTTTTAAAAAAGGGGAAAAAAAGCAATTTAAATAGTCTGATAGTCTAGGCCCAAAGTGTATGCTATTTTTCTTACAAATTGAATGAAATGTGACTTTATGACTATACTGCAAATCTCTACATGGGAAAATATAAAATCGTGATATATGTGTATGGGTTTGTATATGTGTGGTGTACACTCTTAGATCAAAAAATTGTCCTTGGTAACTGGTTGATAAAAACAAAATGCCTGCCTCAAGCATGTTGCAACCAGTGCCAGTGATTCTGTTTTCCTGTGATACAATGTCAGTGTTATTTGTAAATAGCTTCCCAATGGGAGAGGATTATTTCTATTGTAAATTCCTTTGACCCATACAAAAGAATGCAGCTAGGGATGAGAAAGTTCTCTTCACTGTGTATTACTTCTTGATAGTCCAAGAAAATGATGGGTTGTACAGGTTAGAAAATTGAATAATATGGGGGTAGGGGAGTACCATCACTTGCAATTCTAACTGTTGTTTTCTAAAATCGTACTGGAAAACACACACTGTATGTGAAAGTTATTTTCTGTTTGTAATCCTTTTACGTAACATGAGAAGCATGCACAAACAAAAAGGTATGAAATTGTTTAAGAAAATCTCTAACATAATAATTTAATATATTTTCCCCTAAGAAAGAACAAAGCAGTTGTTTAGAAATTATGATTAGGTTTTTATATGCTTTCTATTAGTGTGATTCAAGGGTAAGTTATTGGCTAACAGGACCTCAAAGGAATTTGCTTAGATTTTTTTTTCCCAAAGAAGTGTAAAATATTTGGCCCTGTGTCTTCTATTAATCTAAATGGGCAATGGAGGAAATATCCAATGAATAACAAGACTCTGATTCTGATGTAACAGCCTTGAGGTAGAAAGAACAATTAAGAGTAGTCCTCCATCTAATTAGAAATAGACCTGGATGGGTAGTAGAGCCCTTACCAACAGATTAATAACTCAGGGGTTACATGGGCGCTCTATTCTTTTTGTTAGAGGATGATGTGAGATGAAAGTCAGCCCTGTTGATATTTCCTGCAAAATTAAGGCAGATAATTAAAAACAGGTGTGCAGTATTGCTAAGTCATAATCCCATAAGGATCATTAACCAACTAACTGTTGCAAGGATTGTTTCAGAGTCATTAACTATCATTCTTAATGTAATCAATGCATTATTATAAGCAAAGTATTAGAGTTCACATTTATTCTCCTGGAGTGCAATCTTACTATTTGAATTGATCTTTTTCTTGTGTTTTAGAACAGTTTTTGTCGTGCTTTTGTTTTATTTATTATTATTATTTTTTCTTATGTTGTCACAAAGAGCATTTGTACCTATCCGAGATGCATCTGTTTGGTGCCATTTGTGTATCTTATTGCCATATAACCTATATTTTTATATAAATCATTAATATAAATATTGAATAAGGTCATTTCAGAACATATGGCTAGAAACTTTCATCACAGTATGTATGAATCCAATCATTTAAGCTTTGGTTATAATAGCTTAACAAGATATAAAGCTATGAAATCATATTATCACATAACACATAGTTGTTTTTCTTAGTGAGAGAAAGAGAGAGAGAGAGTAAGAGAGGGGTAGAGGGGGAGGAAAGAAAGAATCTTAAACAGTTTCCATGCCTAACTTGGAGCCAGACCCAGGGCTTGATCTAATGACCCTGAGATCATGCATGACCTTATCATGAACTTTGTTTCATATACACACATATACACCTCACCACCATGACCACCCCCCCACACACACAGATAAAAACCATAAAACTAGATCTTGTCATTGAAGTCCCATATTTCTTTTTTGTTTTCTGTTTTAAAGATTTTGTTTGTTTATTTGACAGAGAAAGAGAGAGCACGCACAAGTAGGGGGAGCAGCAGGCAGAGGGAGAGGGAGAAGGCTCCCCACTTAACAGGGAACTGCCCCCCACCTGGAGCTCCATCCCAGGACCCTGGTATTAGGAGCTGAGCTAAAGGCAGATGTTAAACCAACTGAACTACCCAGGTGCCTCTGAAGTCCTATATTTCTAAGAATGCTATGTCTATTATTAAAGAGTCAAGAAACTATTTGATACTGAACACGAAGAATTTGTCTTTGTTTTTATATATAATACATAGATTATATGTTTGTTTGTGTGTGTGTGTGTGTATATATATATATATATATATATATATATATAAATGTTAGGGAGAGATGAGAGAGAATTCACTGCTTCATGAGGGGTAGAGAAAGAACAATCAGTAAGATAATTAACTGGGTAAATAAAGTACTATTATTGGTTCAAAATATTATTTACTGTACCTATATAACCAGATTGCAAAAAATAGAAGCTAGTTGCAAAAGATAACACTGATAAGTTGGTCTATGTCATGAAGTGTCTTGTGATGGATCATAAAGCATTCCAGCTTTACTATGAGCATTGTTAGAAGCTATGTATTTTAGATAAAGCAATGAGACTTACATTAGACAAATGCCATTCTTTCTTCATATGAGGTATATAATCACAGAACAATAAGAAGCAACTATGATGCTTAATTCAGATTATTAAAACTATAAAATTATGATGCCCAGTGCTTCAAGAATATGATGATTATTTTCTGTACTAGTCTGAGACTGTGGCAATGAGAGAGATAATAAAATTAGAAATTTATTTAGAAGAGAAACTAGGTAAGTATCAGTGACTGATTGGAAAGGGGTTGGGATATAAGGAAAAGAGATATGGATAATGAAGATTTCAGACCTTCATAAATGAAGGAATGATAATATCATTTGCTAAGATTTGCAAAACTGAGAAAATAGCATTATTGTAGGATGAGGCAAAGAGTTTAAGATTATATATATTGATTTGAAATGCCTATGATACAAATACATAAAATGAATATTGTAAGTATTTAGGTACATTTTCCTAGAATTCCAAAACAAGTTTAGTGATACAGTGAGAGTCATAAGGATGTAAGTTGCAGTGTATGTCCCAAGGATATTGTGTAGAAAGAATGGAGGGCAGAGATATTAAAATAACAATGACTAGAGAAGAAAGATTTTAAAATTGCTACTAGAATTTGTTTTAGAAGAAAAGTAATTTAAGAATTCGATATTTGATTTGCTTTTAAAGACAGGGATAGCCATGTTTTCAATGGAAAGGGGACATTGGTAATCTACAGAATGTGGTGGCAAAGAAATTACTCAAATTATCACCTATAGTCAACCAGGTACAGAAGACAAAGCATTGGGTGACCAAATATTTTCTGCCATAAAATAATTTAGTAAAATCACTGGATAACAGAGTTGTTTGGTAGCTTCTAAGTGTCCTGAAGAATCTAGGCAAAAAAAAAAAGCTGAGTTCATTGTTTTAAATTACTGACTCAACATGTTCATTAGGAACCTAAAATATTCTATAAGTGACCATTTAAAAAATGATATAAAACAACAAAAATGCAATGTCAAAATCCCCTTTCTCCTGTAGTTTAGGGATATGATTTCTGAAAACCAAGTCAATAGCCTATTCATATTGGTGGATGATTTACAAAGCAAATCTGACTTTTTTTTTTAATTTTTTATTTTTTATAAACATATATTTTTATCCCCAGGGGTACAGGTCTGTGAATCACCAGGTTTACACACTTCACAGCACTCACCAAAGCACATACCCTCCCCAATGTCCATAATCCCACCCCCTTCTCCCAAGATGGGATTGGGAGGGAGACAAACCATAAATGACTCTTAATCTCACAAAGCAAATCTGACTTTTAATCTCACACAGTCCCTTATTTTAAAACTTATAACTTTGGGAAAAGTGAGACACTAAAAATTGGGGTAGGGTTATATGGGCTGAATCCGCTGAAGCTGGAGACAATGAAACTCTCAACACTGCTCCTAGAAGCATCCCTTTCTTCCCTGTTTAAAGAAGTTAGTTTTGCTTTGCCTGTAGAATATATAGTTGTCTCCACTGAAGTAGCTGCCTTGTAAGGAACTGTTGAGCCTAATAAGAACAAAACCCTATCATACTTCATTGCTAGACTCAGACTCAACTGAAGGGTCAATTTGTCAGTGAAGGGTGAGTTACAAAATATGACCCATGAGAGGTACAATGCATGCAAAAAGAATCACAAAACTTTCACCAAATAATATTTACAGAAACTTGGTGAATATATGTGAGATTCAATTGTAAGGAACTCTAACCAAAGTAGAAGGAATAGAAAACTGTAGTTGGCTATGATATAAGCAGTGAAATGACAAAAATTTCCTGATATATTTTTAGATAGGGAAACCCAGTAGTTTAGATATATTAGAGTGCTTGAGTAAATTTAACACATAAGATCTGTTTATGACCTAACAATTTTTCTAGGAAGTACCCATAAAACCCTCCCTCACTTAAGGATAGCACACACAGGAGAAGAGTACTAACATCTATGCAGAGTTCTATGGCTGGTCAGGTACACTTCTATAATCAAACTCTGTTCCCTAAATTCAATGGGAATGATGCAATCCTGAGTTTTCTTTGTTTACTAGAACATTAATCTTCAATTCCTGCTGCCTTGGAAGCTCTGTAAGGCATTCAATAGATGATGTTTTAAATGAGTTTATAGATCAAGTAGATCAGGCATAGTTGCTCTTATTGGGAGCCTTGATCTGCTGCAAAATACTTGCCATAGCCACAAGGGAATATTTTGTTTAATTGTAATTTACACCTTCACATGTCACACCATGTTCAGTCACATCTGATATTCAAGAACAGAAACATGTCCAAATTAGATTTTTCATTTGAAGCTAAAAAAATTTTCTTTAATATAGAAATCTAGTCTTTTTTACAGTTTTTATTTAAATTCCAGGTAACACATCATATTATATTGGCTTCAGATGTACAATTTAGTGATTCAGCACTAATGTTCAACACCAGGTGATCATCACATGTGCACTCATTAATCCCTGTCACCTATTTCATATATCCCCCTACTCACCTCCCCTTTGCTAACCATAAGTTTTTTCTCTACAGTTAAGAGTCTGTTGCTTGGTTTGATTCTCTCTAGCTCTTTTTTCTCTTTGCTTATTTGTTTTGTTTCTTAAGTTCCACATATGAGTGAAATCATATGGTATTTGTCTTTCTCTGACTGACTTGTTTTGCTTAACATAATGTCCTCTATTCGTATTAATTACATACACCTTAAATTTGAGAGTTTGATTTTTATTTTCCCTCTAGTTTATTTCCAATGTTTCCATTTTTCTAGTTTCAATTTTTACTTTCAATAAGTAGGATATATACCATCAATGAAAACTACCAATTAATATCCCCATTTATGTATTCATGGGGAGTTTCATATGCATCAAAGTTACAGGAATTTTTCACTTTTATATGCTTCTCACATATCAAACACTTTGTTATTTGCCTTATTTATTATACCTTTGATATTTAAGGCAGTAAACTAATTACTACATTATTTTCCAAGTCCTTTTACTTTTACCAGTCCTTTTACTAATACTTGGAAACCCATTTTTAGACTGTACTTCAAATAAGAAGACTTAAATTATAGGATACTAGGATATATGCAAATGTTAAAAGGAAACTCTGCTTCACTTGTAAAAATAAAGAACTAATAGATAACTTTATTTTGATACTCTGAGAATAGAGGGAAAACACAGTGATAAAAAAAATTAAAATTTGAGAAAGCATCAAGAAGTAATGTTCATTGTCCATGTTTAACAATCAAGTATGGACTGGTTGGTCAATATTCATGCAAATGGATTTCTTCTTATCAAACTTACAACTGTTTTCAGTTACTATGCTTCATTCCTAGCTAATTATTCATATTTTAATCCTTGACTAAATTCAACTTTCAAAGAACTCATCAGGACATTGCAAAAATAATCATTAAAAATGATTTTTTTTTTTTTTAGAATATTTAAACTTTTTTTCTATACACAGGTAGAAGCAAAGATGTTCATTAAATGTGTAGAGAAAAACATAGTGGGGTATTGTGTGTCATTATAATAAAGAGTTGTTGGAAATTTTGACAACCTGGAATAGTCTTCCAAAGCTTTCAAGTTCTACCCCCACACCAATTCTCCTGACTCAAGGGCTTAGTGTCAGTCCTTGATTGTTTTTGATGTTTTCGTAATTCAACAACTGAGTTTAAGTTAAGCAGTCAAAACAGACATTTGTCATTGTGTTTGCATCCGATTTCCTATGGCACCCTGCCCACTTAGTCATGCAAGTAGGGGAATTGCTGGCAAAGCAAGAGGGACCAAGGCAAGCTGCTGGGACCTAGCAAGAATCATGTCATGTGTAATTACCATAATTTATAAGGATCACTCCAAGCTCACTGGTGTTTTTGCTGCACACCAATTGGACTGTGCTAGAATGTTTAAGTAAATATTTGCACGCAACCTGAAGCTGTTGAGAATTTCTGCTTCAGCTAGAGCCCCCTTCTTATGAAATATTCAGTACATGAAATGTCTCCAGTGGTGCAGAGTGGTGGGTTTTCTCTCTGATTTGATTAGCAGTGATGATTCTTTCATGAGTTGTGAATGTCCTTCTAGATTAACATCATCCAGGTTCTTTGGTTTTGTCACGAAAGAGGACTGGGGGGACTCTTGCTTCTGAACATGCTTAAAGCATGGCTTTAACAACCTATGAAATGTTTCAAAATAAGATTTTAAATTCATTCAAATAAGTTCAAATACAGTCCATTCTAGGTGATAATGTGTTACTATTAATCTGAAACTACTGGTATGTCAGAAACACATAGAAAGTCCAGACTTAGAAATGATAAAAATCATGGCATTTATGTCTATAATAATTCCATTTAATGGGTGGTATAATTCCATTTAGTGAGTAAATAATAGTTAAACATGTTACACAATTCTAAAAAAGTTACAGTTTTATTTCATCAATGTTTGTGGGTTGTACTGACTTGTTCTTGGTAATTTAAGGATTAATATCCAAAGTAATCCTGAAATTAAAAAGAACAAATTTTTAATTGGAAACTGCAAATGTTTTAAACAAAATGTCTAGAGTCAATTAAAAAGAAACTGTATATATTTATCAATATACCTTTATATAATTTATGTATGTTAGTATACATATATGTGATTTAATTATTTCTTATATATGATAAAATATAGTTTATTTTTATATTTATTTTTATTTATATATCAACACATAATTTATAAGATATATATGTATATATGTAAGTTATTTTTTAAAGCATTGAGAATGCCAAATCATTTATTTAACAAATTCCTATCCATTGAAAGAATGATTTCCCTTAACAAGGATTAGAATTAACTTCTATAGTCCTCCAATTTTACCTGATTTAGGCCTCTTTTCATCTTCAAGGTCATGGACACTGACTCAAGTCCTTCTCACATTCCAAATCTCTCTGAAACCTCCCTCTTTTCTATTCTTTTCTTTTTTTTTTTTCTTTTTAAAATATTTATTCATTTATTTTGGAAAGAGAGAGATGGAGCAAACACAGGCTCACAAGTAGCAGGGAGAGGCAGAGGGTGAGGAGAGGGTGACTCGCACTGGGTGTACTTGAGCTGCCTCAAGACTCCATCTCACCACTGGGAGATAATGACCTGAGCCGAAACCAAGTATCAGACATTTAACCTCCTGAATCACCCAGGCACCCCAAAGCCTCATTCTGTCTTAACTCCTATGCCCCAAGCCTGAGAAAGATTTTTGTTTTAAAACTGGTTGGGATTAAGTTGTGCCTACTTGGACAATTCAAAATAAAGTCCCTATTTGAATGTCCATAACCTTAATTACATTTGCAAAGCATCTTTTGTCATGTAATATAAAATATTCACAGGTCCCAATAATTACAGCATAGTTACATTTTTGGAGGGCCATTCTTCCTATCAGAGTATAAATATTTATTTTCCATATGTGTCTGTAATGATTTGTTGGTAAATATTGAAAACCTAACTTTCCTAATAGGAGAAAACACTTTCTAATATGTAGTTTCTGTGATGTAAATAATGCCAATATGACAGATTTCAAGCTATGGATGTGGATTCCAACAACTCACAAAATTATGAAAAATTAATTCAGCTGTGATGGGTGACCCTGTAACACACCATTTTTTGTTTGTAGAGTTTATAAACAAAATTCTGAAATTTAATACCAAAATGGAGATTAGAAAATAATGGTAGTAAGATGATGATGATGACACAAATTTTTATATATGTCAAAAGGTGATCAAATAAAAAAAAAATAATGCATTTTCTTCTATCTTTTTGGTGCTAATGCAAATATATGTTCTAGCTAAAAAATAATTAAAAATTGTAACATGAAATATTTATCTCTAGCTAAATTTGTGGCTAAAGATATTATCTTCATTTTACATATAATCATTACAATATCTCTATTAGATATTATGAATAGTTCAATTCTATTTGAGATGCAGTTATGAACTGAGTGATAATCATGTATGTAGCACACATCTTATTTAGAGGAAAATACTGAAGTTTGCCAATAAAAAGCAGATATAGTAACACTCTAGACCCTTTAATTTTTAAAATTTAATACTCCAGGGTCATTTGATAATGAATTAAACAGACCAGTGAATGCATTCCTAATTGAATATGGGTAACATATGAATGAGAAGTATAAAGTTTTCCTGATCTACTAATAAGTTGTCTATAGTGAAGGATCTGTTTCACATTGTGGCAAACAAATTACCAGAATAGTTCTAAATATCCTGGAATCAGCTTGCCTATCACATATCTGCTATAGAAGTTATATCAGTATTTTCATTGAAATATAATAGGTCCTTTATATAGAACTAAGGGGTGGAACTGTTCCACTTTAACTGTTGGCCATTTTACTTCTTGTCATTAATAAAGTTCATGAGTTGCAAAATACTAAATGTATTGAACATTTTATATTTTTAATGAACTATGTTTAATGTATAAAGATAAATAATCAATAACATTTCAAATATATGCACTATATTGACAGAGGAGAAAATCTTGGCTTGTTTACACAACTATCTTTTGAAACTCCATCTGTGCAAGATATGGTGGCTAGTATATTACCAATAGACCAAAGGATATTTTCAAGTTTGTCCTATACCAAACTACCAACCATTTTTATTTGTATCGCCACTGTTTTTATTGTGCAAATTTTTCCTGTAATGAGCACTTACAACTATTAACAGTAATATGGGATACATTCATCAGGCCACATTTGATTATAAACATGAACTTATTATTCCCTACAATTATGTTTATGTGAATAGCTAAATACGAGTTCCAAATAATGCATTTCTTTGCCACATTTATTTAATTCCTGATATATGGTTATATTGTCATTCTAAAGTCATAAACAATAGGAATATTATGAAAGATAAAATCAGCATCTGTACATGTGACAAATTTTTCTTGTACATACCATGAGAATTAAGCTTTGGTGATCATTTTTTCTCTATATATTTTAATGAACATATCTAAGTATAATCAGTCAAATTCTCCTAAAATATGATTTCCTACTGAAGAGAGAGGGGTTTTGATGATTTGGAATGGCACATTAGCATCATGAAGTTAATGCAGCATCCCTGTGTGCTTAACTCATTCCTGGGGAGTAATTTTAGCCCTAGGAGAATTGTTTCATTTTATCCTAGCATGAATTAAGTGACATTTTCAAATTATTTCTTTTATCTTAACTATTTCCATGCCTGCTATTGCAGATACATCCTTAGAAGTGAAAATATCTATTCTTTCTCATAATGATTTGAAAATTTTACATTTACTAAAACAGTTACCTTAACTTTTCATTGTCAAATCCACAGATTGTTGATTGTATGTCTTTGATCCTCTAGATTTTGTCAGACTCTCCTCTGTCACTTTTTTTCTCCATCTGCTGGGTTCCAGTATTGGCCACGGAACATAGGATCATCTGAGGGAATTTTTGGGCAAAGACATAAGCAGTGGAGTACAACAGCTATTAGGGAAACAAACAGACTAGCAAATCCCGTATCAGTGCCAAAGAATTTTATTAGAAAAAAGTCTATGCCTTCCACCTCATACTAGTCTTTCTCTATAATATGCCCTAAATGAAATCTAAAATATAATTTTTTGGTAAGACAAATTAGAAATATTTAATATATATTTATATGAAATATAGTTGCAACCCATTCATATTTTGGCAAGAAGTATTTGAATATTTTGGGATTTTTCTCATTGGATAGGAACAATTTCAATGTGACTCAAACTTCTGTGTAGTGAATATGGCTATTTTGTCCCTTGCAGCACACTCATGAAAGAAACATTAGTTTTCACAGTTGAGGTAGAAAAGAGTCATGGGGAAAAAGGCATATGATGTTTGTAAGGGCAAATACTAGGAATAATGGTGGCAACATCTAATATTTATATAGTACTTCTATGAAGCAGACTCTGTACTAGGTGCCTATCATAAATTACTTAAAGTGATCAGGATGACTGGGCTGTCATGATCTGACAGATGCTGTAACAAAGCAGTAAAACTGCTATTTTGGTGGTGCAAAACAATTGAAAGTTACTGCCTTACAGTTATGGAGGGAAGAGATGCAAAATCGTGGTGTTAGCATGGTCATTTTCCCTCTGACGCTTGCAAGGAAAAATCCGCCTTGCCTCTTCCTAGCTTCTGGTGGTTTGTTGTCAGTTCTTGGTGTTCCTTAGCTTGCAACTATAGCACTTTCTTCTCTCCTTCCATTGTCACATGACATTCTCCTTGTGTGTCTCTGTCTTCATGATGTTGTCCTCTTCTTATTAGGACATGTATCATATTGGATTACGGACCCACCTTACTTTAGTATGAACTCATCTTAACTAACTACATCTTTAGTGATTTTTACAAATAAGGTCACTTTCTGAGGTATTGGGAATTAGAACTTCAATGTATTTTTTTTTCAAGTAACACAATTTAACCTATGACAATTATTAAATTACTCCAGACTATTCATTTCCTAGGTGAATAAACTAAGGCTTCATATAGTTAATTTCTCCAAAACATTATACCAAGTTTTCCTTAAAAGGAAAAAAAAAAAGAAAGAAAGAAAGAAAAAAAAAAGATTTATTTATTTATTTATTTATTTATTTATTTGAAAGAGGGAGAGAGAGAGAGGAGAGTTAGAGGGAGGGAGAGAATTCTCAAGTAGATTCCCTGCTTAGGGCAGAGCTAGACATGGGGATCCCTGAGATCATAACATGAGTCAAAACGAAGAGCCACATGCTCAACCAGCTGAGCTACTCAGAGCCTCTTACATCAAATTTTCAAACTCTGGCATTTTATTCAGCTAAATGCATACATTGTATCTCTTTGCTACATACTGATTAAAGCTGTCATCCTGAACACTGTTAACTGTCGGAAGAAATCCACAATACAAATTTAATAATCCTTTCATAATGGAAAGCAGGGAGATTGAAGACTGAGAGTAAAAAAGAGCACATAGCACATTAATAAATAAGTATCTAAGAAGACAATATGGTAAAGGGGTAATCTGTCATGAGACCATAGTGTTTAATATGGCTCCCTTTTTGTGTAGCCACAACTAGGAAAAACAAGAAATAAGATCATGAAAATAATGAGAACTCAAACTGTGTGCCTGAGATATAATGAGTTCCTTAGTGAATTTAGAGTGGGTAGAGTTTGGAGAGAATACTCTGAAACAAGATGATCAAAGAGAAAATACAATCTTAGAAAAATATATAAAGAAATATAATAATTGTGAACTCAGATTAGTGGAACCAAGAGGACATGGAGTAGTAAAACAAGTAGAGAATAAAGCACATAATTCATCTTTGCCAAGTATGCAAGTGCAAAAATCTAGAGGAAAGTGACTTTTTATAGAAGTAATACCAATAGAATAATACCAGTAGTATGCAATAACATAAGAATTTAAACTATAGTTGAGTGTAGCAGTGGGTTTCTTACACGTGCCATTAGTCCAGTGATTTCCTGTTATCAAAGACTACATATCAGTTTTGTAATACTGTAGATTATACTTTTCATCAATTCAAGAAAATTTACCAAACTAATTTTAGTGTCCAGAAGCAGAAATGTTATGTTGTTCCTAATAAGTAGAGTAGTTGCTACATTTCTTACTGTGAAGTTGTTTTACAACTCCTTTTTTTAAAACTACTTGTTTTACTACTCTATGTAACTTAAAATTAATCAGTGTCTTTAATAGTCACAAATGTTTTAAAATAATGCTTATAATGATTTATATTATTTGATCATAAAATACTACACTTGTTCCTGAGGTCTTGAATTGGTGAAACATTCACATGTTGTCAAACTAGAAACATTAGAATGCAGAGAAACTCAATCCACTACCTCATAGTGATATAAAAGTATCAACAGGAAGTAGCTAGGACTGGCAATGAAATAATTCATTACCAGGTTCCTAATGGCTGCTGATAATGTGTTATCCTTAACCTGGCACCTTACTTCATGCAGGCATTTTTAACTGTTGTTGCTGGAGTTACATTTGCACCAAAATATGGTTTTCAAATACTCTAGTTTGACTCCAAATTCTTTTTCCATCTATTTTTAGCAATGAGGTAGCCTGGATGGTAATATACACTTACAAAAAACAAAAACAAAACACTATCCACATTTCCAACCCCTACCTCATATCGACTCTTCTCCTGTTTTAAGTTTGAAATTCTCTACTGTTAGTTAACTGATAGCTCCAATCACATGATCACCATGATTCTGCATCTCAGAGAAGAAAGATAGCTAGTTTGAAAGTCATAGAAAATGAATTTTCCCCTTTATTCTCAAATGCAAGGATGACACCTTAATGTGTTTTTCAGTGTTTGGTGAAGTAATTCATTAAATTGCTGCTATTCAAACCCATTCCAGGACTAGCTGGCACCTATTGACAGCACATGAAATCATCCCTTTTCACTGTACTTAAGACAGTTGTTGTTATCAGGATGTGCAAGGGAAGATGTAGAGTTTACTAAATGGTATATTTAGTATAAATACTAGTCACTAGTATCTCACCTTATTGTAATGCAGAGACTATGATTGTTGGGTGAATATATTCATCAAATATTAACATAGTTGATGGCGTATCTAGGATGGGGGTTGGAGTGCCTAGCACAATGCATAATTTTACACTGTATATGAGGACACAAATGGTAGCAAAAACTAAAATTCATAGACAGTTAATTTGATTTGGAGTTCTCATGCATCATATATCACCAAAGGAAAACATAAATAGTGCTTGGAAATTGGATACAGGTAATTGTTTAAAGATACCATACTAGAACTTCCATTTTTGAACATCAGATTTATCCTCCTACATGAAACAAACAAACAAACCTTAATATATATATGAAACATTCCTCATGCTATTAAGCATAAGGCAACAAAGGCCAGTGATTCATGAAGGAAAAAATAAAATAATAAATGAATGAATGAGCACTACTATTGCTCCAGATTACCCTCTAAAGAGAGTTTCCTGGCCATTTGCTTGAGAGGAAACCAGTCAGAGATTAGTGGTCTTTCTAAAATGCCAAGATGGAGCTGAATGTCTAAGAACAGGCAACTGGAGTACACAGAGGACTAAAGGGAGATAGAGGGATCAACTGATTGATCAATCAATAGGTAGACAGATAGGATAATAAATTTGATGTAAATAGACTGACCACTCCAATCAAAAGACATAAGGTGAAAGAATGGATCAAAAAACAAAACCCATATATATATATATATACTACATACAAGAGACCCATTTTAGACCTAAAAACACTTGCAGATTGAAAGATAGGAAATGAAGAAACATCTATCATGCAAATGGATGTCAAAAGAAACCTGGAATAGCAACACTTATGTTGGACAAAATAGACTTTAACAGAGACTACAACAAGAAACAAAGAAGGACACTATATAATAATAAAGGGGAACATCTAACAGGAAGATGAACATTCTCCAGAGTAGATCACATATTAGCCCACAAAATTAGCTTCAACAAATTCAAGATCAAAGTCATACCATGCATCTTTTCTGACCACAATGTTATGAAACTCTAATTCAACCACAAGAAAAAATCTGGAAAGACCACAAATACATGGAGGTTAAGCACTATGTTACTATACAATGTTGGGTCAACCAGAAACTGAAAAAAGAAATAAGAAAGTACATGGAAGCAAATGAATGAAAACACAGCAATCCAAAGCCTTAGGGTTATAGCATAAGTGGTTCTAATAGATAAGTTCATAGCAGTACAAGCCTATTTCAAGAATCAAGAAAAAGCTCAAATACACAACCTAACCTCACACCTAAGGGAGCTAGATAAAGAACAACAAACAAAACCTAAAACCAGCAGAAGGAAGGAAACAGTAAAGTTTACAGAAGAAATGAATGATGCAGAAACTAAACAAACAATGAAACAGATCAGTGAAACCAGGAAATGGTTCTTTAAAAAAACAATAATAATAACCTTCTAACTAGACTTATCAAGAAAAAGAGAGAAAAAACTCAAGTAAATAAAATTACAAATGAGAGAGAAGAAAAACAACCAACACCACAAAAATGCCAAAAATCATATTTTTATAAGCTATACGCTCAAATTGGACAACCTAGAAGAAATTATAAACTACCAACAATGAAACAGGAAGGAATAGAAAACTTGAGTAAACCAATAACCAGTAAAAAATTGAACTAGTAATAAAAAAAACTCCAACAAACAAAAGTCCATGACTAGAGGGCATCACAGGCAAATTCTACCGAAGTCTTAAAAAAGAGTTAATACTTAATCTTTTCAAACAATTCCAAAATATTAAAAAGGAAAGAAAACTTCCAAATTCATTCTACAAGCTCAGAATTACCCTGATAAAACCAGATAAAGATACCATTAAAAAGATAACTACAGGCCAATATCCCTGATGAGCATAGATGCAAAAAAAAATTTTTTTTTAATTTAGTACTAGAAGTCCTAGCCAGACAACAAAAAATAAAAAAATAAAAAGCCAACAGAAAGAAATTAGGCAATAATGAAATAAAAGACATTCAAATCTGCGAGGAAGAAGCCAAACTGTCACTATTTGCAGATGATATCATACTGTACATAGAAAATTCAGAAGACTCCACCAAGAAAACTGCTGGAAATCATACAGGATTTCAGAAAAGTCCCAGGATAAAATATCAATGTACAGAAATCTGCTGTATTTATATAACAAATAATGAAGCAGCAAAAAGAGAAAGTAAGAAAACAATGCCATTTGTAATTGCACCTAAAATTACTAAGATACATAGGAATAAACCTAACCAAAGATATGAAAGACCTGTACCCTGAAAGTTATATAACACTGATGAAAATAATTGGAGATGTCACAAAGTAATGGTCATGGATTGGAAGAAAACTGTTAAAATGTCTATACTATCCAAAGCAATCTATATGTTTAATGTAATCCATATCAAAACACCAACAGCATTTTTCACAGAACTAGGAGAAATAACCCTAAAATTTGTATGAAACCACAAAAGAACCTTGAATAGCTAAAGCATTCTTGAAAAAGAAAGGCAAATCACAATTCCAGACTTCAATTTATATTATAAAGCTGTAGTAATCAAAATAGTATGGTACTGGCACAAAAATAGACACATCGGTCAATGGAACAAAACAGAAAACCCAGGAATAAACCCACAATTATATGGTCAATTAATCTTCAAAAACGGAGGAAAGAAAGTGCAGTGGGAAAAAGATAGTCTCTTCAACAAATGTTGATGGGACAACTGGGCAGCTACATGCAAAAGAATGAAACTTCCCTACTTTCTTACACCATATGCAAAAATAAACTCATGATGAATGAAAGACATAAATGTGAAACCTGAAACCATAAAAACCCTACAAGAAAGTATGAGCAGTAACTTTTTTGATATCAGTTGTAGCAACTTTTTTTCTAGATATGTCTCCAGAGGCAAGGGAAACAAAAGCAATACTAAACTACTGAGACTACATAATAAAATAAAATACAAGTTTCTGCAAAGTTAGGAAAACAGTCAACAAAACAAAAAGGCAACCTATTAAGCAGGCGAAGATATTTGCAAATAACATATCCAATAAGGGGTTAGTATCCAAAATACATAAAGAACCTACAAATCTCAACACCAATAATCCAGTTAAGAATGGGCAGAAGACATGAACAGACATTTCTCCAAAGAAGACATACATATGGCCAATAGACACATGGAAAGATGGTCAACATCACCCATCTTCGGGAAAATGCAAATCAAAGTACAGCGAGATATCACCTCACACACTTGTCAGAATGGCTAAAATCAACATCACAAAAAACAACAGGTGTTGGCCAGGATGTGGAGAAAGGGGAACCCTCCTGTACTCTTGGTGGGAATGCAAACTGGCGCAGCCACAGTATGGAGATCTCTCAAAAAGTTAAAAATCGAGCTACCCTGTAATCCAGCAACTTCACTACTAGGTATTTACCAAAAAAATATGAAAATACTAGTTCAAAGGGATACATGCACCCCAATGTTTATAGCAGCATTATCTACAATAGTTAAATTGTGGAAACTGTCCAAGTGTCCATCAACTGATGAATAGATAAAGAAGAAAATGGTATATATATATATATATATATATATATACACACATACACACACACACATATATATACACACTTATATTATATGTATACATATAAATTATATGTATATACACATACATATACACACATACACACACATATATATACATATTTTTATATAAAAATTTATATTTATAAAATTTTGCCTTCTTTGGGTAAATACCTAGTAGTGCCATTCTAATCTGGTAAACTGAAAATATAAAACATTGTGGGCATAAATTAAAATTCATTGCAGCCTTATTTGTCAGTGAAAAACAAAAATACAAATCCACCAAAAGTGAATAATAAACAAATTGTAGAGAATTCATACAACAGAATACTACTCAACACTAAAAGAATTTAACTATTAGTATATGCAACAAAATGTGTGAATATCAAATTATTTATGCTGAGAAAGGTCAGAAATTAAGAATCAATATAATTGCATTCTATCAATACCATAGTATTTTATTAATACTCTGTCAGCATTTAGAAAGACTGCTGTGAAAGATCATGGAGAACTTTCAGGACATTGACCCTTGGACTAAACTTTGCTTAGTATAACCATTTTTGACAAAGTATCAGAATTCTTTCAATTCTTATTGTTAACAGACTGAGAGTCTTTCTGAAGGCTCTTTATCTCCACATCTAGTTGGTCACTAAATATTTTCTGTATTTGTCTTACATGTCCCTTACTCTTTTACTTCATTCTGGTCCTCATTACTAGCTGCAAAATGTTAAGTTAAAATATGTGGATTTGCTACCATCAATTATACAAATACTATCAAAGTAATTTCCTGGAACATGAATCTGATCTTGTTATTGTCTACTTGATCTTTGAAAAACCTTGCTAAGACTGCAATATAAATCTGAGGATCAATAGTATGAAACAGGTCCATTATAATATATAATTGCCTTCCCTCATCTTTATTCACTAACTTTTTAAACAAATATTTATTGAGCAACATGGTAGGCAGAATTCTATATCTATACCTGGTGTTATGCCATGTATAACCCATCCTGCCTTGAGTGTGGGTGGAATATGTGGCAGTTTGGGCCAATGGAATATAGCAAAAGAGAAAGAATTTTACTGATATAATTCAGGTTTAAGTGCATTGAGTTAGAGTTAGTCAGAAGTGAGATAATCCTTCATGGGTAATGACTTAATCAAGTGAAAACCTTTAAAGAAAGACACTGTTCAGCTGGACTTGAGGAAACAAGCCACTTTGAATACTACAACCATGAGAAAATGAATTCTGCCAACAACCTGAATGTATTGGAAGTGGATAATTATCCATTTGAGTCTCCAGGTGAAAATCCGTTCTTGTTGACACTTTTGACTTCAGCCTTGTCAGACCCTAAGTAAAGAACCCAGTTAAGTGATGCCTAGACTTATGACTTGCAAAAACTTTGAGATAATAAATAGATGGTATCTAAGCCAATTAGTATTTTGGTAATTTGTTACAGAAATAGGAAACTAATACAAAAAAGTACTCTGCTTCTTGCCTTGTATTCTAGAGTCTGTGGAAACAAAAGTCATAAGGAAAAAAAATGTTGTGATTATTTAAGGGGTTAGCACAGACAGCTACAGAGAGAAGAGGACCAGACATTAGATCTTGGGTCAATCCAACTTTAGGAATAGGATGTGATAGAAAATCTAGGAATAGAGAGTTAAAGGTGGGAAAAAGTAGAAGATCCACCAATAGTGAGTTAAAAGTAGGAGTTACTGAAGTACTGAGCAAACAAAAATAGCACAGTGTTTCAGAATCTATATGAATGTATGTTTTGTTAAAAAGAGAGAGAGAGAGAGAGAGAGAGAGAGAGAAAGATTGAGAGCGAGAGAGAACTACAGAACTACTTCAAATTTTATGGAGATGTCAAGAGAAATGAGCAGTTTAAAAACACAGAGATAATTAGTGACTGAAAAGGGAGCTTTTAAAATGAATGGATGAAGATTAAATCCTGATTGGATTGGATTCAAAAGAGGGTAACAGGACAGGGAGTAGATTCAGAACATAAAAAATGTACTAACAAGGATTTTCATATTTATTAAATGCATTCATCCTAGTAAATTTTACTAGAAAGAATTATTGGACAGATTCTTCTTTTTCTGTTATAAAATGAATTCATTTTAAAGCTATAATATGAGAAATCTACTACCTCATAATTTTATATATGTTTGATGTATCCTTCAAAATTGAAGGCAAACTGAAGAAAATTTAAGTTACATAAAAACTGGAAGAATTTATTGGCAGTAGATCTGCACTACAAAAACATACTACATCATGTTTTTAGCTTGAAGAGAAATGACAAAAGATGAAATTCAAGTCTTCAGAAAGTAATGAACAACAAAAATGAAAAAATTGAGAGTAAATATGACTGCTCATTTTTCATCCTTTATATTTTTAAAGTCATACAACTCTTTAAAACAAAACTGTAAAACTGTTTGAAGATTCATAATATATACAGATATAATATGTGATAACGATACCACAAAGTCAACAGAGGTGGGTCTATGAAATTATACTACTACAAGTGCTTCATATTTTACATGAAGTGGAAGTGGAAGTTAGTTGGTATGAGAAATGGCATACTAACTATACTGTGATAATTTAAGGCACCTAGTCTAATCCTTAGTACAAACACCATCATATTAAAGAAATAAACAGCTAACATATAGTTAAAAGATTACAACAGAATATTGAAAAAAGTTCTGATTAATACAAATGAACACAAAACTGGGGAAAAAGAAATAAAGCTGGTGTCAAAATAGGGGGAAAAACAAAAAAACAACTTAATCCAATCTTATTAATAATTACATTAACTATAAATGTACTCCAATTAAATGAAGAAATTGTCAGAAAGGATAAAAAACACAACCTTACTATGGAATGTCTATGAAAGAAAATTTATAGTGCAATGACATAGATGTTTTGAAAGTTAAAATCAGGCTAGGATAGTTCAAGGTAAGCAACATTAATGGGAGTAGCAAGAAACATTTAATGATGGCAAAAGTATTCAACAAAATTATTTTAGTAATAAGTGTATTTTGCTAATAACAGAGCTTTAAAATAAAAGATATTGTCAGATGTCTGTTTTGAAAAAGTGAATTTCAACTCTAATCTTATTTTATATAAAAATTAACTCACAGACAACATTAAATCTTAAACTATAAGAGTTTGAATAGATAAGATTAAAAAACAGCATTTATGCAATAAATAAATAAGAACATGAATATATGCAATAAACTATATTTTATTAATATATAATATCATATTCATAATACCATGAGTTTATATACTGTAAATATAATGAAAATATGTTATATTCATATAATATAATATAAATAATCTACAAATAACTCTTATCCATCAATGGTAAGATAACAAACCAATTAAATGGGCAATACATTTGAAAAATTTACAGAAGGTATTCAAATGCTCCACATATATATAAATTAATATATATTATATATATAAATATATATATAAATTCTCAACAATTCTAGGCACTACAGAAGTAAAAATTAAATCTAATGTGGTTAACAGTATACCTAGTAGAATGTCCAAAATTTTAAAAGACTGAAGATGCCAAAGATTGGCAAGTATGTGAAGCAATTAGAGAACTTACACATTGGCAATGAGAATCAAAAAGACATGACTATTTTGGAATAGAGTATGATAGGTTTTATTAGGTTAATTATCCACTTACATTATTATATTAATATATAATACAGTTATATAATTATAAAGCTATACACAGTGTATATAATTATACACTTAGGTCTTTACCAAAAAGAAATGAATTCATGTTTCTACAAAACGACTTGCACATGAATGTTCATAGTAGGTGAACTTAGAGAAGCCTAAACTGGAAAATCTGAAATGTTCAAGAGCAAATAATGAGAAAAAACAAATTTTGGTATGAGAAATGGCATACTGTTTAGACACCATAAATTAATTATAATATATAATAATATAAATGATATGAACATAGATTTAGTAAAAAAAAAAAGAAAGAATGCATCATTCCATTTTTATAAAGATATAGAAAAAGCAAAACAAATGTATAATTAAAGAAAAAGACTTTTTGTGACCTAAAGTCAATGGATGTGGGTGTGATTCATGGTAAAAGAGAAAAGGAATGCTTTTGTGATTTTTATGAACATATTCTATACTTTGAATCATATAGTGGTTATATGGCATATGGACTATCTCATCCAACACTATATTTAAGATGACTGCATAATGTCATGTATAAACCATATGGCAATAATTTGATTTATGTAAAAATTCTTGAGGGAAAAATGAATAGAAGTAAAAGGAGAAATAGAAAAATCACATGATCACAGAGATTTTAGTACCCCTTCCCCAGTAATTGATAGAAAATTAACCCAAAAATTTCATTCAGAATTTATACATATTCTACTTTTCCTTTAACCATAGTGACCTAATTAATATTTATAGTACAGCCAACAACTCTGGAATTCAAGTACATGGAATATAAAGATGCTAAATATTATTCTGAGCCTGAAAACACATGCTAATAAATTCGAAGAGACAGATATTTTAAAGGATGCTCTCCACCCACAAAACAAATGAACTAGTAAACTATCACTATAAAAATACTTAAAAAAGTCAAAGTGTGTGAAAAATAGCATGTGAAAATTATACAGCAGTTAGTATAGAATATGTCAAAGAAAAATAAGGTAAGTTAGAAAATGTTTTGAACTGAATTATAAAAATACAACAAATCACAATTTGTGTAACAAAGTTAAGCCTGTTTTTAGAGATAAGTTTGCAGACAAATTTTTACAAGAAATTAGTTATATGTATCTCTGTTTTAAACAAAAGTAGTAAAGGATGAATTACAACAAAAATAAGTTATGTAAAGAAATAACACAGACAAGGAGAGAATCAATGAAATAGAAAATAAAATGGAAAACATTATGCTAAGTGAAATGTCAGACATGGAAAGACAATATCACATGATCTTACCTCTGTGTGGAATCTAACAAAGCCCAAATCATAAAAACAGATTGTAGAATGGTGGTTGCAAGGGTCTGGAGAATGGGAGAAATGGTAAGATGTTGAGCAAAGGATAAAAAGGTTCAATTATATGGGATGAATAAATTCTGGGGATCTAATATGTAGCATGGTGATAATAGTTACCGTAAGGACTATCATAGTGGTGTACATTTGAAAATTTTCTAAGGTAGAGACCATAAATTAAATCTTCTTAATGCATACAGACACACGCTCATACACACACACACACAAGGGTAACCACACAGAGGTGATGGATAAGTTTTTTAGCTTGACTGTGATCTTTTCATAATGTATAAATGTATACAAAAACATCAAGTGATACATTTAATAATACACAATTTCTATATGTCAAAGATATCTCAATAGATTGTTTTGAAAAGAAAATAAACCCAAAATGTTTACATTTCTTTGAAAATGTAATTAAATGAATTTAATTAAATGAAATTAATAAAATTGAATAAGACTTGCTAAGAATGAAAGCTTACAAACACACAATTCCAATATAAGAAAAGAAAGTAGACAGATGTTAAGTGGACAGTAAGAAAATATAATGAGCAGTTATTTGCCAGTTATCTGTGGTTTTTAAAAAAGATTTTAATTGTTTATTTGACATAGAGAGACACAGCGCAAGAGAGAACACAGCAGAGAGAGTGAGAGAGAGAGAGAAGCAGGCTCCCTGCAAAGGAGGGAGCCCAAGGCAGGGCCCGATTCTAGGACCCTGGAATCACAACTTAAGCCAAAAGTAGACACTTAACAACTGAGCCACCCAGGTGGCTTTTTATCTGTTATTTTAAGAACTGGTGAACTCCAGAGTTCAGAAATATATATGAATAGTGGGTTTTAGTTTCTCTCGTTAACTTTATTTTTGAAGCAGTCAAAAGGGACACACATCTAAAGCCATATACATAGTCCAATCACAATTTTTTACAGTGAGCCAAAGCATTTATCCAACAAATATTTATTAATCATCAAATAAAACACATTTAATATTCCTTTTTAGATCATATAAAATAAGTTGTTTTTCCAAATGATGAATGTACCGCAGTTACCACATGTGTATATACATGCTGAACATACACTCACAACTTGACTGTTAGCTGTGTCAAAAGCATTGACATACACATGGAGATACAAACAGACTGACTAGAAATACTTAAGCTGGTGTTTTCACTAGATTTGCTACTGGGACTGAATCGATAATTGAATACTGAATCCTAGGAAGGCTCTATGCTTATATTACGTATGAAGTTATCAGAGAGTTTGAAATTGTTAATATTGAAAACATCCATGTATTCTTTTGAGATTTAGCATGAATGTGCTGCACTATAGTGTTAGTGACACTTCATATAGGAAACTCTGGAACAGTGTTATATAGAAAGCTTGAGTGGCTATAAAAACCTTAACCTGGGGACGCCTGGGTGGCTCAGCTGGTTCAGCAGCTGCCTTCGGCTCAGGTCATGGTCCCAGCGTCCTGGGATCGAGTCCCACATCGGGCTCCTTGCTCAGCAGGGAGCCTGCTTCTCCCTCTGCCTCTGCCTGCCATTCTGTCTGCCTGTGCTCGCTCACTCTCCCTCTCTCTCTCTGACAAATAAATAAAATCTTTAAAAAAAAAAAACAAAAACCGTAACCTGAAATTTCCAATTTTACAAAACTCTGATAGTGACTTAGATATAAAATGTTTAAATGCCAGAAATGCACAGAGATTGCTACATTAAAAATCCCCTGGAAATTACTGAAAGGAAATAAAAGAGAAATGGGGAAAGCAGAGGATAGCTTCTATTTGAAAAACCCAAGCACATTTATTAGAAAGAAGGTAACAAACATATTCAGGATCACAGAAACATTGTATAGAATGATGGAGTAATGATGTTGAAATAATTGATAGAAATCAGCCATGAGAGCCACAAAATTAAGCCCGATGGAAATAAACTTAAAATCCAGTCAATGGTTCACTACCTGAGAGACAGATAAAGAGATTTCCTATACAGTTTCATGTCAGGCTTGATAGATTTATGTAATGTGTTACGTACAGTGTGCACATGAATGTAAGAGAAAATTCAAGCAAAAAATATCAGAGATTGTAGTAAAAATTTGTGACAAAAGAAAATTGGTGGGGGCGCGTGGGTGGTGTAACCAGGTAAGCTGCTTCCTTCTGCTCAGGTCATGATCCCAGGGTACTGGAATCCAGACCCGCATTGGGCTCCCTGCTCGGGGGAAGCCTGCGTCTCCCCCTCCCACCACCCCTTGTCCCCGCTTGTTTTTCCTCTCTGGATGTCTCTCTCTCTCTGTCAAATAAATAAAAAAACTAAAAGAAAAAAGAAAAAAAAAGAAAAGAAAATTAGTGGATTAGACTGATGTTGTATTGCGAAATGGCATGTCGCAATAAACATATAATAGTCATTATTTTGCTATATGCATATAATATTATTTTAATATTTATTGAACAATTGTCTTTTTAAAATGTGTAAGTAAATGGTAATAAATCACATTTTTTTTCTCATTTAATTTTTTTTTAATTTTTAATTTTTTATAAACATATATTTTTATCTCCAGGGGTACAGGTCTGTGAATCACCAGGTTTACACACTTCACAGCACTCACCAAAGCACATACCCTCTCCAATGTCCATAATCCCACCCCCTTCTCCCAAACCCCCTCCCCAGCAACCCTCAGTTTGTTTTGTGAGATTAAGAGTCACTTATGGTTTGTCTCCTTCCCAATCCCATCTTGTTTCATTTATTCTTCTCCTACCCACTTAAGCCCCCATGTTGCATCACCACTTCCTCATATCAGGGAGATCATATGATAGTTGTCTTTCTCTGCTTGACTTATTTCGCTAAGCATGATATGACTAGTTCCATCCATATTGTCGCAAATGGCAAGATTTCATTTCTTTGGATGGCTGCATAGTATTCCATTGTGTATATATACCACATCTTCTTGATCCATTCATCTGTTGATGGACATCTAGGTTCTTTCCATAGTTTGGCTATTGTGGACATTGCTGCTATAAACATTCGGGGGCACGTGCCCCTATGGATCACTACGTTTGTATCTTTAGGGTAAATACCCAATAGTGCAATTGCTGGGTCATAGGGCAGTTCTATTTTCAACATTTTGAGGAACCTCCATGCTGTTTTCCAGAGTGGCTGCACCAGCTTGCATTCCCACCAACAGTGTAGGAGGGTTCCCCTTTCTCCGCATCCTCGCCAGCATCTGTCATTTCCTGACTTGTTGATTTTAGCCATTCTGACTGGTGTGAGGTGATATCTCATTGTGGTTTTGATTTGTATTTCCCTGATGCCGAGTGATATGGAGCACTTTTTCATGTGTCTGTTGGCCATCTGGATGTCTTCTTTGCAGAAATGTCTGTTCATGTCCTCTGCCCATTTCTTGATTGGATTATTTGTTCTCTGGGTGTTGAGTTTGCTAAGTTCTTTATAGATTCTGGACACTAGTCCTTTATCTGATATGTCGTTTGCAAATATCTTCTCCCATTCTGTCAGTTGTCTTTTGATTTTGTTAACTGTTTCCTTTGCTGTGCAAAAGCTTTTGATCTTGATGAAATCCCAATAGTTCATTTTTGCCCTTGCTTCCCTTGCCTTTGGCGTTGTTCCTAGGAAGATGTTGCTGCGGCTGAGGTCGAAGAGGTTGCTGCCCGTGTTCTCCTCAAGGATTTTGATGGATTCCTTTCGCACATTGAGGTCCTTCATCCATTTTGAGTCTATTTTTGTGTGTGGTGAAAGGAAATGGTCCAATTTTATTTTTCTGCATGTGGCTGTCCAGTTTTCCCAGCACCATTTATTGAAGAGGCTGTCTTTTTTCCATTGGACATTCTTTCCTGCTTTGTCGAAGATTAGTTGACCATAGAGTTGAGGGTCTATTTCTGGGCTCTCTATTCTGTTCCATTGATCTATGGGTCTGTTTTTGTGCCAGTACAATGATGTCTTGATGATGACAGCTTTGTAATAGAGCTTGAAGTCCGGAATTGTGATGCCACCAACGTTGGCTTTCTTTTTCAATATCCCTTTGGCTATTCGAGGTCTTTTCTGGTTCTATATAAATTTTAGAATTGTATGTTCCATTTCTTTGAAAAAGATGGATGGTACTTTGATAGGAATTGCATTAAATGTGTAGATTGCTTTAGGTAGCATAGACATTTTCACAATATTTATTCTTCCAATCCAGGAGCATGGAACATTTTTCCATTTCTTTGTGTCTTCCTCAATTTCTTTCATGAGTACTTTATAGTTTTCTGAGTATAGATTCTGTGTCTCTTTGGTTAGGTTTATTCCTAGGTATCTTATGGTTTTGGATGCAATTGTAAATGGGATTGACTCCTTAATATCTCTTTCTTCTGTCTTGCTGTTGGTGTAGAGAAATGCAACTGATTTCTGTGCATTGATTTTATATCCTGACACTTTACTGAATTTCTGTATAAGTTCTAGCAGTTTTGGAGTGGAGTCTTTTGGGATTTCCACATATAGTATCATATCATCTGCGAAGAGTGATAATTTGACTTCTTCTTTGCCGATTTGGATGCCTTTAATTTCCTTTTGTTGTCTGATTGCTGAGGCTAGGACCTCTAGTATTGTGTTGAATAGCAGTGGTGATAATGGACATCCCTGCCGTGTTCCTGACCTTAGCGGAAAAGCTTTCAGTTTTTCTCCATTGAGAATGATATTTGCGGTGGGTTTTTCATAGATGGCTTTGATGATATTGAGGTATGTGCCCTCTATCCCTACACTTTGAAGAGTTTTGATCAGGAAGGGATGCTGTACTTTGTCAAATGCTTTTTCAGGATCTACTGAGAGTATCATATGATTCTTGTTCTTTCTTTTATTGATGTGTTGTATCACATTGACGGATTTGCGGATGTTGAACCAACCTTGCAGCCCTGGAATAAATCCCACTTGGTCGTGGTGAATAATCCTTTTTATGTACTGTTGAATCCTATTGGCTAGTATTTTGTTGAGTATTTTCGCATCTGTGTTCATCAAGGATATTGGTCTATAGCTCTCTTTTTTGGTGGGATCCTTGTCTGGTTTTGGGATCAAGGTGATGCTGGCCTCATAAAATGAGTTTGGAAGTTTTCCTTCCATTTCTATTTTTTGGAACAGTTTCAGGAGAATAGGAATTAGTTCTTCTTTAAATGTTTGGTAGAATTCCCCCGGGAAGCCGTCTGGCCCTGGGCTTTTGTTTGTTTGGAGATTTTTAATGACTGATTCAATCTCCTTACTGGTTATGGGTCTGTTCAGGCTTTCTACTTCTTCCTGGTTCAGTTGTGGTAGTTTATATGTTTCTAGGAATGCATCCATTTCTTCCAGATTGTCAAATTTGTTGGCGTAGAGTTGCTCATAGTATGTTCTTATAATAGTTTGTATTTCTTTGGTGTTAGTTGTGATCTCTCCTCCTTCATTCATGATTTTATTTATTTGGGTCCTTTCTCTTTTCTTTTTGATAAGTCTGGCCAGGGGTTTATCAATTTTATTAATTCTTTCAAAGAACCAGCTCCTAGTTTCGTTGATTTGCTCTATTGTCTTTTTGGTTTCTATTTCATTGATTTCTGCTCTGATCTTTACGATTTCTCTTCTCCTGCTTGGCTTAGGGTTTCTTTCTTGTTCTTTCTCCAGCTCCTTTAGGTGTAGGGTTAGGTTGTGTACCTGAGACCTTTCTTGTTTCTTGAGAAAGGCTTGAAATGCTATATATTTTCCTCTCAGGACTGCCTTTGTTGTGTCCCACAGATTTTGAACCGTTGTATTTTCATTATCATTTGTTTCCATGATTTTTTTCAATTCTTCTTTAATTTCCCGGTTGACCCATTCATTCTTTAGAAGGATGCTGTTTAGTCTCCATGTATTTGGGTTCTTTCCAAACTTCCTTTTGTGGTTGAGTTCTAGCTTTAGAGCATTGTGGTCTGAAAATATGCAGGGTATGATCCCAATCTTTTGATACTGGTTGAGTCCTGATTTAGGACCGAGGATGTGATCTATTCTGGGGAATGTTCCATGTGCACTAGAGAAGAATGTGTATTCTGTAGCTTTGGGATGAAATGTTCTGAATATATCTGTGATGTCCATCTGGTCCAGTGTGTCGTTTAAGGCCTTTATTTCCTTGCTGATCTTTTGCTTGGATGATCTGTCCATTTCAGTGAGGGGAGTGTTAAAGTCCCCTACTATTATTGTATTATTGTTGATGTGTTTCTTTGATTTTGTTATTAATTGGTTTATATAGTTGGCTGCTCCCACGTTGGGGGCATAGATATTTAAAATTGTTAAATATTCTTGTTGGACAGACCCTTTGAGTATGATATAGTGTCCTTCCTCATCTCTTATTATAGTCTTTGGCTTAAAATCTAATTGATCTGCTTTAAGGATTGCTACTCCTGCTTTCTTCTGATGTCCATTAGCATGGTAAATTGTTTTCCACCCCCTCACTTTAAATCTGGAGGTGTCTTCGGGCTTAAAATGAGTTTCTTGGAGGCAACATATAGATGTTTTTTTTTTTTATATAGCTGAAATTTTATTATAATTTTTTATTTTTTATAAACATATATTTTTATCCCCAGGGGTACAGGTCTGTGAATCACCAGGTTTACACACTTCACAGCACTCACTAAAGCACATACCCTCCCCAGTGTCCATAATCCCACCCCCTTCCCCAAACCCCCTCCCCCCAGCAACCCTCAGTTTGTTTTGTGAGATCAAGAGTCACTTATGGTTTGTCTCCCTCCAATCCCATCTTGTTTCATTTATTCTTCTCCTATACACTTAAGCCCCCATGTTGCATCACCACTTCCTCATATCAGGGAGATCATATGATAGTTGTCTTTCTCTGCTTGACTCATTTCGCTAAGCATGTTACGCTCTAGTTCCATCCATGTTGTCGCAAATGGCAAGATTTCATTTCTTTTGATGGCTGCATAGTATTCCATTGTGTATATATACCACATCTTTCTGATACCCTGTGTCTTTTGACAGGGGCATTTAGCCCATTAACATTCAGGGTAACTATTGAGAGATATGAATTTAGTGCCATTGTATTGCCTATAAGGTGACTGTTACTGTATATGGTCTCTGTTCCTTTCTGATCTACCACTTGTAGGCTCTCTCTTTGCTTAGAGGACCCCTTTCAATATTTCCTGTAGAGCTGGTTTGGTGTTTGCAAATCTTTCAGTTTTTGTTTGTCCTAGAAGCTTTTAGTCTCTCCTTCTATTTTCAATGATAGCCTAGCTGGATATAGTATTCTTGGCTGCATGTTTTTCTCGTTTAGTGCTCTGAAAATATCATGCCAGCTCTTTCTGGCCTGCCAGGTCTCTGTGGATAAGTCAGCTGCCAATCTAATATTTTTGCCATTGTATGTTACAGACTTCTTTTCCCGGGCTGCTTTCAGGATTTTCTCTTTGTCACTGAGACTTGTAAATTTTACTATTAGGTGACGGGGTGTGGGCCTATTCTTATTGATTTTGAGGGGCGTTCTCTGAACCTCCTGAATTTTGATGCTCATTCCCTTTGCCATATTGGGGAAATTCTCCCCAATAATTCTCTCCAGTATACCTTCTGCTCCCCTCTCTCTTTCTTCTTCTTCTGGAATCCCAATTATTCTAATGTTGTTTCGTCTTATGGTGTCACTTATCTCTCGAATTCTCCCCTCGTGGTCCAGTAGCTGTTTGTCCCTCTTTTGCCCCGCTTCTTTATTCTCTGTCATTTGGTCTTCTATATCACTAATTCTTTCTTCTGCCTCATTTATCCTAGCAGTGAGAGCCTCCATTTTTTATTGCACCTCATGAATAGCTTTTTTGATTTCAACTTGATTAGATTTTAGTTCTTTTATTTCTCCAGAAAGGGCTTTTAATCTCTTGAGAGGGTTTCTCTAATATCTTCCATGCCTTTTTCGAGCCCGGCTAGAACCTTGAGAATTGTCATTCTGAACTCTAGATCTGACATATTACCAATGTCTGTATTGATTAGGTCCCTAGCCTTCGGTACTGCCTCTTGTTCTTCTTTTTTGTGTTGAATTTTTCCATCTTGTCATTTTGTCCAGATAAGAGTATATGAAGGAGCAATTAAAATACTAATAGGGTGGCAACAACCCCAGGAAAATATGCTTTAAACAAATTAGAAGAGATCCCAAATCGTGAGGGGGAGAAAGGGGATAGAAAGAGGTTCAAAAAGGAAGAAAGAAAAAAAAAGAAAAAAGAAGAAAAAGAAAAGAAAAGAATTAAAAAAAAGAAAAGAAATAAGAAAAATATAAAAAAGAAAAATATATATATTGGATAAACTAGTTAAAAAAGGTTAAAAAAGAATAAGGTAAAAGTTAAAAAAAAAATTTATCAGAGGCGAGAAAAAAAACAAAAAATGAAAAAGAAAAAAATTCAATTAACTGCAAGACTAAAAAAATTACAAGGAAAAAGCCATGAGTTCCGTGCTTTGCTTTCTCCTTCTCTGGAATTTTGGTGCTCTCCTTGGTATTGAAACCGCACTCCTTGGTAGTTGAGCTTGGTCTTGGCTGGATTTCTTATTGATCTTCTGGGGGAGGGCCCTGTTGTAGTGATTCTCAAGTGTCTTTACCCCAGGCGGAATTGTACCGCCCTTACCAGGGGCCGGGGTGAGTAATCCGCTCGGGTTTGCTTTCAGGAGCTTTTGTTCCCTGAGCGCTTTCCGTAGAGTTCCGGAGGACGGGAATACAAATTGCGGCCTCCTGGTCTCCGGCCCGGAGGAGCCGAGATCCCAGGGCCCCACTCCTCAGTGCGCCCTCAGAGAACAGCACCCAGTTACTCCCGTCTGCCTGACCTCTGGCCGTGCTCTGAGCTCACCACGCCTGCGACCGGTTCAAGGTAACACTGAGCTGTGAGCTTATGGTCGGCTCTGTCTCTGTAGCCGGCTTTCCCGTTCCAATACCCGCAAGCTCTGCAACACTCAGACACCCCCGATCCTTCTGTGACCCTGCGGGACCTGAGGCCACGCTGACCCTGCGTGGGCTTTGTCCCGGTTTAGCCTCTGGAGCAATGTCCCTCAGCGGAACAGACTTTTAAAAGTCCTGATTTTGTGCGCCATTGCTCCGCCGCTTGCCGGGAGCCGGCCCTCCCCCCCCCCCCCCCGGCGTCTATCTTCCCATCGCTTTGGATTCACTTCTCCAACGGTCCTACCTTTCAGAAAGTGGTTGTTTTTCTGTTTCCAGAATTGCTGTTCTTCTTCTCTTCGATCTGCCGATGGATTTTCAGGTGTTTGCAATGTTTACATAAGCTATCTAGCTGATCTCTGGCTAGCTGAAGTAGTCTCAGCCTTCTACTTCTCCGCCATCTTGACTCCTCACCTAAATCACAATTTTGAAGATCAGTTTTGAACATTACTTTAGCAAGAGTGTTGACTAAATTCCTTGAAGTGACAACTTAATGTTAGAAGCAAAACAATGGAAAATTACATTAACTTAATTATGTAATAATACAGCCAATTGGTTATGTAATAATAATTCTGCAGTAGCATTTCCTAGCTGGAAATAGACAACTACATCAATACTTTATAGGTTTTACAGGATAGTAAGAGAAAACATATGACATGTTTTTTAATATTTCTCATTGATTAACTCATTCCTAGATACTAGTTAAAATTTTAGCTACCATGTTATGAATATGTTTATTTAAAATATTTAGTATGTAAAAATAAAAGTATACTATTTTTAGGTAAGCTATACTGGTGCATAAAATAAAATTTTATGAACAGAGAACTCTGATAGTACCTTCAAAGACAATTATAACCTAATGAAAACAACTATTGTAACCATGATTACATTCCAAATGAACTGTAAATGGACAGCTGGTGGTACATTGAATTAGACACAGTCTATCATATAAACTTCATTTGCTCTTTAGCTTTATCCTCTAATGCTAAACTTACCCCCATTTAATTAAGAGCAGCAGGGCAAATCTGTGTGTGGAAAACTATGGAATTTATTGACTGAGGTAAAATATTTTAGTGTCTTGGTCTTTATTGTCATTTACCTGCAATTTAAAAAAATAGTCATTTGAATAATATTTTTTTGCCCACTGAATTATTCTTTATCCTTTGTTAAGCTCTTCCATCCTTTCACTAAAATCAGAATCATCCTGTTAATGCACACATACTTACATTAAGTTGAGCAAAAGCTGATATTCAGTTATTAAATACTATATATTCGATTTTGAAAATGAGGCAGATACAAATTTATGAACTTCCCAGCCTTTTAATTTCTCTGCTCACAGTTGTGTTTATTTTACTTTTGCAAAGAACTGCAAATAAACCTGGTTATGTTTGCTTCATTAACTTTAAAAGTATATTGTCGGGGTACCTGGGTGGCTCAATCAGCTGGGCATCCGACTCTTGATTTCAGCTCAAGTCTTGATCCTGGGGTCCTGGGATCAAGCCCTGTGTCAGGCTCCACACTCATGGGGAGTCTGCTTGAGACTCTTTCCCTCTCCCTCTGTCTCTGCCCCTTCCCTTGCTTATGGTCCTGTCTCTCTCTCTACTAAATAAATAAATCTTTTAACATGTATTTTCAATCTCACTGCTTCACTGGAATACAGCCATACCTAGCTGACAATCTTTTACTACCCATCTTTTAAAATTCATATGTTACTGAATTTAGTGTTGTTTTGATTATGCATGTGCATTAAATAATTTTGGAATGACTCTCCTTGTCCTGAAAAGAGTGGCTAATGTACCAGGAAATTGTTCTTACAGTTATATGAGTTATTTTTTTCTTATCAATTTTATCACTAGCTTAATTAAGGCATAACATGTTTTTCCTCCCTGAGAGTTTCTTTGAATCTTCTTTCATGTCTCTGTCTTTGTGTGAATTTCTTATTTCTTCCTACTGTTATAACACTATAGCCAAATTTTGAAAGGGGTGGTTATTAATGAGGACTCTGTCAATTTATAAAGTAACTTCATTATTATAAAAAATATATGATTTAAAAGGTAATTTTTCTCTTTTGACATGGTATTTCTATATATATTTGGGGTACTAGGAACTAAGTTCCCTCTGTCAAGTTAAGTGAGATAACTTAATTCTTCTGGTGTTTTGTTTGTTTGTTTTTACCTTATTTTTCAAGCAATTTTAAGTCTATAACAACATTTTTTAAAAGATACAAATGCAGTTTTCCCCCTTCGCAATATCACTCAACTGAGTGGTAAAATTTTTACCAAGGATGAAACCACAGCAACACAACATAATTCCCTGAAGTCCATGGTTGACCTTGTTCATTCTTACTGTTGTATATTCTGTGGGTTTGAACAAACATATAGTTAGATATATCCATCACTATAATATCATACAGAATATTTTCACTGACTTAAAATTAATATGTGCTGGCTGTTCATCTTCTTCCCCACCAGCCCCTCTCAACTGATCTTTGTACTGTCTTCATAGTTTTAACTTTCCATAAGAGCATATAGTTGGAATTATGTAGTATGTAGTCTCCTCAAACTGTCTTTTTTCATTTAACCATGTGCACTTAAGCTTCTTTTCATTTTTTCCATGGCTTGATAGCTCATTTCTTTTTAGCAATGGGTAACATTCTACTTTTTGGATATACTTGTTCATTTATCCATTCACCTACCAACGGATATATTGATTGCTGCCAAGTTTTGACCATTCTGAATAAAGCACCTGTAGACATCCATGTGCAGGTTTTTGTGTGGACTTAAGTTTTCAATTCCTTTACATCAATACCAAGGAGCACGGCTGCTGGATCACATAGTAAAAGTAACATGTTTCATTTTGTAAGAAACTGTTAATGGCTGTACCATTTCACATTCCTACAAACAATGTATTATAGTTCCTATTGCTTTACATCCCCACCAGCATTTGGTGGTATCAGTGTTCTGGGTTTGGAACATTTTAAGAGGTGTGCAGTAGTATGTCATTATTTTAATTTGCATATTTGTGATGACATAAGACGTGGGGCATCTTCTTATATGGTATTTGCCATCTGTATATCTTCTTTGGTGAGTTATCTGTTAAGGGTTTTGGCCCAGTTTTCAATTTAGCTATTTGTTACCTTTTTAAAAAGTTTTAATTTAAATTCCAGTTAGTTAACATACAGTGTTGTATTTTTTTCAAGTGTACAATATAGTGATTCAACACTTTCATACATCAGTAGGGGCTCATTACAAGTGTCCTACTTAATCTCCATCACCCATTCAACCCATCCTCCCCTCTGGTGACCATTAGTTTATTCTCTATCTAGGAAATAGGATTCTGTTTCTTGGTTTGCCTCTTTCTTTTTTGGCTATTGGTTATCCTGTGTTGAGTTTTAAGGGTTCTTTGTCTATTTATGAGGCAGGAGTCTGTTTCTTGGTTTGATTCTTTCTTTTTTGGCTATTTTTTATCTTATTATTGAGTTTCAAGCATTCTTTGTCTGTTTTAGAAAACAGTTCTTTATCAGATGCATCTTTTGCAAATATTTTCTCCCAGTCTGTGGCTTGTCTTCTCATTTACTTGATATATTTACAAAATATTTGCAAAGATAATCATCAATTAAGACTGTTGAAAATTTAGAAATAATTATGAGGCAAAAATAACAGAATTAAATTGAATTATGTGGGAAAGTTCAAACATTAGAAGACAAAAAAATTGTGTGACAAGGACTATAACCAATTTAATATTGCAAGGTAAAATATGTCCTTCAAATTAATAGCCGCAATATAAAAGTATAAACTCAGTAGAATTAAACATAGAAAAATTGAATTGGGAAAATTTATATGTATATACTTAATATATTAATACATGTATGTGTGTGTATATATGTATATACATACACACACACACACATATATAATTTTTTAATCTTAACCAGACAGTATAAAAAAGGGACTTGAGTAAATGGATAAATGTAGAGAAATAATAGGATATTATGTTCTTGTTTGAAAAAAATTAAGGTAATATGAATATGTCAATTTTACTGAAATCAATTTGTAAATTTGTAAATTTAATGTTATACTTTTAATTCCCGACTATATTTTTACTTCATTTTTAAATTTGTTTTTAAAAATAGCCTTGGCCTCAAAATAAATAGCAAAAATACTAAAGAGTTTGTTTGTACCCTTTATCTTCCCCAATAGTATCATCTTAAAAAGACATTAAGTTATAAAAACAAGGAATTTGACATTTTGAAACTATTTTTTTTTAGATTTTATTTATTTATTTGACAGACAGAGATCACAAGTAGGCAGAAAGGCAGGCAGAGAGAGAGAGAGGAAGGGAAGCAGGCTCCCTGCTGAGCAGAGAGCTCGATGCTGGGCTCGATCCCAGGACTCTGAGACCATGACCTGAGCCAAAGGCAGAGGCTTAACTCACTGAGCCACCCAGGTGCCCCGACATTTTGAAACTATTAACTAAACTAGACACCTTACTCAGATTTTACCAGGTTTACTTGCATTTTTTATTCTGTATAGTTACATGAAATTTCACAGCATAGATTCATGTATAATTGTAAGATTACAAAACTTCAATAATCACAAATAAACTCCCTTTTACTCTCCTTTTGTAGCCCTATTCATCCCCAACCTTAAGCTCTGTTAAATACTAACTAATCTGTTAGCTATGACTCTAGTTTCAAACATTGAAAAAAGTTACAGAATAGGAAAAGAGCAATATGTAACTTTTTCAGATTGGTATTTTTGCTCAATATAACAACATTGAGATTCACAAAATCTCTGATAAACAAACTAAGGGTTTAGGAGGGGAGTGGGGGTGGGGGCTTGGGTGAGCCCGGTTAAGGAGGGCATATATTGCACGGAGCACTGGGTATGGTGCATAAACAATGAATTTTGGATCACTGAAAAAAAATTAAATTTAAAAAACAAAATCATTGTATGAATTTTTTTCCACTTTATTAGTGAATTCTGCTCAGTTCTATTCCATTATATAGATTTACCACAGTTCATTTGCCTATTGGAGAAAATTTATGTGGTTTCTTTTGGCTATTAGAAATAAAACTGCTATGAACATTTGTGAATAGATTTTTGCTAAACATTAAAGTTTTCCTTTCTCTAGGATAAATTTTTACAGTGTAATTGCTATATAGTATATCCTTAACTTAATAAGAAACTTCCAAACTGTTTCTCAGAGTGACTAGTATTTTACAGTTCCATCGTCACTGTAGGAAATATACAGGCATCCTACAACCTCATTATACTTACTTAGTCCTCAATACTGTATTTCTGAGATATATATATATATGTTTTTTTAGTTACATATGTTTGATGATTCTAGATACATACCATAGTATTCTATGGTAGCATCTACCATATTTTACTTATCAATTGTCAAACAATGGCTCTTAACTTATCCCTCTCCTCATTACTACAGAATTACACATGTTCTGTAAAATATGTGTGCATAAATTTCAATGGTATAGAAACTAGTAATGGGAACACACGATATGTATAATATAATGACAAGTACCATATTTCTTTCCAAAATAGCTCTTACTGTGTACTTCACCAGGAATGAGTTCTTATTTTTCATCTCCAAACCAAAATGTTCATTATTTAATTTTTACCATGCTAATTCTTATAAATTAACATTTCTATTTTTTTTTTAATTTGAGCATCTCTGACTGCTAGTGAATTTGAGCCTCCTTCATTATAATTACTTACACTTCAGATATCCTCTTTAGTATTTTTGGATTCTCATACATTGACTATATTTCTCTTGGGATTTCATTTTCTTATCATAAAAGATTTCTTGGAATATTCTGTTACCCCCTATATTTTTTAGACATTGCAAATATTTTATCCAGTATATCACCTCTCTACGATTTCCTTCATTGTGAACATATTCATATGTAATCAAATAATTGTCTTTTCATGCATTGAAAAAGAACATTTTTATATTAATCAGTACATTTTCCCACAGCTTAACTTTTAAATATCCTTTCTGTAAGTATAATTGGGGCTTATATAAAAGGAACACATTTAGTGCATGGTAATCACTTTGTGGAACCCTAAGCCTTTTTGATATGATAAGCTCTGTCTTTAGAAGAACTAAAAAATATTGACCTGCCCATTTAAAAAGATTTGGAACTGTACTTCATTACACTTCTTTTCCATTCTCAATCATTTTTATAGAGCATGGAAATTGAAGTCACATTTTTTTACTCTTGTTTTCATGTCTGATTTTAAAGTGTGAAATAATGTTTCCATGCATCGTATTGAAACTTTACATCTTATATCTTAAATTGTGAAAAGTTGAATTGATATCAACAGCAAAAATGTTATTTCTTTCCTTTCAGCAAGTAGCCTTTCCCCATGAAGATTCTGACCCAAGATGACACACTGCATGGTATACTGTGTTATAAAAGCAAAGTTGCCTATAGTTTAAAATATAACCCTGAAACTTATTTCTCTTAAAAAAAAAAAAAAAGGCTTCATATTCACTGGTGAATATATATATATAGCTTGGAGAGATAGAAAGGGGAAAAGGGTAGATGGACAAATAAGGCAAAACTTTAGGTTGTTTTCATTTTACAAACATTATGGAAAAGGTCTTTCCTAAAACAGAAAACACCCCAAAGTTATGGTAAGTCTGAGGGAGGGGAAAAAAAAAGAAAGACAACTACTATATATAGCCCAGAAGATTTTCAACATTTACAGGAATTACAAATATATAATTCACAAATATGCCTTCCCATATCTGACTTTTCATATTAGTCCTTTTATACCTTATAGTGAAAACAGTTCAAAACAATAGCTGCAGGACTCACTTCAATTCCTAACTCTTCTCTGCCATGTTCACAAAGTTTTTGCCAACTACTCATGGGAAATATAGTGGAAAATAATATAATCAGGACCTGCAGCGACTAGCCTGAATTTCATGATAATAGAATACCATAGTTATATCCTCCTTTTGGATGATCACTTTACCATTATGTAATGTCTTTCTTTGTTTTTTGATACATTTTTTGTTTTAAAGTCTATTTTGTCTGATATTAATATTGCTATCCCAGCTTCTTCTTCTTCTTTTTATTTTTTTTTTCCAGTTGCCTGGAATATATTTCCATTATGACACTCTCACTCTTTTTTTTTTAGGATTTATTTATTTATTTTAGAGGCAGAGAGAGCAAGCATGATGGGGAGGGGCACAGGGAGAGGAAGAAGGAGAGAAGCAGACCCTGCACTGAGCACAGAGCCTGTCCCAAGCCCATTTCAAGACCCAGAAGGATGTAAAAGCAATTACAAGTTAAGGCTAAGAAAACATCATTAACAAAACCTCTAGGCCTCGGGGTCTCCTACATGGCTTATGAGTTAAGCATCTGCCTTCGGCCCAGGTCATGATTTCAGGGTCCTGGTATGGAGTCCTGTATCTGGCTTCCTGCTCTGTGGGGAGGCTGCTTCTCCCTCTTCCTCTACCCCTCCACCCTGCCTGTGCTCTATCTCCTCTGAAATAAAAAAAAATAAAATCTTTAAAAAATAAAATAAAAGCAAAACACCTATAGCCCATGGAAAAGTGATATTTGTTTACTATTTAAAATAATTTTTGTTAAATTCTGCTGTAAGAGAAATAAATTTATTTTGTGTAATAAATAATCATTGACTAGAAGCAATGCAACCTATTGGTACTTAATATGTTACCCTGGATAACAAACATGTCTGTGATCCCATTTCAATACTAACAATATCCACTATTTAATTCATGAGACAAACAAGAAAACTACATATTAATTATATAATGTGATGTGCAAACTCACTTCTCAGGATATACAAACTAATACCTCAAGACCCAACTTTCTCTAGGTGAGTAGATAAAATAGACATTAAAAGTCAGTCTCAGGAGGAGTCAAGATGGCGGAGAAGTAGCAGGCTGAGACTACTTCAGCTAGCCGGAGATCAGCTAGAAAGCTTATCTAAAGATTGCAAATACCTGAAAATCCATCGGCAGATTGAAGGGAAGAAGAACAGCAATTCTGGAAACAGAAAAACAACCACTTTCTGAAAGGTAGGACCGTTGGAGAAGTGAATCCAAAGCGATGGGAAGATAGACGCCGGGGGGAAGGGCCGGCTCCCGGCAAGCGGCGGAGCAATGGCGCACAAAATCAGGACTTTTAAAAGTCTGTTCCGCTGAGGGACATTGCTCCAGAGGCTAAACCGGGACAAAGCCCACGCAGGGTCAGCGTGGCCTCAGGTCCCGCAGGGTCACAGAAGGATCGGGGGTGTCTGAGTGTTGCAGAGCTTGCGGGTATTGGAACGGGAAAGCCGGCTACAGAGACAGAGCCGACCATAAGCTCACAGCTCAGTGTTACCTTGAACCGGTCGCAGGCGTGGTGAGCTCAGAGCACGGCCAGAGGTCAGGCAGACGGGAGTAACTGGGTGCTGTTCTCTGAGGGCGCACTGAGGAGTGGGGCCCTGGGATCTCGGCTCCTCCGGGCCGGAGACCAGGAGGCCGCAATTTGTATTCCCGTCCTCCGGAACTCTACGGAAAGCGCTCAGGGAACAAAAGCTCCTGAAAGCAAACCCGAGCGGATTACTCACCCCGGCCCCTGGTAAGGGCGGTACAATTCCGCCTGGGGTAAAGACACTTGAGAATCACTACAACAGGGCCCTCCCCCAGAAGATCAATAAGAAATCCAGCCAAGACCAAGCTCAACTACCAAGGAGTGCGGTTTCAATACCAAGGAGAGCACCAAAATTCCAGAGAAGGAGAAAGCAAAGCACGGAACTCATGGCTTTTTCCTTGTAATTTTTTTAGTCTTGCAGTTAATTGAATTTTTTTCTTTTTCATTTTTTGTTTTTTTTCTCGCCTCTGATAAATTTTTTTTTTAACTTTTACCTTATTCTTTTTTAACCTTTTTTAACTAGTTTATCCAATATATATATTTTTCTTTTTTATATTTTTCTTATTTCTTTTCTTTTTTTTAATTCTTTTCTTTTCTTTTTCTTCTTTTTTCTTTTTTTTTCTTTCTTCCTTTTTGAACCTCTTTCTATCCCCTTTCTCCCCCTCACGATTTGGGATCTCTTCTAATTTGTTTAAAGCATATTTTCCTGGGGTTGTTGCCACCCTATTAGTATTTTAATTGCTCCTTCATATACTCTTATCTGGACAAAATGACAAGATGGAAAAATTCAACACAAAAAAGAAGAACAAGAGGCAGTACCGAAGGCTAGGGACCTAATCAATACAGACATTGGTAATATGTCAGATCTAGAGTTCAGAATGACAATTCTCAAGGTTCTAGCCGGGCTCGAAAAAGGCATGGAAGATATTAGAGAAACCCTCTCAAGAGATTAAAAGCCCTTTCTGGAGAAATAAAAGAACTAAAATCTAATCAAGTTGAAATCAAAAAAGCTATTCATGAGGTGCAATAAAAAATGGAGGCTCTCACTGCTAGGATAAATGAGGCAGAAGAAAGAATTAGTGATATAGAAGACCAAATGACAGAGAATAAAGAAGCGGGGCAAAAGAGGGACAAACAGCTACTGGACCACGAGGGGAGAATTCGAGAGATAAGTGACACCATAAGACGAAACAACATTAGAATAATTGGGATTCCAGAAGAAGAAGAAAGAGAGAGGGGAGCAGAAGGTATACTGGAGAGAATTATTGGGGAGAATTTCCCCAATATGGCAAAGGGAATGAGCATCAAAATTCAGGAGGTTCAGAGAACGCCCCTCAAAATCAATAAGAATAGGCCCACACCCCGTCACCTAATAGTAAAATTTACAAGTCTCAGTGACAAAGAGAAAATCCTGAAAGCAGCCCGGGAAAAGAAGTCTGTAACATACAATGGCAAAAATATTAGATTGGCAGCTGACTTATCCACAGAGACCTGGCAGGCCAGAAAGAGCTGGCATGATATTTTCAGAGCACTAAACGAGAAAAACATGCAGCCAAGAATACTATATCCAGCTAGGCTATCATTGAAAATAGAAGGAGAGACTAAAAGCTTCTAGGACAAACAAAAACTGAAAGATTTGCAAACACCAAACCAGCTCTACAGGAAATATTGAAAGGGGTCCTCTAAGCAAAGAGAGAGCCTACAAGTGGTAGATCAGAAAGGAACAGAGACCATATACAGTAACAGTCACCTTATAGGCAATACAATGGCACTAAATTCATATCTCTCAATAGTTACCCTGAATGTTAATGGGCTAAATGCCCCTGTCAAAAGACACAGGGTATCAGAAAGATGTGGTATATATACACAATGGAATACTATGCAGCCATCAAAAGAAATGAAATCTTGCCATTTGCGACAACATGGATGGAACTAGAGCGTAACATGCTTAGCGAAATGAGTCAAGCAGAGAAAGACAACTATCATATGATCTCCCTGATATGAGGAAGTGGTGATGCAACATGGGGGCTTAAGTGTATAGGAGAAGAATAAATGAAACAAGATGGGATTGGAGGGAGACAAACCATAAGTGACTCTTGATCTCACAAAACAAACTGAGGGTTGCTGGGGGGAGGGGGTTTGGGGAAGGGGGTGGGATTATGGACACTGGGGAGGGTATGTGCTTTAGTGAGTGCTGTGAAGTGTGTAAACCTGGTGATTCACAGACCTGTACCCCTGGGGATAAAAATATATGTTTATAAAAAATAAAAAATTATAATAAAATTTCAGCTATATAAAAAAAAAAAACATCTATATGTTGCCTCCAAGAAACTCATTTTAAGCCCGAAGACACCTCCAGATTTAAAGTGAGGGGGTGGAAAACAATTTACCATGCTAATGGACATCAGAAGAAAGCAGGAGTAGCAATCCTTAAAGCAGATCAATTAGATTTTAAGCCAAAGACTATAATAAGAGATGAGGAAGGACACTATATCATACTCAAAGGGTCTGTCCAACAAGAATATTTAACAATTTTAAATATCTATGCCCCCAACGTGGGAGCAGCCAACTATATAAACCAATTAATAACAAAATCAAAGAAACACATCAACAATAATACAATAATAGTAGGGGACTTTAACACTCCCCTCACTGAAATGGACAGATCATCCAAGCAAAAGATCAGCAAGGAAATAAAGGCCTTAAACGACACACTGGACCAGATGGACATCACAGATATATTCAGAACATTTCATCCCAAAGCTACAGAATACACATTCTTCTCTAGTGCACATGGAACATTCCCCAGAATAGATCACATCCTCGGTCCTAAATCAGGACTCAACCAGTATCAAAAGATTGGGATCATACCCTGCATATTTTCAGACCACAATGCTCTAAAGCTAGAACTCAACCACAAAAGGAAGTTTGGAAAGAACCCAAATACATGGAGACTAAACAGCATCCTTCTAAAGAATGAATGGGTCAACCGGGAAATTAAAGAAGAATTGAAAAAAATCATGGAAACAAATGATAATGAAAATACAACGGTTCAAAATCTGTGGGACACAACAAAGGCAGTCCTGAGAGGAAAATATATAGCATTTCAAGCCTTTCTCAAGAAACAAGAAAGGTCTCAGGTACACAACCTAACCCTACACCTAAAGGAGCTGGAGAAAGAACAAGAAAGAAACCCTAAGCCAAGCAGGAGAAGAGAAATCGTAAAGATCAGAGCAGAAATCAATGAAATAGAAACCAAAAAGACAATAGAGCAAATCAACGAAACTAGGAGCTGGTTCTTTGAAAGAATTAATAAAATTGATAAACCCCTGGCCAGACTTATCAAAAAGAAAAGAGAAAGGACCCAAATAAATAAAATCATGAATGAAGGAGGAGAGATCACAACTAACACCAAAGAAATACAAACTATTATAAGAACATACTATGAGCAACTCTACGCCAACAAATTTGACAATCTGGAAGAAATGGATGCATTCCTAGAAACATATAAACTACCACAACTGAACCAGGAAGAAGTAGAAAGCCTGAACAGACCCATAACCAGTAAGGAGATTGAATCAGTCATTAAAAATCTCCAAACAAACAAAAGCCCAGGGCCAGACGGCTTCCCGGGGGAATTCTACCAAACATTTAAAGAAGAACTAATTCCTATTCTCCTGAAACTGTTCCAAAAAATAGAAATGGAAGGAAAACTTCCAAACTCATTTTATGAGGCCAGCATCACCTTGATCCCAAAACCAGACAAGGATCCCACCAAAAAAGAGAGCTATAGACCAATATCCTTGATGAACACAGATGCGAAAATACTCAACAAAATACTAGCCAATAGGATTCAACAGTACATAAAAAGGATTATTCACCACGACCAAGTGGGATTTATTCCAGGGCTGCAAGGTTGGTTCAACATCCGCAAATCCGTCAATGTGATACAACACATCAATAAAAGAAAGAACAAGAATCATATGATACTCTCAGTAGATCCTGAAAAAGCATTTGACAAAGTACAGCATCCCTTCCTGATCAAAACTCTTCAAAGTGTAGGGATAGAGGGCACATACCTCAATATCATCAAAGCCATCTATGAAAAACCCACCGCAAATATCATTCTCAATGGAGAAAAACTGAAAGCTTTTCCGCTAAGGTCAGGAACACGGCAGGGATGTCCATTATCACCACTGCTATTCAACACAATACTAGAGGTCCTAGCCTCAGCAATCAGACAACAAAAGGAAATTAAAGGCATCCAAATCGGCAAAGAAGAAGTCAAATTATCACTCTTCGCAGATGATATGATACTATATGTGGAAATCCCAAAAGACTCCACTCCAAAACTGCTAGAACTTATACAGAAATTCAGTAAAGTGTCAGGATATAAAATCAATGCACAGAAATCAGTTGCATTTCTCTACACCAACAGCAAGACAGAAGAAAGAGATATTAAGGAGTCAATCCCATTTACAATTGCATCCAAAACCATAAGATACCTAGGAATAAACCTAACCAAAGAGACACAGAATCTATACTCAGAAAACTATAAAGTACTCATGAAAGAAATTGAGGAAGACACAAAGAAATGGAAAAATGTTCCATGCTCCTGGATTGGAAGAATAAATATTGTGAAAATGTCTATGCTACCTAAAGCAATCTACACATTTAATGCAATTCCTATCAAAGTACCATCCATCTTTTTCAAAGAAATGGAACATACAATTCTAAAATTTATATAGAACCAGAAAAGACCTCGAATAGCCAAAGGGATATTGAAAAAGAAAGCCAACGTTGGTGGCATCACAATTCCGGACTTCAAGCTCTATTACAAAGCTGTCATCATCAAGACATCATTGTACTGGCACAAAAACAGACCCATAGATCAATGGAACAGAATAGAGAGCCCAGAAATAGACCCTCAACTCTATGGTCAACTAATCTTCGACAAAGCAGGAAAGAATGTCCAATGGAAAAAAGACAGCCTCTTCAATAAATGGTGCTGGGAAAACTGGACAGCCACATGCAGAAAAATAAAATTGGACCATTTCCTTTCACCACACACAAAAATAGACTCAAAATGGATGAAGGACCTCAATGTGCGAAAGGAATCCATCAAAATCCTTGAGGAGAACACGGGCAGCAACCTCTTCGACCTCAGCCGCAGCAACATCTTCCTAGGAACAACGCCAAAGGCAAGGGAAGCAAGGGCAAAAATGAACTATTGGGATTTCATCAAGATCAAAAGCTTTTGCACAGCAAAGGAAACAGTTAACAAAATCAAAAGACAACTGACAGAATGGGAGAAGATATTTGCAAACGACATATCAGATAAAGGACTAGTGTCCAGAATCTATAAAGAACTTAGCAAACTCAACACCCAGAGAACAAATAATCCAATCAAGAAATGGGCAGAGGACATGAACAGACATTTCTGCAAAGAAGACATCCAGATGGCCAACAGACACATGAAAAAGTGCTCCATATCACTCGGCATCAGGGAAATACAAATCAAAACCACAATGAGATATCACCTCACACCAGTCAGAATGGCTAAAATCAACAAGTCAGGAAATGACAGATGCTGGCGAGGATGCGGAGAAAGGGGAACCCTCCTACACTGTTGGTGGGAATGCAAGCTGGTGCAGCCACTCTGGAAAACAGCATGGAGGTTCCTCAAAATGTTGAAAATAGAACTGCCCTATGACCCAGCAATTGTACTATTGGGTATTTACCCTAAAGATACAAACGTAGTGATCCAAAGGGGCATGTGCACCCGAAAGTTTATAGCAGCAATGTATACAATAGCCAAACTATGGAAAGAAATTATATGCATATTTGTTTAAATATGAATATATATATTTTTTAAAGATTTTATTTATTTATTTGACAGAGAGAATACACATGTAGATGGAGAGGCAGGCAGAGAGAGAGAGAGAGGGAAGCAGGCTCCCTGCTGAGCAGTGAGCCTGATGCGGGTCTTGATCTCAGGACCCTGAGATCATGACCTGAGCCGAAGGCAGTATCTTAACCCACTGAGCCACCCATGTGCCCCTAAATATGAAAATATTTTATGGATATTTTTGAATTATCCTAAAACTTCCAAAAAAAATTAATACTGGACCATATTTATCCTGTGACTCAGCACATAAACTCACCTTAACATGCAGCTGTGGAGGTTCTCATGTTCCACTTTTGGAAATAAACTTACTCAGCAAAATTGTGGCAGAAAATAAAGCTAAAATAGAAATGAATGGTGATTGTTGGACTTGGCAAATTAAATTTAAATACCTAACTTGCACCAAATACATACATGTTATTTAGCTAACGCTATTCCAGGGACACAGGCAGAGAATGGCCAAGATTTATGCTATAGTAATTTAATATCAATCATAATATCTAGTTGGTAACTGAAACAGACATTAAAATTCAATTTCAATACAAGCTGAAATTTACGCTCTTTGATAGATGGGAGGGGGAATGGGTTATGAACGATCAAATAAAAACTATGGATAAAAATTTCTGAAAGAACTTTTGTCTATTTGGGGAAGGCCAGATCTTTGTTAGATCAGCTTGGAGAGGAAAAAGATCTGTCTTAAAAATTTGTAATGCAGTATTTATATAAATTTAAATATTTACTACTGATAACTAAAACAAGGTATCCTTCAGAAACCCTGGAAAATGTAGCAACCTTTTAGCAACACTACAAAAAACAAGTACTGTCATATTTTCATGAGTTTTGGTGTTAATACTTAAGGAAGACCAAAAACCTATGGTATTTTCTTTTCAACAGATTTTTTTTTTCTTTTGCAAATAGAAAAAAATGTCATAAATGAAAAACCCTTTGTTTCCTAGAGTAGTGTGAAAAAACATATTAATAATTCTTTCTACCCAATATGTAATTGATTTGAAAACCAAAATAGCACAATTAGATTACTTAAAAAAACACTTGATTTTATTAATTACTTAATAATTAATTTTTTCCCAAGTAATCTTTCTGTTCTACAATTGCTTCTTTGTTCTGTATAAATATGTTGAAGATCAAAAACATAAGATTGATTTACATAATTTTAAATTAAATTATACGAATCCAGCATTTTTAGATATAAGTCAAATTTCATTTCAATCTGAAGCTTGAAAATTTAAATTTTCTTGTGATAGCTACAAATTAAAAATTTTCACATTTAGAATAATAGTACAGTGAATATTTTAATAACACAAGAGGAATAGTCCTAAAGTCAATTGATCATATTGGAAAGTTATAAAAAGCAAGGAAATTCCTCCTTTTGTTTGTTTCAATTGAATTGTGGAATGAAAAAAAGTCAAAGAATGTTCGAATTTTTTGATATTAGATACCACAAGTTTTTTATTATACCATCCATTATTTTTAAACAGTTGGTGAAGAAAATAGAAGGAAATGGTAAGATTCATTTTATTATTTTATTTAGTAATATTTGATCCAGTCATGAGATATCCTAGAAAAATAATCACACCACCACTAAATTTTATGAAGAATATTTCAATGTTTATTTCTTAGATTGGTTGCAAAAGTAACGAGGGAGAGGAAAGAATAGTGTTTCCTGGTTAAATAATTTTTAAATAATTTTAAAGATGCATATCATAACTCTGAGAGATTCCCAAAACATATTATCTTAAAGGTAAGGACAAGACTTGTAGAAATATATTCTACATATCTCTACATGAAAAAAGAGTCAACCTCTCTCTCTCTCTCTCTCTCTCTCTCACACACACACACACACACACACACATACACACACATAATCTCCCTCCTTCTCTGTCTCCTTATAATTGAGAGAAGTAAATTTAACCTATAACTAAAAATGAAAATTTTATATAGCAAAAAGTGTTATAAAGAAAATTAAAATATTATTATGATATATAATGATTTCTATTTTTGTTGTTATTATGAAAGATCTATCTTAGGAGGTGACATTTAAATTGAAATGTTAAGAAAGAAGCAAGTCTTGCAAAATCAAAATCACTGTGAATAGCTTTTATGGCAGAGGAAATGGTGTCAATGTAGAGTAGGTTTGGGTACTCAAAAAACTGTGAAAATGTTTAGTGTGTCTGGGCCTGGACCAGAGTGCATGGAGAATGTTAAAATAAAATAAAATGAAAACCAGGATTGAGAATCCCTCAGGAAGACAAAACCATTTAAACCACATAAGAAAAACTTAGTCTACCTTATTTCATAAACGTATGCAAAATTGAATTTATTTCTTATAATGGCTTTGAAAATCATAAAAAAACATGAATCATAACTAAAATTATAGAAAATTATAATCTTTAACCAAGTCCCTGTCATTTGGAAATGCCCATTGTGTAATAAACATTAATTCCAAAGGTTAAACGACTTCCTCATTTTCACTTTGTAAACCATGTTATAACATCCTGCCTCTGAACTACATACCAGTTTCCTGTTTGAAGTGTCCCTGTTCATGAAAAGCTCAAAGAAAACTCTCTGAATTTTCTTTTGACAGAGACAAAATATTCCTGGAAGAGAGTAGTTAGGTGATGTAGACCTGTGTGTCCTGGTTATGGGGCTGAACTGTGTTACCCCAAATTGACATGTTGAAATTTTAACCCCAAACACTTCACAATGTGACTATATTTGAATATGGCCTTACAGAGGTAATAGGTTCAAATGAAGTCATTAAGGTAGACTCTAATCCAATATAACTAGTATCCTTAAAAGAAGAAGAAATTAGGACACAGATACACCAAGAGGGAGAACACCATGTGAACATGAAGATAGTTATCTAGAAGCTAAGGAGAGAGGCCTCATCCTGCTGATACTTTGATTTTGGACTTCCAGGCTCCAAAAATCTTTGGTACTTTGTTACAGAAGCCCTAGCAAATTAATACACTGACTAACCAGTTTTTATTCTATGCTAAGTGTGAAAGTCAATCATTGAAGGGCTTTCAACAAAAGAGTGTCAGAATCTATCTGATTTATGTTCTTTCAAGAATATTCTAGATACTGTGTACAATTCCCTTCTATAACATAATAGAAAGAATAGTAGGGAAACCACAGAGAAATGTTTTTGCAGAATAGTAGGAAATACACATGTGTGTTTGCGTATGTGTATATATGAATTAGTTAATATCTATTCATTAATTTTAGATGCATTATGTAACCACAGTGCTTCATGGTATGTATTTATTTTGCAGCTTTCTTTTAACTTATAATTGGGTATGGAGTCACAATTTTATTTTCCTTAAAGTCTTGTTATCAGTATTTATGTCATAATTAAATCTGGATGCTTAGCAACCTGACCATATATATCATTGCCCTACTAGTGATAAATTAATTTTAGTTAATTTTGTTTTGTTTTGTTTTTGTTTTTTGGTAATCATGTTTGTTCTATTCCAAAGGCAGAGAAAAGAGTACATTTTCATAAAAATGTATATAATGTGTGTGTATATATACACATACACACACACATATATAATGTATATATAATAAATATGTATATAATGTGCATATAATAGATACTATATTATGATTATATTTCAAATTTAAAAATTAAGTTATTAATCCATGAAGGAAGATCCACATGTTAGAGAGTTTAATATATTGAAAAATACACAATACTGGGAATGAAAGGAAATATCACTGAAATGCCTTATGGTATCAGGTAAACAACTTAATTAGTAAATCTCAATTGCTATAAAACTATGTATTAATAGAACCTATCAGAAATGTTGAATTAATGAAAGAGATTGATTTAAAGGCAATCAAATAAAACCATGGCAACTATTATAGATATTAAAATACTAGATACAAATTAATTCCTTAATTAACAAGAACCCAAATATAAATGACAACTCTCCCTTATTTTAAAATACATTTTTTACATCTGATTTAATTTACAAAATTACATCAAAGTGGAATGTATAGACAGTAAGTAGCATTCTTCATGCAGATAAAACACGTTACCAATAGCAGTTGTCCAATGAAGCTTCATTACTCAGATCAAAAATGTTGAAGCTATAATCATTAAACATATGTCAGAGATACAGAAACATAGCAGCTCTAGTAAGAGAGAGAATTAAGATAGTAGAGTAGCATATAAAAGATCTTTTCAGAGGCACAAAGAGAACTGGAAATCTAATTGTAATCATGTTTTATCATTAGATATTCAGGATTATCTTCACATCATTTAATTAGATCAAATGAGTAATTGCCAGTGTCACTTTATCAAGGGCTATTTAAGACAATTTTTTATAAGAAAGTTGATGATTTATTCAAATGGAAGCTACTTCTTCTACCCAGAAATTGATTATACTACCAGAAATAACAAAGAATTCACTTTTTAAGTGTTCCTTTTCTATGTTCTAATGCATTTAAAGAGAATGTCCAATATATTCTCTAAAAGAACTCTGAGATCAAGAGTGAGGTGCCATATATTTATTAGGAGTCAAAATCCACAAAAAGAAAGAAGAAGCAGAATGGGGAAGATGAACAACTCAAACTCTGATGCAATTTGGACAAAGCCTTGACCGTTCTGGGGGAGAAGTTCCTGAGTGTGGCATTCACCAAGTTTTACTCAACTGGACCAAAATGTGTAGGCCTTTATTGCCCTGTCTTGCTTAGTCACTAGATAAAAGTTTCCTTGAGGAAGTGGGACTTCAGTCAAGGCCATTCTTTACAGCTGAGGCAGAACCTGAAGAAGGTGATAGCTGGAGGCAATCTGCTGATCACACTCCTCAGAGCATGAAGGTCTTCCTTGTGGTTGGATCTGGGTGGCATATTACCATGTCTGCTTCTTTCCAACCACTTGTGCCACGTGAATTTACTTCTCCATACATGTATGTGGAGCAATGATGCATGATTCCATTAAGCATTTCTTTATATACATATATATATATGTATTTATTTATATATTATATATATATTTATTTATATTCATTATTAACATATAATGTATTATTAGCCCCAGGGGTACAGATCAGTGAATTGCCAGGTTTACACACTTCACAGCACTCACCATAGCATATACCTTCCCCAATGTCCATTAACCCCACCACTCTCTCCCTATCCCCCCCCGCCAGCCACCCTCAGTTTGTTTTGTGAGATTAAGAGTCTCTTATGGTTTGTCTCCCTCCCAATCCATCTTGTTCCCTTTATTCTTTTCCTACCCCTCCAAACCCCCCACATTGCCTCTCAACTTCCTCATATCAGAGAGATATGATAGTTGTCTTTCTCTAATTGACTTATTTCACTAAGCATAATACCCTCTAGTTCCATCCACATCGTCACAAATTGCAAGATTTCACTTCTTTTGATGGTTGCATAGTATTCCATTGTATATATATATACCATAGCTTCTTTATCCACTGTTGATGGACATCTGTTGATGGACATCTAGGTTCTTTCCATAGTTTGGCTATTGTGGATATTAAGCATTTCTTTCTGATAGAAGACCTAACAAAGCAATGCTAGTGAAATAAACCTCAGCCTTTGCCAGTGCACTTGGCCTTGGTACCTCAATTAATACTAATCGTTGCCATCCTCCACTGTTCATTCTAGAGCTACCTCTTTTGGCCTTAATGGCTTAATGGCTTGCCATTTGGTATGACCCAGAACTTCATCCCCAAGGTGATTGAGTCCCAGGCACCTGTGACATTCTTAAGCTGCATTTATACTTTTTCAACTATATTCACAGTTGGGAAACTGTTGATTATTGTATTATTGTATTCTTCCTTACATTTATTGAGTAACAGATACCACCTTATGATCTGTGTCAGTACCTGCAAAAAAAAGCCAGTGACTTTCCTTCTTGGTTGCTGTTCTCTGGATACAAAAAGCCCAATATGTCCAGGGGGAAGGTTTAGACAATCGTTCAATGGGAGTTTTGCATTTCTTCGAACAAAAGTGTGCTCCCTTTGAGTTAAAGGACCTAAATCTTGCAGTGTCCAGATGTGTGAAAATTTAAATGATAAAAATTCCTGCTAGGTCATCAGAAATGATAATAACAGGGGATACTCTTTTTCCCCCCCTTTCTTGCTTCTCTAACTCATGTAATCTTCTTCTGAAGAAATAGTATAAAATAAATATTTCTGTTCAATGCATATTATGCATCCTGGATGATGCATGCTATTCTTACATAATATTTCCTTAGGGCTTGGGAGGCAAATGTCTCTCCAGTACTCCAGGAGCTTCTGGCTGGAACAATATGTGACAAATACTGGATCTTGTGGACATGGCTTCACTCTCACAACATCTTTGATTTTAATGAGATCCATGGTCCGATCCTGGGGCATCTTACAACAGTAAATCAAATGCTCCATAAGCTTATTGATGTAGGTATCAGCCAGCGCCCTGGTGATACAAAAGGCAAACCCATATTCAAAAATATGTTTATGCATATGAGAACAAACTTCTGACCCAACCAGTACGGAAGAGAAATAAATTTGCCACCAAATATCCTGTAGGTTTCCTGTAGGAATAATGCAATATGGGGTTTCCTTGTTGGTGTCTATTGCTAGAGGATTGAATCATCTTTTGTAAGTGTGAGTGCATTTTGTTTGGCTTCTGACTCTGCCATCATGGCCATTTCTGTGATAAATTTCACACCAGCACTGGTCTGGTCATTGACAGATTCTGGCTGATACCAACTCGCCAGGTCGTTCTGTTTATTTGATAGTTTTGTGCCTTTGCCATGGTGAAAACTATGTGATGAGCAATAACATGACAAAGTTCTGTATACTTCATGCTTAATGCATTATGTCTACCCCCATAAATTCACCTCAGAATACTTTGCCTCCCATCTTCCCACACCACCCCCCCAAACCCCAGCTATCCAGAATATTTATCTCTATTCTTGAAACTGTTTACATCCTAACCTTGATTTATTGTTTTCCACAAAAGTAGAAAGGCAGGTGTAATGCCCAATTTCCTTAGATACTGATTCTCAAGGTCACCCCTGAGTGGTCTATAATATAATTTCTGTCCATTTTTTTAATGTACAGCCATGCAATGACTGACCCATCTATAAACTAAGCTCAGGAATTTTTTTTCTTATTCAGGAGGACACATCAAATTCCCCATCAGGTATAGGTGTGATTTGACAGAGGATACTGGTATACCTCTTGAGGGCCTTGAGGGTTTTGCTTTTTTTGTAGATAAAAAAGCTACAACAACTTTATATTTACTTGGGAGAAGATATCCTAGCACACTCCTGACTAACTGTATTCTTAAATAGTTTTTGAATGTCAGGTTTTGAATCTTCACAGGGTTTATGTACCATGCTCTGGAATGTGGGTGTCTTACCAAATCTTTCAGCATGTTACTCATGTCATGCTCATAAAACTCAATTAAAATAATGTCATTAGTGTAATAAATCAATGTGTTATTTTGCAGTATGTCTGCAATATCAAAGTGTCTGTTATGTTGTGATAGAAAACAGAAGAATTGATGAGACTATAAAACTAAATTATTATAACTATTCTTCTCATGTAAATGCACCCAATTTCTGACTTTCTTTTTTGATTGAAATAGAAAATAATATATTCACTAAATCAATGGCCAACTGGCCCTGGGTTATATTAAACTGATCAAGTAAAGATTCCACATTGATTTCTTGGCTGTTTTTGCAATAGTCTATAGTTGTCCAACATAATCTATCTGTTTTCTACACAAGTTTAAATACTGAATTATATGGAGACACATAGGAGACTACCATCTTTGCAGCCTTTCCATCAGTAAAGCGACACAAATATTCCTGTAGTTCTGGCATGTGATCTTACTTTTTACTGACTGTCTTAGCTGAAGAGTACTAGTTTCAGAGTCTTTCAGTTTCCTTTTCCTTCTTGATAGTGCCTATCCTACAGATCAGGAATGTAGAAGTCATGAAAATTACCAATTATGTCAATTTTAATGATATATATTAGGGATCAGGGAAACTACAGCTGGGTTAAGAGACTATGTTATCCCAGTGTAAACCAGACCTTACAAAAGACCTAATTTATTATTTGGCTTCTCTGAGCTACAACATAAGAAGATGGTCATGCTGACCCTTCATATCTCAGGTATCAAGGACAATTGAGCACTTCTACCCAATGTTCCTGAAAATGTTTGGTTATTATCCATTCCCAGGGTAGAGTTACCCATATAAGCTGCTACAGGGTCCTTTGAATAAGTACTGAGGTACTGCTTCCTAGAGATGTAGCCACTTCTGCAATCCATGGATTCCAGGTATGATTTCATGCTCAGGTCTGAAAACTGGGATGGAGATCATGAATCTTTATTCAGATGATTGTCCTCAGGCTTCTAGATATCTATCTTTGATTTTTTACCTGTGCTATAGCTATTCACTTATTTACCTATAGATTGGAGAAGTTTCTACTAACAATCTCCTAAACTCTATGTGAGTCAGGTCCCCTTACACTATTTGAACCTTGTTAGTTTTTATATGCTACAGTCCCCTGGCTTCTGACAGTTAAGTACTGTAATCTGTTCTCTACTATTTTGAGGTCTTAAAATTCCTGTTTCAATCAAACAAGCTCTATAGCAGCCTATCTTACTGTCAGCTTTGGCCTAACAGAAGAAAAATACTGAATTAATTAAAAATACTGGTTCCCCTTTCACCAGAACATTCATTATAAACTCATTAAATTTTGTGTTTGTGGTCTGGTCTTTCTCTTGAAAAACAACCTTTTGGTGGGTGTTCCAAATCTATATAGTGTATCCATTCTAGGTTACTGATATTGCTGAGCCTTATAATCCTTGTACCACTTTTTCCCCCTAGGATTTCTCACATCTCAATTTCATTTAGCATGGAACATTGTCTATACCATGTTTAGGGTATCTAGTCTCTCAATGACTGCTGTATTTACTTGACTTGAGGTCAGTGACACAGGAAGACCTGGTACCTTTCTCAAGAGCCATCCATTACTTCATAATTTAAGGTTTTTTTTAGGAATAAGTAATCAAACTAATTATATAATTCATATATATGTATATATATGAATTCTATGAAAATACACCTTAATTAAAATATATAGAATGTAGGGGTGCTTAAATGGTTTAGTCAGTTAATATTTGACTCTTGATCTCGGGTCTTGATCTTAGGGGCGTGACCTCAAGCCCTGTGTTGGGTACCATGATGGGTGTGGAGGTTACTTAAAATATAAATAAATAAGTAAAGAAATACATAAATAAAATATACATAATGCATTACCCATATTTTTGGTGAAATATGTGTGTGTTATATGTGCATACATGCCTTCGGGTATGTAGGTAGATATATGAGAGATAGAAATAGAGGCCTCTTAAAAAATATTGAGTTGATATGAACTTTCACATACTAATTTCTAACAGTAAAACAACAAAGTATATGTCCAGCGATGGGCATTAGATTTATATTATTATTTTTCTTTTCTTGAAATAAACTGTTCTATTAAGCAGATCTGTTCTGTTATAAAAGAAATACTGAATATTTATTTGCCTGTGAAAATGTGGACCAAGAGAGCAATGAATAAAAACTATTGCTATCTATTTAGTCACCAACATTTTAAGTCAAACTCCTGTGAGCTAAAATGATGAAATGTTTGGCACATAAGAAATCCATCATATAAATACAGTTTTGATACACGTTGGAACAGAGGAATTATTACGCCATTGTAAGAAAGATTACTATCCAATAAAACTAGGATGAAATATAAAACTATAAAGCAATTGAATACAAATCCATAAGAATATTCTTACCATACTGTTTAATAGATGAGGCAGAAAATAAAACTCAATGCTAAAAAGTAAATCATGATTTGAGGATTTGAGTGTAGGATTTGGGAAAATTTCCAAGTCCTTATGAGGACAAAAGGTTTCATTAATAAGGGAAAAAAATTCTCTGCTTTAATAATTGAGTATTGTATATCATTATACAAATTTTAATTCCAACTACCAATGTGCCTTTTTCTGATTGTTATTGCTATATTATAAACTATTATAAACTACTTTATGCTATTAGTAGCATAAAGTAACAGTTTGATTAGTTTCAAAAATTCTGTTGATCAAGTATTTGGACATAATATAACAGGGATGACATCTCTTGTGCATAATAGTTTGAAGCCTCAGATGGGGATACCATCAGCTAAGATTGATTCAAATAGCTGAGGATCCCTTAAAAGATTAGGAGCTGGAAACACTGAGGATGAGAGCTTCAATTTCCAGTTAAATTTGTCTCTGGGTATCTACCTCTGGTCTGACAAGGTTCAGATACTAAAGGGCGTGGCTTGGTGTTTTCAGCATGATGACAATATTGCAGGAAGAAGCTTTCTAAGAGATTGAACATTCCAGAAGAACGGAGGAGAAAAGGCATGGTCATTTCTGACCTTGCCTTCCATAAAAGTCATCATCAGTTCTGCCATCCTCTATTACTTAAAATATTCACAATCTTGTCCAGATCCAAGGGGAAAGGATATAGTTTCCACCTCTCAAGGGAAGGATCTCAAAAATTTGTGTGCCATTTTTTAGAACTGCAGAGTTAAAATAATAGGGACTGATTTTTGTGATTTCAAGAATTAATACAGATAAAAAGAAAAGGTAAAATTCGTTTATTTTTGAATGTTCAGTACATATCTAAATCATTAGAACAAATCTAATGATTTCATGACTTCAAATAATACTCCAAACATAAACATAAACATAATGCAAACATAAAAGCTTTGTTACTTAATTAAAGTCAAATTAAACAGCTTTTGGCATTTTGATATTCAAATTTTCTGTAAGTTTGTATCAAATAGTAATGTGAAATTTAAAAAGTATTGGAAATTATCAGTAGCAAAGTCTTACAATTCTGTCCATATAAAGATCATGTTTGCATAATGTTGAATGTATTTTTCACTTTATAATGTCCACATTTAAATACTCCTACTGACACCAGCCACTCTATAATAAAGATAAAACCAAACCCAATACTATCTTCAGAATCATATGATTAGTTTGCCAGTTATCTGGATCTTATCTTACAAAGGAAGAGGCGTGTAAAGGGAACAGTCATGAGGTAGAGCTAAGTTCTGTAATTAATGAGTGATTAACTGTGAGACAGTTTTTTAAACTTTAAAAGACTTCAAAAGCATGAATTAGCAAATTTCAATTGTCACACTATCTCCCCATAAACACCTTCCCACATAGGACATAATAGGTTAGCAGCTCATGAGAATAAAGGTTTTCATAAAACTTTACTCTGCTTTGCATTTCAGAATGACAATGTTTAAAACATGTACTCTCCTATGCTTGGCCCATTGAAAACTTCAGAGATGATTTTTTACCAATGGCTTTTTTTTTTTTTCCCCCTGATGATTTGGACTCATTAACCAGCTTAAAAAAAAAAAAAAAAAAAAAAAAAAAAGGAGGGACCTAAAAGATGCTTTCAACTGTTTCTAAATTCTATAGGAAAACAGGATTCATGTGAAAACAGTTTTTTAATAAAAGTTCCTTAATGAATCTATTAATTATGCAAGGATACATTCAGAGCATAATTTGAAAGCAATAGGCTGAGGCAATGAGACAGTAAACAGCTATGAATAATATAGAAAAATGGTTGTTTTATTTGTTGTAAGCTTGGCATAATAAAATCTCAAAGTTTGCGTTAAGCAACCTCAAACTGATATTGATTCAACACAAAATACCTTGAACCATTAACAATTCCAATAGTCTATACAATTATTTTTGGCTATAACCACTTTGTCCCATACCTTACAGAACCAGCATTCCTGTTGTCTGGCTGGGTATAAATTAGTAGGCTTCAGAGTTGCTCATTTTGTTTTATCTCTGGTCCTTAACCTGAAAACCGACACAACTTGGCATTTAATTATATAAAAAAATAAATTTTCTAGGTCTTACAGTTCTTCCAAAGAAATGATTTGCATAAAATACAGCCAGTGAAGTCCAATATAATTCTTTGTAATATCTAACTATAGATTAGGGAAAATACATATTTTATAAAGCATATATGATATAATTTAAATAGGATATTAAATATCTGCATATATAATATATTATTTAAAAAGCTATCATGTTAATGTCACTGGGTCTTGGAGGGGCTCCTGCCTGGCTCAGTCAGTAGAGCAGGTGGCTCTTGATCTTGAGGTTGTGAGTTACAGACCCATGTTTGTGTAGAGATTACTTAAAACTAAAACCAAAAACTGGCCCTTGAAAAGCTACCAAAAATAAAAAACTTAATTACAAATAACAGGAAGCATAGTACATAATTCTAATATTATATGTTCATATTTCAAAATTAGAGAATTTTAGTATTCACAATCAAAAAAGCATGGTTCAATTATTAAAATGAAAATACATTTTTATGGGGCACCTGGGTGGCTCAGTGGGTTAAGCCTCTGCCTTCAGCTCAGGTCATGATCTCAGGGTCCTGGGATCGAGCCCCACATCAGGCTCTCTGCTCAGCAGGGAGCCTGCTTCCTCCTCTTTCTATACCTGCCTCTCTATCTACTTGTGATCTCTCTCAATATATCAAATAAATAAAATCTTTTAAAAAAAAAGAAAAGAAAATACATTTTTATGAAAAATGAAGGCTTGTTCTAATATGTTTTTGTTCTAATATGTTAAAATTTATTTAGTACCTTTAAAGCTGATGTTCATATCTGGAATAGTAAAATAATGTCAAAAATGCTTTAAAAAGCAACAAATGATTCAAAGAACATAAGGAAATATTAATTTAAAATGTGTTTTTAAAGAATATTTAAAACTCAAATTACTTCTTTTAAAACTATTTTGGGTTCATATGTGGAATTTAAGAAACAAAACAAATGAGCATGGGGAAAAAAGAGAAAGAGAGGCAAACTGAGAAACAGATTTTTAACAGACTCTTAGAGAACAGACTGATGGCAACCAGATGGGAAGTGGAATGGGGGATGGGTTAAATGGGTGATGGGGATTAGGGAGGGCACTTGTGATGAGCAATGGGTGTTGTATGGGAGGGCTGAATCACTAAATTGTACACCTGAAACTAACATTACACCGTGTGTTAACTTACTGGAATTTAAATAAAAACTTAAAAGAGAGAGAGCGATAATACAACATATAAGAATAAAAAGGATAAGACAACAACAAAGCTATGGAAAAATATGTAAATGAATATTGAGAGAATATCTGAAAATACAAGATTGACTATTGAAGTTACCTGATATTTTTAAACCTCATGTTTTCCTCTTCTAAGTGATACATTTCTTTTATGTGATATTATAGACTATTACATGTTTATATTATACTGATACACTTCAAATAAGCTACTGAGTTATTGTAATAGAAATATCATGTTTTTATGAATTTATTTTTGTTTGTTTCAGAAAATTTTTCTTGTGACTATATTTAAATTTCTTTTTGTTTTTATTATGTTTTAGTAAAGCTATCTTAGTTTCTCCCAACAGTTGGATTATAAAGGGCTGCCTATCCTGTTTTGTTTTGTTGTGTTTTTCATTTCTTTTGTCTATTAATCTAGTCCATGTCCATGTGAATTGTGGCCACCCTTTAAACGTAGGAGATGAGCAGAAACTTCTGAAAAGTTTTTAGTCCTCATGTCATAGCAGTAGAAGGAAACTCCTCAGTTCATCAAATTCCCATCAGCTCTCACAATCTTAGGTGTAGAAAGGACTAAACACTTGAATAGTGCTTGGATTTACTTAGATTAGATGAGCACACTGTCCAAGCTTCCTTTATCTATATCCTGACTAGAGCCTGAGGCCTCCTGAGTCTCACACTTCTGCATATTACTTGGCTAATATGTTAGTGGAGATGAAAGAGACCTCCACTCCCAGGAAACAGCTGTTTAATAATAAAGTTAGAAGAAAAATACATGATAAATGTGAATAATAAATATCTCTATGAAGATGAATTTTAGGATAACTGCAGAGGAATGTCAGTTGAAAAGATTTTAAATCTTTTTAAAGTCAAATAAAATCTTTTTAAAGTCAAATTTTAAATCTAAAAGTCAAATATGGAAGGGAGTGAACATTTACTGAATTTCACATACCAAACAATTCACAAGGTTATTTTCACGCACAAACTCAACTTACCAGTCTAGCCAAAGGTGATTGTCAGTATTATTATTCCCATTTTGTTGAAGAATACACTGAGGTGTAAAGGATCTAATTAACTTGGCTGAAGCCAAATTGTTGGTGTGAATCCAAGTAACAACAAAGTCTGCCAGGTAATTTTAGAGAGGTAGGTAAGAAAATACGTTAATTATATCCTTCATTTAATAATGTATATGCTATCATGTTATAATAAAAAATTGGATCTGTCTTATAGCACCACACACTTCCTTGAAGCTATAGACGAGGTCATTAAACTCACATCAAATGCCTTCAAACTATTATTTTCTAATCCAGTACATAAATCACAAACATTAAAATTCACAACATAATGTACATAATGGTTATTTTTTGATATAGTGCCAGTATTTTTCTGGGGGAATGAAATGGAAATATGTAGGACTATAAACCTCTACTAATTAGCTAATTATACCCCTTATTTATCTAGCCCCAAAGCACCTGAATGGCTCAGAGAATTATAGGTATTCGATTTCATAAATTTCTTTTAGGAAGTTTATTTTGTGGAAATAATTTCAAATAATAAATAACCCCAGTACTTTAGATTTTTAGTAACTACCTAATATTACAAATATGAATAATACATTTACATCATGCTGATTTATAATAAAAGTCTTTTGAGATAGCAGCATTTATAACTATATAGAAAATAACAGTGTGTTTCTTTAGCATGCTGTGTAATGCTATACTAATTAAAATTTTACTTTAATTGTATCCCAGTGAGATGAGTGCATTTTAAGATGAGGAAATCACACCATACTCAAAGATATTTTTGGTCAATTTCTAGCTTTTATATTTGTCCTTTAGAAGTTACTGTAATTTTATAAGGCACTCTGAGAAATGACAGGGAACATATTTTCACAGCTTGTCAGGTTTTTCTCCAAATTTCTATATTTTTTAAAAATATAATTTCAAAAATTTATAGATAGCTTTCAACAGCATCTTTATCTAAAATATTGCCTAATAATGGTAATAATGCAGGCAGAAAAATGAAGATTTTTAAAATGATCTTCAGAAGTAATTTGTTAAATAAAATTATTCTGGTTTATCAAGATTATGAGCAGTTATAATATTTGTGAAATGGTATTTATATTTGTAGGTGGTATTTATATTATACATTGTTATCATTCATAAAATTCTAAATATACAACATTTTAAATTTTTTTCACTTTTCTTATTATACCATAACAAATACTTTTAATTTTTTATAACATCTCTTTTTTATTTTATTTTATTTTTTCAGTGTTCCAAGATTCATTGTTCATGCATCATACCCAGTGCTCCATACAACACGTGCCCTCCTTAATACCTACCACCAGGCTCACCCATTCCCCAACCCCCTTCCCTTCAAAACTCTCAGTTTGTTTCTCAGAGTCCACATTCTCTCATGGTTCATCTCCACCTCCAGTTTCCCCCAATTCACTCTTTCTTTCCTTCTCCTACGTCCTCCATGTTTGTCCTTATGCTCCACAAGTAAGTGAAAACATATGATAATTGAATTTCTCTGCTTGACTTATTTCATTCAACATAATCTCCTCCAGTCCCTTCCAGGCTGATACAAAAGTTGGGTATTTATCCTTTCTGATGGCTGAGTAATATCCCATTGTATAAATGGACCACATCTTCTTTATCCATTCATCTGTTGAAGAGCATCTGGGCTCTTTCCACAGTGTGGTGATTGTGGCCATTGCTGCTATAAACATTGATATATATATGGCCCTTCTTTTCACTACATCTGAATCTTTGGGGTAAATACCAAGTAGTGCAATTGCAGGGTAATAGGGTAGCTCTATTTTTAATTTTTGGAGGATTCTCCACACAGTTTTCCAGAGGCTGCACCAACTTGCATTCCCACCAACAGTTTAAGAGGATTCCCCTTTCTCCACATCCTTTTCAACATTTGTTCTTTCCTGTCTTATTAGTGTTTGCCATTCTAACTGGTGTAAGGTGTTATCTCAATGTGATTTTGATTTGAATTTCCCTGATATGTAATGATGAATATTTTTTCATGTGTCTACTAACCATTTTTATGTCTTCTTTGGAGAAGTGTCTGTTCATGCCTTTGTTCCATTCTGAAGATTATAGATAAAGAGGGTTTGTATCTATCAGAATCACTCACTCCTGGTTTTGCCATCTTTAATTTTGTTTTAGTTTTAGCGGCTGTTTCCTTAAACATCTTATTGTCTCAAAATTATTTGTTATAAATATTATAAAATATTAAATATAGTTACTATAAATATTATCTGGTTCTCTCTGTTTTTTTAATATTTTATTTATTTATTTGACAGACAGAGATCACAAGTAGGCAGAGAGGCAGGCAGAGAGCCCGACTCAGGGCTCGATCTCAGGACCCTAAAACCATGACCCGAGCCGAAGGCAGAGGCCTAACCCACTAAGCCAACTAGGTGCCCCAATTTATTATGATTTTTTTAAATAATCATAAATTTATATAAATGGATCAACAAAATTTAATGCTAAGTATTTGTATTACAGATCAGGTAGAGAATAGCTTTAAATTTCATGCTGCCAGGAACATGTTGAAATTTTGTTTTTTTCTATCTATTTAGTACTACTATGTCAAAGTTCAACTAAAGTATTTAATAAATTAAAATTATAAATTGATAAAAATACATCATATTTAGAAAGTCCATAAACACAAATTTACACCTGAAAACAATGAAGATCTCACTCTAAGAAGTTTACTACTATATTTTATGCAAGCTCTGTCAGAGAAATTTTTGACAATGTTTAAATTAGATTGAGTCTGTGAAAATCATACATGAATTCAACCTTCATATATATAATTTTGTATTTAGAGTACATTTGTATGCCCATTGTTTGAAACTCAAGGGAATGATATGGGAGAAATTCCAAATATTGAAAGAGATCCAGTATTCTACTTTTTCTTTCTTAATTCTTCTTATTTTCTCTTGGTTTTAAAAGCAAATGATACTTTAATTAAAATAATAAAAATATAACTGTAAGTTGTAATTAGGGAATAGAATATGTTGATGTGATATTTAGTTTTTGATCATTGGTATTTGTGCAAGAGCATTTTTAACTAGGGAAAAATCTAATTTTCTTTGAAAACTCTCAAAGAGATTCACAATTAAATTCCCATTAGAGGTTGATGACACTAGCAGTATATTAATTTAATTTAAAATTAAGGTTTCCCTTTTCTCTTATAACATATGAAATACATTAATAAATCCAATTGTTTTAGCATAAGGATTCAAAATGAAATTTTTAAATCAAGAAGTAGAAGGATAAAGAGGTACACCATACATTAAAGAAAACCATTAAAAAAAATTAAAGAACAGAAAAGAAAATCCAGGAACCACATAGTGTTGGTACAGAAGAGGCAGTGTGAAGGGCTAATCTCTACTTTGGACACTACAATGCTTTGAGGGACCAGGAGACCCAGTTACTATCCAAGTGGTATATATACCTGCATGAGAGTCACTGTGTGGAAGTTCCTGAGGTTAAAGTATTTTTAAAAGGAGAAAAAAAATGTTAATCCACTTTCTCTATGTGCATATGGAATATTTATTCATTCTTGTACTTATAATTCTGTAAAGGTTTGTAAGTGGGGAACAATATTATGGCACAAATAGCTCTTGAAATAGCATCTCCTGGATCTAATTCATAATAAAGAATCATTGCTTTCACACGATAAAAATAATTATTTCTAGCTAGATTTATATTCAAAAACAGCACTTGGAGTGGCAAAATGCCCAGGGCAAAACTGTAATATTATAGCTCTGATACTAATTAATACTGTAATACCAAATTAAATAAAGCTAAAATCATTTTTTTAGAAAGCAACATTTTGCACTCAAAAATTTATTGCAGCTAATATCACTTTGTAATGACTTAGAATTTGAAATTAACCATAATATTTTTCATAATGATAAATATATTTGCATTCTAATGAAATAAGATTTGGGTCCTTACTAAAAATGACCATTATTCCTTAAATCATTGAGTTATTTGAAGCCAAGTTCTGCCACAACGCTAATTCTTTATTTTACTCAGCATAGAAATTAATCTGGATTATTAATTTCTTTTCTGTATTCAGTGCATAACTTTGTATACTCCATATATTGTTACACTGATATCAGTTGAAATATTAGACCTATTTGAAGTATCTTTGTTCCTTTAACCATCCAGATTTCTGTTTGAGATTACTTATTTTCCCCATTTAATTTTTCAAAAGTTCATTCTATCTATATTTTTATAGAGAAATATGTATTAAATTTTAAGTACACCTCTGATTGAGGTATTTAATCAGTTAAAATGCATTATGCACAAGGAAAACAAAGTACTGAAAAGCTACAATAGCCATTTATACATTTTTTGTATTTTTGTTGGTTGGTGCTGTATAAAAATTAATTTGAATATATAGAACTGCATTATTAAATATATTTGTAATTAGGTTGATGTATAAAGCATGACATTTTTGGAGTTTGCTTTTTTTTAAGAAAAAATATTTGCAATTTTTGCTGAAATTTGGATTGGCTTTCTCAACACTTATTCTAATTTCCTCTTGAAGTGCCCTTTCTGATCACATTTAGAAAAACTGAAATCTCTATTTCCATAATCCTTTGATGAATCTAGTGTTTCAAATCTGATTTAAACTCAGCCAATCAGAGGTAGTGTGAGACTGGAAGTCAAAATCTGGGTAAATATAAAGAGGAACAGGAACATTCATATGAACAGGTCATATACAAACATCAGCAAAATGTATATCACTGAATGAACTTGTATGTATGCATGTGTGTATCTACATATTTATGCATCTCTCTATATCTATCATCTATCTATCTATCTATCTATGCCTGTAGTTTCTCCATTCAAGCAAAATTTTTGGTAAAACTGGTAGAAAGAATTGAAAAAAACTAAAGAATATTAATATACAGTTGAAGGAATTCACATGTCAAGCTTATATGTACAAAAGGAGGAAATGTTTCACTAGGAATTAACATGCAGAAAGCAAAAGAGAAAAAAATGTCTGTTACAAACTTTAATTCATAATCCTATGTTATATGTAGAAAAAATAAAAACAAGTATAACAAATATTTTCAAATTATCCTTAACATCTGGAAAGTTATTGTCCTGATAGGCAAATTTTTGTCTCTAAACTCAGTATATAGGTGAATCATCTTCTCACTGATCACTAGTCCACAAAAAATGGAATAAATGTTGCCTTCGAAATGCCACTTCCTACACCTATTATTAATGCCTCTTCTAAAGTATATTATACTAATCTTATACCACTTTAATTACATTTATAATAAATTTAAAATCCTAAAATTTTACTGGACTAATCCAAGTTCAAGCTCTAATCAGATATGATGAATATTAATTTATATTACAGAAATTATAGAAAAATGCCCTTAAGAGGTATAACTTATCTAGTTGTGACATTTTACATTATAATATGGGATAATCAGGGAGTAATAGTTTATCCCAAAATTTTTATTTATTTTATGTATTTTCTTTAGTGATGGGTCTTTCAAATAGAAATATGGCATTGGATTCATACATTCTTAGGACAAAATTCACTGGATAAGTCAGATCCAGATATTATCTGAACATTTTGAAATCATTTGTCTAAAATATATGGGTGGTTATGGTAAATATTTCACTTTCAACAATACCTCATACATTATCCTACGTAATATATAATCTGCAAGACAGTTCTGAGAAACATATATTGTCATTATTTCCATGTACCTTGGATCCTTTCAAATTATTACATGACAAGAATACAATGGAGGTAGACATCTGTTTTCTGCATCCATTCTTGAAAGATGTTCAAATTAACATTTATTAGGAATAAATAAAAACTTCTACCTTTGTATTAAAAGAAATGAAAGAGAAAGGCTTAACTTAATTTCTCTTCAGGAAACACGAGTATGAGACCAACTTCTCATGTTGTTGGAACAATAAAGTGTAGAACTTTATTTTTTAAAAGGGCAATCATTTCTCTTGATATTGCTGGTAAATCTTCCTCAGAATCCCTTTTGCTTTTCAGTCTATCTAGTTCCCAGCCCCGTTTGCATCTGTTTCTGCATGCTGTTCTGTATCCTAACAAATATTTATCTGGTTTATACTTTATGTACACTCTATGTACAATATATGCATAATTTGTGCAAACAGTCTAAATATACAGGCAAGCAAGGCAAAATACCATGGTGGTTAAAAGTATAGGCTCTGGGCTCTACTACATACTGTCAGTATGACCACTGGAATGACTTGCTTTCTCTGTGCCTTGGAATACTCATTTGTAAAATAAAGTTTATAATAATGTCTGCCTAATGGGTTTTGTATTAGAAATATTAATTAATGCTCATAAAATAATTGGATACCTCTGGCAAGTAGAAACTTCTCAGTAAATGTTAGCAAATGTTGTTGTTTTTGTTATTGCAATGCCTATTCTGCTTTGTGTAAACAAACTTAGAAAGACGAAACCACTACTCCTGAATAAGAGTTAAGCAACCCCCTTTTACAGAAATTGTAATTCCTGTTCCCACACTCTAACTACTGCTGGGTAGCTGCAAGTCATCTACTCAATCAGTGAATCTCACCAATGGGGTAAAAGCAGATACACACACACACACACACACACCAGAAGCAGATCCTCATTTATCTTATATTAGGTATAGTAAATATTATTTTTTCATTTGTCACCAAGCTCTACATTACATCCTAGAACTTTTTATCTTATAAGTGGAAATTTGTACATTTTGACCACTTTTACTCATTTTTCCACCCCCATCTCCTGTTTCCGGCAACTGCAAATCTCTTCTCTGAGTTAGTTTTTTTAGATTCCACTTGTAAGTGATGTCATACAGCATTTGTCTTTCTCTGTCTTTTAAACTCTTAAAAGTTCCTTGAATTAGTGTTGCCAAGGAACACTTTTCTTCCAATTATATACACTGCTTTTAAGATCACTATTTGTATGTAAGTACAAAGAAAAGCTAGTTTCATATAACTCAATTGAAACCTGAAAATTCATAAAAATAAAATACCACTAAAAGCTCTATTTTAGACCTTAATTTTAGTTAATTCAAAACCTACTATATAATATCGGTAATTTAATAATTCTTTTCTATTACTAAAATACTCATAGCAACATGCTGTGAATGCTATTAATGCTAAAGCCTTGAAGAAAAAAAAAGCTGTGTATTTTAACTGTTGGAAGAGGAAAATGAGAAAAAAAGAACAGCTTGAGACTCTAAATGGTCATATTTTGAAATTTTCATGTAAACAAAAAAGCTTATTATCCCCTTAAGGCTCAAAAGTCCTGTCTATTAGTTATGGTTCTAAAGTAAATATTCCCTAGTTGAACTTGATTTATCTTATTTGCATTCTCTTCCCTACTCATCAGTCAGCCTTTAGAGTCTGCTCTAGTCTTTCAGACCACCAAGTATCACTTAGTGCGCTGAAGCAGTAACTTAATACTATCCTGGTGACCTGTAACAAACAGCTGAAGCAGTTTCCAAAGATAGTTAGCTTCCAAATAGGCAGTATTTTACTATTTAATAAGCACTGCTTCAATAGACTAAATAATACCTTGATGGCCAAAAAGAGCTAATGCTTCTTCCAGAACTTTGGGGGCTGATGGAAATAGAGCAATAGTGTTTGTCTACCAAGGCATAATAGTATTAAGACTACACACTTCTATCCTGACTACAGAAACAACAATAGAAAATACTTTGAAATACAATTTAAACTCATTTATATGAAGTAGGAGTATGATAATATCAAAACTCTACCTTAGCTTTAGAAATAAATGTATATTTCTTTTTTTTTAAATTTTTTTATTTTTATCCCCAGGGGTACAGGTCTGTGAATCACCAGGTTTACACACTTCACAGCACTCATCAAAGCACATACCCTCCCCAATGTCCATAACCCCACCCCCCTTCTGCCAACCCCCCTCCCCCCAGCAACCCTCAGTTTGTTTTGTGAGATTAAGAGTCACTTACACCACACATGAAAATAAATGTATATTTCTTGGTTAATTAAAAATGTAATGAAACCCACATCCTACCATAAAGATGAAGTTATGGAATTTCACATTTTTTTCCCAAGGAATTTATGATTTCTAAATTCTTTCTGTTTCTCATTTCTGCATTACCTAATATGTGCTTTTTAGTTTTTACTAAACAAATTTGAAGTAATAGCCTTGAAAAAGATTTTTCTGTAGTTTTATATATTCAAACTAGGGACTAATAATATAACTCAGTCAACCATGATTGACAGTAATACTTGAAATAATTTTATAATATTTAATAAAATAACTATAGTTTATATAATTCAAATGTAGTTAACCTTAAGGTTAAGGGATATGCTCAAATTCTTCTGGTCTTCCTTGTTAATTCTTGCAACAAGATCTCATATACACAAACAGACCACCACTAGTTCCCCAGATCACCCTACTATACCCAGACCTTCAATTTGTCTGTAAATATAGTATGAGTTGTGAAGCCCTATTATTATCAATATATTTAATATGCTTCCATTCTTCTATCTCTTATGAGTCTGCATAGGACTTTCAATCATATTTATTCAAATTAAATTAAATTCTAAAAAAATTATAAGGATTAAGTGCATAGGTATAATAAGTCTGTGGTTATTATCAAACTTTGGGGGAATATATATTTTGTATGTATGTATGACTGTCTTAGAAGCTGCCCATCAAGTGCTTCAGGCCCCAAAGCAAGACATTTTGTTAATAGTTATTCTTTCAAAATTATCTCTCACGAGTTTTTCAAAGGGTCTTTATTTCTCACCACTAACTCATTCCTGTGAATTAATATTAACAATGGTTCAAAGACAATGACTAAAGTGACATGCTAGAGAAAGATTCTGAAATAGATTTTTTTTTTTTTAACACCAGTGATTTTACATTAGAGGTAGACAAAAGGTAGGGTATGTTTTTGGCATTCAGTTAGAAGCTGTAGACTGCCTGCCAAAATACCACACACACATACATACACACACACACACACACACACAAACACACACACATATTTATAAACTCTGATTAATAGACTTGTTCAAGTGATTTGTCATAGCCAAAACCCAGATATGGATTTTATAGGGGCTCTCCAAGCACAGTTTAACAAATCTGCTCTACCCTGGCCATACTCTTCAGTCTAACAAATTAAATTTGTTTGAGAGAAATGTTGATGAAATATTTCAAGTATTTCTAAAGAAGAGATCAATTTCCACTCTTTACATACATTAACAGCAGTTTACAACTGCATGCCTTGCAGCTTTTAACAATGTCTTGAAAAAAATATGAATTCAGCCACTATTTTCTGGGTGAATAAAAAATGATTAAATGAATGAACTATTTATAACATCAAATTTCTTAAGGGATTAAAGAAATATTATATTTTATATTTACCTTATTTCTTTTGCACGGTTAAATAAAAACAGGTAAATTATAATAAAGAAAACTTTCTGGCTTGGAAGGAGTGGGAGTAACATAAAATAAATTAGTAAAACTTGATTCAGTTGGCCACCTATTAGTAACAATACTATAAAAAAATCAGGTTCTTTGGTTAAATTTTTTCCCAAACTAACCATATCAAAGTGTATTGATAATAGACACAATCTATGTTATTTAAAGTAGCATGAAATAAAAGCCATATTGCCAGAATTAAATGTATCTTAATTTATGTATTTTTAATGTGAACATTACTGATGCCCTTCCAAAATGCTATCAATAGTCTGAGGCAAAGCCATATTTCTCATATTATGCAATCAGACAGCATAAGAAATCTTGAGAATGAAGGATGGGGTTTCTGTGTGTATGTGTGTATATGTGTATATGACTATGCAATTCAATTCTGCATCTAAAATGCTGCCTCAAATATGTAGATAGTATATACTTCAGAGCTTATCATTTAAGGATATTTTTTGTAGTATTAGAAGTTGTAGCATATCTTCTGCATATGAACTTTCAAAATAAATGGTCTGGTTTATCAACCTTAACACAGAAGCGCAACAGTTTCCTGTTATTCACTCAGGTAATGAATCTACACAATAGGTAGTCCTCCCCTGGGTAGAGCTGTGTTTGCATCTTGGCCTTTTACTTCCTTAAATTTTAAAATACATTATATCAGCTTCCATGCAGCAATATGAGCTTCTAGTATATCCATAAATGAAACCTCCAGCTCAGGCTCTCAATTGCAAATAAGGAGCCATAACATTTTGTAAATTCTCCCTCTGAAATCACAGAGAAGAAACTCAATATACTCACCAATGACCCTTATCAAATAGCAACTTTATGGAATGCTCTTTGCCTTCATAGTCTCTCTGAAGGTTCCTATCTCTAATGGGAAGGCAATGTACCATTGGCTATTATTCTTACCAGCAGTCTAAGTTGAAGAAAGATGCAAACATTACTTCTGTGTTCTCATTGCAGAGAATGAGATCCCAGTAACGCTATCTTTACTTCTCTTTGAGAATTAACTGTAGATTTGGGTATTTATTTATAGCACTGTGTTACATTCCTGCTCCTTGACCTCTTATGAATCTTAAACCATCAATATGAATGATACTTCATTGTAGTTTTTCCACAGTTAATTTCACAATGTTCTTTGTATACCAATTTTGTGAAAAACCAAGGCCTTATCTATTTTTGCTGAAATGACAAGCTGGATTTCACGCTGTTTCTGAAATCACCATGTCTAGTAAAACAGACAATATTCTATTAAGATACAGGAAAAGAAGAATTTTACTAAAAAGTGTTTTTAGTAGTTGCAAGGTGATAAATATGTTAAGCTTCTTTTGCCTCCCTCATGGCAAATTAATTAATGAGGCATTATATGCAATTGTAAGTACCAAGAGACATGACTACATTGGACCAAACACAAAAGGTCTAGTTTTCTTATGTAATAAGGGGTCTGAGGTAGGCAATTGGTGATAGTGGTTTAGATGCTCAAAATTGTCAGCATGGGATCCTAGAAGTTCTTGTGATCTTTTGTTTTCATAGTGTCAAAATAACTACTACAGTTCTGCTATCACATCCTATTCTAGGCAAGCAGAAAATAGAAGGATAAAGAGCAAAAGGACAAGCTGGATCTCTTTTAGGAACTTTCCCTTAATCCCCATGTAAGAACCTCTCTTTGTACTTCATTAGATATCTTAACCTGGAATGGATTTGTCACTATTAAACTGAGCACATTAATAAACCACAAAATGTACATTTGTTAAAAAGGAAATAAAATAGAATGGATAGTGGGTAGGCAATAGCAAGTTTCTTCAAAGGTATTTTTTTTAATTGGCTAGATTGCAAGACATGAAATTTAATGATTTTATTTATTGATTTGACAGAGAAAGCAAGCAGCAGGCAGAGGAAGAAGCAGGCTCCCCACTGAGCCTGAGTCCAGTGGGGTACTCGATCTCAGGACCTTGAGATCATGACCTGAGCCAAACACATGCCCAAGACAGGAGATTTAAATAAATTTAGTTTTGACTATTTATAATAATAAGGATCATAGCTGGGTGGCTGGGTGGTTCAGTGGGTTGAGCCCCTGCCTTCAGCTCAGGTCATGACCTCCGGGTCCTGGAATCCAGCCCCACAGGGAGCTCTCTGCTCAGCATGGAGCCTCCTTCCCCACTCCCTCTGCCTGCCTCTCTGCCTTCTTGTGATCTCTCTCTCTTTCTGTCAAATAAATAAATAAATAAATAAATCTTTAAACAAAAAATAAGGATCATAGTTAAAATTTATTAAACATTATCCACATGCAAGTAGATAATAATCAGGTCATAGAAACTTTCTCATTTACTGTTCATAACAGCCCTGGAGATTAGGTATTTGGCAGATACAGAACTTAGTATCTCAGATTCATAGTCCTGTAGGATAAACTTTGCCTTATTTGACAAAAAAATCTTTAACTACTAACTAAAGATTTCTGTAAGTTTCACCATTGAAAGTCCCATGCTTTAAGGACAAAATGTCATCTTATTGCTTTCACTCTATGACAATGAATAAAGGTCATAAGCCCAGTCACACCTTATCTTTGAACCAAAGCCACCACTGTTACTCCAGTGAATTTCCAGAATCACCTTTTTGGTTGAAGGAATGTTTCTCTATTCTTTAGATAATCAAGAATTTTTCTCACTCTCATTCATATTGCTTGGTATGTTTCTAAAATTGTCATGCTGAAATTGTTTTATACAAAAAATCTTCCCTATTGGTAGAGACTTACATTGTTTATCAGCTACTCAAATGTGTTCCATTATAATTGAATTGTTTTACAAGTTTCTATATAAATAGTTTATATCTTTTTATTTAATGTAACATTACATATTTACTTGTTTATAATGTACCTCTCAAACACTTCTTAATATTAAGGGGTTTAGGGGTACCTGGGTGGCTCAGTCGGTTAAGATTCTGCCTTTGGCTCAGGTCATGGTACAGGGTTCTGGGATCCTTGCTCAAGCAGGGAGTCTGCTTCTCCCTCTCCCTCTGCCTGCTACTACCTCTGCTTGTGCATGTGCTCTTTCTCCCTCCCTATCAAATAAATAAATAATTTTTTAATAAAAGGGGTTTAACTTATAGTAAAATTTGTATACTAAAAATATACTATTTGAAATGTGGAGTTGGAATTAAAAGTTAAATTAAATGAAAACAAACTAAAAACTTCAATTAATATTGCCACAACAAAAATTGAACTAAATGAGTCTCAAATAAAAGAAATATGATTTGTCTTGAAGAAGATTTTTTTTTTAATTTTCTTAAAACAAATTTTTAAGGGTGTTTTTCTTACCTATTTTTAAGATACAGATAGAAAAATATTAGTTTTCAACAATGTTGAACAATGTTTCAACAATGAAAACAAGTTTTCAACAATGATTTGGTTGGAAATACAGATATAGATTCAAGCAAACTGTATTGTTTTCTAAAATGTTCCATATGTCATCAACATGAATTGTGTACCTTTATTTGAATAGTGCATGACATTAAAGATGTAACTTAAAGATGAAACTTAATCAAGATTAAAAACCTTACATATGAGTTAATATACTGATTTATAATGTTAACTTATATTTATAATTTTAATGTTTTAAAGTTGTATTACTTTTTTAAATAAATAGTCCTTTTTTCAGAACTCATAATGGTAAAGAAATGCCAATTAAACTATATATTGATATGGACATTGCACAAGATTAACTATTGTTAATCTTTATTGAAAGAAAGAAAGACTATGTCACAAACTACTCAAAAGAATTAATTTCTAGGGCGCCTGGGTAGCTCAGTGGGTTAAGCCGCTGCCTTCAGCTCAGATCATGATCTCAGGGTCCTGGGATCGAGTCCCGCATCAGGATCTCTGCTCAGTGGGGAGCCTGCTTCCTCCTCTCTCTCTCTCTCTCTCTGCCTGCCTCTCTGCCTACTTGTGATCTCTGTGTCAAATAAATAAATAAAATCTTAAAAAAAAAAAAGAGTTAATTTCCTACAAGACATCATTCTCTTATGTTGTTATTCCTTTCTAAAGTGTGTGATTTAAATCCTAGGACAGAAAAAAATAATATTCTATTATGATGGGGAAGAGGAAATTCATATCAGTTTGAATGTTGTTATTTCATTTATGTATAAGCATGTTGATATACAAATGTTATAATATCTTCAAGCATAATTTTAACTGAAAAGGATTTGTAGCTAAAATATGGATTATTTATTACTATTCTGTATCTATATCCAAAGTTATGTTTATATGTGCTGTGCTTTCTCAGAATTTATATATTCTTCCTAAAAGAATGATTTAAGAGAATGATTTATAAACTGACATATATACACTTCAGGAAAGGTTTTTTTCTCATACACTGAATATACAGTAAAATGATATTTTCCAAAACACTTTGAAAATAAATCATAAGCAGAAAATATTGTTAAATAAGAAAAGATGCATACTTATGCATTACACAAGGTCTATTATCTTTCATTTTAGAAACTTATAAACAGATTTCATATTGTATCAGTACATAATGAATTATGCAGGTTGAACACTTTGTGACAGGTATTCTTAAAGTTAAATATCTTATAAAAATTGCCTAAGCTTCCTGCTATTATCCTCCATATATGGCTTCCTGAATAATTTTTTCCCATTTGTATTTATTTTTTACAGTGTTACGAAAAATAATTGACATACATCACTTTGTAAGTTTAAGGTATACAGTGTGATGGTTTGATTTACATACATTGTGAAATGATTACCACAGTAGGTTTAGCTAACATCCATCTTCTCATGTAGATACAATAAAAAGTAAAGAAAGAGGAAAAGAATAAAGGGGAGAAAATTTGCCTTGTGATGAGAATTCTTAGGATTTACTCTATTAACTTTCCTATATATCATATAACAGTATTAGCTACAGTTATTTGGGTTATTACATCCCTAGTACATACTTATAACTAGAAGATTGTACCTTTTGACCCAACCTTCCTCCAATTCCCATCATCCCACTTCCGATAACCACAATTCTGATCTCTTTTTCTATGAGTTTGATTTTGTTTGTTTTAAACAAACAAATATGATCATATAATATTTGTCTTACTCTGACTTTTTTCACTTAGGAAAATGTCTTCAAGTTCCATCCATGTTACAAATGATAGGATTTTCTCGTTTTTCATGGCTGAATAAGATATCATTGTGTGTGTGATATATATTTTACAACTTCTTTATCCTTTCATCCTTCAGTGGAAACTCAGGCTGTTTCCATGTCTTGGCTACCATAAATAATGTAATTATGAATATGGAGTGCAGATATCTTTTTGAGCTAGCATTTTCATCACCTTTGGATATATTCCCAGAAGTGGAATTACTGGATCATTTGGTGATTCTATTTTTAATATTTTTCAGGGTCCTCCGTATTGTTTTCCCCAGTGGCTGTACCAACTTAAAATCCCACCAACAGTGCCATGTCAGCATTTGTTAACTCCTGTCTTTTTATTATGGTCATTCTAATGGGATTGGTGTGATATCTTACTGTAGTTTAAATCCACATTTCCCTAATGGCTAGTGATCTCGAGGATATTTTCACATACCTGTTGGACTTTTGTATATCTTCTTTGGAGAAATGCTTGGTCTTTGTCCATTTTACAACTGTGTTATATGTTATTTTGCTACTAAGTGGTGTGAATTCCTTATGTATTTTGAATATTAACCCCTTTTCAGATATATGGTTAAAATATATTCCCCATTCCATAGGTTTGCTTTATGATTAAAATATTTTCCCCATTCTATAAGTTTGCTTTTAGATTTGCTAATGGTTTCTTTTGCTGTGCAGAAGCTTTTTACTTTGATGTAGCCCCACTTGTGTATTTTTTATTTTGTTGCTTGTGCTTTAGATGTCATATTAAAAAAAATCATTAACAAGACTTGTGTCAAGGACTTCCATTCTTATGTTTGTTTTTGTTTTTGTTTTTGTTTTTAGGAGTTTTATAGTTTCAGGTCCTACACTTAAATCTTTAACCTATTTTGAGTTAATTTTTGTAGGTGGTGTGACATATGGATATAGTTTTATTCTTTTACATGTCACTATCCAGTTATCCCTATCACCATTTATTGAACACATTGTCTTTTCTCTATGGAGTATTCTTGGCTCCCTTATTAAATAATAGCTGAGCATATATGCTCAGGTTTATTTCTAAGCTCTCAATTCTGTTCCTTTTTTCTATTGTCTGTTTTTATGCCAATACCATATTATTTTGATGACTATGTCTTTATAGTATGGCTTGAAATCAGGAAACGTGACACCTCCTGCTTTGTTCTTTCTCAGGATTTCTTTGGCTGTTTGGGGTTTTTTGTGATTCCATATAAATTTTAGGAGTGTTTTTCTACTTCCATAAAAAAATACCATTGGAATTTTAACAGAGATTACGCCAAAACTATACATGGCTTTCAGGAGTTTTCACATTTTCATAATATTAATTCTTTCAATCTGTGAACATGGGATACTTTTCCATTTATTTGCGTCTTCTTTGGTTTCTTTCAGCAATATCTTATCACTTTCTGTAAAGAGATCTTTCACCTCCTTAGCTAAGCTTATTCTTAAATATTTATTGTTTTTGAGGTTATTAAAAATGGGATCAGATTCTTTATTTCTTTTTTTCAGAAATGTACTGATTTTTGTGTGTTAATTTTTAAATGTGTGATTTAATGAATTCATTGATGAGATCTGACAATTTTTTGGTTGAATCTATAGGGTTTTCATGTCATATCTGCAAATAGAGACAATTTTACCTCTTCCTGCTCCAATTCTGATAAATTTCATTTCTTTTTCTTTCCTAATTACTCTAGCAAGGACTTCCAGTACTATGTTGAATAGGAATGATAAGAGTGAGCCTCCTTGTCTTATCCTGATCTTAGAAAAAAAGGTTTTCATCCTTTCACTATTGTTAGCTGTGAGCTTGTCATAGATAATATTTATTATGTTAAGATATGTTTCTTCTATGGCTAAATTGCTAAGAATATATTATCATGAATTAATTTGAAATTTGTCAGATTTTTTTTCTGCATCTTTTGGGATAATCAAATCATATGATTCTTTCATTCTATTAACATGATGCTTCCCATTGATTTATTTGCATATGTTCAACCATCTTTGTATCCCAGCAGTAAATCCCTCTTGCTCATGGTGAATGATTTTTTTGAATGTGCTGCTCAATTAGATTTGCTAGTATTTTACTGAGAATTTTCACATCTCTATGTATCTGGGATATTGGCCATAGTTTTCTTTTCTAGCAGTGTCCCTCTTTCTGGTTTTGGTATCAGAATAATCCTGGCCTTATAAAATGAGTTTGGAAGTGACTCAGATTTTTGGAAAAGTTGGAGAAGGAGTTAATTCTTTATATAATTTGTAAGCCATCTGCTCTTGGACTTTACTTTGTTGGGAGATTTTTGGTTATTGATTCAATTTCTTACTAATAATTAGTCTATCCAGATTTTTTATTTCTTCCTAATTTGGTCTTGGTAAGTTGCATGTTTCTAAGAATTTGTCCATTTATTCCAGGTTGTATAATTTTTTGCAGTACAGTTTTCATAATAGCCTCCTAGGATCTTTTGAATTTCTGTGGTGTTAATTGCAATATCTCCTTTTTTAATTTATGATTTTTAAAATTTCACTCCTTTCTCTTTTATTTTTCCTTTTTTTTTAAATCTAGCTAAGCATTTGTCAATTTTGTTCATCTTTTTAAAAAACTGACTGTAAGCTTGGTTAATATTTTCTATTGTTTTTCTGTTCTCTGTTTCATTTATTTCTACTCTAATCTTTATTATTTTCTTTCTTCTGCTAATTTTGGGCTTCTTTTGTTCTTTTTCTTGTTCCTTAAAGCATAGAATTAGGTTGTTTATTTGGGAATTTTACCTTCTTTATATAGGCATTTATTGCTATGAAATTCATTCTTAGAATTTCTTTAGCTGCATTCCCTAAGTTCTGGTATATTGAGTTTCCATTTTCATTTGTATCCAAGAAACTTATTGATTTTCCATTTAATTTCTTATTTGACCCAGGAGTTGTTCAGGAAAGTGTTCTGTGTGTGTGTGTGTGTGTGAATTTTCCCATTTACCTCCTGTTAATGACTTCTAATTCTATGTCATTGTGGTCAGAGAAGATACTTAGTGTTGGGTCCATGGTCAAAGGAATGAGACCGATACAAAGCGAAGGTCAAGCAAAGCTTTATTTCATGCCAAGCATCAAGAATCAAACCGACCATTCAGGGTCAACTCTTACAGAGAGGGTGATCCCTCCCTGCCTTACAGACTAACTTTTATAGAGCAAAGGCCATGTGGTTGACCCTGGCCACACTCGGGTGGCCAATGATATTGTTAACACACAGAGAAAGCTGCACAGTCATGCTAGGTCATACACGGGTAGCCAATTGAACTACAGTTCACCCCATAGTAACTATTTGAACTAGCCTATCACCTTAGAATTGGCACCCAAAAGGTGGGGCCCACACTCCTTGGTAGCTAGGGACAGTATGCAGGCTCTACTGATTGGAAGTCTCCACCTGACCCGACTCATCCCTGCATTCAGGCTGTTATCTCCACCTGACCTGACCTGTCCTTGTATTTGGGCTCTGTTATCAAGGACTGGTTGACCATATTTTACTGGTTTCCCGGACTTGCTTTTAAGTAAGTTCCCCTGGGGCAGGACGGAGTGGGGGGGCAGGTTCAGTTTAAGCTTTACTTCATAAACAACAAAATCACTGTTGATCTGGGTGGAATCGCTCTGGCTAAATAAGCCCTTACACTTAGCATGATTTTAATATTCTTAAATTTACTAAGACTTGTTTTGTGGCTTCCCATATGGATTATCCTAAAATAATGTTCCATATGTACTTGAGAAGATAGTATATTCTGCTATTTTTAGATAAAATGTTCTGTATATGTCTGTTAGGTCCATTTGGTCTATTGTGTTGTTAGAACCCTTTGATTTATTCTTTGTTAAGAGTGGGTATTAATGTCTCCAACCATTATTATATCATGGTTTATTTCTGTTTTTTATTTCTATTAGTTTTGCTTTATTTATTTAGGTGCTTTAAGTTGGGCACATATACTTTTATAGCTGTTGCATCTTCTTGAAGTATTGACTCTTCTATCATTCTATAATGATTTTTTCATCTTTTTTTGAACCATTTTTTAGTGTTTTACCTGATATAAATATAGCTACCCCAGCTGTTTTATCATTATGATTATCATTTGCTTGAACCATCTATTTCTATCACTTCAATCTCATATATGTATGCTATCAAGACTAAAGTAAGTCTTTTGTTAACACATAGTGTTGGATCTTATCTTTTTATTCATTCAGCCACTCTATATCTTTTGATTAGAAATTTTAATCTGTGTATGTTTAAAATAATTATTAGTAAGTTTGGACTTTCTGTTAATACTTTGTTAATTTAGGCATTATTTTATAGATCCATTGTTCCTTGTTTCTTCCTAGGAAGAAGTTGCTGTGGCTGAGGTTGAAGAAGTTGCTGACTGTGTTCTCCTCAAGGATTTTGAAGGATTCCTTTCTCACACTGAGGCCCTTCATCCATTTTGAGTCTGTTTTTGAGTGTGGTATAAGGAAATGGTCCATTTTCATTTTTTTGCATGTGGCTGTCCAATTTTCCCAACACCATTTGTTGAAGAGACTGTCTTTTTTCCATTGGACATTCTTTCCTGCTTTGTGGAAGATTAGTTGATCATAGAGTTGAGGTTCTATTTCTGGGCTTTCTATTCTGTTCCATTAATCTATGTGTCTGTTTTTGTGTCAGTACCATACTGTCTTGATGATGACAGCTTTGTAATAGAGCTTGAAGTCTGGAACTGTGATGCCACCAATGTTGGCTTTCTTTTTCAACATTCCTCTGGCTATTCGAGGTCTTTTCTGGTTCCATATAAATTTTAGGATTATTTGTTCCATTTCCTTGAAAAAAATGGATGGTATTTTGATAGGGATTGCATTAAATGTGTAGATTGCTTTAGGTAACATAGACATTTTTACAATATTTCTTCTTCCAATCCATAAGCATGAAACTTTTTTCTGTTTGTTTTTGTCTTCCTCAATTTCCTTGATGAGCACTTTTTAGTTTTCTGAATATATATCCTTTGCCTCTTTGGTTAGGTTTATCCAGAGGGAAACCAGAGCAGATTACTTAGCTGGGCCCCTGGCAAGGGTGGTGCAATTCTGCCTCAGGCAAAGACATTTGAGAATCACTACAACAGTCCCCACCCCCAGAAGATCAGCAAGAAATCCAGCTAAGAGCAAGCTCACAGATCAAGGAGAATGGTGGAATTCCAGAGGAGGAAAAAGCAAAGCATGAAATTCATGGTTTTCTCCCCATGATTCTTTAGTTTTTCAAAGTTAATTAATTTTTTAAATTTTTTTTCTTATTCTAATTTTTTAACCTTTAGTCTTTCCTCTTTAACATTTTTTAACTAGTTTATCTTAATACCTTTCATAAAAAAAAAACTTCTCGAACCTTCTTTATTATAGCCATATTTTATCCTTCATTGTATCTAACTTTCTTTATTAGATACATATTATCTAGTTAGATAGATTAGAAAAACATAGGGTTTTTCTTCTAAAAACTTTTGGGATACAACTTCTTCTAATAGATCAAAATATACCCTTAATCTAACACAGGGCTTTGTTCTAGTCTTCAGCTGGAGCAAATTCTCTCCACTTTCTTTTTCTTTATTTTCCCAAGCAACTTATCAACTCTTTTTTTAGAATTTTTTATTTAAATTTTCATCTTTATAGTCATATTCCATTTCCATTCCTTCATCATGTTTACCTTTATTTTTTTTGTGTGTGTGTATGTGTGTGTATACATGTGTGTGTGTGTGTGTGTGTGTGTGTGTGTGTGTATATATATATATATATATATATATATATATATATTTCTCTTTCTTTAAAATTTTGGGAGGTAGTTTCTTCTAAGTGACCAAAGTACTCCAAAATTAAGTGGGTGGCTCTGTTCTATTCACCGGTCTAATATCTATATCTTCTTTTTTCTTTTCTTTTCTTTTCTTTTTTTTTTTTTTTTTTTTACCCCCTTTCTTCCCCCCACAATTTGGGGTCTCTTCTGATTTTGTTAACACACCTTTTTCTGGGATCTTTGACACCCTTTTTTAGTATTTGATTCTCTCCTTCATATATTCTTATCTGGATAAAATGACAATGCTGAAAAACTCACCACAAAAAAAAAAAAAAAAAGAACAAGAGGTAGTACTGAATGCTAGGGACCCAATCAATATGGACATTGGTCATATGTCAGATCTAGAGTTCAGAATGACGATTCTCAAGGTGCTAACTGGGCTCAAAAAGGGCATGAAAGATATTAGAGAAACCTGTCTGGAGAAATAAAAGTCCTTTCTGGAGAAATAAAAGAACTAAAATCTAACTAAGCTGAAATCAAAAAAGCTATTAATGAGGTGCAATAAAAAATGGAGGCTCTTACTGTTCCTTGTTTCTTTTTTAAAAATTTTTTAATTTTTATTAACATATAATGTATTTGTTCCTTGTTTCTTAATCTGCTATATTTTGATGTCTTTAGTGTCAATATACTTTGATGTTTTTTACTGTGTTTTTATATAATTACTACAAGATTTTCTCTTGTGCTTACCATGAGACTTAAACAAAATATCTTAAACTCATAATAACCCATTTTAAACTAATAACAACTTCAACAGAATTCACATACTTCACACTTTCATGTCTTCTTTCCTCATATATCAGTTTATTGCTATTATAATTTATGACTTTTTATATTGTGTTAATAACAGGTTATTGTAATAATTTTTTAATTTTTAAACTACAGTTGTGAATTATGTGAATTATGCACCACTGTTACCATATTGCAGATCCTAACTATGACCATATATTTATCATTGCAAGAGAGAGTTATACTACCATTTTGTGTTTTTATGATGTTAATTATTTTCTCATATCCACCCCATGAACTGCCTTTTTCATTTCTTAAAAGAGAATTCTGGTGGTATTGAACTCCCTCAGCTTTTGTTTGTTTGGGAGAATTTATCTCTCCTTCATTTCTAAAGGATATCTTCACTGGGTGTAGAATTCTTGGTTGAGATTTGATTTCTTTTAATACTTTGAATGTTTCATCCCATTCTTTCCTGGCCTGAAAGGCCTCTGTTAAGAAGTCTGTCAATAGTCTAATGGGGGGTTCCCTCTATGTAAGTTCTGTCTCTTTTTTTTGTTAATATTAAAATTCTTTGTCTTACTTTTGACAATATAATTATGTGTCTTAATAATGTGTAGCCCTATTCAGGTTTAATCTATTTGTGCTTCTTTGGGCTTCATGGATCTGGATACCCATTTCTCCCTCCAGGTTTGGGAAGATTTCAGCCATTGTTGTTTTATATATACTTTCTATCTCCTTTTCTCTCTCTTCTTCTGGAATTCCCAAAATACAAACATTGTTTCTTTTGTGTGTGTATGTCTCATAGTTCCTATGGGGTTTCTTCACTCTTTTTCATATATTTTTTTTTCTTTCTTACTCCCCTGACTGCATAGTTTCCAATGTTGTATCCTGCAGGTAGCTGATTTTTCTTCTACATGGTTGAGTTTACTTTTGAAATTGTTGTATTCTTCAGTTTGGTTACTGTATTTTCAACTTCAGGATTTCTGGCTTTTTTTGCATTGTTAACTAATTTCATTTAGTTGTTAGTCTATTTTCTTGTAGTTTACTAAACCTCCCTAAGGGGATTCTTCTGAATTCTTTGAGAGTTCATAGATCTCCATTTCTTTAGCATCAGTTACTTGAACTTCATAGTTTCTTTTAATGAGGGGGGAAAAAAAAAGTTATCTTCATTATTGTTGTTGCTTTTGGGTTTTGTTTATTTGTTTGTTTGTTTTTTGTTTTTTATTTTTGGTGATCCTTGCTTCCTTTCATATTTGAGTAGTAGGGCTCCTTTTCCAGACTTTACAGTTTTGTTTTGTCAGGGACAGCTCCTGATCATTTAGCTCAGTTTGGCTTTCCAGGTATGTCTGCTAGTAATGTCTTTGGGTAAGTGGGGCATGCTATTATGGTCTATTTTGGGGAAAGGCAACTGTTTGCATTCTTAGGACAAGAATGGGGGCTATGCCACTGACTGAAAACAGTTGGAGAGGACTGTATGGTTTCCTGCACAACTGAAGCTGTAGAATGGTCTCAACAGTAACCTGATTTCTCTGGTCAGGCTTACTAATTGCCCAAGACTAGGTACTATGTTGAGTAGTAGTAAGTACTATGAATTCTCTTCTTTGCCCTGAAAGGGAAGCAGACCAGGGCCCAACCCTTGTACAGCTTAATGTTTGGGAGCCTGAATAAGGTCCAAGTGTGCACTGATCTCACAGATCAGGGAACTAGTTTTGGTATTCAAACAGGGGAAGTTATGGGCTGTGGTTTCTATTTAAGTGTCACTGTATGTAAGGCTGCCAGTGGATTATGCAGATTCCCATAACCTTAGGTTCCTTGGTCAGATAGGCTGAAGGTTGTATTTAACAGAGTAGGGCTATAAATTAGATTCCCTTCTCTTGCGGCAAGAGAAGCAGATCAAAAGCTGATAAAGCATTTTGTTCTTTTAACTCAAGTCAAACAATATCCCAAGATCCCTGGCAGAGCAAGGCCACTGGCTTCACTCTGTAAACATTAAAAAAAAAAAAAAAAAGCCTAGATAGAACTGGTAACTAACTCTGTCTATGCTTTTCTCAGGTCAAGCTCCACTGGGCCACAAAGCTTACAAGTATTTTCACCAGCCCTTCTTGTCAAATGGAAGCCATTCCATTTGACAGAGACAGCAGGTCAGGCTGTGTCTCTGTCCCCTTTCCTGGGTGGAAGGAGGAGGAACCACTCTGGGTTCAATTTCCCAAAAGGCTTTCCAGTTGGGAGTGAGCAGGAGGTACCCTCAGGCTTGGCTGTGAATTAATTCCCCTGCCCATGCATAACACAGGAAGACTCCATACCCAATACTGGTTTTGCCCTGGGGGCAATCTTCTCTCCACATCTACCTCTCAGCTCAAGTGACTCTTGGCAGCATGGTTTCCAGGTGTTTTCACCAGCCTTTCTGGTATATGGAGTAGGAAAATACTCTCCACTACAGGTAGGGCTATGGCTCAGCACAGTGCATGGGCATGGGCAAACCAGGCTCTAGGCTAACAAAACTCTTTGTCTGAGGATCTAAATCAGACAGAATTGCACTACGCTGAGTCAGTCCCCTTCAGAGTGCACCCCAAGTTGGGTGTACAGATGGGTAAAGTTGCTGTGTGGGACTACTACTGGGCACTGCAATTTGGCAATTTGGTCTGTCAAGATCTGTGTGATGACTGTTACAATCCCCACCCAATTCTCTGCCACAGTCAGATTCCCAGTGGTTGAACCCTGAGGATTCCACTGCAATTACTGTGGTAAGAGATAAGAGTAGATGCTCCCACAAAATAACCCACTATGCTGGGGAAGTTGGTTGTCCCGCCTGGATGGTCTTTTTTTCCCTGGAGCAACTGGAGCCTCAGGGCCGGCCTTTCTATGTGGTGCTGTGCTGGCCTGGGAAAGAGGAAATGTCATCAAAATGTAGCCATTTCTCTTACACTTTTAATGCAGTCCGTCTTGGTCTTTGAGGTGCGGGAGGGTGCTTTGATCTCACCTCATGTTCTAGGGTTCGCTCAGTGGTGTCTTGTTTTTGAATATTTGTGAGAGAGAATGAAGGAAGGAATGGCCTATGTCATCATCTTCATGATGCCTCTGTCTGTACTTATTAAGGCAAGCCATAGTGTGTTTGTGGATTGAGAAATTAATATGCAAAGTACTTCAAAGTATATGATAGTTATTTGTTATATGATCTTTAAAATACATTTATCTTCCATGTATTTTGGATCCTCTATTTGTCAAGCTCGATATCTTCCCACTTACAGCAAAGTTGATTTAACAGTAGAAATTTATATAGAATAATCCATTTATTAATTCATTCAACAATTTATTAAGCATTAATATTGAACCATATAAATGTTGGTCAGTATGTGTATATAAAAACATCTGTCCAATGCAAAGTTCAACCTCATACATACACAACAGTCTATTAAATGGCAAAGAAATTACAAATAAGTAAAACAAATCTTTTGAAGACAGAAGACAATGACCAAATAGATAAATACTTAAGCTCATGCAATTTTTAAAGAAATTTCACCTCAGTGCTTCCTTTAGTTAAGTATGTTTATAATTTTTATATGATTTTTTAAATCTAACTTAGATTATATACAAGCATTTTCAAGGATTTCAGTATATGACATCTAACTTCCAAATGCTATATTTCATCTGGCTGCTAGAAAATGCAGAAAATGACAACTGATACCTTGACAGTGAGGAAGGAGTAAAGACTGAAAAGGAATATAGGCACAAGGTTGAAAAATAGCATTTTTGAGAGCAATTTAATGTATCAACAACTGTTACATTGAAACAAAATCATTGCTTGAAAGAGTAAACACATATTTAGGCCTGGACTAAAACATGAGGGAAACAAGAGACCAATTGTGTGGGTCCTGATTCAAATTATATTCTATCAAAACGTGTACCCCATCTGTTTAATGGCAAAAAAATACATATGTTTTATTAAATAAAAGTTGTACACTTTTGCATATATTTTAAATAAATATTTATTCTAATATTCGATATGTAATTTCCTATGCCAAAGTTACTTCTTAAGCTGTTTAAAATTTAGATAACAAAACAAGCTATTCCCTTTAACCAAACCAAACAATAATTATACATTATTTGGTTTTAGACTGAGTTCTAACTTCTGATGATTTTTGCTAGCAATTGTTCTGTATTCACTGGTCCAGTCTATATGTTCACAGGCATTCTGCCAAAAATTATCACCAGATTTTTTTTGCCATCTGTGAAAAAAAATTTTTTTTATATACCAGCTGAATCCATAGGAGTTTTATCAATGTACATTTAGCCATTTATATAGGGGTTTCTATATGCAAACTTCAGTTAATGGACATCATAACTCCAATATGTTTAAAATATTTTAGCATCCCCTTTAAACTCATGCCCTAGACATTTGCCTTTCCGGCTAGCCCCATAAGCTAGTTCAACATAGAATGATTCATATAAGGTAATGTCTCATAATGAGAAAGTACATAAGGCTTAGTTAGATAACTTGGCAAAACTCCAGACAGAGACAAACTTAGTAACTGTGGGAAAAATATAAGTAATTTGCAACCAGAGGACTTCCAATAACTTAATTTCTTAATTGCTAAAATGGAGATAATGGTATCAGCTTTGGAGATAATTGTGAGAAATATATCAGAAATGAATGTGAAGCATACTTAAGCTCAAAAAAGATTAAACTATGTTCAGTATTTCCTATGAATGAATCTGAGTAGTTATACTACTCTAATAAGTATCCTAGAAAATAATGTAGTATTCTTTTTTTAAGATTTTATTTGTTTATTTGACAGAGATCACAAGTAGACAGAGAGGCAGGCAGAGAGAGAGAGAGGGAAGCAGGCTCCCTGCTGAACAGAGAACCTGATGCAGGACTCCGTCCCAGGACCCTGAGATCATGACCTGAGCCGAAGGCAGCAGCTTAACCCACTGAGCCACCCAGGCACCCAATAATGTAGTACTTAAAGACATTTTCTTATGATTTAGAAAATTTGAATTGTCCAAAATATTTCTTTGGTTATGTTAAAATGTTAAATGAACAGCTACTTTCCTCTGTCCTTAAAAATGTTAGATATAAAATACTTTGAAATATAAAATATAATATAAAATATAAAAATGTTAGAAATAAAAACTATGCAAGCATTAAAATAAATACAGCAATGGGACTCCAATATTTTAATTCCAACAATGGAATTTTAATATTATATTGAAAAAACACATATTATGGTGAACTTTGGTGACTGAGGGGGTTTGTGAAGGAAATGAAGGGTCTACTTCTGAAGTAGAGTCGTAAACTTTAGTTTATCAAAGAATCAACAAGGAAGCTTGACAAGAATCAGGACTTCTTTTGGGTAGGCCTGGGGTTTAGGGCAGAAATCAGAATTTTCTAAGAACATTGGAGATGATTCAAAAGCAAAAGAACTTCAGTTCACACTTTGGAAAACATCGTTCTGTAAGATAAATGAAATTTATGGAGAAAAAATTTAATGGAAGCTACGTAGGAGGCAGGTGTAAAAAATATCAAACGTTTCAAGTGTATTGGCAGTTCAAGGGGAGAAAAGGATTTTAATGAATGTTTCACAGCTTAGTCTAGATTTGGAGTGTCTGTAATGCCAAGCTAGGAACTTAAACTTAATTTTGTAGCTTATTAAGAGCTATTTTCTTTCAGTAATTTTTTATTCAAGATATACTTTTAAATTAATTTGTTAGTACTTCTCTGTTTAGGTACAGAATAAGACTGAAACCAGTTAGGAAACCAGGACAGTAATAAATTAAAGAAAGGGTTTCTGGTCTTATTCACTAGTTTAGGGTAAAGAGAAACAAACACCTTATTGTGATTGAAGAGATAACCACAATTGATAAGCCTTTTGATATAGAAGGGAAAAATAAATAAAAGAAGTAGACACTCACTTTAAGGTTTAGAGTTTACAAAATTGATTGTGTTGCTCATCAGAGGAAAATCTGGGTCCATTTGCTTGGGTCTTATGCTTTAGACATATTTTTATTTTTATTTCCAAGTGACGTAATCCTTAAGAATGCATTTTTATAGGTTTGAAAGTGATCAGAATTAAAGCCAAACATTAAGAGTACTTTCCATAAAAATAAGAATCAAAACATAAAGTGCTGGTTTTAAATGCATAATTTAACTTCTACTTTTCTTTTCTGCTTCCAATTAATCTTAAATCTTCCCTATGAAAAGCAGTGTATATGTTTTAGAAAAAGAAAGAGAAGAGGAAAAGAAGACAAATCTTGACCTTTCTCCACCCACTTTGAAACGCTATGATTCCACGTGTTTTTACACCAACAGAACTACTTTGAAGCACACAGACAGCCACGTACAATACTAGAATATACTAGCCATATCTATCTGGTCTCCTGTGACATAAACATCTGCTGTTTTTGTGTGCGTAGGTTCCACTGACCCAACTTCTGAAACCAGCTCCCTATTTACTCTGGTAAACCATGCCTCCTTGAATTTCAGTCCATGGTAATTTAGTTCACTTGATACTTCTGCTCAAGTTGTGTACATATAACCCAGGCCAAACCAATTAATGCTATATAATGACCAATTCACTAAAATAACTGTATAAGTCGCCTGTGACTATTTTAACAAACTTCCACAAACTTAGAGTAAGATAAATTTATTCTTTCACAGTTCTAGAGGCCAGGGTGCAAAATCATCTGAAATCAAGGTCCTCTGCTTCTGCCCCAAGACTCTAGAAGAGAATCCACTGCATGCTTCTTCCAGCTTCTGATAGCTGTAAGTGCTCTGTGGCTTGTGCTGCCTCACTCCAATCTCTGCCTCCATTGTCTCACTGCCTCCTTTTCTGTCTTGTATTTCCCTCTACCTCCTTCTGAGAAAGGTATTTGTGATTGCATTCAGAACACATCTAGATAATCCAGAATAATCTCCATGTCTCAAAATTCTTAATCATATAAATTAACATTCACAAATTCTAGGGATTAAAATGTGCACATTTGTGGGGGGGATATTTTAAACAACCACCATGACCACTTTCCAGGATTTTACTTTTACATGTTGGATAGTTGGGTCATCAAAATACAGATTTTCTGTATGTGCTTAGAATGACTGGAAGACAAAGTAAAACCTGTACTGTTTACATGCAATGTGGCACTGCTAGAAGAGAGTCTGAAAGGGAGTACAATTCATCTATTACATGAGAGAAAGGAGAGAATAAGCCTGAGACCTGGTAACATTATTTTAATACCTATACCGAGTCACGTCTGAATTAAACTCTACCCTCTGGTAGAGTTTAAATCTCATCTTCAGGATGTGATTCCTTAATTCCTTGTATTGTATTGTTACTGTCACTGTTGTTTAAGCCAGTTTCAATGACAATTTATAGATGTCTCACTACTACTTCCCAGTTTCCAAACAAATGTTCCCGAGGTTTTATTTTCTGAGGATTAATATATTTAATCTACACTTAATGTAATACAAAAAGAATGTTATATTTGCATATGTGCTTCCAAAATATAAAAAATTGAAAAGGATGTGTTTTGTACCCAATTTTCCTCTTTGGTAGACTACTGACATAATGAGGAATAAACTAAATATAGCTCAGTATACTTTCATTATCTGCTAACTCTTGAGCTCAAAGCAAAATAAACATACCAATATTTGCTTTTTATTAAATGTAGAATGCATGAACAAGTACTCCCAGTTCCAGAAAAGGCAGGCTGCTTAACTTTGTAGCAGGTTCATGCTGTCAGGAAAGAAGCAGTCATGTTTCCTTCTACTTTTGTACACATTGCCCTACTAATTAATTTTTGAAATTTTTGGAGATGGCATCTCTGTATGACGACAATGACTTATTTTTGATAAGTTGTTATAGTTGAGTTTTGGTGCCTGTAGTGTCCAGAAAAATGGCTCCCAAAGATGTTCATGTTCTAATTCCCAGAACGTGAATATTTTACCTTAAATGACAAAAGGGACTTCGCAGGTATGAATAAGTTTTCTGAGATGAATAATTATTTTGTATTATCCATGTGGACCCAATATAGTCACAAAGATCCTCATAAGAAGGAAATGGGAGATTAGGCTTCATAGGAAGATTGGAATATAACAGTCTTTTAGCTATGAACTCCAAACGAACAGAATTACTTTGAAGCCCATAGGCAAATATATAGGCATTGAAACCATAGACCCATTAAGATATAGGGTGTGGCCATAAGCCAGAAAATATAGGCAGCCTCCAGAAAATGGAAAAGGCAAGGAAACAGATTCTTTTTATAGTCTCCAGAAGGAATACAATACTATCAACACCTCGACTTAACTCAGTAAAACCCATTTGAACTTCTGACAGGTTGGGTAAGATCTGGACTTCTGATCTATAAGAATTGTTAATAAACTGTAAGACAATAAATTTAAGATACTGAGTTTTCAGTAGTTTGATACAACACCAGAAGAAAACTAATATACTACCACACCCCAAATCACCATGTAGATTGGTGTTCCCACCCCTTTGTTGATCCTGGTGTAGATGCTGAGACTAATGTCTCCTGTATATAAACTTTCTGAATGCTATCCTTTGATGATTGAAGCTGCCTAGCCCTGTGGTCTTGAGATTTATGCTGCTCTCTACCACAATGGTAGGACAACTTCATAGGCAATAACTGACTTGAATAGATGTAGAAATGATCCACTTTTCTGTCTCAGGTGTGAGCAAACTCAGCAGCACAAATTACATTACACGTCCCCATGGAATCAACTGGACTTCATCTGAAAACACATTCTCACAGAGCTTCTTCACCTGCCCAAGCCTGCTTCTCTGACTCTTTTACCTGTCCTTTGGAGAAGGTGTTCTTAATAAATTGTAACAAACAATTACCTATCCCCAACTCTGCTTCTGCAGAACTACCTAAAACACAAACAAATTATTTTTTAAATAAGTTCATGTCTTTTCACGGATACTGTTTTCTTTATTCTTAAAGCACTCAGAAGGTAGGTTAAGATAAGATTATTATGCTTTCAATATTTTCACCAAATTCAAATAAGGTTAAATAAATTGGATAAATTATTTTTTTCATTTCTAATTAAGAAAGTCTTTAGCAAATTATATATCATTTATATATTTATCTAATCATTATTTGTTCAATTATTGCTTAGAGTACTTATATACTACCCATTATATACCTTTCAAATGTGGAGACTTTCATATCAACATTATGAAAATTCATGGCTCAAATTTTCAAATCCACCTAATGACTCTGAAAGTATTTATTTTTCTTTAATACTGAGACTTTTTGTAAAACCACTTAGTAAATCTGTTTATCCTCTCCTGGTATCAAAATAGTTTTATAGAAGAAAAAATTAGCCTACACATCCAAAATTTATATTTGAACTAGTCATCTTAGCATTAATGGAAAAACACAAATTATAGTTATCAAAGCCCAGTGAACCCACTTCCAAAAATTACATGATTCCCATCTCTAAAAAATAACTAAAAGTATAGATACTTTCATACATATTAATTAAAGTATTATATTGAAAGACAAATTTATACAATAGAAAAATATTTTAAAAGTATAAACATTAAAGAGTATTAGAAGAATATTCTCAGTTTTGGTTTTTAGTGTTGTCTGAACAGCAATGTCCATGATGCCACTCAGAGTAGAAAGCAAAAGGAGTAGTAACATATATTTAATTATTGGGTCACTGACACAAATAATTTTGTGATAGTCATAGATGAAAACCAAGTTCAATATTTGAAATCAATGAGAAAATACTAAATATAAAATGAGAGTTCACATTTCAAATATCTTGCATTGGTAAATAAAGCAGAGATGATCACTTTTATAATATTTTAATTCTGGATTACCTATTTTACTACATCTAAATTCTGAGGTAGTTTTTTAAGAAACTTACTTATTTGAGAGAGAGAGAGAGAGAGCATTCATGGGGGTAGGGGCCAAGGGAGAGAATCTCAGACTCCCCCGGAATGGGGATCTCCATGCAGGACTCCATCCCGGGAACCATGAGATCATAACCTGAACCAAAATTGTAAGTCAGATACCTGGAACCCACTGATCCACCCAGGAACCCCTAAATGCTGATTAATGTATTAAACAAAATTTTTCCATTGAAATTTTGAACCATTACACTAAATAAAATAAACCGGTATAAGGAGAGATATTTTTGCATTCTTTCACACAGAAACAACTTTTAGAGTTTGTGTATAATTATAAAAGGAATAGTAACGTAGATAATGTATTCAGAAAAAAGATAGAGAGTGGAATAAAAAAGGAGAAAGGTTTCAGTGGCTCAGAAATAAAAAACCCAACAAAACAATTGTGACTATATTAAGCCAATTTTCTTTCAAATTCCCAAAAAATTAGAATAAATGGAATTAGGGAAGTTATGTACAAATTAACCAAAGTCAGTCAGGCTTTTTTATATTTATAAATGCAAGCAATAGTAAATGCTGATAGTTCAGTTTTTGGGTTTTGTTTTCATTCTTTCCTTTTTTTCTTTTCTTTTTTTCTTTCTTTCTTTGTGTGTGTGTGTGTGTGTGTGTGTGTGTGCTTAAAATCCTCCTATCTCCATGTTTTGAAACCCCAAAGGAAAAATAAAAAATAAATCTCTCAAAGATAAAACACTTTCAAGATTGCAAATCTTCTTTCATGAAAAAAATTTCCATTAAAAACAACACTTTATGTATATTTTAAAATATAGCAAACCAGTGCACAGAAGTTTTAAAACCTTGACCAATAGGTTCATTTGGATGGATACTGCCTAATAAATACTGAGTTGATAAAACTTGGTAACATTACTGATAATAACCATATTGATGTATCCTATCTATATAATGGGAATTATAACTAGATAACAAAGGGATGGTAGTATAGTTAGATCTTTACAATAAAATTATGGCTTATCTTTTGCTTGTATTTCACTTTAAAAAAAAATATTTATTTGACAGAGATCACAGAGATCACAGGCAGAGAGGCAGGCAGAGAGAGAGGGGGAAGCAGTCTCTCCACTGAGCAGAGAGCCCAATGCAGGACTCGATCCAAGGACCCTGAGATCGTGACTTGAGCTGAAGGCAGAGCCACCCAGGCGCCCAAGAATGAATATCTGACTATAATGTTAGGAAGCTGTTTAGTGCCTCCCTACTTGTTATCTACTCTGGGAAGTATTTTAATAAAGTATTTCTTAAGAGTAACTGTTATGTATGTTCTCTCTTTTCATGCTATTTACTTTCTATTTACATTAAAGACTATTTGTTGTAATTTTCTGTGACAAATAATAAAGTTAGTCTTTGGACATTGTGTATTTCTTAACAGAATATAACCCCAAAAATGGAATACCTAGTACCCATTAAATGTCTCCTATTGGTTAGCTGGTCTAGAGTCTTTAAATAGAAACTATTCCATGGAAGATGATGAATGTAATGGTAGGATAATGCAGATCCTTAAAAACAGTCTAGTGTGTCTATCTGTAGATGAACATTTACCAGATCTACACCGGTTTTTTGAAAGTCAGTTTTGAACAGAAAAGGCATTGGGAAATTTCCAACTTTGTGTACTCATATAACTTTTGGAAAAAAGAAATGAAAGAAGGCCTCACAATGTTGGTCATCACCTAGGTTACCTGAGCACATTTAAAAAGATCCCTAATGAACATGGATGCAAAAATTCTCAATAAAATACTAGCATATAGAATCCAACAGAACATTAAAAGATCATTTACCACAATCAAATGGGATTTATTCCTGGGCTGCAAGGGTGATTCAATATTCACAAATCAATCAATGTGATATACCACACTAATAAAAGAAAGGATAAGAACCATATAATCCTCTCAATAGATGCAGAAAAAGCATTTGACAAAGTACAACATCCATTCATAATAAAAGTCCTTAACAAAGTAGGGAAAAGAGGAAACATATCTCAACATCTGAAGAACCCACAGTGAATATCATCCTCAATGTGAAAAAAAAAAAAAACTGAGAGCTTTTCCGTGTTCCAGTTAGGGATAAGACAATGATATCCATTCTCACCACTGTTATTTAACAAAGTATTGGAAGTCCTACCCACAGCAAACAGACAGCACAAAGAAACAAAAGACATCCTAGTACATAAGGAAAAACTTTCAATATTTACAGATGACATGGTAGTTTATATAAAAAATCTAGAAGACTCACCCAAAAAACTTCTAGAACTGATTCGTGAATTCAGTGAAGTTGCAGGATACAAAATCAATGTACAGAAATCTGTTGCATTTCTATACAAAGAGATACAAGATTTGTACTCTGAAAACTATGAAACACTGATGAAAGAAATGAAAGATGACACAAAGGAATGGAAAAACATTCCACACTCATGGATTGGAAGAAGATATATTGAAATGTCTGTACTACCCAAATGAATCTACACATTTAATGCAATCTCTATCAAAATACCACCAATATCTTTCAAAAAAAAATAGAACAAACAATCTTATAATTTGTATAGAACCACAGAAAGCCCCCAAATAGCCAAAGCCATCTTGAAAAAGAAAAACAAAGCTGGGGCACCACAATTCTGAGCTTCAAGCTATCTTATAAATTTGTAGTGATCAAAATAGTATGATATTAACACAAAAACATACACATAGATTAATGGAACAGAATAGAAAACCCAGAAATGAACTCGCAACTATATGGTCAATTAACCTTTGACAAAGCAGGAAAGAATATTTAATGGAATAAAGACAGTTACTTCGGGACGCCTGGGTGGCTCAGTTGGTTAAGCAGCTGCCTTCGGCTCAGGTCTTGATCCCGGGGTCCTGGGATCGAGTCCCACATCAGGCTCCTTGCTCGGCAGAGAGCCTGCTTCTCCCTCTGCCTCTGCCTACCTCTCTGTCTGCCTGTGCTCGCTCGCTCTCTTTCCCTCTGTCTCTGACAAATAAATAAAATCTTAAAAAAAAAAAAAAAGACAGTTACTTCAACAAATGGGATTGGGAAAACTGGACAGCAACATGAAAAGAATGAAACTGGACCACTTTCTTACACCATACACAAAAATAAATTCAAAATAGATGAAAGACCCAAATGGGAGACCTTGAGCTTATGACCTGACCTAAACTCAAGAGTCAAGACGTTCAAGACTGAGCCACCAGCACTCCAATGTTGCACATGTTAAATCTGAAATGTCTATAATATACTTACATGGACATTTAGGTAGCTGGATACATGAGTGTACAATTTAAAAGAAAAGGTTTGCTAAAGATAAAAAACGAGAAGTCATCAGCACTCAAATAGTACTTAGAAATTATAGTAACCATCTGTGTTATTTTATGAAATGGCATATTATCTTCTCATTTACTTCCATGCTTTGCTTTATTAAAGAAAAAGTATAATAAATAATATAAAAGACATGCATCTGACACCTAAATTGCCATTTTAAAAAGTTATAATATTTGCTTCAATATACTTTTAATAAAATTATTAAGGTGATAGGAATAAAGTAGAATTTCCTTTGGTCCCATCCCAAATGTTATGCCTATTTCTACTCCCACAACTTTATCTCTTCTAATTGACTAGTTTTTTTTAATTCAATCAAATATACATTCCCTGGTTAGCTCCATTGTTTACCATCACTACTTCTGAAACAAACTGAGGGTTTTGGAGGAGAGGGGGGTGAGGGTTGGGTGAGCCTGGTGGTGGGTATTATCGAAGGCACGTATTGCATGGAGCACTGAGTGTGGTGCATAAACAATGAATTCTGGAACACTGAAAAGAAATGAAATTAAAAAAATTCTAAACATGTTTTATCCAGCAATAATCCTTCTCCAGTTCCATTTTTTGTCTATAAGGAATCTGGACGTATGTATTTCTTCTATTCACACATTTTTATTAGTGCTGTCTTAAGAGAGATTAGAAATAAACACATGTTTTAACTATACTGTTTTAAATTTATCCTTTCTTTAAACCTATTTTCCATTTAACCACCCAATGTTATGTCCAGGTCCCAATGAAGAAAGACTACCTACAGTTATGTGGCCTTCTGTACCCTGGGAGTTTACAAACTAATGGAGAAGGAATGTATAAGACAAAAGTGAAATGCCTTCACAGTTTACCCTTGAACAACATAATGGTTGTGGCGCCGAATCTCACACAGTCAAAAATTCATGTATACCTTTTGACTCTCCAAATACTTTACTACTAATAGCCTACTGTTGACTAGAAGTCTTACCAATAGCATAAAGAGTGGGTTAACACATGTTTTGTATATACTGTATGTTTACAATAAAGTAACCCAGAGGAAAAAAAAATGTTATTAAGAAAGTCATAAGAGAAAACACATTTATAGTACTGTATTGTATTTATTGAAAAAAATCTGGGTATATGTGGACCCATGCCATTCAAACCTATGTTGTTGAAGGGTCAACTGTACTATAAGCCAGATGTTGCAGACGAAACTAGTACCTCTCATTTTGACTTATGAGTGAAGCTTTCATTCTTATCTTATATTATAGAAAAACTATAGAGCATAATTACCTCTGATTCTTGAAATACTGCTGATTTCTGCAGGGAGAATCAGCTTCCTTCTCTTCTGAATATCTTTCTGAAAGCATTTACATTTCAAATTATTCCATACTGCCTCATCAGCCATTTCTCAGTTGTTTCTATCTTCCAAAATTGTGTTGATATCTCTTGTCTCTTTGGGTTTCTATTTTTATTCCCTTTCTTTCAATTTGGGGCTTGGAAGATTTGAAGGTGGGATAGAAATAAAAAGCTTAACTGGAAGCCTTTATTTTTTAACAAAGGGACAATTCACTAAGTATATCTGTTGGGTATATTCAGATGGGCAAATTTTGACCTTTCCGTTATCCCTCTATTTGATTTTTTTCCCTTTCTCTCATGAACTTACAATATTTAGGAAGAAGGTGGATTCAATTAAAAATATAAACTATGTTACAATATGCATGACCCACTTCTTCAAACCTGGGAAACTTGAAAACTTTTTTATTTTTATACGCAAAAATGTATATAGCATAGGATATATATGCACACATATATGACATATGCTTAGTATAATTGCTTAGTTAATATTAGTTAGTATCATACTATTACTTTATATAATTATTGAAGTATTACTTTAGTTATAAAATAGGTCATTGTTACTTAGCATAATATTTGAATATTTGCATTTTTACATGTATTACATCAACCAAGTTATTAGTTTCAGAAAATAGCACCAGTTTGACATTTTATAACATTTCTTACTAAAATAACTGAAACAACAAATGCAATTGTTAAAAGATTACATTAAAGTGAAGAGACATAACAGAAAATAGTATATAACAATGCATTGGCTGTGTAGCTTTTTTTAAAATTTATTTATTTATTTATTTTTAATTAATTTTTTATTTTTTATAAACATATATTTTTATCCCCAGGGGTACAGGTGTGTGAATCACCAGGTTTACACACTTCACAGCACTCACCAAAGCACATACCCTCCCCAATGTCCATAATCCCACCCCCTTCTCCCAAATCCCCTCCCCTCACCAACCCTCAGTTTGTTTTGTGAGATTAAGAGTCACTTATGGCTTGTCTCCCTCCCGATCCCATCTTGTTTCATTTATTCTTCTCCTACCCATTTAATCCTCCATGTTGCATCACCACTTCCTCATATCAGGGCGATCATATGATAGTTGTCTTTCTCTGCTTGACTTATTTCGCTAAGCATGATACGCTCTAGTTCCATCACTGTGTAGCTTTTAAGAGTGTTTATAATTCCTTAATGATATCTATTTTTAGATGTTGCTCCTCTCAACTGCAATCATTGTTGTATCCTTTCATTTTTTGGCTGAGGTAGAAGCCTTCAGGGGTTGTTCTTAAAATTAAAAAAAAAAGTTATTTATTTTAGACAGAGAGAGAGGGGGAGAGAGAGAGAGAGAGAGAGCAAGTGTAGAGAGAGAATTCTGAGGGAGATTTCCCATTGAGCAAGGAGACAGATGTGAGACTTGATACCAGGACCTGAGCTGAAATCAAGAATTGGCTACTCAACCAACTGAGCCACCCAGATGCTCCTTCAGGAGTTGCTCTTGCTTTCTTCTCAGTCCACAGAATCTTAGCTTTTCACGGAAAACACATCCCTGCTCTTACATTGGTGGCTGCTGCACTACCTGCTCATGCTTTGAACTACTGTGTTCTCACCTTCCAGGAGCTCAATGTCTCTTCAGTAGTCTGCTTTGTCTTGATTATAGTTCACTTTTTAAAATGAGGGAAAAGTAAGTTATTTCAATTCTTGTTATAGCAATTTTGGTTTAATTTTCTTCTATACCTTAACTTGCTCATAAAAAAGATATTATAGTTTTCCACTGATCCCTTATTTCTACCCAGAAATATTCCTCATTCACTTTTTTCTCACCCTCTGGCTGCTGACACTCGAATCCCTATTACATTTTTCAGTTTAATTTCTTAAGAAGTAATCATAGTTTGCTTTCCTAACATAAGCAACTAGACATACAAAACATTTTGAAAATATTTAAATATTCAAATGCATCATACTAATTAGAATTATCTAAATACTCATTTTAAAAAGTCTTAAATATTTTAAGTATATTTCATAAATAACTTCCCCACACCAATAAAAAAAATACAGTAAGAGGGGACTTTTTTTTTAACTTAATGAATGGCAAATGCTTTTTTTTAAAAAAAAATGCTTTTTTTATTGGAGAGCAAAAACATGTCTATCATTCATTCATCTCAAGATCTAATTTTTCTTAATGGTATTCCTACTACCTACTCAAATCACGCAACAGGTATCAATGCCCTTGAAATATGCCATGTTTATTCTACATCATAGAGTGTAACAGTACGTAAAATATGTTTGTTCTCATGAAGCTCTTATTCTCATATCAAATAATATCAATTCAGTATTTTAATTTAAAACAACCAAGTAGGGGCGCCTGGGTGGCTCAGTGGGTTAAGCCGCTGCCTTCGGCTCAGGTCATGATCTCAGGGTCCTGGGATCGAGTCCCGCATCGGGCTCTCTGCTCAGCAGGGAGCCTGCTTCCTCCTCTCTCTCTGCCTGCCTCTCTGCCTAATTGTAATCTCTCTCTGTCGAATAAATAAATAAAATCTTAAAAAAAAATAAAACAACCAAGTAGCAGATTTTGTTATCACTTGGTTGGTTATGTCAAACAATTTTTGTGCATAACCATAAAGGTTATAAATCACCAAAATAGCATTTAGTAGTAATTTGTTAAACTCAAATGATTGAAAATTTAACAAAGTATATTAAATTTGGATTTCACATTAAAAAGAATGTGAAATAAGTAGATTAATTATAAAAATATAGTGATCACGTAACAAAAAGGAAAGCTTTGCTACTATTCCATTGTTAAAGATCTTTTGACACGGTAAAACTGAAGAAAAATTCTTTTATTATGAAGAGCTTATCATTGATTTTCTTTGTCAGCATTTTCAGTGCAGATTTTTCCCAAACCTCCATAAAGCAATAATTGATATCCAAGGGATTCCTTTTGATGCCAAAGTCAGCTATCAAGCATATGGCTTTCCCATGTAAATATGTAATTAACTTTTTTCCCTTAAAGCATCACAGAAACACATAGCAGTAGTTATTGCATATTTTTGAGTATTTATAAATTCTAGAATATTTTAAGGAAATGCAACTGACTAATTATGCTTCTCTTTTAGTAGGTTTTTTCATGTTCCAATTATTTGGATTATGAAGAAAAACACTTCATTGTAAGAGCTTCCAATGTACTGAAGTGGAAATATGTTGTAATGAAAAAGATAAGTCCATATGCTATGAATTGGCAACAGCTGTTCTACTTCCATCCTATGGGATGAGAGAGGAAGAGAAATTGGAACACCTTGATGAATATTAAGATGATAAGAAATAGGATACTGGCACGATAATTCTACAAGTTTCAGATTCTTTATGGTAATATCATTAAACCTAATGGCAGAGTGATAAGATACTACATCCACACATTACACTTACCTTAAAATTGAAAAATGTCAATCAATCTAATAGTGTATATGTGTAAATACCTAGGCAGTTTCAATTTCTTTGAGTTGTTTTACTGAATTAGGCAGATGTCCCAATACATTATAGATACAATCTTAGCAAAGGGCATGTGTGTAAAAAGCATTAACCAATAAAAGTCTTTTCTAAAAGCTCAAACAGACTTTAGTTAGGGTCTTTATCATGTAATGTAATAGCTAAAATTGTATTCCTAATGAAACAACGTGCTTCAAGAAGTACAGAAAATTACATATTATGCTTTTATTTATGAAATAGTTTTGTGCTATAGTCCCAATACAATTTGTATCTGCCTATAACAGACTCAACAAGCTCAATGAAGCTTTGGTGTTTAAGGGCATCAGATTTCAAGCCAGATGCCAAGAACCAAATTCAAATTTTACCATCAACTATCTGCGCAACTTTGTGCAAGTAATTTAAACATTCTATGCCAAAGTTTAACCATCAGCTGTAGATATGATTGGAGATTTATCATGCTAAATGCCATTAGCCGCATCTGGTACATTGTGAATACTCAAATATTAGGAGTAATACTTCCAGCTATAGGGGACACGGACTGAGTAAAAATTAAAAAGATGATATCTTTGGTATATTTTATTACAACAGATTATAAAGAACTTCAGTTGTAGATTTTGGATTTTTGGTAAGACAACTAGTAATCACACAGTATTTTAGGCTAGGCAAATGTAATTTGACTTGATGATTGGAAAGAAAACTCCATAAATTTATAAGAAAACTTTGGATTAAAACACAGTTAAAAGAGAATTATAATTAGACATCTGGAATTTGATTGATTGATACCAAATTAATTTAAGCCATTGTCAGTAAGGACTTGCTTTAAGAAGAAAAGAGATGAACTGGAAAGGCAGGTTAGGGCTTTGTTATGCGCCGGGGTGAACAGGATTTGATAGATATGAATAAAATAGCCAACTATAAGGCTTACCTTAACATTTAGTAATTAGAAAAACAACAGTGCATTAACAGACTCAACAAGTATATGGAAAGAAAAAATTGGGCTAAATGGAAAGACACAAGTTAAGGGTAGATAATTTTATGCATATAGTCTTCTAATGAGAAGATTCTAGATAATATGCTTAATTTTTAGATTGAAAAATATTTCACTGTCTCCTATCTATTCATTCTAGTTAAGAAATAGTTGGATTGGGTGCAGATAAGTTAATCATTTTATTTTATTTTGTTATTTTACATTATTTTATTTTATTTTATGTTATTGACAAGTCATTTAAAAAATTCAAACTGTAATGTTAGCAAAACTTTCAAGGAGAAGATTGAACTTATAGGCATTCTTGTAGGAGGACATATTGGAGATAGACAAAAAGGGAAGAGCAATTGGATAGAAGAAATGTGTATATTTAAAAAAAATGAGTATGTCTACTGCTGTAGAACTATTACTAACAGTATTGCTGAAATAGAATATTTAGGTAGGAAAATACTGGGGTATAAAATTAAAAAATGCACTGAGTTAAGAACCTTAAATGTTCAGAGGGGAGTTTCCCAAGGATTAGTCTAATTCTGTGATGGTCTGCATTCAGTGTAACTATTCATGCACCCAGATACATATAAGGTATCCAAAAACCCTCATTTTGTTTTGGAAAAATTTATAGTAATCCAGGATTCTGGGCCAATGGTTTTTGAAAAATGATGAGTTGGTGGATAAAGTGCAGGCAAAACTCAGAAACAAGTCATCTTCTGAATTCCTTCCATTCATCTCCTTTACTCCTCTAAAAGGGAAAACAGCTATAATTAGGTAGTATAATCCCAAAATAGTCATAAAAATTATAAGATTGCAAGATAAATATTTACTGTATACCCATCTAGTCCATGGAGGTATGGGATTTAATTTAAATTTCTTAATGTTCAGATGAGCCCACAATAGTTTCCTAATTACTATCCAAATATGAATGTCTTATTATAATGTATAATCAATAAAGTGCTCCCTTATAAAGGGACACTGGTTGAGTCACTTGGTAGGGCATGTTACTCTTGATATTAAGGTTGTGGTTTTGGGCCCCACCCTGGGTGCAGAGCTTACTTAAATATAAATTTTTTTAAAAAGCTACATTATAAAAATAAATCCAAAATTAACCTCAAAAATATATTTTATTTATTTATTTTTTAAAAAGATTTTATTTATTTATTTGACAGAGGGAGAGAGATCACAAGTAGGCAGAGAGGCAAGCAGAGAAAAAGGAGGAAGCAGGTTCCCTGCCGAGCAGAGAGCCCGACGTGGGGCTCGATCCCAGGACCCTGGGATCATGACCCGAGCTGAAAGCAGAGGCTTAATCCACTGAGCCACCCAGGCGCCCCTCAAAAATATATTTTAGGGGGCGCCTGGGTGGCTCAGTGGGTTAAGCCGCTGCCTTCGGCTAGGTCATGATCTCAGGGTCCTGGGATCGAGTCCTGCATCGGGCTCTCTGCTCAGCAGGGAGCCTGCTTCCCCCTCTCTCTCACTGCGTGCCTCTCCGACTACTTGTGATTTCTCTCTGTCAAATAAATAAATAAAATATTAAAAAATATATATATATATTTTAAAGGAGTATAAGTAATATAATTTATTACATAGGTAATGTCTTATTCCAATAATGTATTTATAAATGCAGGCACTATAAGGCAACATTTTTACCTTATTACTTGCAAATGAAAATATAAGTATGCCTAAACTTATCCAAATATCTTAATGTATATTATTTATATTAAATCTCAAAATCAAATTTATCCTTTTCATGTTATTCATTACACTAACATTTATTACAGTCTCAGTGATTATCAAGATTCCTTTTCAAATACTTATCACATAATAACTACATAGACTCTTTTCTATCAGAAACCTTAACACCAATGCATATAATAGAGGTTGATTTTCAAAATGTTATAAAAGAAGAGTATTTAAAATAGTGGGATTGGCAGCTGGGTGGCTCAGGCAATGGTCCCAGGGTCCTGGGATTAAGCCCAGCATCAGGTTCCCTGACCAGCAGGAATCCTTCCTCTTCCTCTCACACTTCTCCCGCTTGTGTTTCCTGTCTCTCTGTCTCTATCTTTATCAAATAAATAAATAAAATTTTTAGAAGAAATAGTGGTATTACAGGTATTTAACTTTGCAAAATTAAATATGAAGTAAATCTTTGCTACTTTTAGAAGGGATATGTAAGCATTATCAGAGTGTTCATTCTGAATTGTTTTCTTTCATGAAACTGCTTAGCAATCCCCAATGCAGCTAATTCAAGCTTTCCACTAAAATTTTCTAGAAAGAAGGAGAAAATAGGATAACAAAAATAGTACTGAAAATTTCTATTGGAATATTATCTAAATTTAGGGTGAGATTTCAGAATAATTTGGATTGAATACTAATTTTTTTTATATCCAGTCTTCTCTTCACCATAAAGAAGTTAACAGTGATTTAAAAATTAAAAAAAATAAAAGCTAACAATCTAACATTTGTTTTAAAACATTAAAAAAGCATTTATAGGGGAGCCTTAGCTGGCTCATTCAGTTAAGCATCTGCCTTCAGCTCAGGTCATGATCCCTCAGTCTTGGGATGGAGTCCAACATCAGGTTCCCCGCTCAGCAGGGAGTCTGCTTCTCCCTCTGACCTCTCTCCTCTCATGCTCTCTCTCTCTCCCAAATAAACAAAACTTTGGAGAAAAAAAAAAAAAGAAATGACAATGTATATGAAGCATACAAGGATAATTTTAATATACTAGTATTTAAAACACTATACAATGATATAAGTCAATTATACCTCAAAAAAAGTCGAAGAAAAAATAGATTAAAATTTTTAAAAATTAATTGAGGCAGTATATTACCATGTTTTGGAAATGATCATCTATCACTGATGATTGCAATGAAATATATATATATATGTGTGTGTGTGTGTATATATATGTATAGATACATATATATATGAGATATAGTATTTTGGAAGGAGATGTTGTTAACATGTGTTGAAATAATTCAAATATGGATAATATTTGAACCAGCAATTCAAGTGATATAATTTATGCTTTATATTTTATTTTCATAATATCATATTTTCATAATTATAGAATTTCTCTTTCTTTTAGGTGTTTTAGTTTCTCCAGGCATGTGCATTATACAAGTACAACTCAAAGGCCCAATTTTCCTTCATCCATAACCCAATAATTTATCAAAATATTTTTCTTTTGGATGAATTCAACTAATCTTCCATTATTAATGGCAATATTTGTTTTCATCACTCTATCAGATATGCTTTGTGTTGTTTCATGTCCTTGTTCATAGGTGTACAGATTCCTTATCAAATATTGAACAAATAAAACCTCTTTACTTTTCCTGTCATCTTAACTTTTCATAATAAGAAGCTTTACCAATCAAACATCTATCAGAGTTAGAAGAATCAAGTTAATTAGAAGTTACAGAGACAATGAAATTCCAAATAGTAAGCATAATTTCTCTTCTTAACACCTCCCTCAATTTTATCCCTCAATTTTATCATACTTGGAAAATAGTCATATAAGTAATTTTTGATAGAGAAAAGCATAGGGTAAGTTGGTTATAAACACACCATACTTTCACTGAAAGCCAACCCATCACACAATACTTCAGCTGGGACATAACCTGAGAACCAGAAAAGCATAAGTCCTGGATTCACTGTAGGCTGAACCCCAGCTTTCCGCCCTTAATACAATGGTTTGTCACTTTTTTTTTCTTTTTCTTAAGATTTTATTTATTCATTTGAGAGAGAGAGAGAGAGAGAGAGAGAGAGCATAAGCAGCTGGGATAGGCAGACATAGAAGCAGACTCTCCTCTGAGGGCAGCCTGACATGGGACTCAACCCCAAGACCCAGAAATTATGACTGAAGCTGAAAGCAGATGCTCAACCATCTGAGCCACCCAGGCATCCATGTGTCACTTTTCTTGTAGGCTCTTTCAACATTGAAATTAAATGTTATTAAATAGTATCTCTGTGTGCTCTTTATTAGTAAGCTTTATTTAAGACCAATAAGCAAACTATATTAATAAAAGTTGCATTAATAAAAGAGTATTAATACCTTGAGTGTATTTCTTCCATAAACTTGAAAGCTGTAAAATCAATCAAATAGAAAGAAATCTGAAGAAAACTAAGTTTCTGCATATTAGAGATGTTAAGTATTATCTCATTTACAATAAAAGGACCAAAAGTGTTTCTCCACATAAAAATGGATAGATTTATTGTTGAATAATACTGTATGATAAGGAAACTACCCTTAGTTACATACATAAATATTTTCATTCATTGTGAAAACATATGGTATCTATCTCTTCAATTTAGACTCCCCCAAATTAAAGACAGGGAAGCAGTCACAGAATATCACTGCATCATTTATATTGCCTTGTTTGCTAATGAATCAATTTTGAGAGTGTTCCATTTTTTAAAAAAATTCACCGAAGAAAATATACCCTTTCTTCTGAGATAGAAAAAATTGCTTAGTACTCTATTTACATTCACCAATTTCTTTAATAAATTTGAAAGTAACCAATGTTTATTTAGATAATAATAAATAAAAGTACTATATGTTTTAACCATGACAGAATAAAAAATGGGTAAAAAAAATGGGTTTCAATATTACTATTGTATTTGACACTTAAGAAAGTTATATATTACTATGTTAAAAGTATATACACCCTCGTCCATCTTAGGCTTTCACAAAAGCTATAAATACAGATCTGTCACTTTTCTTGACATAGCATTGACAACAGGCCTATCCCACAGAATGATGAAAACCTAATGCAATATGAATTTCTAATCTCCCTACAATCACATATTCTTTCCTTGAAGCTCTGCCAGGAGGTGTTTCCTCTGAGAACAATGCTCAAACTTTTCATTACAGAACTCAAAACCGCTTAAACTCATAGAATTTTAGATATCCACATTTGCATTAAACTTGAAAGATTGGAACTGAATTCATATGGGGGGGTCTCTAAATCTTGCTAAGAAATTATAAACACTTTTTTTCTGTCTTGAAAATTAAATGCTCCATGAATGGATATCATTGGTTTTGTATCAAGTTTGATTTAGCTTTCCCATTTCTTTTGGGATGATGTGCTTTGTGGGTTGTCATGAATACCTGAGTAAAAGGCAAGACTACAGGCGGGAAAACTTGCTTAGGGCTCATTGTTGATAGGGAAAATATGTGTCTGAGTGTGTGTGTGTGTGTGTGTGTGTGTGTACTTGTCATTTTGTACCCAGTATATTATTAGGTGATAACATAAAAGATTTACTGTCTTCTTTGAGATCACTTGAGTGCATTCAGAGACTATGTTGAACTCTTCTTTAAAAACTCTTTAAAACAAACTGAACTAAACTCATGTTTAACTTGTTTCTGCTTGCATTGAAAATCCCAATGGAAAGTGGTTTTCAGGAAGTTTCCATATTAAAAAAAAAAAAAAAAAGAGCTTCTTTTGAAAAATCCAGGATTGCAAATGAAAATCCAAAAATTATCCCCATTTCCTCAAGGAATCACTCAGTTTTTTACCTTAGGTTCCAAAGCAATATTTTAGATCAAGGGTCATTACAGTTTTTCTGTAAAAAGCTAACTAAAAAATATTTACCCTTTGTGGGTTAGAGGTCTCCATTCTACCTACCCAACTGTGATGAAAGCAGAATGGTTATATAAAACTTTATTTACAAAAACAGGAGGTGAGCTATATTTGACCTGTGAGCTCTAGTTTGTCAGTCTTTGTCTTAAAGTATGAATATATGAAAATTATTGTAATTTAAGGTGTGAAATCTAAATATTTTCAATTAATAATATATTAAAGTATACATGTATAATTAAATCTATTTCTATTAATGACTATATATTCACTTTGAAGCCTAGTCTGAAGATGACTCATTAATATTTGACATTCACTGGAAATCACTATTATAACAATATTCCTATTTTATTTTTTAGAAAAGAAAAAGCAGAACAAGGGAGTTGGGGGAAATTGGAAGGGGAGGTGAACCATGAGAGACTATGGACTCTGAAAAACAATCTGAGGGGTATGAAGTGGCGGGGGGTAGGGAGGTTGGTGTACCAGGTGGTGGGTATTATAGAGGGCACGGATTGCATGAAGCACTGGGTGTGGTGCAAAAATAATGAATACTGTTATGCTGAAAATAAATAATAAATTTAAAAAAAAAGAAAAAAGAAAAAGCAGAACAATGCAGCTAAATGAAATAAGTCAGAGAAAGACAAATAACATGATTTTACTCATGTAGAATTTAAGAAACAAAATGGGTGAACATAGAGGAAAAAAGAGAGAGAGAGAGTGTGTCAAATCATAAAATAGACACGTAACTATATAGAACAAACAGGGTTGCTGGAGAGGAAGTGGGCAAGGGAATGGGTTAAATGGATGATGGATTTTAAGAAAGGCACTTGTGATGAGCACTGTGTGTTATATGCAAGTGAAGAATCACTAAATTCTACTTCTGAAACTAATATTACACTATATGCTAACTAACTAGAATTTAAATAAAAACTTAAAAAAATAAAATAAATAAATAAAATAAAAAAGAGTGATTGCTTTTATTAGTTACTTTGTTCTGCATTGAGGATGAAAACGAATAAATTTTATCTCTCAAGACATTATATTTTAAGTGTAATCTGAACTAGAACTGTTAAAATAGAAATGTAGACCTAGTATAACAAAAACAGAAAATATAGCAATTAAATTTATCTGTGGAGAGCAGAAATGCTTATAAGACTTGTTACACCTATGGTGAGATTGTACATTCTCTTCCTATCACACAGCAGTTCAAAGGCATAAGAATATAATCATGCGTTTTGGATTTATTGAATAATAATAAATGCTTGCTCAAGGAGACCACAGAGCAAACATATTTGTTTCAGTATGTCAAATAAAATCATTACAGTTATGATTTAATCCAATGACAAGTGAATGAAGAATAATGACCTATAAGCAAATATCCAGGTAGTAAAAATAATAGAAGTTAATGCCTTATTAGATATGTATGTTGAAATGGTAAAGGAAAGCAGCTGTCAAAGAGAACTGGAAGACTGTAGTGGGGGTGACTAAATGAACTGGCTTATCATAAACTTAGATTTTAATATAAGAAGGAGGAGACATGAGTAGTTGATAATTTAGAACATCATATATCTGAGGTTCTTATAGGTATTTATGGAAAGGTCATTGGATCATTAAAATTTAGTGTTTGGGAAAGATAAGCAGCCTTTTAAATACCAGTGATGCATCCCTAATCACATAATCCAGAAAGCATCTCATTAAATAACTGAACTAGATCAGAAATGTATTATATCCATATTAAAATCAAAGTCTTTGAAAGACTTATGTGAACATTTAGAATGATAGTACTTCACAATTCTATCAATTACATATTATTATTTAATTTGAATGCATATTTTGCAGTTAACTTATTCATGAATATTCTGAGATGTATAGTTATTCAAAATTTATTCAATCATAAGAGTCATATAAAGATGGAAAATAGTTTTATGGCTTTTCACATCATCTGCCCCAAGGTCAACTTTTTCATCATTTATAATTATGATTTCAGGGATTCAGTTACATAATTGCTTGAATACATCCATGAAAGAAGAATAACTTTAAAATATTTTAGTCCTTTGGAGGTATTCATCTGTCCAATACTTATGAGTAAATGGAAAAAGTTTCTTAGTAAAACAAGTATAGAAATCAGGCTTCTTGATTTTCAAAAAGCAAGATTATTTTTCTGCAACCTGTTACTCAGAAAATATAAATGTCACTTTAGTGAGTAACATTGAATATTTTTGTCTTCAATAACTTCTGGTAGCATCAAGTATGATTTATCTGCCATGAACCTATTCAGGATACTTCAGAAGATATAAAAAATTGTAATGGTAATTCAACAATTATCTCTCCACTTGTGTTGAATTGTGTAATTAAATCAATCTATATTATCAAAATGTTTCAAAATTAAGTTATTTCATCATTTCACCTCCATCCTTGACATTCTAATCCAATGCTGCACTAGTTTTATTAATAATAAAAATTGTAAATATTTATTCAAAATTAATAATGTGCCAGATATTTGGCTCAACCTTTGCATTAACTAACTCATGACTCTCCAAAATCAGTTGTTTCATCTCTAGAGATATAGAAAGGTTTCTAAAGAAAGTGTGTCGTGCATAATTTTAAAGGATTCAACTCCAGGTACAAAACCTTCAAATATAATAGTCTCTGAAACTACTATTTCTTTAATCTTCTATGTCATGTTCATTCCTCTATCTTTTCTGCTCTTTCACAATGGATCGTTCCCATATTATGGGGGGAATAAAGCAGAATTAGGCAGAAACAGAATATTTCAAAAAACTTGTGTTTATATTGAGAAATGAGAACATAAATAGCAAACTATTGATTAAAATAATTTCCTAAATAAGATAATGTGCATGTATTATTTTTGAAATATTTTGAAGAGAGGCCTAAAAACTATCAGATAATATTATTAAAAATAATAAGAGCACTAGAAAGAGCATTTCTCCCACTACACACAAAAGAAATTTAGTTACTCAAAAAAATCATAACTTTCCCTTGACTCATTAAAGAGTTAAATTCTTAAGAAGCAATCTATCCAAGAATTGAAATAAAGGCATATTTTGTCATGTAGAGGTGGGATGCAAGCATTTTTTCATTTGGGGCAGAGCACTGGAAGAAGAGATGCAAGGCTCCATAAAAACTGGTAAGAATAATGCAGTTAGGGGCACCTGGGTGGCTCAGTTGGGTAAGTAACTGCCTTGGGCTCAGCTTATGATCCTGAAGTCCTGAGTTGGAATCCAGCATCAGGCTCTCTGTTCAGTGGGGAGTCTGCTTCTTCCTGTGACTCTCTCCCCTTTCATCTCTCTTTCTCATTCTCTCTTTCTCTAAAATAAATAAATAAAATATTTTTTTAAAAGAATAATGCAGTTAAAATTGTTACTAAATTTCTAAAGGCTGAAAACAGGCTAGCATGAGGCTTTAGAAACCTTAGAGGCACAGACAAAAGGGAAATTCAGAGTCACTCGCAGACTCCTCTCCATGAACCTCACTGCTTACAAGAAACATAGGGAGAGAATTCCTCCCTCTTGGTGCAGACCTGGGACACATCAGCCACTGGGCCCTGGCAGGGGGTGAGGAGAGAACAAGCTCTGTCTCTTATCTTTCACTAACATTTTCTCTACAGAGCCTTAAAACATGAGGCAACAAACTCTGTCTCTCTAAAAACAGTATGGAAAGATTTTGACTGACAGAAAGGAGGATAAAGCACTTCTGCTCCTTGAAAGGGGCAGCAAACCTTCATTGGACAGGACAATTGGAGGTATTCAACCATCGTATAGGTGCAGGGTAAATCAGATCCCCTTTGCCAAGACTCAGAGACATAGGCTGTAAATACAGTTCAGGATGAATGAAATAGAAAATACCCTGTTCTTCTCACCTTACCCCAATATGACTAGCAAGCACCAAGAAACATGCAATTAACAGTTTACCACTAGTGGCAGGACAAGAGAAAGAAGAGAGAATCTTTCTAAAGAGCAAGATTGTAAGTAAAGCCTAAAGCAAAAACTAAAATGGGAACATTAAGTAAAACTCTCAAACAATGAGCCTCCAGCCAAACACAAAGCTAGTGGATTTGAATCTGGTGGTATACTGAGGATAATCATAGAAACAACCGAATCCATACCCGGAAAATCTCACTTGTGGCATTCTCCATCTGAAGTGTCATTTAATGGGAGCACCTGAGTACCCAGTCAACTAAGTGTCCAACTTGGTTTCAGCTCAAATCTTGATCTCAGGGTAGTGGAATCAAGCCTCATGAGGAGCTCTGTGCTCATTGTGGAGTCTGATTAAGATTCCTTCCCCCTCCATCGACCTCCCCCTCTGCTCTCTCTCTCTTAAATAAATAAATAAAATAATTTTTTAAAAAATAGATAGATAAATGATAGATAGATGGATAGATAGATAGAGTGTTATTTAACAGTTGAGTCCAGATACCCAGGACATTAATGACCTATTACAGGAAACTGGAATTGAGAGAAATTGTGTGTGTCTTAAAGGAAAATGAATCAAATCCAATAGTCAGCTTGGTTATATGCTTTAGCCAGTACATGTGTGACAAGGAAAGTGTGACTAAAGAGGCAAACATGATATTAAAATAGAAGCCTTATACATAAAAAGGTTTAAAATTTCCTGAAGCCATTTTTAGAGAAAACAAAATAAGAAAATAAATAACGAAGAATGCAGATCAAAACGCAATAATCCATGATCTTGTCCCAAGAACATTGGTGGAGGTGTTTTCCTTTTGAAGACCATCTGCTTTCAAGAGATGGGAGTAGGAACCTCTGCATGGGTTCTAGAAGTAGGGACAATTGTCCAGTACTTTGAATATCATTTATGCCTCTTTAATTAAAAGAGATGAATTCAAGAACCTTTAGTAGCCATAGCCTATTGCTACCAATACCTGACAGAGTTCTTCCCACTGTGAAAACTTTCACTCTGATACTTCTAAAAGGTTAGACCTGGGGTTTAGACCATTCACAATAGCTTATGAGAAGATTGAAGAAAGATTACTGATATATGTTGAAAAGAAGGTGTATTGGATGACTCTTTACAATATTTTTCTATGTCTACTTGTTATAGTGTGGAATATAGATTTAAAAGTGATGTTTCTAGATGCATAAGCCAATCTGTCACTAACTTATAAGAGAAAGGTTTAAGAACCAGAGAAGGATTGGATCTCACTGTCATTAAATCACTGACAATAACATATTAAATTAGAACTAAATAATAGAAAGATATTTAAAAGATCCCACATATTAAAAGTGTATATTTCTAAATAATTCATTGATCAAAGAGTAAATAGAAAAGAATATTATATTTGAATTATATAAAAATACAAGTGCAGTGCATTAAAATTTGTGGTGTGAAGTTAAATGATAGTAGTAAATGATTGCTTAGAAGAGAGAACTCATATTAATGATCTTAGCTTATTTAAAGTCTAGAGGAAAATAGAAGCAAATTAACACCCAAAAGAAGCACAGGGAAAGAAATATTAAAGAACAGTCTGTTAGTGAAATTGAAAAATTTTAAAAAGACCAGAAAAACCATAGAGAATCAATGAAATAAAAACAGATTCTTTGAAAAAAACCCCAAATTGATAAAATTCTCATCATCCTGAATAGAAAAACGTACCGACATATATTACAAATATTAGGAAGACAAGAGGACCAATCATATCATACTTTACCAGTATTAAAGGTTAATAAGGAAATATTACAACTTTATGTCTATTAATTTGAATATTTAGATTACATGGCATACTTATTGAAATATCCAAAATCATAATCACCATTCAAGAAAAAATAATAATCTGAATAGTTTTATATTTATTAAATATATTTTATGTATAGTTAAAAATATTCAAACTAAGAAAATCCCAGGGCTCCCTGGTGAATCTCACCAAAATTTTATTTATTTATTTATTTATTTATTTATTTATTTATTTATTCATTTAGGAAAGATTTTATTTAAATTCCAAATAGTTAAAATACATAGCAAACTTCACTTCATGTGCACAGTAGAGTGATTCAACACTTTCATACAACACCCAGTGCTCATCACAACAAGTGCACTCTTAATCCTCATTACCTATTTAACCCATTCCCCTACTCACCACCACCCTGGTAACCATCAGTTTGTTCTTTATAGTTAAGAGTCTGTTTCTTGGTTTGCCTCTTTCTCTGTGTCTTTTCTTACCCTTTGCTCATTTGTTTGATTTCTTCAATTTTACATATCAGGAAATCATATAGTATTTGTCTTTCTCTGACTGAACTATGTAATATAATACAATATTGACTCTCTAGCTCCATCCATGTCATTGCAAATGACAAGATTTCATTCCTTATTTATGGCTGAGAAATATTCCATTACTTCCTCCTCCTTTATCCATTCATCAGTTGATGGAAGTTTGGGCTGTTTCCATAATTTGGCTATTGTGGATAATGTTATTATAAACATTGGGGTGGATGTATCCCTTTGAATTAGTATTTTTATACTTTTTGGGTAACTATCCAGTAGTTCCATTGCTGGATAGTAGGGAAATAATAATTTTTTAAGATTTTTTAAAATGTATTTCACAGAGAGAGAGAGAGTGAGTGAGAGAGAGAGAGAGAGAGAAGCAGACTCCTCCCCTGAGCTGGGGTGAGGAGCTGGGACTTGATCTCAGGACCCTGGGATCAGGACCTGAGTCAAAGCCAGACACTTAATGGACTGAACTTGATCTCAGGACCCTGGGATCAGGACCTGAGTCAAAGCCAGACACTTAATGGACTGAGCCACCCAAGCACCCTAGGAAATTCTATTTTTAACTTTTTGAGATAAACTCCTTAATGTTTTCCAGAGTGGCTGCACTAATTTGCACTCCTACCAACAGTATAGGAGAGTTCCCTTTCTCCACATCTTCCCCAACACCTGTTCTTTCTTGTGTTGTTGATTTTAGCCACTCTGACAGGTGTGAAGTAAAATCTCATTGTAGTTTTGATTTATATTTCTCTGATAATGAGAGATGTTGATGTTGAGCATCTTTTCATGTGTTTGTTGGTCATCTGTATGTTTTCTTTGGGAAAATGTCTATTCATGTCTTCTGTCCATGTTTTAATTGAATTTTGCTAAAGATTTAAAGGAACAGTAGCAATTCTATACAAATTCTTCCAGAAAACAAGAGGCAAGACTTTTTTCCAAATTATTTTAGCAGACTATTTTGCCTAATACAAAAGAAAGACCTAATGAGAAAAAAAATTACAGACTAATCCTCCTCATGAAAAAACATACAAAATTCTTCACTAAAATGCAATATATAAAACATAAGATCTAGCAATATTTAAAAAGTACAATATAATACATCATAACCAATTTTAGTTTATGCTAGGAATGTTAAAGGTGGTTCAACATTTGAAAATAATATAATGTATATTACCATATTAACAGACAAAATGAAAACCCATATCTTAATAGGTATAGCAAAGTTCTCCAACAAAATTCAACATTTATCCATGATAAAGAATCAAAACAAACTAGGCATCGAAGAAAATATACTCAACCTGATAAACCATCAAAAACAATAAAACAGGGGCACCTGGTGGCTCAGTGGGTTAAGCCTCTGCCTTCAGCGCAGGTCATGATCCCAGGATCTTGGGATCGAGCCCCGCATCAGGCTCTCCGCTCAGCAGGGAGCCTGCTTCTCCCTCTGCCGCTCCCCCTGCTTCTTCTCTCTCTCTTTCTCTCTCTCTCTCTGTCAAATAAATAAATAAAATCTTTTGAAAAAAACAAAAACAAACAATAAAACACACACACATACTACAGTCAATGTCACAACTAAAGGTGAAAACCCAATTGAGTTTTCGCAAAACTTAGAACAAAATGAGGATATATATTCTTCAATATCATACTGGAGGTCCTAGCCTGTGCAATCAAGCAAGAAACATAAATCCAAGGAGTGGTTACCAGAAAGAAAAAAAATAAAATCCTCTACTCACAGATAACATGCCTATCTATATAGAAAATGTCACAGAATCCACCAAAAAATGTTCATTGAACTAATAAGTAAATTTAATAATGTCACAGTGTGCAAGGTAATTATGCCAAAATCAATTATATTTTAAATACTAAATGAAAATCGAAAATTTTAATATACTATTTTCCATGATACAAAAAAAGTTAAATAGCTATATGTCTATTAAGATATGTACAAAGACCTGTATTGTTTGCTGGAAAGTACAAAACACTGATGAAAAAAATCAAAAGAGATTTAAATAGAGATATGTGCTATGTTCATGGAGTCCATGGAGTGGAAGTCTCCACTTTTTGTTAAAATAGAAATTTCACAAATCTGAACTATAGGTATATCACAATTCCATTAAAAATGCAAGCTGAATTTCTTTTTATAGAAATCAACAATTCCTTCTAAAGGAACTAGAATAGGCAAAATACATTGAAAAAAGTTATAGGTCTAAAACTACATTATTTCAAGACATAATTGAGAGCTATAGTAGACAGTTTGTAAAAGGGATAGACACAGAGATCAACAAAACAGAATAAGGAGTGTAGAAATATCCATACATGTGACCAACTGATCTCCAACAATTTTGCAAACTTCTGTCAAGAATGCAGAGCATCTGAAACTCTCATACATTATACGTGGGAATGCAAAATAATACTGCCACTTTGAAAATAATTTAAATGTTACTTAAAAGTGAAACATCCACTTAACATATGACCCAACAATTCCTCTTTTAAATATTAATCAAGTGAAATAAATCTTTATGATCACAAAAAACCCTGTATGATAATGTTTATAGCAGATTTAGTAATAACTGCCAAAATTGCAAACAAACCAAATACTCTTCAACTAATTAATGGATAAACCATTAAGGTAGGTCCCTAAAATGGGATTATTTAATAATAGAAGCTGCAAGTTACTGATATATGCAACATAATTGAATCTCAAATATATTGTGTTAAATGACAGAAATCAGTTAAAAAAAAACAAAACTTTACATAAAGAAAGAGATCATGGGGCACCAATGTGGCTCAGTAGGTTAACTGACTACCTTTCGATCAGGTCATGATCCCAGGGTCCTAAGATCAAGGCCCGAATTGGGCTCCCAGCTCAGTGGAAAGCCTGCTTCTCCCTTTCCCTCTGCCTGATGCTCTGCTTATGCTCTCTTTGTATCTCTGTCAAGTAAATAAATAAAATTTTAAAAAAAAGAAAGAAAGAAAGAAAGAAAGAAAGAAAGAAAGAAAGAAAGAAAGAAAGAGATCAGTACTTGTCACAGGCTGTGATTAGGGGAATGCTTTACCTAAAAAAGTGCACAAGGAAATTTGTGGGGGTGAAGGATAGAGTTGTTCTCTAGCTTGTGGTGATATAGACATGACTGTATGTTTTTCAATATCCACAGAATTGTATATTAAAAACAATAAAATGTTAAAATCTCTAAATCATGCTTTAATTAAAAACAAAAATAATACTCATTTATAAACTAATATGTGAGCTTGGAAGAAGTTGTGGAAGAAATTCAGAGAATTATGTGACATTGCTATAATGAAATCCCTTTCATTTCCATCGACTTATTTATTTGAATGTTTCTTAGTGTTTACATTATAAAATAAAATGTAGTAAACATAATTTTACTTAGATCCATCTCCTAGAATTAAGTGATAATTAGTTATGAATGCATGAATTGTGAGCACAAATTTTACTTCAATTATTTACTGATAGATGTTTTTTCCAAATAAACTTTATTCATGTGTAATGTTTATCAAAAAAAGAAATACAGTAACAATGTGAATTAATATGTTAACATCAGTGATACAAAAGAAATCATTTTATATTTGAGTTTGCTTTAAAAATAAGCTTATAGGGGCGCCTGGGTGGCTCAGTCATTAAGGGTCTGCCTTGGCTCTGGTCACAGGCCCAGGGTCCTGGGATTGAGCCCTGCATTGGGCTCCCTGCTTGGCCAGAAGCCTGCTTCTCCCTCTTACACTCCCCCTGCTTGTGTTCCCTCTCTTCCTGTGTCTTTCTCTGCCAAATAAATAAATAAAATCTTTTAAATAAATAAATAAAAATAAGCTTATATATAATTAATATTATATATGATATTAATATAGCAATATTTAAATAATATACAATGTTATACATTGCTGTGCAATATATACAATATAGAAGATAGAAGATACAACAGTCTTGATCATATTGTGGATCACTATATCATTCTTTTCAAAGTTATGATCTATTAATACATAAATATATATATTATATAGCACATATATTAATACATAATCAATATTTATATGTGTATTAATATATAAATACTTATTAATATATTATTATATTATCATTAGAAAGGCATGCTATCATAATAAACAAAGAATATAATGTGACTTCTAATAAAGTTTTATTAGAAGAGTGGAATGCAAGAACAAATTCAATTTTCTCTGTTTTGAAGCAAAAAAAAAGTCAGAACAAAAGCAAAGGATTACAGAATTGATTAATTTGATCATCATCACTTAGTTGGTAGTGGGCAATGTCAGGACTAGTGCAGATCTATGTAATGTTACCGTATGTTCTCATGTTCTTTTCTATATACTGGCAGAGTTTTCACAAAGAATCTATATAGAAAACATATAATTGTAGGCACTTTTTGTTTCGTTACTAAAAATGTTTTTATCAATTATATAGTTTTCAGTATCTTCCACAGCATCTTAGATAAAAAGTCCTCCACTGTTAATCAGCATACAATTGAGGTTATGTAAACTTTTATTTTCATTTTTGCCTTTTCTTGTAGGAAGTTTGACATAAAACATAAGTTGCTAACAACTGCTTCAGCTTAAGTTGTGGATGCTCCTCCCTGTATAGATACTTAATACATGCATGTATGTCTTCGTGTGCTTGAAAGAGTTGTAAAAAACATATATTGTGTCTTATTTGATAGATTTTGATTAATTATTACTATAATCTACAAAGGGAATATTCTTTTATACTTTAAATGGTAAGTAATCTCAGAACTATTTTTCAATGTTCTTGTTTATAAAATGACTGTTTCATTTATCCCTATTGCTAGGTCAATTTTACATTGAAGTTTAACGATAGACTACTTCAAATTACTTTGGAAGTGGAAAACAAATAAGCAAAAAATACAGATCATAATAAGCTATTACAACAGGCTGAAATGAAAGCTGTTGGTTTATGTCAAATTTGAATTTCAAAAATAGACCACTTGCTGAATGTTGGAAGTTGATATGAAACAAATGTGGAAAGGTCTTTCTAAATGTCAAAACTATTCTTTCCAAACTAAAATTAGATTAATTTAGCTCATTAATAAACTGATGACATTTTGCATAACAACAATTTGTGTATGATATCATAGTCTCCAGTGTGCAAAGAAGTAGAAATATAATTTTCTGTCCTTTTAAAAAATGAATCGTTAGTATTACATATTAATTGCCTCTTAAATACTTACTTGAATAATAAAGAAGTCCCAAACACAATAATTTCTTAAAGCTACCTATCCCTAAACATAAACTTTGACAGAAAATAATCATTAGTGAACGCAAAAATAATGTTTAGAGGAACTTTAGATTTTTGGTATTGATCCCATTTTGGAAAGATTCTAGAATTAGCATTTTTTATATATTCAAAAGCATTCTAAATTAATTTGTTTTTATTTCCCAGCTGCTTTTTAAAAGCATGTAAAGCAAGTTGTGAACATTAGTTAAATGAATCATGGCTTATTTTACATTTTCACACTTTTACCAAAAATTGCATATCATAGGCATCTCAATTGGAAAGTGGAAAGATTTTGAAATAAGTGTTATACAAAACATCCCTGGGATTTTCTATAATGCTACTATTTTAACTCATTTATATAAAATGCAATTGATATTTCAAACATTTTTCCTACTGAATTTATTATTTTTAGGAGAAGTCTATAATCCCAATATAACTTAGGGTTTTAGGAAGAAACAATTTTTGTCTCCATTAATCAATCTAAAAACTTTATTATTTGAAAAGCAGATGATTTTTCTAAGAAAAGCTTTTATAGAATGTAGGTAATTTCCAGGATAAAATAATGACAATAGAATCAGGAAGTAAGAAAATGACTTAAAGGTCATCCAGAACATCTCAAAGGAGCTAATGACTTTACAGGCATTTTCCCTCAAGTGAAATCAATCTCTAATTGATCCACACTTTTGTGTGTACTTGATACAAAATAATCACTCTAATCTCTATTTTTTAAATGATAATCTTGCCTTTTATGCTTCTAAACATCCCCCCAAACCTATATGTGAATCAACTATATATTTTAGACCATACTTTTCATTAGACTTCTTATTTCAATTACCTATATGTACAGTGCCTACTTATCATATACTATGATTATGAATTTTCTTACAGATAGTTGTAGCTGAATTTAGTTTATTATTTGTCTATGCCCTCTATGTAACCTAAATACCTATCAAATGCCACCTCTACTTAATTTATCTGGAAAGATAGGAGGATCCAAATGGTGCCATCTACTAGATGTTTTCCAAATTTTCTGTCCTTTTCTAAAAGGAGGATAGGGAAAGGCTTATATTTTTGCTGAAAATACATGGATGACTAGATAAACTAATATTCTATCTTTCTAGTTTATTAGTGAGGATTTGATCACAGAAAGAGAATCAGGAGTAATGACACAAAATAAAGGATTGACTATGGAGATCTGACCCTATGATATGCAGCCTTACAAATCTTTACACAGATTACAGTCATTGCTTCTTTATAAGGTGCTGGGTCTGAGGTCTGGTGAGCAAATGGTTATGAAAGAAAGGTGAATGTGAAATGGGGAAGATCAGGGACAAATGAAAGAGACAAGAAAGAATTGGAGCCTGTTTCCCACTCCATTGCCTCCCAGCCTCTTGTTGCAGGTGACCTGCAAAAGAACCTTTCATCACAGAGATAAGCACCTGTACTAGGATCCAAAGAAAATGAAGGAAGAGATCCAGCAAGTCCAGGAGAAGTTGAGAGCCTGGATACTAACTGCCCCAGATTTACGTACCCTGGCTTAGACTCAGAAAAGCTAAAGGAATAAATCCAGTGAGAACTGGAGGAGCTGTAAGGATGAGCTGCTGTCCCATGACAACCGAGTGAGCTAGCAGATCAGTGACAATGTGCATGAACTGTAACAGCACACAGTATCTTGTACCAGCCCTTCCAAGCATAAGAAGAATATGGTATACAAATAATGCACAAAATTTGGCCCATACTACCCTGAAACTATGCATCAAAGTTTATTTCTGGAAAATGTAGTTCAGGTTCAACTAGTTGACACATTATAAAACCATCACAGCCCACACTATTTCAACATGCCATCTACATACTTATTGTTTAAAACATACTTCTAAATAAGGACAACAATGAAATCACACTTCTAGATAACATTAGTACAACTATCTCCTGCAAACCAAAAGCAAGGTAACTCTCCTCTTAAAAGAACATTCAATATTTTTTATATATCTTTGATGATGTTTATTAATTCAACCTCTGAAGGGCTTGCTATGCAGCTGGTGCTGTAACTGAGGTTTAAAATGTCATTTCATGGCTGATTCTAGGTCTGGTCAGCAAAAATACAAGATGAGCTTGGAGCATCTCATAGTATAAGAAAGAAAGAAAGTGTTAAAAATACAAAAAGGTGAGGGCATGTCAAAGAGACCTCAGTGTTAACAGGAAAGTCCTCCCAATGGCCAGAAGTGTAATAATTTAAGTGAAAATTGTAGTAGATTATAATTTATAGTATAAAATAATTATACATGAGTTCATAAGATTTTTAATAAATGGTTAATTGAATAAATAAATGGGGGAAAAGAGAGAATTCTTCTGTAAAGAATAATATATGTAGATACTCTCTTCTCCAAATGGTGAATCTTATCTTGCAGAACTTTAGGATGGGCCAGATATGAGCCGGAATATAGGAAAGGCAGACAGTAAGTTTACAGTAGGGAAATTTGTCAAACATTGTCTTAACCAAAGTTCAAAGTTAACATCACCAGTGATGTCATATAGATGTCATGTGTTCCTAATATGATGTAAGAACAGAGACACACCATTTCTGTAACAATCTTTACTAAACCCATAACACAAGTCTAATCATGACAAGAATATCAGACAAGCCCAAACTGAGAATACTTCTACAAGATAAATGACGACTACTATTTTTGAGTGCTGAGGAAAACTTAGAAACAGTCACAGAGGAGATTGAGGAGACATGACAGCTAATTGCAATGTGGTCACCTGTGTTGGATACTAGGGGTGGGGTGGGGGGAAGGACATGAATGGAAAAACTGATGAAATCCAAATCAAGTTTGGAGTTTAGTTCATTATAAATGTAGCAATATTGATTTCTTAGTTTTGACAAATGCACCATAGTAATGTGACACAAGATTAATTGAATGTTATATTAACAGGAACTGAAACTAGGTGAAGGATATACGAAAACTTTCTGAGTTATCTTTGCACCTTTTCAGTAAATCTAAAATCTACCAATAAAAATCTTATTAAAAAAGTAGCCATCCCCTGGTTTTATTAGGCTAGCTAATTCACAGTGATAAGAAACATGATAAAACCAGTAAAACCTGTGAGCAGGAGCCCATTGTCAGTTTGTTTGCTACAAAATGAGTTTTGTGGTCAGAAGTAATACTTTGAGAATACCATGATTGTAGGTAACACATTCTAGAGATCCACAGATGGTAGTTTGGGCAGAAGCACTGAGTGTCAAGATGGCAAATTCATATTGCATAAGGATCTATTCCATGGGGATGAAAGTGTTCATAGGTAATTAGTCCGCTACCAGGTTGTACCAGAATTATGCCATTCTGGGAAGTCACCCTTGGTCTCTCCAGTTGACAGGCTAGACATACAGTGATTCTAACCAGACAAACCCAAATGACTGCAAGTCTATGCTGTTAAATACATGTGCAGACTTGAGCCTTGTTGCCAGGACAGATTTACCCTTAAACTTATTGAGCACAGAATTATTGGCAGAGGGAAAAATCTTACTGATACCTACAGAATGGGTTATCCTATATACTTGATTATAAGATCCTTGTCTACTGAAATTTGTCTTTGATAAATATTACATTAGATACAAAAATCAGCATATTTCATTCCTTTTTGGAGAGTTCTATCTACATACCTATTTCCCTCATTTTCTATTATTTGCCCTTTCTATATAATTGACCATTCAGCCAAAACATTAGCCCTTGTATATGATGCAGGGTAAATCTATACCTCTATCTCATCATTTATGGAAAATAAACAACACCTGGTATTACTTGTTGTTCTACCCACTGAGAGGATTTTACCCCACCAGAGCCACTTAAGTGTGGTGAATAGTGCTTTAGCAGTAGACTTTCATATGTTATCAATAAGTCAGAACCATTGTTCTCTATGAAGCTATAGGGGCAGCTTATAGGGGAAAAGTAATGTAGAACGGATAAGAACCATTTGCTTCTGGGCAACATACTTGGGCATCTTGCGGCTTTAACTCTTGCTTAAAATCAGACTCATATACACAATATGCTGTTGATAATGCAGCTGATAATGCAGGGCTGTTAGAAAACTCAGCATTATGGCTTGGTGTGTTACACAAAATACAGTTCATAATGGACATCTCAAATTGCACGTTAACAAGGGGATCCATAATCTAGCATCAACTAGATACAGAACAGTAACATCACCACAAGGATTCTTCATGGAGCCCTTTGAGTATACGTTTTTAAAAAGACTCATTTCCAGTAGCGACAAAAGTTATTGTGATAAGTTAGAGTATACTTCTTGGAAGTGTAATATTTTATTGAGCAATATTAATGAAGATCTGAATAAAGGAAAATATATACCTTGAATAAAGAAATTAAGACTCATAATTTTTAATTTGACAATTTCCTCATATTAATCTAAAAATTCAATGCAAACCCAACATAAAGTCCTTCAGTGTTTGTTTTGCTTTGTACACTGAATGTGGCAAAACTGATTCCATAATTTATATTGGAAAATAAGATCTAAGAACAAATAGTGCAAATTTGAAGAAATAGAACAAGTTTGCAGGACTAGCAGTGTTAAATATTAACATCAAGGGTACTGAGCTGGTTCAATCAGTAGAACATGCAACTCTTGATCTCAGGGTTGTGAGTTCAACCCCCACAACAGGCATGGAGCCTACTTAAAAGAAAAAAAAATCAAATTTTAAAAAATGACAGAATATATTCACCATGCACAAATCCTAATCCATAATATGTAATATTTGAATTGGTATTATTTATTAAGCTGAGTTTTATTTATATAGATGTTCATTATGTTATTTTTACACATTTGCACATCACAAATATTTCATAAGTATACTTAATATGTTAAAGCTTTATATTGGCTCTTAATTCATCAGTGTTTTCATTTCAATTTTTCCAAATATTCTATCATAAATAGTAATAGATTATATCAAGATCATTTTTGGAATCTACTAATAAGGTCATTAGATTTTTTAATTGACTTAAAGGTGTGAAATGTACAATTATATTACCTAATTTTATACCTCTTTGAATTCCTGAAGTGTTTTATTTTGTTATAATAGGAAATTATTTTTAATGCACTATTGACTAATATTTTTTATTTTGGTCAGGGTTTTTATATAATAAGCAGTACTGAACTAAATTTTTTCTACACCTGATGTTTTCTAACAGAGAAATCCTATGTTTATAAAATCTATTCAGGAGTTTTCTTTGTTTTCATATAATTTGAAAAATAATATAGCATGAAATATCTATACACCTCAAAATCTGAAATAACACATTATTCTTTAATTATTTCTTTTTTCCTTTTTAAATCCAATTTGGAAATAAATATTTCCTTCCAAGGCATCCATTTCATCCTATACAATTTATAAATTATATGTATGACCCAGTTTGTAAAATTTTTCTGATACTTGAACTAGGATATATTCTTTATTTTACATTAATAAATTCCATAAGTAACTACTAATTCAGCTATACAGTAATAACAATCAAGATTTCTATATATGGGGGTGTCTTGGTGGCTCAGCCATTTATGTGTCTGTCTTTGGTTCAGGTCATGATCTAAGTATCCTGAAATCTAGCCCTACATCAGGCTCCCTGTTTAGCTGGGAGCCTGCTTCTCACTCTCCCTCTGTCCCCCAACTCATGCTCTCTCTCTCTCTCTCACTCTCTTTTTATCTCAAACAAGTAAATAAAATCTTAAAAAAAATTTCTATGTACAAAAGTATTTGCTGTCTTTAATCTATAAAAGAAGATGAATATCATATTAAAATTTCCAACACTTTCCTTGGTTTCTACTTGGTTTTGATTTGTATATGATAGATGGTACCTAAAGAAAATAAATAATATTTACATAATTGACCTTTTTCTCAAAATAAATTGACCATATATTTCTGTTTAATGATTATTGTCCTATATTCTAGTATCACTATAACAATATTTCTTTATGTTTGTCCACTTATCTTATAAATCTTTATTCATATCATCATATTTGACCTTTCTTTTTATGATGTGTTCTCTTGTAAAGTGCACATAGATAAATTTTTTTAACTCAAGCCGACAGTCATTGATTTAAGGGTTATTAATAGATCTATTCATTACAGTAATTATATATATTCTCATGGCTTATATGTTTGATAGTCATTCATATTAGTATGTATACTCTGTTTTAGCATCTTTATTCTATGCTTGATATTACTAATAAGAAATAGTTTAGGAACAGAATAGAAATCCCAGAATAAACCCACAATTACATGGCCAATTAATCTTCAACAAAGCAAGAAAGAATAGGAGAAAAAAAAGAAATGATTTGATCTCATATACTGACTCCAATCATTTGCTTGTGCTTTCACAGATTACTGTGTTGAGAAGGATTCTGAAGAAATGAATGGATGACCTGAGTTACTACACCAGGCAAGCAATACAAACTATTTGATTTGCTGGCTAAGTGTAGGAAAGTCTAAAATGGCTGATGGAGAAGCAAGAGTACAAATATTGTTTAAGGCCACAAGACCAGTGGAAGCTATCAGCAGAAAGGTACTTGGTTTGATTATCTTCTTTGAATATCTTATTAGAATTCCAACATGTCACTCCTTTAAGAACCCAAATTGCATCCTAACCTTTGAGAATAAAATAATGGCAGCATTTTTCTCACAGAAGATTCAGGTATAATAAGAAGATGCTATGAGATTTGAATAGTGCAGGGGTAATTATGTACTTCTCAACATTTGGTCAGGTCTACTTTCCCATTGGCCTTGGCCAATTAGAGTATTTATTGGCTAACGATCAATTCCACAGTTGAAATCTTTGTCACCATTGTCACTGGCTCTACACCTAACACCACTGCCTCTCATACTCTTTCCATGAAAAGAGTCAGGTTTCAGTACAACTGTCACTAGCATAACCAAGTTGGAAGACATAGAAACTTCAACATCAAGGTCTGACTAACCCAATTCATAGACACTGGATTTTTACAGATGTGCAGAATAACATAATCTTAAATCAGAGGATTGCTTTCTGCTAAGAGGGGCCAGACAACATGAATCAGATATGGTAAAGTTAAAGTGCTGTAAGGCAGATGTTTAAAACTGAGAGGCAGTTTTAAAAAAAGAGCCTGCAGATTATTTGCTTTCTTCTGAGGTCTCATCAAGGATGACAAGAAAATAACTAAATTTCATGAGTCTGGGATGAACTTAATAATACAGTATACTGTATTTTCTCTCCTTCTTATCTTACACTTTCTTTTTTCAATCACTCTTGCTTCATTGGATTGTAACCAAGAAAGATGAAACAAGTAAGCTTTGCCTTAAAGCCAGATTTTAGGGAATCAATATGAAGACAGTTGAGTGTTTTGTTTAAAAAATGACCCTTTGGCTAGATATTTATTTATTTATCTATCTATTTATTTATTTATTTTAGTTTCAAAGGGAGAATTGAGTAATTCATCAGTTGCATACAACACCCAGTGCTCATTACTTCAAGTGCCCTCCTTAATGCCCATCACCCATTTACCTCATCCCCCCCACCAAACACCCTCAGTTTTTTTCCTATCATTAAGAATCTTTTATGGTCTTTTATGGTCTGTTTTCATCTTATTTTTTAATATATTTTAACTTATTTATTAATTTAATTATTTAATATATTTTTATTTACTTATTTATCCATTTATTTACTTAAGATTTTATTTATTTCCTTGAGGGAAGAAAGAGAGAGCACATGCACAAGCAGAGAAGAGGGGCAGAAGGAGAGAGAAAGGGACAAGAAGACTCCCTGTTGAGCAGGGAGCCTGACACAGGGCTCAATCTCAGGGTTCAATTCCAGGACCCTGAGATCACAACCTAAGCTGAAGGCAGGCATTTAATGGACAGAGTCACCCAGGCACCCTGGGTGATATTTATTTTTTAAATTCAAATATTCTTATCTCAAATTTCTAATGGTACCTCTTTATTTCTGATGGGCTTCTGTTGCATTTTGCTTGTATTTCATTATACGTCACTTTTTAAATACACTTTTTAGTTTTGCATAAATGATCTTTCCTATCATCAATGAGTATCACCACCATTATATTTACTCCCTTATTTCTATGTTTGTTTTATTTTCTAATTGTTGCTACAATATAGTGATCCATTAAAAAATGTAAATCTCATTGGGATTGCATGAAACTAAATGTGATAATATATAAAGTAATATATTTAAAGCATTTAGCCCAACATGGCACACAATAAGCACTCAATAAATTTAGATACTTATTTTTTTTTTCTATTCCCACTTGTGGTAAGCTAAAAATGCCACCCACCCTGCCAGAATATAAGGCACTAAAGCCCAGAATCTGTGACTATTACATTATATAGCAAAATATGTTATTAAATTAAGGATCTTGATAAGGGAGATTATCCTGGAATATTTGAGCAAGCTGAAAATGCAATTCCATCATAAGAGAGATGCAAAGGTAAATTTCACATTGACAAGAAGACACAAACAGAAGAGGACAAGACAATGTGACAATGGAGATATAGATTAAAATGATAAGAACATATGTAAGTCAAAGAATAACAGCAACAACAAGAAGTTGCAAGTAGCAAGGAATACATTTTTCTAGAACCTTCAGAGGAAGCACAATGCTTCAGACACCTTGATTTTGGTCCAGTGATACTGATTTCAACTTCTGGCCTCTAGAACTGTGAGAGAATAAATTTATTTTGTTCTAAACCACCAGTTAAACAGCAGGTTTTTTTTTATAGCATCCCTAGGACAGTAACATACTATTACAATTATTACTATTTCAGGTTATAGGAAATATTCCATTTACAGTGTATTTCTGATAGAAAAACATTAAAGTATAACAATAGATGCATCTTCTATAACATGGTAATAGGACTTTTAAGACAGGTTTTCTTTCTTCTTTTAACTAAAATGTTTAAGTAACAATGATACTCAGTTTTCTGTGGAGTTACATGTGTGAAATTAAAGACAATTAGGTATACTCAGGTTTTGAGCCACATTTAGCAGTTACTGTAGAAATGGAAACTTCTTAAGTTTATCAAGTGTAACCTCCCTTGAAAAGTTCAAGGTATAGTCTCAGAATCCTTGACAGCATTCAAGAAAACAATTATCAAGTGATAAAATTGTTATATTTTTCTGACTGGGGTTTTTATTTCAATTTTATTCTGCCTTTACTACCCTTAATTCTTATTTTTTATAATTCTCTCAGTCATTGAGTTTTAAACAGTAAAAAACAAAAACTTTTCTAGAAAGATGCATCATTGATGTACTGTTTTGTTGAATACTTGAGATTATCTTTCTGGTTTCTCATGAATGATGTGTCTTGGCTGAATAAGCATTTCCAGGGAAATTTTATCTTCTGAAATGAAGATACTATAACATTATTTCTTATGTTAAGAATTGCAGAAAATTGACTGAATTTTATTCCTTTATATAAACTACATTTGTTTTTTTCAAAAATTTCACTTTATTGGGTTCATTTTCATGAATATTGTCTTAATTACAGAAGATGTCAAAGAAAAACTCCAAATATTCTGTGTATTGTGTCATTATTTGAACATTGTGAATCCTAACTCTATAGGCTTATATAAAACTGAATATTAACCGAAGGGAGAATTTTAAGTAAAATCTGCCATGTTTTGTTCAAAGCTATTTGGTCACAACATAATATAGTGATTAAGATTCTGAAGCTAAGTTCTCTTCATTTATATTACTCTTCTGAAACTTACTAATTATGTGTCTATTTTCTCAATATTCATAGTAATATTTAATGCATGTGAAGCACTTAAGCAATGTTCACTAACTTTTATGGTCTTTTACTGTTATGCCAAGCTTGAATTTCTGGGAAATTACTATGGAGGGAGGGGTAGAAGCTAAAGAAGAGAGAGAGAATCCCAAGTTGGATCCAGGCCCAGTGTCCTTAGGGTTCGATTTCATAGCCCTGAGGTCATAACCTGAGCAGAAATCAAGAGTCAGATGCATAACTAACAAAACCACCCAGGCTCCACTCTGGGAACATTTTTGTTTTATTGATCAATGCACTACAGAATTAAGGCATGGTATGATTACTTCCAAGAGTTTGAGGGGCAGGGGAAACAAATTTACTCAGTCATGTTATAGTATCCTTTTTCTAGCTTGTTTGGTTTGTTAATATTTTTTTTAAAGACTCTTATGCCAATAATCATCAGGATCATTGGTCTGTAATTTTATTTTTGTAATGGTTTGTCAGATTTTCATATTAAGGTTATGTTAGTTTTCTAATTGATCAGGGAAATAGTTCCTCCTTTTCTACTTGAAGGAAAAAAAAGTTAAGATTAATTCCATTTCTCACTTGGATGATTGGTAGAATACATCAGAGAAAGTTTGTGGGCCTGAAGTATTCTTTTAGAAAGGTTTGTAGTAATAAATTTATTCAATAGATACAGATCTATTCATATTTTATATCTTACATAACTTCTTATAAATTATATTTTTGACAAATTTAAACATTTGTAAAAGTTGTCTAATTGTTGACATGAGGTTTTCTTATTGTATTCTGTGATTATCATTTTAATGACTGCAAAATCTTTGCTGACAATACTTTATTTTCTTCAGGCTATTGTTCATTTGGGTTTTCTGTGGGGGAAATTGTCAATTTTGTCCAAATTTTCAAAGAATCAGTTTTAGCTTTGTAACTTATTTTCAGTCTTTTATCTATTGCATTCATTCCTGCTCCTATCTTCATTATTTTCTTCCTTCTATTTGTTTTTGTAAGTTTTTTCTCTTGTGTGGTATCATAAGGTAAAATTTTAGGTTACTGATTTTAAAACAATTTTTTTCCTCTAATAAAAACACTTGAAACGACAGCTTTTTCTCTAAGCCCTATTTTAGCTGCATCCTAACAAATTTTCATACAGTCATATTCTAATAGCAGTTCCTTCTTTTATGGTTGCACAATGAAATTATTATATGCAAAATTTTATGAGAATTGTCACCTCTTCCTCCCTTCTTGCCTGAAAGGAAACTTTCTTTCTTTTGCCCTGTTGCTCCATTTGGATTATGTTCCCTACAATGTCTCCATAATGTGATATTTTGTCCTGGCACTGTTTACAGGGTTCTACTGCACTACTATACCAGTACCAGTGCCTGCACTACTGATGAAATTAATCTGGAATAACTCTCTGGTTTTCATAGCTCTTTCAGATTGCCCCAACATACTTCCCAGTAACCAGCCATTTCAGCAGAAGTCTTGTTTAGTTCCTTGTGTTTCTTTCCACAATTACTGACATAATCTAAATTTTGTGGCTACCAGTGGTTTGTCCCCACTCACTTGTATTTATGGGTCTGCAGCAGTATATTCTGCCACCAAGTTTTGCTTCGGATATTGCCTAAGGCTCTTAGTTTTACTACTCTAGCAGCTTTGTTTCTTTGGATTTCTTTGTGTGTTTATTTTGGTTTTTGGTTTTTTTTTTTTTTTTTAAATTTGGAAAAAGAAAATGAAACAATAACTGTAACCATGTCATTCTTATCAACTCTAAACCCTCTCTTCTTGTAAATTTTTTTTTAATTATATTTATTTATTTGAGAAAGAGAAAGAGGGAGAGAGAGAGAGAGAGAGAGAGGAAAAGCACAGAGGGAGAGTGACAAGGTGAAGCCGACTCCCCACTGAACAGAGAGCCCACTGTGGCACTTGACTCCAGAACCTCGAGATCATGACCTGAGCTGAAAGCAGATGCTGAACTGACTGAGCCACCCAGGTGCCTCTTCTTGTAACTCTTTTTATCCCATTTTTATATAACTGACATTTATGCATCTACAGATTATAAATTCTCTTATAATCTATGGCTATTAAAATGGATATAGATTTCAATATGCATAAGGCAAAAAATTATAATTATTACAAAGAGTAGTCATCAGATAACAGATCAATTTCTAATCTTCCCCAAGGATATGAAATACATATTTAATAAGCTTACTGCATTTCAGCTTCTTTTGAAGGTAAAACGAACATGTCAGATATATAAAATGTTTACAGTGTAAGCTTTGTCTTTTTCATTGTTTGTTTCTTTTTTTTTAATCTTTGTTTTATATAAGTATTTCGACAAGGTTTTTTAGGGAATTTTCTAGGTAAACCGTAGCATTGATTTGGTAACAAATATATAGCAAAAATAATTTGTGAAACTAATACCTACTTATTTCAATGTAGCAGAAAATCAGTTGGGTCAGTGATGATGCAAAATAAATATACGGTGAAAACAAAACGGTTTCCCTGAATTAGGTCTTAACTGCCTTTAGGGTTTTACATGTTTTGCTAAATTGAAATTTCATACAGTAAGAATAATTCCTGATAGCTCTGTAGCTTCCTAATCCTATGCTTTTTTGATAGTGTCCTTTCTAGAATAGGGGGAAAAAAAAAAAACCCAGAAGTTAATTGCTTAAAGTCTGAAAAATGCTTTTCTTTGAACTCAATGAAGCACAAAGATAAATAGTGTATTACTAAGGGGAATTTAGCTCTATTTACTACTGCTTGTAGTGTGAAATTGGCTGTTTGTGATCTCTAAAGACTTGCTTTTTTTCCAAAACATTGTATGCTTGCACTGACTACAGAAAAAGATGAAAATGTAAAAAGAATTTAGATGAAGGAACATTCGTTTAGTTAAATAGTTTTTAAACGGTTCCGTTTGGTTTTTTTGGTGTTGTGGATTTATAAAACCTTAACGGATGGCTTCTCAAATAATGATCTACTCTAGTATATTTCACCATGTCTTTTTTTTTTTTTTTGGCTATTCTTTTATATATCTTCCATATACTTATTTTATTTAGTAATTATTTATTGTGCTGTATCTTCTTGGGTTTTTTTTTTGTCTATGTGTGTTCTGAAAATTTTTAACTAGGGACACACAATCTCTTTAAAATCAGTATTTGGGTTTATCACAACCCTCTAGCCTCTAATCATAGCTCTTGACATAGCTTACAACATAAAGTATATTTTCATATGGTTTTGTCATTGAGAAAAATAGAAAATGTGTTTTATAAATAATATAAAAAACTTATACAGCTGAAATGCATTTTGAAGTATTTATTTTATTGCAAAACAAAAATGATCTTAGAGTACTTATGTACATTTTTCTGTGAATTCCAAGTTTGTGATACATATTATGTATATGTATGTATATATATATATATATATATATATATATATATATATTTAATTTACCATGGAGATAAAAAATCAGTAGATTGCATCATTTTAACCATCTGTATATTGGTATTCCATCAAGCACAAGATTAAATGTTATTCCCATTAGCTTATGTTTTACTATTATGCCACTCTTCTCAGTTCCTGGAAGTAAAGAATTTGCTACATTTCTTTATTGTCCATTGTTTATTAGGAAAAAAATTAGATATATAAAAAAGCTAAAGGACTGATACAAAAGTCAAACAATATTATATATATATATATATATATATATGCATATATATATACACATAATGATCATCAGGTTTTTATTTGTCTATAGATAGGTTGACTCATTTGAAAGTAAATTTCAGAGATAATGAGTTTGCTTCTGCCTATGATTGCATAACAGACATCTCCTACAAACAGGGCTCTATGTTAGGCATAACACAATAAAACTGCTGAAAATCAGTACACACTTAATTTAGCATATTAATTTGATAATTAACTATGAATATGTAACTTAAATTTTAATATACTTTTACAGGTATGACATATTCCTAAAAAATGGCTCCTGCTTATTATTTTTAATCTCTATGACATTTTTATGCCTAATTATCATATCTCTTCCTTAACTATGTAAATTCTAATGTTTGATGAAAAAATTCTGTGATTCATCTATAGAATTCTGCTTCTTCTATTTCCTGTATCATATATACTTGCTAGAATTTATCTATCTCAAATATCAAAAACTTATAGTAAACAGCTTTGTTTTGTTTCATAAATTATTACCACTTTATGGTGAAAATGAACTTACAAATCAATTTATAAATAGTGGAGAAATACATAATACTATATACTTGTAGGCACTGAAATGGGACAAGTATAGTGTATCCACCTATGCAAGTTATCAATTTGAGTACATTTCCAACTGTAAGAATTCATTATATTGGCGTTCAGAAAGAGCCATTCAAATGTCAACTTCTCTTAAACTCAGAAGCTAAGTAGCTCCTGAGAGATTTGGCAGAAGTGGGTAAAAGAGAAAAACAAAATCAAACAGATACACAAAAAAAGTCACAGTCAGGCAGTCTATAAATATTATTAGAAAAAATATCTAGGTCACTGAAGAAGTATCTTTTCTTTAGGGTACTGAGTTGTATTTCTGTTTCTCAATTGTTGTAACAAATGACAATAAGGCATACATGCATTACCCAAAGAGTACATCAATTTTCACATATAAATTTGTACTACTATACTAAATAAATTTTGAGATGTGAATTACAGAAAATCAACTTAAATTTCCAACCTTGAATAAAACTGTCAAACCAAATAGAAATTCAAAATCACAACTATAAAAAAAAACTAATTATAGCATCAAGTGTACTTTTGCTTATCATACAGACTATTTTTAAAAAAAAAATTATTTAAGGATAAACAGATGTGAAGGCAGAAATTCAATAAATCTAGTGGAACAAGAAACACTTAAGTTTTAGTCATTACTTTTCTAGCAATTATACCAAAGCATGTTTGTTTGTTTGTTTGTTTATTATCTATTTATTTAAAAGATTTTACTTATTTATTTGACAGAGAGGGAAGTCACAAGTAGGCAGAGAGAGGAAGGGAAGCAAGCTCCTTGCTGAGCAGAGAGCCCAGTGCTAGGTACTGGGCTCAATCCCAGGACCCTAGGATCATGACCTGAGTGGAAGGCAGAGGCTTAACCCACGTACCCCAGCATGTTTTATTTTTAAGACAGTAGTTTTCATGTTAAACAGTGACTTCTTATTCTTTTTTTATTGGGAATTTGAAACACTGAGCTTAAATCTTCTTCCACTGAATAACAAAGTTGATTAACTTATAATTTTTTAAAGAATTTATTTATTTATTTCACAGAAAGAGATCACAAGTAGACAGAGAGGCAGGCAGAGAGAGAGGAAGAGAAGCAGGTACCCTGCTGAGCAGAGAGCCTGATGTGGGGCTCGATCCCAGGACCCTGGGATCATAACCTGAACCAAAGGCAGAGGCTTTACCCACTGAGCCACCCAGTCACCACTTAACTGATCATTTTAATAATAAATGTAAAACATGGAAATTCTTTTGATGTAATTCAGATGTGTGGAAAGAATTTCATTGTCTGAGCCAATGAATGGTACATTTTGTTTTTAAAAATTTAGGAAGCCAAAAGACTTGAATGTGTGTGGTCAAAGTTCAGGAAATGTGTGCTTTGGAAAAGCTGGTTTTAACTCAGGTAATCAGATAAATCATTCCATACTTAACACTGAGGAATATAATTTAACTGGAAATTGGAATTAAGAAAGAAAAAATAGAATCAAACTGGATTTTGAATCTGAACCACATCTTGTTCATTTTTTTCTCTTCAAAAAGGAAAATTTTAAAGAAGAGTTATTTTAAGCTAAGAAACTATCAAATTAAAAAACCTAGCTACTGAGGAAGAACAATTTTCCCTGAACAGAGGACTGTGCTTTCCCCACCCTAGATGTTTGATCTGGCATGTGTGTATTGTGCATGTGTGTGTGTGTGTGTGTGTATCAAAGGCCTGCATTGTAAATATAGAGATAGGAGGCTATTGGATTTGAAGAAAGATAGAGCTACCACAAGTGCAGAGAAAAAATGCCTGTAAAACAGAATGGAAAGTAGTGTCAAAAGTCAAAAAGCGAACCATATCTGATATAATAGAAAATAACTTTGAAACCTTTGAGTTGTGTTCCAGTATATAAACACCCCTCTGATTTCCTGTTGTTTCTACTGAGAATCACAGACTGCAAGATTGTAAGAGGTGCAACCACCTATCAAGTGTGTATGTCTTCTTTCTGCAACATTCCTCCTTTGTATTTGAAAACCTATGGTAACACCAACTTGTCACTCCTCCATCCTTTCCTTTAGGATGGAAAACAACTGTCTTCATGACTGTCAAAATTGGTTAGTTTTTATATGGAAAATTCAAAACAAGCCAAAAGACAGTGCCATCATGGGGAGAAGTCTGAATCTTTGAGAAGACAGGTGTTTCAAATTACACATGCAAAAGCTTCTACTTCCCTCTATTTTCATGTGTGTCTGCTTTCCACCCCTATTGTTACTCACTGCATTAGGTTCTCCTGAAAAAGAACCAACAGAATGTGCATATATATATATATATATATATATATAGAGAGAGAGAGAGAGAGAGAGAGAGAGAGAGAGGTTTGTATTAAAGTGGTTCATGAGTTGCGATGGCTGGCAAGTCTATAACATATAGGGTAGACCATCCGGCTGGAGACCAGGAAAGTCAATTCAATCTGCTGGTAGAATTCCTTCTTTTTTGAGAAGAGGTCATTTTTTGTTTTATTAAGACCAGTGAATTGGATGAGGTCTACAAGCATGATGGATGGTATCTGTTTACTCAAAAGTCCACAGATTTAAATGTTAATCTCATTCAGAGTACACCTTATAAAAACTGGGAATTTAATCATTATCCTCCTCTTCTCACTCATCACTTCCTTCATAAGGAATCTTTTATTGGGTCTCATTTAAAATTCCAACTATAGAGTAATTCTAACCTTAATAGAGCCAGAATTATCTTTGCTTCTGTGCTGCATATCCACAAAGACAATCCAGAAAAATGTTTGACCATGTATCTGGGCAACATGTCCCAGCCAAACTGACATAGAATTAACCATCACACTCCTCTTATTCCACCTCTTATCTTTCAGAATCATTGTTACACGGATGGGGGAATTTGATCTATTATTTAGTAGATTGGGATATAATTAAGAATTTCTATTCTAAGATAATGTATTTTGTCTTTTTCCCAATGGCTCAAACCTTCAAAGCATGTAAGTATAAAACTAAAAGTGATACCCAGATATCTGCAGTCCTATTTACTCAAGAGAATAGGAAGGATAGCCCTGGTCATCTGATTTTTCTTGGGTCATACTTTGACTTACATTTGCATAACTTCCTTCATATAATTAAACTGGGGAGATAAAATTATGTATCTCAATCTTCTTACAGAGTTAGATATTCATTTTGTTTCTTCTTCTCCTTAATATCCTTTCCAATTCTTTTCATTTTTTCCTTTAAGCTCTCTTATGCTAACTTCCATTAAAACACAACATATTAGAAAGCCAACGTTGGTGGCATCACAATTCCGGACTTCAAGCTCTATTACAAAGCTGTCATCATCAAGACAGCATGGTACTGGCACAAAAACAGACACATAGATCAATGGAACAGAATAGAGAGCCCAGAAATAGACCCTCAAATCTATGGTCAACTCATCTTCGACAAAGCAGGAAAGAATGTCCAATGGAAAAAAGACAGCCTCTTCAATAAATGGTGCTGGGAAAATTGGACAGCCACATGCAGAAAAATGAAATTGGACCATTTCCTTACACCACACACAAAAATAGACTCAAAATGGATGAAGGACCTCAATGTGCGAAAGGAATCCATCAAAATCCTTGAGGAGAACACAGGCAGCAACCTCTTCGACCTCTGCCGCAGCAACATCTTCCTAGGAACAACGCAAAAGGCAAGGGAAGCAAGGGAAAAAATGAACTATTGGGATTTCATCAAGATCAAAAGCTTTTGCACAGCAAAGGAAACAGTTAACAAAATCAAAAGACAACTGACAGAATGGGAGAAGATATTTGCAAACGACATATCAGATAAAGGACTAGTGTCCAGAATCTATAAAGAACTTAGGAAACTCAACACCCAAAGAACAAATAATCCAATCAAGAAATGGGCAGAGGACATGAACAGACATTTCTGCAAAGAAGACATCCAGATGGCCAACAGACACATGAAAAAGTGCTCCATATCACTCGGCATCAGGGAAATACAAATCAAAACCACAATGAGATATCACCTCACACCAGTCAGAATGGCTAAAATCAACAAGTCAGGAAATGACAGATGCTGGCGAGGATGTGGAGAAAGGGGAACCCTCCTACACTGTTGGTGGGAATGCAAGCTGGTGCAGCCACTCTGGAAAACAGCATGGAGGTTCCTCAGAATGTTGAAAATAGAACTACCCTATGACCCAGCAATTGCACTATTGGGTATTTACCCTAAAGATACAAATGTAGTGATCCAAAGGGGCACATGCACCCGAATGTTTATAGCAGCAATGTCCACAATAGCCAAACTATGGAAAGAACCTAGATGTCCATCCACAGATGAATGGATCAAGAAGATGTGGTATATATACACAATGGAATACTATGCAGCCATCAAAAGAAATGAAATCTTGCCATTTGCGACAACATGGATGGAACTAGAGCGTATCATGCTTAGCGAAATAAGTCAAGCAGAGAAAGACAACTATCATATGATCTCCCTGATATGAGGAAGTGGTGATGCAACATGGAGGCTTAAGTGGGTAGGAGAAGAATAAATGAAACAAGATGGGATTGGGAGGGAGACAAACCATAAGTGACTCTTAATCTCACAAAACAAACTGAGGGTTGCTGGGGGGAGGGGGTTTGGGAGAAGGGGGTGGGATTATGGACATTGGGGAGGGTATGTGCTTTGGTGAGTGCTGTGAAGTGTGTAAACCTGGTGATTCACAGACCTGTACCCCTGGGGATAAAAATATATGTTTATAAAAAAAATATAAAAAAAAAAAAAAAAAAAAAAAAGAAAGAAAAAAAAAAAAAAAAAAAAAAAACACAACATATTGTTTTTCTTTCTTCCTTCCTGATTAATTCTTAATATTATGTGCTAGTCCTGTCTGCTCTAATTTCTAAAGATTGAAGTATCTCGGAATTTAATCATTATCCTCCTCTTCTCACTCATCACTTCCTTTATAAGGAATCTTTTATTGGGCCTCACTTAAAATTCCAACTATAGAGTAATTCTAACCTTAATAGAGCCAGAATTATCTTTGCTTCTGTGCTGCATATCCACAAAGACAATAGCATACTTGATGTCAGGACTTGGTCATCTTATGTATATCTTAAACTTAACATGTCCACATATTAAAAATGCTTCCTGGGGGTGCCTGGGTGCCTCAGTGGGTTGAAGCCTCTACCTTCGGCTTGGGTCATGATCCCGGGGTCCTGGGATCGAGCCTCATATCGGGCTCTCTGCTCAGCAGAGAGCCTGCTTCCCTCTCTCTCTCTGCCTCCCTCTCTGCCTACTTGTGATCTCTTTCTGTCAAAAAAAAAAAAAAAAAAAAAATGCTTCCTGGGATCCTGGGTGACTCAGTCAGTTGGGCTTCTGACTCTTGGTTTCTGCTAGGGTCATGATCTTAAGGGTCATAGGATCAAGCCCTGTGTTGGGCTCCACCTTCAGTTGGGAGTCTGCTTCAAGATTCTCTCCCTCTGTCCCTCCCCCGACTCAAGCATGAGCATGAGCATGTGTTCTCTCTAAAATAAATAAATAAATCTTAAAAAAAAAGAAAATCTTCTCCAGTCTCCCAAAGCTCAAATAGATGCTTCATTTACTAGCCAGTGAAACATATTCTTAATACCTCTTCTCCCTCGTCTCCCCATGTTCAAGCCAACACCAACTTCGCCCGAGTTTCTAGATCAGTTTATAGATAATAATAATAAATTACCATAAACTTTAGGATTTAAACAAAACAAATTTATTCTGTTATAGTTCTGGAGGTCAGAAGTCTAAATGAATGTTCTGGAGGCCAGAATTCTAAAATCAAGGTGTTGGCAAAGCTGTGCTCCCTCTGAATACTTCATTAAATTCATTTCCTTGCCTTTTACAGCTTCTAGAGGCTGCCTGCATTTCTTGGGGGGAGCCCCTTCTATATATTCAAGGCTAACAGTATAACATCTCAAATCTCTCTCACCTCTGCTTTCATCATCACATTTCCTTCTCTGACTCTGGCTCTCTTCCCTCCCTCTTTTCTTTATAAGGACTCTTCTGGCTTAATCTGATAATTGACTGAGCTGCCCAAATAATCCTAAATAATTTCCGGTCTCAAAAAGCCTTAACTCAGTCAGGTCTACAAAACCTCTTTTAATATATAAACTGTCATATTCACAAGTGCCAAGAAATAGAATGCTGATAGTTGGTGGGAAGGCATTACCCAGTCCACCAGAGTCCCTTCAAAATATTTCTCTAATCTTTCCTCTTCCCTTCCTTCTTACTTATGTTTTCTAAGTCCAAGATACCATCAACTTTTCATGGAATGGCACCAGTTTCTGGTTACCATTATTCACTCTTCTAGCACATTTCCCACTTAGTGACCACAACTGGTCTCATTTAAGAAAAATGTTATCACCTTATCCTCTTAAAACATTTTAACAGCTTGGCATTACATTTAGGAAAACTTCAGTAATCTTTACTGTGGTTTTCCATAATCTAACTTCTACTAAAAATCTCAGACTTCATCTAATGCAACTGCTTCCTTAATCACTCTACAATGTTTACCTGCCTTCCCATTTAGCCAAATTCATTATATGTCTTTGCAAATGCTTTTACTCTCTAAAGTCTTCTTTTGACTCTTTATAATGTAATATTGTAGCTCAAGATCTGTATTATAAAAACATAACATAAAATTACAAAGTCTATATTACATAGGAGATTTATACATATAACTTAAACTGTGTAGTACTTTGAAAAGAGCTCCAGATGTTTTTCAGTGTTTCTACTTTCTTTAAGTTCATTTCAGTGCAAATGTATATCTTCTATAGCAGTACTTTTTTCTATCTTAAAAGATGAGCAGTTCATCTGCATTTGTTTTCAGATTCATTCTCCATTCCTTGCTTTCTGTACTGTATGGTGCTAGAAAATTATTCCCTGATTCCTTTGCAAACTACTTTCCAGCTCCATTCAGCCAATCAAAGCTCCTGGTGGATGTATTGGAGGACAAGGAGAAGGAGAAGCTAAGGTGTTCTTATGTATTACATTGGATAGCGTGTTTGGCAGAGACTGTGTCATCTCCATTGTTCTAGTTTCTATATTTAACAGTTCCATTATAGGACATTTCTTCTAGGTAGGTTTCCAACTTTCTTTGTAAGACCCCAGATCCTGATTTGTTACCATTACATGCTCCTCTTGCCCTTCTAACTATAGGGATAAAGACAGTTTCATTACTGATCATATAAATTAAGGTTCTCCAGAGAAATAAAACCAATAGGATGCTTATATACACATAATGTATATTATATATAATACACACACACACACACACACACACACACACACATATAGGTGTGTGTGTGTGTGTGTGTGTATAAAATATGTATACACAAGGGTATATATACATGCGGGATGTATATAATCTATCCCCATAGAGGATGACAAATCCCAAGATCTGCAGGTTGAGTTGACAAGCTAAAGTGTTCTTATGTATTACATTGGATAGCGTGTTTGGCAGAGACTGTGTCATCTCCATTGTTCTAGTTTCTATATTTAACAGTTCCATTATAGGACATTTCTTCTAGGTAGGTTTCCAACTTTCTTTGTAAGACCCCAGATCCTGATTTGTTACCATTACATGCTCCTCTTGCCCTTCTAACTATAGGGATAAAGACAGTTTCATTACTGATCATATAAATTAAGGTTCTCCAGAGAAATAAAACCAATTAGGATTCTTATATACACATAATGTATATTATAATATATTATATATATATACACACACACACACCTATATACATATTTTATACACACACACACCTATATGTGTGTGTGTGTGTGTGTGTGTGTGTGTCTGTGTGTATAAAATATGTATACACAAGGGTATATATACATGCGGGATATATATAATCTATTCCCATAGAGGATGACAAATCCCAAGATCTGCAGGTTGAGTTGACAAGCTCAAGACCCACTAGAACCAATATGTAATTCCAGTCTGTCTGATGGCCTGGAGCCATGAAACTCAGGAAGAGCCAATGTTTCAGTCCAAAGGCAGGAAAAAACTACTGTCTTATTCAAAGGCCATCAGGAAGGAAGAATTCTCTCTTACTCAGGAGAGAGTCAGTCTTTCCACGCTATCCAGGACGCAACTGATTAGGTGATGCCCACCAATTTAGAGCAATCTCCTTTCCTATCTACCAATTTAAAGGTTAATCTCATTCAAAAACACCCTCACAGAAACACCCATTATAATGGACACTCTGTGGCTCAGTTGAAACATAAAATTAACCATCATGCAGCTATTAGTTATTTTTTGGTTTTCCTCACCTTCTACCCTTTTTGTATTTATACATCTTCTTTCACATGGGAAAAAAAAAAGGATTACCTGATTTGATTTCTCATTTTTAAATATATATACATATAGTACTTTTAATTTTCCTGAATGGATCTTGACTGATATAAACGTTTCCTTTTAAAATGGGTAATTTCCCCTTCCTTATGTTCTAATTACCACCAACATCTATATTTATCATAATTTATTCACCCTTTTGAAAATGATCCATAATTTGTAAATAAATGTATAAACATTATTTATTCCTCTTCCCAACTACTTTCTTTGGCAAATCAAGGTATACATTGATGCATTCATTGCCCTTTTCATCAATGTCCCTTGTTTTTAAAGGAACATTTTGTATATTTTAGGTTAGGACTTCAGAAAACTTTTTTTAATAGTTTCTTCCCTTTTTTCAATAAAGTCTATTCCTCTGTTCATAAATTGTCTTATCAGGAGAATTAATTTATAAATTCATGTGTGGTTGCTAAGAAAAGTAGCATAAGTTTTTCTAATAAATTGTTAAGTTCATTTATTAATTTCTAATAAATTGTTAAGTTCACACACCATAAAGACTTGCAAAACCTTAAGTGTTATTCTATGACATATTGCTTTATTGAAAGAAATATCTACAAATAAAATTCAAACATGATAAATTTAGCATACTGAAAAAAAACTTTTTGAAATGACTCAGATATAGTTAAATAGAAAAAAATCACTCTTTTGTGTCTGATGAGTGGCTCAGTCAATTAAGCATCTGCCTTTTTCTCAGGTAATGACCCTGGGGTCCTGGGATAAAGTCCTGCAACAGGGTCCCTGCTTTTCCCTCTCCTCCCTGCTCATACTCTTTCTCTGTCTCTGTCTCTCAAATAAATAAAATCTTTAAAAAAAGAAAAAAATTACTCCTTTAATAATATACTTTATCAAAAGAAATTTACAAATAATAAATTACTGCTATAATGTTAAATACATTTAGAATGTGAGTTAGTAAATACAATGAAGAAATATGATAAAGTTTGGGTTGGCTAGAAAGTTTCTAATTGTCAACAATCAAAACCTTAGCTTTACTAAGAAATTACCTTGTAATAGGAAGAGGTTACTCATGTCTGAAATTCAAAAAAGCAATTCTATATATAAAATGATCTGAAGAGCATGGGATCTAGAAAACAGATGCAACTAGATGTTATGTATAAACAGCAAACATCCAGAATCCTTCTCCCAATTAGTAGAAGGAAGGCCCAGCTGGAATTCTGCTAGGAAGCCTTCTAGTAAATAAAATTCTAAAGTAACCTGGTGATTCATAATTATCACACAAAGTAAACTCATTTAGAATTGTAATATCATCTTCTAAGCTTAATGTTTTTCAGATTAAGTTGTTCATTAGAGACATATCTAAGTACGAATGAGCAGGAAAGTAGTTGCAGTTCTATAAATACCTCTCCTTATATAAAAGGCTTAAACAGTCCTTAAATATGACTCTTATGATAAGAATCCAGACTTAAATCTAAAACCAAATCTATTAATATTTGAACAGAAATCATTTTCTCTTTGTATAATTATAATAATATTGAAAAAAATAATATTTTAGGTAATTTAGATTATCTTAAAGACTCCCTGTAAATTTTTTATAAAATATTTTATGAGATACTAACATGATTGGAACATCTATTTTTCTAACAATTGAATGAAATTATTTGATATCAGTAAATCTGATTACTAATTAAATATATTAATATTAATCAGATTTCTTCATTTTCTTGACTAATGAAACATTTTTAATTAAGCTTTTGCTTTCTTACTGATTTGAGCACCATTTAAGCATATCCCCTGAAGATTATTTGAATATCTGCCATAATGTCTACCTTTCTAGATTCATGTTAATCTTCCTAAAATCAAGTCTTAGCCGGGAGCATCCATTGCTCCACAATTCCCATACAATAAGTACTAATACTCAGTGATTTCTATCATGGGAAATAATTCTTCCCATTTGATCTACTCTGTTTCCTCCTCAACTTTTGTTCATCCTTTATCTCTTCATCTAGTTTTGAATAAGGAGTCTTTGTGAGACACATGTTAACTAGGCTTCTCTCCATCCTTTTTCTTTCCTGCAGAGTACCTGACACCTGTTGACTATACCCCATGTTCAGATTTTATATCTCAACCCAGTTATGGTTGCAATAAAATATGAAATTGGTAAAAATAAAACTCACTCTTAACTCGACAGAACAAACTGAAGGTTGCTGGAGGGGATGTTGGCAGGCAGATAGGCTAAGTGGGTGATGGGTATTAAGGAGGGCACTTGTTATGGTGAGCCCCGGGTGTTATGTAAATGATGAATCACCAAATTCTACTCCTGAAACTGATATTACACTGTATGTTAACTGGAATTTAAATAAAAACTTGAAACAAACAAACAAAAGTGAATTCATTTCAATGTACAAAATGTTCCAAATAGCTAGTCACTATGAAAATAAAATAAACTAATAATACCCATGAGTCCCACATTTTAATTTTTATTAAATACAGAACCTAACTGCTGTTTGTGTTTTCATGGATTGACGGAAGATTTTTTTTTTTCTTATTAAGAAATTCATTCCTAGTTTGGATTTGGATTTGGTCTACTTTTATATTCTTGGAATATGATTAACATTTTGTTATCTGTACATTTCTACTATATCTGTATTTATTGTTATTGATCCATTATGTCAATAGAAAATAACTCACATTTTGGCTTGCTTTTCTATGAGTGCTTTTTCCTTTTCTATTATTTCCTTTTCTCTCATCACTTACATTGTTTTGATTTTTTTTTCTTTTCTATTCTGAATTAGTATATTCAGTTGTTCTGCAAACTTTTTCCTTCCTTCCTCTCTTTGTTTCTTTCTTTCTGTCCCCTATTACAGTGGCTCAAGTACTTCTGTGTCATCTGTCCAAACAAGAACTAAATCACTGTATTTAGAGGATTCCAGTGTAATTGATGAGTCCTTACCCAATCATGCTATTTAGTCCAGTCTATTAACAAGCTTGTTCACTCTGCTAGACCTTGTGATTAGCTTCTTATGGAAATAAAAGTGGAGAAGGGGGTGGGATTATGGACATTGGGGAGGGTATGTGCTTTGGTGAGTGCTGTGAAGTGTGTAAACCTGGTGATTCACAGACCTGTACCCCTGGGGATAAAAATATATGTTTATAAAAAATAAAAAGTTAAAGAAAAAAAGTGGACAGACAAGGATTATCAGCTTTCTGAGGGGTATCTCAAATATAAAAGAAAGAGAAGAAAGCCATCAAGTAGAGGCCATGGAATTCTAAGTAAATAGATTTAATTTAGAAAGGAAAATAAAATTCTAAAAAGCTAATATTATTCTATTGATAAGAGAATATGTTGACCTTATACACAACATCAGTGATGTTCTAATAAAGCAACGAATAACATCAAAAAGAATTAGAAATTAAGAAGTGGGAAGCAAAAGTGAAAAATTAATAGGATGAGGGTTTCCATTTTCAAGAAGAAGGAACTGATATACCTTTCTTATTCTACCCTTTAAGTACAGATAAAAAGTCTGGATGTTACCCAAAAGACAAATATAAGAAACCGTTGACAGGTGGACAGAAGATGACAAGGAATGTTAATATCCCAAAAACCAATATGGTAGTGACTTCTCTAGGTTTTCTTTCTCCCTCCTATACTTCATATTTGATACTGAACAAAGTGGGAATTCAGAATTGTGAAAAAGCTAAAAAAAATTTTAAAGCCCCAACAAAAGCCAAAGGATCTGGGAAGGGGCAGCACAGGATATTTTTAAAAATAACTTTTAAGAGTAACTGTTCTAGCTAGCTAAATGCCACAGGAGGAGAAACTGTGTCTCTGTTCATAAACACATCAGCAAAGACTAAGGAGGTAACCTAGATTTCCACATGTACCGGGCTGTAACAAGAAGCCCCAATCCCCTCACTTCCAGGTGTGATGTCAGTAAAGGCAGAGTGGAGAGTTGGGATATTCATCCCCAGTAGGTTATAACAAGATCCTGAGGTAGCAACAGAAAGCATGCAGAAGCCTAGACTGCCTCCCACATCTGGTAAAAAGGAGGGGTACTCCCCTTTCCCTCTGGGGTCATGTCAGAGGGACCTAAAGAATGTCCCCTCATCATTATCCAGCAGTAAGGAGATCAGTTTTCCCAGACTCCTCCCTGTGGTATCAGGAAAGGTCAGGTGGAGAGCTATAATGAGGCACTCTTACCCTTCCCAGGCAGGGAATTGTCAGAAGAGAGCTAGTGGTAAGCCAGAACTCTTATCCCATGGAACAATAATAAGGATGCCCTCTTAAGGTGTCAATGGAGGCCAAGAGGGTAAATGGGGCTTCTACCACCACTTGGCAGTAATAGGGTAGTGGCCATTGCCAGAGAAGTAACAGAGAGACCAGTTAAAACAGAAAGTTTAAATAAAATCCAGAGTCTTATAACACCCAAATGTCCAGATTTCAATTAAAAATTATTTATAAGAACCAAGAAGATCTCAAACTATAGTTTAAAGAAAAGGCACAACCAATTATCTATGTACACTAAGATGACAGTAGATTAGAATTACCTGACAAAGATTTTAAAGTAGCTATCATAAAAATGCTCCAGTGAACATTTATGAACATGCTGGAAACAAATGAAAAAAAAAAAATCCCAGCAAGGAAGTATATTATATAAAGAAGAACAAAATTAAAATAAAATAACTTAAAAACAAAATAAGTGACATTTTCAAAATTTCAAAAGATGGATTCAGGACAGAATGAAGAAAACAGATTCAACAATAAGTAAATTGGAAACTATAACAAAGGAAATCATCCAATGTGAACAATAGAGATAAAAATAGAGGGGAAAAATGTATATAGACACAGGGCTATGTGAAGCTATAACAAAATATCTAACACTTGTGTTGCTGAAATCCCAGAAGAAGAGCAGTAAGAGGACAAGGCTGATAAATTTCTGAATAAATCACAGCTGAAGATTTCCTAAATTTAGCAAGAAATGCAACTCTACAGATTTAAGAAGTGAGCAAACCCCAAACAGGATAACCCCAAAGAAATCCATCATAGGCAAAGCCAAATCATAGTCAAACTTCCAAAAACAAAAATAAAAAGTCTTGAAAGTAGCAGAATGGACATCTATAGAGGAGTAGCATTTCAAGTAACAGCAGATTCCTCTTTAGAACTATGGAAAACATATTATCAGAGACAGAGAAGTAAGTGACATCTTTCAAGTGCTGAAAGAGAAAAACTAATAGATATTTAGAAAGAAAGAACAGAGACTAGAGAGCAGATAGTTATTAGAATTAATAATTGAGATGTTTACAATACAGAAGGAAATGTATGAAACTTTAAGAAGCTCTGAGTTAGCTGGGACAGTGAATGTAAAATTATCAACATTAGGCATAATTGGGCAAAATGTAGAACAAAACAATAAAGGGAAAATTCTAAATCCACAAAAAGATAAAGCATTTCCTATGTCAATGATCAGATATCAGAAGGGCATGGAGTTTTCAACACGTATTTTCAGCATCTGTGCCTAAAACAAGTAGTTATAGTTCATTAAATGTTTCAAAATAAACAAAATTTCAATCACAAAAGAATAATAAGCTCACTAGAAATTAGTCTTCTTAAAATTGTGATTTTAAAGACCATTAACCTAAGGTATTATACAGTGTAATTATCCTATAGTTTTTTTTTAAATATAGAAATGCATACTTAAAATAAATCAATGAGTTATCTTGTACTTTGTAAACAATTAGGTGTTTGCTTTATTTGCCAGAAATAAAGTAAATTTGAGTATTAAAGAGGTAATAAGTATGGTGAAAAATTACTATGACATTTACCCTTGGCAAACAAAAGTGAAAAAATTAATACTGTTAAAATCAGACGGAGGATCAATTGTTATACAGCTATTAGAAAAATAAAAATCTATCAGTTGGAGATAAATGTCATGTCCTAAGGAAACAGAAAACATACAATGGTTGAACTTAGTTTATTTTGACTTTGTAATTAGTCTTGGGAGCCAAAATTAATGGATTACACTGAGAAGCCCAAACAAATGCTTAGTCTTAAAGGAACTAAACATAGTTGATAATTAACAGAGCAAAGAGAGGCCAAAAGACATAGAGCAGAGGTACAAGTGTAAATCACATAGCAATACATTAACATTTTCTTATTTTATATTTATTGTTGCAATGATAATATTATTGGCTAGGGTTCATTTATTTTGCAGGAAACATGTACTCACTCAATGAGTTAATAGCACTGAATATAACTTCATTTAACATTGCTTCAATGATATAAAAAATGAATAGAGAATGTTCTTACTACTGTATTTTCTCTCTTTTCTTTTTTGCTGATTTTCAATTCAAGAATACCTTGTGTTGCTTTAAACACAGACATACATGTACACATATACACATAACAGATTAACTTACTGAACAATGCAACTGAATTATTGGGAAAATGGGTGCAAATTTTATATTTCATGAAGGGCTAATACCAAAAATATATAAAGAACTCACACAACTCAGTATTAAAAAAGAAACAGTCTGCTTTAAAAATGAGCAGAATATCTGAATAGGCATTTTCCCAAAGAAGACATACAAATGGCTAAACACACATGAAACATGCTACACACCAGTAGCCATCAGAGAAATGAGATATTATCTCACACCTGTTAGAAAGGCTATTATCAAAAAGACAAGAAATAAGGACTTATTTCTTGAAGATGTAAAAAAAAAAAAAAAAAAAAGAACCCTTGTGTACAAATGTAAATTGGTGCAGCCACTATGGAAAATAGTTCTTCAAAAAATTAAAAACAGGGGCACCTGGGTCGTTCAATCAGTTAATCGGCTGACTCTTAATTTCAGCTTAGGTCATGATCCTAGTGCCCAGAGTCTGACTCCGGGCTCAGTGGAGAGTCTGCTCCTTCTCCCTCTGCCTCTCTCTCTGCTCTCTCCCTCTCTCTCTCTATCGGATAAATAAATAAATCTTTAAAAAAAATTAAAAATAGAACTACCATATGTTCTAGCAATTCTATTTCTGGGTATTTATCTAAAGACAGTGAAAATACTAATTTGAAAGGATATATGCACCCCTACATTTATTGCAGCACTATTTACAGTAACCAAGATGAAGAAAACAATTTAAGTGTCCATCGGTGGAAAATTGACAAAGAAATTGTGTGTGTATGTATATAAGAATAGTATATCTTTATGTAGAATAAAAAAAAATACAAGGTCATAGATACATAGACACAGATTGGTGATTGTCAGAAGTAGGGAAGTAGAAGGTGAGAAAAATAAGTGAAAGGGTTAAAAAATTCTTGCATGTCTTTGGCAAAAAAAAAAAAAAAAAAAGAAGAAAGAAATGAGGGATAAAGGAAGGAAAGAAGAAATGAAAAAAAAAGAAAACCTAGTCCCCCATTTCTTCCTCTGCTCTACATGTTTTTAATTAACTGATCCTTGACTTGTGAAAAAGTTATCTTGATTTGTCAAGTGATTTTAATGGCTAGATTTCAAATAAAACATAAGGGCAACAATCACTCTTCACAAACTCTTTTTTTCATTAATTAAAAAAAGAATACGTGGTGCTTTAAACACAGACATAAATGTACACAGACACACACACACCCCAATAGATCAATTTACCAAACAGTGCAATTGCCATGATATATCTGTCCTCTTAAATCTTTTCTTTCAGTGGGGCAAGACATATAAAAAGAAACCTATAATTAACACTTAAAAAATAAGTAGTAGTCTACCTTCAAAGTTGAGTGTCCTGGGAATATGAATTCTGGTTATAAAAGAAAAAAGAGTAGTAACACACTTTTTGTGCCAATACCTCAACAGTCAACAAGATATACCACATGCTTTTTTGTTTCAATTTTTTTTTTTTTATGTCTCTTTTTCATGTCATGGTCAATGGAATTGGCTGGCATAGTTCAGAGCAGCAGGGATTCAAGTTTGAAACCACATGGTGCACAGCCTAGGAATCAATCTTGCCTGGGCAAGAGGATATGAAGATTCCATTGAAGGAATTCACCCTAAGGAAAAATAAGTTGAAGCTCACAAATTTGGTTCATGATCAAAGTTGAAAAGAAGGGTAATTCAAATAGTCAAAAGTGCTTATTGTCTCCAGGTCTGTCTTCTAGATAAGTTCTCACAGGCTTATATGTCCATCACAGTGTAAGAATTCCATATAAATGGAAATAAAAGAATAAAAACAAAGATTTACCACATTGGGTGTTGATGCATCAGCATTCTTGATATTAACATAATTACTACCTGCATTAGACATCTAAACTCAGGCATTGGCATCTTCAACATCAGCATGAAACAGCTGCATCACTACCTGAAATGGATGTTCATGGTACTGCTGCCATTGTCACCATCAACATTAGCTGCATGAAAGAAAGATTCTGCCTCTACAGCCTCACAACAGAAGACCTAAAGAGTAAGAGACATACAAGTATTTTCACATTTCGAAAGTCTATGTTACAACACTTTGCTTTTATGGAAGACCTACATTAGTATTTGTTTTCACTAACTGAAAGAAATCTGAAGCACATTTTTGATTTTATGAAAAAGAGCATTTGTTTTGCAATGCATTTGTTTTGCAACAAGCCTTTATAGGGGCAGTGCACACCCAAGAAGCAAGAGTGGCCGCCCTGGGCTTCTTCCCTAGAAACTACACTCAGCATCTCAGCATCAAGCTGCCATAGCTTCCAACCCTGGGGTTGAGTGTGCTTTATCTTGACTTATTTTGTGCATCCATTAGCAAGATGTGTCCTAAGGATCAGAAAAGCCTAAGAGAGGTTATTTTGGGGGTCTGGGAACACTAAAGAATATTTCTATATAAATTGATGGTAATTGCTTGCACACTTTATGCTATTTTGGCTTATTAAAGTTTTCATAAGAACACACTACTTTCAGATAGCAGGGGAAATCTGTAATATGGCAGGTAAGAAAACAAGATCATGAAGCGCAGGTTAGTTGTAGCTACAAGTGTCTAGGAAAAATTTGTAGTATTTTTTCCTAACTGATATGTACTAGGAACAAAGGGGAATATAGTAATGAAAAGTTTGAGAAATCTGGATTTGTTACCTGGTTCATTAAATAGGATCAATAATTAACAACTTTGCTTGGAAAAAAAATTTCATATTTTCTTGAGCACTCAGAGAATAGCATGACTATGCTACCCAAAATATACTCAAACATCAGAAAAGAACCGCAATACATAGAAATTATAAACTGGTCTAGATTACTAAGGAGAAGCCTTGGCTCCTCCTTATATATAAGGATATAAAAGTATATCTAAGTGTCTCTATCATAACGGTATTATTACCAGTAAAAAAACCAATATTTTTTCTTTATTTCTTATTTTATTTTATTTGGTACATAGGTGTCAACAATTTTAAGACCAGCCAAATGTTGGAATTCTAGGGATAAAATCACAAAAGAAAACATTAGTAATAGAGCATATATTGAGGTATTTCCAATAATGTTCTCATGTGGTAAGGAATTTCAAATCTGTTTAGTAGTCCACATATATGAAATGTTTCACTAGTTTCCAAAATCTTTGAATTGTGATAATCAACTGTGTTCTGTTAACACAAGAAATGACCATATGTTATAACTGTGACCTTTTAAGAATAAAACTGGGCTTCTACCCTACCTATAAGCAACTTAACCACATACATATAACAACTATTTTTTGTTACATATACCCATCCTTGTCATTGTCAACCTAGAAATCACGGATACTTTCTTAAGCATCTTTCTAAAGGACTAATGCTGTACCAATAAAGACAAGAAAATCTTGAACTGCATATATTCATATCATTTTGACCTAAGCTAAATTATTAATTATACCTTAAGGGTTTCATCATTTCCAAGGTCTCTGCTACTCACGTTGTTATTTGTGTAAATTTATTCTTATTTTCTTAATACTATGTTGGTGAAATAAAAATAACAGAATATTAAAGCATTTATCCATTGATCTTTCTTTCAAAATAGATTCATAAAGTTTTAATGTTATATGAAACAGAATTGTTCTTTCTTCAGGAGTTCATATAAAATATATGTTGAAAACATGTATTAGCTTTACTGGCATAAATATGCTCTGGAAAGAGATAAGTTAACAATTGTTATCTAGATACATTTTTTTAAATTATGGACTATTTCATGTATAAAGTACTGATCTCACTCATCTCTCTATTCGCAAGGAAAGATGAGAAGTTTTGTTCTTTAATCTCTAAAATCAAATGCAGTAAAATCACAAGGAAACTTGTGCAATGTTAACAAAATTTCATGATTTTAGAGAAATTAGATAAACATTTCTGAACAAATTCATCAGAAATTTGAATTATATTTTGGTGCTATTTGTTTTTTAAATATCTGACAGGACACTAATAACTATTTCTACACCTAGTCATAATGTGCCCAATCTTTTAAATGCCAGACTAAGTTTCAATGAACCACATCAAAATAAAATGGCATTAGTTTGAATTCTGACCCTAAGGAAATGCCCTTAAAATGTGATTTTAGGAGCTTCCCCTCATTAGTTTAATGAGTGCTACTGCACTTTGTCTCAGTTGACTCTTTTCATAAATAACTCTTGCCCAGCTTAATCCTTTCTTGAACTACCCTCAATAATTTGCAGGCAGTTAGTGGTTTTAACTCCTATTTTTGTCACTGATGATTTGTACATACTGCTGAGCTTAGCCAATTAAGCAATGATATGCTTTCATGAATCACTAATTTCAATCACAGTATATGATAAAGGAAAACCTTATTTTTTATATACTTCATTACACCACAAAGTTATCAGTTTTAATATTTAGGTTTGGGGACTTTCCCACATATTGTAAAAAGATGACTATTTGTTTGTTTATTCTTTTGTATCACACAAGATTATAGACAAAGCAATTTCAGAAGATTAATAAAGAATTCCATTCTCTTCTACTTCAATGTATCAATAACTCTTATCAAAATATATAGTGCATTTTTATTGTGTCCAAATTCAATATATAACACATTATGTTGGAAAATGTCAACATATTCACACAATGTAAATATCATAAAAATATCTAAAGGTTCTTGGAACGAAGGTTTAAACAAGTGGCCTTTGAAAGCAATGACCAGATTTTAATTACTTTTACTAATTTACTCAATAAGACTAGAACCAATACTTTATACATCCTTATTTTATGAAAACTGAGTGCAGAAGAAAAAAAACAATATAAGCTGGCAGAGAATTTAAGGTGACATGTGAGAAAGAAAAAACAAACAGAATGACAGAAAGATTTTAGATAGTAAGGGAAAATAAAATGTATTTAGGTACAGACTGGTAAACAAAGGAATAAAATTGTATATACTGAACAGGTAGGCCAGTTCAAACTCACCGATCATGATAAGTAGTTCAGAATTTTTTGGGTTTTTTTGGGTTTTGTCTGTTGTTTTTTAAAGGTTTTATTATTTATTTTACAGAGAGATAGAGAGTGTAAGTAGGGGAGGAGCAGAGAGAGAGGGACAGCAAGGGCTCAATCTCACACCCTGAGATCAGGACCTGAGCCAAAATCAAGAGTTGGAATCCCAACCCACCAAGCCACTAGGTGCACCTAGTTAGTTAGTTTGTTTTTTAAGTCAATGTAAATCCATTGAATAGGATAGTGACATAAATCTATTTACATTCTACTAATATTTCAGGGGATATTTAAGCGTAATTATTTCCTTGTGATTTTATGTTGGGAAATGGTCCGTAAGACTTCACAAAAAATGTTAATTAAGATGGCCTGGATGAATTAGAATGTTGGAAAAATGGCAAGCATAGAAACAGCAAAATAAAACAAAACAGAAAACCAACCTGAAAAGCTACTACAGTATATAATAAATGAGAGCATGATAAATGATACTTTGGCCTATGATGGTGGCACCAGAAACGGATATAAATGGATAGATTTAAAATATATTTTTAAAGTAAAGCCAAAGGATTTGCTAGTAGGTTGAATTTGGAAATGAGGAAAAAACTCAAGTATGACTCATAGACTTTTGTTGTGAGCAATTGTGTGGTGATACTTATGAGGTGTTCTTTCCATACATTTCATACAAAAAAAGTTTAACTTGACATTTCTTTAAATAAAAATAGAACAGAGAAAAGTTTTAGTGAAAAAATGAGGTGATTTCTTTTATTTTCCTGTATTCTAAAATGATCAGAACTAGAACAACATGATCTGATATGATGATACTTAGATACAGTTTATTCTGATGGATTTATCATATCTGGAGTAGCACCGTTGAGTTAGCTAAAAAAAAAAAATATGTATCTATATACAACTGATGTAAATCTGTCAAGTTTTTTCAGTCACACATTCAATTATTATATATTGGGCATCCAGCAGTCATGTGGCTCTTTCCATTAATTACTGACTTTATATTGCTCTAAGAAATTTACAGTTACCTTTATGTTATTATTTTTCTCATGTTTCCAAATAGGGAGAAATCACAGGTGCCAAGAGGCGTTTTAATTTTAAGTGGGGAATCATGAGGGAGAGATGAGACCTGCTAGCTGGAAAAAGAACGAAATCAATTATAAAGTTAAATGTTAATGCATTTAAGTGGAGGAGACACAGAGGAAAGTCAGAGATGAGGAAGAAAATGCAAAAATTTTGAAGACCATAGGGATGGGCAGTTAGCAGCAGTCAGGTTTCACACAAAAAAGGATGTAGACTATAATGATGATGTGCCAAAATGACAGGTGTGACAGGCACAAATCAGTAATGGAGATATTTACAGAGGTGTATTAGAGCTGTAGGCAAAATTTTGAAATAGGCCAAGTTAGTTTTCAGTGCCCTCTCACCTCCCTTCCAGCATCCCTGGATCCAACTTGAAGAAATCAGTGCCCTCAGCCTGACCTCTTGATATATACACTTTCCCTGTCCTGATGTCCATGCAAGTCAGCAATTTTTGGTCAACACTCCATAACTGATGCAGTAAATTTACCTAGCTTCTGTTACATTCATTCAGGCCCTGACCCTTTCGTGGCCAACTAATTCAGTAATGTACACCCACTGTTGCTAATAGCTGGGTATGTTAGTAATCTAAATGTCTTATTTCTTCACACATCCAGAGACAAAATAATAACTGGTCTTAAAGAATGATGATGAGAGCAATATATGGGAACAGAATGCCTATCTAGCAGGTAAGATTATCTGTAGCAGGTTGGCTTTTTGAGAATGCAGAAATTGTATCAGCTAGACGTTTGCTGAGTGTACATGTATGTAACAGTAACCGATAAAATATCATCATAACCCATTGTGTGCTTGACCAATTAAGAACAATTTGTGGGAAAAAAATGTTCTTAAAGTGTTTTAAAATTGTTTTAAAATGAATTTATAAGTTCTACTTTTTCAATAGTCTGTCAGTGGTAAAAATGAATTAATGAAAAACAGCAAGAGAAAGGATTAGTAGAAATTTTCCTAAAGAAATCATCAGAGTAGGGGCACCTGGGTGGTTCAGTAGGTTAAAGCCTCTGCCTTCGGCTCAGGTCATGATCCCAGGGTCCTGGGATGGAACCCTGCATTGGGAAAAAATCTCTGCTCAGTGGGGAGCCTGCTTCCCTTCCTCTCTCTGCCTGCCTCTCTGCCTGCTTGTGATCTCTGTCGAATAAATAAATAAAATCTTAAAAAAACAAAACAGAGTATATTCAGAAATTTAAGAAAAACTTCATTTGTACTAATCCAAACGTATCATTTTAGTAAAGGTCATATTTTACACTTAAACCATTTATTTAATAACATGTATTTACCAAGCAAGCATATAATTCCAAGTTTATTTTCTCCAAACTATTGTAACATAATAACCAGCACTGAGACACATGCACATAATTGAATAAATAAAATAAAATTGTATGTCGATGCTTTACAGAATAACACATTATGCTGTATTAAGAAGCACTGTAAATACTATTACTGTGCATAACAAAATATAATTTAATCACACCCTTAAAAATGCATTGTAAATGGATTTCAATATAGTATTGAAGAAAATAGACATTATTAAATAAGTAAATAAAATTTTCATTAACTGTAGCAAAATAGAATAAATATAAGTTAAATATTTGACAAACTACAATAACAAAGTCAACATAACAATTACATAAACTAACCCTGTATTTATCTATAAATTCTTAGTTTTAAATCATAATAATTTAGTTTTAAAAGTGAATTGCTCAAACAATTAGTTTGAGTTCTTTATTATTTCACTGGTTTTACAAAATATAAAGCTATAGTACATATTTAGTCCCACTCTTTTGGAAAATGTTTCTTACAAAATTTAACTTATCATTCAGATAACCATTTACATAAGTCTCTGTGATATATTCATAATAAATAGAAAACAGGGAGGTGGGGTGGGAGAGAGAGAAAGCAGGAGCTTGTGTAGTAGCAGATAGTGTGTGAGATTATTTGGAAAGGAGATAAGATTCTCCTTGAAGTATTGTGTGATCTAGATAAGGTTATTTCCAAGCAGAGTGTTGAATGTGCCATCGACCTTCTTGGTTATAGTAACATGCGAGAGAGTGATTTTTAAAAAGAAAAAAAAAATTGCTGAACATAAGGGAACAACGATCTCTGGGTTTGAAAATTCCTAACTCTCCAGGTGGCAAGGCACATTAAAATTAAGCAATTACATCTGAGGAGAACCAAATCCAAGGCATATTCAGCAAAACACATTGTATTAATATTTTATTTCTGCTGTGACAAATTACCACAAACATAAAGGTTTTAAACAATACAGATTTATTTTCTTACATTTTGGAGGTCAGAAGTCCAAAATAGGTCTACAGGACTGAAATTACAGTGTCACCAAAGCTGCATTTCTTCTGGATGCTCTGGGAAAGAATCTGTTCCTTGCTTTTTTTTAGCATCCAGAGCTCTCCACAGTTCTTGCTCATGGCCACATCATTCTGACTTCTAGTTATGTCATCACAACCCCTTTTCTGAATCTGACTCTTTTGGATATTTTATAAACACCTTTGTAATTACACTGGGCCCATCCAGATAATCCAGGACAATCTCCCTATCTCAAAATGTTTCACTTAATCACATCTACAAAATCCATTTTGCCATGTCAAGTTAACATAGCCACAGGTTTCAGGGAATGAGACAAGAACTTTTTTGCAAGTTATTATTCTGTCGTCTCCTGATTAACAGTCTAATAATAAGACCAAGAATCTGACTGTCAAATCCTTTGTTAAAATCTGAGGCACACCTACAGCAATGTCTCAGACAACTGATATGACAAGTAATAGCTTCTAAGAATGCAAGGCAGTATTGCTCATCAGCTTAAGCAGAAGTATCTGTAGAAAAGTATTGATCTCAAAGTGATTTGCAGGTGTGGCTTTTGTTTAGTGAATTTCACCTAATAACATAGAAAATAACATATAGAAAATAACATATAGAAAAGCCAAAGAGTTTTAAGAGCGTTGCATTGTATTGTCAGCTTGAACTGAAAGGGACAACGGACCCAGATGAAAAAAGTCCAACCAACTATGAACCAAGGGTTTCCTTTTCTCCATATCCCCACTAACACTTGATATATCTTGTTTTCTTGCAGGTAACCATTTCAACATGTATAAAATAATATTTCACTGTGGTTTTTATTTGGATTTCCCCAGTGATCAGTGATGTTGAACATCTTTTCATGTACCTGTCTGTTATTTGGGTGTCTTCTTTGGAAAAATGTCTATTCAGTTCCTCTGCCCATTTTAAATTCAGCTGTTTGGTTTTGTTGTTATTATTGAGCTGTATCAGATCTTAACATATTTTGGACATTAACCCCTTATCCAATATATGATTTGTAAATATTTTCTTCCATTTTATAGGTTGTCTTTTCATTTTGTTCTTTTTTTTTTTCCTATGCAAAAGCTTTTTAGTTTGAGATAGCCTCTCATTTGTTGATTTTGCTTTTGTTTCTTGTTTTTTTTTTTTTGTATCATATCCAAAAAATCATTGTCAAGACCTTTATCAAGGACGTCCTTCCTTATGTTTACTTTCAGTTTTGTGTTTTGTTTTGTTTTAATATTCATTCGTTTATTGGAGAGAGAGAGAGAGGAAGCAGGAAGGGAAGAGTGAGAAAGAGAGAGAATCTCAAGCAAAATCCATACTGAGGGGCGCCTGGGTGGCTCAGTGGGTTAAGCCGCTGCCTTCGGCTCAGGTCATGATCTCAGAGTCCTGGGATCGAGTCCCGTATTGGGCTCTCTGCTCGGCAGGGAGCCTGCTTCCCTTTCTCTCTCCTGCCTCTCTGCCTACTTGTGATCTCTCTCTGTCAAATAAATAAAATCTTTAAAAAAAAAAAAAATCCATACTGAGAGTGGAGCCTGACACAGGGTTAAATCTCACAGCCCTGAGAACATGACCTGGCCAAAATCAAGATTCAGATGCTTAACTGACAGTGCCACCCAGGCGCCCCTTTCTTCTAGTTTTAAAGATAGTATGGAGCTTCCT